>NC_060246.1:108356940-110756940 GCF_921293095.1 Ischnura elegans | reverse complement strand
AATGGTATATGATTCACTAATAGGATTCGCTCGGTGATTAAATTGAAGTTTAAAATATTTTTTTAATCAGTTGAATGTGGATATAGGAGCAATGAATAATTAATATTGAATGCTAATTGCCGTCAGTAAGGGAATATTTGACCTAATCAAAGTAAAGCTCCTAATTCGGAAGTCAATACTTCGGAGGACGGAGGCAGGGAGGTGTGTCAGTCTCCACGGACCATTTAGCACTGAGGAGAAAGAGAGAGAGAGAGATCTGTGGGCGGACACGAGCTAAGGGGGGAGATGAGGGTGGGAAAGAGGATGAAAGAGAAATGGTTGGGCAGTGAGGAGTAGAGGTCAAGGGTGCACTCGAACGCGCTCAGCTCAGTCAAATTTATTCCTTTGTGCCGCTTTAAGGGAGAGATTTGTGCGCGAGAAAATGTTTTCAACTTGTGGGAAGAAAAGGTTACTGCAATTCCTCCTACGAGTTAAACACACAGACATAGGTGATATGCATTTCAGTTTTAAGGCATACTGAGCATAACGATGTGCAATTATCATTCTCCATATTGCTATTCATTAAAATAAAATTTCTTTCTGTGTATTTTTTCAATAAATAGCATTTGGTGTTCGAGAGGTGATAGTTTGAGATATATTCGCTAGATATCATTTCTCAGGTGATGTGGTCATTCGTGACGTAATAAGCGAAAACCTCTGATTCCTAAAATACTAAATTTAACATTATTGCATTATTAAACCTATACTGACGGTTAATTTCTGATAGAAATGATATCTTAGATGTAATGGGCAATGAATATGATTGTAAGTCGGCTTTGTATGGAAGGAAGAGAAAAAGTTTGACAATCAACCCGCACTGAGGATTGTGAGACCTAACCATAGAATTTGCAGAACTGCAGAACAATTAAGTCATTGCTACAAGGCTTAGACAGATTCTACACATCATCATTATCATCACAAGTCAACAATTCTAAGATTGGTTTGACGCAGCTCTTACCTCAACTCTCCTATCACCTAATCTTTCCACACATATACATAAGCTTGTCTGTATCGTACCACTTTTTACATTTTTTAAAATGTAGCTCAAATATTAAGGTATACAGTGATTGACGTTATTTTATCTTGTTCAGTGTGATGTAATGCATTGAATTCGATAGTAAAATGTTCAAAGTCACGAAGTTAAATGCAAAATATTTACGAATTTATAAATGTCTGCAAGTGGTACAAATTAGGAAATCGGTCTCCTAATTTGTACTACTGGTTTCCTAAATTGGACCATACATTAACTGTCATCAATTATTTGGCCGACGCTAGGTCGCGGTCCGTTTCACTCTTCAAGCGATTTGAAGCGTCACCGCTCTAAAGGCCGGTCCGTTAATAAAAAAAATCCATCGCAGTTTAGATCAATGCTATTAATATAGGTACATTACCGTACCCTGCTAGTCTATACATCTATTTATAGACTTTTATTTAAGGAAAAAAAAACTTTTTCACTCCTTTTCCCACCTTCGCGGTTTTAGCATGAATCAATATTTTGCATTGCATACACTTTATCATATCTTCCATTTTTCTTCCTCGCAAAGTTAATAATACCATTCTACCGCAGCTCCATCCCTAAATGGTAATGTGTCTGTGTGTATCATTCCATGGCTTTCACTCCAAAAGTCTCCTTCTTGGGGCCACTTCATCTCGCTGATGCCTAATACGTCGAGGTTCACTCATTGCATCTCCATCTTCAAGTTCTCCAGCCTACCGCAGGTACAAAGCGATCTCACATTCAATGTTCCTATCCTTAACATTCTACCACCTTTGACGGATGTACCCTCGGGAGTAGTCCCCGCCCGGAGATTCAAATGGGGGACTAGTTTACCTCCGAAATATTTTACTCGAGACAATTCATTCATGTTATGATATAAAGTGGGTGGAGTAGTTGCGACTCCTCGGGATGATAATGTGGTGGTTTCCCCTTGCTTTCCACATTGCAGTACTACAGCCGTTAAAGTAAATTTTACCACGCCCGTAGAGAAATGTGAGTCGCTGTACCGACGAATAGGGTCTCCACCTTCGCACGTATGAAGAAGAGCTGCTGCCCTCTCCCCCGGGTGATGAGAGGCATAATTGTTGGTGGCACCCAGTCGCCAAGTCACGGTACCTTCACAGGTTTCGGAATCATTTAAAAAAGTCTACCTTACCCAAGGATACCTCAGAACACCGTCGCTTTTTACCCACGACTGCTTATTCGACGAGAGAACCCGCTTATAATGTAGCTAACCTCTATATCTAAAGGTCGACTTTATTCATAAAACTTAATTCAAAAACAAAATACTTTCATAAATAGATACATATTTGTATGGTCAGTGATTTTGAATACATTACATAGCCATACCAATAGTACTAAAAATTTCAAGTACTGCATGTATCGGCAAACATGAAAACGCTGTGACATTCCACAAAAAGTTTTTTAAATGAAAGTAACAAAGTACCCCTATGTGATTTGACCAGTTTTACTTGAATCGTTTTTTCTTCGGGCGAAGAAACAATAAAATCTGCATTCATGGGAATAGAAAATGAATTGCGACTATCGGGATTTACTCTCAAATATTTTCTCGAAGCTTGGACGACTTTCGCCATTGATTTCCTTGGGAACCGTTTTCTTTGCAGATATTGGAGGATAAGAAAAGATGAAAATGGAGTTTATGGGATAAAGGCTTGCGACGATTTTGAAAATTATAGATTGCAGGAAAGAGATTGCGGTGCATTAGTATTGGATCATATTCCCTGGGGAAATAGGGAACTTAAACAGAGAAAAGAGCACTTCCTCCCTCACCTGGTTCGCCTCATATTTTCCGATTCCTCCGCATACCCTTTGGTTATCTCAACGACATCGCTCTCTCCCCTTTTCTTTCTCCCGAACCTTTTCATCGTTCAGAATTGCTTTCGTGACGTCTAGAATTTTACGATGCCCATCATTTCTTCCAATAATCCTCGGAGTGGAACCGCATTTCCGTCTCCACTCCTTTTCTTCTCCTTCGGACGAAAAAATTCTATATCTCATGAAAATGTGGTTTTCACCCCGATTTGTGATCCAACGTATTTTTTTCATCTCCTCTTCCCACGAACTTCATCCACTTGCCTGCCTTTGTGGCCCCCTACACACAAAATCTCGCCTCACAAGTCCCAAAAATGTTCCCATTTGTCACAATGTTTTTCACAAGCACTTAAGCTTCTTGCTATCGTATCTCAAACATATTTTGAAATTTCCTCTGTGTGGAATACTCATTTTTAACTTTTTTTAACAGATGGAACTCACTCAAAATTGATTTCTCCTCTTTTCCGAGGTAAAATACAACATTTCACGAGAAAAACGAATAAAATGAACAGAGCCGTTTGAATTCTTCATTACTACTTTCGCGGGTGGTCGTCATGGCGATAAAAAACTATTTAGGCAAAAAAGCGACCATCATCTGTGGAGAAACGTCGGGGTAACCCAAAAATTGATACATCGAAATATCCCAAACAGCATTTTAACTATCAGAGTTGTTTGAGTTCATTAGTTAATTATTTTTTAGCGTTGTTTTAAAGGGAAAAAGAGTAATTTTAGCTAAAATTGAGGATAATTTTGCTAGTTGATATGTTTGGTAGAGTCCCAAAAGGGAAGTGCGCATGTGATGAACTACTTTCAAGGAGACACAATTTTTTAAGTATATTATTTTGGTGTGGGTCTACCTTTCTTAATGTCTATTCTTAACTACAATTTAACTATTATAGCTTTAAAAATGGATGGAGATAAAAAAGAAACGGTGTTATCTTAACATTTGAGTGCCTCAGAAGTTATGTACATTATCATACTGAGGGACCGAGATCGTCAAGAATTCATTCATACGGCTTGCAAAAATACTCAACGGCATTTCATAAATTCGTTTATTCTGCACTAATTTCCTGCTCTAATACCACTCCTCTGAAACAATACATGTTTCATTCTTACTTGTATTGAATATCGGATATAGGAATAATATTCGGGTTTCCAACGGGTATTGTTTTACGTACATTTTCCCTCAGGACCAGGGACAATGTGCTCAAAAGCTAGCAAGGGAAAGGGACCATGCAACCAAAAAATAAATGTTTCCAGGAATAATTATTCCAGCAAATCATACTCCGGGAATGATTCAATTCCTACACGAATCTCGAGTATCGTTCATTTAACCAGTGTTGGTAATCTGTTTTTAATAGGGAGGGAACATGGGCTCAGATGGTTCTCTGAGCGGGTCTCGGGTAGGAAGCTATGAATTCCTGATGGGGCATTGGGGTGATATGGATATGGGAAATGTGTGCGATATGGGTGGGGCATGAATAGGGTGAGAATGGGTGGGCATTGCAGAGAGAGGAGGAAAGGAGAGCCAAGGGGGGTCCTACCTCCCCTACGGTACCCAGGGGATCGTTCATAATTCATGGAGGGGGCCAATCCGAGAGGGGGAGAGCAATATAGGAGGGAGGCAAGGACGGAACTGGAGACAGAGTGGCGGAAGGTAAGGCTCAAAGTCAGAGAAAGAAGCTATACTATCCGAAGCGTAGGTGTTGCCTTTAGTCAGAGGGGAGGAATTTGAAGCATGCTATCGGCGTGGGATTTCCCCTTCTGCCGAGATCAGAAAGAGATATGTTCGCTAGTGGTACTAACAGACTGAAATGGGACTGCGACTCCTGGTAGTCATTCGCAGATTTTAATATGCCACGGAATAACGTTTTTCTTTGCTAGTTTTATCAGTCTTCCCGCATCCCCTCTGGACTTGTTTATAATCACAGAATCCCCCGGTGTATTTCTTCCTCCGTCCCACGTTCCTTTAACATGCTCAGATTTATTTTCCTTAAATAATTTCTTCTCTTTTGTACATTTTTAGATAAAAAAAAATCTTCTCAGAGCTATTTTCTCTCTATTCATGTCCTATCTTCCGATCGGAGATATACACAAAGAAGCAGTAAAGAGAGTGTTTTTTTTTAACTGTGCCTTATCCTATGCTCTGATCGCGGATTCACTTCTGGATGGAAGAGTGTTAAGCTCGTTATAACCTTTTCGCTGTGTTTACGCCCACCCAAGTTAACATCCTTGTCGAAGGACGCGCGGCTTTCAGACATCTGCGTTGCTCTTGTTTTTTAGTTCGCTTCGTTTACGACGGCGTTTTCTCCCGTTTATTTTCAGAGTCTTTATTCCTTTCAGATTTAACGTCTCCCTTTCATGACCTTATGCGAAAGATACACAGGAGCATAATTTAAGTAAACTTCCACTAACTGAATTTTGAAAAATCATCTCGGAAGTATATCTTTCCATAATACGGCTATAAATATTTATAATTATATAATAAGTTAAAGGTTGGCTATTTGCCAGTGGTAACAGTTAATATGTAATGAAAATGGAATAAATGAAAATTCATCACCTAAATGAAACTAGATCAGTGAAATCGAAAATTTAAAATAAGCAATGAAATTAGTTTTCCAAGATAAATTTTTTACACCTCTTCTTGAAAATCTAGCTGTTGCTAGGATAGGGCTGAAACAGTTCTTCAGGGAGTCTGTTCCAATCATTAATCGTTAGGTTGAGTTATGAGAGCTTTTTTACGTTAGTCCTTTGAGGCTGGCATTTCATCTTGTAATTGGTGATCTTTCCCACCTATATACCTGAGGTTTTAAATCTTATCTCATAAGTACTCATGTCTTTTCTTCCGGAAGTGTGCGGAAGAGTGCGCAAAGCCTATTTATTTTTCTTTTCCCCCCTAGTGAGTCCATTCCTAGTACTTGTAGCATTTTAGTGACCCTTTTGGCCATTTTATGTTTCCCCATTACATACCTTGCTGCCTTTCTTTGCACCTTCTCGATGTATTCTGTTTGTCCCTTTTCATACGGGTCCCACACTAGTGACGCGTATTCTAAAATTGGTCGGATTAGTGTCTTATTGCCTTTTACTTTGTAGTAGGACCGCTTTCCTTTATAGTTCTCATTACCTAATTTTACATTTTAAACGCCTTTTTTGCTAACTGCTCCACATTTGCCTCCAACCCTAAGTCTTTCATTAAATACACCCCTTAGAATTTACTTCGGTCACTATTTGGAATTGCCATCCCTGAATATGAGTACTCTCATCCAGCTGCATTTAGTCTCCTGGTATTATTTCCTGGGCCCGCCGTATCGCCCGCGGGCTCCTCACTCATCGGACGCGCTCGTCTCCCCAAACTCTCCACTTCACCAAATACCCTCTTCCGCTGCACTGCATCACGCTGTTGTGATTGCGATTACGGTTCGCTGTGGCTCCAGGAGCACATAGCGGCGGCCTCTGGAGTGACTGTTGCCTTTTATCGTATCCTGCGATATAGTCAGGTGGGTGAACGTGCAGTGCATAAAAGTCAGGCGGGCGTATTGACCCTATGGGGAAATTAGATTAATTTTTCATTGCATTTTCGACTCGGCTGTTTTAACGCGATTGATTAAGGAAGTAGAGAATAAAATTGAATGATATTAAGAATGGCCGCGATTAATTCCGAAGGTTTATGTCCACATTCTATGATCGTTGACGGCTAATTAACAGAGAAAAACTTTCATCTCATTTTTAAAACCAAACTAGTAGTCGATACCCGGGTTGCCACCACCTTTGTTGGACTTTAACTGACCCTAACCCACTCAGGATTTGTTTAAAAGTAATAAAAATTATATCTATCGAAGAAAATATTCCAATAGATGTCTTTTCGCGAAAATAAAAAAAATACGTCACTGATTTAAAAATGAAGATTTTCGCTTATACTTTTCGTCGCTATAGTTTACAAGATAACATAAAAATTAAATGATGCACGTTGTATAATTTTTCGAAGGGAAATAAACGTTTAAATAATATTGATGACTAGTTTTCATTCTGTAATCTCTATAGATCTCACTATAGTTTTCAATTTTAAGACCTCTCAAATATTTAATTTACTCCATCATTTTCGTTCCGATGAACTATACATTCCAGGGTCCATTTTCGCCGGACAGTAAAGATCACAGAGCAGTTTTGTTCCCAAAAATTTTCATACTGCATGACATACTTGTCAAACTTTTACAGGCAACCACCTAGAAATTTGCGAAGTTTTGTGTGAATGTTAAGCAAACGTAATGGAATCCTGTTCCCTTCATTCGATCGAAGAGGTCACATACCAGAGTCGAACTTTGAAGGCTCCTTCAACTTCACTCCAAGTCTAGGAAACGGGGTCACATGACGTGAGCAAAAGCCTTCCCCTCCCATGGACAACTCCACCTTGCCTTCCCCTCCACGTCACATAGCATGAGCTCGACCCGGTCAACCAATCCACTTTCCCTCCGTGCCCTTCGGTTGCTCTCTATCGCACCAGGGGGGGGGGGTCTGTGATGAGGGCCGGCGTTGCTGGGCGGGAGAGCTTGGGAGAATATGCCGAGTTCCGGTGATTCCCAGCCCACCCGCTGTTCTCCAAACCCAATTTCGCAATCAACCTGAACTTCGAGAGTATCGTTTGACCAAAGTATTAGTATTCCAGAATCCTTCAGAGCTTTTTAATATCTTTTCGCGTTCCTAAGGTTATATTTTTTAAAGCTGCTCTTGCATTTAGTAAGCTGAACACTGCTGCTGTCCAAATTTTTAATATTTTACATGGCCAATGTCTGCATGAGATGTAACTGCTTAAATTACCTCGGGGTATTTAAAAAAATATATTTAGGCCCTCAAAGAAGAGCTAGATGGTACATAAATCACTACTATCACTGCCTAAGTTATAAACTGTAGTTTGCTGCTTTGGCCGCAAGGATTTTTAGCGCACACATACGAGATACTGCACCATTTATTATACATTAACGATTAATTTTGGAACGAAAATTTAACAAAAACATAAATTTAAGTTCGTCATGAACGCATAATGCGCCATCTCTTTTTTAAGATGCTATTCTTCATTTTAATGCCCATTAATCTAAAAATTGAATTACTATCCCAAAAGTAATATAATACGATATCACATCGTATTACATTTTTTTGCAGTAGTGAAAACGGTTTCTTCTCTCACTCCCAAGCCATATTTACTTCTGTTTTAGTCCTTCGTTCCATTTATATCTTCCTTGAGATGAGACAAGGTAAGGTGGGAATCGGATGACACGAGAGTAGAGAGAAGGATTTACAAGGGAGACGGTTTACTAAGGGTTCTGAACTTGGTGGAAAGAAAAAAAATGTGGAGACGTGTTGAGCCAGGAATACGATTGAAGTCAGCCGGGATTGATACGGTTGCTCAAGCAGTGCAATTTCATTTTAGAGTACACTTTTGTTACAATCCTATCAATCCAATTTTCTGTGTGGCGTGTCCTTTGTAACATGACTACTACCTATTTAAAAGATAGTTTGCATCTACTTCTCTTTATTCTGTTTACATATCCGTTTTTATAACACATCTTCTTTCAGAAATGATAACATCACCTCAAATTCAATTCATACTTCAAAAATCAATAATATACCCTCTAAATATCATCTAAAGAGTACTTTCCGCTTCTAAAAAATGATCCTGATTTACCATCCAGAAACACTTTCATTCTAAGATGGACTTTTTTGTCTTCAGTTGATTTGATACGATTGGAATGCTTGTTTTTGCACTCACTCAACAACGGTGAATAATATGGACAACGCGAACGTCCTGCGAGAATTTTACTGCGTTATTTTTATTCATCCCCATGTCTGTTATTTTCCTCTTCTGTAAATTACGTGGATCTATATAATAACCACGGTAGTGAATTATATTTATAAAGTATTATTTACGATGCCTTTTTTTTTACCTTTTTCACCATAGATAAGTTTTTCAACGTTCCTTCTGATACTGTGCGATTTGTGCCGGGGATTTACGAATAAGAATAATCGATGTAATCTTTTCCGACCAATCCTTTCGAATCGACCTTCAGTAACGCAAATGACATCATCTATCCGCCACAACGCTGAGCAACTAACATACGGAATTGAGGAGCACATGTGAATTTGGGTCAATATCTCTCTCTCCCCGGCCCTTTTGTTGGGCTGAAGTTGGAGGACGTGTAATTGGAGGAGTTGCGATCGGGGTTTGCGGTGGAGAGAGGCGTTGTTGCACGTTTGAATTATCGCCACCCGTCGACCAAATTGGTTGACCGCTGTTCGTGCAGTGACCATCAGATGAATACGTGTTTGCAAATTGAATTTGATGGGTTTTCTCTCCTTAATGCCAGCCGCCCTTGCCACCACCCTCACCCCACCCCATCCAATTACGTCCGCCACCTCCGAAAGTATTCAAGCCCCACGCCTAAGCTTCGTGATGGAAAGGATGTATAAATATGACGGGATAATAGGGAAAGGAAATGAAATCATAGAAATTTTTCTTTTCCAAAGTAATTTTCCAATCAACCTTATCCTTTTCCCTCTCCAGCTCTCTTGAGTAATCAACAGAATTTCCCTTTCTCTTTATTTTAATGTCGAAAGTAATAATATAATAAAAAATGGGAAAGTACACTTAATTTGATGAAGTACTACAGCACTAAAGTTTAGATACAACCTCATTTAGGCAATAAATGCCTAAAGGGTAACCGGAAAAGAGGTAATGTTCATTGATTATTACAGCTAGAAATAAATTACCATTCAATCCTGCATCATTTCAATCATTTTCCAGTCATATTCAATCATAGCCTTAATTCGTAGAATATCATAAATCGTATTCTAAAAATTATGGCTATTAAAAAACGATTATAAATAATTTGATAAATATTCCATCCCAGCATAGCTTCCTCGGATTACTTTGAGAAACTACAGATTTTATAGTGATAAATTTACAGTAAAATTTTCTTTCTCTACATTCACCTATCAACGCATTATTTACACTGATAATCAGCTAAATTCAATCACAGTAAAATTTTAAGTGCTGAGGTACTTTAAACATTTGCTCATTCTGAAGGATAATTGTAGCAGGCATCCAAATTTAGCTTTTATTTAATTAACTTCTCGTTTTAATATTTGTGATGGGCTCTTCTCTAGATAAAAACAACTCATTTCCTCGTGAACTGAGAAATTTCGGCGTCCTTTAATAATTTTGGAAGAGTTGGAGACTTTCCAAAGAGGAGAATATTTTTTTTCCGTTACATCAGAGTTTTCTCCTGTTCGATGGGATTCATCATTTTCAGTAGATTGCGATTAAAGAAGAATTTGAGAAACGTTGTCTTTTCATGGATAGGACTGCTTTCGCTAAGGTCAAATTATCCTGTTTCGCCATTGATTGAAGAGTATAGTGATAGAATTTTTTTTTACTCAAATGCAATTATTAAAAGAATACACGGGAAATAATGCCGATGCTAACGAAGTAAAAGGTTAATGAATTCAAGGCTTCATATAAGTTTTTTTGCAAAGTTACAAAATTACTATTAAAAATACTGTTTTCACCTGATAAAAAAATTATTTGTTCAAATTTTGAAAAAAAATAGCGAAAAAAAATTGTTTCCCATAATGAATCATGTGTAATAGGGTAAGAAGCTTGGTTACTTCCGTAGCGTTTTGCGAAATGTTGCTTGAGGAGCAAATTTATATTGATTTTGTTTAATTATTTCATAGAAGTTATTAGCAAATTACTGCTTTGATTGATATGATCTTAAAAATGCACACTTCTATGTTTCAGTTTCCATAAAAATAATACCATTAAAATTCCTTTCATATTAAGTTCAAGATTTGTATGCCTCTTTCATATTATAAAAAGAATGCCCCTTAATTTAAGGTTCTTGATTTTAATTGGTTGAACGCGTAGCTTCCAAAGTGCACTAAATTTGATGTAGGGATGAAATTTAAAAAATATAATTCGTTGTTATTTTTCTCTAGGGCTAATTTACCCTCAGATTATTATTTGAGAATAGTATTCACGATTTAACAGTTAAGTAAACAGCTGCTGTGTAAATATTCCATAATTTGCATTTAAAATGTTCCCAAGAATTTTATTATTATTTTAAACTTTACCGTATTATTTTTTGTATTCAGTCGAGATTTTCCAAGAATTGCGCGCATATCCATATAACTTTTTATGAATTTATTCTACCACCCCATTTCCTCAGAAGCATTTCATCTCCTGTCATGAATATTTTAGAGCGCAGTTGTTTTGATTTAGCAGTTTTTTTTCGCATCATCCCCTCCATCTAGTTCCTCGCCCAACGCCGCTGAACACTCACCTTCATGTTACATCCTTTTCAAGCCTAACGTTCTTTGCGACTTTTCCGGGTGAATTTTCATATTTTATTTCATGAAAGGAGAAGCCGTCGTTAATCCACAGACTGAGTAGTTGCAGAATGAATAAATCTACGAGGAATATAAAAGCTTATTCCGTGGTACCTGCTCCCTATGCATTGTTTGGTTAGTATGGTCGGCGCAATTTTTTATCCACTAGCCAATTTGAAACCCCTGAATGTAGAGGAAGCATATGCTGTAAAATTGGGTTTGGCAACAAAGATTATGGAAGATATGAGAGGTTCTTAAAATGTCTGTATCCAGAAGGGGCAAATCTATTCGAAAATATTCATTTCAAATAATTGTAGGAAACATATCGGAAGTACAACTTAATTTTATACCTGCGGTTCGCTCCAATGTCATGTGTTTAAACTGCACAAATTTGATGACCAAATTCACACGCTTTGGATATAATATCAACTGTTGGGATTTGAAAACAAATTAGAAAAGGTCTTAAGAAAAAAGGATTTTATCTCTTGGTGAATATTGTCATGTTTACGAGATAAATACACAAACAAAATCTCATCTCCATTTCAATGACTAAATGTCGTCATCTGAAGCATTTAGTACCATTAGGGGTAGAAGCTATTGGTTATATGTATTATATAATATAACCTTGGTGATATTTCCTGTTACTTTGGGAAGTTCAGCAAAATTTGATGAAATATCAATTATATACCACAGTGGTTTTTCCACGCAGTTTTTGTTCAAGCTCTAATTCATAATACGCCTTTCAAATAATCAAAAGGGCGTAAATTTGTGTTTTTCCTCCCTCTTCTTTCCGTGTCAGTCGTATTATAAACTCCACAATACTATTAATTGTTATTTTGAAACTAATGTATTGTCTTTCTCCATAGTTCGAATAACACCCTGCCAATGTAAAAAACCCATCAACGTCACCTCTCATTCAGCATCTCGCCACGCTGTCGAATTCTTATCTCCAAAGCTGTTCCTCCGTCGCTTCGAACAAAATTATGCGAGGCGCGATCTACGCGATGGAAAGTTTTGCATTTGTTCCATGGGATGCACCACTCCGAGCTTGGGAATAAGGGGAGGTAAAGCTTTCACGTTGTCATTTCGATTATGTGCAAGTCAGTGGAAGAGACGGTTTTCGAAGCCGCATGGCTTAAAGACCCCTCCTCCTTCTACGCACTATTCCTCGCCTCCTCCCCCATTCACTATTCAGCGACTGGGGATTCTCTCGGGAACTTACGCCGGCTGACTTCTTTGACTGTTTTTTTTTTGGCTATTCATACGTAATTAGAAGCTAAGATATTTTTTATAGTATTTAAAATCACGATAAACCGCTTCAGTAGGAATCATTAATATTCACATGGGCAGACATTAAATCAACGCCAGATGTATTTTCCCCAATTCCTCACGAACTAGAAGAAAGAAAGGCTGTTAAACACGGAACAGGCTTTTTGAACGGCATATTTTGTGCATTAAATCTATTTATGTGAGAGTCAGTACTCTACCTCAGCAACCACTTATGTTACAGAGAACTCAATGTTGAATTTGGTGCCAATGTAAGCGGTATTAAAGTATTCAAATGAGCCGAAACAATTCCCTGATGACAGTACCGCACTTATTTCTCAACACTCATGCTACCCTCCATCCCTACTCCACACTCCGGCCCTAGCAGATTCAGCACCCTATTTTAGTAAGCACTCATATTACCCATGTTGAATTTGGCGCCGATGAGAGCGGAAATAAATTATTCGAACGAAGATGAAGTAATGTTTGGAGACGCATTTCTTTCTCCTCGTACTCATGCTTTCTCCTGCCACAGTCCAACCCCAACACATTCGCGGAGCTCCACACTATTAGCCGCTCACAATACTAAGTTCTCTCACCCTCTTCCCCTGCTTACCTCTCGACCAAAACTGCTTCGTCGCACGCTGTTTAGCATCGTACGCACTCACGCTTCATTCCCACTGCCTTCAAAATCTTCCTTCCCCACATTTTTTTGCTTCTCCATGCATTTATACCCGCTTTCCACATTCCCTTTTGTAAAAAAACACATTAATTATCTTTCTCAATTCAAGGCGCTCTTTCCACCAATTTTCATTCCACCTTCTGTTTCACATCCTCTCATAATCGGTTCCTTACATTCCACCTGCTATCCCACCATTCTCAACTTTCTCCCGTAGCTACTATTACTCTTTTTTCGCCTTCTGATTATTAAGGCATTTGTTTGCACAGAATTTAGAGAAGATCTTGTGGCTCATATGAAACTGACTGCTGATGGAATCCTCGCCACTTCTTTTTTCCTATCCCTCCTTTCACTACCTCTCTCCATAAACCGACCCACACACATCTTACGCTACTTCATGCCCTTACAGCCCATTCCCACATCACCCCTTAACCCCACAAACCCCTTTCCACCATTTTTTTTTCATTCCACCTTCTTTCACTTCCTCTTCTTTATGGGTTTCCCACCTTGCCCACCTGCCTCCCTTACCTACTCTTCAATGGCCCTCTCTTTTTCACGTTCCCACCTTTCAGGAATCGTTTTCTAGCGAACGGAGATGAAGATCTTTTATGGCTGGAATGAAGCTGACTACAAATGGAATCCTCCTGGACTATCTTTCGTCAATCTTATGATTTCACTCACGCTTATATTTTGGCATGGGAATCTAAGCATCCAAGCGGCCGTTGAGATTAGAGGCACAGTTTAAATGTAAGAAGGAATAAGGGAAATATATAATGCCGAAATTAAGAAACTGGATCGATTGCCAAGTGTGCGCTTGAATTCAAAGTGATGTAATATATATACTCGTCAGAATATTATATTTTATTGCAGTAGGGAGCCAAGAGGAATAAATTTTCATGAGGAAATCGATTTTCATGCTATCAGTCAATTATCTTTCATTTGAAATGCAATACCCTGGTTTAGAACTCTTGCCTTTTATCAAATTAATAATAAATGTTGCCCATAATTCATTTTTAGCATAAGTCAGATTTTAAGTCAGTTATTCATATTGTTAGCGATCAAAACTATTCAATTACGCATCCTCGATAGGAAGATGTAATATCTCGGGTAAATTATTTATCTTTTTCTTTCACCTTGCCACCAGTACCGGAATACTCGATTTGATTTCTTTGGTTTATCAAACCCCATTTCTAATAAGCTATAAAAAAACTACATATGGCCGAGAACCACCCTTCATGCCCTTCGATTTAAAATAGGAGAAAATGCAATTCCTCAGCAGAGAGCATCATTACCGAGGAATTGCAGTTATTCATTTACTATATTTGTAAGAAATTTAATAAAAAATCCATCATAAGGCTATATCTGACTAAATTCCTGACGTTAACATTTTTCTCGCTGCACTCAACTCCCTCAGTGGCACAAGAGACGTCAGTTGTCGTCCTCCTTGACGAGTGTTAACTGGCCTTGGAGTCTCTTGAACCTTGCCCGCATTCCCCTGTTTTCCATCGGCGAAGCCAGTCGATGGGACACTTCCGTCGCCCGTGGTAAAGAGAGCATTTCCCTCCATTGCCCCTTTTCCCTCCATTCACCTCTCAACTCCCCCTTCCACCATTTCACCCCCCCTTTCACGCAGCCACAACCTATTTCTGCGCCTTCCTATTCCTATCCATCCTTCCCGTTTCAGCCTTTCCGCTTATCCGTCCCCATCTCCACTCTCGCAACCAAGGGCCAACCTCTCTCTCTCCAAGGCTTCTCTTCAAGAGGTCGCTCCTCCTCACCTCTTCCTACTCCTCTTCCTTCATCCCGCTCTCATTCTTCGCCTCTCCTCTTTTATTATCCCTCCCTCTCTCTCTCTCTCTCCATCATTCTCTCCCCTTTTAACACTCATTCGCCAACCACAAACCAAAGGATCTCCACTTCCACACACGCATGCATAAAACACACAAACTTGACACATCTCCCACTCACCACCACACAATTTCCCCATTTCTCAGTTTTCCCCGGGGTTAAGGTTTTCCCAAACGTGACCGTTCAAGTCTCCCTCTCCCATCTCCAGAGAATTATACGCGGGTCGTGAGGAGGATGTAGTGTATAAGCCACATTTGGCTCGGAATCGTGGTCACCGTTTGTTGTCTTAATCACTCTGATGGCGCCTGGAGCTTTGATGCTTCTATGGAATTATTTTTTTTTAATTTTCGCTTTCTCTATGGATTTTTCAAAAGGGTGAATTTTGGTTACGATTCTCAAAAACAGTTTATGTAACAATAGTTGACGTCGCATAAAATCTGTGAAGCCGCTAGGTATGGTTTATGAGCGCATTTATGATAAAAGGCTTGGATGAGTGCTGCATGCCTAGTGCGGAATCACCACATGCCCCACAGTCTGGTGATGGATGGCTTGCTCGGTACCTCCTAGATGTAGATGAAGCCTGGGCGATCTCGTGCCTATCGCCCAATTTTGCTTCCACGCCATTCCCTCCCATCTCCTGGTATCGTTTCCTCTTTCGTCCCTCTCTCCACGCTCCGCCCACTCATTAACAACGTCTCGCCCGCTTCCTCCGAATCCCCTTGCAGAATCATTCGGAAGGGAAGGGGTTGGGTAGTCAAGTTGGATACGGCCTATCGCAATTCGGTCCCGCTTCTCAGGGCTTTAACTCCTCCTGGCCATGAGATTATCCTCTCTCCCCTTGCCTCCCTGTTTAAGGGAGGGAGCCAACCAACCCCTAGAGAGAGAAGGGAACCCACCAACTCTCCACGGGGTGAAACAACAGCGGGCGCTCGACATGGACGTTAAACAACCAGGGAGAGAGACGGAGTCTGGGGATCGAAAGAATTTGAGCGTTTCTGTCTGCTAATTGCCAAGTTCCGTTCCCTTCTCTTCCGTTCCAGTCCGATCAAGGACCCGTCGAGAGGTGGAAACAAGAGTCGTTGTGCAGTTTCCAGGATATGTCCGGGCCTAGGAGATATAATTGACTCTTTAGATGTGTACAATTACGCAGGTGGCCCCTCCACCACTTTTGGTTACGCATAAATCATTCCTGATTGTTACCGCTCGTACCGATAAGGAAAGGGAACAAGGGCTCTTGCCATTAAACACCCACGATGAATTGAAGAGCTTCTCGTATAAAAGGGGAATATTTTTAATTACTAAGTTAGGTTGAATGAAGCATCCTCATAAATGTTCCTTCGAAATTATGTGCATAGAAATATAAATATTGCTATTTTTCCACCACGTTACCTTATTATGAATGGTAAATCTTTGATAGGTAAAACACGTAGTGTGTGCTTTATTTTGTACGTGAACTCCGTAAAAATCGTTTATTTTATTTATGACGTTCTCCCTAAACATCGTTATTTAATACACTTATATTAACGAGAGAAGTACCCTTATTCTTTAAAAATATACCTGAATCAAAATTCAATCAAAATAAATGGATAACTTAGTCATAATATTAAGACCCTGTAAATGGTGCCTTAACTATCCTAAACAAAATGTATCGGCTGGAAAACTTAAAGGCTCAGAACAATTGGTTTTTGCAAAAAGCGTGAATTATTTTAAGGTTTATTAAGATTGTTGATTCCAAAAATAGGTAGTAAAACGATTGTGTTTTTAAGTATGTTGAGCAAATGGTAACTTAACTCCTCTTTACCACGATTTTAATTGCAACCGGATGACCTTTGAAAGTAAATCAAGCATCATACTTCCCAAAATGTAGGATCATGACCAGATTTATCTGCCTCTATAATAGAAAATTACCCGGCAGAAATGAATCCAAATTATTAAAATCCATTCCCGTATAGTGAAACTGTACTTCTTTATACTTAGGATTCAAGCTTGGAAGATAAGAATTTTCATGCTATCCGAGAGGAAGGATGAAAATCTGGAGGAGAAGTCGGTGTAGCCGGAAGGGGAAAAGCGAGATCCAATTAAGATGCTGATTTGGATACGATTTCCACGCTAAAAGAAAAGTCGGATTTATTTCGCACACCAACCTCGATACAAAATCTTTCCCGATATGTCCCTCTTCTCATCCATCCCCATTCATGCTTTCCTTCCATCTCATCCACAGCCGAACCCTCATGACTTCAATCCGACTACATTACCTGTTGCACGAAGCAAAACCATCTCCACGCCCACATACATTTACACGTGAGGCAAGTCATCTCTTAGGGCTGTGCGAGCCTACCCTGCCCTGTCTAGGATTTGAAACGGACACATTGTTGGTGGCATGCCAAAGCAATGCAGCTCAGCAATCAAGGTTTCCGGGAAGAACGGGATTGAGTGTGCCCGTATGTGAAGTGATGGTAGACAAGGGAACGGTGAGTTTAAAGATACAAAGGAAGAACGGGAGAGAGAGAGGAGCGTGGCTATTGAACGAAAGAGAGGACGATGCTAGAAGTGTCGGTGGGAGTGGACAGAGGGTGAACTGCGATGGAAGAGCGGATGGGTTGAAGAGGAAACCGAAGAGGGTGTGGAGGGACAAAGGTAGAAGGCTAGATGCATTAAGAGCTCGGAGATGAGGATTCGAGGAAGGTCGAAGGGGGAATGGGGGAGGAGACGACTTTTCCATCACTTCGCAAGCGAGGGGGTTCCGATGGCGTTGGTAAATGTGCGCAAGAGGTAGGTATTATTGAATATTCGGGATGATTCGTCGCCCGCCGAATATTGATACATCTAAAAGTCTTCGCACGACTTCTCTTCCTGCATCTACTCCATTTCGTTAATACGATTTCAAACTCTGGGAGAGAAAATAATACATCTCGTTCCTTTTTCGTACGGTCTGGAATTTTGAATACCCTGCGGCGAAGTAATTTCTTGCTGTCGCAGGAATGAAAGGATTCAGAGTCTTTGACACCTCCATGAAAGAGGCGAAAGTGGCTCACGGGAGGATATCGGAGTCTGCGATGGTATTTGGGAGAAAAAGATTCTAGTTTATTTTTCGATTAATATTCTTATCCCCCAGATTGGATCGGCACTGCACTTAGTACAAACTGCGTAGCAAAGTGAGCTTAGTGTGATATCGAGCAAAAGAAAAAAAAATAAGCCTAGAAGTACTACTTCAGAGAATATATGTCATTTGGCTCTCAATATTAATTTCAAAGATGTGTGCTAGTGCTGTTTTAGCGGGATGCCGAGACGAGACGAGGCTCCCCCCGGGAATGTAATCTCCGCAGCTCACTCCCCTTGTCTCCACGACGAACTCAAAAACTGAGAACACTGGTATATATAGACTAGCGTCCGACGATATCCACCAGTGCTAACGTAAGCATATAAGGTGCCATTGTGGGCACAAATTTATAGATATTTCCAGCCTTACGACTACTTTTATGCAGAATTATGTAGTAAATAGATGGCTACCGTGGAAGTTTAAAAGATATATTAAATCTCCAATCAGGGGTATATATAGGCCTGATATGACCCTGTACCCTGTGGAGTGAAAAGAAACGCCCCCATTACATTTTCTAGATGGGCAATAAAGAAATTACTATGAAAATACTATTCAATAACAATCGCTTTTGGCGATGCAAAAATTCGAACTTCCCAGCAGCCAAGAATTAAGATAACTACCACTCATTAGCAAAATTATTTGAGTGAACTTATAGGAAATCGATCACACTTAAAAATGTAGCTCTGAGTGCACAAAATAGCCGAAAGTCCATTTATTTCACGCCGAACGATTATAAGTTTAGCAAACCGAAGATCGGACCAATGAAGTTTCATTGTTGAGAATTTCGGTGAAAATATATTTCAAGGATCATAAAGAGAGTGAGCCAGAATAAATATTTGAGGAATGATGGCGAGTCAAAGCATCTGCAAGGTACCAGTCTCCCTCTGAGCCGCTCGTCAAATACTATGTCAATACGGCTCGTCGGTTTTTGACACGTCGGCGTCACGGAGTGAGCAAGGATTTGACTGAGGACGCGGAGATGACATTCCCAGGGTGAACGCCGTCGCGACGGAGGCATTCGATGATGGGCGGGAGGAATCGCTTGGTTGGCCCCGAGGTATTAGCCGAGAATGGCGACGCATGGACGTAATGCTTGACTCTAGGCTCAGAGAGAGAGACCGCCGATACTTTGGCTGATCATCATTCCTCAATTATTTACTTTGGCTTCCTCACATTCTGATGCTTGAAATACGTCAAGGCTACATTTCCTACCACCGATTTTTTACCAAGATGAATTTTCACCGTTACATTTTTACTCAACCAAGAAAGTTTATTTGTTTCGACCTCGGTTAAACCTCAATTAATAATGAATGAGTGCACTTATGGTTCTAAAAACATACTCAGTGCTATATATCGAAGTTTTTTTAAAAGTTGATCTAATTTGGTTCGTTTTAATTGATTGTGTACACTAAAATGATCGAGCCAGCAATTTTCTCATTTTTTTAACAAGTTTTTTATTTCCACCTTTGCGTAAATTGGTGAAGTTTTGTATTAAGTTGTTTTTTTCTCGGTATAAAGAGTATCTTATCTAAATCAGCACACTCAATAATCCATGACTCAATAAAAGTCATACTGCACCAAAGAATAGGTAGTTCGGAATAGAGGAGAAGTTATATTCGATGCGATTATCTCGGCCATAGTCACATTGGCATCGATCCCCGGGCTATGAAATTATAGACGAATATCCTACAATTCCAGCCCTCTTTCTGAAAGGGAATTTTTAATAAAGTTATTTCGACGTTGTCACTAAAGTGTTACAATAAGAGCTTCTGTTTCACGCTTGCCCTGACGTTCGGGCTTAAGATTTCCCCATTTAAGGGAATGTTTGAAAAGACGCAGTTTTTAAGTTCGGACGGATAAAGCGAGGGAGTAGGAAGGAGAACGGATTGTACGCTCTATGTATCTTGGGAGATAAGGTCGAGAATGATGCACAGGAACCATTCCTTCCTTCTCCTTTCTCCCTCTCCAGCTCCTCACTGTGTCTTTGAAGTGAAGTATAGTGAAGGGATAAGCAGTCCGCGTGCCAACGGGACCACCACCCGTGCTACCCCATGCGAGAGCGTAAACAGGACGTAGATGGAAGTGGGAAACTCAAGTGCTCGTTGGAAAGAGAAGAGAAAAGGATAATAGTTAACCCGATAACGCCTAGCGGTACCATATGGCACCAGTAGGCAGTGCAATAATAAACGAACCTTTTTTGTTATTTATTGTAATTTGTTTAGGACTTTGAGAGTTTTAAACTGATTAGCATATTTATAATTACGTTTTTCAGAATAGTTTGCTTTTTTAAGCAATATTTGACATTTTTGAGTGATTTTGAATGTAAATGAATCTTTTTTATTGTGAAAAAAAAATATTTAACGTGTTTGGCATTAAAATGTGAAATTACTAATTTTTATTTAAATTTGATTTTTTGACCCTTAAGGGCCTAGCCGTACCACATTGTACCATTGTACCTGTATCTTCAAGACTATTAGTGCCAAAATTATAAATTTTGCATCTAATTAAAGAGAATTTAATTGATTTTAAAATGGAAATATTACGAAAAAGTTCGGGTGACATTTTTAATTCAGGCGTTACCGGGTTAAAGGGAGGAGAGAGACACGCACAGAGTTTTGGCATCAAGGGTTCGTTTGGGTGAGTGGGGATTTAGAAATCGCTTCGGAAGAGGGAATAAGCGTTGGGAGAGGGGTTTTTGGGACCAAGGTGGACGACTTAAGAGCGAGACAAGACGGAATGGTGGGGACAAGGCGGAGCTAAGCAGGCCGGGTGGGAGTGTTCGGGAGAGGAAAAGCATTGGTGCGCTACACAAACAGGGAGAAGACGATTGTTCTTGGCGATGCGTACTTAGAAGAGATGATGAAGACTGCGATAGAGAGGGGCGTCATACTATTGAACGAAAATCAGCATACATCCAGCAGAAACTTGTGAAAACTAATTAGAATGTGGCGTTAAGAATGAATATTTTCAGCTCAGCCGGTCTTTGCCCCTAAGATGTTTATCAATGCCATCATCCGCAACTCTCAACAATCTTTGATTGGATTTGACGTACCTCTCCACTCAATTCTTCAATCTGTCAATCTTTTTTCACTTACATAAAAACTGTGTTCATTATCTGCTCAATGTATCTCCCCTGAGGCCTTATTTTGCCGATATTTCCTTAAACTTGTCCTTCAATGAACGTCTTCATCACATAATCTTGTCTCATCATACGGTCGATTTGTCCTGCCTAAAAGATTTTAAAACCTGGTTTTCTCATCTATCTTACTTATATTTGGAGTGCTACATTACTCGCACGATCGATCCATTCGATCTTCATCGATTTAGCAGAATTTTTACTCCGTGGTGTTCTATGAATATCATTAATGCATAGGATTACATTATTGATAACAATATTACTTAGTTGATTGACCACACATATTAGTTATATATGAATCCATTAAAATAATGTATCATTTAAATGGGGTATGCATGAGATAAACTTTGATGAGGACGAAGTCTTTATATCGAAAATTATGCCGGTGTAGGATATGATCTCGTATTTATCATAAAAGACCCAAGAATTACTTACATTGTAAAGTTTCTCATTTTATGTTCACCTACGCTTGAGTTGTAAATATTTACACCCTCTACAGGTGTTCTACCGAATTTATTTCACGTACACGATTGTAAAAACTCATTGTATAACGTGAATAGCACTCAAAATTCGCGTAAGAATGTGCAAAGAGAAAAATAAGGAAATAATATTTACGGAGTGTGTGGAGGTATATATGAGCTGGAGGAAGAATGATAATATTGACAGAGGGAAGAAAGGGAACCGTTTAATTGAGGAAAAGGCACTTTCAAACCTCTCGCGATTTCGATTCTTATTCTGAGCTTTAATTGAAGCTTAGAGTTGCGGAGAAAAGTAAATTATCATAGAGTCTCAATGGAGTCACTCAAATGGGAACTTAATTAAAATTAACTCAGGAAGGCAGCGAATTATTTTGTTCCAACCCTTCCTAGGACCCGTCATTCATGAGGTTCCATAATGAGAATTCGAATTCCCTGGGATGCGATATCGGAGCCTTTTCTCTTTTCTTCCGCGTGATAAGCTGCCTATGCTATAATTTTCTCCCACCTTAGCTATAACAGAGAGTAATGAAGCATCATCATGTTTGGGTGAGTTTCCGCAGAATGATTAGTAAAATAAAAAGCGTGTAACATGATGAATTTATGAATATCAGTCATTTTCTCGATGCCCACTGGGAGGAGACGATTCTTCTTGCTGACGCGTTCTTATAGGGGAAAGTGAGAAGGGTCTCATACTTGTAAAGGAAAATCAGCAGACGCTCAGCAGAAACCTATTTGAATGTTCACTAAAGAAAATGTTTATGTTTTTAGCTCTAACCTGTTTTCAAAAGAAATCGCATGGGACTTCCACCATTTAGGACGCAAAGGACTGAGCAGAAAACGTTAACCATTTATTTCCAACCACCTTCGATTATTCACCAATTGCATTATATCCGGTTTATTTTCCTACCAAGTAAAACGATTTTTTCCAGGTGTTTTCTTCCTTTGATGATTATACCTTTGCTAATTTGCATCCGTAAAAAAACATTTGTGTTTAGGCTGTTTAGCATATTTTGAAGGGAGAAGTTACGTTGTCTATTTTTTTTTAAATTTTTCGCCCTAATGTGCACCCGCATCTTTACCTTGCGTTTTCTAACTCTTGGCATTAAGAGAGAGTGAGAAGAGAATTGGAAATGTCTGTTGGAGAGGAGAGAAGGCGAGGAATGGGGAGAAGATGGAAAGTAGAGAATGGAGGAAAGAACCTCGAGTTACTTTGTGAGAGTGAGGTTAAGAGAAAGGGAGGCGAGAGTCGTTTTCTATTTTAGCTATTGGACCCCGGAAGAAGAAGAGCGGCTCAAAGGGCGTGCCCTGGGGGACGCCGAGGGAGGAGGGATCAGAGAGAGTTGGTGCGCGTGTGAAGCAGTGCCACGCTGAACACCAAGGCAGATATAGGGATTGAGACGAGGAGGAGGGAGGGAGAGGATGAGTAGACTCGATGCCGAAAGGATAACTATTTAAAGAGAGATTTTTTCGAGAGAAGAGTTTTTGGAGCTTCTCTCGGATTTAAAAATTTTTATCCGAGAAATCCGTACTACTTTCATGAGAGGGACAAATCAACATTTTTTCTATGGAATTTCACGATTAACTGTTACTTTACTGCACAGAAATAAAACTATGCTACCTCTTCACTAATTTTCCCGTAAAATTGAACATATCTGAAGTCAAAGCATTATTGTCATCAAAAAATGTCTTTGAAATACATGATATTCCGTGGAAATGAAAATATATGAAGAATCTTTTAAAATCATAAGCCAAGAATTTGAGCACGCGACTGCCTTTACTAGCGTTTCAGGAAGATCTTGGTGCACCATAGCTAGGATATAACATAAAATTATCTTAATTTTTACCGTAAAGATATTGGTCTCGGAAATATATCAAATTTTCCCTCCTACGCAACATTTTTCGATATCATAGCTTGATTCCCAACGTACATCTTGATTCTGAAGCACCAAATAACTTACATAAACCCTGCCTCAAATCAATCGGATGCAAGTGGTGGTTACCCTCTTCCATCTTTAGCACAGATGCTTTCACCACTGACGAATATCTGATTTGGAAGGGATTGAAGGATTGTCTCACGCAATATTAGATGCAGCTGATCACTTCTTGCTATGAGGTTTAATTGCAAGATGCTAACATTTCATTTCAATAACCTAAAGTATTCTTGATTGCTTATAGATAAGCACACATAATGCAAGGAAGTCTATAGTTGTAAAGGGAGTATTATACTGCGAAAAATGTAGAAAAGGGAGCAGCGGTGAATATGCAGTGGTGACGAAATCTAGGAGCGACTATGAAGTCCTAGTTCTTTCTCTCTCCGATAAAATCCTACCTGCTTCCCTCAGGTGAAATTTTGAAACGGAATTTGCCATCCTCACACATACCTCTCTCACGCCGTCCTATACACACGTTGGGGATGTTGACTTGGCACTCTTGAATATTTATGTGGTGTTTGCGGCCAAATTTGTTTCGTATACTGGCCATTAATTGGAGCATATGAATTATTTCTAACCAGCATTCCACGAGGCTGGAGAAGTATTTTTTAAGAAATTTACCAGCTCTATTTTTACAGACCAAAAGTTTCATTCGATGGCTGATCCACCTCCTTGGTGTTATATTACGAAGAGTTTATCGGCTATCTTCCCAATATGAGAAATCTTCGAAAGAATTTGCCTCCGTACCTCTATCTATTGTGCACGCTAACAATAAAAATTCATTTACAATTCGAAACTATGTCACATTGGGTTGGTCAAATTATAATTTAACTTATTGACTGTTAGCTAACGTTTCCTTCTTTAATAATAAATCTTCTATTTAAAAAAGAGTGATCATGAGAAAATCATCATAATTATCACCTAGTGAAATGCCTCCAAGATAACAAAATAGCGCAACTCATGGAGTACATGGGAAATATCAATATGAGCTACTTTTTCCTCCCAAAAATACGATAGGAGATTAAAAACTGTCTTGAATGGGAATAAGGATGTGAAAACCGGTTCATTTGGTTGAAAATACCCATAGTTACATCTTTATAGGAATAGCGTCCTTATATGTACTTAAGACGCCATGTCGTATTTGCGAGGTGATATTTTGTTTCTTTACAAATGAAAAAACGACTTCGTTTTCTTCCACTAATTTATTTTGACGGTACGACATGTTTCGACCTTGAGCGGTCATTTACGAGTACAAAATGTTGTCAAAAGTCGGGTAAATTTATACCAGGAAGGGACTTGAGAAGGTTGGAGGGGGAAGTGGGTGTTAGGAGGGGGGGGGGGGGTAATGGGTGGCGGTTATGGTGAATATCCCCCTATCCGAGGACGCTTACAGCAAAGAGCTTGAAACAATTAAAACAATAGCCATCTCAAACGGGTACAATGTGAACTCAATTGAAAAGATGCTCCTCAAGAAACGTTCCGTCAAAGCTCAACAGTTACTCTTCAATCCAGGGAAAGTGAACAGTGAAAAATTGCGATGGTGTAAATTACCTTATTATGGCTTGATTTCGGAAAAATAGGAAACCTCTTTCCGAAAGATAAATATAGAGTGGCTTTTTATAACTGTGATAACCTTAAAAAATTCTTACTGAACACTAAAGACAAAGTACAACCTCTCGAAAGAAGTGGTATCTACAAATTAAAGTGCAACGACCGTGAAGCGGCTTATGTGGGACAAACCGGACGCGCATTCGAGAGCAGAATTAAAGAAAATGAAAGATGTTACCGGTACTGCAATATTTCACAGTCCCACTTCGCAAAACATCTTTGGGAAGAAGAACATGTAAGAGACTTCATAGCGGAGATTCTTCACTTCGAGAACAAAGGAAAAAAGATGGACAAGAAAGAAGAGCTTGAAATAAGGAAGAATATGGGAAAATGTCCCTTACTCAACGATATCCTATTTGAAAGATTTTCCCCCTCCTAAAAATATCTCTAAACTACACTGAAGGACGTAAAAACCCTTACCTCCCACTCAACCCCACACCTACTGATAACCCACACCTACCCTAATCCTTTACTAATGACCCTTGCACTGTCCTCGCAGTGGTTTTCCCATCCCTCACCATAACCACCACCCGTTACCCCCCCCCCTCCTAACACCCACTTCCCCCTCCAACCTTCTCAAGTCCCTTCCTGGTATAAATTTACCCGACTTTTGACAAACTTTTGTACTCGTAAATGACCGCTCAAGGTCGAAACATGTCGTACCATCAAAATAAATTAGTGGAAGAAAACGAAGTCGTTTTTTCATTTGTGAACTTCAACTTCCACAAAGTTGAGCCTGACACCATTGAACGCATTTTGTTTCTTTATTTTATGCAAAAAAATTTCTATGTACCTAAAGAATTTCTCACTGCAGTGCAAAAAATGAACTAATAATTGTTGCTTCACTTTTATTTCTCATAGGGGTAAGGTTATATGGGTGAAAATAACTTAGGCTATTTAAAAAGACATCTGAAACGTTGTGGATTATCTTCGAATCGTTAATTTAATATTTTCTACTCAAAGAAGTTAAACCTTTTAAGGCACGCAGTAAATAAAATGCAATAAAAATTCCACTGGGAAATTTACTATTGCCTGCACTAATATGGGTAACTTAAGTGTCACGGTTAATCTACGAAATCCTAGCACGCTTACTTTATCTTATCCATTGCATGCTTGAGGTGGGTAATATAGTTCCTACGTCAATGAAGGAGAGACAATAATTATTCTAATTCCACTTCTGTAGTGCGTGAAAGTTTGTAGGGAAACTAACCTTTGCCTTTACTTACGGATTTCAAAGCTGGCTGGTACATGCACAAGCCGATCGTCAACTACGTGGTCTGATCTCATCGCGATTTACTTCGCATGTCTTCTAGGAAATCCGCGAGATGGACGGGAGAATCAGCGAGGGACGAGAGGAAATAGCATGCGGCACATCTCACGCCTTTCCGTTGGGATCTACGACTGCGGCTCCTTAGCTGTGATTACAGGTGAAAAATAGGCGTAAGAGCTTGGGGCAGGTATGTGAGGATGATACTTTTGAAAAAAGCAGTAGCGACAACTTTAAGCCAATCATCATGTCTAACAAATCAATCGTGAGGAAAATGCTAAGATGAGAAGCGAGAACCTAATCGCGGGCACGAGCGTAGTCATTTCTCATTATATCTGGAGCGAATCGAATTCCGTAAAATATTTCAGCTTATCTATTTTTTTTACTGATGAAAGTCTTCCTAATAAGGTATTAAACCGATTCATTCTAGTTTTTATAAGCTTTATATTTATATCAATAAAAAACATGCTAGAGTTCCTCTAAAAAGAGTAGTCTTCAAGGTGTTATTTGGAAATAAAAACTTGCGTCTAACGTCTTGCAAAAAAAATCTCAATAAATAATAGCGGTTCCGACTTTTCTGACGTGGCAGTTATATTCTCGCGATGAGCAACCCCTCTATTGCTAGTTGACTGTTGCTTATACTTTGGGGTGTTTTACAAAACTTTGATGGCTATGAGTGATGATATTTCCGGGCCTAAACGGTGAAAGTATTTAATTTGGCTTGGGAAAACCGCAGGAGCTCCAGGGACGAAACGATCGCAGATGGACTGTATCTGGTAATTTAGCGCTGAGTGCTAAAATAGAGCTCTGTCAAAAACGTTAGGCTGGGGGATCTCATTTTATACCGAACTAAAAATTAATGTACATTGCAGCTGACTGAGTGGAATGAATGTGAAATCCATGGGAAGTAATGTTGACCTCATTGATTGGAGACTGTATCAACTGGTGAGAATTGCTGTGAATATACTTGCTAGTTACTTAGGATAGAAAAATCTTGTGAAATAATGATGCAGTCCAAAAGAATGTAAATACGACGTCTCTAGAAGCCACCAAAAGAGACCTTTTGGTATCACATTATAAACCGGCAATAATGATTCATCCATGTAACCTAATATGAGCCCTGAAGATGGAATTCATTAAATTCCGTGACGTTAACAAAGAATGTTTAATAACCCAGACTGACGACCTACACTTTATATTGTTAATGAATCTACTTTTACTGATAATCCATGGATAGTTTTTCGGCTGCCATCTGGACATTTGATCTTTGCGCCCCAAAAGAAATATTCGATTACGGTCACTCCTGCTTCCAGACGTCTTCCTCAAATGCCAGCAACGACCCCACCCTCTTATCCAACCCCCTTCGATCAGAGCGATGAAGTGTGGAGTCCTACTCACTCGGCTGCTGACCTCGCACAACTTCTCCGCATCGCTTAACCCCACTCTCAACGAAGACTCCTTCCCACCCAATTCGTAATCTTCCTTCCCACCATCACCCGCTGCCAACATGTCCAATCTATCGCCCTACTTTTCTTCGATCGACTGTACTGAAACAATCAGCACCTGCAGTATATCAATCTACTTATCACTTCCTCCCCTCTAACACTCTTTCCCCAAATACAAATACAAATAAAAAAAATAGAAAATAAAAAAAGAACTGAATACTTTTTCTGGCTTTACATATATTTCTATCCCGCTTGTAAATAGATTTGTGCAATAATTTCTCTATCACAAATAGATGTATTTTTGCCAACTTTATCTTTTTTCTGTTAAAATTACGAACGTTACAATTTTTATTGAAATTCAAGAATTATAATTGCTTTTATATCCGTAAATATTTACAAGTCTCAAATATAGTTGACCCCAAAATTTTCTTTTTAAATACCCTTTGTGATCGATTCACTAGATCACGAGTCTTCAGCGATGACCTTAGGGAGAAATTTTTCGAAATCACCATCACTAAATCCGTAAATCAATGCTCCCTGGATTACTGCTGGCATGTTTCTGATGTAAGTTTTCGTGGCGTTTAGGTTCGCAGTAGAGTAGATTTCCGGGTTCCTTCTGCGTTGTGGTTTAATGGCTATCGCTTCATGGTTATCAAAGTGATAACGTGGACGAAACTCGGAAATCAACCTTGCCGCGTACTACTGGCATGTATCCAAAATAAAACAGTTCAGGCCATGATGAACACTGTCTTGTGCTAAAGATGGCCGGTGGGCGATGTGAGCGCCCTGAATGAGATTTATTTCGCGGGAGAATATATTTCGGTGTTTCCGGATTTTAATGTGCGATTTATGGAGCATTCAAAGCTGATATTCCTTGGTGATTTGAGTGCAATTATATCCAACAGCAACGCCTATGAATTTTAGGTGTTTATGGACAAAAGCATTACTGTACTGAAAGTCAGAGTTTCAATTTAACAACTTATGTATATTGCCTAAACGTTTTTCTTGTCAGTATTGTGGGAAACCGAAAGGAATCCTTGACGCATAACTTGTGGAGGTCACAAACAAATGCTCCTCTTATCTCGGCTGCACATCTTTCAACGTTACCTACCTCATGCCCTATAAATTTTCGTTGCCTATTACATCGAAGTGTGGACCAAAGCAATATCCATAAGATGAATAACCACCGCCACTTCTTCAAGTAAAAGGACTTGGTATGTTGAAGTGTTGATGTAAACTGACGTTAATCCTCCTTTCTACCTAGTACCTATTCAGAGGCTATGACTTCTCCGATAGACGTGCCATGCATTTCCTAATGGACACCGCAAATTGTCTATTCTATACCTGTGCAGGATCTGCACAATTGTTCATTATCACTTATTATTCCCCCATCCCCTTCTGTCCTCTGCAACTCCCTCCACCACTTCCGTCCACAATATACCATTCCACGCCCTCACGTTCCCTTCCTGTGCTGCGCGGAAGCCGAGTACACTCCCCCAACACATAAACCCTTTGTCTCTCGGCTGCACTGCGCGCTTGTCTCCTTGTTTGTTTGGTATGGCCGCGAGTGGAGCGGTGGCAATGTCATTGTCTTGCTGTTGAATAAAAAATGCGACCTTCCTGCTGCTCTTTGGATGATGTGATGGATCTTAATTTGGTAGTGGGTAAACCCAATTTAAAAAAGCGCTTAGTGGCAATTGACTTTGGAATGCTTTTCGCGTGATTTTAAAGGGGGCGCCTCCTCTTCACCAGAATTTCCCCTCTCTTTCTCTCTCTCTCACCACTCGTATCTTTCTTCCTTATACTCTCTATCACTCTCCCCCGGCATGAGACATAGAGAGAGAGAGAGGGAGAGAGTCTTTGATGCAAAAGCAGCAGAAAGGTTTTTCCGGGTGTTATGTGGATTACGTCTCCCTTCCTTCTCAGAGTTCCTAGAATTATATTTTCCCTCGCTTACACATTCCGCTGCTTCCTTTGAGGAAAAGGCTAATTTCAGGTGGGCTATTCCCAACGGAGGATATGTTAAACATTGAGGAGAGAGGGCGCTGATTGTGCTGGGGAACTCCGAAAGAGACGAATCAGCTATTTGCTCGCTTTCAAGTCGATCTCTTCCGCCTCACTTGTCTAAGTACGCCATGTTTTGAGGGAATGAGCGAGTCGAGAAACCTCAAAGTGAGTTAATGTAATGCCTAGATTACTCACGCCCTTTTTTATTTGTCCATTTTTTTTAAGTTCGACCAAAACAGAAGTGCTTGAAATAAATTTTGAGACGTGCTTGCCCTGCAGAGAGAATTTAGAATGCTATCTCAGAGTATTGGACTAGTAGTGATCAGTAGTGGTTTTTAGGATGCTTCGATGGTATCTTTCATTCGTGAAGACATATTATGCATCATATTACAATGAAGAATGTATTTTTTATACATCTCTATTAAAATGAGGTAGCAGTCAGGTGTAGTTTATTGTAGTGGAATGAAATGTGAGTTTTGGATACAATTAACCCACAGGATATTTGCATTAAATCTTTTTGGAATAGCCAGGAAATGGGGCCCTATAAATCTTTTTGGGTGAAATACAAAAATCCTGACATAAATGATGAATAGAATTTCTTCGTTTTACACTGTAAGGATAAAGGAGTTTGAACGATGCATTTTACGATGAGGTGATGATGAAACTAACAAACTGTTAGCCAGCCATTCGATATAGTTTGGTGCCTAGCGGTGAAGAGAAGCACACAAAAAAAGTTTTTTCGAAACCTACTTTGGGATTTCAAAAATATGTATAATGTAAGATTCACGGTAATTCGTTTAATGACATCCCATAGCAAACAGCAAATTACTGGTGTCCTCATGAGGAAGATGAACATGAGAAAGTTAAAAAATCAACAGGACTGTGAGCTGGTTGGTATGCGTCAAACGAAAATGGTAAAATGGTCGTCTCATGATTGAAAATATTATTCATATATTAAAAATACAGTCCTAATCACGGAGAGAAAAAAATTGTACATATTTCAGCTCCATATAAAAAATAAAGCTTTCGAAGCTTAATATTTGATTTGGAGCTTAACTTATCGATAATCTGGAAATATGCGAATGAAATGCTTGAAACATTAATCATACTAATACCATACACTAGCATACAGTAATACACATACCTCATCGTCGCATAATTCAAGGAAATAAAGTTAATTAATTGTGTAATATAGTAATAACGTGGAAGTAAAAATCACCGCAATTTTCCTTCTTTTTCAATCAGCTTTCTTTAGCAAATTCGATTAATCCTCCAACCAGACCTATCTCCATGGAAGTAAAAATTTCCTGTCAATTATTCAATTTTATTTCCATCAATCATTTACATAATCAATTGATTTCAACAAAAATAAAGTTTGAAATTTAAAACAAACAGCTCTTAAATCATAAATAATTCACATTAAATGTTTAGCAAGAAAAATTTGTAGCTAAATGTTACCAGCACATAGATTTACGACATGATAAATACGTAAAGTGATAGTAAAGGGTAATACTGAGATTAGCTACATAATAAAGGTTTAATTATATATTTCTTGTGAAGTTCAACGAAATAATTTTTTCTATCTTTCAATGTTTTTTATTGAAATGAATTTAAAGTGTTCAACAGATCAGAAGTGTTCTGTTACAGAACAAAAGTGTTCATACAGAACAGAAGTGTTCTATTGAACACTTTACGTCACATTAGAGAGAATCATACGAGTAGACACACTTTAATGACTAGCGCATGTAAAAGTATGGGATAAATGGCAAATCTAAGAAATAATTTTGATATAACTGGTATTCACCCAGTATTGACCATCATTACCGACGTTTGGTTCATGATATCGTTATGTGCAGAGTTCTATGCGCGCATCAATTACCATCACTTCCGCAGCGCATTCACAAAGCGTCGTAATGACTTCTCTAATGACCGTCGACATTCAAGAGAGCGTGCAAGTGAACTGGATAATGAGTATATTTCCACAACAATGCCGCAAGTAAGGAGAATAATGCCGACCCTGGTTGAGGCACATGAATCCCATAGGAGGCCCTCTTTAATGGCGAACCATGCGAGATCTGGGCAAACTTAGCCAACCTGATTCCTCACACCCCAGCGGCAATGGTCCATTGTGTTTGTTTGGCCCTTAACTCCCCTTGTCTACCCCCTTAGGACGAACCAAGCGCACGTGGCGTCCGAGATACATTTTTGACCCTCCCCCTAACGCATCCGTTACACCATTTTTTTAGACACTCGCTCTCCTTGGCAAGTGTCACCTATCATTATTCACCCCCGGCCGTCCGATGCTCAACCCCTTCTACCCGTCTCGCACCACCAGCGACCCCCATCACCCTGATTTTCACACCCCCTTCATTCCTCCCCTCCTCGCCCTTGACTTCGCATCGATTACTATGTTTCCACTTTCCTTTCCTACTTCTTCCATCCTCCCTCGCTAGCAAACTATGACTATACCCTCCTATCGCTCCCTGCCCACCATCTCCTCCGCTTATTTCTGAAATTCCCAAAAACATCCACTGATACAAAAAGGGTTCCCTCATCACATCCATTCTTTGAAATCCGCTCTTTATGCAGCTTCCTGGAAATTGGAAATGGGGGAAAATTAAGCGGAGAAAAAAGATATGGATGCTTACGAGATTGATTTTGATATGATTACATGTAACCATAGAGAGAGAGATAGAGAGAGAGAAGGTTGTCTTGGAAATTGTTAATGGAAAAAAGTAAAAATAGCTTGACATTGAATGAAGCAAATTAAAAAATCTAGACATTGTGTACGAAAAAATGAGAAATATTTTTTTGCGATCTTCTCTCCCACCCCATTCGTCCATCGCCTTATCTCCCTATCTGCCACTCTATCCACCGAAATTTTAGCCATACTCTCATACCGTCCCGTTCCTTATTCCATCTTACCCCATTCTGTCAACCTCCATCTCTGTTTATCAGCACTATAGCACACACTCTTCCACCGTTTCGTGTGCGCCACTTTCTTCCGCTTATTTCTGTGCTGTCCACAGATAACTTCTGATATAAAAGGAGTCCTCGTTCATCCATTTTTAATTTCCTTTTTTAGCTCCCGAAAGTGGAAAATGAAGGAAAAATGCGACAAAAAGGAACAAAAAGATTGATTACTTTATATGTAGAAGGACGTTGAAGATCAAAGAGATCGCATCTCACAAACGAAAAGTTTTTTTTGAGGCGAAAATAAAACTCTTAAAACACTGCGAATGAAAGGATATATCAAAAGGAGAGATTTAAAAATCCATAGAAAGAGGGTGAAGTTTATCTCGGAGAGCGTTAATGGGAAGTAACAATAATGATAGATATAGAATTAAGTAAATGAAACGGTCAACCAATTTTCCCATTTCTCCACCTTTTTTTCCTTATATCTAATACCATACCTCCGCTTATTTCTAAAATATTCAATTCCTCCGATACAAAATAAGTTACTTCACTCCATCCATTCGTTGATATCTTTCTTTTTTGACCCTTCCGGAAATGGAAACTGGAGGCTAAATTCGGGAGATAAGAAAAAGATGGTATTCTGTAGATGTCGAATATCAGATACGTACATCCATTACACATCCCCGGTGAAGACATTTCAATAAAAAAAGGAAACTTAAAACAAAAAAAAAACTGCGGTTTGAAGAAAAAAAATACGAAATTCCACATTCATAACAATGATAAAAGGGAGAATAAAAGTTTTCTCTGAAAAAACTAACGGGAAATGATCATTAAATAGGATGATATCGCCTGAATGAATGCAATCGAGGCATTGTATTTGACTAATGACGAATGAGTAAACAAACATTAAATTATATTACGCTGACATAAGAATAGAGTTCCAAACCACCTTTCGGGTTAAAGACCTCTGGTTATGATGATTGTCTTCATCCATTAAATGAAGAGGAATTGAAAATTTAAAAAAAATCGTGATTATTTACGACCTCAATGCAAAATCACCATTTATCGCTCGATGGTTCTCATAACCTCTTCTCGCTCCTAGATTATTCATAAAATGTACCTTATTGGAATAATAATCGGTAACTTCAGAGAGGTATCACATACAAAGTGGACGATTTTATTTTTTTTCTTTAAGTTGTTGCTAAGTAAAAAGTACAGAAAATAATGGTGTAACAGCCGAAACCGGTCAAAAATAGGATTAAAAAGAATATATTGTCGAAGTAAAAAATTGTCTGTTATTGATAATATGGAGCCCTTCCACCAGTTTCGATTTAATTAACCTGGTACATAAAAACATAATAGACAAAGATTAAAAAAAAAACAAAAAAGTACTCTTTCCAAATCAAAATACAGACAAATGACTTTTTCATCGGAGGAGCAACACACGTTGCTGTGTAACGTGAACATCGGTGGCTTGGCAATGGATTATCTTAGACTAAGGAACGCATTAGAGGTGACCCGGGCTCCTACCAATAAAGCCTATTCAACGGTGCTTCCAATTGACATCAAATATGAAATATCTCAACAAAACAATGGTGTACCTACATACCAAAATTAAATTTGAACTTTTGGAATCAGATTTTTTCATGGCGAACGATAATGACATCCAAATAATATTAAAACTTCATTAATGTAGTTTTCTTCATTAAAACAAATTTAAAAAGATAATTTGTTTGCATACTGATTTTTCGCCATGAAATGCCCTAAACATTCTTGTTTACCGCAGAGAAAAACATGTCCTTAATACAAAAAAATCTTTGGCCAACATTATTAAAATATTTTACTTATTTTATTAGTATACACAAGTTCCAAATGCCCACTCATATTAAACAAAAATATTAAAAAAATATATATTATGTGGTATACATGGCTTTACTAGGTTTTTCTGTCTCCTGCAAAGTTAGCCAAATTTTTTATGATGTCTTTTTGCAGTTAGAGGTTCATTTAGGCAAAATACTTCAACTAAGAAAAACCATATTTTTCAAAAGATTCACACAATCATGTCGTTGCATATGTTTTTATTAAAAAAAATGGGCTTAAAATCTAGGCGAAGAAATCAAATTCTAAAAACACCGGATGCTACATATTTGATTATGTCGCGCAGTTTTCGGATTCATATTCCATTCCACAAAAAAAACTTACTCCCCATCACAAAGAGTTCGAGAGGAACCTCTAAAAGGTGGAACACAGGAAAGGTACGAGCCCGTGTTACAATTTTTATAAATCCAATCAAATGAAAACAGAGTTGATACATGCGAGTTTATGACCGGAATAAAACTAAATTAAGTTTCCCTTTCAAATAAATCTTTGTGATCATAAAAACTACGAAAAAGAATTTTTTCATTTTCACTCACCAATTGAAGCATTATTTCACCGCAGAATGACAGAGGAAGTGTAGGAAAAATGTACTTTTGGATGAAGTGGATGTCGAGTGCTTAGTGAGTGGGCTTTACTATGGTTTTCTCTACACCCGCCGCCAGCTAGACTGCTAATTTTTTCCGTGTATTCTCCTATCCCTCCTCGCCTCCCGATATCCCCTCCCTTACCCAAAAGGGAATATGGAATACGTGCAGTCGAGGGTGTGATTTCTTTCAGGGGAGCAGGAAATACGAAATTCCTCCTTCAACGACATCACTTTCCAGCCGTCGCGTTCAAAGGTGAAATGACATCCCCCGCTGCCCTCCCTAACTGCCTCGGACCATTCCTTCCCCTGTTGGCAGCCTCTCAGTAGAGGCCCTACGCAGTGGCGTATCCAAAGGGGGTCCGGACCCCCCCGAAATATAAACACTTAATATTTTTCTTCATAAAAGAAAACAAAATATTGAAAAATTATGAATTAAAGAAATATTTCTTTAAGAAATGAAATTTTTTTCGATTATGTAAAGTGTTGAAATTAGCTTAAAACCCAATACTTAGTAACCCGTTTTTCGAAAATTCCCCTTCCTAGTTTTGAACCCCACCCGAACGAAATTCCTGGCTACGCCCCTGGTCCTACGCCTACGAAAGCAATACGTGTCATCATGATGCTGTGGAAATGCTAACTTCTTCAAGCAGTTGAAGAAACGTCGAAGGGATTGGAATTACGAATTAAAGGAATGAATTGAGTCAATCTATCGAGATGAGATTGATAAAAAGATTCCGAACCTACGAAAATAACTAACAAAAGATTTCAAGTAAGATTTGAAGCCGATCACTTTGTAGCTCAGAAAGAAGTAAATTTTTTAACAAAAAGTTAATGAAACTTAACTTAAAACAGTCAATAAAACCAAAGATTTGAACGAGAACACTTTTTAAGACTAGTTACTGCTAAAGTAAATGGCGGATTTTCGGCTGGTCACGCTCAACGCCTGGCTTTTCATCTCTCTTTTAAGATTGCGCGTGCCTTAAAATCTCTATCGAGGTAAGACATCGAAGGGCGGCATTCCTAACCAATTCATTGGTGAAAACTTCCTCCTGGTGAATCAAGTGTTATTGTCATTTATTTGCCTTCCGCTAATATTAGCCAGAATTCTTAAATGGAGAATGACGTTAAAAATAAAGAGCTTTTTTAACTATCATAAATGACTTTTTCCGGAATATATTTGTAAGAGAAAATAGGATTTAATCGGGAAATGGCAGGTCGATTTTCACTTATAACGAAAAGGGTAGTCAACAGTCCACAGGAATTTAAGCTCTCAATTGTACTGCATTAGTCATTTTTTTAATACCAGCTGTTTTTCCATCGTTATAAAATTCAAAATTTTTCTCCAAAAGAGGAATTATAATAATTTTCTCCCTTTTAGAAATTTCCCATAAAATTGATCACCCGTGTTTTACGCTCTTTCACGCGTTAAGCAGGGATGAAATATGGATTCGAAGTGCAATTTAAAAAAGGCAAAATACCCCCGCTGGCGTTGGAAATGAATGAAACAGGCGCGTGGAGCTTAATCATCATTACTGTGACGCATTCCTCATCTGTTTTGTTTTCCCAACCCACTAATTTTTGAATTGGTAAGTCCGTAAATCAAGCCGCGCACTTTCACTTTTAAACCTGTATGGGAAATTAATGCAAATTATTCGCCCCATTTTGCCATTTCAGTCGGTTGATTTGCGAAAATTGCTCCATTGTGTCCACGCCCGCACAAATAAATCGGTGAAACATGGTCTGCGATTATTTTCGGATGGATTTAGAGAAACAAAACATATGATTCTTCCTCATGGAATGCAATCTTTAAATGAATTTTTCATTTCCCAATACGGAATTACAATAAGGTCTAAAATTTCCTTTAATCCATAAAACCTAAAAATACCAACTATGACCTCCACATGCGAATAGTATCCCCAAATAAACTATGAAAAGTGTATATTATAAAAATTATGCGCATTAATAAACGTTAAGATGTACTTTCGAACGTCATAACGGAATTAAGCATCCAGATTTCATGTTGAGTTTCACGTCAAGTTTCAAATTTGCGCTGATACTCATTGAGTGAAATATAAGAAATTTTAATTTTAATTAAAAAAGGGAAGCATTTCTACCAGGATGGTATTTGAAACGATTATGATAAATCAACGATTTAATCATATCAGGGAACCGAACAATTCATTTGAATACTTGATCTAATGGCACAAAAATTCAGCGCTTGTGGATATGAGCCTCACGTTAGCGATGGTACAGATTTAGGACTAATAACTTAGGTAGAATGCATTTTCATTAGTAAACGATGTAAAATATACAATCAAAGAGATATTTATTATACATCTATCTATTTATTATATAAATAGAATGAAAGATAGATTATATTTTTCAAAGAGAATAAGTGGATTAGTTCTCGGGTCAAGTCTAGACTCATACCAAAAGGTGGTTGATGATAATGGTCAAATTCCTTTTGCACGCTTTGTTTATAATTCGTAATGCTACCTCATATAAGCTCTCTTTATACTCGTACCCTCTGGGAGAAAAGCGAAAACTACATGGCTTGACTTCACATAATCAGTGCCCCAGCACGATTTTGAAAATGAGATTTTTACAATTCCATAATCGTTAAGCCTCCGAATTCCTCCAAATTCCTCTATAGCTCCCCCTTTTATACGGCCATATTATATCTGCTATTAAAACAGGTGTGATGAAGTTCGCCCGCTCCGAGGATTAAGACGTACCCGGGAATTAATAAATTTGGCTTTAATGGAAGGTTATAGTATTAAACTTACGTGAACTAAAGAATAATCAGAGAGTAGTGCACAGAGCGTCATTTATTCTATAGTCATCAAGTAACTTCGAACATAGCCTTCCAACTGTAGCTGTATAAAATGATGCACCACATTTTTGAACTAATGATTCAATTTCTAGCGACTTTAATCCATGCTCGTAATGAAAGGAATTCCTAAGACTGTCCTGCACTTCGGCAGCTCTGAAATGGTCCCCGTATCACATCATCTTCTTTCAATGCCTCGCTAATTGCTCGACGCGTAATCTCACCTCCCTCCCCCAGGTACGCCCGCTCTTGCCCTCAATCTGATCTCTTATCCTTGCCTCGAGTGACATGCCAATAACTTCCCATCAGCACTCCATTTACTCCCTCCAATTTGCCTCGGTGGAACTTCATTAGCCGTGCAATCAGTGGTACGATCAACGATGCTCATGGAAACATGCATATACAACGCCGCACCTCAAAACGCAAACTTTCCTGTCTCTTCCCTTCCAAACTATTCTAAGGATGAGACGGGACGAGGAGTGAGTAAATAAAGTTGGTGAGGGACCGAAAGCTCGCGTTTCTTAATTTCGTGCTAATCTGTTATTATTAGTTGAAGAACTGTCCTAATCATCAATCGTGTCGTACGTAAAAACTGAAGGTATCGTATTATTTGATGATTGAAGAGCATGATTTTGGCTCGGAGTAGCAAAGAATATCTGATTCTAACTGGAAAAAAATAGTAATAAATGTAAGATAACGCTCAAAGAATGCCATTTTGTGAAAGAGGAAAATATGATGTGAAATGTGACAGGTAAGGTGAAAAAATTTCAATAATCTTCTTTAAATAGTGATTTATATTATAAAATATTATAAAGCAAAATATTAGTTACACCTTTAACGGACAGTAGAAGTTACAAAGGTACTCGGTGAAGCTAATGCCTGAAATTTCATGCCTTACACCTCTTCCGTGTTCGTTGTTTTCCAAAAGATTATATTTCACCTTTCTTTTGTCCAAGAAATAGGTTTTACTAATAATATATGTTTTCTTACTTAGGCTGAATTGATATAAAGTCGACTTCGTTCCCAAAACTTCAATGGGAAGTCCGCATATCCTCCTCGAACATACGCAACTCCTTTCTTCCATTGTCTGATTTCGATCATTATGCCAGACCCGAAGAAGCAACTTGGGGCGGACCTATTCTCACTCATCCCCTCGCCTCATACTCAAGAGGTATTACGTCCCAGACCTCCTTAAGGACCCACACCCCTCCCATTAGCCTCTTCATCTCAAAAGAGAAGATCCTCCCCCGTCACCCCCCTACTTCCTCTATTCTTTAATGGCAAACACCACTGCACTACCACATTTTATAATGCCTCCACGGCCTCTCGCCTCAATGCCGGCCGTTCAACTTTCCACCCTTTTCCCTGTCCTACCCCCATTTTGCCATTTTAGTAGGTTGATTTGCGAAAACTTCTCCTTTGTGTACACACCCGCACAAATAAATCGGCGAAACATTGTCTGCGATTATTTTCTGATGGATTTAGAGGAACAAAATGCATGATCCTTTCTCATGGAATGCAATCTATAAATGAATTTTTCATCTCCCAATACGGAATTACAGTACAGCCTAAAAATATCAACTGTGACCTCCATATGAGAATTAAATCCCCAAATGAGCTATAAAAAGTGAAAATCATAAAAACTACGCGTATTAATTAGCATTCAGATTGTAATTTCGAGCGTCATAACGAAATTAAGCATCCAGATTGCAAGTTAAGTTTCAAGTCAAGTTTCACATTTGTGCTGTTACTCATTTAGTGAAACATTATAAATTTGCATTTTATTAAAAAATGTAAGCCTTTTGACCGGGGGCGTATTTGAAACGTTTATTGTAAATCTACGATTTAACTACATCAGAGAGCCAAACAAATCATTTGAATGCTTAATCATATGGTACAAAATTTCAGTGCTTGTAGATATTACCGATATGACCCTCACGTTAGCAATGGTAGAGATTTAGCACTAATTACTTAGGAAGAATGCATTTAATGCATGAAGTGAAGAATGCATGAAAGCTTAGTAAACAATGTAAAATATATAATAAAAGAGAGATATATATTATATAAATAGAATGAAAGATAGATTCTATTTATCAAAGAGAATACGTGGATGAGTTCCCGGGTCAAGTCTAGACTCATACCAAAATGTGGTATGATGATAATGGACAAATTCATTTTCTACGCTTGGTGTATAATTCATTGTAATGCCTCATATAAGCTTTCTTTTACAGTCGTACCCTCTGGGAGAAAAGCGAAAACTACATGGCTTGGCTTCATATAATCAGTGCCCCAGCACTATTTTGGACTGCCTGCTCGCCCTCAACAACGGCCCCCCACCCCCAGTCACATGGCTCATGTGTCGATCCATCGAGAGATGAGAGCCAGCCTCTCCCTGCCACATAGACCTCATCTCCCAGCACACAACTATCCCAGACGATCCTTCTCGAAGGGATCCTCTCTCTCTCTATTTGTTTCCCTCGCTGGCCATCGCCATTCTCTCACAGTCAGCCACTCCACATATTCTCTCCCTCATATACTATCCTCTCTAAGTAGCGAGGACCCCAACTCCCTTCTTCCGTCTCAGAGTACTCCGCAAAACTCTCACACTCTCAGTGGTGTGGTCAACTTTTCTTTTTAGCACGCGGGTAGCCCGAGTGGTTGCTGGAGTGGTTGGGTTGGAAGGGAGAGTGAAAAGCCGGATCATTTATACTCCGCGGACGATATAACTTCCTGTTGCAAATACTGAGGTTCCATACAATGTCTCCCCTCTATTTTAAATAGCCAGGGATGCCGACTTACAAAAAATATTGGGGGGGGGGGGCAAACCGGGGATATTGCCCCGGAAAATTTTATAAGTAGTGAGTTTTAAGTACTTTAAGCATTTAAGAACAGTCATATGATAAACAATAAAACCCTGATAGCTCGAATCTCGATATCTGGGCACTCCGGGAAAAATTAACAAGCCTGACACATTTATTCTTCACACCCACAACGAATTTTAGAGGGGGCTTGGGCCCCTCAGGCCCCATGGAGTCGGCGCCACTGTAAATAGCAAGTAGTAGATGTAAAATTCTTGGTGAGGGGAAATAAATTCATTCACGAATTAACACAATTGCAACACCCCATCGTATTTTCATGCATTACTACTATGGTTACTGGGTGAAGTGAATATATCAGGTTCAACGCTATTTTTTATTAATTGCCATTTGAAATAATTGAGAAAATATATTTTATTAAAAAAAATAAATATATGAAGGTTTTCCAAATATAAACCTTGTTTTACATATGTGTATTCACTCTCCTGCTAAACAAATAACTGAGATTTAAAAATTAATGAAGGGACACTCATAGCATTCAAAACACTAGAATGATTTTCTCGTGCTTTCCCGGCGAATAGATTTAGTGACGAGTTCTCGGGATCGCCACCGGGTCAGGAACTGCATAACTGCCGACGTTTCGAAGGCCGAGTCGGGTATCGAAGCGTCGGCAGTTATGCAGTTCCTGACCCAGTGGCGATCCCGATAACTCTTCATTAAATTCAAAATACAAATTTGGAAAAAAATACAACAAAAAAACTTTTGGCTCTATTGATAGTATTTTTTGCAAATTTTTATAAAATCATCACTTAGTAATCATTAACAAAAATCTTGTTAATATTCATTTTCATTTTTATTTAAAAGCATGCTAAAGAAAAATTGAATAATAACCCTAATTTTGAGGGTTTGATTTTAAGAGTGACTTGTCAAAGTTATAAATTCATATATTTCACCTATCATTACTTCGCTTAGAGGTGCAACTGCTCGAAGGTAAAAACTCACCCCTCTCATTCATGCCTTAGAACTCTACTGCTCCTGTCCGAGGGAAGTGAGAGTGAGAGAAATGGATGGGCGATGGCGGGGGTCCTTGAGGGACGCATTCCGACTGCTATCGCATTGGCTGGGACCTCCATCAATCACTTATCGCCTCACAGCCGAGCTCCTTAATCTAATCGCGCATCGCTGACAGCAATCGCATCCCTCAATGCCCTTTTCGCCTCCCACTCCACCTGTGCTCAATATTCAACTCTATTACAGACTGTCTCTACGGGAAAAAGAGAATACGAAATATAGAGCCAAGCCCATTTTGGGGACGTACTCGCAATTATTCCCCTCTGGCTTTGATGCACAGTTCGTAATCATGTAATAGCGCTGATCATACAGAGCCGTTCATTTTGATTCTGACGAGGCCAGCACCGGATTTTGTTGAGTTTCTAGTGCACGGTAAATCGCATTGCATTCTGACACATGATCATGCTTCGCAAAATGTGAGATTGGTGGAGTCCATATAAATCTTCATCCATATGATTCCCCGCAATTTAAAAGATATAAGGAACATAAATTTTCATAAAAAAATAATTTACCACAAAAATAAATATGCTATTATATTTCTCGAATAAAAGTAAGTATTAATTTAAAATATTCGTGTAGGTAGGGCGAATCAACGTACGATAGGGCCATTTTCAGGTAGTTTGAACGGTAGACAGACTAGCAATGAACTAAACGCGACCGTTCTACTGTGTGCTGGAAAAAAATATAGCCAAGAGTACCAATTTTTCACACCTACGAAGACATTTAAAGCGCCATGAAAGCCCATTTTTATACAACGGCCACAGCCTCCTAGGATGAAAGCATCGGGAAAATATGACTCCATGACCAATGTCACTATTCTCATTGAATAAGGAAACAATAAACATATATCGTACACTGCTCGTGGAAGAAAAATGTCGTTCGTTCTTGCCTACTTTTTCCCCGCCATTAGACGTAGAAAAAATAACTCTCGAGTTAGTATTTACAAGGGAAATGACCTAATTCTTTCACAATAAAGAAAAACGATTCCCCAAATGGACCTTTGTTGAATGGAATAGCCTGTCGAATGGGAAGGTCCTTTCGCAGGCACTCTTTTAATAGCCCATCTTGATTCAATTCGGATTGAGCGTGCCCCTGAAAATAATAGAACCTCGCGGGCGTTGAAAGGGAGTAAAACGAACAAAAATACGCCGAGACCATGTTAGAAGCATTAAATTGGGTCCATGGTCAGACCAGTGACTGCCGGTACACTCCTCCTCCATCCTTCCAACCGTTCCCTTAAATTCCGCCGCCAGATACCCCACACATAGCGTCGACTAAATTTCCTCGCTCGTCTTACTCCATTCTCCAGCTCCATCTCCTTTAAGACGCTCCCTTGGTTTTACGACACGGAGCTGCAGTATATTTAATTTATGGGAGAGTGAGTGAGAATATCCCGTATTAAGATACACACTTTAAGGTATTTTCGTGTAAGACAAGAGGAAGAGAGGAATGTTAATGAGAGGATCACCCTTGGGGAATTGAGGTCAAACTGAAGGAGTGCAGAGGCAATAATGTTAATCATTCTCCATCTCGCAGTTCCGCCAGCTGTGAAACACTGAAGCCAGCCTTATTTAGATGTTTGTACCACAATGAGAAGTCCTCTGAAGTTAGAGAACCTTTAGATAAGTTTGGCGATAAGTAGGCTACTTTTTTTCTTCAGTTGGAAAATGATTTCTTGTCCAATTCTCATTAATTTACTTAGTAATCTGATCAAAGTATCTCAAATGGAAAAATGCATGTGTAAATTATGATCAAATGATAAATTCAGTGCATTTATATGTACGAATTCTATTTTAATCGCATTTTTTCAGAATGGGAAAGTCGGCAGAATTAATATGTACGACAATTAACACTTGTGTTATATACAAACAGATAATTTTGTCAGGGAATTACATACGAAATAGAGGCCACCTCCGTTTTTACGAAAATCTTTACATTCCATGTTTCATAAAACAGTAAAAAATATGGCATATGGAATCAATACATAATCATTTGTTACTAGGAACCGTTTTACAGATCCGAGAGTTATTAGTCTAAATCCTCATGCGCAACTATACTTACCTCCTCGCAACTTTCGGCAGAAATTCTCCCGAAAATTCTCTTCCATCTGATTCCACCCTCGTTCATCCCTCTCTCCCTCCACCCTCCCTTCTCCACTTCACACCCCATTCCCTGCCATACTCTCCCTCCTCGTGCGAATTCTCCCTGCCACTTGCGAGTTCCCGCGCACTTGCAGCACCGTCACATTCCTCCACTTCAACTCCCCCTTACGAAACTCATCTCGCAACCACTTCACCCTCGCCTACCTACCCCACACACACCCTCACTGCCCTTTACGCTTACTCCATTGGCCACACGAATGAGCTAGACTTCCTAGAGAAATTATGTTTGAATGAAATATTAATCTATTGGTCAGTCATGACTATTTTACCGTACAAGGTTATTTTTAGGCATAATTTTAACTAATGTTGAACTTATCGAAAACCTTCTCAACGTGGTTTTAAGGAATAATTTAGGAAGAAAAACTTCGTGACAGTAAGTAATGAATAATCATTAATTTGCAAATTTCATTATTTTTTTCATAAAAAAAACAACATCGCGGGACAAGTAAGAATAACGAAAATGCGATAGGCACGGGAGGTTCAAATCGCCAGCCTTGAACGCAGAAAAACTTCTAGGAGGCAGATTAATGTACCGGATGCCACCGTAAAATATGGGAATAGCATCAGCCTCCATCGTTCGCTAAAGCATGGGCTAAACGGGAGGGGATATGATATAGAAAATATATAATTATATGTATTATAAGCACTAATTGATAGTCAAGAACAGATATTTAGAACCATTATTTTTATTGACAGGATGAAAATGAACCGATCATTAAAATGCACAGTTAACCTTGGTCTCTCTATCGGGTACTCAACCACGTTTTATTTAGGGAAACGATAGTAAATTAGGCTTTTTTTGCTTCCCTCTCCACTTGAATGTCAGCCACGGATGCTGAGGATGTAGGTGAAGCTGGAAAACGTATGGAAAATAAGTTCATAATCAACGAAGTTACGTGGGACTACCCAAGAATCGCCAGGGAACAGGGCAAACGCTAACACTTTTCATAGTGCCATCCTAGGTATATGCTAGCGCTTGTGTCAAGGATGGTATGAAATTATCTTCCATGTTTCAAAATACGAAAAAATTGCCTGCATATGTCCATTTTTCCCATAGTTATCGCAGTTCTAAACGCAGATGAACACCTGGTAGGAAAAATATGATTTAAAAAAAAACGGCATAATTTTACTAGGAAGAGAAATGATTAGATAAAAAATGGTTAAGCATGGATGTATGCACATATGCCAGCAGCAGGATATATTAATAATCTGATAATAAAACTCTTATAAAAAAATCTAAATCAAAATGTTGAAAGTGTACATAAGCGTACGTACATAAGCGTCAAGCAAAAATTGCGCCGCAAAAAACGCACACATTCAAAGCAAGAGTTAGAGCGACAGAGCAAAACTTATTGACGGAAAGGTTTCGTGAGAGTAGGATTGAAATTTATTTTGGATCTGCGAGCGGCACGCTTTGCTTTTGGGCGCAGACAGTAGTCAAACGTAAAAGAGAAAAGGCGGGCGAAAAGTAAAGTCTGGAGCAAATGTCTCCCTCAAATACAAATATTGTGCACTCCCGAAAAAACGGGGAGGCACCTTGGACTTACCCCCTCGTTCCACAATTTTATAACATTTCATTTTTTGAGGAACCGACAGAGAGTGAAATAAAACACTTGCTTTGTGAGGATATTGAAAGCGCTTGAATAGAATTCGAGAGCTACTTTAATGTTGTCTTCTTCCCAAATAAAATAAAAGCATCCCATTTCGCTTTAAAAAAGAGTGTATTATTTAATGTACCTATATTTATGAGAAATATGTATTTAAATTAAATTGCCCAAGGTAGAATATACTGTTGATGCGGAATTCTAGTCAATTTTGAAAGAAAATTGAGAGCTTCCTATCTATTCAAACTGGACCAGGATCTTTGTCTGGAAGTGATGGGAACTGCTTTCCCTCCTTCAGCAAATGCTTTTCAAACACAATATTTCGCTTTGTATATTTAATGATCATCTTTTACTATATCTGAGAGATACCCTAATCTTAAAAATGTAACAATTCCCAAATTGTACGAGAAATTAGTGATTTCAGACTGAATTACTACCGATGGGTGCTGGCCGAATACGAGCTCATCTCGACCGTTGATATTAGCGCGTTTGAATGCCTCTCAAAAACCTGTGGTGGGCAGCTCACTTCCCGATTTTGTGTTCCACCAATATTGGATGGTATAGACCTATATATGCCCATTATTAAGTAAGCATTAACGGGCGATCGGATACAGTTACTGTTTACGTAAGGAGAAAACAACTGACGAAAGAGCGTGTCCACTGTGGTGGCTGTCTTCCAATGGATCATCTACTTGAAAAATGTATATAACTAAATGATAATGTTTCTCCCAAGAAGCACGTGAGAGCATAGCTTTATTCAATTTTTTCTTCGAAAAAAGTAGTGATGTACACTCCTACCTTAGTGGAAAATATTGAGATTGGGAACCAGAATAGCCTCGTGGTCACCTTACCATCCGTGGTTTTTAAAAGGAGAACTTTCGTTTCTTAGCGGTGTCGCGAACTTTCCTCGCTATCCCGCCATTCACAATTTTCGAATTCCCCATCCCCTTTCACCGCCTCAGTCAGGGGAGAAATTGTCTCTTAGGAGGAATGAAAGTCTACGAGAGGTGGGGGAGCTGCACATTTGGGGCGCTTTTTTTAAATTTTAAGCCAAAAATTGGATGAACGGAGATTTCGCTGATATCTCACGGCTTCCCGATACCATTTGCTTGCTACTCTCCGAAGATCCGCCGAATCATGAAATGAACATATTTCTCCCTCCCCCCTCGTCGCTTAGTGCCCCCCTCAGCCCTCTCGCATCCTATCCGGCCTCTCCTTCAACTTGAGACCGCACATTCGACTTCCCAATTTTGCCAATTCGAATTTGCCACTCAATATTGCACCACCTTTCCAGAGCCAAAACCGTCGCGAGCAGAGAGAACATCTGCCAACGACAAAATGCATCGCTTTGAGAGGAAACATTCCATCATTGTCAACGAGTCGGATAATTGATAGGTGATATCATCATGATTACAACTCAGGCACAGATAAACCTCTGAAAAAATAAGAAAATGTGATTACTGAGAGAAAAAATAATACCTAGATCGAATGGTCTACATGACGAATGATTTTACTTAGATATGAAAGGCTCTATCTTTAACTATTAATTGCCGCAAAGGAAAACGTTGAAATTAGAATATTTTGGTCGACGCGTGGAAGGGGTGTGGGGAAAGGTTGATAGACAATGGTTGTGGATGTGACAGCTAAAGGGAAGATTAGAGGAATTGGTGAAAAAAACATGAAGCAGTATCACTAAAAGCTTTCTTATTTTGCTTTATGTTTCGGATATATATGAACAAAACCAAATATTGAGTTGGAGACTTTTTACTGACAGAACGGAAATATTTAAAAAATCATCGCAGGGTGTTATTTTATCGAACATAAAATCTATTTTTATTGAGTCGAAGAGAAAATTAGTTAGTATAATTATTTATTATCAATATATTGCTAAAAGAAAATATAATATAAATGCACGACAAAGCGCAACACGCAGCTGCACCCGGAAGCCATTATCAACGATGCCCCTCGCTGCGAAAACCTACGTTCAAAAATATAATATAATTTTCAAGAGGAATAAGGCTGCTGAAAATATTAGTTAAACAGCCATTCACTATTTGTGAATAGAATTTCCCTTTTTCCAAAAAATCTTACTGCTCTTCACTAACGCTCGCCTATCTCCGCTGAATTTTCTACCTCCCGTTTCTCGCGTTGGATTCATCTTCCGCCTTTATTTTCAACCACCTATAAATTCCCTCCAACCATCTTTCTTTTTCTGAGATTCACCATTTATTCATTCATACCTCCGCCTTCAGACTCTTCAAATAGGCTATCTCTTCTCGCCTACATTCATTATTCATCGCCTTCTGTCGTTTCCAGAAATCCCATTCCTCCCCGTTATCTTCTTCCTCACCGCTTCTTACATTCTTGTCTGTTTATCTTAGTTCCCTTTATGTTCCTCCAAACCGAAGACTTCAATAAGGAACCAATATTTACGTTTCCATCACTCTTCCTATTCCTCATGTCTCTTTTTCGGTTAACAGCTCATTAAAAAGAAGTGACTGCCGAATACTCCTCCTGGGTTTTATATTCTGCTAAAGTTCACCTCTTCTTTCTCCCCCATCTACGAGAGAATTCATGCGTATTTATCCTTTCCCTTCACCGCTTCTCATTCTCACCTTCGGTGTGCACCGCAAGGAACTGCCAAGGAGAAAGAGAAAGAAATCGCAAATATCGGGAAATCGTTCAAACAGTGGTGAAATATTTACACATCGCCCCTCCAATGTCCGCGATTCGTCAATTTACCGCTTTGCCGACGGATTGAAAAGATGTTACCCGAAGCAAAACGATCCCACTATCATCTGATTACAGCGCGAACTGGATTACTTTATCTGTCGAAACGATGGAGTAAAACATCGAGCAAACCTTCCTAAAAAGAAAGGTAGGTAACAATGATTTTATTTTCATTGTTTGTGACGGCGATAACGGTTTATTTTTTAATACGTTCTGTTTTCTGTTAATATCCATTTTAATGTGCAATGTTATCCGTGAGCAGGTGCATCAAAGGCAGTGAATAATAAAATATGGAGGCTAACAGCAATTTTAAGCATTTATTATTCCATTATTTGTCTTACGAAAATCACGTTTCAGTGAGTGACTAAGTAATTTAGCTGTAAAAATCTTCGAAATCATGACATTTATAAGCTCACCAGATGATTTTACTGCGAATTGTATTGGATATTAAAGCCATTAGGATATGTTTGTACATCCCGACTCATTAAAGCTTGTATAGAGAGGTATTCCTGAAGTGGTATCATTCGCGATCATGATAAATAATCTTTCGATAAAATTCGTCATACTAGGCCTAATTCATGCTAAGGATCTCCACTTTGCGCATTTGCACTAGATATTGATATTCAGTTCCTATGTAATTCTGTCGTTTGTATAAATTTATTGTCCTGTTTTCTGTACTTAACAGAAAACTGAACGCAATAAAAAATAAAACTTTGTCGCCATCACAAACAGTGAAAATAAAATAATTTTTACCTACCTTTCCTTAAAAGGTTTGTTTAGATATCTTTCTACTGCAATCGTGTATCGGCAAAAAGAACAGCCCGAATCATCTTTTAAAAATGGCATTATGTGCACTTGTTAACTATGGAATTAATAACAGCCATTCTTTCGATTTTAATAGCACCGAAATTTTATATACAGAATGTAATTTATCAAAAATAATAGTTAATTTCCTACCTTATAATTCTCCTCTTTTCCTTTAAATACGCTTTGATGCTAACAAATTTTCGTTCATATAGAAAGAAGCATTTACGAAATTGACTTTTCAAAAATTGCTTTGTAAATTTCCTACCTTATCTTTTTCACCTTTGTAAATTTCCGAACTCAACTTTCATCTTTACCTCTTCTTTGAAAGTTTAATTTGCCAAAAATATTGCAAAAACATTAACCATCACTTATCTCTAGTTCAGTGATAAGTGTACACATACTATTATAGATTATACTACTGCATACTATACTACAATATCATTTAGTTTTATAGTAATAAGCAAAAGATAAGGTGAAGTTATTTGCACCATTCATAATATTTTACTCATTATATCAGTAGTCTCTGCACCTACCTCTTGGCAATTCGGATTTTCTGCTATTTCAACTGGAGTAATGGAGGCTGTAGCTGGGTCATATTCGTTTTTAATGGTTATGTTGGTTGCTATGATGATTTTTGTGTGGGCGCTGCTTGCTTATGCAGAATTTCGCTTTAGCAAAAGCTAATTGGCAAGCGTAAGCCAATCCACGATTTTTAGTAGGTGTTTCATGATAACATCCATTATAATAAACTGGATGGTTTCAGGCCTTACTTTGTGAAAATCTATAATGAAGAATTAAAAAGGTACACACTGAAAGACTTTTTTCACAGATTTTATTTGAAGATGTCGCCTATGCGAAGAAACCAGTTGACTTAAATAAATTCTGTGAACAAAGTACCATGCCTTTTTTATTCTTTAACATCCATTATTTTTAGCAAGTGCTTTATCAGCCTTCCATGGAGTCATGGAATGGAAATAATTTATGATTTAAAGTTAAAGAGAGTAGTGAACACCTAAAACAGGTAGAATTCCCTACCATCCTCCTATTGATTTCATGTGTAGCTCTCACATGGATCTCTCACAGGGCCCGCAGATGGACCAGAGAATATAGAGTTGCTAGGTTGACATGCTTTCTTTCATTGCTTGACAGTAGGAGATACCAGAGAACAGGGTAATTTGAGCTAGTAGATGTACGGGATTGCGTCTCCCCTTATTTTGGCATTAACACGTAGCGGCTCCATATAAACTTCTCCTCCCTTCCGAAGAGGGTGGACTGATGCTAAATTCTCCCCTGACTCCTCCTCATCGCCGGATTGAGACTCTCCTCACATCTCCATTTTCTGGAGGTTTCCGACATAAGTTCGAGATTGCTCTCCTGCCGAAGGGACAAAACGATCGCTTTCGCCGATGACACACGGGGCACCGTGTGTGAGTACGGCGTTGAGATGGCACGCAGAGGGGAGGGGAGGAGAGGAGAAGAGGTGGGTGGGGTAGAGAGGGGTCGTCATGGGGATGGAGTATTCGTTTGGGAGGAGACTGATGAACTATTTCGATACTCGGCTGATGCAGCATCGATATATATGGCCTGTCGATTTGTTCAACCGAAAATATCGTCTTATTAAATACCTCACTGTTTCTAAGCTTATGGGAGATTTTTCCGCTGCTCAAAGCTTGTTTAAGTCAATTACTGTCAGTATGTAGCAGCCAATTATGGTGATTATACGCAATATGATACTTTTAAGGGTACATTAGAGAATACAAGCCATAAATTATTCAGGCCAGCTTCAAACAAAAATAAGAATCATTTGCCTTCTGAAGCAAGATTTCAAAAGAATGAAAAATCATGCAAAAACTAGAATTTTCAGAAGCAAAAGATTGTAAAAAATATCTATACTGGTCAAACCTTCCTTTGCAACAACATGTACTGTTTTAGAACGACATTGGGTTAAAACTGTACTTTGTTAAAATGATTTGAACTTTAAATGAATAATAAGACAAGTCATCTCATTTGGCACATCTTGATTTATGGTGCTTAAAAATTGTGCTGACGTGTACAAATACATAGAGTCTGTTTTACACGGGGCATGTAATTTCGCCACTCAGTACTGCATTTTTTTGCCAATGTGTCAAGAAATGGATCGAGTTTATCGAAAAATCGAGCCCTGGGTATTTTTCCATCCCGAGATGATGCTTTTTCGTATTCGTTCAAATAATTCACCGCATGGCATGGCAGAATTCGAAATTAAATCACGCACGTACGTCTGATTGTGAAAGTATATACCCTGTGTAGAGCGAGTATGAAACGGCAGTAAGACTTCAAATGGGATGAATTTCAAAGTGCCAATTAAGTAAACTGACACTGAATATATTCAAAGCCAAAAAGTGTGAATTGAAAACAGGGGCGCCGACTTATAAAATATATTGGGGGGGGCCCATATCGGGGGTATTACCCTGGGAAGAGGTTAAATTCAAAGTGTGTCGCAGCACCGTTACACTATCATAATTCACACCACTTGTTTTCAGTTTACCTGCTTAGTACGTTAAAATTATTTGTTTTAACACTTTATTGAATGTGTTTTAAAAGGTATCTATCGTCAAACATGGAAAAATACCAATATATGTTTGTGATTTCAAAAAGCATAATATAACTTAATTATTTTCTTGAGTTATTGAGGGGGCTCCGCCCCCCCTAACGAATCTTTGAGGGGGCTCGGGCCCCCTCAGGCCCCATGGAGTCGGCGCCACTGACTGAAAACATATGAAGACTTTTTACTAGATGTGTGGAGAGCATGAAATAATCACTGACCCTCGCGAATAGCATGAAGAATATGAGATATGTTTCCATGTGATGCGAGCTATTATTTTATGTGAGTTGTGCTCCCTATTTCTACACGAAAAGATTTTTTCACATTTGTGATACAAATAAATATAACTTATGACATTTTGCTAAACATTTTTCTTGAATAAAAAAGCACTTCTAGGACCGTATTCTGGAATGGGAAACGAATACGTTAATCTCTCCAATCCCTTTGCGTAAAAATATGAAATTCTTTGGAATGACAGCAATTCACCCAGAGTTATCATTTTGCAAGTATAAATAGCAAGGTACGCCAGTGCGAATGTTACGATGCCTAAAAAATGCGGAAATCAAAGAAAAATGTGATAGTTTTGCTGAATAAGAAAGATTATTTTCCCTAACCCTGAAACGGAAAATTTCCTCTTCAAGAAATAATTGAAATTTCTGCTTTTATTATTATTCCGACGCTGAATTATCACTTTTTTACAGCGGTAGGTACCATTTAAATTTAATTTCTTAAAATTTTTATCCTTTTAATTCTATGATTTAGATATAAAAATAGCTAGCTAAAAATGTAAATAATTATCTTGGTCACCATGCCGGTTCGTTCAAGCCCTTCATTGAGTAGTTGTATTGTAAAATTATACAGGTAAGTAACAAGCTTTCATTGAGTTTTTCAATAAGGTCCATCTTCCAGAGTAAACTGAATAATTGCAGCCAGAAATACCATTACAGTTGCATACAGCATACCGAGGAGAGAATAGAAATATCTGACGGAAAATAAATCACGTGGCTAAGAGTTTTGCTTTAACACTTTGAGCCCCAGTTACTTTCTGGGCTTATTGTAAGGCGTCGGAAATAATAAATGCTAAGAATCGAAAGGAAGCACCATGCATATCAATTTCAATGGAAGAATATTCAACCGATAAATAAGTCATTTTTGTTCAGTACAATGAGAATAAAAACGTAACGTTTTTCTTGATTGAAGCTTTCGCGGCTCATGATGATTAAAAATATGTCACATACGGGTGTATGCCGCGTGTCGTGATGGAGATAGCCCCGCCGTTTCGCGACCGACTGCTGGTCACTTTTTCAAGGGAACAATGTTAGGATTGGGTTTTTGCTGCCTTTTTTTTGGCAGGCAGCAAAAACCCAATCCCAACATTATTCCCTTGAAAAAGTGACCAGCAGTCGGTCGCGAAACGTCGGGGCTATCTCCATCACGACACGCGGCATACATCCGTATGTGACTTATTTTTAACGTAAGGTTTGATTTTATCTCTGTTTTGATAATATAATATGTAGCGATAAAGCTCCTTGATTTCATCGCTCCAGTTGAGAATCAATTAGTAGCTCAAAATCGGTTGAAGCTTCGGCTACTTTTATTTTAATTCTTAAATAATAACATAATTTCAACAGTGCATTATCAGCAAAATCATTGACAATAAAAAGGGGCAATAAAAACGTACCTAACTTATTAACTCGAAATAACAGATTTCGTTGCTTCTATATAAGCAACAGTGAGTAAACGATATCACTATTAAAAAAAATATATATATATCTGCTTTAGAGTGAATTGAATAAGTGAACGGACGAGGGAATGTGACGGAATTCTTGCCAACCTAATCATTCCGTTAGGCGTATTTAGGAGCACCCACCGTCCCCATTTTACTACTTTTGACCACATTAATACATATATCCTTATGACGCCAGTATTGTCAGAATGTTATCAGCAATGTGGTGTTATCGACAGGCAATAACCGTTTCGGAAACTGCATAATGTTCCACAATAAATACCTTGAGACTTGAGGTGCCCGACTGTGTATGAATTCACCTTAAAAAACGTGGTGCTAAAGGATCTCTAGGGTAGATGTAATAAATATGTTTTTAAAGGATGCATCGGAAGGGAAGTTCAGCGTCGTAAACTATGCGTCTTTTAGAAGAAGCAGGACCTCTGGAGTTTCATCTTAGGGTAATTTATGGGATTTATTTCATGAATTAGCTACGTGCATCTTTCTTTGATAAAACATCACCTTAGATAACAGCAGAAAGGAATAATGGAATGATTTAGTAGCTCGGGAATATAATATTTATTTGATTGTGATAATTCTACCAAGCATTATCCTCTTTCTCTAAAAAGTTGGAAAATAAATTTCCATTTCCCGCAAAGGAGTGAAAGATATCACGAAACCACGACATTATAAGAGCAAACAGGTGTTATCTTGATAAATAACTAGAACTCACATAGGGTACATTAAATGCTGCGTTATTATAATTATGATTGAACACTGAAGTATCAAACGATTGCAAAACTAAATAGATATTATCGCATACAAAAAATTAACTTATATTCCACTTTTCGTGAATGCTAAAAACTTTATACATGTAGAAAACTAAGCGAGAAGCATATAAAAATTAACTCATGGTAAAATAGTTCTCGGAGTATTAGTCAATGTATATACCAATTAATAGGTAAGTAATATTATATATTAACTATTAGTCATATTTTATATTAATTAATAGTATTAAGTCAATGTACCTATATTCCGAGAACTTTTTACCATGAATTAAATGAGGTCAAGATAAGAAGAAAAAAATTAATTATAAAAATTAACCGTCAAAATTGTATTTTTGCATTTAAAATTCTGGAAAAGATAAAATTCGACAAAAGAAGAAAAAGAGAGAATTTATGGAAAAAGAGTAGTACCACAGCTACACTTCATTTGCCCTTCTTATTTTATTGGAATCCTAGTTATGGGGAATGTACCAATTTACCAAAATACCAATTGCTTGGATAAGGAAATGTCCCACTATGAAAACAAGCCAATGGCAGGAAAGGTGACGTTATTTCTAACACCAGCGAATGGAAATACAAAAATGTTTAGCATAAAAATATAGTGCCATAAATTGACCCGCTACCGATATAATATCCTAGGATATGATAGAAGGTAGAATTAATATTTCTAAAGCAACTGAAATAAGACGTGCGCATAAAAACACTCCCCCGAACTGCAGACGGGATAAGGCTAAACGTATTCCCGCGTCTCACTTAAATTAGCGAAACTAATTAGCTGTTGCCTGGCTACACCCCTGCCTCCCATTCATTCCCACCAAACAGCCTGCAACTCCGTCTCACACTCTCAACACTACGCACTCCTCCCCCTTAATTTGCCGTCCAAAAACATTCCCCGCATGGAGTAGGCCGCATTTCTTCGTCTTTAAGGAGTCTCACGAAAGGCCTTCCCTCTCTCCTCTTCTACCATAACCCTAAAGACGCCGACAGCTCCCCACGCCATCTTCTTCGCTCCCGCGGTCCTCAGGCACGCCTCTTCACTACCCTTATTTTTCTTTCACTTCCCTTCCAGTCCGCTGTCGCCACTTCCGCTGTCTGCTCCCCATCATCGTCTTCTTTTCCGCACCCACGCTCCGCTCCTCCTTTCCTTTCAACCCTCTCTCGTGCCCTTTCCCCCTTCCCCCTCAAACAACCCACCTGCCGGACCCAAAGGGTTTTCTCTCATGAGGGGCGACAGCCAGAGAAGGGCCCAGGATCAAATTACACCTCTCTCTCTCTCTTTATCCCTCCCCATCCTCACTTTCCACCGTCTCTTCCTCTTCCCCTATTTTCCCTTCATTTTATCCCTCACCTCACCTCTGCCTCCAAATCCTTCCTCCTCCTTTATACCACTCTCTCTCCCACTCACGAAGAGTAAAATGCTGTCTTTATTTGCATTCTGGTGATGGATGTTCATTAAAAATCTGGAAGGTTAAATACTATCATTAGATTGATAAAAATACTAAGTTGAAACGCTTTCATAACTGAAGGGAAAATCTCACCTCAGTGCAATTAATGTGACTCCGTAATCAGTGAAAGACATTTGTTGACAGAGCGTGACTTTTATTGGGAATTGCGCAATAGAATGGATCTTGTAGGAGGATTAAACTACATGCTCCGTGGCAACCATGAGTGTCTTACCCGGTTAATAATATTTTTGGAAATTATTGGTCTTCTAAACTTAAACTAATACAACTATAATATTCGCGATGCATATTTTTTCTCTTGTATCTTTATGTTGTAATAAAATCAAGAAAAATCAGATTTATTTGGATTGGTGATGTGATCCACATTAAAATAAAGATACGATGTGGTGCAAAGTGGTGTCGACGCACCCAAAAACAATAATGCTAAAATTACTTGAAACCCTCTCAAGCAGTTTTAGTACTCAGCGTGGAAAATTGCTACTATTTATTTCAAATGGAAAAATTCCAATCCATCACGCTTGAATCTTTGGATTTTTTCTTACCTTTCCAATTCATCCGAATGGCCCTCCGTATTCACACCGTCACCACACCCATTCCCCCACCTCATTCCGTCCACGCACTAATTTCTTCCTCTATCCACTTATTTCCCACCTTATCTTCATTTCTGCCGTTATCTCTCTCCCTCTCATTCTTAGTCGTTGATTCCGCCCTCTCTCCCTTCCTTCCCTTTCAGCTTGTTTGTGCTGGTTCCGCAATTTGGTGGGTGAGCCCAGCGCTGCATCTGATGCGCGCAATGTGTACTCAGGAAAGGGCTGCCGAGAGGAAAGGATTCTCCATGGCCATTTATCCTCTTCTTTCTCCCATTCCATTCCTTCCTTCGCTCTCACGCACTTTCACTTCTTGCCCACATTCACCGCCTTGTCCGAAAAATAGATTTCATAAAGCTTTGCACGCGTAAAGCGACGGCAGCGAAAATTACTAATTAAAGTGGCTCTGCAAATATTGTTTCAACGCCTGTTGAGAGCAATCTCGACGGGCCAGAGATTACTGTGTGTAGAATGCATTCTCATTGAAGAGGAATGCTTTATAGACATCGTTGTTGACTAGCGGTAACTTCAGCACTTTGGGAATCGAGCCAGGGCAATCTCTGTACAATGACACGATGTAAATAATATGTACTCATTTCGCAGCCGATCGATTTTAAATTCTCGTACTCTCGAAGATTTAGTTAGGACATTTATATGAATTAAATATTTTTCTTTTGATCCAGTTTTCCACCTTGCATTAAGAGCATAACCTTATCACCTAACGGATTAGTACATGAATCATAATTCTTCCCCCCTGTAGATAACGTCCACATACGTTTAACCGAAGGGAATAAACGAAACTTGACGAGGATTTATACATACGGTTTCTTTATTTGCGTGGAAGAGTAGAAGTATGCTGTCAGAAATATTTCCCTCAGTAAAATATGGTATACAGCTGATAAATTCAACAAAACCAGAACCAAAACAGATGCGCTACCGCTGAACATACGCCTCTTAACCCTCATGTTTTACGATTTTTTGTATCTTGAAGACACTGTCAATGCAAAGCAAAACAGTTTTGATGATTCAATTAATTTAAATATGCTATTTTGGTAACTCAATTTCTCAGAACGAGAAACAACGATTCGTTCCTTGAACGTGTACGTGTAAGAGAAACAAATGTTTAAAAAGTTGTCTGTCCACACAAGGTGGGGTATGGAGACCAGGATTAAAGAACTTATTACGTAAAAAGATCCTTCTACCGTGAATCAAAAACAATTCTCTAAGGTTTTAGGGGGTATCGATAAGTAAGAGGGTCCTGGAAGGAATAATTATACTGTTTAATTAAGAAAATGTTTACTAGCATTGAGAGCTGCAATTTGAAGGTAAAGATGATTAAATTTTATTGTATTTAGGTCACAATGAAGGTATATTTCTTCTGTATTAAGAGACAAATTGGAGTATATAAATCAATCTATATGAAATTCACATGTAGGCAGATTATCCCAAAATTAGACCTCAAAAATTACGTCTAACAAATGAAATAATGTGTAGGAAATTTTTATTTTCGATGAAAAAATAATATGAACATATTCTGCTTGTAGCCTCATAAACATATAGAGGATAAAGTGCGTTGGTGGGATTAGCTTTTGTAGCTTATTTGGATAATCTGATTCTTGAATTTTGCGGCCTCAAGCCCCATAGAAGAGAGATAAGAACATTGTGTATACTTAAATGTGATATCTTGAGGTTTAGGCCATTTATTAAAAAAAACATATTTGCCGACGTTTCAGAAATAAATTTTCCATTTCAAGGCTTATTTTATGATAAAATAGGGGTACAATAGTAAAGGGTAATATGATAGATAAGAGGTACAATAAGCACAAAATTGGTCAAGTATTAAAAATTAATGTTACCGTGGAAAATTTTAAATTTAAAATCTATGTGTTAAAATATTTTATTGGAAATTTTTCGCACTGCAACATTCATTTTTAATAGATAACCAATGTTGTATTTATTGTACCTCTCATCTGACTATATCAGTAGCATTGAAAATGGAAAATTAATGTCCAAATTGTCGGCAAATATGTTTTATATGAGTGGCCTAAATCTCAAGATTTCATATTTCAATGTGAACAAGAGGCCACGGACAAAAAATATATTTTTTATACTGTATAAATATTTTTTCTCAGGAAAACTCATTGATGGATTGTATTTGTCCGAAACAGAAGTGAAAAAAAAGAATGATTCACACGAGGACGATGGGGGTTGCAGTGGGAGTCACTTGTAAGGGTTAGCTTTATGTTACAACCCACAGCGGCATCGAACGAAGACAAACTTTCAAAGCAACAAAGTCCTGTGCATCTCTCTTAAAGGGGATGAACTAAATCACCCATAGGTTCCTAAGAGAAGAAGGAATTCTGGAACTTCTGGTGTTACGAACGAAACGAATGTGGAAAGTTAGCATAGTGCTCGGGTTTTACGCTCTGTGATGCGAAAGAAACACTGAATTAGGCGATAAAAGTTGCACAAAAAATAATTCGAAACTGACTGAAGGAAGACTCATGGACCATGAGCAGCTTAATTCATCAAGGCACGAAGAGATTCGGGACTACCTCTCTTTTCAATTACATTCAAGAATTGAACGAACTGTTGTGCTAAAATGAAAAAAAAACAATTCCTATCAAGCCAGTTCACCGAGTATTTAGACTCGGTATGTGTTCCAAAAAATGCCTTCGGTATTAATAAATCTCTCACGCAAAGTGCACTAACTCCTGAAATCGTATGGGTTCGAAATCAATTTATTTTACGGTCATATCTTTACTGAAATAGATTTGACGCCTTTTATTATAAAAATTGACATGATTAACCCGTAGAAAATCTAGCATGTATCGATTTAATACATAACACACTATACAAGCTAACTCTTTATTTTAACTGTAAATTATCTATCATGTCTTGTATTAGCCTTGCCTTCAGAACAATCCATTGTTTTGTGATTAATCTTTTCGTTTTGTGCCAATAACTAATCACTTCAAAAGTGTGTTAGTTTTCATCTTGCAAGTGGTAAGCATTAACTTTTAAACGCGCCTTTTCAATCATACTAATACTAAGGAACATTACATCAAGGATATTGAGGCCCAAGTATGAAAATGCAATGCAAAAATCTACAATTTTAATTACGTCATCGAAGTACAGGATTCCTACGTCACTTGATTTTAAACAATTATATCAATTATATATCTTGAATATATAATTATATATATATTCAAGATTTTCACAGCTGAACAATAGCATAGTGGAAAATCCATTAATTAATGAAAACCAAAACCACAGCATATAATGAACCGTTCATATTTTTTAGCGTAAGCACTTCAAAATTCTCTTCGTTGCCGAAAGGTAAGGTATATACATTACAGTTCACATCCATAAAATTTCTACGATTTAAAAGATATTCAAAACAGACAAGTGAGATCAATATGATAAAATATCCATTGATGACTCTAAAAATCGATGCAAGATGACACAAATGTGAGACCATCAGCGTTTAGATAGAAACGCACCGCATGGAAAGCTTTCAATCTTGCGAATGGTGAGCATCAATCTTCAAATGCGCATTTTTAATCACCCTGAAACCAAGGTACGTGAATTGCATCAAGGGTATCGAGGCTCGAAGACGCAAATGCAAAACAAAATTCGCGTTTCCTCTTCCTTCATCGGATTACTCCGGAATTTACATTTAAAATCAGGGCTTCCGGGTTTCCCAAGAAACGACGCGACGTCGTATGGAGACCGTCATCGAGACAACGAAAAATCGGATGATTTTAAGATGAGAACCCTCGCGTCGAGACGGTGAACGAGGAAAGAACGGGGATAAGTGGAGGTAGGGGGAAGCGAGGGAGTGGAAGAGGAGGAGAGAAAGGAGTCCAAGGGAATAAGTCATCCTTCTGAAACCAGAATCCCATCCGAACCGAACGAGATCGATTAAAAACAACGGAAAGGAAGTTCGCCTCTCTGAGTACTACGGACGTGGCAAGACGAGCACTAGCCGATATTGGTGTTGCTAGAGAGAGGGGTGGGTGGGAGGGGGTTGAGTTAAACATTGGGGAGGAAGAGCATTTAATCTGAGACAAGGATTCAGGAAATTAGAGCTGAGGACGGCGAGCTGGACTTGAATATAGAGGCACCATTGGTATGCAGTCAAGAAATCAAGCCAGTACTTTACCAGCCAGAGTTTACAATAAAAAAATTTTCAAATTCCAATATAATTATCGGTTAACATTATAACCACTCCTGTAGGCCCCACAAATATTACAATAAAAATCTTACCAATATTTTATACCACTAAAGTACATTCAATTAATTGATATCGTATTGATACATTAAGTTATTGATAATATATATTTATGATTCGCGTAAAAATCACAAAATAAATACAGGTATTTAAGTGAATTTTGACAAAATCAACTTTTATATCCCATTTAAAAACAATATTTTTCTTCACTATTATTTGCTAAACCAGCAATAGCAAATTTTTTGATTCGTCGAATTAAGTCAACAACTAATCATCTTGAAATTACCAAGACTAAATTTAAATGGTAGGGAAAAAGGAAACTTGATAAAACACGTTTCCAAGGCGACGTACGGGATAGATCGGCAGCAGTCGATATATTCAGAGTCTAATTAAGGTTTCTATGGGATAAGGAAGTGAAAGGGGTGAGGATGGAGAGACGGGAAAAGGGGAGAAGGGTTGAAGTTATTACTATCCGCGATATGGCGGGCGTACTGCGTTAGCATCGAAGATCACATCTCAGTAAGCATGAGGCCCGAACTTTTAGGGGAACACTCTTCCTTCCCCGTCTTTGCTCGGAACAGCAATTTCCTTAATTTCAAGATGTGGAAATACCATGGTAAGTAAAAATGTGAGGCTTTGCCGTAGGTTGCGGTGGAAACAAAATACAGATATCGGATTTCATTCTCCTGGATCTGAACTGGTATTTTTGCAATCAGTAATCATCCTCTCCTCGCAACCTCAGTTATATTTTGATAGACATTGAAGGAGTTATTAACATAAATAATTGGATATAAATCTTTGCAAATATTAAAACTGAACTTAATACGAGCACAATGCTTAATTTTGTTATAATGCTAATTATTAAGTTTGGCTGTTAATATTTTTAGAAAAATAGTTTCATTGAAGCAGCGTACCTGCTTGTAAATAAAGGCATTATTCAATTATTGTTTTAAGTTTCTCCATTTCGTATTTGAATACGATTACAAATGGGATAAAATGAATTCCAAAGCATAAGAAGACGCAGAATTGCAAAAGATTAATCTTATCGATACCTCAATATCGATGGGCAACCGAGGAATTTTATAGAAATGAAAAATTTATTTAACGAAATAAGATAAAATAATTGTGATAAGAAGGTGAAATTTTCTTGAAATTGGCAATATATCAATAAAATATGGGGAAAATAAATATAGACAAAAAATGTCAAAATGACATTTTCTCATTAAAATTACCCTCCACTGACTACGTGCTTAGCGCAGTACATTCGTGTTTAATCTACTAAGAGGACGATTTGCACAAAAGTTTAAGCAAAAAGTGAAACGTTGAGACGGGTAGGAACTCCGAAAAAAACTGCAATGAAAAAATCATAATATACACATCTCACATAATATAAAATATAATGCCTTTAGTGGTTTTTGATTTGAAAAACGCATAAAAGCGATATCTGTTTCAGTTCAACTGTATAGCATCTGGAGCTTCAAACAACCAAGAGTTTTTACGTGGCATTTTGTTTGGACACAACTGCACTCGAAATAGAAAAATTAGCGACATATTCTTTATTAGAAATATCCGGGGAGAAGTACTTGTAGGAATTTCATCCGAATCACCAGTCTCTATTAAGTGTCACGCGGAACATGTTTCCAGCCGTTTTATAAGTGTCGCAAACGGCGGGAGTCTTTCGAAGATACGGAGTTGAAATTGGGATCTATCTGGGGACGGACCTAATTGGATTTAAGTGTCCACTCTCTGTCCCAACAGTTGTTTAACCCCGCGCCCATCTCCTCGCCTCCCTCAACCGTCCGGCGTCCCTCCCACGATCCTCCATTTGACATTCCCAGAAGTCCCACCAGAACGTTTACGCTACTGCCTCAATAATATAATAATAATAATAATAATTGTTTATTACTCCAAAAAATTAAAGTACAGAATAGAATTAATTACCGAAAACGGAGTAACTTTAGGTAGCCATTAAGGACAACCTGTTTTTTGGCTACCATCATTTGCATAGGGTCATGCTGACATATAAACATTTGAATTGAAGTAAGCATAACATTTGAATTGAAGCAAGTACAACATTTGAATTGAAGCAAGAACAACATTTGAATTGAAGCAAGCACAACATTTGAATTGAAACAAGTACGTACATATATATTACATGGTATTACATCATAGAAATAAATCCTCCACACTTTGCATTTTAAACAGCCAAGACTGAATATTTTTCATAATTACATTATTATTTTTTGTTTTCAGACATGATACGGGTAATGAGTTGTACATTTTTGGCCCTATAAATAAGAAACAACGTTTATACAGCGTAAGGTTGGTCCTAGGTAAAGCAATACATGATCTTCGTAGGGTGATCTTCAAACTCAAGGTCCATGTGTAAAAATTAATGCCTCTACCATGGAAATGATTCACTGTAGTTTTAAGTATGAGAGAGGCAATCAGGCAATCACTATAAATTTTCCTTCGATATAGGTTTGGGAGGTTTGCTGTGAGGGATTTTGGAGGGATTATCAGATGTTACGCGACTATGAACATGAAACGTGCCATGAAAATGAAAACCTCTTTCTAATGAAATTTTATTCTTATATTCTTTTTTAGGTATATTTATACGTATCTTTTGTTTATTCATCAATTTATTTACAATTTTTTGCGAAAATCCACAGAAAATAACACTGGTATGACGCTTTGTTAGCGTGGCTAAAGCACTCAACCGGAAATCGAGGGATCCGGGTTCGATTCCTGGTCAAGGCGAATGATTGTTTCTCTGTGGATTTTTCGCACAATTTTTACATTGCGGGTTACTCCCGTAAAAGTTATCACCGTGACTAGTCCCGGTATACTTAAAACTTACAATTTTTTAGTTATAATACGTAGTAATATCATTTCTTTATTCCGTTGGGTCCCGATGGAGTGAAATTTCTTCAAGCAGTCAACTCACTCCCTTTCACATCAATTTTGTAAATGGCCAGTGCTTGAGCTTACGAGTATGATAAAAATTCTAAGAGACACACTCGGGTGAAACGGATATTCACGGAAGGAAGTTGATTGAAACGACGCGTAAGGGTTAACAAGGAGAAATACTTTCAAGAATTATTATAATTTCAAGGAGGATACATTTTCAGATATCAAGAGCTTCTAAAATATAATGGCGAAAGTGACGGAATAATAAAATGCGATGCGAATAAAACGAGCAAAACGTCAATTATAATGAGCCCGACAGCAATGACAAAATCGGAGAAATGTGGACCAGGTGTATTGCGTGCTTTCGCTGGACTCATGAACTTCGCACTGGATTGCAAATCCTATAAAACTTATGCATGTGATTTTCGTAGTCAGCCGTAATTTATGGTCTAACATTCTATTATTAGCTTTTTCATTACATAATTGGACTAAAGGGATAGCTCTTAAAAATTTCCATCTAGGAGGTCTCAATCCAAGTTTATTTTCACTTGAAAGGAGTTATATTTTAAAACGAGTTTATACTTAAGCTGCATTTATTTTCTTTACGTAAAATTTTAATTTACTATCAAATGTAATAAACATAATACATATTTATTTCCATTTTTTACACGCTTTGCCACTGTTCCCACCAATATAACTCGTGTTCCTTGGTACAATAGGTAGTGTTCCTACGTACATGAACATGATGTACCTAGGAGCAATTGCAAGCACTTTTAGAAATTTTAATTGGATCCATAAATAGTAAAGGTAAAAGTCTAAGCTTAAAACTTATGTGACGTCATCATGGATTGAATTGCTACTATTAGACTGAGTATTCAGTTAAGATATTTTGCTTTACATAAAAAATTGACAAAGTGTTCCGTGGTACAAAACACTCCTCTACTTCACTTGGGGGGCGATGCCTATTGTTCCCAATTGCATCTACTTCCGATCAGAAATTACGATAGAGTGCGGTGTTTCACCGTCATAAATCTCTTCTCTGGGCAGGGTACAGAAGGGGAGGGAAATGCACGCGGTTACAGGAGAAGAAAAAGAATGAAACGCTCTCCGAAACGAGAAACATCTCTCCTTGTCTGCTCCGTGCTGGGATCTCTTAACGTAAAATAGTTTTGAGAATACGCTTAAACGTCTCGTTATTACTTAAAATATTTCCTCAATCTAGCTTGGCCGCAAAACGTGGCATAGTAAAGCTGTGAACTGAAGAAGTGAAGGACGGAATGAATTGGAATATAACTCGTCGCTCGCACATCCCAACTCATCCCACGGAAGAAAAGGCCAAGCGATCGGCTGCAGGCGAGTTCCTTACCTTGTGATTATAAGGTAAGGAACGAACGTATAGAAAGAGATTATATGCGATCTAGAAAAAGAAAAAAAAGAATGATAATCGGAAACGATTAGAGTAGGAGGGGATGAAACGTGCCCCAAGAATGTGACTCATGGTAAGAAGCAGGGTTAAAGAGAAGGAGTAGAGGAGAAGCAGGAGAAACAGGGGGAGGTTGGGGAGGAGGAGGCATTGTCGCCGCGTGGCTGGGGATGGAGATGAGGGTGGTGGAAGGAGGAGGCTTTGGGGTTTGGTTCCAAGGGGACAGTTGAGATGGATTAGTTTGGGAGGAGGTCGGGTAGCAGCCAAATCGGTGACTGTGAGAGGGGATAATATTTTTTGGCGAGAGGGTGGAATTGGGGAAATAGTGTACGCCCGAAGGTGGACGGATCCGGGTATAGGGGATCAGGGACAACCCTTGGAGGGAGGAGTGCGGAGATGAAAAGGCGAGATAAACTCAGAGTTTAAGACTCCCATTGAGAGAAAAACCAGAATATAGTGTCAATATCTCTCTTGATGATACTGTTTTTATAAAAAAAATGAATGTAACAGTTAAGTGAATGAGTGTCCCTATTCACAGTACGATATATTTAGTTAAAATTGATTTAATTAAATCCATGGAATAATAAAGATGAGATGGATGGAACACCGAAGAAAATTCGCATCCAGTCATGACTTCACGATGAGGTTTGTTGAGGTACTCTTCCATGTATTTGATATGGTGCATGATATGATTCGGATGTAGGAATAATTATTAGGTTAGAAATAACATTAAGAAACTAATGAGGCTGATAGAAAAATGTAAATGAGGCACATTCGCCATCGAGCCACCGTAAAAGAACTTAAAAGATATTATTTCAATATGGATCTGAAAAAAATTATTGAATGGATAATTAAGGAACAAAGTAAGCGCAAATCCATTTTCTTAAACTGTGATCAAAATATTTACGGAAGAAGAAATATAGTCGATCAAGATTCTTGGGGAAGGTCATCACCACTCCCCCCATTGACTTGCACCTAGCTTAACTTAACCATAGCAATAAACTGAATCCAGTAATTAAAAAATCTAATCAAGATAAACACGGTATTAGGTGCATATAATATTAAAAAAGCGAAAAAATGTGTATGCTTGAAAAATGCAAGGAAGGGATATTTCAATGAGTTATCAAAAATTTGCAAAAGAAATACTGAAATATTGTAATAGGCCAGGAATTGTAAAACTGTGCTAAGAACTACTAGAGAAAGCAAATTTTAAGCGTGGTATATAAATATATACTAATTCATTACGGAAACTGTATTCCTTCAAATGATGTTGAGGCATCTATCACACATTTTAGAGAGTGTAGAAGTCCTTTTGATCTGTAAGTATTGTTATACGGAAGGACACAATGATGAATTGAGGTGGCATACCTTATCTGAGAAACAGAATTTCGCTTGGACGGCCTTGCTGGCTTCAGCCAGAGCGGAGTAGGGAAGCGAGCTACGAGCGTGGTAATGGGGGAAGGGTTTGGCATGCTTAATCCTCGAATCCTTTTGTCACCTAACGTACGTTGCCCCTAATGGACCACCCACAACCCTTAATTCCTTCTCCTCTTGTTTCTCTACTTCACATCTCCCATATTCGTTGTTTCACATATCTCCTCTTCGGCTTATGTAGGTAAGTTTCTGCTGTTTTTACTCAGACATCGTTAAAAAATAAAGAAAATGAACTTCTTTCGTAATCGCCATAGTTTCGTAGTCGAGCTAATCATTTGTTTCATAATGGCCACAAGAAGGCAATGCATGCCTTCCCTAGTGGCAGTTTTCTTTTTCTCCTTGAGCGCAGTTTGTCATGGCACCTTCGTCGGCGAGCAGAAAGTTGCGCACATAACACGAAGGAAGTTCACTTAAGATCCTATCACATCGTCTGCGTAAGTAAGTCATGCTTTCCTTTGGCCATAAAGTTATACAGTACACTCATAAATTTTCTCATATGAGTTTGAAATGATATTTTCTCTGTAATATTATTTTACCAATTCAAATCGTAAAGTGTATGCTTTAGATTAGTCTTCGTGACTCTTATATTTTTTGCCTATTTCACGGTGTATTTACTGATGCAACAAACATATACTGGAAATTAATTATGTTAAGCGTTAATATCTTCATATACAGACTACATCGTGATTGGATGGCCATGTGTTTAGGACCTAATCACACAGTCACCATAAACTTTTGGCGATCTTACGCGAGAAGTTATCTATCCATATTCGATTATTAAAATTAAGTCATATTTCTAATTTTATACATCGTTTAATTACAAAAATTTGCTAAATTGACGCTATCATGACTCACGAATACGATAGTAAAAAGGAATGTTGTTTAGGAAATAACTTAAGTACTATTATCGTTTTCAAACGGAACTATACCCTCCAAAAAGTAGAGGCGATTCAGCCATTAGGGCAATTGAGCATAGGAATAATGGCATCAAATACATGAAATGAAGAAAATGTACGCCCTGATTTACTTACGATTCAGCAATTCAAGTTCCCATAAAGGAAATTTCTACTGCATAGAAAATCAACAGCATTATTAGAAATTTACTAAACTTGGACTAATTTCATTCCCACATCTGTTCATGAAAATAAGGAAAATTAGTTCTCGATATTTTATCAATTTAAACTGATGCAACTTTCATTTGTTTCCTGCGAACAAAGTACTTTTTTCCGTTCTATTCTATAATGTAATACTTAATTTCTACGCTCTATATCGCTCCATATGTACTGGAGCTATTATCAGATTTCAATTCACCATTATTTTACAATAGGACGAAGCCTAACTTCATTCTTGCAGTGCGCAGGCATTCGAATGTAAAATTTTTAAACCAGATGTGAGTTCACAGAATGATGATGAGGCCTAATTTATGGAGTGGCGATACTAAATATAATTGGATCAGTGTCATTATCCAATTTCACGTTAATGGATACCATTAGGAAATACTAATTAAAAATATTCAAGCCGCAAATTGTGATTACGAACTCATGGTGAATTTAAACTGGTATTGTGGAAATTACAGATCACTATGACCCATTAAAACATAACCAACGGCTAATTATATGCACTTTTATTAAAGTTTTTATCAAAATTAACATTTAATCATTGATTATTCATTAAATATGCACAGTTCGATTCGCTAATTCAAAGATGGAACTCATTAAATGAAAACTACTTTACCAATCCCACCACCATCAGTATTTATTTTATAATTTTTAACATTCATACGATTTCAACATAATATAAGTTCCATCTAATTATCTACGCGTACAATTAAAATCCGATGTGGTTTTTAAAATGATTTCTGGCGTAGGTATAGGCTCTCAATGGCTTGAGGTTATTTACACGCCTATTTTTGGGGATGTTCTTGGGGAATTAATTGTTCCTACCGATTAGATCGATAGATTTTTCTTCCTCATAGGAAAATCTACTAGAATTGGTAGAAGAATAATTGCATTTGCTTGGTTTCGCTATTTAGTGGGCCCTTTTCGCTCGGTAGCGTTAAGGTGTTTTTCCCCGTCCCCTCCCTTCCATTCCTATCCTTTTCCCAGAGGCGTCGGTGGGCTTGTACCCTTAAGAGGGTTCGCTTTGAACCCTCATGATTCCTGTAAGATTTAGCACTTTTCCGGCGAACAGAATATATAAACTTTTCTGGGGATTCCGCGCGGGTAAGATTTTGTAAGAGCGCCGACGTTTCGGGTACCGACTCTTTATCCATTCCCACGGCTACTGTTTCTACTGGCAATGAAATTTCTACAGAAAATCATTCCTGACTTCATTCAATTTTACGGAAGGCAGTGCTTGACATGCTTTTTCCACTTACTTCAGCTTTTATTTTAGTATTTATTACTATAATTAATGATAATAATGATCAATTACATTTATTTGCACTTGGATTCGGTTGGTTATCAAGTGCGGGGTTTTTTGGCTGCATGCAAATGCTGGCGTTGAATTCAACAGTGCTCAAACTCTTTATAGTGAATTAGGCAATGAATACTAATCCTTGAATAAAATATTCTCTCCCATTTCCATGTAATTCTTCTAAATAGTCATATATCCAGGAGTCTGTTGTCATCTGATATCCCCACGTGGCAGTTATTGACGTGCTATTTATCAGTATTATCTCTTTTTGAATAATTTCATCATTCAAAGAGCACAAACAGAAAAAAACTAACCAACTTTTGCAAGCCACACGGAGTACATTTTCAGGGGCCACATTTAACAAGGATTTGCGAGTTACGAACTCCGGGTTTCGATAACAAAGGAAAATCTACAGGGTAAACATGAATTGGCTCTGCTCATTACTATTACGAAGAGGAGGCAGTAGAGGTAGGGATCGGCTCTTACACTCCTCTAGTGATCTGAATCAGGCTCAGAGAGGTAGAATACGATTGAAATTTGCTTAAAACCTGAGTGAAAACAGCATTTAGGATGGGTTAGAGAATCAGTTTGAGAAATTGTATTGCCTGTGAAAGTTTGACGGCACTTAAATTTTATTAATTCCAGGAAATGCTATGCTCAAATGCTACCTCTAATCGCGTATCATTCATTGGGCCGGAAAATTTTTCCTGTGCAATGCTATGAACTTACAGCCAAGCTACAAGAGCGTTAGCAAGATGGAATTGGATTGGGAGGGGCCTGGGTAAGTTTCTACGGAATGTTGAGGATAGGGAGAAGTTGAGAATGTTGAGAGGAAGTGGCGGAGGTGGGGTGGGAGGACGACCCACGTCCGGGAGACTTGATTGCTGGGCCGTGACCGCGGATATCCGTTGCAAATGGCACGGCAAAGGCAGGAGCGTGGCAGGGATTGCCACCACCGGAGGTCAGATAAATATCTGATCAAACAAGAAAGCAGCAGCAGTGGAGAGATTAAAAAGAGAAAGGGTCACTCCATTTTAAAGGAGACACACGTTAAGATAGCATTTGATATTCATAGGGTCGTAGAAAGATTGGGGGAGCTCTTCATCTACAGATAAAGAGATGCGCTATGGCTCATTGTGTTTGGTGTGGATGCGTCATGGCTTCAACAGTCCTAGTACGCTCAGGAGAGAATAAAATAATGATAAGTATCGACTAGATATGGCTGAGGTTTGAAGAATCCAGTAGAACGCACAACATTTAGTTGCTAAATAACGTTGTCTCAATAAAACATATTATTCTTCGAGTTAAACCACTTTAAACGGAGAATTTAATAGTACACACGAATAAATACGTTGGGGATAATCACATGTAATCAAACTTCGAAGCTTGAGTAATATCATACACATCGCCATGTGCCAAATGAGTGGAAGTAAAGAATGTGAACACACGAAGGGCAAAAGTTCGAGTTTAGGGATGTTCTTTGCCATCAAGTTCAATAATAAATTCGTACAATCTCAAATATGGGTCAAAGTGAATGAATTCAGCGTTTACATATATGATAAACTACACGTAAATATATAGTAATCTCTTTCTCGCAAAATGTGCCGAGACTTTTTCCATTGTATTACGTCGAAAATCCACTGTGAGTAATAGAAGCTAATGTCATTATTTTGGCATAAGTCCTCAAGGATACTTAATATATTAATGCAGATTTACTCTACTTATATTCACCCTGCTGTTATTTCTCGGTGTTTCGGCCATTATTAATTATCCTGGTCCATAATGCCTACGTCAATTAGTGTTACCCAAAATGCTTTCAATCATTTTTCTTCCCCTCATAGCGAGCTACTGCCCCTTCTCAGCTTTTTAACATACCTTACCTTCCAGAAGTGATACTAATTTCACAAAATTAGAGGTCTTGAATAATTCTTTCCTTGTCCTAATATGGCGTGTGATGACCTTATGTATCTGTAATAGACAATTAAGTAGGTAGATAGATTTAAAAAAAATCTCATTCCTGATCTGACTTTCTCCTATCAGTACAAGTTATTCAAAATTATTGTTATAAGTTCGGCAAAGTTTTAGAATCCGGTGTGGACTTGAATATATTCTCTTCTTGTGAGTTCGCTCACATGCATCTAAGATCGAATAACCCCAACTCTTCCTTGCTAATTAATTCCCTTTGGACGAAAGTAACGTGTTTTAGCTTTCTTCATATAATTATTCATACTCCCAGTACTTGACCACCACTTTTTACGTTTCTTTTTATAATTTAATATGAAATATTACCAATGATATGGCTTCTACCATATTTATTACCATTAAGGGTTCCACCGTTAAGGGTTTTGGAAGCCGTTACTACAGATAATTTAGTAATTTTAAAGGATACTGAAGAGAATAGCAAGACATTATTTTACCGAATGGATTGAGTCTCAAATTCTACATATGTAGTAATCATCAGTGATAAAATTTAGGCAAAATTATCTGAGTTAGACACACTCCTAACAAAAACATTGAAATAATATCGATACTTCTTTGAAATACTTTCAACAGTGGATTGAAATTCACGGAAAATGAGACATAAGGTGGTCTGTAACTCTTTATTTTTACAGCTCCTAGGGTACGAATTTCAAAAACCGGCAATAATGACAAGATGTCACTATTTTTTATGGAGAGGGGAAGCAAAATGTGGCGTAGTTAAGACAAAATATTTCTTGGAAGCGCTCTTTACATCCAGGAGAATTCGAGGAATAAATTTGGGCATGAAATGAGAGCCCTTGAGCGTGTTATATTTTTCGCCGCCGCGGCGCTACCTACGCTCCACCGCCCACTTTCGCTTACGCCACGGCGTAACTCTCCCTTAATGACTTTCCCAGAAGACAAATGTCCGTGCCCTCTCGTGTGTCAAGAGCATGTGTTACCGTCCTCGGGATTTTATACGCCTCTGCCCTTTAAAAGTGCTCAGGGTACTAAACAGGAGTTGGTCCGAAGCACAGCTATGAAAGTAAAAAACGGCATTACCAAAGTTTCGCTTGTATACCATAGACAGTATAAAAGATATAGATATCCCATAGATATATTGTTTCGGTAATACCGGATTCTTTCCTATGCCCTTGATTTGAAAACTTATTTTTGTTTATATCAATCAAAATGTTCATTGGTATTCTTTATTGCCTTGGTGGCTGCCCCGTAAGCCCTGCTAGCTATCAATTTAAAGAAAACAATTTTTGAAACAGAAAATGAGAACTAATTGCAAAAGGAAAACAACATATTCAAGAGACGACATAAATGAACATAAAATCATTGGAAACACAAAAAAAGTTATAAAAAATGAAAAAAGATCAAGAAAAATATTAAATGTCCTGAATTTACTGTTTGTTGTCCGTTTGAACTCTTTCGGATGTCATTTCAGTCATTTATCGGTTAGGATTAATTATTCTGAGATTTAGAGGGCATCGCACGCGCTCACTAGAAGCCTACAGGGTCCATAATGAAGTAATGCGCATGATTTTATAATGAATTGACTCTCCAAAACAGCGTGATAAAATGAGTCGGGTAATGTGGTTATGGGTCTTGCCTTCCAGTTTTCCCCAAGCAGTCTGAATGAAAAGACGTGCCTCAGCGCGAAGTATGTTTTTCGAATTTATAACACGGGACTTAAAAAAGGACGGTACGGACTTCGCGCTGTCAAGATTTCTTTGATCTGATTAAAGATGAGCCGGACTTTCTGAACTATTTCGTAAACGGAGACGAATCCTGGATGTTTGAGTAGGACCAAGAATCGGAAAGGCAGAGCCGTGAGTGGCACTCAAAATCATCCTCCAGCCCCAAGAACTCGCGAATGAGCAAGTTTCGCATTAAAATCATGCTCTTTGTCTCTTTTGACGCCCGAGGAATCGTCCGTTTTGAGTTTGTATTGCAGATAGAAATTGCCAACTCAGCCTTTTACCAGTAGGAGCTCCAGTGATTGATACGCCGCGGCATATCGCCGTGCACGGCGCGCTCTGGAGCGCCTAGTCACGCGCGTGAGGGATGACACCAAAGACACGGTCAGGCTCCACCATGGAAATGCCCCCAGCCACACGGCCTTCATCGTTACCAATTTCCTTACCCGTAGTAACACCGGGAACAATACCCTGGTAGTTCCCCAGTCCCGAACCGAGAGACAAGGCCTACGCAAGCGAGCAGAGAACGTCGGTGACGTCAGGACGAGTGGGGTTACAAATGTTGTTAGGGAGTTGTTGATGGAAGGATAGTGGCATTGTCGAAGAGATAAACAGAAGTCGCTTGAATGAGTGAGACGTGAAAATACAACTGTAATTTGAAGAAATTAAAGAGGTTTTTAGCAGTGGATCGTTCTACGGTAGCAGTGGATGTTACTGAAGTTCTACTAAAGTGTAAAAAGTGGTGCAATTATCCTAACTACCGCAGTCTTTCTGACTGCCGAGGAAATTACAAGACGGGGCCCAAGGTGTCTGTTTTCAATTTCCCGAGCGATCCAGAAGTTCGAGCAAAATGCATTCGTGCCACTATGAGAGAAAAATATGAGCCAACAAAGAACAGAAAGGTACGTATTATAGAGGCATTGATGAAAATGTGTTCAAAAGAATTTTCGTTTTTGTTTAAGATGCCTACTAATTATCTCGATGAAAATGCCGAGTTTAAATTTTAAGGACATGAATCGATGGATACTTTTAAAGTCTCCTGAGTGATAAAACATTTATTAAACGCTCCTGTGTTAGTTATTGAAAGTCTTTTAATAATGATCGCAGTGACGGAAAATTTATTCCTTGTTAAATAGGTAATTCGACAAATTTATTTTAGTCATGAATCCCATTCGGTGGATCGAAGCATATCATTTAATTAAGATTGCTTTAAGCAATTACTGAAAGGTTGTTAATACGGTAATAAGTAAAGGTAGCATAGTCATGGTGAAATTACTCCGGTACATAAAAGATCTTTGTTTTCATGTCACCGTTTGATGTCGATGAAATATTTCATGACTAAATATAAATATTTACTCCTATCATTTTATTGTTACACTACCTGAAATCGTTATTGTAGGCACCTCAGAACATGGATTTTCTCAGAGGTTCATAGTGTTTTTTGTACGGCTCTGTAAAATTAATCTAAATAATGAAATGAGAAGTCGAGTGGCAAAATTCACTTAATTAGAATTTCTTTTAATTTAATTGACAGCAGTCAAAGATTTCCTGAACTTGGAAGTGCGTTAACTATTTTCATTTTATTGTTTAGTGGAGTCAAAGAGTATCCATTTCGTCTTTCTTGCCAATTATTCAAGTAATTCATTAATTAATCGCAAATAAAAGAAGCACGTCCGTGGTAACATTTAAACAAATATAAAATAATCCAATTGGTTAGAGTAGCATTTATTAATCGCTCTTTTTTATTGAAAGGCTCATTGTATTGATCGCAGCGCTAGAGAAAAGTCATTGCTTTCTAGTTAAAAAGTTGGGCAAATCGTCAAATTTTATTTATTCATGACTCCTATTTCGTGAATCAATTCTTATTAATTCCTGTAAGTCATAATTCTCAATTATTCATAGTTAAACAAATATTGTTATCGGTGATTGCATTTTTCGGGTTCATTCCGCGTTGACTCATATTTTGCGGACGACAGTTTCGGGCGCGTTCCAGCTCCCGTCTTCGGGTCCAAATGATTGGACATTATCATTGATTATCATTTGGACTCGAAGACGGGAACTGGAACGCGCCCGAAACTGTCGTCCGCAAAATATGAGTCAACGCGGAATGAACCCGAAAAATGCAATCACCAATTAATTCACCGCGGAAGCCCCCGTAATAAATATTTTTGGCATTGGTGTCCCTACACACGCCTTAGTTTTCTCTAGGTTAAAAATTAAAGACATGAGTGGTAGAAAAAAAACAGAGTAGACTAGAGAATTGAAAATGACGTAAAATAAATTAATAGTAATCCAAAATATCATGTAATGGGAAGTGAGGGATTACATTTTTATATGGGCGTAAAGAAGTAAAATATTAAATTTGATTTCTGTACTGAGACCTAAATAGTGAATTGCATTACTTTTACAGGTGTGTGCGAAGAGAATTTTGCTCCTCATGGCATAATCCGTGAATTAGAGAAGTATGATGAGAGGACAGCGAGATTACTTTCCGCACCATTGGAATAGTCACGACTGAGACGCTGTGCCATCCTTTCTTCCCTATTGCCCCAGCTACCTGTCTTCCCAGGCAAGAATACGGGAAGCGCAAGCAAACGAAGGAGACATACGATCGAGAGAAAATTATTTCAAGCTTAGTGGATATTGGAAAAAGCTTCAGTTTCTTGATTTGTGAAATGTTTGGACAGTGGTTCATAAGCATGACTGCATACTTGTTCCGAACACATTATCCTCAATCCCATACCTTGAATTTAGCACTCTGTTGTGGTAAACGAGAAATGCAATGTTAGTGCTAATTTTGAAAAAGTTCAAATTTTAAAACTAGGGAAGTTTAGTTTACCCAAGAAAGTTGATAATGTTGGAATCTTAGGTGAGATTTTCTCCCAAATGTCTTGATCTGCCTCTTCTGGTAGATATAGCAGTGAGTCCTTAGTCATTGCCTCTGATTACAGAAAATATGTTATGCCAGACAGTGATCCCTGTTATTACTTTATTGGGGAACATCTGTCCTTGAAATCTGATAGTAAGCCTGACTATTCCACAGATATGTAGATATCCAGTGCAATTCTTCTCTCTCTATCTCTCAGCTCCTGCTTTAAAGTAAAAGTACCAGGGAAATGTGTACAGCACCATTCGAGAATGTCCTCTGCGATGTGTACGATTACACTCTTGTTTTGATGATAATAATAAACATCTTCATACGCAACTGTTGACATCCTTATTTATGCATCACTTCCACTCTCCTATGATCTTTATTTTTAAACAGGTCCTTGGTATCTAGATAATCAATATCGGAGAGGAGCTCTTCAAGTAAGTGAGCTGTCTAAAACTATCGGAGTGATTTACCGAGAATTTTAGTTAAAGCCTTTGCCAGCTACTTCATTCCATTTACATTTTATAACATATTAATTAATTTCTCGTGGAACAATTTACCATATACTTGGAGGATCTAATGTGTTGTTGCTTTCCAAAGAATTCGCCGCGGCAAAAATGTGTTATTGAATAAGAAGTTCGAGTAGTGCGTTTGCTTACTTTCGGTGGTTTAGTTTGCATTGGTAAATATATAAGTACGTAAAGAGCTGAATAAAGTGAATCTGAAATATTTATGGTAAATATTTTAACGTAGCAAAGTAAATGCGAAGGAATTCGAATATCTGATTAGAAAGAATCACGCTCAGTCCCGTTGTGATCGTTCAAGCGAACGACGAGTGGCAATAATCTAACCCTTCTTGTCGTGACGTCACGGCTGTTTGCTCAGGCCTTGTCTCTCGGTGGCTACGATTGGCTCCGTGCGACTTTATTGTTACCCTGACTGTAAAGAGAGCTGATTGGAAAGCATTGGGAGTCTGTATAAAACTTACAAAAGCATGCTACAGCCTTCTAAGAGACATTCCCGTCGAGGAGTTCCAGGATGCCCTCTAGGAATGGCAGACACGTCTCAGCAAGTGCATTGGTGTTGGGGGAGAGTATTTTGAAGAATCTTAATAATTTGTATCGGTAGGACCAATTAATAGATTTTTCCTAGAAAAATTTTTCTAGGCGCATTACTTCTATAATGGACCCTGTATCTTTCATTTTATTCTTCAATGGAATGGAAATCTGGTCCCTTTACACTTGCTCGTGGCATTTTTTTTCACTTTATGAATTCTGTTGCGCAATCGCTTCCATTGAAGAGGCGGAAAATTCTCACCGGCATCTGGTACACTACTCGTTATAGAACCGGAGCAAAATTTGGAGATCGTCATTGCGAGCTAGTTTGAAATGTGGTAAGACATTTTGAAATCCTATTGAGAGAGCAATCCTTTCAAACGAAATTTGACAGAATAACACATAAGGAGTAGGGCATACTTCCTGACATCAGACCTGATATTAACACGTTATTGATAAAATGTGTGCATTTGGTTGCCTTTTCATATAGCTGTGGACAATACAAAACTACCAATTAACTTTCATACTTCCAGCTGATACCCGAGTGAGAAATCAGGAGTTTGCTACGAGAGTTTGAATAAATTGGTCTTCCGGGAACACCAAGAATTCTGTATTGTAAGTTTAATACGCAGAGGAATATTTTTAAGAGACAAACTACAACGATGGAAAGCGTAAAGAAAAAAAATAGCGATTGATTTCTTTCATTTTTTGTGAAAAGAAAGTAAAACACTTTTTAATATAACTGTGCACTGTGCAAGATACGAACGAAAGTTATTCACTAACACAATTCACAAACAGCAGACAGGTTTGAGAATAACTGAACAAAAAATGGGCTCCTATTTTACATAATATATCCTTATTTTCGTAAGAGTGACTATGCACACTATATTTTTGAGATGATCAATGACCAATCCTGACAAATTTCACGTGAGATATATTAATTTAGAGAAGTACATGCAGGAATGCATCTATCAGCATTTTTTCTCGGCAAGAACAAAAAATATCAACGCCCTATCAGAAGGCAAAGATTTTTCCCTTCCTTGTTGATGAATTTAAATACGTATGCGTCGCCGTAAAGTTTAAAAAAAGTAAACTGCAAAAGGCACTTCAAACCTTGATAGGGTGCGCACTGCGCAGCCTACTTTTATTCCACTTTCCTAGTTTCTCAAATTTGGGCCATCAATATTGGAATCAAAATGAGCGGCTAAACGAAATAAGATATATTTATGGCGACATTCATCCATATATCAAACGGGTTAACACTCGGTAATTGTTATAATAAACCTCAGGAAAAATGATCCAGATAATGCCGTTGTCGGGAAAGTATTATGAAATTGTAATGACAAATTAGACGACATAGAATTCATGCATGGCGTTGTCCTGGAGAAATAAACCAACATGGATGTGCATGCCGTGAGACTCTTCCGTTTTATTCGAATGTCCTTCGAGCTAAATTTTCAGGGTGAACAATTTCCGGACAACGCCTGACATCTTCCGGGTGCAAATTAGTTCAGTTGGAAGTTGGAGGGAGAATTCGCAAAGAGCGGAATGATGGGGAAACGGAAATGAGATGTGAGCAAGTTAGCCGTTAGTAACGGCGAGAGGAGCAAAACAAAGGACGACAGTCAAAGGATGAAACAAAAGAACGGAAAACGGGCGAAGCCGAAATGTATGGAAAAGTGCCAACAAATAGATTGAGAAAATGTATACTTCACGGGGAGACAAATCTGAGGGTGGGAATGAAACCCCTCACGTAGAGTGCTGGGAAGATCCAAGTGAGGAAGAAGGAAATCGCTGCCATAGCCACTGATTGATGTTTTCAATGAACTTTGTATCACAGCTGGCCGAATAATACTAAAATACAGTGGAGAATATTAGAGAGTTAGGAGCAATATCCGGAATTTGGAATCCGCTCATTCTTTTTCATGAATAATATTTCACCCGCTACGGTTAAAAGATTTTCGCCAAGGGAAAGGTATTCCTCCAGCCGGAAATTGAGGTCCAAAGGTCTGTTTCTTCCTCGAACCTCAGTTTTTCTGGCCGGAAGCGTGAGCAATTGCCGGGACAAAGTTACATCCCCTCCCATGGTGTTCTTTCGAAATAGGTCATGCCACTTGCTGTCTACCGTATTCAAGATGATACCCAAATTTCACTAGTTCATTGATGTGAACGCGGATATTTAGAAAATCACGTGTATGGGCTGTGGAGTTTCGATGATGACATAATATTTCCATCAAGTGTCACAAGTCACTTCACGATATTCTTCAATATATCTCAGAACGGAACACCTTCGATGAAGATGACTTCTCATTCAATGGTTTCCGGCTCAACTTTGTGGAAGCTGAAGTTCATAATTAACAAAACGACTTCGTTTTCTTCCAAGGAATTATTTTCTTGGAACGGTACAATAAATTATCTTGGTCCCCCCTCCTAACACCCACTTCCCCCCTCCACCATTCTTAAGTCCCTTCTGGGTAGAGATTTACAAGAATTTTGGAAGAAAAGTAATTTATCTAGCACACATGAACATTCTAATAAAATGAGTGACTAATTTTAATGTTTTTTGATCGATCTTACATCATATACAGTTACAAATATTCACATACTTAGTCGTACATGGTTTCCTGAGCTGTGAGAGAGCATTAATATATCAACCATTTAATGAGGAATAAATCAATCATTAGACACTGCTCCATAATTAACCAGGATACGACTTGTGGTTGAAAGTTACAAGAGCCGTTCTTCACTTCATATATACTATAAATAATTATTTCATACCTTTTTACATGCCCAAGAGAGTTTTGAGACATGAGTATAGGATTACGAGGCAAACTAAATAGAATAGCAATAAAATAGCGCACAGAATATAATGTTCCTTCCTTACGAATAGTATGCCGTCAGGTATCAATGGTGATCTAGTAGGTATTGCATTGGGCTGCTGACGTCAGGATCCTGAGTTCAAATCTTGATGAAGACCTTGATCACTTTCATAATAAATATTTTCACGGTACAAGGCAGTAGAGGGAACGAAACTACCTCTTATCCGCAACTCACCAAAATATCCTGAATATGTGAAACCAGAAGCCCGTAAGCTCAACCCTCACCTATCCGTACCAATGAGGGTTGAAGCGCTGAGGTGAGTTTACATAGACCGAAGGAATCCTTTAGATATATGTAACAGAACATCATTTCAGATGCATTAAAAGCAACACAGTTGTTAACATGCAAGTTATTTACCGCGAGTAAAAGACTTGGCTCTTGAAAACCTTGTATTCTGAAGTTCTCGAATGCGTTGACAGAACTTATAATAAGGCTGTACTCGTCTCTAATTCTTCCTGTAGTTCTTTAGGGTTGCCAAAATTGGAGCACAAGGAAACAGTACTTGGACAAGACATTAGTTATTGAGAGGCCGTTGTTGTTTAAGAAAATATATGGTCCAGTCCAGGGCGATTGGATTTGATAGAAAATGTGGAATGGGTGAATAACGAAAGATATTCTAAATAGCACATCATATGGTCCCGGAAAGAAGACCAAGCGGAAGAACGAACATGAAGATGGATGGATAACATAGTTGAAAATCTGCAATGGATGGAAGCTCAGAATGACTGGGGGGAAATTTTCCAGAATTCTTTGCCAGAAAAATGTTTCCAATTTCTCATTCATCGCCTGATGATGCGACATGCAATGGCCACGAAAGCTTGCAGGACAACGCGCAATACGCAGCTGCACCCGAAAGTCGTCGACATCAATGAATCTCGCTGCAAAAGCCTACGTTCCAAACTTTACCAGAAGAAAAAGTGGAGATACTTAGTTTTTACGTCGTGCGGTCCACTGATCCCTGATCTCGTAAAGTAAGTAAGTAAGGCTTGGATTATGTGAGGACAAGAAGAGGGAGTTCTGAGAATAGGGACCAAGGAGTATGCATGGGTGGTGGGAAGGATATTAGGGGGTGGTTCTTGGGGCGTTGTGAAAGAAAAAAGGAACGCCAGCTGCATGGCGGCCCAGGAGACCAAGTAAGACAAGGGTGGATGACGATCACGGGTACTGCAAGCGGCGCGGCGCGTGAAAATGGAAGGGTAATCTGAATATGGCAAAGTGGGAGGAGATAAGGAGGCAGGGATGGCGACGCCCATGATGACTGGTCCTTTCCATTTCACCACCCGAGAACCATTCACCAACACCAGTACGAAGGCAGTCTCTTTCCCTTCTCCCGGGCCCGTCATTATCGCCGCACCCGCAGTGAGTGTGAGCTTAGGGTGGTGTTCGGGGTCGCGCAAGAATGTCCCGGGGCGTCGCCGAGGGCGGACGCGGAAGCTCGATTCGTGGAGTGGCCCTATTATTACCCCGATGCTCAATGTGTCTCCGCTACTGCGATTTAATCAGAACGAAATTGCTCGACCGGGCGGCGAAAGGGGCAAGAAAGGGCCGAGTCCTCCCCTGTCCCGTTTTAGGGCAATTACGGACAGACTTCCCTCCTCTCGTATGAATTCCACCCCTCCGAGATTCGCCACAAGAGAAAAGGATTGAGATCAATTTATTTCGCCCTTGCTCTCTCCGCGTCGTATCCTCTATAAGGGTTGACGAGAACCGTGGGACGCACAGATGGTAAGATGCTTTGACAGTGGGGTGAAGGAGAAAGGAGCAACTTGGTCAATAAATAAAAACGAACAAACTTTGTATTAATCCACCAATTCATTTTCGTGGTGCGACTAGTTTCGACGCAGCGGCGGCACCTGAGGATGACGCCGCTACGTCGAAACTAGTCGCACCACGAAAATAAATTGGTGGATTAATACAAAGTTTGTTCGCTTTTATTTATTGAAATGAACTTCCACAAAGTTGAGCCTATGACTATAGACAGCAACTTAGCATTGATTTTGGATACTGATTTCCTTTTCTATAATCCCCGAGGTGAGTATCACTTGAGTGAGTGTTTTTTAAGGCAGTGGTGGGGATATCTTCTCAACAATGCCGAAAATTTTAGTCAGTGTTTTACGTAAGAACTGAAGTTTAAGGAAAGGTCACATATATGTTAAGCAACTCAACTTATGGGCCAATATGGCACATTCAATACTCACTACAAACCAATTCCCATCAAAATCATTTGGCCTAGCACGCAGGTTCATTGAGGTGAGGAAAAATGTATTTGAAAAATAATGTAATATTAATTCCAATACAAACTATAAATCACTGCCTTTTTCAAGAGCAATATAAAACCGGTGGCGCGTTTCTCTCCTCATCCTTTCCATAGGTTCGTGTACATTATCATACCTTGTCGTCTAAAATTGAATTAATCATATTAATAAAACGGAGTTATTAAAATTAGTGAAGAGCCTATGACCTGGGTGGAAAAAATGAAGGATCATGCGTAGAAGTAGGATGAAAGAATACATCCTCCTTTGGACCTCGCGATCTAGGGAAGCTGTCGTGGTTTGACCCAGTGGCGGCTGGTGGTAATTTATCTAGGGTGTGCATTAGAGCAGATATAGGATGATTTAATTATATTATGTTAATGCTAATCCATGAGCATCATATTTCGTCGTAATAGAATACATCGCAAGCAAAACATATAACTGGCATATTCTAACCTTAAAATTGCATGAACAGAAATAATATTAGCATGAATGAAAATAATTATTCTGAACACGCCACAAGTGACGGTAGGCGAAATTCATTCACCTTTCCTTACACCCTATGAGGAAGTAGTGTAGAAAACGGCCATACAGATGACTCTGTAGACGGACTAGGATCCTGGGCGCAGGTAGTGTACGTGGCGGCTACACCACTACACTACCTGCGAGTCACTCACCAAAAACATGCGCCTGCGCACTCGCATCGTTTTGAGTCTGCTCCCATCACCCATTTGAACTGCATATACCCCCCCGCATACTTCGTCCCGCCAGAGCACCCTCAAGCGATCGCATAGACCGAAAATGCGCCCGGTCAATGCCTTTGGCCCGGCGCGATGCCACTGGATCGCACACGTGTAGAGCGGTGGATTCGAAAAGGAGATAGCTGTAGCGTTCATGTTTCTAGCATATGCAGACAGGATTTTTATCCTTCTCGTTGCAAAGGAATAGTTTTCTTTTATAATTCATTCATCTTTGGGTGTGCACTTGCTAACATGCGTATACGCACGCGCCGCCACTGGTTTGACCGCAATAGCTCACATGACGCTACATCGAAGCAACTCAAGCGAAAGGGTGGGCAGATGGTGGACGCTAGTATCTCGGCTGCAGAGACTTACTCAAGCAAGATTATCTTGGGAAACGGGGTGATGAGAGAGTACGGAGTTCAAAAGACCCGATTCCGCTGATTTTCACCCGATATCCGTGGTTTATCAGTTTTCTCCGAGACACAATGGAATCGCTTCGGAGCCTTGGAGCTACACACTAATTTTTTAATACTTCTAATTCAGAAAACGAGTAAGCTATGTTCTTCATTCCTAAAGTAATTCACAAAAAAAGGGAGAACAAAAATATATCGGTGTATTTATGGCAAGTGACTGACCAAAGTGATACAGAAATTGAAACACCCGATATATTTATTGAGGTTGAGAATAAATGGACAATAATTACTCTTTTCATTTCAAAGAATGTTTTTTCTCCTCTTTCATCTACACATGGTGCAGCTTTTTAGATATGGAAGTTTGTAATTATTATTAATGCATCGTATCCATTTGAAAAACTAAAGAGTTTTTGTAGCAAAAATGGAGGCAAGTTTGGCGATGTTTTTAAGTTTTTTAGCTGTGTGAAAATTATTAAACTAAAAAATAAATTGAAATAATAATGCTTCTACGTAAAAATGATAAAAGCAGTAACCATTAAGGCTATTGGACCCTTTATTTAGATGTTTATTTGGAATGCCATTAAAATTATTGAATGCATGGTATTGACGTGTTTTAGTCTCTTTCAAACCTGTATATTAGAATGTTATATTGTTATAGAATGGGTACTAATAATAAGACTACTCTTCTGATTTGCATCATTGACAATAGGCAGTATTATTTTTGTGAGCCTTCAATTTCATTTTGTAATTTTACAGGCTTGTGGCCCAACATATTTCTAATCCGCCTAAAAATAACATTTGCAACTAAAATAGCATTCAGGCTCGTAGTACCTGGCGCTTGGACCACTGATCGGGAAATAATTTCGGTTTTTTTAATTTTACGAGCAAATTTATGAAATTTTGGAATGAACATTACGCTTCTCAAAGAGGGTAATTGCTAATTAAAGTTGCAATCACTGAAATGATAAATATTTTTTACACGCTAATTGACATACTGAAGTACCTACCTTTTGCCTGATTTTTTTTGCAGTTTACGGCCTGTAATATACTTAATTTTATGAACGAGCTCCTGTTACCAGGCATTATCACGACGGTAAGTCATTTCCCGCTATGATGGAAACGAAGATAAGTGTGAGAATGCGGTAAAATGGCTAAGCCTCCCATAATGGGGGAGTGATACAAATTACTTGTTTCATGAAGCAGTTGGCATCGTTACCTGATTGATTGATGAGTGGCAAGTCTGGATGAAGCAACATTCCTCCGTATTGTGGCTGAACCCACAGCGTGGACCTGAAATTTAATTAAAAATATGAAAAAAAATTACAACAACATAAAAAAGAAAAAGTAACGGTATTAATAAAAATTACAGAGAAATAACAGAAAAATCTTTCCAGCGCACTTGACCCCGTTCTACAGAGTTGCCTTCATTTCTAAAAAATTAATCCAATTATCGACGGTAATCACTAGAAGACTCGCAGATGAGGGGATAAATTTTCATTACCTGTAAGTTTGCGTTAAAGCTGAATCATTACTACACATTGATGTGCTACAGCCATTCCCTCCAAATCCAACTTTAGGATCCCCTGAGAATGGCCAACAAATTCTATTTAGGATCATATTCTAAGTAAAATTAATTAAATATCGTCCTCTCATGTGTTGTAAAAATAAATAAATAATTGCAGGACTAATGCAAATATTTCGCGGAACTATTTACACGCACCTGAAATTGTTAGGCCTTTGCTAACAGTGGCAGCAAGGTACGATAGTCTGCCTATCAAGTAAGCCAGTTTTTCGTCAACTCATCCAAAATGTACTAACGCAAAGGATTCCCATTATGAATATTTTTTTCTTCCTTTTATTCAAATGCGATTGCATGTACTTTTTCATCTTTGCTTTCCCTTCCAATAAATAATTCGTAGGCAACGAAGAAGGAGCATCCATTTAAAATTGATTTCCCCCACTACGTTAAAAAGCTAAGGTAAATGTTAAATTTGTATATATCATCAAGAAATGGTGCTATTATTTCTACTCTAGCTGCGAATACTAGGAGCAGTAGGTTTTGTGATGAAGGTAAAAAATGAATACATAATTTAGTCCAGGCAAGTTTTTGAGATGCTTGTCAAAGAACTAGCAATAGAAACTTTGAAGTTACGGATTTCCGGGTTAAAAAATTAAGCATTGAATACTTTTTGTTTTATGTGAAACATTTTAATGTATTTTACATTCATCTTTTAAATTATGGTTATACTTTTACGGTCCCAATCGCTGTAATCCAGAAAAAATAATTTACCTTCATCGTGTCTCTTCAATTAAATATGGTCGGTCAGTTTAAGGGCTTTGTTCTCCGATATTCTTGGCGTCTTAATGAGCGTTTTAACATAAAATTAACAAATTTCAAAGCATGATAATTTAATAGTCATAAGTAGACAAAATTTTACAAATTAAAATGTGGTGTGACTGGATTATTTTTTTCTATTTCATATGTCGAAATTTATAATTTGAAAATTAATGGATGGCTGATTTTTGCATTAGCAACCAAATCAATTAACACCTAAAGTTCTCTTTATTTCGATTGAAATCGCTCACAATTTATTGATAATGCACGGAATTCCATAGGTTAGTTAACTGAGCAAAATATAAAAGTACTACATTTCACGAGCATTCAGGAGGAAATTTTCATCGCGTACTCGGTTTGAACTCTAGATGACCATCCTCTCCGTTTCCCCGTGAACTAATAGGCGAGTTGTTATAATGTCACTGCCCCCGCGATAAATTTGCAATGTCAAAATATGAGCGGGTACTTTTGGGTCGAAAACAAGAGCGCATTAAACATTGCGAGGAAAAATATTTCCCTCTCCCTCTCTAACGGCGGGAGGCACCTGAACAGTCATTAGGGCACAATGGACGGCCGTTGGATCTCATTCTGTAGAGCTGGCTTTGAGGGAGGGAGGGGCGAAGGGAAAAACTCCGGAATTATTGACCCCAGCCGCGATCCTTAATTACGAGCGAGAGGCTTTGTGGACCGCGGTGGTTAGTCATAAAGGATGAAAACAGGGAAGAAGAGTGGAGGGGTTTGGGATAGGCATTGATACACGAATCGGCATATTACTATGGCATTTGAATATTGCAACAAAGGAGTAAAATAACGAGGGAACGTTTTCAATAGAGCAACACGAACAAAGAAGATCATTTTATATTTATTGCCGTTAAAACGCTATTTTGATTGATGAATGATTTACGTTGTATTATGAATCTATCATTTTTTGTGATTTAACTTTTAATGTTCCATAATTTCAGAAATTCGAACGTGATGACAGGTGAATTGATGTTCATTTATTAAGTAAGAAAGTTCCATTCATCGGAAGAGCGATGAGATATTTTATCCTCTTGGTGCTATCCTTCTTCCTCGGTTAATGGCGAGAAATGTGGAGGGTATTTTATTGAAATGTGGCCACTAGAAAAAAATCAATACAAAGCTATTTGAGTACATATCTATGAGTGTTTTTTTTAATTAATGAGGCTAAACTGGTTAATATTGACAAAATATTTTTACGTGTATTGAAATAAAATATATCATTTCAATAAGTTATAGCAAATGAAAACATGAATTTACGTAAGAGCCGATATATCGACCCGCCGCACTAAAAGGGTAGTAAAATATGTGGGGCAGACTTATGAACTTGCTCTCTCATTAGAGCTCTGAACCTGTATATAGCTTAGATAACTTAGCTACCTTTTTCAAATTTTTATCTCAAAGAACCATCGTTTTACCCACTTCTGCGATATGCATAAGTTCAAACAACAGCTATCGGAACAACGACAATAATGGTTTCTATTTTATTTGTGTGAATTTCGCAAAGCCGAATGGAATACTCCGTGAAATGACTCAGCGAACGCTCACTCTGAATACTTCTGAGCGGACGCATTCAAATTCCACTGGACCGGGAATGGAACCACGGACCTTTAACTTCCCTAGATACTGCGTAGACCACCACACTATCCGGGGTACTATAGGCGATTGTGGCTTTGCGTTACCAACCTTGATGGACTGCGAGGGCCTAACATTTAATTCCATGAGCCTCGATAAAATTGCCTTGGGAAATTAGGAGACCGGATAGCGTAGTGGTCTGTACAGTGACCTGGAAGCCTAATGTCCGTGGTTTGGTTTCCGGTTCAGGGAAATTTTTTCTTATGACAATTCATGTATGAAACACCCGGATTACTTGCTGAAAAAAAATGCCACACTGGTATGAGCTCGTGGTCTTGATAGGCCCAATAAATGGAGAGAGCTTAGGAGGCAGTGAAGGTGATAGGGAGGGGAAGGACAAGGGATTGCGGCGGATTTGTTCCTCGGTCCGTGCGACTCTGATGAACTACAAGTTGTTCGGAGAGATACAAGGACTCCATGCCCCAGGGCATCCGTTTCGGCCCTCGTTGAGGAACAAGGGCCGCGAGTTTTAGTTACGGCACGCGGAAGTGAGGCGGTCGGAGGAATGAGGGGCAAAGGTAGGGGAGGTTGAGGAAGGAGGCGGAGAGGCTGCGGAGGAGATGGTGAATGGAGGAGAGGCAGGGGGATTTGTTCGCACGTGATACACCGGAGCCATTTTATCGCCATCCTCACCGAAGCTCAAACAGTGAAAGAAGTACTAGGTTAATAATTATGAGATGCCGTCATATTACATCCTACTCATTGCATTTTTTCTATATTTATCGAATTATTTAAGTATTCAATCTTAAACACACGCAATTATAACAGTGCAGTGGGACGCCATCAGCAATACATACGTGAATACCTATAACTTCACAAAAAAGGAACTATGAACGCCATTTATTGGATCGTTGGCATCGAATAAATAATATGTGATTAAGAGAAATTAAGGACTGAGTCGGAAACGTGTACTGGTAAAATACTGCCACTGTTTTTGAAAAAAAATGATTAAACATAGAGATCTGATCCAGTGTAGATCACTTCGCTGCATCGTGAAATGACATGAAAAGTCGTCCGTGAAAACAGCCTAACATGACGCTTAATGTGATTTCCAGTGCCATGAATCCTGAAGATGATTAATATCGGTGCCTATGTGAGACTTAACTTCCTCTTACAAGTGAACGGAATCAGCATCAAGTCTTGATTCTGCTCTTTCAAAATCCGTTCTCTCATTCCTTAGGGGAATGGTTATGAAGTTTTTAATAAAATGTAAGAGCTATAAAAAAATAAATCTACTCAGAACAAAATTACAGATTAATCCGGCCGTACCGGTGACGCTGAGAAAGCTGAACGGAAGTATTACGGAATAGCGAGGATTTCAAGGGGAAGAATTATGAAGGACGCTGGGGGAGGTGGAGCGGGAGAATGCAGCGGTGGAATTAAAGAGGGTAATCCGGCGCGTGTCTTGACGTCCGCGCGCACGCGTGTCTTTTGGCAGCGTTGAGTCAGACTCCGAGATGTTGAACATCCTTTTTGGGCTTGGTTGAGCATATAGAAATCCCTAGAACATGCAGCAACACGCATTTCTAACAATAACATTTCCAAATTCACATAAAGTTTCATGTGAAAATATTTTGTGCTGAACAATTTTGAATTGAAATTTTATGAATTTCGCCTCTGTTCACGCGACAGGTTTGAAATGAACGACATTTCCCAAACAAAGTCTCCCCTCTGGATGTTAGATTGAGCTGGCGTGCCAGCATATTAGAATATTAAACACATCGGTGCACAATTGGAACAAGTTGTAGACGTACACTTATCTTGCCATTGGTTACATGCATGTAGGATCGACTAGCTCCCACTCAAATTTCACTGAAGTTGCACTACTTGAATTATTTTTCGGCTTGCTAACCTAAAGATTATCCTTAAATAAGTGTAACCTCCCACAGAATAATTATTTACCTTTTAAGATTTGGATATGGATTTGAGAGGGTAAAATACGATACTAAGAAAACTAATTAGGAAGTTTTTAGTTGACCAGACGAAGGCACTAAACTCCGGAAAAAATAGTGGCGGGTGAGTTTAGAACTTAAAACTTTTTGAAATAAAAAATGGTAAGAAAATATCAAGATAATGATTACAATGAGTTTTCAAATGGAATGAAGGGAGGGATCATAATCAAAATGAAGAATTTAATTCGCCAGTGGATGCGTACAGGACAATTTTCTACATACACCTGCTTCAATAAAAAAACCCACCTTTTCTCGTAGATGAGTTCCAATTAGGGACTATTTTTTATAAAAAGAAACGTATTAAAATGGAGCATATAACTCTAACCCAATTCCTAAACAAATCAGGCCTCCCCTGATCCAAATAACCCTTACATGCCTACTTGTTGCTTTCTAATCTCCCAGCGAAAGTAGGCTTCAGGAAAATAAAAAATTAACGCGGTGCAGGATTGAGGAAATGCAAGAATGAGAGACACGTTCACGGGCGACTGACGGTGGTGCTGGATATGTGTGGTTCCCTTGGTGGTGGAGCTGGCCGCTTGAAGTGCGTCGTTGGGGAGTCGTTAGGGAGGAATGGAATAGACACGAATGGAGATTTCAGTGTATGGAGAGAAAGGGAAGAGGCAATGTTGGGCGATGCACGTCGAGAGAGGGCGCTAGATAAAATAAAATAGGGAGATCAAGACATGAGAGAGAGTGTGGCATTCAGTGAAGATCACAATTTCGGGTGCAGCGAGATACTAGGAGGATATATTCCTAATCATACTCATCTGCCGCTTCTTTCGCCTGTTAACACTAGAACTACCGATGGAGTCATTTTGACTCCTCGCCATTTTTATTTCTCTGCCCTGTCTAAAATTTTCCGAATTCCGGCCTGAAATTCCGTGACTTTTATTCATTTTCGACACAAAATAAGGATGTGCGATCAAAATAATTCTAGAAAATAAAATAGTGCACGTTTTTCAAAATTTACCTTTAACTACCAAAGGGAGTCATTTTGACTCCCTAATGTATTTTGCTTGTCTTTTCACCAAATAGTAATATTTATACGAGTTTTTATCTCTTCTTATGTCAATAATAATTAATATAAATCAATCAAAGGCTTAAATATGCAATTATTTTCCTTTTGGCTCATATTTGCGAGACTTTGAAAGCATTTCTTATTTTACGGGTCTGTGTTTGGATCTACAAACTATGTGAATGTCCTGATATTATTTTACCTTGCGATAAAGTGGTGAATATGCAATTCATAGCATTTTCAAATCCATGTGTTTAGAATCCGTTGTGTCTGTCCCTCCTCCGTTACCCCTTCCTTCTCGCCGCCCACCTTTGCCGCCGCCCGCTAATACTGTGCATTGCGCTGCAGCACTTATATTTCAGCCTTGACTGCGTGGAAGTTGATTTTCAAATATGAAACAGTACCTCTGATATACCGATTCCCCAGAAAAATTGATATACTGATGAGCCAGGAAAATAAATCAGTAGAATGAAATAAAGTTACTGTCCTAGCACGTTCGGCTCTGACAGCGCTGGCTGCCGGGTGCCGCACAGGAAAACCGTGCGCTGTCCTTTGCATTAGTGAATCCAGTGAACTCTCGAGTGGACTGCAAAACTCTTATGAAGCAAGGATTTCATTTTTCCTGACTGGGAGTATGGCTAGAAGAAGTAGGCGAAAGCGTGAAGAAGTCCTATCTATGTTGCATTCTACACCGGAAGGTGAATCGGAACGCGAAACAAAAGATCATTTCGGCTGTGACGAAGTCGAGGATTTTATTCCTCAAAACGTTTCTAGTGAGTCTGAAGATTCAGACAAAACGCGCGCGAAATATAAGCAGTAATTTACATTTACTTTCCCTTTCATTGGTAGTTACAAAAAAAGGTATTATATACGATTATTTATCGATTCGTTTATACTGACTCACATAAAGCGATGTACAATTGTGGAACCACGCAGGCAAAATTACGAAGATTTTACACTTTCCGATGTGGAGCTAGTTGCATGTATAGCCATATTTTATGCCCGAAGAATACCAGGTACAAATGATTACTCTATTGAGAGTATTTGGTCAAACGACTGGGGAATACCATTTTCTACAACGAACGACTAGGTTTGTTAACATTTTGCAATGTCTAAGAGTTGATGAGAAATCTAATTGATTCCAGCGGCTCATAACTGTCAAGTTTGCCCTCTTTTCAATAGTGTACGATAGATTCATAGAGAATTACATTGCTTGTTACAAACCTGGTCCGTACATTATAGTTGATGAACAACTTTTTCCCAGTGTAATTAGGTATATTTCACTCTGTACATTCCTTCTAATCCGAACAAATACGGCCATGAATATTGGCTACCCGTTGACAAGGAGAACAAATATCTTGCAAATGCCTTCCCTTATGTTGGAAAAGGTAATTCACTTCATGCAGATTGCCGTTTAGCAGTACTGAAACCAATGCAACCATTTCTGAAAAAGGGCGAAATGTTACTGTATATAATTACTTTACCTCAGTCAAACTCGCTGAAAAGCAAAAAAATCCAGGGTACTAGCATTGTGGGAAAGGTAAATAAAAGAGAATAGAAGAACCAAAAGAGATGAAATCACAAATATGCCACAAGAACGTCTACTCAGTGATAGCCTATCTACTCGTTGGAAAATACTCCCGACTTAGCCGGTGTTCATGGATAGTGTACAATGAGACTACCTAAAACATTTCGCGCAAGACGTTTTAGATAAAGCTCGTCACAGAGTTGGCTGATCCTCATGTTAGATGTAGATAAAAGCGTTGCGTGTCCAATGCCGCAGATTCTTCTGACGGGTTTCTGCAAAAAAATTATTTCCAGGCAAAACGAAAGTGCAAAAATAATCTATCAGTTGGGAATTGTAAGACCTGCCAAAAGTTTTTGTGTGGGCAATGAAAATGAACGACAATGCTTGAACTCTAAAGCACCTTAGACAAATGCGTGGCGTATCAAATGCATTTTTTTGCTTTAGTTAATTATCTTCCCAACTACCATGTAGCCTAAGTAATATTTTTGATCATTCAAACAATATGATAAAATGTGCTGAAAAGTCTACGTTTGCTGTTTTATCCAATTCCTCCATTATAATTCTAATAAAACAACATAACATGTAAGAAAAAAGAATTTCAAAGCAACACTGTCGAATCTCGCATTTAAAAAAAATATTTTTTTTTGTTAAAACGACGTCTGAAATATTGCAATTATTAACAAAAATGATAAACTAATGCAATCTATCAATAAAAACAGACATAAACAGCAAAAATACACAATAATAAGGTAGGAGTCAAAATGACTCCATTCGGTAGTTCTAGGGGGGGTGACAAGTCCGGTATTCCTAGTGTTAAAAGCCCAAGTGGTGCTGTCGTGCGAATCTAGGGAGAAGGATACGTCATATCCAAATTTATAGCTGACAGTATATTTTCCCAAGTTAAAATGTCACAATCAATCAAGAGATATCGCACCAGAAGTATTTTTACTCCAATTAATTTTCATTGCTTTTTATCGATTGCCGTGCATTATTAAATTTCGCCTTTTCCGAGTGATCATAGATTGTTATTTGAGCTTTATTTAATATCTTAATAATTTAAAGAACTTTCCTTAGGAAAGGAGTAAGAAGATCAGAGGTGCTAAGTTTTAAAATTGTCACTTTTTTATCGCAGAAATAATGCATTGTGTGCTTGGACATAATCATCCAATACTTTTAGGTTCTTCTTTATTCTCCACCGAAAACATATTTTATAAACTGCCTCCTCTAGGCTCAAAGTATTTCAGCTCATCTGAGCTTATGTTTAAGTGTCAACCTGCCTCATTTTCAAAGGTTGAATAGATGACCATGCATACTCCGAGTCAAACTTATTATTTTTTTAACAAAATTCATAGCTGGAGGCAAGATAAAAGCACTCATTAATTTTTCTCTCCCACGGGATGTGGGGATATTACTTCACGACTGACTCGGCTGTAGCAAATGGCAGAAATAAAATTTGCTGATATCAATTTGTATCATGGGAAAAAATTGATGGTCAATACTAAAGGTCCTGATGATTATTACACAGTATGCAATAAATTCAACTTATTGCAACAAATCACAAATTTTCACGGATTTCAACGTCTGCTATCGTGCAGAGCATACATAAAAAACGTAAAGCTTTCCTTTTTATGAACTCTTTTTGCATAAATATAAAAAAGCCCTCAAAAGGGTGGAGACATCTTACATCATTTCTCAGCTTAAGCAATATGATAAAGAAAATAAGTAAAAGATATTACATTTTTGTTAAATAAAAAAGATGATACATTTTAATGGTTCGATGTTTTACCATTAAATTTTAAAAACAATTATGTTTCAACACAAGTTTTCTCTATACAAAATTTAAAAGATTATAATTTTTAGTGGGCTATTTTCATTAATATTTGATGCAAGGTCTGTTATGCAATTATTTTTGTTCTAAAATCCCACACTATTACGAAAGCATCTACAATCCTATAAAAATATTCCTTCCCCTATCACAGATATTAAGGAGTTGGAGGTTGAATAGGTGGCATATCATGCGATAAATAGATTGATTCAGACTAGTCTTCGGGAATTATTATTCAAAATATCTGATTATCAGTATGCTATGGTATCTATCTCCATAAGCAATACTTGAAAAAAATACATGAAATAACTATGTGCACTACTACTATGTGAAACAACTAAATGACCATTATAAGCTAAAGAAAGGGGAATGGATTCACAACTGAAGGAAAAACATGATTATTTGCTCAAAAAAAAGAGGCATGAAATCGCCGGAGCCCAGAAAAAGGAGGTTGGCGTATCTAGAAGTTTCCTTATAAGATGTGTTACATATAAGCAGGCGTAGTAAGTACCAGCGCAGCGGGAGATGAGTTTAATTACCTACTACCCCGGAAATATCTCATGCTCTCGGCATAAAGGTGGTTAGAATAAAATGTATAAAACTAGAAAAAACAACCCCCAGTTCCCGTAGCTTTGGCCAACACTGATATTGGGGCTTTTAATTTACTAATTTTTCGGTTAATTTGACTCCCAGGCTTAAATAATGAACCGTAAGATTCGATTGCAACTTTATCCAAATCTTTAATATTTGCTCAATTTCAGTATCAAAAATTTCGGTGCCATAATATTTGATACACTGGTTGACTTACATCATAGAGCTTAAAAATGCTTTAATGAGATTCAAAAGTACGATTTTTTCAAGAACTAGGACTTGATCAAACTTTAGACTCTGAATTTACGGGCACACTGAGAAACCAAATATTAGAATTTATCAGCAACTTCGTTTGTTCCGTTAAGAACATGTTTTACTTACATATACGTGTTCTTTTCAAAACTATGATGTAAAATGCATACTATTACTACTAGCAGTTCATTATTTTCACAAAATATTCCTATTTGAGTTTTAAATCTTGTTTTGAGTAACGTCGGACCAGTCGTAATGGCAATTCAGACAGTCAATTCAAATTTTGTTTCCCGTGGTGCATTAATTGAAGTCTAAAGAATAATGAAGTCTCTAGAAGAAGTCTCTAGCCATTTCAGTCCATTACATTCTAAAAATATCAATACTTAATAAATATCAATACTTCTTTTCAGCGTACCCATGGTGCTCTTGAAGAGCCGCTATATGAGAAAACAATTTAGGAAAATGTGTATATTGTGAGTAATTTTTTTATACGTGTAAAGTCTCTCGGGTCCGCCGGAGGTCGCAGAGGGAACGCGAGGAAGGGAATTAAGGAATTAATAACCAATTCCCAGTCCTTTCCATAACTCCTCTTTATTCGAGTTAAGATACAACCATTCCACAAGGCGTCTACAAACCAACTCCACACGTCGTGTCTCCTTCCCACCGACGCATCAGCCAGCTTGCAGTTCCCACCGCTCTTCTCACCGGATGCAGGGAGGGGTGGGAGGAAGGCATTAGGTATCTGCTTGCTGTACAGGTAAGTATGGTGGGAATGCAAGTCAGCGTGAGACTCACACCATTCCCTCCTCCAAAAGAAAAATTGAACATAGTGAAATTTTTCTAACTGTCAGCCGACCACTTGCATTCCCACACCACATAGAGATTTATACCACTTAACATTGACAGCTCCATAAAAATTGCAAACAAATGATTATACTGAAAAGTCAAAATAAAAAAATAAGACATTGGTCACCACCGATAGGAGAACAGCATAAAATGTTGAAAAAACAAGACAAGAATACAACACCACAATGAACCCAAAACCCAATATAACGCTATTAAGCAAATCACAATCCCACACTACATGATTATGGTAACCCCTTCAAAGTCAGCACAAGTCATTTAGAAAGAGATTTGAACAATTTGCGTGCTTCGTAGTAAACCCAATAACCCCCCTTGAATCAACATAAACACTGTACTTATCATACAATCAACTGAGCAAAGATGATACCATTACCAACTCAAAATTCCAGAACATACAAAATCACTGTTCGTTTCATGAAAAGACATAATGCAATCACCAATTTTAAATATTTTTCTCAACCAGTACTCCATCATCCAAATGGAAAACACTCTGTCCCGTTGCACTTACATAGATGCTACATTCGTAGACTTACACACACTCAAAAACACTCAACGCCCCTCGGGCAAACACTCGGCCAACACCATAATGGCCTCATCACTCACTTTTTAACATGGCCGTGGCCTCAAATTATATGGGCAAACGGCTAGCGTCGTACTTTCACAATTACTCTCGCTGCTTTGCTCATCATATGCACCGGGACACACTTCGGGGGAATTTGCACAGAGGGATGGGAGAGCTTCAAGGGGCATGGTGGTCAAAGGAGTCTCCGCTGCTGTCTGCGTTATCTTCGCGCGGTCCGCGCTATCTTCAAAATGGGGTGGGGACAGGGAGGGAGGCAAGGTCATAACGGGCAAGGTCGCCGCCGACGTGTCAACAATCTCCACGGGGTCTTCCTTGTCTTTATCAGCAACTCGCCGCCTACTTCGCAGCGGGTACGGCGAACGCTGAGGTAACGGCTGCTCTGCTCGGAGTGGGCGTGGTCGGTCGGCTTTCCATTCGTCAGCGCGCTCGTCCTCCGAATGATCGGAAACAGCCGACCAAGATGCCTCGCTCTCCAAATCGGAAATGGCATCAATTTTCGAAGAAGGGACAGGGAGGGAAACTGTCACTATTTCTTTCTTCCTCGTTGTTGCATTTGGAGTGGAAGAAGGGGAGGTGGAAACGATTTCCGGAGACGTTGATGCTTCCTCAACTCCTTTCCCACTCGCCATCAGTAATCTCGGACGCCCACGCCTTTTCTCGCCCCTGATTGCGTCTGCGAATTCATGTTCCTTATTTCTCACACCCTTATGTGCCTTAACGCGGTCTTTATGCACCACGATAGTCCTAAAACGTAGCTGCAAACGTAGATTAGAGTCATTGAGCACCTCAAGGATTTTATAAGGTCCCGAAAACGGTTTGTGGAACTTGCGGATTCTGCCGGGCTTTATACAGGGGTCGTTTAGGTAAACGTATTGACCCGGCTGGTAGTTCACATCCCTGCTCCTCTTGTTGTATTGCCTTGCCTGCGACTCAAGGGCCCTCTCACTGTTCCCCAAACATTCTTTCCAAATCTGCTTGAGTTGATCACTTAGTTCGTCCACATATGAATCTCTCGTACTAGTCTCTACGGTCTCTAAGCAATGGAAGGGCGTCTTCATTTCGCGACCGAAAATCACCTTGAACGGAGTCACTCGCGTGCTACTATGATAGGATGAATTGTATCCGGCCACCGAAAACGCTAACCACACATCCCAGCTATTGTCTCTTCCATTAACATAGTGGCTTAGCATTTGCGAGATGGTTCGATGCACTCTCTCACACCTTCCGTTACAGCTGGGGTGAAAGGGTGATGTACGTAATTTAGATACCCCTAGAAATTTACACAAATTCTGGAACAAAGACGACTCAAAGTTAGGGCCCTGATCCGACAGTATATAATCAGGAACACCGAATTTAAAAATCCACCGCCTAAGTAGAGCGTCGGCCACTACTTCCGCTGTCTGTGAGGGAATGGCCACCATCTCTAAATACCGTGAAAAATGATCGAGAATGGTAAGTATAAACCGGTTGCCGTTCGAGGTGCGCGGTAGGGGCCCAACAATATCTATGCTGATGAAGGAAAATGGGGAGGTACTTACTGGAAGTTTCTTCAAGGGTGCCCTCGTCTTGCCGTAAGGGCTACGTTGATTACAAGGAACACAGCTAGCAATCATCTCTCTCACATCTTTATCAAGGGAGGGCCACCAGTACATCTGTCGTATTCGTCTAATAGTCGGCTTTACTCCTAGGTGTCCTGACAGAGCGTGGTCGTGATGTTGGCGGAACACAGTTTCCCGTCGGCTCACAGGAACCACCACCTTTAATCCCTCACTTGTCGATCGGAACAGCAGTCCATTTTTCTCTTCAAAACTCTCGCACGACTTCCACTCCTGGCATTCCATATCCTCGGCTTGGTACTTCTTCCAATCTTCGTCATCCATTACCTCCACCACTCGTATCTTTCGGCTTAACCCGTCGGCGTTAAGGTGGAGTTTTCCTGGCTTGTGAATAACCTCATACTCATATTCGGCTAATTTCAGCGCCCATCTGGTTAATCTACTACTGGGATCGCGAAGACTAAAAAGCCATCGGAGGGCGGCGTGATCCGTGATTATTTTGAATGGGCGACCCCACACATAAGGGCGAAAATACTGAACCGCGAATACGACCGCGCACAGCTCCTTCTCTGTGGTCGTGTAGTTTATTTCCGCTGCTTGAAGTTGTCGCGATGCATACGCGATGGGATGCTCCTCGCCGTCTATCTCTTGCGACAACACCGCGCCCACCGCAAAGTTGCTGGCGTCAGTGGAGATAACGAATGGCCTTGCGAAGTCAGGATAGGCGAGCACCGGAGTGCTTACCAAGGCCGCCTTCAAGGATTCCATCGCCGCGTCACAGTCAGGTGTCCATATGAATTTAGTTCCCTTCTTGAGGAGCCGCGTTAGCGGTCTTGCGACCACAGCGTAATTATTTATGAAGCGCCTATAATAATTGGCGAGTCCCAAGAACGATTGCACTTCCTTGGTATTACTAGGTGAAGGAAAATTCATAACTGCGTTTATTTTCTCAGGGTCCGGACGAACACCCTCCCGGTCGATCACATGTCCCAAATATCTTACCCTTTCTCTAGCAAAGTGACACTTTTCAATTTTTAACGACAAACCTGACTCTTGCAGCCGATCGAACACGCTTCTCAGCCTTTCAACATGCTCATCCATGGAGGAACTAAATACAATGACGTCATCCAAATAGACGAGACACTGTGTGGGCTTTAGTCCTCTCAAAACGCCGTCCATCATGCGTTGAAACGTGCTAGGGGCGTTGCGTAATCCGAAAGGCATGCGGTTGTATTCAAAATGTCCGCCCTCTACATTAAAGGCAGTCTTCTCTCTGGAGTCAGGATGCATAGGGATCTGATAATAACCACTCGTTAGATCTAACGTGGAAAAGTAACGACTCCTCCCTAAATAGTCTAACGTTTCTGTTATATTTGGCAGGGGATACACGTCTGGGGTAGTCACTGCATTAAGGCCACGGAAGTCAACACAAAATCTATAAGATGGGGTGCCGTCAGCTGATTTTTTTGGCACAATGACGACTGGTGAAGCCCAGGGGCTACTGCTAGGGACAATTATCCCGGCCCGTAACTGCTCGTCCACAAGGGTTTGAATCACTTCCTTCTGGTGATATGGCACTCTATAGGGGCGGCGATAAATGGGTGGAGAGTTGCCCGTGGGGATTCTGTGAGAGGTAATTGTTGTGGCCGGAGGTATTTTTCCTTCAGTGAATAAACTCTGGTACTCCTTCAACAGGGGTAGCAACGCCTTCCTTTCCGGTTCATCCAGATCCGCTAACTTCTCCCGGAAATCTATCTTTCGCTCTTCGGTAGTCGTTGCTCGGACGTGCCTTATGCCTGTAAAGTTACCTTTAAAAATTTTCTCCACTTCATGGAGAGTTGCCACTTTTGTTCCCCGTCTCAAAACAACCTCATCCAGCCCGAAATTCCCTACTTTTACCATAACCTCCCGTCCTCTCTCAAACTTACACACACCCCGCGCTACAGCACAACTGTGTGCGTCCGTTATCACCTCTGGCTCTGTAATGTATTCTCCTTCAAGAGGGGCGTCATCTGACAGTCTGCAACACACTAATTTTTCACTCCTGGGCGGAATCACTGTCTCATCAGTTAATTTAATAGGAACTTCAACGTCCACTCCAACGACCCTTGCACTCTTTTTTTTCCTCTCCTCGCATCCTTCATGCGCGCTGCACTTGCCTCTCAACGAAACGTAAACGTCACCTAATTTCATCGTCTTTTTACTCACATCAATTAGTCCACCGTATTTTTCCAAGAAATCTAACCCTAAAAGCCCCTGATATTCTCCCACCGAATCTACCACTATCATATCTATACTATAAGAACACTTTCCCAGCACTAATTTCACCGTTTCTACACCATGGTTATACACAGTCTCCCCCGAAATACCCTTTATACGATATGGGGATCTTCTAATTCGTTCGCCCCCGTTCACACCACGCGCTACCAAGGAAACTTGGGCACCGGTATCCACCAAAAATCTGCAGTCTTTTCCCACGACGCTAACTGCCACCACTAAATCCTCTGTCCGCTTAGCGGCCTCTAACCGTGGAAGGAACAGGGTTACAGGGGTCCGGCCTGGGTGGCGCCTCCGGACCCGCCGCCATTTAAAGGCTTCTCTGAGGGTTTCCGCTGGCACTGATAAGCGATATGGCCGGAAGCTCCGCAAGCATAACACCCCCGGCGGGGACACCTTCGCGCGAGATGGTCTGGAGAGTCGCACTCATAGCACCTCCGCCCCGCCTCCGCTGGGGAACGGAAAACACGGCGGACCGGCGAGGGGGCTCGCGGACTGCGATCAGCTTCGCGGATCCGAATAGCCGTCTCAAGGGCCGCGTCGAACGACGCCGGCACGGCCAAGCGGCACAGACGACCGAGCTCACCGGGAAGACCACGAAGGAATGCGTCCAGGGCCCTTTGGTCGGCTTCATGCTTGATCGCGGCAGCCATGTCAGCGTGGGTCGGAAGTTCATACGTGTGAGAGTTAATCGATCTCACCCGGTCCGCGAAGGACTCTAAGTCCTCTCCCTGCCCTAGTATCACCGATCCTAACTGCTCGCGATAGAATCGAGCCGTTAATTTCGGGCGATATCGATCAAGGAGGTACTTCTTAAAAACTGAAAAATCAGCCGCCTGGGAGCACTCCTCCTTGATACGACAGAACTCTGCTGCGTCACCGCCCAAACGCACTCTCGCTGCCTTCAGGGTCTCTTCGCTGGTCCAGCCACTCAATTCTGCCACGCTTTCCACTCGCTCGATGAAAGCTACAACACTCTCCCCGGGGCGGCCAGTGAATACATCGATGCCGCTGATGAGCGAGAATTTGTTTCCCCGCGACGGAGCAGAGCTCTGAGTCGCGCTGCAGAGTCGTTCCTTTAGCTCCTCGTTTTCCTTAGCCAGGATGCTGATCTTCTCCCCGAAGTCATCTATGACACTCTGCAGCGGCACTTCATGCCCCCCAAAACTCACGCGACTCGCCATTCTTGCTGCTTCCTCGCGATATCTACGATCTCCGGTTTGATCCCACTTCTGACACCACTGTAAAGTCCCTCGGGTCCGCCGGAGGTCGCAGAGGGAACGCGAGGAAGGGAATTAAGGAATTAATAACCAATTCCCAGTCCTTTCCATAACTCCTCTTTATTCGAGTTAAGATACAACCATTCCACAAGGCGTCTACAAACCAACTCCACACGTCGTGTCTCCTTCCCACCGACGCATCAGCCAGCTTGCAGTTCCCACCGCTCTTCTCACCGGATGCAGGGAGGGGTGGGAGGAAGGCATTAGGTATCTGCTTGCTGTACAGGTAAGTATGGTGGGAATGCAAGTCAGCGTGAGACTCACATACGTGATTTTAAATTTATTTAGAGCGGAGGATTTATTTAATTTTAGAACTTAATTTATTTAGCTTTACCTTGTACGTATTGCTAATGAAATTTCAAAAATTAAAACAAGAGATTACCCAGAGCTCTTTTCGCGTTCATTCCCAATTAGAATTACAGGGTATTGATTACGCTTCACGGATACATTAACAAGCGAGGAAATGGGTTGCAGTGAAAAAGGAATTGTTTTTTTACTTTTTAGCAAAAATATAAATAATTATTCTCTTTAAAATCGTGGTTTAATCGACTGGAAGAATTAAAAATTTACAAAACAAAGCTTTTATAAATTTAAGACCATTCAGTCTCCGAGAATAAAATTCCATATACCTACCTTTTAGGCCGTATAGTTTCGCTCTAATGCACGTATTTCCTTTTAATTTTTACGGCTTTGTTAAAGAGGCGAATAATTCAAGTCAGGAAAAAACAAAATGCAAGAATAATAGAGTTGTATTCCTGTTATGCGAGTCTCTGACAGCCGCAGAAAAATCACTATTTAGGTTAACGTCGACGCTATTTACCCGCTTTTAGGAATAAATGCTTTTATTGTTACCGACAAGGATTAATTGTAAGTAATGGGATTCCTTTTGAAATTTCTTTGCAGCAAGCATAATGTATCAGGAAACGTAACTATTAAATGGCTTCTACTCAAATAATGATCTTTATTTTTTAATTGCGAGAACAGAAATAATGAAATACTCTCAAATATCTCATTAAACGTAAATGCTCCACGAAACTTAGAAAAAGCGATTCCCTGAGTCATTATAATATTTTTTACTATTTATTTTAATACGGAAGCTTTTGATGCAAAAGCACCATGCGGTAATGAAAAGGATACACAAAATACTAAAAGCATAATTTCCAACGCGCCTAATAGCAATTTCTGCCAGTTGAAGTCATGGAGTAACGGTCAAAATAAGTCTATTACAATAAGAAGACCACCAGAAGCAATTCAAATGAAAATACGTTAATGGAAGAGAAAAACAGTATGGCGCAGAATTGCATTCAAAGCACAGAGTAACTGTGATTCAAATAATTTAAAATCCAAACAAAGATCTCTACATGGAAGTTTTAACGACAGTAAAAATACTGATCATTTCCAAGTAAAACGGAATTTTTAAAACTGCTCCTATAACTTATATTTTTCTGAGCATCAGTTTATCAAACTTGTCGCGTGAAAGAAAAAAGAATAAAGAATATATAATTACGGATCGAATTCATTCGTAGTAATTTTGGGAGGCCATGAATTACATTTAATACGACGTTTTTGCGGTTAATTACTGATGGATGCGATACTGAAGGAGGAAGAAACAAAAAATTGGCTTTGAAATGAACTTGTGGATACAAATTGCTTTCCCAGTCATCTTGATTTTTGGAGTGAAGCAGAAGCAGAAGCATGGGAGCCAGTGGTGAGATGATCGAAATATACAGCGGTTATCACCTATATCGGATGTTGAACCCTGGGCCCAATAAGCATTGCTATGACTCAGTAATAGAAAAATACATATTCAGCGCCTCAGTTATAATCATAATACAAACTTCTATAAAGTTTACTCGCAACGGATAGAATGTAAATGATACACAATCTGATAAAGATCCATTAGGGAAAGCTGATTTTTCTCGATAAAAGACCTTCTTCCACATCTGTGCATGTTAGTCAAAAGGATGAAGTCCTGATATTTATTTCACTGGGTAAAATCATTCCTTCAATCAGGATGACATTTTCGAAATGGTACCGTGGCATAAAGTCGCACATAGTTTCTCAAGACACGAAAATGTCCGCAGTGCATATAAAATGCCCATTAGATACAACTTCCTTTCAGAATATGACAGTGGAATGTCTCCATACCGTCAAAGTCAAATTATCTCGGGATAACTCGAACGATTAAAAAAATGTCTTGATCACCACGATAGAAATAAGTATCGTAAATAAGGAGGGAATTCTTGTTCGGATTAATTATGAATTTAATTAGTTTATATGCTAAAAGTACGGTTTGCATGGCACTCTCTTTAGCGCCTCATTCATTAGGAGCTTAGGTACAAAGACCTGGGTTGGCTAAGTGCGTGATGAAGTTTCATTTTGGTATATCAAAGCAAATGGTTCACGAACGGCGCCTGAATGCGTTCTTCGCATTTGTGGGAATGTAGTATTAACGGGAGAATAACTGCCGAGGGAAGAGAGACGTGGGGTGTGGGCCCGATGCGCGCGATGACCCGAACTCACGTGGCGAGGAAAGGCGACTGCACGCAGCGGAGTAGGGAGTCAAGTGCCCGCCGCTGCGCTGGGTTTGCGATCGGGGATGCTGACCAGACGAACGGAGTCGATCTATCCGTAACTCAGGAATAATAGGTGGCGACAGGGAAAACAATGGCTGTGGTACAGAGTAGGAGAGAGAGGGAACGCCAAGTTGTCGTCCCTACCTTTCGTCGAGCAGCGCCTGCTCTCCTCTCCCGTGATGGTTTGGCTTCGAGCTCCGTTCTCTCCTCACACACCGTATTCTCACCCGCACCACTCCGATCACACGACAATACTACTCCGTCGCCGTGAACCAGGTTGGCTCCTCTCAGCAATGGGAGTTTTGTTTGTAGGCCGACACCTAGCGGCCTCTCACTCAAGTTCTACTAAACAGCCATAACTACACTGAGCACCCCATAAAATGGATCCATTGCATCGAAAGGTGGACGCTCTGGGCAAGGTCCCGCTATATTAGATTTTACCGCTTTTGCCGTCAATAATGGAGTTCGGTTTGGCTCTCCTTGGCACAGAAGTTGCATCGTGTATTTTAAAAAGCACTCTGAGGCCAAATTAAGGTATGCGGCGATGAAAATAACATCGGCGATCGTTTGAATGAATTTCGTGTGCTTGGGATACTTGAAAACGCAAATCGCATGCGGCGATGGAAAAATTCGCAAAAAAGTCGCTTTGAATTTTCTGCGCGAATGAATGGGAAGGCGAAAAGGATTATTTTTATTTGCCGATAAATTCCATTTTTCCACTTTCCCATTGCTCTCTCCAACCACGCAGAGTTCCTCTAATTCATTGGCCAAGCTTAAAACCAACAAGTAAATGAGCTGGATAAATATTAAGAGTTGGTTATGAATACGGGTTCAACGCTGCATGGAGAGTTTAAATTTGCTTTAAAGTCTTGCTAATATGATGAATTATACTAAATTTAGCTAAATAAAGACAGCGAACATCCCTCAATTCAGACATAATGTTTTATGCTTCGGAAATGTTTTCAAGTACAATGTGTATACCTATAACTTGAATTGAAGCCATTGTCCTCATGCATTCATTTTAATGAATTTAGAAGATTACAACAAAATAATTCCTCCATTAAAAAATAATAACATTACAGCTTCCTTCTTGAATTAGACTGTTAGATTTAAAAGGAGGTATTTAGAGAAAATTTCTGGGAAAACTTTTAGGCTCGGTTACACTTTAGGAAAAGATAAGAAATTTTATGCAAATAAGTATTATTTCTCCTTTATGTTCCAATCTGCATATATTTTCATTTTTTCATCTTATGTATGCCATGAAATAAAAGTAGTTAAAGGTATTTTATGGAATACATTTACGCAGAAAAGTTGAAACTTTGAAGGCTTACGTACATCATTTTAAACGTCATCATATTCTTAACATATCAACGTAAAAAAATGAAAAATCTAAAGTGCTTGTTTTATTATTTAAAATTAAGACGCCCTTGCATGTACTAAATCAAAGCAATAAGCTAATAATCTCTTCTGTTTTGGCAGTTTTTCGTGTAATGTACCTTACCATAAATTACTTTGGTAAAAATCACGCATATTTTACATCCTTTAGTCATTAAGTCAAATCAGACACCATACAAATTGTCTTTTTGTACGTTTACTTTTTCGTAAAATATAAGGAAAGAAACAACGGAATAGGCAGTCAAAGGAGGAATATTGAATCTAACTACCGGCCTTTTGAGAGAAACAACTTTTAAATCAGTTTTCTCAAAATATTTGTACTGAAGGGATGAAGAGGCAAAGCTAAACAAGCTAAACAGCTTGTTTAATCTCTCGTTTATCAATCAGTAACGCTTGTTGTCTCCTGATTTCGTTGAATTACTCTAGTCGCCCACGCAGCTTCATCGGAGCAGAAATTTTGTGCGTTTCTGTTGGCATATACTTCCTGTTGAGGGAACTAACGGCGAGTATCGTGTGGCAGTTAGCCAGGGCCCTTACCCATGCACCGAACCCTTATTTAGTGACGGCTTTTTCAGCACTTTCGCGTTTTAACCGGGCGAGGGGGTACTAGGGGAGCGGAATAAAAAATCCCTTATGTATGACACATCAATTGGAGCACCCACCCCCTGTGGACTGTCTGCGGACTATACAGTTCCGATCTCCACCCTACTCAGCATAAAATTTGTGCTTAACACGGCGTTTCAAACAACCTTAAAAGAGAAAATACCCCTCTCCTGCTATTTAGGGCATGTCGAAACCTCAGTGTAAGTTGAGAACAAGCTCATGTTTTATAGACATTGCCATTGTAAGCCGTCGCGGGAGGTCGCGCTTTGTTTAGCTCATGGTCAAGGCAGTCAGGGTCTATGTTTTGTCCTTGTTCAATGCAACCTTCAAAAGCAAATTCATCCATGCTCAAGGTCTGAGGGACATAAATGTAAAGTTTTCAGAAAAAAGGAAGAACTTAATTCTGAATAACTTATATTGAATGGAAATATATTTCTTCGTGTAGTTTTTTTGCTACTTAAAAGAACTGCTAACATACTTATGATATGTTCGAAAAATTGAAGCCATGAAATCCAAAACAGCAATATTCTACTCTTTAGAAATTTTGGATGAACAGATATTACGTAATATATTTGTGGGAGGCGTTGTTTCAATTTATGCCTCATTAATGGGATATAACTGCGGTAATATTTAAGGAAAACTATTAATGGTGCCTATCGTAAGTGTAAATGTCCACAAAAAGTATATTATCTCACAACCTTGATGAATAGACTTTGAAAATAAGGGATTTAATCACATAAGAGATTTTGATAGTTTTTTTTACTTAATTTAGGGTTTTATGTTCGTATAAATTACTCTTTAAACAATTGCTACGAGACTCGAAAATTATCAACGTTTTACGATAAAATTTTGTTAGTTTTTGAAGTCAGGACTTTTAAGTCAATTTTTTTTGACACACTTTGCGACCTTGATTTAATGATTTACGACTGAGTAACTCGTATGATATTATTAATGGAGGAAAAGGCGATTCTCAGATAATGCAGTGATAATTGATTGGTCCCTGCTTGCTCTAGTCGACGCCTACAACCAATGAGGTTGGGGTTAATTATTTGGGATCGCACCAACATCTGCATCATCTCATTTGGGTCGCTGAATTCTTTTCTCGATCTACAGACTCCTAAGCTAGTTCTCGGAGTGTTGATTGGCCCGGTTGGATATTAAAAAGATTTATAGCGCCCAGAATCCCTTAGGGAGCGAATACCAGGACATTTTCGGGGCTAATTGCTGCCAGGAAGGTGAGTATGACGGAGATTTAAGTATCTAAATTCAGTAACGTAGTTATAAAACACACGTGTTCCGTCAGATTTAATACATTAATTTTTAGTCGCATTCCCATCCATCTCACCTCCTTACTCTCCAACCCTTCCCCCGCCCCTATAACGCATACCAATATCCTCTTCCCTCCTCCTCCTCGGAAGTTACAGGTTCCCTTTTCAATGTGCAATATGCATGTAGCGAGCATTGTTTTCCCCTTTTTACCGCATTGAGGGCAGGTTTCAAAGGCGCATTTCAAACTACCCCTCCCTCGTGACAATGCTCTAAGCGCACATTCATCCATTCGTGAACTGCACCGCTCCTCATCCATATGCTTATTGAGGCAGTGTATAAAATTAGGGTTGGATTATATACTCATATTCTCTCAGAACCTGCGTGATGATAACTCATGAAAATTTCAGCCTATCGTAATTGAAACTCACGCTAAATTACCGACTGAATTATCTATTACCTCGTGTAAATTATGATAGGTATGCACAGCACCCTTGTAAACTAATCGTTCTGTCAATAAACAATGTGAAAAGAACTGATAATACTCTGCTTTTTAATTCAATGAATAGGAATATTTTTTGTCCCGCCTATGATAAGCAGAAGAATCCTCTATGGTATAGAAAAATAAAATGTGTTTTCAGGGCTACTCTGAAAGAGTAAGAATAAATGACAGGTTGTTATTACGTCTTTTGATATTTTTACCTTTTATCGACATCGGGTCGTTGAACTCCCACTAATTTAGAGGAAAGGTACATGTTTTAGTCATAGTTTTTAATTTATTTTCTTAATAAAAACACAAATAAATTGCACCATCCGATATTAAAACCCAAAATATTTATCAATTGTAATATTAAAATTTATTAAAAATCGTAAATCAGCAGCTTTTAATATCTACGTTCGCGAGACCGTCAATAAAACACGGAATGCTACGAATGATGACGCGAAAATATTTTAACTAAAATGCATAACAGTACTCCTGAGGCGCTATTGAATACTATGCTCAAGTAGTAGGACATTTGGCAATATCGTATTAAATGCCTTCTTTAGGGTACTACTTTCCGTATCAATACGCATTGACCTTAAAACCTAAATCACCTAATCATGCAGCATGTTGCATTACTTAGGTATCGTTGAGACCGTTCAACAATAGGCAAATATCATGAACAATGAAATTAAAATGCCAAGAGGCAAGGAATATTGAAAGAAATATGTATTCATTTCTAAACACAGAGTAAATATGTAAAAAACCAAAAAAGTAGCGGTTTATCAGTAACTATACTTTCAGCTTAGAAACTTGTTTTGGATACATGGAGCGTTCCTTTCTCCATTGCCAGTACTAAAAATTTTTGGTCGGCTTTAGAGTTTATACCAAATGTAATCCATCGAGAATGAGACGTATTATATTACCGGAGAATGTTTTCTGAAATGGAAAAAGGTCTGAGAAGTCAATTCGTTCAGAAAATTGAAAATAACATTTCGTTCAACTTTTCTGATTATCAACAGTTAACGCATCCGTCGTGCCACAACTAGAATATGCAGTGAGAATATGGGATCCGGTATAGAAATACTTAATCCGTTCACTGAATAAAATACACAGGAAAGCAGTGTGATTCGTCAAAAATTCCCACGGTTGTACAAAAAGCGGTACACGGATGTTTAACGAATTACGCTGTGAGCCGCTAATTACTAGGAGGCTTATATTGCTTGAGTATTGAGAATGAATATCTTTTAGAGCGACACGGAGAACATCACAGAAAAACCCCACTGCATTTCCAGGTGCGACAGAAACGGTAAATAAGAGAGAAATTTTGTCAAACGGAAAGACATGGGTATATATTCCGCTGAACAATTAAGGCCTTCAATAAATGCTAGGAGGACTTTCGTTTAAGGATTTTTTTTTTAATCTTAACGACTGGCGTCCCAATACCTGTCTCCTCCAAACGTCTATTTAGGCGGATTGAGGCGTAGAATGTTGCTGCAGATGCATAATTCCCACACCCTCTCAACCTCTTACTCATTTTCATTTTCCTCTTCTCACCACGTGCACAGTTTTCATATGAAGCCACAAATCTCTTCCTTTCCGGGCCACCTTCTTATCCTCTCTCCCGGAAAATCTCTGGAGAAAAAAGGTTCACGCTTCAGAAGGAGCGCCCTGAAGAAAAATAATAATTCCTCCGCCGAGACTTTTGCTCGAGGCGAAGATACGCTGACGTCACAAACCTCTCTTCTGACAGCGACGCGCCGCAGAGGCTTATCAAACTTCAAATAAATGTCCACCAGCGTCTGGATTCGTTCTTATGCGTTCATTTTTTCCATGGCACTCACGCCATTGCGATTTGTACCAAATGAAAATGGAGTAAGCCCGTTCCATATCTCCTAAGGCGAGTGATTTATTCGAAATTTTATTTTTTCTTCCGCATCCTCGCTTTCGAAGTTTTTTTCCATGTTTACCTAAAACAAATTTACAGAATATATATTTGAAATTCAATTTTTCACACCATAGCACTCAAAGACTTAGCTTCTGCTTTGCCATAGCCGTTAAAAACTTGATATACATTAGTAATTATACGTCCACTTTACTTTATTGTATGGATTTCACAGAAATTACAAAGGACTTATCGTACGAAACATTTTTTAATCGCTTTAATCATAGGACAGAGTTTTTCCCGTAGAACCGATCTTAGTAAATTTGATTGATATGAATTTTATCTAAGAAAAACTTTAAAAAAGTACGATACCTTTTTAATTGTTTACCACGGATTTTCACAAAGTATAGCCTGAAACCATCGAGTTTAGAAAAACGTTATTGTTTCGATTGAAAATATCATTAAATCTGCCTCTTGCATCATACATTTGCGTTTCGTGAGAGCTCAAAATTATAAAAAAGCAATGCTACCATGAATAAATGATTCTTCATGAAAGGCGGATGGCGGGAAACATTACATTACTTTTGTTATTCTTTAAAATATTCAGAAAGCCAAAGTCCCTCGTCTACAAGTTCGTGGAAATGTTATTTAAATCTCTGTGACTTGAGACTGGAAGATAAATGAGAATTTCCTTCGTCATGGTTTTTAGGTGGCCCCTCGGATTACCTCCGCACTGCAGAATTTCAATTTCCGTTGCCACCACTGTCTCTCGAGTTTAAGAGGATTAAAAAAGAAGGAGAAATGACAAGCTCAAGACAAATGGTGGCGCAAAGAGCAAATGAGCTACCAAAGATTACGAGGAACCCGAGGTATCGTAATAGCGACGCTTTAAATTCTTTATCACTTAGAAATGCGAGATGGAAAAAAATTGTGAGACATTTGCATGCGACATATTGGTGAGTAAAATGATGATACAAAGCGGAGGTGGCAATGATCTCGAGTGTGACTCTTTTAGTAGCTCTCCATTAGCGAGAACGTCCTTGACAGAGACAAAACGACAATTGACGGTAAATCAAATCTTATTTTTAGTGCTTGGAAACTAATTTCCACGCCATGAGGGAAATGAAATTTGAGAACATCTTGAGTTATTTATCTTTTAATCTGAGATGTCTATCTGACTCATAAATCCAATCAAACCACATTTGGAAGGGAAGCGCCGTGTACAGAGCTAGCTGAGAATCGGCCCCCTTGGAGATTTTTCTGCCTTCCAGATGGTGTAATTTAGAACAGCATTTCGTGCTTAATCCTGAAGGTTGGTTTCTATGGAGTGGACGTTTTTAAACTATTATGGAGAGCGTAAGAAGGATATTTTCAAATATACACCACAGTTTTTCGACTAAAATTTCGTCATTCTGCTTTTACAAGGCCTTGTTTTTCACGTGTCATGGAGGTTTTAATATGATTTTCGAAAATTATCTGTCTTAAATAATAAATCACTCTAATTAGGACCATAAAAGGCATCAAGCTTGGAGGCATAATTTCTGACTGAAGTGATGTACTCGGTAGAAGAGGGATGAAAAATGAACGTTAACTTGGAATTTTACGGACTTCTGAAGGCAAAAGGTTTATAGCATTGAAGATTTTGCATTTTGGAATTAAGAACGCCCTTTTTCTTAATCCTGCAAGGTATGCATTAAGGATTTCACGCTCTAAATTGACTACGATAAGTGGAAACACATCACCCTCTCTCGTTTCGATTGGTGTGATTAAATCATTATCAGTCAGAGACTCGCATCTAACTCTACCCAGTGTCGTGAGCGGAGAAAAAAATAATACGGGCGATGGAGGAAAGAAACTAAATTCCAGCGTGGGTTGAGGGAAATTACAGCCATTAAAAAGTAATGAAAACAGCTTATTGTCCATGAAAATGACATTGTTTTATTGGGATGGAACAAACATCCTCAAGTATTTCACACTCTAAAAGTTGGTCAGTTAAATCTCTTCGAGTGAGGAAGTCACATCTATTTATATCCTGTTCTTTGGGCGGAGAAAATATAGCGGATTAAAGCGGATTAACGGAGGAAAAATTATTTTTACAGCGTGGGATGAAGAAAGTACAAGCCATTAAAATATAGTGAAAAGAGTTTCTAATCCTTATAAATGACGTTGGCGTATTAAGAAAGAGCAAACATTAGTCGCGTAGTTATTTCAAGAATATGGAAAGAAATTGCGGGGAAAAAAGAAGGGGCGGAAAAACTCGTCTTTCGATCGAATTGGATGGAAAGGAGAAAGTTTTGAGAACCCTTGAATTAGGAAGCACGTGAATGAGATAAGGACTCATATATCCATACAAACGTTAATACACTTCTCATTAAGTTTTTAAAAAAGTGGCCCTCGTTTCCCTGTGAAATACTACTCCTCCTTCACTCCCTTCACTTTTCCGCCACCCTTAGCATGAGCAAGGGTATCCCTTCGGGGAACGACCGTAACAGAGGGCGGGGGTCGGACGGTCAGCAGGATGTTAAAAAAGGTGAAGAAATAAATGCCATCTCTTTTAATTAATGCATATTTTTCCTGCTCTTTTAAAAATTCCTGAAAGGATGGCCAAAAGAAAATGACTTGCGGCAACATCACTAATTGGCGCAATTGAATTGCTTGATGTGGTTGGGGTAGGAGTGCGAGAGATAGATGCAGATTGGTATGTCGGGGGCGGTAGACAAAGAGAGGACGAACAGGGGAAAGTAGGCTGCTGAGTTCCCACATGAAGAAATGAAGAAGCCGAGAAGGGAGAGAAGGGTAAAACGTGAAAGGTGAACAGCCGATATAAAAAACATATACATGGAAAGGGCATTGGGATATGAGGAATCAATGACAGAGCGAGGAAAATATTATGGGTAACCTGTCTTGGAGAAAGAGCGCATCATTACAGTTCACCTCTTATCCCTTTCTCCTGTCAATTTTAACGTCAAATGCAGTGATTGTCATTTCTGCTTCTTGCCGGCGGCATATCAATCTTCATTCATAAAACCCACATTTTTCACCCATCCTAATTGCACATGGGCTGTCTACAAATAAACGAATCAAATACGTAGCCTCAGTGGAAAGCTGCCTGCTTGAGAAGTCTCAGGAATATAGGCAAAATCGTACATGGGTGGACGTATACTTAGAAAAGAAGAGCTCAGTGAGATGCAGTGGCGGCAGATATTATAGGTCAGCCTCTTTATGCCCCGTGCCCTATAATACGTGTGTGTATCCACGTTCCGTCCACGCACAGTGGCCCTTCCCCGTATTTTATCTGTCCACACAAATCCTCCAGATGAGACCACAAATCACCTTCCCTATCTTCTCATCCCTATCTGTATTTTAAGACATTCTTTCAACTCCACCCTTCCTCATCCATAATTTTTCATCCTTTCGCCTTTTTACTTCCTATTCTCGTCGTAGGTGACGGGCGGCGTCAGTTTGCAGCCATCTCCTCTTTTACCCCAAGAAGATAGTAGTAGCCGAGTGGCGTCGGATGGCATTGGGAGAAGAGGAAAGAGAGGTATGGTGAGTGAGTGAGTCTTTGGAGGGAATTAGAAGATTGGACAAAGAGATTTGGCCAAATGAGGAGAGTGGAGGGAAAGAAGGTTTTGCGGGCGTAAACAGTTAGAAGGGGAGGAGGGGTTAGTCCCAAATGAAGGGGGCGGAGGGAGAAGGAAACGCAGAATGAATAGCAAGAGGTTTAGGGGCAGGAAAAGGGTGTGTGGCAGGGGGTGGCAGAGGGGACGAGGCGATGAAGAGGGGGCCGAAGGAAAATCTAAAGAGGTGGAGGTCAATGTATGGGTTCGGATCAATCCTTCACTGCGGGTGAGACAAATGCCTTCGGAAGGGAAGGAGTGATGGCGAGATCGAGTATTACCGCGGAGTTGTTTAGTGCAATCACGAGTTCATTTGTCGAATGAGCAGTCATGGACAAAAAAACGGCGGTATTCCGAGATGATCTGGGCCTGTCCCTATGTAAGAGAGGTCTCTTAAATGATATGCGATGATTCCTTGACTTGGCGACGGAGGGCCGTCAACAATTATACTTCCCATCACCCGGGGGAGAGGGCAACAGATCTTCGTTATATGAGGGGAGACTATAGTAGCCAGCTTAGCGACACTCATTTCCCTGTAGGCGTGCTAGCATTTACTTTAACGACTGCGGTAATGCCTTGTGGAAGGGAAGGGGAAACTTCCAAATTACTATCCCGTGGAGTTGCAGCCATTCCACCCATTATTTTAAAGACATTATGGCATTGTCTCAGGTAAAATTCCCTGATGGTGAACGTATCCTCTATTCGGATCTCCGGATGGAGAATACTGTTCTATCGGAACAAAATAAGCCCAGAGCGAGGAAAACTAGAGAAATGCAGTTGAAGAATATCTGCAGAGATAAGACGACCAAACTCTTACGTGGAAAAGTAGAAGCTGCCATTCAATGGTTTCCGGCCTGACTCAACATAGAAGCTGCCTATTGGATGGAAAGGATTCACTTCAAGTACTAAAGCACATGATGCAATGCTACTAAGAAAAAGAGCGTTGGCCTCTTGATTGAAAATGAAGAAAAATGGAAGAAGTATCTACAAGAGTTGTACCACAGACATGATGTTGCACCGCAAATAGTTGAAGAGGAAAGTGAAGTCGAATATGATGATATGGGAGCTATCGCTTGAATGGGACGAAAAAAATGACCGTATGATTCAAGCTTTATCCACTGCTATCTCCATCTTTTTCTCATTTCGATGCAGGATAGGACACAGCAAGTCGAAGAGTTACGGCCACGACATCCAGCAGGGGGTGGCGCCACTCTCACTGAAACAGGAGAGGGTTTAGGGCGAGCGGATATTTGGGAAAATCGGTGTCTTTCCTCCTTCCTCCCCCCTCTTGGCGGAGCGAGAGACCGTTGAGCGTTGCGTCCGGTAAACCATGGGAGAAGGGAGAAGAAAGTTGAAGGGAAAGAATGGGGGATTTGGTGAAGTCATGCATGAGGACGGTGTCGAGGAAGGGGAGGAGAGGTGGAAAAGTTTTGATACCATTTGTGTCGGGTGGAGGGATAGGGTTGTAAGGCAAGAAGGAGAAGTTAGGGATGTTGATGGGTCCAGGGGATGCGTGTGCTCTGAGTAGTGATGCGATGTAGGGGGAGGGAGGGGGGGGAAGAGAAAATTTTCGCCGAAACTAACCTCACGGGGGTAAACAAACACCGGCAGTAAAGTGGAACTCAAGCTGTTTCTCCAACTTCATCGTCATTGTCAGTCGTAATATTGGATAATAAAGTAATTTGCACTCGACTAAAACTAAAAATCGGCATCATATTTTCCAAGATAATCTCTTAAATGAGTATAAAATTTAATTTGAGCTGCCAAGTTACCACTTAAGTAATCAAAATCATTGTAGAGAAGTACTCAACACCAATAAAAGCTTCCCTGCGATAAATAACTGATTTCTCAGTGCCATTTTATGCTTCAAATGATTAGTCTTATTACCTGTTCGATAGGCATACTAGCACCGCTCCCCCCATGAATGGAAAAAAGGGTTAACGGTAAATAATCAGTAAGTCTTCCTCAAATATCATTTGTAAACTCTTATTCCTGTTTCTCACGAGTGCGCCTGTGAATATTCGAACACATTGTGCTTTGCAGTGCCTAAAACCCATTGAGTTAATTACAATTTTAATCTTAATGCAGCAAAATGTGCCTAAAGGTAGAATGGCCAGTTCATCAATGAATCGTGTAAAATGTTTTTAGGCCTTAGAAACATCATCATTTTTAGTTGAAGCCATGTAATACGAGAGAGATAATTAGTATCTCTAATTTAATTTTCCTTTTTATTACAGTGATATCACTAGTAAGAACTAGTTAATAGAGATGATAAGGAGATAATAATATTTGATATGAATACTTAATATCTTACTAACGATATGATGTGAATATATATTTTGTGCCTCCAACAGTGCAAACTCTATTACTCTATAACTGTTACCTGTATTGCGCGGTAATATTCATTAATGCAGGTAAAGCCCTTTGGCACTAAGTTGGAATAATACTAAAACTGCTTTTGAAGTTCCAATTGATAAGGGTGCATAGGAATTCAGAATTTTATTCATAACGTCAAATCACAAAAGTATTCACAATTATAAGAGATATATGATTGCAAATAAAATCACCAATATAATTTCAGAAAATAACAAAGCTCTTGCACGGTATATTGCCACCAGAATTGTTATAGTTTTTATCTAAACATTTTTGTCTTCGATGAGAACATCGAATAACAGCCGCTGTCAATATTGTCACTAACGGCTTCCGGGTGCAGCTGCGTGTTGCGCTTTGTCGTGCAAGCTTTCGCGACCGTTGCAGGACGCATCATCAGGCGATGAATGAAATTACGGAATTGGTGGTCAATTAATTTACTCGTCCAACCTCCCCATCCACCGGAGTAGTGGGGGAGGAGGGCGGAGCTGAGGTCAGCAGAACTCTCACCCCTGTCCTTGAGCGGCGAGCGGACTCTTCTTCTTCAATCTCTATCTCTCGTCAATATTGATCAATTCTCAACACTATCATAATCTAGTCATTGGGCTATCACAGTACCGCAAAAAAATTATCGGTTACATTAATAAAAGGAAGGAAGAGAACTGTCGGGAGGTAGGGCTTATAATTATCGCTTGGGCCTTTTGCAGCGACTACAACTGGAATACGCAAGGTTTTCACTCTAATTCCTCCAACTTCCGTACTCGTAAAGAGGAGACTTTAGGGGAATAGCTGGGGTGGAGATGAAGAAGAGAATGAAAAGGATTTAGGGAAGGGACGAAAGGAGATTGAGGGGAGGGAGGGGAGGATTGGGAGATTCTCGGAAACACAACAGTCATCCGCGAGAAGGAAGTCCTCAAAACGATGGCGCATTAATTCACATATGGGTATGCCTGCGGGACCAATCTGCATCGTTTTCTGTCCTCAGGTCTCCTCGCCCGCACGCTCTGCGGCGGTGACGGTTGTGATGCTCAGGAAGGAACGCCCTTTGGCGGCAGGGGGAGGTGAAAAGTGAGCCACATCCAAGCTGCATTTTTTTCTGGACCCTTCCATCCTTAAAATAGCATTAATTATGCCCACTTGAAAGAATAGTTCGCTTTACTTTGATGTTTTCACAGTGTGGAATCTTTTTATTTCCTTGAGTCATATTTATGGTTGAGAAATAGCCTCCAAAGCATGTTCTTTATGGTCGTTGACAATCCATTTTGATGAGTGCAGTGTTGTTAATCGGGAACTGAAGGAACGATTTCTGGCGGTGGAGAAGACTAATAGGTTGTCGTTGAGATATGTGCCGTATCCAAGCTGTATACCTTTTGCTGGAGCTTCCTATCATCGAAGCGATCCCTCATTTACAATGCCAACTCAAAATTATTGCTTTGATGTTTTCAGTGGGAGACATATATATTAGATCCACGAATGATATTTGTGGGCCGAGACTAGCGTCCCGAGAATGTTCTGGTGAGCGTAGACAATTGACTCATGTCAGCGTATCATTTTTAATAGGTATTTTTCTCACAAAACTATCGTTTCCCTGTGGTGCATTCCCCTGAAGATTGTTAATGGAGCAAACGAAGATTGTTGGAAATTATGGGAGGAAATTTATCTCAAATTTTAAGGAATATCAGAGGAAATAAACTCTCTTGGCTCTGAAAATATTAGATACGTTTCTATTAATTTAACTTCACAACCATCAAATTCTCACATTTATTTTGGAAAGGTATCGATAACGCTCAAAATTGATCAATGTTTCCGTATGTAATATGTAAAAAGCAATAAACAATTGAATTTCCGTTTTCTCTCATAAAAATCAACTTTTCCAGTGGGAAAAACATAATGTGCTACCGATCCATCTAAACTAATTTCATGCAAAACTGTTGGCTTTTTCTCACATCAAAGAAAATCTTCTCTATTTATATCGTGAAGGAGCTGTTATTGACTCGTAACGGCACAAAAACGTAAATAACATTTATCACGAGATCTTGCTTGCATGAGAAATAAAAGTTTCAAAACCGTTATCCTTTCACGTCTCTTTAAGAGATCCATTATTTTTATGATAAGTATCAATATTGTTTGGAAATATTATCCCGACCGCACAGGCACACCCATAAACAAGACGTCTGTAGATATCCAGATAAAACGGCCGGTGCAACACCTCTTGGCTCATTCGCCCAAAATCTGCATCTGAGGATTCGAGGAGATTTAGAGAGGAGTCAACTTGGCTCAAGGAAAGAGAGAGATAGGAGTCAACTTGCCTCATAAAAGGGAGAGAGAAAGGAGCTTTACCCGGCCCATCCTTCAATCGTATTACACTCGAGGAGGGAAGGGGAGAAGGTGGAAAGGGATGAAAATAAATGCGGGAGGAGAGGACGGGAATCAAAAGAAAAATACTAATAGGAGAAGCAAGAGGAGAAGGAATAAAAATAGAGAAAGAGGCAAATGGAAGAGGATCCAGGATGGCGTCAAATCCGCTGTGGAACACCAAGCGGTGACACATGTGGTGGTGAGCGAAGAGGGGAGGAGGGTGGGGAAGGAGACTGCAACAATGAAAAAGAGATGGGGGGGGGGGGAAACAAGAGAGGGAAGGATATAAACAACGGGAAAAGAGAAAAGAAAGTGTGGAAATGGCTAGCTGAGAGGAGGACCGAAGGATTAATGTTTTAGTACCTCTTTAATGAGGGAATACTCACATAGCCTATTCAATGCTTGTATTTGTTTGGGCTCATGAATTCGGTCTCACGTCACGGGAAATAATGCTAACAGCGGCGGTACAAAAGTCTCAGAGTAATTAATTGAGGTGAATCCGAAAAATACCTTAGAAAATTATGAAAAAAGACGTCTCCCTCGTCGCCCTTTTATGTTAAGGCCATGGGGACTCCTTAAAGAATATTTATTACATTATATTTTTTTATTTTTTTGACAGACTTAATCGAATAACAAATCTAATTCAGTGTACCATCACCTTCAATATAAAAATTAAAATCCTCGTCATTTCACAATACTATAATTGTCCAGGAAAATGATAACCTAGGTGTATTTGGCGATATTTCGAGGAACCATAAGAAAATACTCCATTATGTTTCGTTGTTTTTTTTTAGCTCATCAAGCATTCGAAACACAACCTTCCTAATTAAATGGTTTATGTAGGAACCCAGGGGAACGAGTATAACAAAGATGTGGTACTCATTTAATATTAATGTCAAATGAAACAAACTCGTACATGTTCCCATTTATGAGTTTGTTTCATCACAAATAATGTTAAAATTTAAATATTCTTAGGTGCTCCTTGAAAATGTTAAGTATTCCGAACTCAGAACTCAAAACAGCGAATTATCAATTTAACCACCATTGCAACTATTATTCCATTCCATTTATGATTTTCATCTATGATTCCATTTATTAAAATAATAAAAATGGAATCTAAGGGTATTTAAACTGCTAAATACCTTTCAAGGGTATATATTTTCCATTAAAAAATAGATTTTTGGCATTTTCCATCTTTGGGTTAAGATTGCTGAGCCAGAAAAACCCCTCTATTTTGCTCTATGCATTCCAATGATTCATGATTCAACTTCCCCATAGTGGAAGCCTGGGAAGAAAATTGAAATTTCTTAGTACCTACATGTTATTGCCTACGCAGAGTGGTGACGAAAATCTCATTAAGTCCCATGGTCTGGTCAGCCCTTCAAATGTTCGACCCCCGTCGCGTCGTGGATATTGCATTCCAGTCGGTTTAGTGGGTGAATGTATCGCATCATCATCTGCGTTCATATCAAAGCACACCGCGGAATCACAAGAGCACTCACTCCTCCTTCCCCTCTTGAATTCTGACCCCATACCAAGCGTCACCAAGTCGGCTGACACCAGAGGGGCGCAAGGGAGAATTTGATACGGGCCACACAACTCGGTACTGGCAAAACACACACAGGGGTTGAAATAGAAACTGTGCTGTTGCGATACGACCGTGTCTATCGGGTAGATGAAAGCAGATGGCATATCCTTCGGGGGTGAATATGGAGTCCTCTTCACACACTGTAGAATCTTACTAATCACTCAAGGTGCCTGTCGGGAAAAGGTGCTCTCTAGCGCTGAGGGTGGAATCAAAATAAATTCGCCTGCGGATGAGTGGCATTCGCAAGAAAAACCGTACCGCCAGCCAGGAGGCAGGCATATGGGCGGATGAGTAGGGAGGCATCCAAGCGTACCCAATCGGTTGGCTGAAATAAAATTTAATGTGATAATCCTTAGAAAAAAATGGTTTCATCTTCCGTTCACGAATTGTAGTTAACTTGGCAACAAATTAAAAAAATAGCGTATTTAATGATGTGTTACACGTGAAAAGCTTCGAGAGTACACGCAATTTATTATTTTATACATGCTGCATGCTTTAGTTAATCTAACTGATTCAACCCAGAGTAATAAAGTGCATGGCAATTAATATTTGAATGGGTGGCAAATTGAAATTTGTATTAAAACCAGCGGTAAATTTGAAATTAAATCGATAAACGAGATGTGGGAGGAATTGATGACATAGAGGGGAGGGGAGACAACAATAACGGTGTGTTGTTGGAGGGGTTTCCCTACGTGAGGAATTGAGGACTCAGGCGGGAGCAAGGGAGTAAAAAAGATGATTTTGTAGGTCGTCGGAAGACATACAGCCCAGTTAGAGGTGAGGGATGTAACGAGGTGGCAAGAGGCGCAAGCTGCGGTGAAGGAGCAACATCCAGGTGCATGAGATGGCGGTTCGTTATTCCTGCCCTCGTACGAGACTATCCAGTTTCTAATCCTTCTTACGGCGATTGAAACTGTAACCGTTGGTGGTAACTTCATTTCTTACTAGGCCTTTTCACCTGCTTTGGAAGCCATTTCAGTTGAATTTCATACTTGGTGTATATAACTTGACAACGTACAAAATTACTTGTTCAATGCTGTGCTTTAGTAGATTTTCTTGTATCAGACGTAAACCAAGAACGATATGGCCAAAACTCATGCAAGGTTTTAAATACGCATCAAATATTTGAACTAGTTATCATTTTGCTTTTATAAACATTTACAGGATCATTTAAACTAATTTCGAACAAATTCATTTATCATTCGAACTCTGAGCAGTCAGCTAAGAGTCTCCGTTTGTTTTGAGCACCACATTGATGTCTCGCATTGAAGAGCATAAAGAAAGGTGTATTCAATTCGATGGATCTAAAGTGCATTTTATCTGGAATATGTGTAATGTAAGATGGAAAGGAGAAATAAATGCGATTAATGTAAAATAATGAGTGGAGGAGTGCAAATATAAAATGGTGGACCACTTTCCTCCATTTCCCTCAATTGGGCTCTTTCATTTCGCTTCTTCTACTCACTCTATATCTCTCTCATAAATACGCTATCCTTCTCTCACGTGTCTCTTACATCGTTCGCACGTCTTACGCAACTCATCATCGGAAAGAGATATCCATACCGAAACCACCTCCCACCACTTCAATATTCCTCATGAGCGCCTCCCGTGCAAACCAGTGCTGCCCATCTCCCACAAGCAATCCTTTCCCATCCAACTCTCTCGAAAATCTTCATGCAATATGGCGATGGGAATTCCCTTTTCATTTTTCTTGTAATGCGGTGATCAGCTTCTTTCGAGGGACAATCCTGATCTTTCTTTTCTTTTTCTCAATATCGATTTCATATCCCCTATTCTCTTTTCCTCTTCCATCTTTACCTTTCCATATATTCGGGAGAATGGCTTACAGGGCATTGTATTTTCCCTTTTGATATTGCGCGATTTTTATTACAATGGAATAAGAAGCTGGCTGGATGCCCTTTTTAGCGGCATTTGGGCCTCCGATCCAACTCATTTCTTTCAAAGCCCTTCACCTACGAGCCAAAAGTCCAAGATATTACTCTATCTTTTTGAATCAGAAAAGATACCTTTTTCCGTCCTGCTCAGCGGACTTTCGACTTAACGAGCTCATTTTGGTAGGGGGCTTTGGTTTAGAAATGGCTTTCCCTGCAAATTTCAGATGATTTTAAGCAAGTTTTTTCGCAAAGGATTTAATCAGAAACGCAACCGATAAATATTTTAAAAGCGGAAATTTGAAAAATTGGAAAAATATATGTTTCATAAAATTTTTCCTTAAATAAATCAAATTCTAGTACATGCATTTATTTAAACGAACAATTATATTATGTGTTCACAAAAAGCTCTAAAAAAAACTGTTATAATAATCGTCACATTTTAATGAAATTTTTGATTTTACTCAAATATTTAAACTGACAAAACGCAAATCATATCATCACAATTGTTCAAGGCTAGCGATATATGTCGCCTTCAATCCGAGCTACAAACGTTAGCCAGTGGATTGATGATAGGAAACAATGATAATGAGCCTTTCCAGGGTCCAATTTCCCAACCCCATTCGATCTCATTAACCATTGTGGCAGGAAGCGCAGGTCACTCCTCTCACCTTCCACTTTGAGCCGTCTGCCCCTGGGAAAACGTCGTCCTCCGTCACCAACAACTCAATCGTCCGTTACAATGACTACGACGCTCAGATAGTTCTTTTACGGCCTCACGCTTAATCAGACATTCGCCACGGCGCGGTGCCGTGGACGGCGGCCGGCGAAAAGCCGTTGCGTCTGAAAGGGGCCTAGACGCGCCCGTGTCTGCTAATCCCCCAAACCTCTCTTGCGTCCGACGAGTTAAACTGACAAATGACGAGCGCGGGCGTCGCGCAAAATCACTTCCTTCTTACTTCCGAGGTGCCTCAAAGACACGCACTTCCTGCCATTCTCATTTCTTCCCCGGATGTTCACGAGGAGGAGAGGGTGGAGCTGACGGATGTGGAAGGCCCGTCTGGCGGGAATGAAGGATAGGAGCTAATTGAGATGGAATGACACACGGGAGGAGATGACGAACTACTCCTCCTTTACATTTAAAGTCTTAACGGATTTAAAAATTTCTCCGCCATATTATGCTTTGTATTTAAACTACATTACTACAGCCAGATCATTAGGTAATTTATTACATGGCGCTATATAATGTACAGACATAGTTGGCCGTTAATCGCAACAGGTCTCCTCGTGCTGCACGGCTAACGAGAGGCGGCACTCAATATCTTGATTTTGCTCTTTTGCTTTACGCTGGATCTGCGGAGATTCGATTGACAAAATGACGCAATATTGGAATGAACACACTAATCTGTGAGGCCACACCAATTTTTTACGCGGCATTAATGCTATTCAAATCGCTCACTACAAAATAAAACGTTGAAGATACATCTATAATGTGGCATGCAATCATGCCTGTTTCACTTTCATGAAATTTCAGCCTACGTATCCGTCAAGGTCTATTTAAATAGGTCATCGATTGAAAACCGTGCATTATATATGGCAGTTGGCGTTGTTTGTGGCAAGAATTATTGTTAATATCAGAGTTCCTTATTATGAGAAAAGTGGTATTAACACTTACTCGTGATCCCACGATCGGCTGATGGACTGTAAGCTTCTACACATCAAGTTCGCTTTCAACCGTAACGAAAAAGATTGCTACGTGAGTGGGGCTACTAAAAATCACCCGTACAACTCTTTCATGCACGGAGAACATAATATTAATGTTTTTCTGCATTTTAAATACGTTTCTTGGCTGAAAGAACTGTTTGCTATTATGGAAGTACATAAATTCCTTTGTAGCCCTTGTTAGGTAGGTACACCTGACATAAAATAATTTAACCAATATGTTGAAAGAAGGAAATGGAGGAAGGGAAACGATGCATTTCGATATACCCATAACACGTGGAGCATGATTAGGATTGTCGCTAAAACTGGGAACCGGATAAAACATCAGAAAGACAGCGTCACGGCAAATGCACCTAAAGCAGGATCCCATGAATTCACGCCCAGTGTTTGTTAGCCAACCCTTACGCACTGCACTGTCTTTTAACGTAACGATTAACTTGCTTCAAATGTACGCTGTAATCTTAAAACTGTCAGAATATTAAGGGTATATTTATACAGCTTATGCCAGCCACCTAAATATGGTAATATTACCTTAGTATCTCCGAGGAGGGTAGTTTTTAATGAATTTCCTGGATATAGACAGTTACTTATACCACTTATTTTATAAGAGCGCGACCCGGGTTTCAATGAGTAATCATCATCATCAGGCGCTAATTATAATTTGTTTATCTTGTTGTTACCTAGTTACTTGATGAATTTTAAAACGGACGCCAGAATAGGTGAAAAGGATGGGTAGAGGTATTCATTTATAAGGGTACTATCTTGATTTTCAATAATTTTTAAAATTTCTAACTGTTCCCTAGAATCCAGTTCTCGGCGGTCATTGCGAAAATTTAAAATATTCATTTTAAAATCGCTTCTGTGGCAGTTACATATTAAGTGCTTAGCAAAATTACTCTTTTCATCTTTATTATGTTTGTAAGCACTTAAATGTTCTTTTTTCCTGATGATTACTCATTGAAACCCGGGTCGCGCTCTTATAAAATAAGTGGTATAAGTAACTGTCTATATCCAGGAAATAATGGAATACCACATAGTTAACCAAGAGTTAGTGAATTTAGTTTTTAATGAAGCTAAAGGTAAGACAAGGATTTACTTCACATGCCCCGAAAAGTTCACCATAATAAGCTCAAGATAATGAAAATGGAGCGAGAGCAATGAAAGGGCATTTTTTAAACGATTAATAATTTTAAATTTTTTAAATGATTAGTTTGAGTGGTGTTTGATAGCGTTATGAAACATATTTAGTAAGAAATTTTGAAATTGGGTAAATTGAATAAACGAAGAGACATTTAGGAGGAGGGTTGGGCATGAGTTTTTCCTAATTGGCAATTGCGACTGTAAGGATGAGGGGGTGATAATCTCATAGCATAATTAAAGCTGAGCTTGATTGGGAGCGCGTAATCATAAATTACACCCCTCTCAAAGGCAAATATATCATCACAGCTCTTCTGAATCATTTAAGAGCCGTTTGCATATTTCATATTTTCATTTATTCTTCGTTTACACCAGTTAAAGGAGGGGCTGTAATTCTCTCAATTACCTTCCATTGCGTATTTAGCATCGAAAATTAATGATATTTAAAAAATTTATAGCATTTAAAAGATACTTAATGTAAGTACAACTGTAATTTAACCAATAAAAAGATCATGCCGTATTTTCAAGGAATTTAAACAAAAATTTTTGTTTGGGCCTATGGCAAGCTCCGAGCGTATTTCTAACTTACAGAAAGATCCTAACTCAGAAAAATTTAAGCGTTTTGCACAAATATGATATGCATTCATACCACTAATAATTCAACTGTTATTTGTCTATTGTTTTGTTAGAATATCTGCGCAATGCGTCAACGGATATAAAAATTAACTATTTTGCTTAAACCTACGCACAGCTATTGCTAATTTCTCTTAAAGGATTGGCATATTATAGAGGAAAAAATTACATTGAAGTTTTTAGAGCATGCACTATTTTCTTTAATTTTGACCACCGGAAACATTTTCCATTTCAAATCCAGCGTGTGAAACACATAATAATCTTTGTGACGCATCTACATGTCACACAAATACCCTCAAATACATCAAACTGAAGTCAATATTTCTAAAATTTTAATGCTAAAATTGTGTGTGCATACTGTACTACGATATGATTTATGTTTCTCTTTCAATTCATCAATGAGGAATCTTGGTGAAAAAGAGGACAAAGAAACGGAAGCAGCCACCACTTCCTACATGACATGATTAGCATAAAAATGAAAATTTTCCTTCAAATATTATTAATTTATTGGATATATTCATTTCCAAAGTGAACGATTAGGCCCTATGCGTTTGGGGCTGGAGAAAGAATATCAGAAATAAAAAAATAATCAAAGAATCTCTCAGACTTCGGGAGCGCATTTTTAACCACCAGATTTTAGCTTTTTCTAAGCAAAGTAGCCATTTAAATGCGTGTCATCATCGTCATTAATTCGCCAAATTGCTTCAGTGTCACCTTAATGATCATCATTAACGTGTATAAATCATTAATAGAATGTGCAACAGCTGAAAGACCCACTAATAAGCCTAATATCCAGAATCAATCAACTGGCTTTCGTAATAAATCCTCATAAAGACCCACTTCCCTAATCCCTTCATAAATTATGAAGAGCCATTCCCCGCTCTCCCCTCACCTGCCCCTCCACCCTCTCCCCTCTTCCCGACCGAAAGCTTCTTAACTCTCTCTTCCGTCACTTCTAGCATATTTATTTGATCGCCTCTGACATCTTTATTCGCAGGCACACTAAGAAATTTATTTCAGAACTACTACTTCTACTCCTTATGATCAGTGATTATTTGTGCGATTCATTGCACTTTTTACCTATGTATTTTATTGATTGCCGAAACGAACATTAAAATTCAGGCAGGGAATAAATCGGGAAATTCCTTAACTCAGTTCTTCCACATGCCCATAGAGGGCCAACTGTATGGGCATCTGGCGAGTCCAGTGGGAATAGGAGGGTAGTCATGTGAATGAGGTATCCGACGTGATTTCAGTACGTTCTATTCTTCGTTGCCGTTCGCTGGCGGAAGACAACAAAACACCGCAATTTTCTCGATCTTGGGGCAGGCGAAATGTAAATTTCGATTTGCCTCGCGAGAACTCGTTCCGATAGTCAAGCTTAGTGCTTTTTACTGAGCGCATTCTTAATGAAGTTTGTTAAAGTGCAGGTTTCGAAAAATGGTGCTATAGAAGAAAGATAATCATGGAATGGATCAACCAATTGAGCAATGAAAATGTCTTAAAAAGAGTATGGTAGGAGAGGCGCCCAATGAAGGCCTTAGTAAGATGACGGGACAAGTTAATCTGCAAGATGTTGAGGCAAGACGGCCTGATGAAAACAATCGTCGTGGGACGCGTGGATGGCAAGAATGGAAAAGAAAGTCATCGGATGAAATATATTCAGAACAGGAAATGAGGGATATGAAAGAGAAAAAATACGTTAATGTGTAAAAATATGTTAAAGTGCTATGGGAGAATTGAATGGAGAGCAGCGTAAAAGGGATTTAGGATTGTGGATCAGTGAGGATAGTGTAGGCAGGATTACTTAGTGTTTTCAGTAAAAAATGTTGTTTATCTTTGTATCTTTCGGATGTAATTGAAGCATCTTTCATTCTTCTCGATCGGAAGATTTAAATTGTTAAAATTATAATTTATTAATTTTACATTAATTTCAAATTTTTTAATAATCATCGTTTGTTATTAATCCACAATAATTTACTAAAATATGTAGGTATTACAGCCATCATAAAAGTATAAAGCCTCCACCCTATGGAAAATAAGCCGTTAACCAACCTCGTTAGGTACTTGAAAATATTAGCTAATGTTATGATGGCACATGAGATGCGAAAAACTGAAAAGATTCAATGGATTGGATGATATTATGGAATGAAGTCAACAGATTTTTCAACCTTCGATAGCAATGACTTTGAAGACTTAAGCCATTGTAGCCAGTTCACATACCTATTATTCAATTACCTATTACCCGTTTCGGATAGGTGCGGTCACAACTTAATTCAGCATCATTCGCAAACCCTTGGAAATATTACTATTAAATTCATGAACTCAATGGTTAAAAACCGAACTATTCCTAGAGTGGCAAATTTAATCAAGAGAAGGGATATTATTCTTTCCAGGAAAGGTTTAATCTATACTTAACCTTATTGGTGATATGTTTACTTCCTCCCCTCTCTCCCTCAAGTACACCACCATTCCTTCTCCTTCCTCATCGGTTTGCCTATGCCCCTCTACTTCCAAATCTCAAGACCTCAGAAGCCGCTCAAACACCCTCTCCAAATCATATTCAAACGCTTTGTTTGCCCTTATCTCTTCAGCTCCGACTTCTTCGTCCTTACCTTTATCTTGGTTGTCTTAAGAGAAGCTCTCTCACTAACTCTCTGACACCTTCTTCCCCTTATCATTTGAAATAATTTATGGTCCCACGCTGTGTTCAGTGCCCCGAGGCAAAGAAGTCTTTCAAACCTCTGAAGAAGTTTGGAAACTCGCAACCCTCTCCGCGCTACAATCAGTTTTCCGAATCTTTCGGTAGAAATGTTTAGAAACGGTATCAAGCAGACAAATAGGTGTTTTAATAAATTATAGGGGTGTATCGGATGCATAAGGCTATTTGTCAGAAGAAAGACGGCTAAAATACCGAAAGTTTAAAAAACCTACATCACACTGAAATACTGTTAATCAGGGGTACTGAAGATTTTGTATAATTTTAAAGCATTATTTGGCACAAATAAATTAAAAATTATGTTTCATAGGATAAGTTTACCTTATTCCAACCACACTCTGTTTATTTAGATGTTGGTTTACAAAGAGTGAAAACGAGTTATCAAAATCGTTACATGAAGAAAATAAATTATATTTCTCATAGAGGCATACAATATAACATTACATCACGGTGCAAATAAAAATGAATATGCCATTTCCAATCAGTTTCATTTACCCCAAGAATCAAAAGAATTAACAAATTCAACCTTTTTAGCTACCGCTTTGAACTAACAAGTCAACCGTAATATTGATTAGTAGAGACAAAAAAACAAAGCTTAAACATTTCCCATAGTTCGTGAAATTATAGTGATGACCAATAGTGTTAGTAAATGGTTGACTGAGATCAAAGAGTAGACGTGAACAAAAATGGGCTGCCGATAGCAACAATACATACATTCTAGTGAAGAGAATTGTCAAAAAAATTTGCTCTAAGAGAGAAAGGAAGAATTTAAGATTGTTATGTCCTTCAGTTATTGGATATTCAAGATATTGGATACAAGAAGTTACGTTTTTCTAACTTTCTTAACATTAATAACCCAAATACCAGATAATGCTTCGTTGAAGACTCGTGTGCTTGATGAAAAATAAATTAATGAAACAAATCGCCTGGCCGAAGTTTCTCAAGTGAGAGACTGGAGAGATCCCCGAGGCTTGAGCATTTAACTGTTCCCAAACGCTGACGAATAAGGGATGAGGGGTCCGCCGAGTTTCTTCGTCGATCACTTATAAAATTAAAAGTGGCTTAATTAATTCTGAATCTTTCGGTAGAAATGTTTAGAAACGGTATCAAGTAGACAAATAGGTGTTTTGATAAATTATAGGGGTATATCGGATGTATAAGGCGATTTGTCAGAAGAAAGACAGCTGAAATACCGAAAGTTTAAAAACTCTACATCACATTGAAATAATGTTAATCAGAGGCACTGCAGATTTTGATGAAATGATTTTGAGTAATAAATGAAGTAGAAATTTTGAAAGACGGGAGATGTAAAGAGAAAAGAGGGAGATGAAGGAGGAGAACCCCTTCCCACCATTATTTCCTCCTCTTCAAATCCTCCATCCCCTTTTCCCTTCCCACCCCCGTCTTTCCAATCACTTTCCCCCACTTCACGACGAACTCGTTGAATTCGGAATACCACGGAATGGCCACGACAATGCTTAACTCGCGCGTGATTTTTTCCGTATTTCCTGTTCTGAACGAGCGTTTCTTTTTAACTTCTACATTGCCTGCTATTTTATTTTTTGCGAGAATGTTAAATTTTTCTGTCTTTTACTTTAAAAATTCACGTCATTGCCAATGAATTCATCAAAATAAATCTATCACAGCTATCTCTTCACGATCTCTATTCGACATGGTTGCGGTATGTTTTGCCTTTCAATTAATTTCAAAGCGACAATACCTTTTCAGATTTGTACCGTAGTTTTCTGTTTGGATACAATGTCAATTTATATCTGTGTAGAAGCAGCCTTATTTTACTCTGTTTTCATAAAAATATCTACACATGTATATTTTTTCTCATTAGTTTCCCATTTCAGTCAAAATAAAATGAGAATTTTAAAAATCCTGCCTAACCTTTCAACAGGGATGCACAAAAAACGTCTTTGTCTAGATAATATTCATAAAAGTCAAATAATCACATTAAATGAATGCATACACATTATTAATCGGAAATTTATAAATATTGATTGACAGTGAGTGGAAATAATATTTCACGTGCTTATGAACAAATATGAGGTATCATAGTCAAGATATATTTTTTGATGGTAAATTAAAAAACCTAAATCACCCGGGACATGAGACAGTATTAGAACACATATTATTATTACAGTGACAGCTTTTAGTAAAATATTCGAATTCCATTACACCCAATTACCAAGATGCACAAAGTATTTAAAAATTAATTTAGAACATTTTTTTCAGTAATGGTATAAAGTACAGAATTAGCATTAATCGTGTCATGTCTACGAAGACTAATATTCATTAACTAACTCATTTTAGACTTCGATTCCTTAACTCTGCTCTGCTCCTAAACTCTTCACCATTTGCTAAAAGTGGTTTTCTATTGTTCCCAGCCACATGTGGATCAAGATCTATGTTTCTTCGTGTAAAGAAAGGAGCTGCTTTTCATATTAGATTTATGTCATTCCCAATGAAATTCTACTTCTTACGCATGAAATCGTTTGAGGCTAGACACTTGGTAGAAATGCGATATATCCATCATAAAATATAAAATTACCACTTTTAGTTCATACTTATTATGGATTTTATTTCTAATTACCCTCCCAATGTTTTACTGTTGGAAGGGTAGTTGCATGAAGGAGCAAAGTATGGATTATGAAGCCTCTAATAAAAAATCCAAACGCTGTATCCCACGTGCATCACTGAAGGATCACGTCCTCTTTTTTTACAGCCGACCTCTGTCAGGTAACGGATGGTTTTAGTTCTGCGTTGCGTCCAAACCCTTCTCCACCGCGAGGAGGCGAATTTATCGCCCCAAACTGAGCCAACCCCACGTACATCAGACGCAATTTCGTCCGTCACGCGCTCTGCACATCTCTGCCATCCGTATTATTTTCCGCCGCACCTCTTCCTAACAGTCACCGCACTCCGATACAATGGCCACCCCTTTATCCCTGCATATCCTTGTAGCCAATCGCAATACCATTTCCCACTCTTCTTCTTTTTTCTCCTCAGCAGTATTTCACTTTCTTATCTTCTAAATTTTTCCTATCCCCTTCCCTCCCTTATCCTGACCGAGTCATTTCCCCCAGTGGTCCACGCACTGCCCTCCAACCGTTTCCCATCCATGCTAATCATATTTCTTCTTTAGTACATTCTTCTACTCTTGTTACTGCTGGAGTTTATCTTATAATTGGCTTCAATGATCTAATTATTAATACAGAGCTAACTTCTTATTTATTATTGATTAAACTACCCCCTCCCATAGGGAGACATAACATGGATAGCATGGGATGCCTCCTATGCGACTCCCACTCCTTCTAACCTCCCCATTCCATCGTCATCCCCTAATACGCGTACCTCGATTCCTCACGAACCTTATCTCTTTTATTCTGTCCGCCGCTTGTTCCCTCCGAAAAAATTAGACATCCGATTCCTCGACGAAATCTCTACCCACACCACCGTTCTAGACAGAGCACGTTTCTGCCAAGGTCCGAGGTAAATCTTTTAAAAAAATAGTTAAAAATGAACCTATTCCATGAAAAGAAAATGAACTTATTCATCTCTCTTTTGCTATTTTTCGGGTCTTTCGATTTTTTTCTCATCATTTTTGTGCCCGGTATCCTTCAATTTATCATAGATCACATGCCAAGTTCCTCTGCGAATTATTGAAAAATAATCGTCTTTTAATAACTCCACTGTTAGGCATTTCATTCTGATCTAGAATGCCATCCTTAATTTAAATGTGATGGTTTACTTGATGGAAGTATTATAAGAAGCATATTTTTAGTTATAGCCACTTAGATATTTCATGTGGGAACTGCCAAAGCGGGTACCTCGATTGTACACGTGCATATACGCAAACACTATCGTCTCTGCTATCAATTTAGACTGGGTAAGAAGTGATAAAACCTATTACTCCTGCTTTTTTTCACATCCGAGTAGACAGCGTGGAGTAAAACTGGCCTTATCATTTGCGTATAATATCACCCGCCGTGAAGGTGGGGAAATTATATTACCAAAGTGGGGTCGTATTTTCGGTGAGGGAAGGTGATTTCAACGGAAAGGAGAAATATCCTTTCTCTCCGCCTACGACACTGTCGCACGGGTGATTTACTCTCCTCTATGGCCGCCGCTTCATGAATCACTTTTGAGGACGCGTTTTTGCCTCGCGAGGCATCCCCAAAGGAGAAGGCGACCTGCCTCGACTACCACCAAGATATCACGGGGTTGCATTTTCATTTTTTGGCGGAAATTATCTCCGATCGCGAAGGGAGGTGGTAGAAAAGATCTATGTTAGTCTTGACCTCTGGTGGTGGGAGTCGGGACCTTCCTCCGGTTGGGGACGACTAAGGGGAACACTGACTGAAGGAGTAAGTGCAGATAGGGAGAGGAGGGGATGAAACACATCTCCCATGTTTGTTCCGAAATCTTCTAATAGACCACTTTCAATTTCATATCGCCGTGTTTTAATTTTCATTTCGACCTGTTGAGGCCATAATGCGTAACAAAGGAGGTTTATGGGAACAGGGTGAAGCAACTCTATCTGCTAGAGCTTGCACAGAGGGAAATTTTGTGCCAGCTTTAGCTCCCCCAATTCCAACTACTCCAGTGAATCCAATCGTCGCTAGATACTCGTCCTCCATTGCTGAGCCTTTTTGTGCTTTCCCCAGTTGCAATTACTGCTGCTTCGATCCTTCTTCCCCGTAGGCGAATGATATGGAATAATACTTTCTACCGTATCGTGGCTGGGTTACGGAGAACATGAAAAGATGTAGCCTTCCGAAGAGAACTCCCGCCACTAGGAGCATTAATGGCGGTCCACTCGCGTCTCCCTCGCCACTCTCCATATCGCCATTTCCGCATCGGCGGGAGGGCGCATTAGACGCGCATTACCATAATGTTGCGATGCTCCAGCGAGGGCTTTTTGGATAATTTCCATTCGGGGCGAGCGACAGATTCAAAGAAACGCTAGAATACTCTGCCGAAATGAAATCGAGACAGAGAAATCTACTTCTGCGTTATCTTTTGCCGGCAAGTATTTGCGTGAACAACAGATAATGCCCCCTTTGCTGTACGGCATCCTAAACTTACTACCTCATTTAAGCTATGCGTTGCTAACTACTGGAATATTTTATCATATATTCGCCCCACTTTTCTTAACAGTACAAGAATGATAATGAAAATAATGACATTACAGCTACTGTGGCGCTAGTACTAGATTTCGCAAAAAAATAACGTCTTTTATTATATATCCTTCATTTATTTAAAAAGATAAGATAGAAAAGGAAGAGTAATAGAATTTGTTGCGCACTTTGGGATATACTTTTCATTTAACGTGTCAACATGATTCTGATTGTGTCATGATGGCTGAAAATTGAATTTATTAGTATAACTTTTAGTTTCACTGCAAATTATATTACCAAAGGAGAAAATTCCATACTTGAATTATTCACAACTAGTTAAAATAAATAGCCTTATTGTTCACTCAGTGCTTCAACGCGATGGTTGACAACTCAGTATCTTTCAATAGAAAGAAAATTGTGAGTGCTCTTTACAATAAAACAAAGCACAAGTTGAGATTTACTACCAACTCAACTAGTAACTCAACGCTAGTCAGGGGTAAAAACATTAAAAATTATCGCATGAGAAATAAAAAACGGATAATATAATAAATATTTAAATAATTTCATTTAAATCATTTAAATAATCATTCAAAGTTCTCACTCTAATGTTCAGCACGATGGTAGGTAATACCGAGCCATTTGATGAGAAGCCTAATGCTCTGTCCTCTAGCCTACTACGCCACAAAAAAATTAATTTTTCCTAGTTTTACTTTAAGCTTAATCATATAAAAAATTTAAAAGTAGAATCATTCATTCTTGTATAATATTTTTTTTCAAACTCACACCTCATATTTTCAATCTCTCAGTGTTTTTTCGCGTTTAAATTTCAGTTCAGGAGGAGTCTTAGCATAATTGAGAATTATGCGAAGAAGTTAGTCTCAAAAATGACTGCATAATCTGTGCACACGTTAATGCATCGGAACAGAATATTTTTATTGCTCTGGAATAATCAGATCCTATATATAAGATGTAAAGTCAAACTCAATGTTATCGGCGTGAAAATATTCGGTGCATGCGCTTTTGACCATGTTTTTGAATACAACCCAAAAATACAAGCAATCAGTTGGTAATGGTTGTGGGATTATAGTAAGGGCGAAAGGAATCGTATCACTAGTTAATGAATTGGTGCCTCTATGGTGCCGATTTTTTAGGTTTCTGCGGTGATTCAAAATTAGGGCAATCATCTTAAAGGCATTAAGATCTCTTACTTTCATTCACCTTCGTTCAGTTTTACCATCCCTTCTGCTTGATTACGATAAAAATTCTTTTTTTTATGAATTCATCGCGCAATGGTGTGAATAAGCTAATAGAGAACCTAATGCATAGGTGCTCACTTATCTACCCATAAATAGCATATAAAATTTCATTCTTCAAAAAAGTTCAGGAGTTGGATATAATAAATAACATTCATAGAACACTACCTCACACCGTTATATAAAAATATTTCTCAGAAAATGTTCATCACATCCTCGTGGAGAGGAACAGAAAGACAACGTGGTACAAGAAGTTGCGTTGCCGTTGGGAAGCTGGAGATATATTTAGAGGGACTGTTCCCAGGAGATTTCAATAATTCACTCACACCTCGCCTGACTTCAATGCGCTATAATGGATTTGAACTCCATCAAAAGCCTGTTCGAATGCCTTCCCTTATCTTTCCGCATTTCTTGTTGTGGACAATAATACGAAGGATGAATGGGATTTGAGTAAATTCATTCACCCCAGTGCATACGTACAATCGGTACGAGGGTTGCTGTACACCAACGATATGGGCTTCCTTCACTAAACTGAAATATTTTGCAATAACGACTTTCATCGTGCAGATTGTAGACTCCAAATCATAGATAAAAGGAATTATGGGATTGGTTTATTCAAGTAATGCGGCTAGAGGTTGTGCAATACCTCCGACTGCGAGTCAATTCTACTGAAAAATTCATAATTTGGTCGCAGCTGTGAAATGTTGATGCATTGAAAGTGAAACTCAACTTGAAGGTGTGTTATTTTCTATGTAAAAGAGGTTTTATGGACGATTCTTTGACGAATGAAACATACTGAAATTTTCGTTTTTTTAGGAAGGTACAAAATTCAACCTTATGTGTATTTCTTTGGGTAGTAGACCTTTAATAAATTAAAAAAATGGCATTTGATTAGAAAAACGTTCCTCAAATTATCGAGTAGTAAAAAGTTACAAATGTTGGAAAACTTATTAAATTATGGTATTTTGGCGTCATGTTGCCGAACAACGTTAGCATCACTTTCCTCTTATCCTCAATTTTTTAGCTAAAATAATTCAACCTTAAAATAATAAATAAAATAATATCTCCTTACCTTTACAAAATAAGTGTACTATGAGAAATGTGCCCAAATCGAAGATAGACGCATATGGTAGGCCCACATGCAGACGAAGGACTGACGCAACTCTTTTAAAGTTAACATAGCTGATACTCTCCATTTTTGTGAATCGGCATACTCAATATAGTGAAATTAGTAATATTTGAAGCCCTTAGTGGAATATATTTCAGCGAAATGTATGAAATGTTTTGTAGATGTTTCTTTCATAATGAGATAAGTATTTCAATTCTGGCTACAGCAAGGAGAAAATTTAATGACTTCATTTCAAATAAGACCTCAGTATCAGTGAGGAGGTTCAGAGCCGTATACCACTGGCAAAATATGCCTTGGATTAAATTATCCCTAGTGGATTCGTACCAGCTGGCATTTTATAGTCTATTACTTCGTCGATCTAAAATGTTTCAAGTGATCAAAGAGCATATATTCGATTGCGCGATGTAATCATCCCAACGGAAAGAATTATGACTTCATAATTGATAGATACTACATATGACAGGAATTGTTACGAATACACATTAACAGTTTTGTACGTAGCAATTATTTCAGTTGAGCTTGCATAAGATATTTATATATTCATGACATGAGGATGAAGTACATATCACAATCACTAAAATCAAGTGTCCTGAAACATCAAAAAAGATTGAAATGATCATCAAAATCGTAAAACTTCAATCACTCGATGATCATGTAATCTTATATATTTACAAACATGATATAGGAAGATGCAAGAATAATGATACTACGTGTACGTAGCAATGTAAAATTGAAATGCATCATATCTAAAAACAAGAAGAATGTACAAATCCCCCACTTTTCACGGGTTTATATAAGGGTGACCCAATACGTTTCAGCCCCCATGGAAGCTATTACAGTTGTATGGTGTGGCCCCTCATTTTGGGGTCACCATTCAAACTGTAGAGGATCTTTTATCATTAGGTCTTTAAAACGATGAAGGAGGACGGCACCAAGGAGACAGAAATAACAGAGACTACCTAGGCATAATCCTAAATAAACCTTCCAGAATGTACACAAGGAAAAGCATGTGGTACGTAGTTGAATTACTGTGGAGTAGACAATCAAATTACTTGGGCCGTTTTTTTCAAACTCCGATGGTCATGAACAGAAGACGAAGTGATTGATTAAAAATGATTTCATTGCTAAATGTTGAGCACACTTGTGGTATTCTTGTGACATAATCGTCTCGGTGATTGAGATATTGGTCGAGCCTGTGGACAAGCTTTACTACACCTTCTTCATAGGATGCTGCCACTATGACTTCCTACGAGTTTTCCCTATGCCCTGAATTTCATCGCCCGTTTGAAAACGCTTCCATCCTAGCCCATTTCTTCATTTCAGCGTTAAAATGGAATTCATATGGCACTATGTCGACATTGCAAGACGGTGGACGGAAAATATCCCATTGAAATTGCTCAAGGAGCAGTTGAGCTGCATCCGCGATGAGATGACGGTCGTTGTCATGGATCAAAACACTTCCAGAAGGCAGCATGTCTCTCCTTTTGTTTTAAATGGGAATGAACGTAATGTTCACACTGTGTCACACTTAGCCACATTGCATTAAAGAAAAGTTCTCTTTTATTGGCATAGAGGTCAAGACCGGTCAAAGTTGAAACCATCCGACGAGTTTTCTGGCTGTCGAGCACACTTGGCGGGAGAATCAATTGAGGCAGTGCAGTTAATGAGATTACTACTAATCTTAAACTAACAACTTACGGTAGGAAATGACTCGAGCATGTGGTGCGGATGACGCGCAGTTGCTCTTTCTGCGCAGTACCCACTTGTCGCTTGTATGATGTTTTTGAAGAGCGAGCGGAGGTTGAAAAAAAAACCTCCCTCGTGGCTTTGCCGTGCTCCACGTAGGGGCACAAACCGAGGAGAAAACCCATACTACGACATTCCACAGATTTTTGGAGGATCTCAAAGAGATTACTTAGCCAATATCAATTGATTGTTCAGTCAATTTAATAAAAGGACGAGATATTGTGGTAGTAGTCAGAGCAGTTGAGAGAAGGAATGTTTTTGAAACGGTTGTCCTGTACTTTCAAATCTCTTTACGCAATTTTCTCGTACGTTTTACTCACTGAGGGCAAGGGGCGACGAGATGTGAGGGAGGATATGACATTTCCCCTTTGGGTGATTAAAGCTAGGGAATGCAGCGGGCGATGGGGAGGGAATGAATACGATTAAGGGAAGAGGGACATAGACGGAGGAGGATTAACAATAAAGGGAAGGGCGTCAGATGGCTTTCATTCCCTTCACTAACAGAACAAGGTGGAGGAGTTGGTCTAAATCAGAGAGAGATTCCCGCGTAAAATAGTCCGGGCCACCAACTTGGAAATAGCTCATCTTGCACCCAATGTCTGCAGAAAGCTGCTCTGCCCCATCACAATTACGCTGATGGTGTTCGTCGTTTCGACTCATGAGTTGGCACTTCTATCCAAAGTTTGCAATGCAGTCAGTGTCCTATGTAAGTACGTTGGATAGAATAGATATGATGGCTCAGAGTTTAGGGAAGAAATTTCATCACTCACATTCTCATGGCCCTAAAGTACAAAAACACCCTTTAATTTGAATTACTAACTTGTATATTGACCTTAGATTGAAGGATTAATAAGTGGATTGCTCGTGAAGAAAAATGCTTTAATTTCATGCCAATCTTGTCAAAATGATTGCTAAAAAGATTGCAGCGAAATGGCCATAATTTTTTTCCTGACGACAGCTGGAGAGTTATCCCTACGGAGGAACGTTCACCGAGGATGAAATCAGCGTGGGTATCTTTTAGGTTTGATTTAATATCATCTCAAGGAATGAGACGGGACCCTCGACGCCAATATAAAGAAATTCATTGGAGAATAATTATATGACGGCAATGAGAGAGAGTTATTTTTAAACTCGGGATTGATATTGAAAAAATGAGATACATCATCATGAGTTTTATTGTGTTATTAGTTCAAATATTCACATATTTCACCTGAAATTGTGAATACGTATTTAGGTTAAACTTCTATACTCTCTAGTAGGAACGGCGTGTTCCTACAGCACGGCTTTTGCATCCCGTATTTTGCCGCTGATCTTGTTCCAACCAGAAACATCCACAAGGATACTTTTCCTTTATACTTCTCCCTTCCTACCCTCCCTCGTCCTTTCATTGGCGTGCACTGATTTTAAGCTTTCTTCTGACATCGATTCATTTTGTTCTTACATGGATATCTCGCTTCCAACGAAAGTCAAGTCTCACACTTTTCCACGGCTAGGTGCGTGGTTGAGGATTCACCCTCCCATAAATATCATCTTCATCTCCAAAAAACATTCCTTACGCCTCACTTCCGATGCCTCTTTGGCGACGCCCATATCTCCTGAGCTGCCGCATGATACTGGTCCCACAAGGGACATCCATAGGACCACTCTTCCTTCCTTACATTTCCCTCGCCCAAACGCTCCTCCCCCTCCCATGTTCTCATGCACGAACACTCAAAAACACTCCTTCCCATTTTCAAACATCTCCACCCCCACCCCTTGGCACATCCCCCAATCACCCTCCCATCGGATTTCCTCATCCTCTTTAAAATTCAATGCTTTTACCTCCTTCCTCGTATCCCCAACCCCTCCGAAACGTAAGAAATAAATAATATTTCAGTAGCACATACGCCCCCTATTCCCGGAAGTCATCGATATCACTATCCCCGAATTCTTTCTCCACCCTAACTCAACGTGGAGGTTGGTCAGAGATTCTTTGACTTTCTACCTGCTTTCCACAAAATGTCCCTTCTTCTCCGAAAAAAATGTGAAAAACTCTCATCCCATTCCTCGTGAAACGGATGCTCCAAAATTTAATATTTTTTGTGGGGAGGGTTCTGGGTGACTTTGATTATGCAAAATTGGGGAAAAGGAGTCGTGGTGGAGGTAGATGGCGGTGGAGAGTAGGGTGAGAATAGGGGAGCTGGTCGCGGACGTGTGCCTGATAGGGCGGAGGAAACAGTGAGTGGAACTGAGAGAGAGTGAGTGTTTGGACGGGAGGGAAGAGAGTAGGAAGACAAGAGAATAAGGGCAACAATGATGATCTATCCATCTCCTACCCGGGAGAGCGAGGGTCGAACTTTGCTCTGCTGGGGAGAGCAGCGAAAGTATTGACAGTGGGATTTCGAGGATAGTGCGACCGGAAATGTTGAAATGAGGCCGTGACCGCCAGTCCACCGCTATTGGTGGTTGCCTCATCGTGTCATTGAATGCAATTCTTCCAATAAGGCACGTTTCGCCAATAAAACCGATCCTGCGATTCTCCCAATATTCCGGTCGCTGTGGAAATTAATTTTGCGAAAAAATCGCCTCTCCCGTAAGCACCTTAAGAAATATATTTGGGGGTAATGAACCCATCATTAATCATAGGAGTTTCTGGTAAGCGTAAATAACATCGCAGAAAGGGACGCACACAGTTCTTTAAATTCATCGGGCCCCATGTAAATCTGTAGATACCCCTCATGCAGCGCTCTAGTTTCTATACAAAATTGGGGTAAAATAGTCAGGTCATTTAATTTCTATATGGATTCATCAGCTCTTGCGATACTTATTCATTTACTCGCGGCAAACCTCTAATGAATTAACTTGATCTAATATCATGGTTATGGAAAAGTAATGACCATTAAATTTAAAGCATGTGATACGATATGCGATAGCCATGTGAGATATTTTCAATAAAATATGTTCAATAATAAGGTATAAAAATTAATTAAGTTAAATCATAGAGGTTTTTCAAATTATTGGGTTTTAACATTGTAAGAGGATGGTGGCAAGTGAAAAATAATATTTTTGCACATAGACGTTCACTTCCCCTTTAATACGTACGTAAACGTCTTCTGTTGGCCAATGGCCATATTGTACTTTTTCTTCTAACCCTTATTTAACCAATTCCATCATTCAATAAAAAGAATAAAATAAGGGTCCTATTCACTACTAACAGACACTTCATTTTCATTCAATTAGCGGAAAAAATATTTTAGTAAATTATATTAGTATTTATCTTTACACTTGAAGTAAATTTATACTTTAAAATTGGGATATAAATTTTGCCTTGTCTGGAATTCTTGGGATGGCTCTCTATTGGTTCCATCCTTGTTTTCCTCCATAAATTCTGGACCCCCCTTTCGAGTAAAGGAAGATAAATTCTCAGCAAAAAAGACATTGTAAACGAGACGTGGCCTCAGGGACATTTGGTTGAACGATTTATTTTCTTTGAAGGTGGAAAAAAGAAAAGATTGAGAGAGAGAGAGAGTTGGTTGATATGTAGCGGGATATTCGATGGAAACTTGGTGGAGTGGAATCATGGGAGTGGCGGAGGGACCTTGAATAAAGTGTTGGAGCGAGGGGAGGGCTGAAGGGAATGAGGCTGCGTCGTGTGGTCTCGTGCCTCGAAGTGAAGGTGACGGAGGAGATTGGCCGGAAGACGTTTAAGGGACAGTGCATAATCCCCTGGACGTTCGGGGCGCGCGAAAACAAGGCGCAGTGGAGGGAGAGTGGGCGGAGGTGGACAGCGGCGCTCGCCAGTGTGGCTACACGGCGGAGATTGAGTCACCGAGCTGAAAAACTGCTGGGGCGTGAACCGGCCTTGTCCAGCGGGCAAGTGCAGGAGACCAGGTCGGTCTTTTTTTAGCCGAGTTAAATGTGGGGACAATGCATTTTCCAAGCCGACGAAGAATATTTGGAATACATGAAGGCTTAGAATCTTTAAACTTACGCAAGTCATTTATTGATTTAACGGGTCTTCTTGTGCCTTGAAATAGTTATTCTAAACCTTGAATTCCCATGCATCATAAATTTGTCTCAGCTGTTAGTACCACGCGAAAAAATTACATAATTTGCAGCTTAAAGTATGAGTCTAAATAACTGTTGATAACCAAAATATATATGTCAACGAGGTGATTATGCATCCTAAATGTATGTAAGGGAATGCAAATGAGACAGATCCATTAATGAGAAAGCAAGCAGCAAAAAAATATATACCCAAGAATAGCTTTAATGAATAGGAGATCCAATGGTCGAAGCCTTTAAGGAGGCAATGAAAGCTTTTTATTTTTGAATCGACAATGGACGCCAACGACAAATAAGAGCCAAGGTCACTTATTCAGTTTTTTCGTCAACACTGATGGGTTGAGGATTACCCTGACCCCTGGTAAAGAGAAAAAAAGACGGATAGGAAGGTTGGCGTTGATTCTTGGCCGCAAGGAAAAAATCAAAGAAAGAGGTATGGGTTGGACAATGTTCCTTCGTCGGTAGGGTATGCGCGGCAGTAGTCCTTGCAAAGTTTCTATGGCATGAGTAGAAAAAGCAACAAAGGTTGTTTTATTCGGATGGAGCATGGGGGTCAAGTTTGTCTGTTCGGGCGGAGGAAGGGACTGCGCGACCGGAATCTTTGATTTACCTTCTACTGCGACAGGGGCGACGTCCAAGGGATTCTCCCGAGTTTTCCTTTTGGGATAGGACAGTGATCGGAAAAGCGCGCTGAGTCGCCTGATTTTCTAGCCAAAGGGATTACGGGATTGTCTATTGGAAGATCGAGACAGTTATTGTTGAGTTCACCGAGAGAACTTAATCGTGTCCCAGAAGGAAGGGATGATAAAACTCAATTGTCGATGAAAAACGAATAAATATTAACAGATTACCAAAGAACTTAGGAAAAAGGTTTTTGGTGTGGGTTTATCGGGAAAAATTACTTACTTTTCTTTGATTTATTGACGATGCAAGAAAATTTCGTTAATAAATTCGATCAATTTTATGTACTTCTAATGAAGCTTTGAATACTTCATTCGTTATGCAATGAAAATTCATCGGTTTGAATATTGCCAATATATTTGGCTGTCACTATTCAATTCATGCGTATAAGATAAATTTATCTGGTATTGCATGTGAGGCCTTCCAAGTATATGTTCCCGTTTTGTAAAAATTTTGAGTCGGTTGAAAGAGCTTCGTAATGAGTAATACCACAAAGTAATAATTCTTCAAATACTTCAAAACTACTTATGGCTGCGAAGTGAAGTAGCTTTGTAAGTTCGACCCAGAAAAATTGAATGTTGGTTCATGACATTTTTCTCCTTTTCACATTTGACCATTTTTGTTCACACATTCAACGCTTATTATGAGAAATATATACTTTGGGGCAACTGGATATAACAGAGTAGGAGTTTTACAATCGAGCATCTTCTCCAATAGGACAACGCCAGATTGAATGACGAGAAAGGTATGCGTGTAACCGCGAGCGGAACTTGCCGCTGGCGAGAATGAAAATTTAACTCGGGTCTGCCGCTCGTTCCCGTCTGCAATTCTAATATCCACACCCAGTGTCGATGTTCCTGCCATCATCTGACAGCTAAAGGGCGCATCATACGCCGAAATCAAACACACACGTTTCAACCCCAATCTCTGCCCATGGCAACCGCTACAACCAAGTACCCGATTTTGATCACTCGTTAATCACTGTATTCCATACACGGCTCATGTGGCGACCCTCATTTATTTCCAACATCGAACTCATTTGCCCTTTTCAAGACCCCAAAAATATCTCATCCTTACACCCACATCCCTTCATCCGCTAACTGCGATCGCGGATTCACCGTGTCGGCCGAAAAATAAAAATAAACTCGAGGGAGAAGTATTTCCCGGGTCCGCCGTATCGCCCGCGGGGTCCTCACTCATCGAGCGCGCTTGGCGGTTTAAACTCACCATTTCACCAAAAACCCTCTCCCGCTGAACTGCTTCACGCTATCATTTTTGCGAAAAGAGTTTGTAGCGCAAATAGTGCAGTTCGGAATAGGGTTCCAGGAGTACAGCGGCTACATGAGGAGAGGCTACAGCTTTTCGTAGTATCCTGCGATTTATTCAGGTTAGTGAAAATGCAGCGCACATAAGTAATGCGGTGAATTATTGACTTAATGGTGAAACTAGAATTAATTTCGGGGTATATTATAGTGATCCACATTGCTTTTGGACTCATACGGTCAATCAAGAGAATAAATAAGTTGAATGATTTATTATTAATGTCTGTCGTGATTAATTTCGCTGGCCATACACATTATCCCATCGGCAGAATTTCCTATATCGTTGTACCGTTGTCGGCAGCCAATTATCAATGAAAAACTTCATTTGATTTTAAAAACCAAATGAGTATTCGATATTTGGGTCACTCCTCGCCACTAAGTCTTCAAATTACTCAAATCCGCTCAGTTTTATTTAACTTAGACAAAAATTATTTCAAACTATGTACATAAACCATTCCTCCAGACGTCATTTGGCGAAAATCAAAGAGACGCCGACGTGTCTGCTTGGTAGTCTCTCATCAACTCCTTTCCTTAAAGTATTGAAGCTCTTCTTTCCCCACAATGCCATATTATCTCGTATTCCCCTCCTTTCCACCTCTCTCGCCACTTCGGGGGTGAATTGCGTGAAATTATCCGGGAAAACGGATTGACACAGCTTACGTCACCACCCATCAACCTCCTACCCACCCCCACCTACGCCTCGGCTAGCTGATCCTGCTCTCATGTATCCTAGTGCACCAGTATCCTTGGTTTGTTGGATAAATATTATGCTATTCAGATTGAATACTCACTTTCTTGTGCGTTTGTACACATTGCGTACCGGGGTAAGCTAATGTTTAGAATATAACTTTACCCAATCAAACGCTATGATGCATCAATTCATTATGAATAACGAGCAACAGCCGAAAACGTATTAACGAATACGTATTTTACGCTTTAAAATTGTTTAGGTTGATGCGCCAAAATGACGAGAATCTTCGTCATCCGTCCGGAACGTTCGGGAAAAAAATGACGAGACTTCTAGCCATCCGTACGCAACGTGTACTATAAGACATTAAGAAGTTTAAGTGAATGGAATGGTGACTATGCGAACGGACAAAACGGTTTTGCATTGTTGCAAAACCGTTTTTGGTGGTAAACTGGAGCCTATAAAAGTGGAATCTTCCTCCTTTGTATACATATGTACAATATGCCTGGTCTCTATTTAACCAGATCTTTCGTTCTACCTAATAAAAGTTCCTCCTGCCTGCCTTAAGCGGACTTTGGACAAACTTAACTCCTCATTTTTCTTGAGTTCTTATAAGCCCAACCTACCTCTCACCTTATCAAGCCTTGCGACCCTGAAAAATCTTTCGATGCTGACAAGTTTTAGGCTAAAATTGGAGAATAACATGAGGAGGCAATAGTGCAATTTCTACCGAATTACCTCTCGTCGTAGAAGTAATCAAACAAAACGGGTGAACGGGTGGTACACATCTGTTGGGAAGAGCTTATTTTATCTTCCACGGATGATTCATACGCATGGGAATGACCAAAAAAATATAACAGAATGTATTATGATTGAATAATAATATATTATGTATAAAAAATGAGTTTATTACCAAACTCACTGTACTAATAAATTCTTGGAGGTGCGTGGTCGGGAGAAAAATGCATCGAAAAGTTGAGTGCGTGCCATGAGAGAAACGTTTTAGGGCTCCTCTTTACATTTCGAATACCGGGTTTCTTTTTTATATTTATTGTCAATCATAAAAGAATGTGTTACTGGGACTCTCTAGCTTCAATTGTTTCCAATAAAATTTTTCCAAATGTACGATCTCTATACCTGAGCTGTAACTAATCTCTGCCAAATAAAAATACTTGCTACGAAGGCAAGCGGGATAAAAATGGCTTGCAATAAATTTTCGGTATTCACGTTTGCTTTGAGAAAGTAAGGTGAAATTTTAATGACTGTTACATGGGAAAATAAAGCCAAAATAATGCGTTACTTTATTCTAGTGTCGTAAGATTTTCTCACATTGTATTTGAAAATTATTAGCTAAAACATCTTGCCAAAAAATTTTAAATAAAATGTCAGTTAAAACTGTTTCAAACCGTTAAATTGAAGGAAAATGTATTTACTGGCACATTCATTGTATCTTTCCCATCCCCTCAGCCGTATTTTTTGAATTACTTAGATGAGAGCATGTTTTTTTAATGGATTAAATCTAAACTTAATATAATCAATAAATTTTGGCGATTCAAAATTTCCACAAAAACCTAAAGCCATAATTAATGCCCTTTTTTTGATAGTGTAATGATGACTGCAGCATATGTAACACGAAAAAAATGTTTTATTTTACGATTAGATTTAAGCTTGTTTCTGCTACGGCAGATGAATGGCCCCCACTCAGTCTTTAGTGCAATCTGTGTTATATCCAGGACAGTTCTATATGGTAACTAAAAAATGGTGTGATGTTTTTCACTTAAATTTACGGAGAGTAGGGTCGTGAATATTGTCACAGAGTAAGGCTGGGGAAGTCAGAGGATAAACTGGCCTTATTTAGCCCAGGTCTAATTATCCAGATATCTATTTCCTCTGCATTCATCAAGAGAAAATATTTTGAAAGGTAAAAGATGCTCCATTCTTAAAACCAGCACCTCTTGAAAGCAGCTAGCGTTATAATCTCATAAGGAATTTCACTAAAACGTTTATATAATGACTTAATAGGTTTTTATATGCTTTTTATTTATATTATTATTTTATATTTATCAAGCTAAATACAATGCACATTTTTAATTACTAACTGGAGTGGTAAACAGCTCGTTTCAATATGATTATTCCTGGTTTTCGGTGTCAATGAAGTTTTCCCAGTCTGATAATCGAGTGATCACTTCAGATATTTACGACCTAATGGTTAATTATCTCCATAATCAAGAAGTTGAAAATTTCAAATTATACCCTACAAAATGTTTCTAGAAAAATTTGAAATTTCAAGTAATAAATAAGAAAAAGAGTTTAAAAAAATGGTCCTGTGTTGAAAAGAGTGCCTTGTTTGCATATCGTGGGGATTTAAACTAAAAGCTTGAGAATAAAATGCACCATTACGATAGTGCCTCACACGGAGAGCGGCCGGTGTTACGACTTTCCTCGGCCGTTGGCTTTGGGAGTCAAGGCGAGCACAGAGGAGGTGGCATTTATTTCCCCCCACCCACACCGCTTTTACGCTCCCCAATGAATCCGTCAGCACGGACCTAAAGAAAGAGGTCACTCCTTTATCCTCGCCTTTCCTCCTTCAAATCCTAAACCATGGTGAGAAATACCGAATCAAGGATCAAGATTTGAGTGACGATGAGGTGGGGACGTGACAGGTGAAATTGCGAGGGATATAGCGTCGAGTGGAAGGGCAATGGTTAAGTTTGGTAACGAGAGATGGCGCCAAAGGCATTATGAAGGGAGGACGGAGGAGAATAACAAAAACCAACTACAAGTCAATCGGGAACGTTAGCCCACTTTCACGGGAATGGGAAAATTTTGCAAAGTTTGAAGTGGTCGTTATTACGATTATGACATGCTGCTTTATTTCACGTTTATCGTCTAACAAAATTACAATGCGCAGTGATTTTTAAAAATATTTATAACTCTTATTGAAAGCTTTACCAATTCATTCTTGAGAATTATTCGTTATTTGGATTGCAACATTATCATGTAGCTTTAACACTTTCAGATATTTATGGTGGTAGGGAATCTCCGTCGAAGTACTTTTAACATCTATTTGATCACAATGGAGATAAACTACGCCATTGCTACCTCAACAATAATATAAATATATGAACTATTTACATTAAAGAAGAAATGAAGGAGAGATGAAGTGAATGACAATGGGTGTAACATGTTTTCCATGTGCTCAAATGGCTTTTACCTGAAGCCATGTGGCTGAATAAAAATATCAATAACCAATACGGCAGATATTCTTTACATTGTCCGTATGAGGGCAACTATGAGGCTCAGATGAAACATTCGAATTAGTGTCATAAATCAGAGCGATGCTAAAAATAAAATTTGGGCAATATTCATCATTGATAACATAATAGGCTAGGATGATAATCCGGGAGATTGAATACCTAATTCCTGGCAGTAGATTCATTGCCTGAACAGCAATGACTTCCAGAAAATGTATTCATCTCTCTGGCTCCCTTCCAGAAGAAGAAAGCATTCTAATGCTTGTTTTGAATCATCTTTATGTATTCAAGCGCGCGTCAGTCTTTCCAGTCTCTCTGTTTAGGCAGTATCATCGCTTCACGTCTTCTCTCTTAGAGCTCCATTAGGGTGCTTTATGTGCGCCTGCTTCGATTCCGATGCCAAAATGAAGTTGAGAGAAGTCTTAAAGTTATAGTTCACCAGGAATCCTTTAGGAGTCAGTTTTACCTGAGCTAAAACATCTGATATCGCTTCCGTAGAAATCGATCCCTGATTGGTAGAAGTGAAGGAGAGGAACGTTAAAGGGTGGGCATGGGAAATTTTGAATTTGCATTTGAATTCGGTCGTAGAATTTGGGCAGTTCACACACATGTGACTATTTGTCCCATGGATACAGGAAAAAATAAATAAAAAATTATTAAGTTAGGAGTTTAATACAATAATTGGCTTGGTTAATATAACCTCAACATAAGGTAGCTACTGTCAATATTAACGTGATTCTCTTATTATTCCAAATCCTTAACCAAGATCTTCACGGAAAATTAAAGCTGAATTTACATAGATGAAACGTTTTAACGCTTGATCGGGTGGAATAGTTCAAATATTGCAATTTAGTAATTCTTATTTCGTCTCACATTAAAATTTTAATTCGGCCACTAGTTTTACACACCAATTACATGTATTTTTACTTCACTAAAAGTCATTCCTTTAGCAATATTATGATACGCATGTTGACACAAATCAAATTTGAACTGATCGAAACATCCAGTTTATTGATTTCCAGAATTTTTTGTAAGAATTGATCGATTTAAAGATAAAGAATATTTACTTAATGTTACAACATCGTAATTTTTTCAAATTTATGAAAGGATATTTCAAGGTGGAAAAGAATTGGAAAGGAGGATCAGATTATTATCAAGACAGTGGTTTACAACGTAGTCCATAGTTTCTTTTTAACCCTTATTCATTGTTTAGACCTTTGCAATGTCGGTACGATATTATTTATTCAATAATGTTAAATGAAAATCACAGACATCGGGTATATCTATAGTGATTATATCTCCTTTAAAGTCCGTGATTATTGATTCAATGTATTCACGAACAAGATATGGTAATTCTCATGGTATAATGAGAATACCGGTTTAATTCGCTCTATTATACGTTGAGATTCACGTACCCCCACTTCTCTTTTCGTCCGTCCCATCCACCCCATCTCCGTAGCGTTTCTCTCTTCTTGCCACCTCCACACGCATTGCTATTCCGCAAACACACCCAACATTCATTCCTCCTCTCCGTCACACGCCACATCAAAAATCCCCTCCATCATCCTCTCCCTCCTCTCCATTTCCTCCCCCTCCCACACCTAATCCCATTCTAGCCGTCTCCATAGTTCTCACACCAACGTTCCTTCCTTCCAAACTTCTCGGACGTTTATGGGTTTATGGCTGCTCTTCAACGCATCCCACCTCTAAGCTCCATCTCTCCCAACATTCCGCACCCCTTCCTCTAACCAAAAATGTCCCTCCCCCTACGGATTGGTGGGTAGAGGTGAAAATACACAGAAAGGGAGTCACATGCTGTCCCCTAATCCACCCCTCTCTCCCTCCTCCTACGGTATTTCTGAAGCTAGCTCCTCATTCCTCCACCCTCGGCATTCACCTCCTCTTCTCATGTCTTGTCCTCCAGGAATTCCCCTTTCACCCTTCCTCGCTCGCAACCACATACCTACATACACCTCAGTCGACACTTTTACATCCTTCTCACAATATTCCTACACATGAGCTCCTCAGTTCCTTAAATACCTCCTCCCATTTCCCAATGCAGCCAGATTAAATGGCAACTGCCTTAGCATTTCCTTCTCGTGTAACTCACTGTGGGAGGGGCAGAGTGGTAAAGTGGCCAGTAAATCCACGTTGGTCTCCATGAGAGTTCTCAATTTTGTGTACCGTCGCCCATTCGAGTGTTCTTTTCACGCCCCCCCACCACAATGGGGAGGAAAAATGCCACGGCCAACAAACCGAATGCACGAAAGAGTAGTACTACCCCGTGAGCGAGATACTAAAGAAAATGCCAAAAGAAACCCTGTTACTTTAAATCGCTATAGATACGTATGTATACTAGTATTCGTCTTGAAAAGAAATACGACAGGTTCTTACTCCAGAGTTTTGGTAGGATGGTTTCGTGAGTACGAAAAATTATTTTGAAGATGGAGAAAAGATACTTACGTCAGGAACATCCAAAAGAGAACGGGATATTGTATTGAGAATTGATTTGAGAGCGAAAGCATACGGTTAGAAAATATTGGCATTAGACTCAAAGGAGAAATTCTTGATACACTAGTTAGCTGGAGAAAACGAAGACGCTAGAAAAAAATAGATTTTGGAGGCTGCATAACATTGAGGATATCATTGGAGAGGAGGGACTCATCCCAAAAAGACGAGTTTTCGCGACGAAAACCAAGAACCGAGCATCTGTTGTGGAAACTCAGCTTCTATAGCTAATGGCTTGCAGTTCAAAATATGTTTAGATTAACAATACAAGGCTTCAAAATTGGAAGAATAGAACCTACATAAAGTACAATTTGAATTATTTTTATTTCATTTTAAGTGACCAATGTATCTGTATATGCATTCTAGTGCCAGGTAAAACTCGGTTTGATTATGGCATTCAAACCGTGTTTTTTTAATTTTTACAAAAGCCCCGTGCAAGATATGAAAAAGAAATTCAAAGATTTTTAAATTAAAGAGTAGTCCATTAGAGTAAGACCCTTTTATCGGTAGGAAGTTGTTTTTTATTGCAAAAATGAATTTATCATAATTTTTATTAAATAAGATGCATTTAGAACTTTCGGGTCATGATGTACTTGTAGCAAAAGGGTGATTTCAAGAAAACAGTGCCCGTCCGTTTTCTAAATTTCCACATTCCACTGAATATTTCGCGGGACTCATATCACTCACTATCATAAAAATAATGTTTATTTACATCATCCTGCCTTAACTACCCCTGTCTGTCCCTCCTTAACACCACTGGCTGCAGGCGCCCTCCTCTTAGCGACCTCTTATCCCAACTAAATCGTCCGCTAAATCCAATTTCCCTTCCCACTAGATGGCACTGAGCAGCAACCCTTCCCATTATCCCTCACTCACCTCAACAACTCTCACACCTTCTCCCTCCCCCTTTAACACCTCTCACTTCCGATCTTTCATCCCATCACTCAATTGCCTCGTCTTCTCTCTCCTGCTCATTCGTCACTTCCTCTCCCTTCTCCATTTGTGTCGTTTTTCTCTTCAGGGCCGGCTTCAGACCTACAGCTTTCATCAGATGGGAAGTTTTTATGCCACTATCTGCCACAATTTAATTCAATGACGATGAATAATGATTTTTTCCCATTGATGTCTTTATCTTTAGGTATTTGCATATACTTGCCTTCAAAGACAAACTGTAGCATCTAACTCAATAGTGTCGATTCTATCTATATCTCGCTTTAGGCATTATCTCCACGTTGATACATCGTCCATTATACCCAACTTGGAATTTTAGCTGTCATCCATTAGAATCAATTTATTGACCAATATTAAATCTGAAGGCCCTGCTGAAATACTAGTAGCACTTCTGCGACAGATGTTTTAATGAAATCTCGTACTGCGTGTCTGCCATCGTTCGGAGGAGCGATTTTCCATATTTGAGTAAATTCTCACCGTGAAATTTACCTAAATTTTCCAAAGATATAGGCTCTAATTTTCCAATTACTAATCCTGCCAGTCCTGAAGTTAATCGCCAAATACGGGGAATTTGTTGAGACTCAGACCATATTTATTTTTTAATCTTTGCGTTGCAAATGACACGAGAGTGTGCGATTCATTCACAGTTTTATTTCCTCATTGGAGCATATTATGCCATAGTATTCTGGGCGAACCTGGGTCATTCATAAATTTTATTTCCCTCGCCCTTTTTTCGGTTTTATTCCCATCTCATCTATTCCCTCTCCTCCGTCATCGACACTCCGCCCACTCATTTACAACGTCTCGCCCGCTTCACCCGAATCCCTTCGCGGAATCATCCGAAAGGGATCGGGTAGTTGAGCTGACAACGGCCTACCATATTCGGGTCCGCTCCATAGCGCTCTAACTTCTCCTGGTCGTGAGATTATCCTCTATCCCCTTTCCTCCCTGCCAAAGCAAGTGAGCCAGCTAACCACCAAGGAGAGGAGAGAATCCTCAAGCTATCCACGGGGTGAAACAACAGCAGACGGTCGACATGGACGTTAAACAATGAGGGAGAGTCAGAGGGGAGAGAGGATTTAGAGTATTTCGTCCGTCGGCTAATTCTCGAGTTCCGTTCCCTTCTCTTCCGTCCCAGTTCAGTCAAGCACCCGTCAAGAGGTGGAAACAAGAGTCGTTGCGCAGTTCCCAGGATATGTGCGGTCGAAAGGGATATAATTGATCCTGAGAAATTGAGAAATGGACAATTACGCAGGTGGCCCCTACACCTCTTGTGGTTACGCACAAATCGCATCTGGCTCTAGCCGCTCGAACTGGTGAGGAAAGGGAACAATAAACAATTAAATAACCAAAATGGACTGAAGAGCTTCACATGAAAAAGGGGAACGTTTGGAAATATTCAGTTGGGTTGAACTAAGTAGCCACATTTATGTTCCTTCCGAATAATATTGTTCAAAAAATTAATATTGATAAATTCAAACACGGCGTCTTTTTACTATAATTAAATATTCGATAGGCCTAAAACACAAAATAAGCTTGTTTTACAAAATTTGTGAAAACTTTGAAACATTGACTTGGGAATTTGAAATTATGTCTCTAAAAAAATATTTTTTTTATATTTACCAACACAGTAACCTATAGTTTAAAGGTAAATATTTGATAGGTAATGCGCACAAAGCGTAGTTTATTATTTACACGAGCTGCGCGTAAAATGTTTCATTTTTATTAAGATTTTTTCTCTTGATGTAGGTATTTCATACACTTTTACCAGAATGAGCATTGCCTCTATTCTGGAGAGATAAACTTATTAATAAAAATGTGTTAATTTAATTTAAACAATTCTTTTAAAGAAATATGATAAAAATTATACCCAGATTTGTAATGCAATTATATTTTTTCAATAATATGTGACATAAAAAATAAATCGATATAGCTGATTATGAGTGCCATTTTAAAATAGAAATGTTGATTGTAGCATCGAATAATAATCATGGAATAAGCAGAGCTTAAGTGACATAATAAAAACCTCTATTTAAATATATATTAAGTTCTTCGATAACTAATATTCAAAGATTTCTGTGTTGAAGTGTAGTTAGAACCTCGCAATAACAGCACTGGAACATATTTTTTGCACAAATTTTGAGAACCATTGAAATATATTGCTGCTGTGTTCTTGAAAAAGTTATATATCAATTGCTCAATTAATCACACTAAACTAAATCTGCCATGCAGTGTGCATTGAAGTTCAGAGCCTATTCAGTCTGGGTGATAAAAAGTATTCATCGATGAATCCCGATCGGGAAACGAGCGGAGCTTAAATCTTGTCTCTTTCCCAAATACGAAGGCAGACTTCGATATCCTCACATAAGCCGCTTTCACCTTTTTCATAGAGGTGTCAAACGCTTTGAATCCATTCATTCCACCTCTGCGACAGCAAGAAATTACTTTGCCCCCGGATATCCCCCGGATTCAAAACTCCAAACCATTCGACAAAGATACGAGAGATATTATCTCTTGCTCCCGGGTTTTAAAATGGTGTAAACGAAATGGAGCAGATGGAGGGGGAGAAGGCGTGCGGAGACTTTTAAATATATCAATATTCGGCGACGAACCCTCCCGGAAATTCCACGATACCTACCTCATGCGCACATCCACCTACGGAATTGGAACCCACTGCATTGCAAAGAGGTGGAAAAGTCGTCCCCTCCCTCATTCCTCTTTCGAACTGCCTTCAACCCCCATCTCCGAACCCATAATGCATCGGTTCTTCTTTTTCCATCCACACCCTCTTCGGTTTTCTCTTCACCCCATCCGCTCTTCCATATCGCAATTCACCCTCTGTCCACTCCCCACCAACACTTCTTGCATTGTCCTCTCTTTCGCTCGCTCGCTACTCTCTCTCTCTCTCTTTCCATCTCTCTGTCTCTTTCAACCCCCTGCCGCCCCAATATCTGCCATCACTTCACAAACGTACACTTACAACCCCGTCCTCCATGAAATCCCTGATTGCTCCGTTGCATTACTTTGCCATGCCACCAACAGAGTGCCCGTTTCAAATCCTCGATTAGGCGGCGAGTAAGAATTTTAACATACTAAGCTTCATATATTGAAAGATTTAAAAAATTCTGTTTAAAAAAACAAGTTTACCAATCGTTTTGACATTATGGCATGTTAGAAACAGAAGGCAATTTTGACGAAAATTTGCTCATGCTGAATGCAAATGACATTGTTTAGGTTTAGAAAATATTTTCATGTACTAGGTAGTGCCTTTATCGGCTTCATAAGTAAATATAAGTCTCCATCACGAAATTTATAAAATGTATTTAAAAGCCATGTTGAAGCGCGTAGCGTGAAAAATGGAATTTTGCAATGGGAGTTTTCACGAAAGTCATTCATTTATGATGGAACGGTTACAACATCTTTAAAAAAATCTGAATTTGAAAATTAGAAGGTGTATTAAGCTTTCCATATGATTGGAGTTAACTTATTTATTATACAATACCACAGTACTAACTTATTCACAGCATTATTTAATATAAAAATGCTTATAAGGCATCATATCTAATTTATGAAAGCACATGTGGTTGGTTATCGCCTAATGCGACATCCTATTCTTTCCCATAGCGATCTTCGTTTGAGGACATCGCGGAAACAAGGGGAGAGGATGACTGAGGATGCGGAAATTGCATTCCACAGGAGAGACTGACCTCAACGAAGGCATCCGACGATGGTCAATGGGAGCTGCCGGGAACGCTTCGGTGGCCCCGAGGTATTGACCGAGAATGGCGACGCATTGGCATAGTATTTGACTCACGGCTCAGAGAGACTGACGTCTCGCGAATGCTTTGACTGATCACCGTTCCTCAAATATTTACTTTGGCTCCCTCGCAATCTGATCTTTGAAATTCGTCAAGGCCCCGTCTACATTACCTTGCGTTGCTATTTTTGTAAGATCAATCGACGCCACTGCCTAAATTCTCAAAAAAAGAAGCTCAATTATTCCGATCGAAACATAGTCTGCTAAACATAGTATCGTTCAGAGCTCATTTAAAGACGCAAGAGTGGGATGTTGGCTCTATTTCAACCTTGGCACTTCATTTAAAAGGATACTTTATTTGTTAGTTTGAGGAAATCTCAATTATTGGATGCTGGAAAGCTGGAAGTTTTACGTCACCAAAAGTGATAAAAATGCAGGAGCGCTGGTATTAATTTGTTTTTTTTTTCTTCCTGTTGAAACGAATAAATTACATGCATGAGAACACTAAAGAAGCATTCACTCAATAAAAGCCAAACTTATTCGTATGATACGATGCCCCGATCAGCATAGTAGTTACATCAGCTACGATCAGCTCAGTCCATGTAGAATCGAAATCGATTAATATAGGTACTATTTAATTACGGAATAATCTTACACTTAATGCTACTACTCTCATAGAACGGAGCTTAATAGGAATTTAATCAAGTGATTTCACCCAGGACACTTTCAGTTTCAGCAGTTTCACCAGGAGCTCCCGTTTCACGCTTACCCTGACTTCTTGGCTCAAGATTTACCCCTTTTAAGTACTCTTCTAAAGGGTGTAAATTTTTTACGCTCGCACGGTTGAGCGAAGTGCTAGATGGAAAGAGAATGGATTTCTCGCTTTAGATTTATCGAGAGATAATTCAGAGAATGATACACAAGCTCCGCCTCTTTCTCTTTCCTTGACTCCTCTTCTCACCGTTTCTTTATCTACCCTCCTTAAATCTCGCTAAATGGCTATTAAAAAAAAAAACTTTTCCTTAATCCGAAGGAGGGGAATCGGAAGAAGTAATGGAGAGTTAGGGTAGTGGAATAAGCTGCTACGGAGACAGAATAAAGAGGAATCACATCGGCATCGATCAACAGAAAGCTTAATTACATAAGAATTTTACGCTAAATGCCACCACTCTCTCTCTCTCTCTCTCTGAAAGGAAATTAATCTAGTGATATGGTCCTGGTCACAAAAATGTTCCAATAAAAGCTCGGAGTAAAAAAATTACTTGTAGACGTATTTATTTTTACAATTTCACGGAATGATCGAAGGAAGGGGATGGAGAGTGGATTTCCCGATTTAGGTTGATTATGAGATAAAGTGAAAAATGATGCACAAGTACCATCTTCCTTCTGTTCTACTCCTCTCCTCACCTTTTTATTTATTTGCCCTCCTTAAATCTCGTTTAATGGCTATAGAAACCCAACCCTTTTTTCCAATCCGAAGGATGGGATCAGACCTGGGAATAAGAAGTTAGGGCTGTGGACTTAGGACTGGAGTTAGGGTAGGGACTAGGGTCGGCTGGGATGAAAAGAAAAGCAAGGAGGCAAGGTAAAGGAATAAGGCCGAAGCGGCGAAGAGGAAGGAGAGAGTGGAAGGATAAATAATGAAAGGATAAATGGTCCACGGGCAAGCGGGCAGCCTCCATACAAGGGAGTATACAAGACGGAGATATTGGTGGGGAATTCGAGCGTTCATTGGAAAGAGAAGACGGAAAGATAACAATTAAAGGGAGGAGAGATAGACACGCCAAGAGGGTTGGTGTTAACGGTTTGGTTTCAGGGTTGGGTGGGTGGAAAACTTGCGTAGAAACGGCTACGGAAGAGGGAATAGAAGTTGAGAGAGAGGTTTGTGGGACCGAGGGAGACGACTTAAGGGCGAGACAAGACGGATTTTGTGCTCGGGATGGCCAGGACGTGGAGGAGGGGAAGAGCGGTGGAATTTGGGGAGGTTGGTATCGGTGCGCCACGCAGACTGTGTAGAGACGATAGTTCTTTTCAATGCGTTTTTGAAGGGGAGCGTGGCAGGGGATTCATGCAAGTAAAGAAATATCAGCAGACGCTGATCACAATCTTCGCTTTGAATGTGTCGTCAAGAAAATGCTGTGCTGTTTCAGCTCAATCGGCCAATTTTCCTGACGTAATTATCGCAATCAACACATTAAAGTCCGAAAACTAGTTTGAATAGGCTGGTAAAAAAGGTGTGAGCAAGTTCGCCCGTCTTCAGGAAAATGTGAAATTAGGAAATTAATAAATTTATTATTTAATTAAAGGTCAAATTACTCATTAACATGCGTGGATCAAAGGAAATATCTGATGTACGGACATCAAGCGTAATGTCCCCCATAGCTACCAAGTGACTAGGAGACGAAACCTTTCAGCTGTCGCCCTAGACAAGACATTAGATTTTTTATAGTTCGATTTCTGGTGGTAATAACTTTTTAACCTGTATACAATGACGAAAGCTATTCCCTTGCTTAATTACTGAACTGAAGAACCCTCGCAAATGTACCCCGTATCACACTCTCTTATGCCTCGCTAATGGCTCGCCGCATAACCTGGCGTCTCTCCCTAAGGCAAGCTCCCTCTCGCCCTCAATCTAACCAATTACCCTTAAGTTACATGCCAATATCTTCCCATCTGCACTCTATTTACTCCTTCCAATTTACCTCGACAGAACTTAATTAGCCGTGTAATCAGTGGCGCGATCACCGATATCCCGGCAATCATGGCCTTCCGACACCGACGCTGGGAACACCAAATTTTCTGTCGCTTCTCTCCTCAGTCACACTTCAGGGATGAGACAGAGTGGGGTGTAAGTGAACGAGAGTGGAAAGGGGTCGAAAGCGCGCGTGTCTTTAAGCCTGCGGAACTCTTGATATTTTGCAAGACCCATCACATCATCAATATACATGTATCAATGTATTTATTTCGCAAATTAAGGTATTGATCGATTTAATGAGAGGCTCTTTTGGCGCAGAATAGCTAAGATTAATTTATATTAAAAGCGGTCAAAAAGCTAAAGGCTGGTATGACACTCATATGAAACCTTTCGTTTCATTTGAAAAACTCCTGGGGCGTCACAGCCACTCATTTTCACGTATATGTCTTTCAAGGGATGGAGCTTGGAAATACTTCCCTTCTAACTTTTTGAGAGAATTGAGGGAAAATAGACTCTATTTTTAAAAGCTTCCAAATACTCCTAAAAGGTACTACTTTCTCTTTCTATAGTCCACTTTCACATCATTTGGTGAAGCCTGAAGAAGTCCATTTATGGCGGGCCTATTCTCACTCATCCTCCCACCCCTCCAGACGATTTCCGTCTCAGTCTTCGCTTAGGACCCACGTTCCTCCCACCAGCCTCTCCATCCAAAAGGAGAATATCCTCCCACGCCACCCACTGGTTACTCCCTCTATTCTCAAATGGAAAACACCAATGCCCAACATTTTATTATCCCTCCACGGATTCTCGCCACAATGCCGGCCGTTAAACTTTCCTCCCCCTGCCTCCTACTTTCTCCACCTCCTGTCCTTCTTCTTCAGCTCTCTTATGCCTCATTCACCAGCCGTCGTCGGAACTATCGTGCATTCTCACAACGATGGTTAAAACCTGTGCTGCCCTCTAGTGCTGACATCTAAAGTGAACGGGAAATTGACGGTTAGCAAAGCTGTTGAGGTATGCATGAACAAGATATTACAGTGTTCAACGTGTATTTGACGAATAATTTTTCTTCAAACAACTGACATCAAACAACTGACAAAAGTACCGCGCTAAGCTACGAGATTTGCAATGGGAAATTTTAAAGAAAGGCAATTGTTACAGAGATGTTAAAATATTGGGCAGAAAATTAGTATAGACATGGAGGAGAATTACTTTTCATGCGTTAATTTCGACGTCTCTATGTATTAAAGGAGACGGGAAGGGTTTTTGAAACGAAGCAATAAAATGATGAGCGAATGGTCAATGGGAATTACGGCAGAGCTACATATATTCTCAGATCAAATGTCGATAGAAAGTGATGCATATGGATTAGTTTGCTCGGCTTGGTGAGCAAGTGTATCAAAACGTAGCACTTCACTTAAAAATTATTAAATGGACACCATTTGATACATTTGGTAGCAATTCAAATTCATTATTTTAAGGATGTGCGTCGGCCAAATGAATTCTCGCTACAACTGTTGATATAAACGAAGAGTAATACCTCTCTGTAACCTTTATTTGGCGAATCACTTCCTATACTCCACCATTATTGGATAACGCAAACCATTCGTAGAACCTATGGTAAAAATTTAAAGGTTATCAAGTATAGTTTGTGCTTAAGAAAATAAGCCGTAAGTGGTGATAGTTTCCAATACGGTGGTCTGTCTGCATTCAAATACAAGCCATAAAATATGCCTGAAAAATTGTTTCACTTAGGAAAATATTTCCTTTCTAAATTTTACTCGAAAAAAGATATGTAAACCAACCATAGAAGAAAATGTTTATTTTAGAAACCAAAACACTGTTTCCCCTGTTCGTGGGTTGACTAGGAGAACTTTCGCGTGTTTTCCTCGCGCGCCAGAAATTTACTCGTTAACTCACCGTTCAAAATTCTTGGATCCCTTGGACCAACCAAGCCAGGGGAGCACTTTGGCGGTTTAGATGGAAGGCTATATACGACGAGAGGGATGGGAAAAAGAAAAATGGTTGAAGGTCGTTCGTCCCCCGGTTAACCGGCCAAGAATGCTAGTGTTCAACGATGTAAGTAATTTTGAAGGTCCCATCGTTCCTCTGTCCCTCTACCTTTAAGTTCGTCTCGATTGCCTATTCTCTCTAAAATACTTCCCGTCCAGCAGTTTTCTCACCCAAAAAATCACATTTTTTGTTTACACACTCCCTCGCAATCCTTTTGTAAAAGACAAAAATAACAGTGGTTTTGCTTGACTCAGGAGGAAAGTAAGAGGCAAAAGAGGGAAAGAAAGAGTGAGAGAGGAGAGATGACCAGAGTTTATTTTAGCCCTTGACTGGGAGATGCGAGTTCAATATGACAAATCCTTATCCAAATGAACTCTCCCTCCACATCCTTCCTCATGTAAGGGCAAAGAAGCTGCGGAAAAATGTTGTCCATTGGCCGAGTTGTGGTGATAAAAGGATTCTGGATAAGCATTTTCTCCTACTTTCACGGATTGCTCAGTCTGCTTTCTCCCTACACGATGGCAAAACCCCTTCCCAACAATGGATTCGAAACCCTAGGGCGGGCTCGCGGGGTTACTCTCTTGGGCCGAAATCTGAAGCTATAAGCTTATCACTTCTGCACCACAGAAGGGGGAGAACAGGAAGGGAAAAGGAAGGAGGCGCCGTCGCGATAGGAGCCCGACGACGCCTCCTGGGACGGGATAGGGAAGGAAGGGATGGGACAAGGAATCCCGCAACGTCACAAAGGCGGGCGGGTCCTACCACTAGCGATACCAGGAAAACCATTGCTGTGCCAGCGATTTTAGAGGATTATACTATGAGGAAGAATAATCCAACGATCAAATCGATAGATACCCCTTCCCAACAGCCGGAACCCTCGCTCGCTGTCTGCCTGCCTTCTTGGACTACTCTCCTCCTTGCCCTTGTCTAGCCCACTTTCCGAAAAAGATTCACCGTTCCATCTTATGGACGCCTCACTTAGCCTAAGCTACCGCCGTTTATCTATTTGAAGTCTTACTTAACAATCACCCTCGCGATAACACGGCCGTCTTGTCTCATTGACCTCTGCTCATGCTTTCCCCGCAATCTGTAATTCCACCCTGAAAGTACCCTTTGTCCGCCACCCTCCTAAGATCCACCGAATCAACAGCACAAGACATCTTACCCCCCTCTCTCCGTGCCTCTCACCGCCCTCCTTCTCCCTTAAGTCTCCTCTCAATTATCCGGGGTCCTATACGGTCCCTCCGTAAAATTTGGAGTCGCCCATTTGGCTTACGTCTCGGTCTCCATTGCCACGAAGGATTGATCCACATTTACTCGGGCCTTAACCGTAATGAGCAGAGAGAACACCTACCAACGACCTAATACCACGTTTAGAGGGGGAACGTTGTATCCTTGTAAACTTATCAAATAACTTGTAAAATAAATAAGGAAATATCTTCGTCACTGCAACAAAAACTCATGCATGCATGGAAAACTAAGAAAAAAATGCCTGCTGTTAAAAAAACCAAACTCCCAAATAATGGAAGATCGCAGGATCCAAACTATAAACAATTTTACTCTGCGCTGATATTCCTTATCTAAAACTATAACAAATCACAAAGAAAAACGTGGAAATTGGATTTTTTACGATGGAGGGATTGCACTTATGTCCTGATCAAAATTGAATTGTTATTTAAAGTAAAGGTCATGATTTAGCTTCGCAGAATATATGGAAAATCATTTTGTGAGGCTACTTACAGAAAGAAGCAAAGACTTCGAGCACATCATTGTACTCAAAGCTAAAAATCGCAGTAAAAAAATGGAAATAGCTAATAAGATGTGACCATTGTGATTTAAGTTTGATACAACTGACTAAAATTGAGTTGGAGAATTAATATTAACAGTACGTATCAAAAAACATCGCCGGTTACAATTTTATCGAACTCAAAAACCGTTATGTAAAAATTAGTCACAATAGCTGATTTGCTGATTTTTTGAAATTTTCCCATCGAATACTTCAACTCGAATTTTAGCCACATTCCACTTGTGAAAAAGTAATGCTTCTTGACCAAAATTAATGGTCTTCCTCCGTGACGATATCTCAGTGAAATTTACTTTCTTTCGTTTCTCGTCTTAAATTCTCCTTTCTGTTCCACCAGATTTAAGTCCCCTCCAGCCATGTTTCTTTACGGACCATTTATTCATTCCTACCTCCCCAGTACAGACTCCTCAATTAAGCTCTTCTCGTCTTCATTCATTATTCACCTCCAATTTTCGTCTCCATAAATCCCAATCCTGTTTTCTTCCTCCTTCTCTCCGCTTCTTTCCCTCTACTCCGTTCATATCAGCTCCCTTTTGTTCCTTCAGACCAAGGAATTCAGCAAGAAACCAATATTTAGGTTTTGTCACTGTTCCATTTCTATATGTCTCTTTTTCGTTTAGTGGATCATTAAAAAGAATTGACTCCCTGCTACTCCTCGTGAGCTTCATATTCTCCTACTCTTCACCGTTCTACTCTCCTTTTCCTGAACTCATATATTTTTTTCTTTTCCTCTTTCGTCTCTCATTCAGCGAGGCAGCTTACTTGATTCGCACCGCAAGGAAATCTCAAGGATAAAAAAAGATAAACCGTTCAAACAACTGCGAAATATTTACAATTCGCCCATTCAATCTCCATCAATATGCCGCATCGCCGATGAAATGAAATGATGTTCCCTGAAGCAAAATAATTTCTTGAAATTGACACGATAACTGGATTAGTCAATGCGACGAAAAAATAGCGCAAAATTCTATCGAAATATCTTTTTCAAGTTCTTTTTCCGCTGTTAATTTAGGGCACATTTTATGTTTCTAATGAATTACCTCCTTATTTAAAGTCAAAACAATAAGAAGTCCCTTCAAAAAAGCAATAAAAATGGAAGTAAAAATATCATACTCACGAAATTTGCCGTAATCCTCCTGTTCGCATCGTGTGCAGCTCCCCTTGTGTTACTCGCAGGGCACATGGGTGCAACGGGAAATAGACAGGACACACTAGGATAACTTTCGACAGGAAGAACTGAAATGTAACAGAGGGGTTATTTGGGGTGAGTACGAGTGAATTGTGTCTCTCGTTTTTATGGCTTTAATACGGCGGTGGCTCCCTGTCAACACCCTTCCGCAAAGAGCGTGAGTGGGTACTAATTTCTTCCCCTATCCCTTCACATTGGCGGATTGTGGCTTTCTGCACTTCTGCAAAAAATGAGGATCGCCGATTTTGATTCAAGAATGTTTTCCTGCCAAAGGGACACAACGATCGCTTTCGCCGAAGTAACACGGAGCGTCGTGTGTAAGGCCGACGTTGAAGTGGATGTAGATGGGAGGGGAGGATTAGAAGTGAGTGCGGGAAGGATGCAGATAGAGCTCCTCTTGAGTAGATATTGCTTGGCATGCATGTGCTTACCCACCATTGCAGGGGTAATGGAAAAAGTTAGGTAAGTGCACCGGGTGGGCAAGACAACGTGACATCTCATGAATAGGAAATCTAGCCGGCGGTGAATCGGATGTGAGAGATTAGGATGCGGATGGGTTTGAGCGGGGTGAGTTTGGGCCGATCCAAAGGGAATTATGGGTAGGAAAAGACGGTACCCAAGGAAATATGCATTGGTGTGGGAGAAGTGAGGCCGCTAGGTTCTAAAAAGGTCAAGCGAGGAGTCAGGAAAACATAGTTCTCTGGCGTATTGATAAGGGATCGAATGAAAATCTTCCTTATCCTACGATCGCTAAAAACTTCTCATTACATCACCCTCGCTCCTATCTTACATTTCAATAAATTAAAATCCAATACGCCAAAGGCTAAACGGAGTCAAAGTTTCCTGGTATCAATTTTGAAACCTTTCCAAACCTCCTTTTGACCAATCCTTCTGGGTATATAGAATCTCTTTGCAATGTCATAGCCATCTATCTTGATTGGCTGAAGGCTCGTAAGCTTTTGTCAAATTTGAAAGCCAATTTAAAGTGCAAGATGCATATCGGTGAACCAATTTTTTTTTTTCAAATAGAATAAGCAACTCAACTTTCTCCCCCTATATAAACGGCTTCAAAAAATCACTCTTCTATGAGTCTATATTATATCTAAACCATTCTAATCTTAGGTATGTTAATAATAACTTTATCTTAATGCAAAAAAGTGAAGTTGAAAAAAAATATAAAAAATAATTTGTGTCCCGCATTTACGAGTTAATGACTAAACAAAAAAAGAAAGGAAATGAATACCATTTGGGCAACAACTATTGATAAATTACTCTATATTTTATGAAACTATTTTATGTTCAACTTGAAATTTTTAAATTTAAGTTTCTTTTTCCACACAAATCACAATTAACATCGTCAACGCGCTATATATGCGCTAAATATTCATTGTTTACTCCAAATATGAATTTTTAGTGTGAACGTAATTTTGGGAGAGTCACTGGACTCTATCTGGAAAAATTGTCAGCCAGTTCACTGGTGAATTTCTTAACCGGAGCTTAAAGTTTAACTTTTGGTTTACAGAAACAATGAATTTTTAGTGCATTTGTTAGGGAGAATCTAGATATTTTTTTCTAATTCCCCTCTTACAGAGTACATCTCCACGAATGCTACATATCGTGTTGGGTTTTATCAGGTATACATCTCCCGCATCCCGTACCCGTAATTGTCGTACACAGGAGATTTTCATCCTCACCTAACCCCTCTGTCAAAGCATCTTCTAAAATACCTCTTGCGAAGTATGGAATCAGTTCTCTGGCGATAAAAAATTCTAGAAAAGCAAGTCAATCAAAAAAGAAATACAATGAAATATTGCTACATATGAATAGAGTATTTTAAGGTAACTGAATATTGTGCTAAAGCTAACAAAACTAGATGTTTTTATGAGTATTCATACGTTTGTCCTGCTGATACATGCATATAGATATATGTATTTTTTTGTTCTATTTTGTCACATTCTGTGACATCGATGTTTAATTTAAATTTTCATATTGTTTGTAATATTTTTGACTCTATTATATTTGTAATCATGTATGTTCCTAAGTGGCACACTTGTCCCGGAATTTAAATTTCATTTTCTACTCTGTCAGCGATGGATTGAGCATAAACCTGCTTCACCGAGCCATCTTCGCATCTACTAGGTATTAAAGGAGTGGTCAACGAGTAGTAAACCACGATCCGCGCGGATTTAAAGGCGCAACAGTCGTGCACCAAGCGATATCAAGTCTTTGAGGATCGTACCCTCCAGAGGACGTAAGTCACATCATTCCCGATAAGGAAATGGGGGAATGTGTGTGGGATATGGGTGAAATGGATGCTGCCGGGTGTGGGCTAAATCCCTCAGCAACAATGCGGGCTCGGAGGCCGAGGTTCGAGTCGAGATTACAGCCACAGCCAGCAGTGAGCGGAGCTCTCAGCCCTCGTCTAGGAATTTTATAGGTTGGTGAGCGAGCCCTTGAGGGGTAGGCAAACGTAAAAGTTTGCGGATATAAATGAATTAATATTGAATTCTGCTGTCATAAAAATTTATTGGACTGGTAAAAGACTGAAAAACCGAGTGCAAATTTATTTGAAATGAATGCAAAGACTTTGGAGCAAAACTTTAAATTTAAAGTTTAAGTTACACTTAACTTTAAGTTTAAAAATAAAAAAGACGTCTTTTTAACAATAAAAATTACATACTTAAAAATTCATACATACAGTATAAGTGTGCCAAGAACACTAACTATAATAACCCTATATATAAAAATAACCCTAAAGACGCCGACAACTCCCCACCTCATTCTCTTTGCTCCCGTGGTCTCCGGGCACGCCTCTTCTCTGCTCTTATTTTCCTTCCACTTCCCTTTAAGTCCCCTGTCGCCACTTCCGCTGTCTGCTCTTCATCATCGTCTTTCCCGCATCCATGCTCCACTCTCCATTCAACCCTCTTTCTCCCCCACGTGCCCTTTCTCCCTTACCCCTCAACCAACCCACCTGCCGGACCCAAAGGGTTTTCTCTCACGAGGGGCGACAGCAAGAGGAGGGCCCAGGATCAAATTGCACCTCTCCCTCTCTATTTCTCTTCCTCTCCGCAGTCTCTTCCTCTTCTCGCGTCTCCTCCTTGTCTATTAGGCCCATTGTACCCTTCACCTCTCCTCTAGCTCCACATTCTTCCTCCTCCTTCCTCATATAGCCACTAAATGTCAGCGCCGGAGGCACGTATACTGAAGCTGTACCGGTGAGTCAAAACTCACCCCAACCAGCCAGTTTACAAATTGATAATCAAAACAATGGCATATGTGTATCGTTGGCATTGTCAATGTTGTTTGCGCGAAAAAGGTAACTTGAAATTGAAAATTGAAAAATTGTGAGCAGTGTGCTCTCTTTTTTCACTCAAATTATGTGTATTTTTTAAAATTTTAATTCACAATAGAATAACTATTGTAAAAATTGCTTTTTCCACTTTTTTTACATTGCAATTATAAAACTTTAAATTATGTGTATTTTTTAAAATTTTAATTCACAATAGAATAACTATTGTAAAAATTGCTTTTTCCACTTTTTTTACATTGCAATTATAAAACTTTAAACCGAGGCATTTCACACCCTCTTTTCATTTATTCGTTAATGAAATACTATCTCTGGAAGTATTTCTTTTATTAAATTTATTTTACATGAAATAGTGGCTGATTAAATATTTAAAATAAGCGCACAAAAGAATGCAAAGTTGAAATGTATACAACAACAGTATTTGTAATTAATACAAGAAACGGGCTTAGGAGTAACTATGCAATTATTTGCATTAGCAATTATCTGCAGCAATTATGATCATCAATCATCATTTAACGATATCCGCAAAGCTCCTATAGTTCACAGTGTAATCGTTACAACAATTGCTTTCACGCCAATCATATTTGCGTAATTTATCAGCAGAATGTTTATCCATCAGCCATAAAAATCACATCCTATACTATTTATATATTTATAGCGTAAGCACTTGAAAATTATTTGCTGTAAAGTACTTTGTCAGAATACCATCACTGTTTACTGTCAAATAGATCAAATCATCAATGTGTAAAAGGAATTCAAAACATACAGATTAAACTCAAATAAAAGTTCTACAGATAGCTCTAAAAATGGATTCAAGAAGATAAATACGTGACCACAGCCCTTCCTGAAGAGCAATGCATCACATAGAAAGCTTTCGATCTTGCAAATAGTCATCATCAATCTTCAAACGCGCAATTTCAGTCATCGTGAAACCAACGTACATACTTGTTTTACACCAAGAATATCGAGGCTCGAAGACGCAAATGCGAAACAAAATTTCCATTTCCTCTTCCTTCATCGGATTACTTCGGAATTTACATTTAAAATCAGGGCTTCCGGCTTTCCCAAGAAACGACGTCGCGTGGAGACCGTCATCGAGACAAAGAGACTCGGATAATGTTGGTATAGGAACCCCCGCGTCGAGACAGTGAACGGGGAAAAGGAGATTTGAGGCAAGGAATGGCGTTTTCAGGGGAGGAAAAAGGGATCGAGAGAATAAATCATCCTTCGGAAACCAGAATCGCTTCCAAAGCGAACGGTATTGATTAAAAACAACGGAAAAGAGGGCATTTCTTATGAGGACGATGAACGGGAGAGGACGAGAGCGTTGGTAGATACTGGTGTTTCTATCAGGGGTGGATGTTAAAGGGTTGAGTGCTAACGAGGGGCTAGAGATATTTTGATCGGAGATGGGATCTGAACATATTGCGAGACAAGGTATCAGAAATTCGGGACCGAGGAGGGTGAGTAGGACGTGAGGATAGAGGGAACACCGGCATGCACACGAAATCGAGCCTTTACTATCGTTTCCATAAAAAAAATATAGAACTGGAACTACCGGTGGGCAGTATCACCACTTCTTCATCTCCAAAACCATAACAATAAATAATTCTATCACAGCATTATAAAAATAGCAAAGATACGAGTGATTTATAAGCCCAGAAGAGTCGCATTAAATACTACAAAATAAGATTTTACACTTTCCCGGCGAACAACTTTAGAAAAATCTTCTCGGGATACCGCGCGGATAAGATTTTGTAAGAGCGCCGACGTTTCGGTTACCGACTCAGTAGCCGTGAGAATGGGTAGCGAGTCGGTACCCGAAACGTCGGCGCTCTTACAAAATCTTACCCGCGCGGTATCCCGAGAAAATTTTTCTAAACTACAAAATAACTTTAATTTAGTTTTTATACCATCTTGACTAGTACCCAATGAAATCTCTCTATACAGTTCTTTCTTCAAAATTATTTACGAAAATGGTTCAAGTATGGTTCATTTACTGTAATGAACATATTCAAAAACCAAACAGTACCTAAAGGTTGCTAAAAGAATTTAAATATAAATCCAATTAAAAAAAAGTTTCAAATTTTATGATGAGATCTATTTGAAAAAAAATTAAAAAAACAGGAAGCTTAAGGTGCCACCAAGTTTCTCGATTTGAAGTAATGAGATATGATGAATACATGAAAAATTGAGAGTATAACACGGTTGTTTTAGTATATGTATCAATAGATTATCAATTATTTACATTCTACATCAAAACTTTTGAAACAAAGAAATTTAACACCTCCTATGAACAATACATCTAAAAAAGTGGAGGAGAAGTAAACTTAAAATTAAGCCTACAAATTTTGTGTTAAGAAGATGTCAAATACTAATGTTTATATTGTGTTTAATTTATATAAATGTATCTAATTTAATTTTGGGTTCTATACATTAAAACTTAGGTAACTTATGTATAGTAGCCAAATGAAAAGAGGTCAAAAGTCAGTCATTGAAGTAATATTTAATAGTCAATTATATCATTCTCGATTTGTGCGTCATGAAAATGTTGATTCAAAGCTAATAGTGGTAAAATATTGCATCTACTTGGAGGAATATGATTTTAATTGCATGAGCTATTGAAAGTATGTCATAGCTGATTGAATGACCATTAATAACTTTATAAAATATTTGAACTCTTCATCAAAAGTTTAGAGGAAAAACGGTTTAACGCCTCGCAGTAAAAGTTAAATTAGCTGGAGCACTCAATGTAACAGGTCATACTATATTCGGAAAAAGACGCTCACAAATTTGAAAATTTGAAAAATAGATCGAAGTAGTCGCGTGGAATTTTTACTATTCGGCACTGAAGTAAAATTGATTGTGAATATCTGCTTCATTTGTCATTGATATAAAATTCCATATTAAAAAAAATACTTCAACATTTCGCAATCAGTATCCAAGAGTCATTGCTGCCTTTGATCTACGAGTTGCTGGAGGTGATGGGAGAAAAGTGGGAGATGGGATAATGGATGGAAAACGTGGCCATAGCAACGGGCGAGAGAGACCAGCAGCAGTCAATAGATATAGAGTCTAATTAGGAGTCTGATAAGGAAAGGGATGAGAATGCAAAAAACAGGAAAGCGGAGAAGGTTTGGAGCTATTAATATCGGCGATAAGGTGGTCATCCCGCGTTAGAGAAGGGGCTCAGATTTTATTAAGCATCAGGCCTGAGCACGTCGATGAATACGTTGGGACAGGCGTACGAGCTCCCTTCCCGCGATTTACCTCCATATCCACGGCTTTTCCATCCCCGTTTTTTTGCTACGAGAAGCATTTATCCGTACTTTAAAGATAAGAAAACACAAGGGTAGGCCACATCGAGCTGCGGTCAAAGGCATAAAAATACAGAAAGTATGCAGTTATAGGTATTACCTTACTCTTTGTCGCATTTCAAAAGCTTGTACAATACGATAAAGGTTATTCCAAATCATTAGAAAGCGCAGAATCGTAAAAAAAATGATTTCTACCGGTATCTACGAAGGTAAATAGTGGAATATTATGAATGTATGTATTATATTCAATGAGGAAAAGTTATTTAGATAAAACGTTGGCTTTTACCTAACACGGGAAATTAAGTAAAACTTTTTTCATTGATAAGAACTTAAAATTTTTCATAAAATACTATTTATCAATGAAAATTGTCTATTTTTTAGCGCAGCATATTCTTGTTCCACCTACCAATACAGTTTATTGAAGATGAAGCATAAGAATCAAACGATGAGATGGGTTTAACTCTATAGAAACCAATGAAGCGCAATAAACACGGCTGAGTCAAGTATAATAACTTAACGTAACTTAAAAACTCTCCTGACTTAAAAAAATTGAGAAAAGCGTTCATTCAAAAATTCATTTAAGTATGATATCTGGGTCGGAAGACTACCTTAGGGATGGGAAATGGCATTTTGTCAAGAAAGTTTTTCGCTCGGACTTGAATAGCGTGTAACAGACAACTTTACACAAATATAAAATACGTGAGGGAATTTAATCCGAATCCCCACTCTTCATTTAAGTGTCGCGCTGCAAATGTTTCCATTGGTGATAACCCACCTAAATGTGATACAAGTTGCAGGAAGTGTGAAGTAGATTTGATAACGGCGCTGTTTCACCTCATTCATTTCTTCACTTCTTCAACTCACACCTTCGCTACTCCACATTATGCATATATGCTGGATTGTAGGAGTTTAGAGAAATAATTCGAGGTTTGAGCGTATTTTTGAAAAAATTTTTTTTACATTAATAGATACTAGTACGGGAGAGACAAGGAGACATTTTTAAGTGTGGGAACGTACGCGGAAAGCGGTAAAAATCTCAATAGGAAATTAGTGTTACATTACAACGTGCTTTCATGTATTCCAATTATCCCTGGAGTAAATATTTATGGATTGGCGTCAGTTTTCTCACGATTAAAAACAGTTTATCCAGTAAATAAAACTATAAATTTTACAGTAAATAGCTTATAAATTTCAATGTATGCATTTACTTAAAATAACATATAGCCTAATGCATGGCTTAACAACTTAAGTATTGCTTTTTTGGTTCCACAATTTTTCACGCTATATAAGGTACTAATTATCCAGTTTTTTAGGAATTAAAATATTTTGAAATTTTACTGTGGTTTTAAATTTTGACATAGGCTCACTATATTTTCCTGGAACCAATGGTTACAACCTTACAGAACTCAAGTTAGCTGAGAAATATTTCTCTTTTGGATGAATCATTTGTAGAGAGTACCCTAGAATTCAACAATTAGTCGAGAGAGAAATTTAACTCCATATGTGAGTTTTACACTCACCATTAGCATGGAACATAGGTTATAAATTATAATTATTTTTTATAAATCTAACTAGGTTTCATGGCTCGATAATCTGTAATGTATAAGGACGTAAGATGTGGACGTTTAGTGAGAATGACCCCAATTACATTCAAGGAAGTGTCGATTTTTCTCACACTATTGTGATGATATGAATAAGCCACTCGATACCAAATGACCTTCCCTTGCATCATTTAGGTGTAGTTCATCACCAGCGCTTTCATGAAAAAGAAAAACTCTACTCATGAATCCATTTATCTCAAACTAAACTTTGAGTCAGTCTTATTAAAATACCTGTGGATTTTTCAGGTAATAGCGTATAAATTTTACTTTTTACAACAATCCAAAAATACATCATAATGCTAATGGTTTTAAAAATACCTCACGACAGCAATGTGATTCATTTATGACTTTTTTTTTTGAGCCTTAGACTCTCATCTTCTATTTTGCCAGCATTCCATTCCTTTACCAATGCGTCATAAAACTGGATGGTTTAAATATATATATAACGGTATATTCCTTGAAATAAGAATGATTCTTGGCAGAGTATCATCATTTCAACTCCTACAATTCGATTCAATGCCAACTGCTTCACTCTGCCAAGTGCTTCCGTTTCACCCGAGTGCACCTCTCTGAATTTTTCTTATTCGCAAAAATGCAAAGGCACTGGGAATATGCATAATTAGTGGAAATGGGAGTGGGATAACTCCTCGAATACGTTTAGCCCCATCGAGACCTTACAGAATGGATAAAACATACATTAACGAAGGTGAAACCATGCGTTGTCCCTGGAGATGCGTTCTATTGTGAAGAAAAAGTTAAAGAGTTAAAATGCGTGCTTCTTATACGCATTCATTCTTAACGCGTGAATGAATCCTGAGAAAACATAGCTTTTGACCTACGCTGAACTTACATGAAACATACACTTAGACATCATTATGCAATAGCTCCATGTAACTTTATATCGGGTGTTATCAATTTATGGTGCCTAACAAGAATTAAGCTGTTAGAAAACATAGATCAATAAAATTATTGTATCCTCCATTCAGTCCGTCGGTAGATTTTTGCACCACTCATGGGAAGTTTCATTAGTGCTGTTACTGACCGCGACATCTCCGGCATACATTCGTTATTAGATTTCTTCAATGTTTTTACCTTACTATCATACCCCGTAATGTACAAAGGAAAGCTGTTTACTCAAATGCTGCAGGCAATACTAAATGCAAAACTCTGAAATATTGATCTAGAGTTTTTTCCTATCCTTACGCCTGCCTCCTAACTAACTAACTAGAAAAACAGTTTATTTTACCGTCGGAATTGATAGGGAATGGGACTTATTAGGTACTATCTTCGTAAAATTTGTTTGAAACTCCCGCAATCATTCATTTGGTGGATTTGGATAAATTTTCTCATTCGCTGCATGTAAACCAAACATATTTTTTCCTATGGATCTTTGAAAAATACATGAGATGCTGCCTCATGCATACACACAATATATTCTGAGGATATCACTTTACCTTTATCCTAGTATAAATCAAAATAATAGTTTTTATATTAATGCATTTTCCAACCATGAAACATTAAAGTTACCACCAATGAAAATAAATCGTATGATTGGATTTTACAACGCAGTCTTTGGCCTTTGTGAGCAAGTACTTTGTGCGGAGCAGCGTTTGGATATTTTTGCTTAATATATGTGACTAGTTTCGTAATAACAGGTAAAAGACCTTAGTTAATACGAATGGCTAATATTGTATTTTAAATCCCCTCTCGAGTCTCTGAACCATTAACACTTCGGCTCTTCTTTTGGTTATGACTTCTACCTGATTGTATTTCATAAGAAAATTTAAAGTAGCAAATTAAGTGGGAAAATATAATACGTATAAAATTTTAAAAGTGGTAAACTAGTGGTAAAGTAATACATTTAATAATATAAAAAAATAATAAATATGGTTGAATTTTTTCGGAGTGGTGTTTTTTCATTTTAGCGTCACGTAGCGCGGTTTCAGGAGTATCTTAATTTCTGATAAGCGTTCAGCAATCCCCCCGTGTCTGCGTTCCCAAAACTATATCCAAGGAAAAATTCTGCTCTTTACATCTCATAGCCTCTCACTGATATTGGCTCTTAGGCTGCTGTTACACGAAATAGACACCTAGACATCATTATGCTACAGATCTATGTAACTTCATAGCAGGTGTTATCAATGTATGGTCCTTACAAGAAGTACGCAGTTAGAAAATATAGATGAATAAAATGATCGAATCCTCCATTCAGTCAGTCGGTAGATTTTTGTATCATTATCAGGGAGTTTCATAAGTCCTGTTACTGACCCCGAAATCTCTGGTATATATTCATTATTGAATTTATTCGATGTTTCTAATTCACTACAATTCCCCGCAATGTGCATAGGAAAATGACAGCATCGGAGATATCAAGGGTAGTGGCCTTCGATATGTGGTGCTACAGAAGAATAATGAGGATTAAATGGATCGACTGAGTTAGTAATGAGGAAGTACTAGGAAGAGTTGAAGAGAAGCCTCATGAAAACTTAATAAGAAGACGAAACAACCTTGAAGGCCATATCTTGAGACATGCTCGTTTGATGAAGACAATCATCGAGGGACAAGTGGATGGAAAAGGAAGACCTTGAATAAAATACAGGGAACAAGTATGGTAAGATGTGAAAGAGAAGAAGTACGTAGGTGTGAAAAGATATTACCTGACAGGAGATCTGAGTGGAGAGATGCTTCAAACCAATCTTAGGATATTGAATTGTGGATGGGGGGGGGGGGGGGAGGGTACCACCCTCCCCCATTCACACCATAGAAGAGCAATAGAAGGACACGGGGTCAACTACCCAGGAGAAGAAGATCATCTGGACGAGGACTCCATCCGGACGACCACAACGCGAAAGAAGACAGTGAAGGCGTGCGTGGTACCCTCACTTATCCTGGAACCTTTCTTTCCTCCCCCCCCACCCTGCTCCTCTTCAGAGACCCTAAAAAACGACCCCTCTCCCCCACAGCCTTCAATATCCTCACTTCTCGTCACCCAAACCCTATCCTCCACCTTACCCCCTCCCTTCAAGCACCAAGACGTATATCAGGACGAACTCTTTAAGACTTGTTACACTTGATAATGTTGTTTGTAACGAAGAAATGCGTGTAATAATAAAACTCAGTGGAAATATTGCAATGTCTTACTTAAATAATATTAAGAACTTCCACCATATCGTGCCCAACATCATACAAGATAACCTTAGGATTGTTGACCGGTGATGATGACGAAGAGCCTCTTACAGCCTTTAAATTCTGAGGAATCGTATTTTCGGTAAAAACGGTTCATTTGCTGGACGGACCAGAATTTGGGGACGGTGGCGTTAAAGTTTTGGTGAGACTGTGTGTGTGAATTGGCGGATCACGGATGGGACGCCGGCGAATGGAGGCTTATCGAGACGTGGTGGTACGGTGGGAACGGAGTCAGGCGACGGAGGGATAGAGAGTGGGCATTAGAATCCAATTAAGGCCGTCCATCTCAATTCCAACACCGTTTACCTCGAGCGCTTCCCGCTGCTTGAATCACATTTCAGACGATTATCATCAATGGAAACATCTGCAGCAGCGCAAATGAAGAGTGGTGATCCGGATGAAATTCCTTCATCTATTTATCCCCAGGGATATCTACGAATGTGTCTTTTAAACGCTTTCCACTTTCAAGCGCAATTTTCCAGTAGCATTTTGCCACGTCCCATCGCTAAGGTAGTTTTCTTCTCCAGATATAGCACTTTAATGTAGCAGCTACCAATTTTCTCGGTCTTTGAAGCCAGAAGAGCCACATAAGGCATTATATGTGACTCAGACGTGTTGATAGAGTTTTTGCAGTTTTCTCTGTGTTCACTCTCGTTTCGTCTCATGACTCTTGCGCCTTATCTATGCCGTGTCTTCCTTCAAGGCGGAACACTCATGTACTGCGCTAAAAATGGACAATATTTACCATTGGTTTATACAAAAATGTTTTTATATTTTAGTTTAATTATCTATTAATGAAAAAATATTCGTTTGCAGCATGTTGGATAATAGTCACCGTATTATTTCAATGAAGTTTTCTTACTGCAAACATTTTCATTTCCATCATACTTTTTGGTTTCCTTTCAAAGATATTGGTGACTCATTTTTTCGAATCGGCGTCTTCTAATGCTTTAAATTAAACTTTAACCAATTAAACAAGGGTACAAATTGCGAAATAAGTTAATTAAATAGTCGCTTTAGTTATTACTACTTACTACCTTTAACTTTATCTATCTGTATTTTGAGGCCTATGTTCGTAACTTGAATAAAATTGATTACATAAAAATATTTTGCACTAAAACTTAATCATTAGCATTATGATTAATATAAGTATTTAATAGTAGCATATGATTGATTTTCTTTTCTTTTTTATTTAACGGTTTCTAACAATGCAGCCTCACTACCTAGGCCATACATCATCATCTTCAACTCTGTCTTATACAAGATTGGTTTGATCCTGCTCTTCACTAATTAATCAGTTCTTACTCGGTCTTGTCCGAAATCATTCAACTGAAACTGATAATTAGTGAAGAGCAATCTTGTATAGGATTGCTGACAGAATTGAAGATGATAATGCATGGCCTAGGTAGTGAGGCTGCATTGTCGGAAACCATTAATTAAACAAAAGAAAAACAAATGGTTATCCTTTTTTAGATTCAGCAAACCAGCTACCCATAAAGGACAAATTCGTAAAATTGAAAAATAAGTAGAATGATTTTTTTAAGTGATAAAAGTACGAATAATATTATCTCTGTAATTATTTTAACCAGAAAAAAACTAGCACTTGCTATTTCGTCAATTTTAATTGGGGTACCTTTCATCTTTTACCTATCTACATTGCAATTAACTCCCTCCTATTCCATAACTTCACACAGTTATTTCCGTCGTCACGTATCGATCCTTGTGTATTAAAGCCATTAACCGATTATAACTCGCAATGATAACGGCATATGCCTCTTTCCAATAGATTCCATTAGCGCGTAGCTTAATTAGATTCATGCAGTCCGCAGTCATTCGAGCATAGAAATTTTAAAAATCAGATGAAGGGTCAGAGAATGAGGTTGCGGCCTATTATACAGTGTGATGATAATTTCTCTAATTGGATTAGGGAAATTATCCGATTCCACGTTAATGAATAACATACAAATCAAATAAAAACAATAAAAAACATACAAATATCAAACAGTGATTACAATATCATCCTACGTTAAACAATAAAGCGGTGTTGTGGAAATTGCTGCTCAATAACTCCATTAAAAACACTTATGACGAATTAATGGCATAAATATAAGATGTGATATAAAAATATGTATCTATCCATAATTTATTTTACTCATTATTTGTCTTTTAAAAATGTGCATTTTCTCATTAATTTGAATTGAAATTAATAGATTGATAACAAGTCCTTCTTTGATCTCGTTCGGAGTACGATATTTACTCATTGACCAAATTGTTCGATTGAGTTATAATTGGCATTTTTTCCACTTAAAATGGGTTGATGTTGCAAATTAAGTTTTCCATTTTTTAAATCTATGCCTTTGCCAGCAATTTCTCCTCTGACTTCATGCAATTCAACCAAAATCTATGGTTTCAGTAACTATTCAACCTCCTTTAATTTATTTTATTTCTCTAAGGATACGGTATTAGTAAAGGCAGAGTTCACCATTATATCATGGGTGTGTTAATTACACAAATTTAATGAATCAAATTTTAACTTTGCCTACTCTTTTCTCTGAGTCTCAAGCGATTGAGCCAAAGCCCACGACCGAAATTTTGTAGTCCAATTGAATTATTTCCAATTATCAATTTAAGATGAAATATAAAAAATTTTTTTATTTATAGTGCACTTGAGGAAGATTATCTTTTAAATATCAGCCGTCGTTAAACTCCCAAAGTGATTTCACTGAGGAATATTTTGGCCTCTAAATATTGACACGGTCGAGCACAACAATTTTTCAAGTCTGAAATCCAAAACGACTCTGAAACATTAAGAAAAGTATGCATCCGTGGCCACGCCAATACAATGACTTGCACACCTGGCCATTCGGTGATGATTCTTGACTTGAGGAACTATAACTTCATTAGTTTATGCCTACAAAAGAACAAATGTTTTTAATTCCAATTCAAAACCTATCATCCCTATCCCACCATCGAAATCTGCAATATGGCTGCGCGCTTCACCCACATTTCCACATTTCCTCCCAACAAACACTCATTCTCGCATGGGTGGACAAAGTTCACGGGAATGATGACGTTCAGGAGGACGTCAATAATGTGAAGAACCTTGCTATGTTATGGTTGTTTTGAGCTCTGCGGTAAAAATTATGTTCTCAGTGAAATGGTGCACATCTCGCGAAGCATCTCTAAAATTAATCTACCATTTGGTTTTATCGAACCTCGCTACCATCGTCACCCAGACTGGAAAGCTACAAATTGTCGTCAGACATCATTCTGCAGAGTTTACGTTGAAGCATCACTACATTAATCACTTGGCGCTCTTTGAATATATCAATTAAAGCATAATATTGATTTCTGACGTCAAAAAAAGCTAAAGTTCTGTGATATGCGGCCCAAATCTTCCGGTCATAATGTCATGAAGGAAAAAATATGACTACAAACTAGAGTATAACCAACAGTTAAATTATGCGCATCGTAACATAGTAATTGCTTCATATTTAGACTGGAAGCATGCAGTTATCATCTTCGATGGACGGCCAAAATCTGAGGCTTGCACTGCTGTCAAAACTTATGGATTCATACGAGTGGTTATTTCCCGTATAAGATAAATGAAATTTACTACAAATTACAAATAAAAAACTCTTGAAGGCGGTGAATCCTTTAGCTACTCAGCTCTTATTTTATATCAACGTAATCGCTTCCATGAAGCACAATTTCCGCTTTTATAAACATTTGGTGCGTCTTGGCCCATTGGTTACATAATGATGCCAAATGGGTATAAAAAGTGTAGCTTGCACATTCCAATATGTACTATGTCAACAAAAACTATGGAAGATTTTATTTTTTTAATCTATGGGAGTAATTATAACGATTTCAATTCTAACGGTGTATCAATACATGCGACAATATAAAGACGTAAAATCGAGTGCAAGGGATATTCACGCGATACCTTTGAATATGAATTTTAATTAAAGAGAAACCAAAATAGAGTAAGAGAAAAATTATTTTGTAAAATCTTAGAAACCCCAATAAAAATGCAATGGTTTCTGCAATAGATATTATTGGGAACGTAAAAGCAGTCCATTAAATGTAGCAGAAGTATTCAACGTTGATTTCCTCTGCAACAAAATGAATTCATCAAAAGAATATTGACAAAATTTTCCCACACAATAAATAGGTCAATGAAAACTTATCGATGTTGACACGACGTTAAAAAAAGCCGCCATATTTGTTTCGTAAGGGGCCCCCACGATACCTCACCCCAATTTATCCAACCGGCATCTTAGGTATCCGCCGAATGACTGACTTTTGCCAAATGATCTCTCTGAGTTGTGCTATTATAATTCTCTAAGAGCATCCTCCTCAGGATCCTCCCCTCTCTCTCTCTCTCACGCCTAATTGTTCAGCTCTTTGCAAATTGTTTATTCCCTCCTTGTTCTCCATTCCTACCTCCGCGCCACACCCTTCTCCACTCTGTTTCCTCCACCCTCGTGGTCCAGCAGAGCACGAAAAACGCGAAGGTAGATGAAATATGGGTGCGTGGGCCGTGCATGCTTTGTGCCGCCCCCCCATACGAGTCACTGTCGCTTTTCCTTCTTTCCTTTCATTCATTCTCAATTTCATTCCTCTTTCTCCATTCCAGCAATGTCTCAAACGTCTACTCTCTCATTCTGATTAGAACGAAACACGGAAATCTTCTTGAAGCACCAAAGAACGCAGAAATGGTAAATGAATGCTTTCTTTGGAAGTTTTTAAGAATACGAGAGCTTTCTCTCGGTGCTATTCAAGATTTTTTGAAAAGTAATGTTCCAGTCTAACCCCTGTTAATCATAAATGTTCCGTTTATCCACAATCATCATTTTAAAAATCTACGGGAAAGTTTTGCTAAGAAAACAGCAGCTTATTAAAGGTTTACCAGCCACAGATTATGGTGGGTTTATATGGCGTATTTTGAAAATGCCTGTCCCCTACACAATTTAATTAACTTATATATTTGATTCCCAAAAAGCGTTTTTTCTTTTCAATCTATCGAAAAAGTATTCTGTTACTCCTTTTTCCCTGCTTATTTAACATTTTTCATCTAACACGGTCTAGAGGAATTATCAACTGTGTCTTTTTATTATTCTCTCCTTTTCATTCATTCTCCATTTCATTCTTCCCTTACATCAGTTTTTTCCGATAAGTACTCTTTTACTCTGATAAAAACGAGACATCCTCTCAAAATGTCACAAAAGAAGTATCTCTTAGCGAGATTTTCTCGAGGCACTGAAGGACGCAAAAATGGCAAATGCAGGCATCCCTTGGTTGTTCCAAGTTGAGTGAGCCTTCGAATTGTCTACGTTGAAAGAAGTCATGCTCGAGTCCGGCAACTTTAATGTTTCAATTTTTCAGTCTTTTAAAATCCTTCCACAATCCATCCCTACTAATATGGAGAAAATATGTTAGAGAAAAACAGGGCATTAAACTTATTCTACCGGTTGAGGTAGGTATAACGGAATATTTTACAAACAACCCAGCATTTTTTATATCCTCAAATTAAGCTTCTTTCTCCGATTACTAAAAAGGTATATTCCCATTCAGTCAATGTATAATTCTTAATCCCCTCCGCGTTCATCTAAAATTCTTTCCTCTAAGACTTTTTTTTACAAAACCTACCCGCTTAGTTCTTGCCTCATCCAGACCCCATTTCTCCTCATCTCATCTAAAAGTTTTACCTCCTCACCCATCACGTCTAATCTGATGATTTTAGCTTGGAGGTTAATTATAAAAACAATCTGATATTAATTAACACTCGTCCAGTTATCAGCTCACCGTAATCACTTTGAAATAATTCCACGCTCAAAATAATGTGGGTGGTTTGCGCAGCAAATACGTTTTTGGAAATGCCAGATCACTGTATTAATATTTGATCCCTACAGATTTCAAAAAACGTATTCAATTTCCGTATTTACTTCTAATCACGGTGCCCCAATGTCACATTCAACCTTTCTACGCTCGGAATACAAAAAATGCGTCTTCTCAATAGCGCAGCAGTAGAAGGAATCTCTACGGAGGCCCTTAGGTCTTTGGCTGCAGTAAAAAATCCTTGTATTGCTTGCGTCAATGCAAAACATCAATTTCGCTTAATATAAAAAAATTCAATTTTATCAACTTATCACTGAGAGATACAACTTGATTGGCATGATAAGATGGTGTTCACTTCTCCTCGGCCTACAATCCATTACGGGCAATGAATTCAATTCATAATCTCCATTCTATCTCTATGAATCCATTGACGGATTTATATATTTGATCTTTTCAGTGCAGTGAATAATACCTATTTTTCCACCAAGATTTCACAGAGCCCGCAATTTTTGTGAAATTATCCGAATATAATGAATTTTCAGATATACCCAGCAAGCAGATCTATCTGATAACCCTGGTAGGTAAGTTTGCATAGTTCCTACGTTTTTTGTTTCCGTGAAACACAATTTTCCATCATTAGCACTATATCCAACCTACAGTTTTTCTATCAGCGTGCAAAATCCAGCGTCCATATATCAATTCATCCATTATAAAATAACATTACACATTCTATGCTTTAAAAAGGGACTTTATCAATTACTTAAGTGGCGATTGTCTCCACCCAATTGATACTAATATTCCTAATTCCTATAGCCATTATACCCGGTACTTAACGTTATGCCTGAATTAACATTTCCACCCAATCATTTTTTTTCATGTGAAGGATGATTAAAAGAAATATTACCGAAATTAACCAGTGCATCAAAGTAATGCCCATGGTTATGAAACTTTCCATAATGTGCATCTTCAACTTTTTCACGATGATAAATGGGATCACATGAAACACGAATTCCTCTTATCGGACACGTTGGCTCAACAATATAACCTCAATTAACATCGGGAGAATTTCACAATTTTTTGTTGATTTTTCCAGCAAATAATGGCGGATAATTAATGACCGAGGTTTTATCGTTAAGGAAAGTCTATTTTTCGCCCTATTTCCATGATTTTTATATTTCTTCATTCTTCTCTGTCCCTGTTGGCGTTCCCAAATTTTCCACCGCTGCCCCATACCCGAAAATCCACCCAGTCCTCTTGTCCACCAACCTCGCCCCACTCTCATCCTCCAATTTTCAATGAAAGCCATCTCGCGAGTACTAGATAAACCCCTGGGCACGGCCACCCCCCCTCGCTCCAGCCCCTCCTCCTGTAACGCTACTCCCTACCAATATTGCAGGCCCTGGTGGCGGAGGGGTAAATTCTTTGCCTGCCACGCAAGTAGTCGCGGGTTCGAGTTCCGCCTGGGTTGGTAGCTCCCATCCAGGTCAATTAGCTGTAACCTCTAGTAACTCCTATCCTACAAATGTTATAAAATTATGGCCATTGTCATGCAGTGTGACTCCGCTCACCTTCATCCACTTCCCTTGTCCATCAAATGATTGCCCTTCTCTCCCTGCTCTAAGTCGGCTCTATCCTTCCAATTTTCGGTGAAAGTCATTTCGCGAGTGCTAAAATGACCCCTGGGTACGGCCACCCCCTCTCGCTCACGGTCTCCCCTTGCAAAACTCTTGTATGAAAAGAGGAGGCTGAGGAGGCTTTGACGGATTGTGAGCCAGAAAGAAATGAATGAAAATAAAATGAAAAGGAGTGAATAGGTGTGGGAGAGAATGGGAGTGGGCGGAGTTGACTCTTCACAAGAGAGAGGGGTGCTCGTTGCGGGCTGAGGGAGAAAGAGGGAAGGGACGCGGTGTTTATAAGGCGTGGGTGCCGCAGGAGAGAGATGAAAAATCCGTCTGCGATGAGTTTGAAAGAATGAAAGAGATGATTATGGGCCGTATTCTAGATCCTGATACAATCTTGAGTTTTACTCTACCTCGCTATTTCCAATCTCAGACTCATGTTGAGTTTGAGTAAGATTTTATTTTTAGGAAACTAACTCCAACTTGATTTCCTTGAGCTCTAGTGATTGTGGCAAGATTCATTGATGAAATTTAAAAAATAATGCATTTGCCAAAACTCAAGTCACTCATGGTCTTCTGTTCATCACTAAATAGGAGTAAACTCATCAATAAACGGAAGTGTATTATCACACTTGAAAGCATTTTGTGCGAGAGTTTTTCGACTGAAAAATGTGAGGCGAAAGTGGCAAACGCATTGGAACTTGGTGACTTAATTTGTATAGGGACGCGATCAATCACGGCCGCAGTATAGGCTGAGCGAGCTTTGGGACCAATGTGACCAGCGAGTTGAGTTTGAGTCAGGATCAAGACACGAGAAACATTCTGGAATAGGGCCCTCAGGCCCTAGGTCTAAGGTTGTCTATCTGGGTGTACCCTGAGAGCTAGGCAACCTCTTCAAAATGAAGGCGACGACGGTGTCAGTTAAGGAAAGGACGAAGGGCCGTGAAGAGGGGATCCCACCGTGGTTGCCCAAGGAGAAGGAGTTTTTTAAGGGGGCGTAAATTTCGAGAGGGCGACTCCTTTGAATGGTAGAGGAGGGTGAAGATGGAGGCGTGAAGCGAGGACGATCATGAGGGAGGAGTTTGTCATGGGTCATTGCTGGACTTAATTCACCTACTAAAGGAATGATATGCTGAAGAGATACTAGCATTAGTTATAGTGTCAAACTATGAGGTCCACTTACCCGCATTCAGGATTCAAATCTTTTAGGCATACATTCACACAGACATGCGCCTGTCAAATGTCTTTGGAGGAGTGGCTATGCATATTTCAATATTTATACAACCACCATCAGAGGTATGGCTAGGATATTATAGGAAAAAAAAACCGAAAAGCGGTTTCATAATAATTTGAAAGTCATTGGACTTCGACTCTTTTATCAGTGAGAGCTGTTCCCTAAATACGCTTAAGAGATGAGTTTCAAGTCCATGAGTCTTAATTATATCTCAGACTGTCTAAAAAACGAGTTCACGAGGAAAAACTTCAAAAAGTCAAAAGCGCAATTTTCGCAAAAATTAAAGAGGACAACTTTCGATTAAATTTCATTTACTTTCCTCTCTATAAAGATCTTTTCAAGTGCAACGAGTAAAGTTATAAAAAGCGTCAGTAAGATGAAATGGAATAGGAGGATAGACTTCGGAGGTAGGCTTTTACGGAGTGTTGACGGAGGAGGGGAGACATCGGCATAGGGATGGAGCAGGAGACCACCCCACGTCCGGGAGACTTGATTGCCGGGCCGTGACCGCGGATATCCGCAGCAAATGGCACGGCAAAGGCAGGACGCGTGGCTGGGATTGCCCCCACCGGAGGTCAGATAAGTACCAGATCAAACAAGGTGGCAGCAGCGGCCGGGTGGCTAATGAAGGGAAAAGGTCGCCCTATTTCGAAGTAGCCACGCGCTCGGATAGGATTTTATGTTCACGAAGTCGAGGAAAGAGCATGGGAAGCTATTTATCTGCATAGAGAGAATTGCATTACGGCTCACTGCGTTTCACGTGGATGCGTCATGGTATCAACTGTTCCAGGACGTTTACTCTAGGAGGAACCGCATAAAGATAGAAATCCTTTCGAATCGTTGCGGATGATATTCAAAGCCTGTTGGAAGTGTACTAATGCACAAAATATTGTCCACTGAAATGAAGTTTTCTTCTAAGGACGTGATGACATTTGAGGTAAGCATAGCTTGAATTGAGATTAAATTAAGAAATGTAATTAAAAGTAATCTAAAGGAATTAACCGCCGACGCATCCGCATGCGACATGCAACGTGACAAAGTGGTAGAAGTAAATACTGTGGGCACCTAAAGGAAAAACGCTAAATGCTAAAATATTCGCGGTCATTGAGTTTTATCAAAAATTCCAAGCATCACAAATAATGATTCTGAGATGAAGACTTCACCGAATATTAGCGTGACAAACTACTCGCTAATATACTCATATTATTTTCGCAAAATATTCACCTTCGAGAACTTTGCTACTGTATTATAGCGAAAATTTACAGTGAGCTCCAAAATCCGGGATCATCATTTTGTTATGGGGGTATATAAGTCTTAATGATTACTTTATATCTATATGAAAATTTAAATTTCTCATTTTTACCCTGATTTTCTTTCTTAGCAATGCGGGCGGTATACCTATACACCCTTGCCCATGCTATCTTCGTCAACAACTATCTCGTACCATCTTATCAATCGTTATTATTCCCCCATCAGTGCCAACCGCTGCTATCCGAAAGCGTGGCCCCCCAGTCCTAATCAGCTTGGTATCATACCTAACTATTCAAAAGTGATACCTTCATTATATAGACTGAGGGGCCTTGAATTTAATTTTCCTTGTCACCATAATGCGGATGACGGACTTATAGTTCAGCAATAGGGACAATGTACATGCATCTACTTCTCAAAATAATCTCCATTCTTGCCTGACTCTAATCTCTCAGTACTTTCAATACCAAATTATCATTCTAAGTTTGGCAAACGTTTTAACTTGAGCGTGGACTTGGGTGTATTAATTTCTTATGACTTTGCACACAAATTAGATCAAGTAATACTACCTCTTCGCCGCTTATTTTCCAACAAATTCCTTCACATAAAAGTTATGTATTTTAGCTTGATTCGTCTAAATTTTTATCTTTACTGCTTTGGAATATTTGATAAACTTTTTTTACGTCTCTTTTAATTAACTTAAAGAGAGTATTACCATAATTATTATGTATGACTATATAAAAATTCTTGGTCCACACAAGACCAAAAGAATGAATGATACGGCTTCAAACACATCTATTTTCATCTAGGGTTCTAGCCGAAACGAGCTGAGTTCAAGCCGTTTCTAATGCCCATTTTTAACTTTTATGGGATATTGAAGAATAAGGTAAGATTGACGGCGATAGTGGCTAGACGTAAGATAACTTTATGCATTGAAAGTATCAAATAATTAATAGGCTAGCATCAGTAAACAAGTGTTGATGACAGCAAGTAAGTCATCTTATCCCGGAATTGAAATCCAACTAAGAGTTTTACGAAACTTCTCACATGCGTACCAGGAAAAAGGCTTGGGTAATGCTTCACATTTTATGCAGCTAAATTGGAATAAGTTTTACGACACCAAAAAAACACATATAATATTACGGATGTTATGCAGAGGTGGAAGAAAAACATGACGTAGTGAAGTCAAAATATTTATTGAAAAAATTTTCGCCTAAAGAAAAATTCGAGGAAGAAAATAGTTCGAAAAAAAGTTTTCGCCGTCGCCGTGACGCGCTGCCACTTTCGCATACGCCACAGAAAAGTTCCCCTTAGGACTTTTCGTAATGATGTTGGTGCCAAGGGCATGTGTTACCTTATTCTTGTATTTTTATATGCCTCCGTCCTTTTTAAGTGCGGAGGATACGGGACTCCAAAGACACTCAAAGCAAGTTGGTCCGAAGCAGTGGAATGAAAGTGAAAATAATATGAAGAACTCAATCCCAAGTGTTTGAGCCATTTATTAAATTGGCTTAAACCAGTTAAAATTTGGAGAAGAAAAGCAAGACGGTATGTTGAAAAACGGGAAAGCACTTTTGTTATGTTTCCCTCGAGATCAGCAAAACTATCAACTCGCCATAATTATAGCACAAAACAAAGGATTTTACTTTCCTTGTTAATTAATTTAAATTCACCACCAGCAACATAAATTTAAGAAAAAGTTAACTGCAAAAGACACTTCAAACAAAGGTAGCATGCGAACGTAGTAATGAATAATATGTGCACCTTAACCCTCGCCACCTGTTACTAAAAAAATTACGTCCTACCTACTTGGGGTCTTTTTTGACCCCATCGTGGATATTATTTTTTTTAATGAAAAATAATACTCCAATGACTTATATTAATGAGTATTTTATTTGAACACATAACAGGTCAATTAACAGAAAAATCCCACTCCAATTTCTGGATAATTTACAAAAAATTTAAAATGTTACAATTTTTAGAATTGAATGAGGACACAATAGAACTACATATTTAAGTACATAGTTTGATTATCTGAATGCATATTTTTAAAAGTTAACATTTGCACTGTAATTTTAAAACTTTGTTATTACAATTTACAAAGAAATTGTAATAAAAATAAAATATTTTAACAAATTCTGATGACTCAAAATATTTGTGGCAAATTTTAATCTGAATCTTCATCTCCACTACCATTACTGTCACATTGCATACAGATGCTTCTCTTTTGAACATGATTACTACACACATATCTATTGCAAATATTACAATGAGTATTGGTTTTTTTGTCACTCTTACGTGGGCATATGCAACATCTACCACGCTTATTTTTGGACATAATTTCGATTTCATTTTCTGGCAGAATGTTGCCAATCCCAGCATTTTTTATGGCAGTCTGAATTCTTTTTGTTTGGCAACCGGTTTTTCCTATTCGACGATGAATTTCAGGCGTTATCAATTCTTTTGCTAATTCTAAAAGGAACCGCCGCCTAGAATTTTTTCCGCGGAAAGAGGGGTATTTTCTCAAATACATTTGATATGCATTTATACCTGCAAGGTCCATGATATCAAAGAAGATAGTCAATGGCCATCGTCTAGTCCCTCTTTTTACAGAATACTGTCGAGCCATTTGATCCACAGTATCCACACCAAATTTTGTTGAGTTGTAATAGAGAATTACTTCTGGTTTTTTCTTTTCAGAGGAACATATTTCAAATGCCTTATGTTGAGTAGACAATAATACCACTGATTTTCCTTTGCTGGGGACATAAGAAGTCAAAAGTGTGTTATGGGAAAATGCAAAATTTGAGGAATTAATCTCGCTGTTTTTTGATGGGAGGGGATTGGTGGCAATTCCCTGCGATTTTTTCGCATTGTACCCACGAGTGTTAGGGATAATTTTAATAAATCTTGGCCAAGATCAAAACTTGTAAAAAAATTATCTGTGGTGATGTTTCGACCAGACCCACTCAAGTGACTCACCAGATCCATTACTACCCGCTTCCCTTGCTGTATTTCACGCATATCTCCATGTTTACCTGCGTAGATTTGCAAATTTACAATGTACATATTTTCGCAATCCACAGCCATCCAAATTTTAATGCCGTATTTTCCTGGTTTCGAGGGAATATATACTTTAAAAGCACACCTTCCTCTAAAAGTACATAAATATTCATCAACAGTGATATTCGGACCCGGAATGAATGAACTTTTACATGCACTAGAAAATAAGTTCATCATTTCTGACACAGCTTCTGCCTTGTTTTTTGTTTCCCTTTTGCGTGCTTCCCGAGTTTCTTTATTATCAAATCTTAAACAGCTTAGAATATTTTCAAAGCGACTTCTTGACATAGTTTCTTTAAAAATTGGAAATCCAAATTCATCTGACCAAAATTCGTTCAAAGGTTTTCCTCGCCCTTTCTGAACACCGTATGTGATACACAGGCCAAGAAAAGCTAAAAACTCAATGGAATCGAGGTTCTTCCATTTGCGTAAGCTTTTCCTATCCTTGATTTGATTTGCCCGTTGATTAGTGTATTGACAAATATTTTTAACCATTAAATCAGTTATAAAGCATCGAAAAAATTCAGATTTTTCCACACACTGAATATGTCCTGGGAAACCTGCGTCCTGCCTGATAATATTCCTGGAGAGTATTTTTCCAGGCGTCTTTGGCTCCACAGTATCCCATTTTATTTTTTCATCTTTACTCACCATGAACCGTGAATCGTCTTTGACATATTCATCTTGTATTTCCTCATCCTCCTCTTGGTCTTCTATTTCCACCTCCATGTTGTCTTCCTCTGCTTCACTTCCATCACTCTCATTTGGAATGTCTTCTTCATCTGAGCCAAATAAATCGGTAAGAGCTTCGTTCTCGCTGTATCCAGGAGCAAATTTGACTCTATAGGCTGCCATAATTAGGAATTATTCCTGTATAACCTAATCCTACATTCGACAAGAGGAGATATGCATAAGAATACACCCTAATAAGTAGGAGTTGCAATTACATCGCACTTGGCAAATAAAACAACACTAACCATTCAACAAATGCATATGCCGTTGACAAAGTGATTTTTTTTTGCTTTGCTCTTAAATCCACTAGATGCAATATTTAAAACACATCGATTCCTTCAAAACCCTCACAAAAATATTGTGATTATTTCCTCACGGGAGCTGAAAAAAAAGGAAAGTGGAACTACGAGAGGCTTCAAAAACTTCATATAACCTAGTAAATATATGAATCAGAACAATTTCCCGTAAAGGAAATAAAATTAGTACTGAAGTAGTTGGTAGGTAGTACTATGGTTTACAAAGAAACACTTACCGGTCCGCTAATAATTCGAATGTGGGAGATACTCTTGAGCCGGATACAAAGGTTAGCTATGACTTCTGCAGTCGACGGAGGCGTGACCACAAGTGACGATTCTCACTGTATATGCCGAGCTCATATCAGAGGCCGAATACTACTACTAATTGTAAGTAAGTCAAGATACGAGTGGAGAGAACAATTGAGAGAGATTGCTGGTTACAAAGAAAGCACACTGTTGATGAAGAATCAGCTCTGCGAAGATAACAGTTAGATTCAAAGTTGCAGAGCAATGAGGGCTTCTACAATCATCAGAGGAGCGACCACAAGTTATCTCTCTGTATCAGCTGAGCTTATTTCAGTGGACGAATATTACGACGCCCGGAGAAAACATTGACTAGGCCTTGCTGATTACAAAGAAAACACCCTGATGGCGAAGAATTAGCTCTGCGCTGATAATATTTGGGTTGGAAGCTGCAGAGCAAGCTGAAAACGTAGTTTGCTAGCAATCACTTGGTATTATTCAGCTGTTTTTATGAGATGGGGTGAGGTGAACATGATTGACTGCTTATGAGTTAGTCTCCAAGTTCAATCATTTGACACTGCTGGTATGGAATAGATTTTGCTTTTGGTTAGCTAATCCTCTATTCATTTCCCTAAGTGGTAATAAAGCTTTCTCAATACGACGGTGTATATTACCATTATATCAAATTCGGTATAACATGCGAAGGAAATACATCCAAAAAATCCATGGCGATCTTCTACGATGTTCTTCCCTTCTAATAATTTTAACATTCAATGTGTTACTCATTTTATGATTAAAATGCTAATATTTATTCCTTACATGACAGAGTCATCAAAAAAGCAAACATTTGTTCAATTATTTATGAAAGACGATGATATCTCACCTCCAGGTGTTGAATAACGATCGGGGAGATTTTAGTTCCACATGCCCTACCTGGGGTCAGAATTGACCCCAAGCCAGAAATTATTTTTTTTTAGGATTCTTGATGCAAATGCTTTGAAAATGAAAAATGGAATTGATGTAAACTTGTTTTATAGGAGCATTCCTAAAATAATATGAATTAAACTGTAAAAGTTAAAAAGTTATTCACATTTTTCTATGAGCTGGGGTCAAAAAAGACCCCAGGTAGGTAGGGAGGGTTAATTTTAAGTCACTCTTCAAGTATTTCAAATTTTGGCAATGGATATTGGAAAGAAAATGAGTGACCAAATGAAATAAGATGCATGCATTACGTCATCCATCCATAATTTAAGCGGGTTGGATATGATTTTCACATATGTAAGGCAATATTTATCACATACTGGCGGTGTTGGAAAAGCAATTTGAAATTGCGATGAGTATTTAGACGGTATAACATCCATGCGTGGCATTGTACAGGAAGAATTAACCCAAAGGGATTTGTGTGCCGTGAAACTCTTCCTTCTATATTCGAATGTCCCTCGAGCTAAAATTTCAGGGTGAACTATTTACGGTGTCATGTCGTCCAGCATCTATCCGGGCGCAAATTAGTTCCTGGAAGTTGGAAGAATACATTCTGAAAGAGCGGAATAGAGAATGTTGGGGAAACGGGAAGGAGATGTGATCAAGTTAACCGTTGGCAACGGCGAGAGACGGAAAACAAGGGGCAGTGTTCAAAGGATGAAATAAAACGGAGGAAAACGAGCCAAGCCGAAAAATATGGAAAAGCGCAAACAGCGAGAGGGATGAGAACTTCACGGAGAGAAAAAAATGTGTGGGGGTGAATAAAACACGCCACGGAAAGCAGTGAGTATAGCCCTTTGGCCGTAGTCTTTAACCGTTGCACTCAGTTGTATTACCTCACTCTCTCAGAAAAAGGCTCCAAAACCTTTTTGCACAAAACTATGGTAATTATAATACGCAAAATTCAAAGAGTGCAGGCGTCACCATGTGGAAACTTAATATCAGTACAGCTAAAAATAAATTTGCCAATTTCACACAATAAAAGAAAATTACGATACTAAGTTTGCGTATTTGATTTTGTAGAATTGACGATTTTTTAATCTCTTGGTGATGTGAAATCGGTATTAGCGCAGAAGTGGAGCTTTAGTTATCAAAATAGCTTTTCTGCACATACGAAATGTGAAAACACGACACTTGGCTGTTACTCATGTGACGATATAAGTTTTCAGATATCTGAAGCCTAGTCAACACTGTCACTTTATAGGCATTTTCTCTTGATTATTGACCTTCATATCAATAAAAAAACATAAAATAAACGATCATAGACGGAGAACAACATTTTACCAACAATTTTAAAGGGAAATATATTTTCTGCAGACGAAAATATAATATCATAAATCCATTATAAGGGCTCTAAAATTAAAAGCTCCAGGTTTCAACCCGTAGAATGATTTTTTATTCGCTACTGAACAAATTTCCGATACGTTTTTGCTCCCTTGAAGCATTTATATAATTCTGAAAACTCATGAGAAAGATTGACCTCCGTTGATTATAAATATGGGGGTTTTAAATAGTAAAATACATCAAAATTTGGGTTGTGAATTTTTTGGAGTTTACAAACTATGTCTATTTATTTGAACATAAATATCGGAGCGCCTGGAAAAGTACCAGGAAAGTAGAATCCGCTCATTTGTCCTCGTCAACAGTATACCATCCGCCTTGATCAAAATATTGTCGCCGACAAGAGGTATTTCTGAAGCCGGAAATTGAGGTCCAAATGGTTTTCCCTTTCTCGAACCTCAGTTTGTTGGTCCGGAAGCGAGAGCAACGGCGGGACGAAGTTAAATTCCCTCTCTCAGTATTCCCATTGAATCGGCTACGCTACTGTTCTCCACGTTCAGTCACAATTAAAGATGATGTACTCATTTAAGTGTATTCTTCCCGTAAAAACAGCAGCAAGTTCGATTCATTTAAAAGCTTATTTTGTCATTTTAGAATAATGTGACTTTTAATATCGTGTACTGCAGAGTTTTAATGTTTTAATTGTATTTTCACAAAGTGATTATGAACACTTTGCCGTTTTTTCCATTAAAAAATACGTTGAATTACCTTCGAGTACGAATTCGGGAAAGAATATTATAATTTTTTTGTATTCTAAGGCATTATAAAGACAAAAAAATTGAAAATAGTCAAAATGACTATAAAATTGGCACCTTGGTAATGACGCATGTATCCAAGCCGTGACCAAGGATATATTTTCAGAGTTTGCGTGCAAAGAGGATTTTCTCATCCCATATGGAGGATTCACAGAATTAATTCGGAAACGTAATAAAGACGTTCACTCACAAGACATTAGCTGCTAGTGACACACTTGGTTTGTAAGAGTACAAGGCATTTCACTGGGGAAGTTTGAGGGTAGGATCCAGGAAGTATGCATGGGCGGAGGGAAAGCTGTTGATGGGGTTTTTCTGAGACCTGGTAGAAAAATATTGGAACGCGACAGCTGCGAGGTGGCCCACGGAACAGGAAAGACAAGGGGGGAGCAGAGGGGAGACGTTTATGGGAAATGCAAGTTGTGAGGCGTGCAAATGGGAGGGGAATTTTGAGAGGGCACAGCGGGAGGAGGGGAGGTGACGATAACGACGTCCATGATGACTAGTTCTTTCCCTTTCACCACCCAAGCACCCCTCACCAACACCAGCACCACGGCAGTCTCCTCCCCATTTCCAGGGTCCGCCATTATCGCCGTACACGCAGTGCACTGAGTACTGGGTGGTGTGCATGGCCGATCAGGAATGTCCCTGGACGTCGGGAAGGGCGGACGCGGAAGTTCGATCCAAGTAACGCGCTATTCGTGAAGTGAGTGGTTCTATTATTACCCCGATGTGCCTCTGCTTCTAATGCGGTTCAATCATTCTGAAACCTCTTCAACGAGTGGCGACTGGGATAAGAAATGGGCGAGTCCTCTCCGGCTCCGTTTAAGGGCAATTACGGACAGAAACCCCCCTCACCCCCCCTTATCTGAATTCCGCCCCCCGAGATGAATCACTGCTGGAAAGGATTGAGAGCCAATAAACTCTCATTTCCTTTCGCCTCTAGCTCTATCCGCATCATATCCTACGTAAGGGTTGATGAGAATCGTATAACGCACAGATGTTGAAAGACTTTCACGGAAAAGTGGTGTTTGGTAACTTGGAATTAATTTCCATTTTATATCATCGCGAAGTTTATCACTTGAGTTCCTCACACCGCGAGTGATTCTTAATTATAAATGTCGAAAAAGTTCACTTGTATTTTACTATACAATTTACTTAACGCTAAATACATGGACACTATAAAAGAAAATAAAACTGTGGGTTGGCATATTCTCTCCTCATCATGATCCAACCCCAATTGAAATAAGTAGCCGTCGAATGCAGGTTTATTGAGGTTAGATAAATATAAAAATGAAGCTAAATAAATATCGGCGGAATAGAACACGCGAGGGATGGAGACAAAGTAGGTGACGGGCAAAGAGACTGGGAAGAGCTGGGGGGATAAGAGAGGGAAGGGAAGGGGGAGAGAGGGCGTGTGTTATGCGAATTGCGAGCGTGGAAGGGGAGGAATCAAAGGAGAAGAACAAAAAACTCGCCCCTAGCTCCGTGTCCAACTCTTTGACAAAATGCACCATGAAAAAATACAAGGCCCCCGTCTTAATTATTTCACAAAGGAACAATGGTGGTAGAGGTGGTGGCCAGGGATGGACGGTTTCAGTGCGTAGCACCAAAATGTTGCTGGCAATCTTTTACATACCTGCGTTTAGATTTAGGTACTTTTGTGTGCGAAATGAAGAGCTATAACCAAGTGTAATATATCTTGCAATAATTAAGGTATTTTTTTAAGAAGAAAATATAATAGAAATATGTATGCCTGTGCAAAATTTACTTGCTCAAATAATCACGGTTGTGTATAACCAGGCTGCAAGAAAGTAAAACCATATTTGAGGTACCAAAGGTTATCATATTGCAATTTCTTTATAGGAACGGAAACCATTTTACGATTCCGAAACGTGAAAACAGCATTTCAAATTTAGTGTACGCAAAAGAATATAGTAGTGCGATTAGAGCGTGACATGTGATTACGTACTACACATAAAACTCGAATATATGGTGCATTAGTGGCTTCACTTCCAATGATTTGAGAAACCTAGCACCAGTACCATCTTTGAATTTCCGTTTATAAAATATTTTTGCAAATATGGGATATATGCTCCTCATTGGTCCAGAATAAGGTCAACCTTAAAGTCGTTACTCCTGAATTATTAAAGTATCACCGAATCATGTTTGGCGAGTTACAGCCTACAATAAAAGCATATATCGAAAGGAGGTAGCCAACTGCGATAGTAAAGAACTATTTTTGCAATGTAGGAGCCTGAAATGATGATAAAACGACCATATAAAATTTTCAAAAGCGTTAATTAGCACTTTGAAAATGAACCTATAAAGCCATTGATTTCCTTTTCATTTGCTAAGAACTATAAAAATTAATTTGTGAATGAACCAATTTTTATTATTTTCTGTTTTGCTAATTCATGCTTCAAAAACAGGATATTCCTTTAAGATCGCAAAAAATTCAAGCAAAAGGGGGCCTTGTTGTGTAAAATATCCATGATATTCACCAATGTCAGGTAAACTGGAATAGCAGTTTGAAATTCAAACGAACGCCAGACCAACCAAAATAAGATCGGGATCTTTCAGTTTGTTTCCCGGAAGCATGGCCAAAACTCACTGTTTTACAGTCAGTACACATCCCTTAAAATTATATATTTTTCAACCGGACGTCTGGTCATTCAGTGTAAGAAGACCCTGAAAAAGAGCAGGAGAGAATAAGGTAAAGAAGGGCAACTGTAGCAGTGCCTGGCCGAAATGGACGGAGCTGTCGCCGGTGGAATGGTACTCGGCACTAGGGGAGAGTGGAGACCAGAGATACATGAGGGGATGAAGAGAGTGATGGGTGTGACGGAAGGGTGCGTTTTGGGTAGACTGTATTCTGGTGCCACGTGCGCAGAAATACGGGACAAAGGACAAAGGAAGAGTATGGGGGTGGGAGAGGCGAAATTGGCTCCTTACGCATAGTAACCGGGATCATTCGCGGATGTGTTGTGGCGACGGGCCCCTAAACCATTCTCGTCGGTGGCTGAACCGGGGTTTTCGTCCCGGAAAAGGAAGAGCGAGGGATGGCGGAAGCGCTGGGATTTTGACGGACGTTTGGTGGATTGCGGACCATTGGCGAAAGTGGGAAGTCCGCGAATTAGGATTCCGTGCGCTGCCGAGTGTGGTGGGCACGTGACAGGGCGGTGCGGAATGATTCATTCCATTGTTCGTTTTATCCACTCGATATAGAGCAGCGCTTCCCCTTCACTTCGCGTCCGATCGCGGTCCATTGCATCGCAAATTTCGGCGTGGAACATTCCTCGGGGATTAGTCACGCAAGGTCTGCCACCGACAGGGATTGACTCTTGCCATTGGATAAGCTGTTCCGCGATCAGTTATGTTGTTTGGGTGAACGGGAAACAGGATGAATCACGTAAACGCAGCCGGTGCGTTTTTATAAAGAATGCCCCAAAACATCTTTATACTCGTTTTAAAATTCCCATTGAATCTAACAACCTTTTTAAAGCTCTTATATTTTCCGCTTAAAATTATCCACAATGATTTTCATCACGGTTGTTCGTGTACGTTTACTTGCTAAATTTGCTGAATACCCCGGTATAAAATGGCCAATAAGAGCTGTATCCGGTGGTTTGAGAATAAAATTAAAAAATAAAATCATATACTTCAACAATGCTAACTAAATAGTTCAAAATTGTCACTTGAAAATTCTGGCCATTTCATAAAATTTGTGGTACCGCCTTGCATTGAATACGGAAGGGAAGAGTAAAGGTTGTTGAGATTAGAGTTAATTGCACACACAAAATAATATTGAAAAGCTTACTAAAAGGAATCATTTTGATTAAACCTCGTGAGAGAGGGAATCACGAAAAAATAAGGAAATTTTAGCTAGATAAAATACTTAACGCTTTGCAGAGCAGATTTAAAATAAGGTTATAAAGCTTAATATTCTCTTGAGGTAAGACGAACATTTTTGCGTGAAATTACTCACTAAGGGATGCATGTTGTGGTTCTTAATATAAAAATAAGAAGATAGTTAAAATATTTACTTTAATGTAATCCAGCTAACTTACACACACAGAAAATTGTGACTGTTAACACAAGAAAATCGGTCTCAGACCATTGCAGTAAAAAATAAAACTTAAATGAATGTATTGCCGGAAATACGGAAAGAATTAAAGTAAATACTTCAGAGTAATGATGGAGCATAAGGTGAGGGTGAATGAAAAATTAACAGAGGAACGGGGAAAGCAGCACTTTGCAACCCGGATATGGCAAGAGTGGTGGTGGTAGAGAGGATGAAAAATCAGGTAGCACATACGAGAGAGCTCCCTTCAGATGATAAGGCATGGCAAATGAGCGCGGGAGAGAAAATTGGTGAATTTGTGTCACTAGTGGATTATGTACAGCAAAGGAGAGAAGGAAAGGGAGGAAACAATAGGAGGAGAACAAAGGGAAACGAGGAGTTTCATGAGGAAAGATTTGTGAAACAAGGAGCGAAGTAATTAGGTTTGCAATACGAGATACGAATGGGCATTAAGAGACGGGATGGCAATTTTTCTTCGAGTGCAGTAAATATCCGGTTCACAGAAGGCCCTACGCGGTGCTCGCGAGTATGCTCGTTGTTAGGGCTGACTGGAACCTTTTTGGATGATAAACTTAGGTGCTCAAGAATTTGAAGAGTTCAGAAAAATTTGCGAGAACATAGTGTTGAGGTGAAATCCTAAGCGTAGTCAGTGGAATAATTAGACACACCAAAAAACACTATGTTCCTTAAGGGTTTTATACATAGATACATCCAAAACCAACGTTAAGTTGGCTCATAAGGTGTTATTTAGCATATGATATGGGTTTCAACGCCAAATGCTATCATTATCATGTAAATCATTATGTCTGCCACAGGAGAGATGTTTCAAAAACTAAGTATAAAGATGACTTTTGAATGCAATCCGTCTTATGCCTAAATGATGTCAATTTCATTGAACGTTGTAATCCTTGGTCACAAAAATCATGTTTTTAGAATAAATCCTGTCCAAAAATACGTGATAAAAGAATAACAAAATGAAATAATTTACAAAAAAATGATTTATATGCCTCCATTCGAACGACTCATGGAAGCAACAATACCTATCATAATTTTCATTTTAAATAACAGTACCACCATTTCCAATTCAGTGAGATGTGGAGTTTAAATGACATTTTGACATTTTACTTTAATTAAAAATTTTTTTTATCATTTCTATTTCGTCCATGTCCATCAATTCCGCAGCTTTATCGATTACATAAAAACGGAATTTCCTTCGCGCTTAAGTCATCTCTCATCATTTTTGTGTTCTGATAGCACATTGGGTCATCACTTATCAACATCTGAACATTTTGATTTGTATTAACTTGACTGAAGTCAAAGAAAAGCAAAAATATAAGATTAAATTTCATTTGTGCATAGAAATTTGAAAATTTTCAAGCCACTATATTTTCAAAACTTTTCCGTTGCTGCTAAAATTTACAAAATAAATAAAACGATTAAATACAAAATTTTAAAATGCCAAATAACCAATCAGCAAAACGTAAACATAGTTTTCAATGTTTTCTTTTATGTGTGACGTGAGTAAGGGAGAGTTATATAGCTAACTGATAGCAGAGAAAATAAAATTTGATCTTTGAAATGTAATCCGTGGCAAACAAAAAAAAAAAAAAAAAATGACTCGCGCACTACAGGAAATCAAAAATATTATTTTCCGTAAGAATCACCGTTCAACACTTGCAACTATAACTAAATTATTTTATATTGTATGGCTTAAGAATTTGAAAATCATAAAATAGGTGGATGCATATTTCTCAGAATCTCATGAAATGAATTCCTTCCTTATTTTTGCCGAGGTGTTTATTATTACGCATACACCTCCTAACACTATTGTACCTCCAGTGACAAAACTAGGACGATTTTCTAAATGTGAAAATATTAATATAGACAAAAATATATGCCTGTTCAGAAAATAGTGGGATTATTTACCCCCCTTGCGCCAAATTGATAGCTGAACGTATGCCTTCAATGTGAAAACTATGAGTATTGCATAATTCAACCTATTATAAAGAAAATAATACCTATTCTCAGAAAGACTTTGCCTGATGAAACGCCATAAAAACGCCGAGTAAGCAGCGTAGAGACGGGAGATAGCTCTACAAAAGTTGGAGGTACTTGCAAGGGAAGAGGGAGCTACTTATCGATGTGGAGCGGAGACTCTTGTATTGAGGAGGATTGATACCAATGCACGCCCGCGAAATGCTTTTCCTTGTTCGCTCTGAAGCCCTAGAGTGCGCAGCTCACTTTGCGAACGAGGCTTGGGAGCATGTGGAATGCCGTTTCCTATTTTATTGCCATCGTTCATACCCCATTTTTTATTTGGCCGATTTATTCCGTTTACGCTTACTTTGAGAGGGAAGTACCCGTCTTACCCCCGTACCCACGTAAGAGGATTAATAGCCCCTTAAGAGGACGGAGCCGGTCTAGAAAGTAGATCAGGTCGATGGTATTTTCATCACGAACACCACCAGGGGTCATATAGGTGCAACATCTACCCTCCACCATCACCACCAAATAAATCCATCATTTTTTTCTTTCCGAAATACCGCCACATGCTGCCCCCGATTTTTTCCACCCCTGAAAACACCCTCGCTCCTGACCATTTCTTTTTCAACTCTCATAATTCTTCCGGCCTCCACTTACCCTTCTCTCTTATGCCCACAGTGCTGTTAGACGTGGTCCAACCACACTATATAACCCCTCTCATCCCTCCCGCCCTCAAGTCTCCCCTCCGCCCCTTTCCACCCCAAGCTCACAATTCTCCTCTCTCACTTGCTCCGATATGGAATTGCTTTCATTTTTCGTCACCGCGTCCCTAACGAACAGAAAACATGCGAAGAAAAACTAGAGACGGCGAAAACATCGCCGTGTCTAAGCTACGTGCATTTTCTTCAAAATGAATTTTGCAAATACATCAGTACATCAAATACATCAATGTCAGGTGAGACGTAATGGAATGAATGAGTCATGGCAGTGCATAAAGGAAAGGCAAAGGCAGATTCAGTTCCACAATTATTTATTGATGCGACCAATTTCGATACAAATGTTGATACTTGGACTGATGATGATAATTCTTAATGAAACCGGTCGCATCAATAAATAATTTTGCAGCTTGCCATCGCTTTTCCTTAATTCCTTCTATGAAATTCAGAAAAATATATTTAGGCAGGAATGCGTTCAAAATGCATGAAATCAATCAAACCACTGTGTCGTTGATGGAAGTTTTACTCAAAAATCTCTCTAATATATCTTAAGCATGAATCACTTCCGTTGGAACTCCACACCATATTTACAATTAGTAACAAAATTAGATAGATATCTCTCACATGTCCTGGAAATAGGTTATAAAATATTTACAGCCAGAGCTGTGTTACATTATGAGATACCTTGTAAGTTGCATTTTCGCTTAACTTCCTTAGGCAAAAGCATGACAAGTAAATTTACTTCTGCAGTTTCTGCCAATTTTGACTAGTGTGAACAGCCCACAAAACTCGAAATTCTCATGAATTGCTCTAAAAAGTTAAAGTTAAATATAAAATCGTGATAAGTAGCAAAATTTTGTTTTAATACTACAATGACGTGACCATTTATTTGAAATACATTTTAGCTGTGGAAATATAGTCTATAAACAATAAAGCGGTCGTTAATTCACCCGATTATTATCACGTTAAAACTAAAATATTTCTGCGTAATTATTGATCAAAGAATTTTCATACTTAAGGGACAATGACAAAAGGCAAAGTTATTAGAAGTGACGAACAATAGCGTCAACATTTTTGAAGCTATTGATGATGATGGGCGAAATCATTGACTTTTTGTCGGCTTCGTTTGGTAATTGTTTTATACGAGAATGTATGTGTAGACTCTCTCAAAAATATACTCATACGCTTAAGGACTGGAAAAAAAGACGATGGAAAATATCTCTCCGACGTCCTGGAAATAGGTTATAAAATATTTACAGCCTGAGCTACATTATGAGATACCCTGTTTTCTGCATTTCCGCTCAACTTGCAAAGATGTCGTCCTCATATCGAACCGAGCTGACTAAACCTTCTCGTAGGCATCGAAGATACCATTCAAATACTTTTATGAGCTGGCTAGAAAAGCTTTCTTAAGTACTACCAAATCCTGTACAATATTTATAAGAACTTAATGCATTCATTCTCAAGCGACTGACTGCGAGAGCGGGGCAGGTATGTTGAATAAAGTGCTTAAGAGCCTGTTATGGTAAGAAAAAAAATCTGTGAGAGCGATTAATGAATGGAATTTGTTTGGTACTCCGAGAATTGACGATGATCCGGATTAACTCGATGACCGGAGCACAGGCTAAAAGGTCTGCTCGGCGGGATCGCAATCCTTTGACCCAGATGAAGAGCCGTCCGTGCGCGGGGAGGAGACGGTGAATTGATGGGGAGAGATGAGGCTCTTCAGGGAACGGGTGATGCGCCTAGAGAGGAAAGATAAAAGGAGTTTGCAGCTGGCGCGTTCCAAGGCTTGCAGCGCCAAATTCTCCTCATTTGGTGTCCCTCAACTCCGCGCCTCATTGATTCCTATATCAAAATCACGTTTAATGGAATATTATTTTTATTTTTTACTTATCCCCAACAGGTGGTATATTTTCTCTTCAAAATTTGCGCACACTCTACCACAGGGATCGGCAAGCCATGGTCAAAACCGATTGATTGCAAATTCATAAAATGATTGCAATATAAAGTGACGATATTCCTGCATAGATACTGCGTGACGATGGTATAGGATTTACTTTCATAGTTCAGTTATTTTGAATAAACTAATTTTTTCACTTTTGACCAAAATAATTCAAATAGGAAATCGACGCGAAGATACAAAGTAAACTTTGTCCGAGCCAATCATAGCCCAAAGATTTATCCCGATCGAGTGCACTCTTTTACGGGTGATGATGATCATCAACTTGAGGACTAATTGTAAACCAATTTCAATAAAAATAGTCTTCGATAATATTATGTCACATTCCTTTTCTTCAAACTATTTGCTGCGCATATGGTATTGCTTGTATCGAAAATAATACATACATTTAAAACGAGAATTCTCGATCGTTTTCTTACAATTATTTGCTACTTTTTGAAAAAAAGCGGACTTTTAATGGTGGAGATCCCTTATTATACACGCCCGTCTTATTCGCGTCGCAAAAACCCGTGATTTCGAAATAAATCATACTCTCTTTGACCCAAATCACCCTGATATGCCTGCTCGTTGATTTCTATTATCCTGACAAAGATCATTTTTATAGACCTAAGGAAAAAGGAAAATAGATGAACGCTGCGCATGGTGGAGGAATGAGAAGAGAGGAAATGCAAGAAGCCGAATGACGTTCACGGGCGACCGAATGGCATGGGATTGGATTGGGAGGTGAATTTGGCCACGGGGACTGCGTCACTGGGGAGGCGTTTGAGAGGAGTGGAATGGACAGAAATGGAGGTCACTGTGAGTCCGCAGAGAAGGATGTGCACGTCGAGAGAGGGCGCTAGAGAGAGAATAAAAATAAAGATAAAGGATTGAGAGAGAGACAGTTGCCTGGAGTGGAGATCTCTATTTCGGGTGCAGCGCAGGGGCTCTCATAACAAGGAAATGTTGCCCTAATCCTCTGCCGATGCATTCACATTAGTGCTTACAGAGCGACGGTGTCGAGTGGATCTGCAGAGGAGGACAAGTTTCATTTATAGTTCAAGAAATATTCTTCCCTCATAAAAATGTTAACCTCCATCAAGAGATAACGCTAGAAAATAATTTTTAATACCGATTTGTTTCTCTTTGTGTTTTAATAGCTATCATGTACAACACAGTTTCTGATTTTCTGAAATATCATTAGATATTTTCAAGTAGTAACTAATAGTATGAGTTTCACGTATCAGGTTGCCTTATTGAGGATAATGACGGCAGAACGATTTTTAGAAGAGAAAGAGGGAAGATAAATAGGATTATTTAAAAACTTGCTTCAATATGACGATAACGATATTTATAAAATCGAGCAATGGATTCATAACAGTAGGATGTAAATTGATGGCCTGCTCGCCGGTATTCAACGCGTGTTGTTCACTCGAGAGTTCATTCGCTCTTATAAAGAGAGAACCAGTCTTTCCTTTACCGGAGTTTTTCTTGATTATGCTACTTGTGAAATATCAGAGCCTCAGAATGCATGTAAGGAGGAGGAAGAGGTTATGAAAGCAAAGGAACCAGGAGTCGGCGTTTGGATGCCTGCCTGTGGTTCTCCAGAAAGAGGAAAGATTTCGGTCGTGTGTGCGGGCTGCCTCGGGAAGACGGTGGTGGAGATGATTGTTAGTTAAGCCAAACGAGAAGATAATGATACGCAATAAAAGTAGGAAGCGCTTCTTGTCCGCAGGCAAGGAAAAAGTGGTGGTTGTATTGAAATATCTTGAGTTAAGATTTATTCCACTTACACAGAAGTAGTAAGTACAATATCAGCGGGAAATCAATCAAATTACCGATTACCTGGGAATTATTTCGTGTCTACGGTAATAATGGTAAAAAAGTGCATAAAACTATACTCAATTGTAATCGATTTTCCAGATCATTATCCGTATTTTTCTCCAAATACTGATGAGAAGCCTTTTAAATCAACTTATTGTTCGTTCAATTTGCCACATAGGTCTAGATAATTAGCCTCAAGAACCAATTGCTATTTTATCCTTGGTTTTTATTTCGTTTTTTATGTCCTCGAATCTCGGTATTTAGTACACGGGCGGAAATCTACAAAGATACAACAAATACATTGTGAAAACAAGTGTAAGAAATAAGTTTCAATTTGAAATCAATATGTATCAATTGTAACAGTTTACAACATTTAAAAAGTTGGTATGGTATTATAGTTTGCTAAATTTTAATGGCAAGCTGAAGATTATACATGCAAATATAATCCGTAGTACTACACAAGTTTTCTCCTAATTTCGGTTAACTACTCTATCCGCCTACACATCTTTAGCGGAATGGAAATTGTGTGCCCTTCCGTGCGCACATATCGCTCATTTCTCTCAGCGAACGAATTGCAAGTATCGGCAGCCAGGACTCCTCATCTCGTGCAACGAACTCTGATTGAGTGAGGACCATTTCATCCCCTTCGCGTTTTAACCGGGCGACGAGGTATTCGGGGAGTGGAATAAACATCCCCTTATGAATAATACATTAATTGGAGCACCCACCCCCTGGCAACCCTGCCAGCTTGCTATACAGTGTCGCTCTCCACCCTCTTCATCCTAAAATTCGTGCTTGATACGACGTTTTAAACAACTTTTAAAGGGAAAATACCCCTTTCCTGTCATGTGGGGCATGTCGAAACCGTAGTGTAATCTGAGAATAAGCTCCAGCTTTATCCAGCTGAGGATTGCCATTGTAAGCCATTCCGAAAGGTCGTGCTTTGCTTAGTCTGTGGTCAAGGCAACAGGGATCGGCGTAACCACCCAAAGCAGATATATATGGGCCCAAGTTCGGAGGCAAATAAATAAATGGGTAGACCAAAGTTTAGAAAGTAAAAATAAAGCACTCTATCCTAATGAAACAAAGTTACATTTAAATGCAATTCTATTAAAAGGTATTTCATACTCAAAGGCCGCGTCAATAATTTTATTTTGAGCTAGAAAAATTAAGTCTTGAATTCAAAAACAGCACAAACCGATTCGGCATAAATTTGGAATGAAAAGCTTTTACGCATACCCTAGGTACCAATAGAGGTATTGATTCGATTTTTATTACTTGAGTGGGTAGAATCTCCATTAGTATATATACCTATACCATGAGGAAAACTCTTGGTAATACCTTCGGTAGATTTGAATTGTCACTGAAAAAGTGTTATGCCTCAGAACCTTATGGAATGGACTTATTGTTAGAGGGAAAAGTTTAAGTTCTAGGTAATCCATTATCCGAAGTAGCGCCTCTTCTTGTTTAATCATTTTTGAAATTTTTATGAGCCTGATTTCATGTCTTTGCATAGGTAGACATACAATATTTTCTCCATAATGACGATGATTTGGAAATAAAGGATAAAAAATGATTGCTTCACCCATTGAAGAATATGCTTATTTCCGCTTAAAAATGATGAAGCAACATCATGGTTACGATTGATACCAATCTGGATAGCATCCATGTATTGGTAGACGGTCTTGTCCTCTGTACACCAAATCACACGTGCTTTATTCTATTTGCAATCGCAGAACCGTTTCAATCTGCGATGCAGGAGTATACATAATAGCTATTTACGAGATTAGTTTACCTCAGTTATAAAATAAGGAAGGCCTTCCACTTCCACCCGCTTTAATTGCCTTGAGAAAAATATTCTTAGTGCTGGGAGTTAAATTTGTTTCCGGGCCACTGCGCAGATAATACGCTATTCAGGTTCCTCGAATAACTTTGCACCAATTCAAATTGGAGGAAAGTTGTTCAACTGCTATCCCAAAAATCGTATTATCTTCTTCAATGAGGAGGAAATAAGTATACTGAATTAATGAAGGATAAAAAAGGAGCTGTGAACAAAACTTAAGTGGTATGCTAACATTAATCGAAGGATCGTTGTTTTATAAGTGTATAAAATACACCATTAATGGTATCCATATAACTATTCATATGATCGAAGATGATCTGATGAATTTTATTTCCTCTGAACAGAGCTGGCTAAAGGAAATGAAAACGCAGCAATATAACTCAGTGGTTTAATCACCGGTCTTGGATATTGTAGCCCTCAAAAGTTGGAGAATGAATCCCGAAAGTTCGGAGGCAAAGGAGCAGGTGGGAGGTGTAAGGATTAAAAGCTATATTTATTTTGTTTCTATTGCCTTATGTTGATTGTAAAGCAATTAGAGGAATTTTAAGTTTTTTTTGTAAATACTAATGCACTCTGTTATTATTTTGGAATGTGTGAATATATTGTATCTATTTTGCTCCAAAGAAAAAAAAAATTATTTTTTTTGTTATCTCAGCCACAAATTATTTTCTTTAGATTTCGTATTTTTTTTATCTAAGTTCATTGCCTCTGTAATTGGGAGGAATAAACTCAAATCCGATAGCCACGTACGTCAATAATCAAGCGTGTTTTGTTTTTTTTATAAAGTTGTGTGCATGTATTTGAGGTTTGTGAGCACTCAGGACATCGGCGATCCACGGGTCCGCGGCAAAGGGACTGGTTACCCCTGGCCGTGGTCTGGGCGATACCCGCCTTCTTCTTCTGACGGCTGACCACCGCAAGAGAGAAGGTCAGGCTAACGCATGGCGCAGACTAACCAGAGCGCCCAGTTTGGATTCCCGCCGGCGAGGAGGCGCGCGCAGGTGTATGTGCCACCGGAATGAAGCGTCTGCTAGTGTGCGACGCTGCTGCTGCCCTCCGTGAGGGAAATGCTAGAGAGAAGAGCTCGCCACGAAAAAGCTCTCTTTGGCCTACGAACTTTCAGGAGTCCACATCTCTCCATCAAGTGTGCTTAAAAATTCAAACCAGTGTGTGTGTGTGTGAGTGAGGGATTGAGGTATGTGGCTAAAGGGCTTTGATGATGTCTAATGTTCAATTTTGCTTTTCGTGATTTTCTGTTACGTGCCCGTTATTGGGATCTAAATTCTTAGCGTTGATTTTGGTTTGTGTTCCTTGCTGTTTCCAATTCATGTGCATTTATGTCAGGTCTTCGGGACCACGTGCGCCTTATGCCAAACTTTACGTTGTGGTTGGGATTTCCATAGGCCTCGATGAGGCGAGAATGTATTGTAAATTTGTCGTTCTTTCTGTGAGCTGCCAAATATTAAAATAGTTGGGGGAAAACATTATTTTGTGATTAGGATTGCTATATTAGCCGATGAGGCGAGAATGTATTTTAAAATTGTTGTTCTTTCTGTGTGCTGCCAAATATCCAAAATTAGTTGGAGAAATAAATATCTTACCTTGGCTTGTAACAGCTACTATTGAAACGTGTCGTTTTCTTCAAGGTCATTAGAAACCCTGGATAGTACCTTTAATTTTTTCCGTTGCTTATTATCTTATTTGTTTTCTTGTTATTATTCACTCCACTGTTAGCTATCCGCGTGCTTACGTGGTGGACGGGCATCTAGTCGAAATAGGCTGAATTTGCAAACCCGACGAGAGGCACCCGTTACAATATCTTCGGAAATCCCAAAATTAACTACTTCCGGAGTAGTTCAGGGGTGAGGGAGGTACGAAAACAAAAAAAACTATCCTCCGGCAGGCCAAAACTCTTTCTGCCGCATGCCTCTTCCATTGTGCCCGTGAGCACAAAAAAGAGGTATTGGAGCGATGTATAGTGGCTGAAAAAAATATCGCAGCAGCAGGAGCGCGGCACTCGCGGGTCACGGAAAACTCCCAAGAGGGTTTATAACAAAGAATGGCTGTTTGGTGGATGGGGACGTAACTGATATAGCGTGGGCGGGGAAGGGCTGTGCTGAATGCCCCGCACATAACCTCTGGCCACTTCCTCCCTCAGTAAAAGCATATAGGCGACACTTTGTTTCCAGACAACTACTTGTTCAACACGCTCAAACACACGAGTTACGTCAGATGCATAACCGAAGGGTGTGTGCTAGTCATGTGTTTCAATACCCCGAACTTCTCCCTGCTCAAACGACAACCCTTTCCTTGTCCCCATGGGGAGAGGAAGGGGAGAGGTAGGGACAAGGGCACACAACACGGTATACCATCACTACCCCTCGCACTCAACCCTACTTACCTACTCTTCTCAAATAGGTGTAGTTTTTTGGTCGGATTCCCTCCATTTTCCATCCTAAACACACGCTTTAAATAAGATAGCTCTCCTCAAAGTAATACCCAAAATAATTGCCATTACATTAAGTAGGTAGTTAAAAGGCTTAGTGAGCTAGAATCTCAATTCTTGAATAAAAGATTAATTTTGAACTGGTTCATAAAATTCACCCGCTCCACGATTTAAAAAAATGGCTGAAAAATATTAAATTTTAATTAAAAATCGCTGATTCATAATCTTTTCTGGTTAGGCTCTCTCTTCTTCACTGAGGTCCTTCCGTATCCAGAAGCTATAATAGTGATAGTATTTTAGCAATGATAAAAATCCGAAAAATTAGGTTTCATTATCATAGTACTTAGGTTCAAGAAGCTAAAATCAAGGATATTATATCGCATCACATGCACATGTATAATTGGCTCTTCTATATTCAAAATTATCCATATGCTCGTATTGATGAGTTTTAAGAAAAGTTCACCTTGAAAAATGAATAAGTACAAATGAACTCATAACTCTATGTCTGACAAGTAACACCCACCATTCATCCAACCCTTCCCGAGCCCGTACAATTCATTCCAACTTCGTCCCCCCACTGGTCCCCTTTCCAATGTACAATATGCTTGTAGCGGGTGTTGTCGTCCTCATTTTACCGCACTGAGGGTGGATATTCAAAGGCGGATTTCACAGGACCCCTCTCTCGCGACAATGCTCTGAGCGAACATGTCAATTCACCCCCTCGTCAACTGCACCGGTTCTCGTCCACATGCTCAGGGGTTTTGGGTGCCTCCTATCTTAACATCCTATATCTACACCTGCTCAGTAATTGCAAGAAGATAAATAACAGCAGCGGCATATTTTATGCCTCCTTAAGCCTGCGTGATAATATCACATGTAAATTGCATACGATCGTATCAGCGACTGAATTTCGTATTATCAAGTTGAAATTATGATAAAAAATTCGTGAAGTTAATGAAAACTGGCATAAGAACGGAGTACTTTTGGCTAAATCATTCAGTGAATAATATTTTTCTAGCTCACGCCTTTTGATCAGAGGCTAAAATTCTTCCTGGGCTATGAATTTCGAAAAAAAAAATTCTGAGGACTTCATAAAATTGAACCGCTGCACAGTGGGCTGAAATCGAAAAAAGCTGGCCAAAAGTCCAAAATGACGTTTTTGAGATAGAGACTTCAAACTTGGCGTAAATACTTATAAATGATTACCAACTATAGACGTATGCGCCATTTTACATCAATACGATCCGTTACTGAGATACAGTGGCCCAAACATGACCAACTTTTTAAAAACACGCGAGGTCTCGTTTTTCTTCAGAAACCTTTGAATTTAAGCAGGTGGTGTTGCGTTGGCATGGTTTTTATGGAATAAAAAACGCAATATTCCTATGAATTGATGTTTTTCCTATAATTTCCATGAATTTTGAAGATTTTGGTTTTCATGTGACTGGTTTTACAACGCAAAATGGCGGACCCGTTTTTCACGTGAAATTTGACATAAAGTAGACATTATCTTTCGTTCACGAAATATATAACTCAGGAAACTCACATCACGGTGTAAAGTAAAGATTTCTCAAGAATTCTAAGCAGAAATCTTGGAAAAAAGTCTGCGACGAAGGAAATGACAGCAATTCTTCGATCGCGAGTCAAGGCTGAGTTACACGCCGCGGGACCCTGAGGCTCGGTAACCGAGGTCGATGTTTCAAGTTTTTTGATATTTTATTCTTGAAAATCGTCATTTTAAGCACAGAACCTAGTAATTAATGACCTAAAACACTATACTGATGACATTAGCAAGGATTATGGATCGACCGAATTGACCATATAACGCGTTACTCGAGTGGATATGCTTGGGATTGGATATTTGTCGGAACCATTCCACGAATAAGAAATATGCTTCCGGTATTAAAGTAGGGTTAAATGATTGAGTTGGCATACTAAAGAGAGAGAAAAACAAACTGTTTTCGCGAAATGCAACTACCGTTACCCTTTTCCATTTAGACCCTCGCCGAGGTGGGTCGCGCGTAAAGGGGCGTTTTATGACGGCGTACAGCATTTGAAGGTATTTAACAGATTCTTCCTCAAGTGTTTTTCCCTTTTCTCTACAAAAAATACTTTTCAACTTTTCAAAGCGCGCTGATGAGTATTTCATAGATACATACATGTAGCTAAAAATCTTTCGTATTGATGAAAAATTCGCTCGACAATCTCCCGTTATATTAAAATTTAAATGCGCGGGTTGTCTAAATGAAAAAATGCATAATTTCCACCATCTGACATTCGAACTCCAAAAATGTATGAATCATAATAAGGGCACGTTTGTTTCTGCGAACTTCAAACAAGCATAACAGAATGAGAAATATTATGATTATATATAATTATTAGAATTCATCCATTTATATAGGGTATCATTGTTATTCTAAACAATTCCAAATTGTTAAATATCAAGCAATAGCATACTAAAAATCTTTTTAGGTATATGGTATTCCCAATCAAGTCATAAATGTGCAAAATTAATCCATTATTTTAATTTGATAAGGGGTTAAGAATAGGCAACTATATTTAGAAAAGTGCTAAGCAGTTAAAAGGCAAGGGGTCATAAAGCGAAATTGTTACATGTTTTTTGCATTCTAACTTACATGATAAGTATGGCTGAAGCCTGATGCTTATAGTCTGAAGCCTATAGCCTGAAGCTTTATTTCTCATTGATGGAGGACGTTGTTAAAGCTATAAAGTAACGTGCTCTCCAATTGTCAGTATTATTGATGTTAGCTATCTAAAAAATGAATGCCAACGTCCATAATTCACATTTCAATGAAATATGCCTGACATCTCCGACAAAAATTAGATTTATTAGTTTTCCACTAGGTTAATTGAATTTAATCACACGAATTAACTGGGAATGAGAATGAAAAAGGCATGATCAATCAATTACTTCGCAAATATTTTGTTACAGGATTCAAAACTGGACATGAATTGGAAGCATTCATTGAGTCAGTGAAACAGTAAAAACTCTGAAGGAAAACTAAACGCGAGTGAAAGACCCAATTGCATCTGACATTCATAAATATGAAAACCTGTATTAATTTTTTCCACATTCAAGTTTTCTCTCGCCTGATTGCTTCTCTAGGTTAGCTTTTATGTATGACCTTAGTATGTCACTTCAAAATCAGGAAAGGTGTATTTAAAATTATATTCTCGGTTAAAGTGCTAATTTAAGTGAGATTAATCTGAAGATAAAATCAAATCTGAAGGCCATTTAAGCTACCCCTCCACACTGTCTAAATTATCTTCTTCCCTTATCGCGCCTACACAACAGTCATCCACCACGGTGCACCGTAAGCCCTCTGATATTCTTATCGTCATCGAAAAAAATATTATACCATTTTACATTGCGGATTTATTTATTCGGGAAAAATAAACAAATATAATAAACATTAACAAAAGCGCGGAAAAAGTTTCATTTGCAGAGATAATGGAAAAAAATAATAAAGCCTTTATTTTCTATTTTGGTCGACTGAGGACTTGGATGCCAACGCAGCTAGTTTAACTCAGAGCAGTGTTTGTCAGAGAACCCTTTGTATCCCTCGCTGGCTTTTGAGCACATCGTGGCTAATTTCACACGTTTTCCGCTCCATGAGATTTTTAAGTTTCACACCTCATCATCAAACCAACCTCTCTGCATAATTAGGCTCCTCTTTCACCTCTCTCTATACTTCCACTGCGGTTGATGACCGTCTAGGTACTTAAACAGGAGGTCAATGGCCAATTGGCAAAAAATAAGGGACTCCAGGCAAAAGACTTATTCTTCATCGAATAAAATATTTGGTCCAACTTCCTATAGTGCACCAGTTTCTTGAAAAATACACCAGCCTTGAGCATACCCATACCGAATGTTACCTTTAATAATCGGTATCCTTCAGCAATTTATCGTAAATGTGTTTTGAAAATATAATTAATTCTTTCATAAAAATCTGTTGATAATTGTTTAGCAGCAGCCATTCATGTTCATTAGCCTTATCTTGGATTTACGGGACTCCACGCTCAGTTCAGAAAATCTTTCCTTAGAAAAACAAACCTCTTTTAAATCTTGAATAACTTGTTAATGTGACAAAATGAATCTCCTCTTTCGCAGTAAAAACAACTTTTCACTCTCTAAGTCAGGTGTGGTATGACAGGAAGTGACTTCTTCATACCATACGAATACACAAGTGTTGGTTGACAAACGTGCAGAATCCTCATTCTACGCTTACCTCATCCTCATGATTATAGTACAGTTTAATTAAATACCACTAATTTCGACCGCTACATCATGACACCTTTCATGACAATAGTAGAAACATATTTTTACATTTCAAGAAACATAAGCAGAGCAGTCCAGCGCTCGCGTTATTCACGAGCGTGGACGAGGAGGTGCGATCCAGGCGAGAAGATGGCCGGGGATTGGCAGAAGGAGCGATTTAGAGGACTTTGGGGGAGGGGAGTTAGTAGAGGGCGTACCGATACGTGTGAGGAGGGAAGGAGTGGGCGATGGGAGTGGGAAAGTGTTGCAGGTCTGTAGAAATCTCAGTCAGACAACCACTCTCTCTTTCCCCCTCTATCTCTTCACATTCTGTATCGCGTCACCCAACGCCCTCTACATCTGCAATCCTACTCTTTCCATCCCTTCCCTACATATGTCCCGCGGGTATATATCTTACGTACCTCACATCAATTTTTCTGTTGTGCAATTTTTACTGTCTCTTTTCTTTCTATCCAAATCCTAATGTTCCCCATTCTTGTCGCCCATCGCCCTTCGACCCAGGCGAAACGGAAGTGTTGAGGAAGTGTTGGGGAAGCGTCGGACGGAGTGTTCGGGAAGTAGCGGGCAAGTGTTGGGGTAGCGTTGAGGAGGTGTCGCGGAAGTGTTCGGGAAGCAGATTATGGCCCACTTGGAACGCTTCCGCGGAAGTGTTTCGGAAGCGTTCGGGGAGTGTCGACAACGGTCGCGGTCGAGTGTCGGGGAAACGTCCAGCGAGCGTCGAGGAAGTGTTTCCCACGCTTCGGAAGCGTTCCGGGAGTGTCGGGGAAACGTCCGGGAAGTGTTTCAACCACGAAGTGGCGAGGAAGTGTTCGGCAAGCGAAGGGTCGACAGTCAGGTAGTGTTGAGGAAGTGTTCGGGAAGCTGCCGGGAAGCGTTCACGTACCGTTAAACGCTTCCTGAACACTCCCGCAACACTACCCGGACACTTCCCCGAACGCTTCCTTTTCGACAGGGGAGCCGAGTTCAAGATTAAGGCACGCAGAAAAATGAGATAGAAAACCTTCCCATCCGCATAGTACACAAACTCCAAGTTCTAGGCCATGTTTTCACCGATTTTCTAGGAAAATGTTTCGGTGTGGGAGAGATTTAGCCCGTTATTTTCTTTTTTTCATGGGTTTTCCGGAAATCTTTCGAACCCATGGCTACGTGAATCTCTTCCCAACCTCTTTCTCGTGGGCACATATAATTTCTACCGCTCCACCATTTTCCGTATTTCTCTTTTACCTCCCTCTACCTTTACCCTTTCCTCTTTTCTCTCTCCAAAGCAACCCCACTAATTCTACGCATTCCTACCGCTCTTCGGGCCGAGTTCATCAGTAAAACCCATAAATGAGATGGTACAGCTGTCCAACGCAAATAGTGCACACACATCTCGTTCTAGGCCATGTTTTCGCCAACTTTCTATGCAAATTCTTTGGCATGGTTGAACTTAAATCCGTTCTTTCATCCTATATGGGTTTTTTGAAATTCTTTTTCACCGTTGGGAATGTGATAATGCCGCATATTATTCTAAAATCAAGCCTAAGATAATAGTTAAATGGATTTCGATAATATTTCATGAAAATTATGTTAATGAAATGAGAGGAAATTCCATTCTTTCCAAAGAAAACACCATTTCAAAAAAGTAAACGAAATAGGAATTTTTAATTAACCGCTGGCGAAGGAAGAACTCTGGAGCGTAAAATAACACATTTTCACGGAAAAAATTTAATGAATTAACCGTCAATATCTCACTGAAGCATCAATAACTTAATTATAAGAACTCTGTGAAAATATTTTCTGCAAATAATAAGAAATACAGATAAATGTGGTCTAAAATGCGAAAAATATCAAATTACATTCCATGGATAAGTTAGTGACTAAAATAAATTATTTGAATAGCTAATGCTTTTCACAAGCCTCAGCAATTAATCTGAGGTAAGGACGATATTACACGAATCAATAACCGAATTATTAGAGAGCGAATAGATTTAATATGTTTTAAATCCTTGCATTCTGATTATCAATCATAATTGTTGCATTCACTATTAAGTACATCAATCGTTTTTTTCAGGAATTGGGCCAAAAAAGAATTCTAAATATGTATACATTCAGAAATACTTGAAACGGAACTGTAGGTATATTAAATTATAGTTCTCTTACATATAATTTCGTAAGTTGATAAATTTGCAAATTTACTCCTTTGTTTTTAAATTCGCAAAAACTATGTTATAAATGATTTAAAGGCCAATGAAATTTTCCTAAAAGGTTCTTGCTCATGCATAAAAAATGAAACTGTTTTTATGCACTCTATAGATATGAATCCTAAGTTATATGAATATTTTCAACACTATAATTTTATTTTATCGCGGTTAAAAAGGCTTTCCATTAATTGGGTGCAAAACATGTAATATATCAGTGTAAGAAAAAATATATTCGGCGTTCACACCAACGTTCCGTTTGGCAGCAATATTACGATCTCTTAACCAATTTAGTCACTATCCCTTTGTTTTAGGTGGATGCTAGGTAGTATAACTATTGCGAGTGAAGCGTAAAAAGTATGGCCGCTAAATATTTATTCTGCATATGGACTCAAAATTCAGAGTGAAAATACGCATTACACGTTTCATAGGTTGTGGCTTATCAGTAAGAAAATAGTTATATGTATGTAATAAATTAAATGATTTTCAGTTCATTCTTTTTCTGAATAACACACTAGGAAGAGATGACTCCGGAAAAATGAGTTTTTTTTCGATCGGTGTGAGTAATGCTTCTATTACGACGGAGAAGAGAGGACTTGAGTAGGTCTCAGACAGCAGGCCCGGAGTGGTAGAGGGCGTAGGGGTGGGGAGAGGGAAAACAACGGCTGTATCTTTTGGGCTTTCGGACCAGAACCTCCCATTCCTCGTCTTAAAACAGATTTACGGCCCAGATTTCGATTTCGCTGTTCGGATGATCGAGAAAATTTTACGGCGCTGGTGCGAGGCGTTAAAACTCTGCGATGGAGGGGAGATGTTTATGTGGTAGGTCTGAGAATAGGCTGCATTAAATGTGGAGGGAGGGTGGGTGTATGACCCTGGAAGACACGAAGCCCGACCTGCCCGCCTACCTGCATCGAAAAAACCTCCTCTCTTTCATCCACTCCCCGACGCCTATGTTAAGAGGGTAGTTTCTATTCAAATGGAATTCTTGTGCGATATATATATTTGACAGTCATAGACGGTTTTCATTCAAGTTAAAAGGAAATTAAATGTTGACGGTATATTGATACTTTCATTCTTAAATTTTTAAGTCACATTTTTTCGAGTATTTGAGCTGAGCGTGGTGCAAATTTCAGCTCACTGACTTGATTTCACTAACCCATTCATTCAATTGCTAATGAATAAAAAAGTAAGCTGGGACAAAATTATGCTCTTATTTAAACGTGTGTTATGGTGTTGTGAACATTTATACCTTCCTAAGTAAAAAATCAGGAATTTATTCATGAATAAATCTACATTTTACTTTGATTTGGACATTAGCCGCATTAGCCAGCGTAAAAACTCAGATTCAAATGCAATACCAGAAAATATAGCACGAAAAGCACAATTATTGCGACTGTCTATCGAATGATGTATAATAACCTATAAACTATTCACTTATTTACATACACCTTTATATAGAGCATATTAATTTATTCGGTACAAAACGTAGCCACACTTTACGCTTAAAGGTATCTTTGACTCATATTACCATTTTCCGTGTATTACAGTCCTAAAGTTGTATAAATGTGTGTGATACTTTCCAGAGTTAAATGGAATTGCCATGGTTAGTTATTCTGATATTCTAGTTGGGCATCTAGCGCATAAAAAGTTTATGAAAATATATCTCAACTTCACAATAATTTGTGAGGAAAAATGAAAATTAAAACAAATACACGTTATCCAACTCCAACTTTTAGGAATCAAGTTTCGAAGTCAAAGAGGATTTTTAAAGAGTGGAACATAATGTGGAATAAGTGATGGTCTCTAAAAGTAAAAGCCAGCAGTACACTACAGCTGTCATGTATTCATAAATAATATAGCTATTTAAGAATGAATTTTTCTTCTGCCAGGTATAATCTATAATTTTCGAATTTTCTGCCCCCCCCCCCTTCATGCATATATAAAGAATGTTTACGGTACTGCAAATATTCCAAAGCAAAGGGCGTCATCAATTGAACAGTAACTATCATGCAATATTAAAACGGAAATTTAAAGAATTAGATAGTTAGATTTCATAACTAGCCATTTATTGCAGCTACATTGAAGATTGTCCTACCTGGGTCAAATAAATTTTTCTCGTTAAAATGACGATATAGGTTAGGGAATAATGATTTTTAATCCACGAAACTCCAATGAGAAAATAGATCTACTGTTATTCCTACCGCATCTTTCGCACGCCTCTGGTAACTGTCCTACTAGGATATTTTTTTATTCCCTTCACTCCCATACATTCATTGCGAACTGACTGTTGGTCTTCCTTTCCTCATATCATCTGTCATATTACTCTGACTCACGCCTTCTCATCGCATATTTTACTGTCCCTTACTCCTTTATTTTAATTCCAGCGTTCTCTGGCTCATTCCCCAATCTCTCCAGTTTTATTTTTATTCTCTTCCAACATTCCGATATCCTCTCTCGCGCAGCTTTTGTCTCAAGTGTCTACTGTCATGGAGACATTTTCCGCCCCCACCACCCCACAAGGATGCCACCACATTTTTCCTCTAATCCATTCATCCTTCAAGCAGCGAAAAGTAGTGCTGCCAAGAAAGCCTCGGGGTCATGAGGACGGGATTTCGCGTTGAAGATTATGCTCTGGGTCTCGGCTGGAAAAACTGGAAAAAAGTTTTATTTTAGGAAAATATTACGTAAGATAAAGAGCGAATTTATGTCAAGCTGAAAGCCGAATTTTAGTTTTTGAAAGCTGAGTTTTGCGGCTGAAAGACATAAAGAAATCTTACACCGCGCGAGAGTTCCAAGTAATTAACTTAGGGGATGATGACATTTCATTTGACTCATACTCATCTACAAGCCATAATAAATGCCTGACGTAGATAATCGTGCGTGAAAACAGTAATGCAACTTATCAACATACGCTCGTTCGCAGATTTCTGCGGCGTTGAATGGATGAAGAAAAATCATTTCCGGGCTCCCGGCAGCGTATGTTGACGAAGATTATCCTCAGGTAAGGAATGGCAAGAAACTTCGTGATCCTCTATTTCAGAGGGGATTTTAGGCGCCAAAACTAGGAATGTTCTTCAGCCAATTAGAGAACGTCCATAGGATATGATGACTGCTGTTATCCAGGGTTTTCCAGCCGCGTTGTATTTTTGGATAACCCAGATAAAATCAGTTATCATGAACATCGCCGCGAAAACTTTCGCAGGAACGCAAGGATATGGAACAGGATATTAAATCCAAATAATTGGGAGGTATCAAAACCTCACCATTGAATCGAATTTTGAGTAAACTCATGGAAGAATTAAAAAAAACATCCAATGAGGTATATAAGCAAGTGATTGGATCGCCGATAAGGTAACAAATCGTACCTTTTTTACCGAATTAAAATTTACCCATTTGAGCGTTGATAACTTGAAAGAAAGACGGCTGAAGAAAAATAAAAGCAGAGAGCATAATTTTGGAAATATCATTCACTTACTCGGAATAGAAGAGGGTGGGAGGATCTTAATGAGTGGAGGTATGGGAGGGGAAAATGGCCCGAGGAGGAGGATAGGGTGAGGGAAAGTTGTCAGCCACTTCAGGGCCATTCTCAAGAGAGGAAAAATATTCTCCAAAATTCTCCTCCCGGTCTCAATTAGGCTAATAATATCCACGAGTCTCAATTAATTATTCTGTTTTCGTATTAATGAATACGGAGAATCAGCATCCGAAAACGAAATTATTTTTCGTTTCATATTTAACGTTTTAAATATTCTCAGAAGGAAGAATGTTCTATGTAACAAGAAGTCTCCTGCTTGAATAATGTAAATTTACTTGTACCTAAATGAAGTTTCTCCTGTGGTTTCAGATTCCCTGGGATAAGATTAGAAATCTTCCCAAAACAACATGCATATAAAATAGGTCTTCTTTCTACGCAAGTCACAAAACAATTTAACTCCTTTAAGTGTGGTAGTAGTGTACCATTCAGTATTTTCGCTGAATAATCTTTCAGCGTTAACCAGAACATGTTAGTAATCAAATCAATGAGCTAATTCATATCGTAGCGATTCTTTTAGCAATCCGCTAAATCTCAGGAATACTAGTAACCTCGTATTACTGCAAAAGCAATATAAACGATTATCAGATACATATGGGTGTTCGGCAGTGTCAATAGATGTATCCAACTTTCAGAAACAAAGAGCGGACGTGGATCAAAGAGCGGACGTGGTCTCATTGCAGGCGGGCGGGTCACGTCCATGGTTAAACACCCACCCCTTCCAAACGTAGGTTTCCGCGGCGATGATTTGATCTCTGCATTTCTTCAGGGTTTTCTTCCGCGTCAGCTTGTTTGCAGACAACAGATTCGCTGACTATCCTGCCAGCGTCTTCAGGTCGAAGGTGTCGGCTGTTGGTTTCTGCCTCGCTTATATACCGTAGGCTGGATGGGAGCTGCACGGTGATTGGCTCTCTGACAGGGTGCTTCTCTCTGATTACCAATCTCTTAGATGACTCTTTTCCAGGCGCTGTGAAGGAAGTATCCATCTTCTCTATTGAAATTCAATGGTGTTTTTTGAATTTCTACTGCTTCCCTGAGTTGTCTCGGGAAGTATTGGCACTCCTTAACTAAAAGTTTCTTTTCCTCAAATTGGTCGGAACGGAAATGGAAATGCATGGTCGGAACCTGGCCACGACAGTGCAGATAAACTTTTAAGGGACGACGTCATCGCAATACATACATACTTAACCCTTTTTATGCAGTTTACCACTTCCCTGTATTGAGAAGGTCACATTGTTCTTTTTATTTGTTCAATCTATATCTACACATGTTTCAAAGGTATTTCCAAACCTGAATAAATTAATTAAATGCAGGGGGTATTTACTCCTTTTCATTTTGAAGAAAACCTTTAATAAGATAGATATAATGAATTTATTTTTAGTATAACTCTCTTCCATTGCCTAATCTGAGAAATTTGTACTGTGCATCTGTTGTGACAAATATTTAGTTTAAGACTCGCGTCATTTACGTAAACATCACCTTACTGTGATGAGAATCCGTTCGCTAATGTCGTAGATAATTTCCAGTATTTATTCCATTGCCTCAAGGCGTAATTAGCAGTTACAAGTTCGTAGCCTAAGGGAAAGACATACTGGCATATAATTCGCAATATTAATGTACAGGAGTGTTAGAATCCCTGCGTAAGCTCATACAGTTCACATGAAAGAGTGGTTTTTGAATTTAAAATAATAAGATTTGGCCTTATTTCCTTGGAACCCAACATATTCTCCACAAAGTTTTCATTAATTTACACAGGTTTCAATGCCATAACGACGTCTGCCAGGGTTGCGGACAGGTGCTGCCACTAAAGTTCCGACTTTCACCGCGGCCTCAAAAACAAGCCACTTTTTTCTCGGGAGTAACAGCGGCTTGCTTACCACTTAACTATTCCCCCTCCACCTCCCCTCCCTCTCGAAGCTTTCACGCTGCAACCCCCGCCCCCTCTTCGCCTTTCTCGCAAAATGTTCTCGATCATCCGAACGGCGGAATCGTAATCCAGGCAATAGATCTCCTCGCAGACGAGGAATGGGAGGTCCCGGCCCTCTCCCCCAAAAATCTTAAAGATACAGATTTCCCTCTTCTAACCTCTTCCTCCACCTCTTCCCGCCCTTCACCACTCGGGGATGTTGTCTGCGTTCTTCTAAATTCCTCTTTTTCCGTCAAAGTAGAAGGTTAACTTAAACTGATCGAAAAATCTACTTAAGTCCTCTTTTTCCAGTGTCATATAATCTGGCTACAGTATCTACTGTGACAACTGCATATAACTGCGTGAAATATAAGACTATTTTTGAAACGAAGAAAAGACTAGAAATTCTTTCGATTACTCTGTTGACATTAAAATAATTCGATAAATAATAAAATATTTATATTCCATATTAATATAGCTAAACAATTTTCACATTTAACTCGAGAATCGCTGAACCAAAATACGCATATGCAAAAAAATATGAAAAAAGATGGGGGTGTAATTAAACTACCGAGATTCGCATAAATCATAGGCACGAAGAAGATACAACGGAGATCACTTATTTTGTGGAAAAACTGCTAAAATAGTACGCTGCATCCACCCGAAACTTTTGACGACTTATTTTGGCGTTGGGTATTTTCTCCTTCGTCTATCGGCTTATATCACTTTATTTTCCTTCCAATTCCGTTTGGGTGTATTCTGCATAATCCCGCAAGATATCTTGATAGAGTAGACCACTACTTACTGCTACAGATTTACATTACAAGCGCGAAATTTGAGCAATGATTTGGGGAAAGATTGTAACGTATATCAAGGCACTCGCTTCATCCGAGACCAAATGATACATAATGAAGCACATTTCCAAACTAGGGTACGATTTACGGAATTGAAAATAATCACAGCCTGTATAAGCAATATATTGTATCAATTGGAAATTAAGCATTAACCCCAAAAGAAAACTGATGAAATGGACTGTATTTTAAAATAGAGCACAGTATCCGTTCCTACCTTTCGTCGATTAGCGCCTGCTTCTTCTCCCCCGCCTAGTTCTGCTCGGAGCTCCGTTCTCTCCTCACACATCGTATTCACACCCGCGCAACTCCAATCAAAAAACAATACTACTCCGTCGTCGTGATCCAGGTTGACTCCTCTCAGCAATGGGAGTTTTGTTTGAAGGCCGACACCCAGTGGCATCCATTCCAATAAATACGAAACACAGCCACCTGCAAAACAATACACAAATCATAATAAAACACTTATCTACCATCAATAAAAATTAAGATCAAGTTGGACAAAATAAGCTATATTTTTATAAGCATATAAGATCCGAAGTATAAATGTAAATAAGCTATAATTAGGGGTGTCAACAGCAATTTATATTCGTAATGATATAATTTCAAGTGTTAAAATAGTCCATCGCAAATATCGAGAATAATTCGATCACTCCTCACTTATCACCGCGCTTTTGACGCACCGCATATAATTATGTAATTCTATAATCCAGATAAAATATCTTAAAATTATACTTATTACCATCTATTATCAACCAAGTTTAAGTATTACAAAAGCATGAAATTTACAACCATTTTTACTCTGGGTGGTAGTAAAATTATTGTCTCAAATGTGACTAGATATATTGGATATGGTATTTTCAAAGAAAAACGCAAATTTTACCGTGAAAAATCTCCGAATATTATGTTTGCAAGTGGCCTGAAGATAGGGTAATCTTGAATTCTCATACATCGCTGAGGAAAGATTTGTCGCTCATAATCTAGGAAACAAAATATAAATGAATCCGAAGCATTTTCTCTTCGTCCATTTTCCCTTCCTCCCCGTTTTTTTCGGCATCATTTCAGCATCCATTCAACTTTTCGTTCGGATGGATTTCTTTTTCTACTTTCCTACGTCTCCTCAGGGATTCACCTCCTCAGAATGATAGCCCTACCCGCCACATCGATACCCATTCCTCTCGCACCTCGTTCTTGTTTCTATTCTTTATAGATAGCGTATCCGTAACCGACGCCTCTCTACCTCTCTAAATGGTTTTCCCTGCTCATAGCTCGTAATGTTTTATTGGCATGCCGTATGCATTTAGCATGGAGTTAACACATTCCGCTATGAGGTGGTGGCTCAAATTTCCGAAGGGAGTCGGATTCCGATTAAGGAAGGACGCGTTCGTGGAGTGTGATACTGGTGGTGGTGAAAGATAGGTGGCGTGGATAGGTATTGAAAGTGGATATGAATGAAGAGATGAGTGAGCGCCCCATATTTCCTTTTTCAGCGGTGACAGTGCCACCTTGGCGGTACGAAGAGGTGTGAAAAAGTAATTGGCGTTAATAGATCAATCAATCAGTGATATAATCAATCATAATCATGAGCCGCGCTAGTAACGGCTCATGCGATTTTAAAGCAATCAGATATTCAAAAGCTAGGCAGGAATATAATTTTTTAACCGCTTGTCATGGGAATTTCCCTGGGGATGATATAAATAAAGCTATCGCGTACGTGGTATCTTCTGACCCTCACTGATTTTCCATTCTTCCCCTCTCCCTCCACGAGCAACCACATAGTGTAATCCCTCGGGTTGCTCTAAAATTGGATCACTCGCCGATTGGCTTTCAATCGTCGAGAAAGTCAAACGTTTTAAGAGAAGGACAGAGGGGTTGAGGAAGGGAATTTGGCATGTGAGTGATGGTGTTCAATGAAAAATACATGTTGCATAACATTCCAATTTTAACAACGCAAAGTGAAAAAAAAAGAATTTCTAATTCTATTATAACAATTCGACTTAAAAATGAGGAATGTAATTTAATTCAAATGGTACGACTCAATTGGATTCGTGCCACTTTAAAAATCTGCAATTTTGCACAATATATGCTAGGATTTGTGGGGTTGTCATGTTTACTTTTTCTTCGGATAACATTGCATTACATCACAGGGATAATAGGACAGACTTCGGCATAAATATAATAATATGAACTCTAAGGACTGAGCCTAGACATAATTATATTCAGTTTAACGATTGTAATACCCAAGTGCTATTGGGGTACTATTTATATCAATCTTATGACAGCACATATTACGCATGCAAGAATTATTTGCGTCATGATTGGTGACTTCATCATCAACTTCAGCGTTACCGTTTCTTCGCTGGTACTTTTTGGTTGCATATCGAAGGTGAAATTGCCCAAGTATTTTGAGTGGGAATCTCTCCGCATTCAAAATTTCCAAGCCAAAGTGTGACAGTCAGTGGAAACATTCATATATACTATATTCATATATGCGATATTTTCACATAAATCTCTCGAGGCCTCATTTCAAATTGTCCCCATCCATCCTTCTTCTTACTTCCACAATCCAACCGGCACACCTTCCAGCCCCTTCCTTCTACACACTCTTGCCCAGATTAACGTGATTCGGATCGAAAAGTGCTCTTCTCCCACCTATTCCAGGGTTACCCACCCCCACAGAGAGACTATCCCGTCCCCGCCTCCTGCGACGCCAACACAGATGCCGAGATGTCGACACCGTCAAGGCGAGACAGACAAGTGAACGCTGCGTCGCGGAGGTATATTGTTACACGAAACGATGACATAGGTTGACGCTTTGGTTATCCAGGCCATAAATATATTTATACAAACACAACATTTATTTGTTTATAAACACAATGATCGAGCCCCTCACTAGTCAGCTTAATATTAAATGGATTTTGCTGAAAATCCACCAATTTCCCTCCATGGCTGCAAAATAAGGTTTTTCCCTTATGCCTATTAAAACACGTGAGGGTAATTATGAGCAGGTCACTTGGCTTGTCTAGAAAGCATTCGAAAGTAGGGGGATAATATTAAAACCAATAGACGGGAATCATTATGATATTATCATTATTGAAGCTGGACGAAAATAGAAGTGACAGATAAAAAAATGTTTGACTGATATAAAATCGGTATCATTCGAATAAGATACCAAGCGAAAAAAAATTAGTCGATAGCAAACCACAAGCCACACGAACGGCGCAAATAAATACATCACCTCAGCATCCTTCCATAAAAATGCCAGAACACTACCTCGTACTTTATGCCACTTTTGCAGCCTTATTGAATTCCCGCCATTCCCATGCATAACTTTTACAGCTTGAGCCTTTCCGAACTGTTTGAGTCAGAGACGGGAGATTTTTTGAATCCCTTCCTCAATCCTCACCCACTCTGTTGAACGGCGCCTCTCATCGAAGTCGTTCGCAGCTGCACTCTTTCTTTAGTATTTATTATTTATTCTGATGTGAGGCATGAGAAGAATAAAAGCAAAAATAGAGAGAGAGAGAGGGAGAGAGAGAGAGAGAGAGCATGCAGGGGTTAGTGGGAAGGGGAAATTGGGAGGCTACCCTCCCACCCCCTCCTCTCAATCCCAATTTGTCAAAATACACTGTTTCTCACCATAATTTTCGGTCTACTGTGATCCTCCGTGGGAGAGACTCCCGAAGAAAAATAGGCAGAAAACTTGATATCGTGATGAGTTAATGCAAAGCAAGTCACCCCCACTTACTCCCAAGCATCAGCCAGCGAAGTTTATTGTTGCTTATTTTATTCTTTTATTATTTATTCTATAATACATTATATACAGGAGCGGATGCAGGATTTCTCCCTGGGCGGGGGGGCACAAGCAAGGCCGTATCCAGGATTTTATTCTGGGGGGAGGGGGGCACAAGGATGCCTCGTGATACAAAACGAACGCAATGATAATGGAACCGTATTAAAAATCTTGCATATTCTCTAAGGGTCCTGGGGGGTGGGGGGCACGTGACCCCGTGCCCTCCCTAGATCCGCCTTTGATTATATGATATAATACATTCTATAATACATATTATATAGTACAAATTTTACAAGGATGAAAATAGTAGAAAAATTGTATAATGCGTACAAATTAAATAATTAGCAATTGTCCAATAAGTGCTTGAAAAATGAGTAGGACGATTATTCGTCAAGGACATAATAATAAAATAATAACAAAAATGCATGCCAAAAAAGAGAAAATAATAAGACAAAAAATATTACATGAATATTTTCATATTATTCACATTTTACATATACTACCTTATATAGGCAAAAATTACGAAATTAAAGTTCATATATAACTTAAAAAATTCACCGTATTCACCAGATTTGATCCCCAGTGACATTATCTCATTCCCAATTTCGGAGAAATAGCTTTTCCGAGAAAAGTTTACGTCTATGGAGTAGTTCCTTGCCCAAAATAATGCCTGTTTTAAGGAAATCCCTAAAGTTAATTTTTACGGCTTAAAATGCTTAGAAAAATGCTATCAAAAGTTATAGAGCTGAAAGGAGAAAAAGGTGAAAAGTATTAAAAAATTTGCGCAAAACTATTAGTTTTTCTATATTTTTCTAAATACTTATTTAACGACCCTCGTACATAGTATTTATGTATAATAGTATTTATGTCTAGCAGTAAATGAAAAGGCTGTAATTAAAGCAGGATAGATTCGTGTAGAATCGAGTGAGGGAAAGATTTTGCGTACAAAATTCAATCCAAATAAATGCTTTCACCAAATACAACTTGTTATTGAATCGTTCCTCTCTGTAAATTTTGCTTCCGCATCAAAATAAAATTTCATGGCATTACGTTTTCCAGAATGACGTAAATTACATTTAATCGACTCTTTTTTTTGCGATACAATCCAGCATTAATGCCAAATCACGAAAAGATTTGTGAACAGGCATTACTTTAAGCTTCAAATGTTTGCTGCAGCATAGCAACTCGTGCATGGAATAATGACAGGCGAATTAAAGTCCCAATTTCACTCCTTTTTGAGAGTTCATTGAAGCGTTTTCGTCCATCGGTGAATAGAGTTTTGACGCTAACTTAATTCCTGATATCGCCTTATGGAACGTACACCACGATGGTTTCCTACATTTATCCAATATCATATTCCGAGTGCAAAGCCAGAAAACGTAACCAGACAACGTACATGCATGATTGGAATTATAAAAAAATATAAAACCGTTGCAAGGGGCGTTAAAATTGACGTTAATGATCTAGGAGGTGAAGCACCAACGGATTGGATAAAATGGGCGTAGCAACTACAAACGGATGCGATTCGACGCTTTTCTGTTTTTCATCCTCCTCTTCCTCTCTCCCGGCGACCACAACGGAGATCCCATTGATCCTACGGACAACTGGCCGCTAAGCCTCATATCCTGGGCGAGCGATTAGCCGACGCCGCATAGGTATCGAACCGTGAGCTTTCCGTCTGAATACGGCGTGGGTAATTACCAGAGCCAAATTGACGTGGATGCTATGAAATAGAGGAAAACCGCTGGAGGTCACAGACAGAGGCGGCGCGGCGCTGCGATGCTGGAATATAATCACTTGCATGTTTGTTGTGCCGCCGTGGACAAATAGACCGTGGAGAAGTAAAGTCGACAATCCCGTGAGGTGAATCTAATTCATTATTTGGTGGATACATCTGAGGATGGTCATTATACATAAGGACCATGCGACCGAGTATACCGCTGCGAGAGTAACGCACAGCCCAGATGTGAAGTTGGTACGTCAAGCAAAAATCACCCGCCGATTAGATAAGAGACTCAACCAGGAAAGAGTTCTAGTAGGCTAGGGATAAAAGTTCACGAAGGAAAATATTATTATACGAAGGGAAATAATAAACAATTGTATTCGAACTGTGTGACTCGTAATTGATGATGACACATTCGAAACTCATAATTCTATGCTGGATATGTTTTAATGCTAAGTTTTCACCACATTTACTTTCTCCCTACAGGTCCACGTTTTTGCCAAAACTCATATGATGATATGCCATATGACGACGTTTTTTGTAAACGATAAAACCTAACACGCATTATAAAATGAATAACTTATCAACACATCAAATATTTACATCCATTTTAAATGCAGGAATAAAGAACCTAAATATATTCGCTTTTTACTACTTATTTCATAAATAAATCGCTCTTAATAATTGGCCATTATAGCCCTAAGAAATTCATTATGCTCTCCATGTGATTTCCCAATCTTGGAAATAAAAAATTCTGACATCGGACTACCCTGATATTTAAATGGAATTTTACTGGTACTCATCAACACTTGGCGAACACTTGGTATTTCACTGTCAGTAAACAGAACCGTGATAGGGATAGAAACATGAAATTTCACTCTCTCATTCCGACACTTAAACTTTTTCCAATAATTTTCCACTCTTTTTCTGGTGACGATAATCCTTATCCCTTTCCGTGTTTGTCTTCAGATCCCTGGCACCCTCATCCAACTTCCAGGTCACTAATCCCTTTTATGTTTGTGCTCTCCGATTTTTCGCGATCTCTTTACTTGCGATTTTCATATGGGACGCTTAATTTGAAAGTATAATTTGACCAACTTCAACTTCGATTCTTTACATTCCTCACTCCAATAAGAGTCAAAGTCAGCGGCGATCCATATAATTCTCCCAAACAAACATAAGATGTGGGAATCACTTCAATATATTTTTATGCATGAGGTACTTATTTTAATAAATCGGTAAATGAAACATATTTTGCATAAGGAATCTCCAAATATTATAGATTTTCAAAATTTCAACATGGAAGTGTGCCTAAAATATCATGAACATAACAAAACTTTGAATAAAACTTCATAATTCTAATCATCGCAATCAAAAGTCATCAATCCTAAGAATAGTTTGACGCAGCTCTCCACTCAGTTCAAACAGCGAGAATAATGCGAAAAAACTGCCGAACCAAATAGTTCCGCTCATTCTTCAGCATTAAAAAAGTAATCCTCATATATTGGCCGAATAGTTTTCCGGTTCCCCATCTTCAATCGCAAGGAAAGCCTTACATTACGTGTGACCAACAAAAACATTGTTCCATCTCCGTCAACACGTCTTGAGGAGGACGCCTCCCTCTGTCCCGTCCTCCATTGGGCGAAACGAATAGATAGTTGCTGTTGCATTTTTTGCTCATCGACTGAGCACAAGGGTGGGAGGTCACACGGTGATGGATGAGGAGGCGATAAAGAGACGACGATAAAAATAATACAGTGCGGAATCGTTCTCATTCTCCATCTCTCCTGATCTTTTCATCTCGCCGATTGCATCGCTATTTCCTTTCACAGTTCTTCAATGATTTCTTTACCATTTCTCCATTCCCTCATACCAGCTCTCCCTTAGTGCGGCTTTGTTTCTACTCGCCTTCAGAAGCAAAAACTCGCCTTCGCCTCTCCGTCAATAAGCCTTGAGAAGGACGCCTCCCATTGTCTCGTCCTCCATTGGGCGAAACGAATAGATAGTTACCGGTGGGTTATTTGTTCCTTGACTGAGCACGCGAATGGGAGATCACATGGATATGTATGAGGATGTTATAATACAGCGTGGAATCGGTCTCATTCTCCATCTCTCCTGATCTTTTCTTCTCACAGATTATATCCGTATTACCCAAAAGTTTATCACGCATCTCTTGTATGATTTCAATTCAGTTTACCAAGAAAATGCCTTGTATATAGAAAGGGAAAAGTGAGAAATCGTTTTGCAATGCTTTTTGATCGACTAATAACCTTAATAAATAAGATCTTTTTTTCAAGTTTTCATAAATGATGGTTAAAGATGATTTGAATGTTTATGTAATATAAAATGTTTTGTATGTATTTATATGTGAATCGTTAGTATTTTTTTGAAAATGAATCACAATCTGTGTAACTTCTTATAAATATAATTTCAGTCTAATTTGAAGTATTGCATTCCAAGACTTTCTTATGCCAAAATGGATAGAATCAAATAAGTCTTTTCAATTATTTGGAGAAATGTATTCATATATTTTCATCATTCCCTTTCTCATGCCTCGATTGAGCAGACGAGTTTACACGGATATGGATGAGGAAGTAAGGAGGAGACCACGAGAAAGAAATACAGGGCGGAATGAGTCTCATTCCCTTGGTCTTTTCTTTTCCCAGACTATATCCACATCATCCGATGCTCCATTCTACAGTTCTTCAATTATACCTTTGCCAAACCGCCGAGAGCGAGAATAAAATGTGATGGAAGATACAGAACATCCGTGTGCTTCTTTAAAAGAGAATACTTTCAATTTTATTATTAGAAAGACGCAAATATCAGTAAAGCGTTTTGTGCCTTATCATTCAGAAAGAGCCATGTGAGGAACCATTGTTGAAATTAGTGTAATTTTGAAATTAGTGTAATTGGGTAAATATATTTGTAAATGAGAAATGGTAATCAAAATGAAAATACTTAGAACTGAGACACAAGTGTAGTTCAAATATAAACACAGATTCAAAAAAGAGATAATGTTGTTTTTCTGATGCTTTGAAAATTTTGCAACCATTTTAAGATAAGCAGTCAATCTAATATCGAATAGTAAGCATTTCAAAATGAGCAAATACTCAAACTAAAAAATACAGAAGCAGGTAAAATCAACGGTTGGGGCGAATTATTTGATAGCGAATCGATGAAACTCATTGTAAAATCTTCTTTTCAGAAAGATTACATGGAATTAAGTAAGAGAACAACTGGTTCCTTAATTATGTACCCCATTTGGAAAACTCAATGGTGATTTTCTATATCTAAATTTTATAAAAAAAATCAATTCTTTATATATTGTAAGCATTCCAATAGAGCGTACCTTCCAGAAACCACCATCGAATTTTGTTGTAATTATACCTCCTAGTTTTTAAAGTTATTAAAACTGAAATGAAGGTCATTTCCAACAACAACCGCGTCGATGGATAAGACAGAACCAGCAGTGTAACCCATTACTAGCCAAAGGATGGCTTAAGAAGCAGAATACAAAAACAATGAAAAATTCCTAGGTCACTGAGATAAACTCACCATGTTTTCTTCTCCTTACTCAGTCATTTAATCGGAGATAAAAGCTTTCGCAAAGATTAAAGAATTCTGAAAATGTCGCCGCCACTGTAGATATGGAGGACGAAGAGAGAAAGCCTTGGAAAGGGAATCGACGACACGTAGTTATTGGCAAAAAAGCCTGGCAAAAGCCGTTCGTCAAAATAAAAGAGAAAGGTGTTGCCGAAGGGCGAAAAATATGGAATGGATGAAGAAAAGAGATAATGTGTGTGATGGAGGGAGAGGTGGAGGGGAGGAGTCCTCGTTTTGATTTCATATCATATCAAATCTCTACCTAGCTAAACGTACGATCTTCAGCGGAAGGGTTTACGGGTTACCCAAAGCGTGGGTCCATCTTTGTAGGCAACAGTTTCGCCGTCATTGCAGATGGCTTCTTCAGGTCGATGAAGTGCAGAGAGATGGTGCCGACCGTCTTTTGTACATACACGCCGAAGTCCGTCGTCTTCTGAACGAGACGAAACTATTGTTTACAAAGATGGAAACTCGCGATGCCCATAACTTAATCCCCTCCACTTATCTTCAACACACCGGGAAATTCTACTCGAGGATTAAACGTGCGAGCTATCCAGCAATTCTTCGCCCCCATTTACGCAACCACTGTGTGGCTGACCGAAAGACTTTCTACCAATGTGGATGATTATTTTTAATTGGTTACACCAAAGAACACATTTACTTTGTTTTCTAACTTAAGCATTGCCTAAATGGACTGTCTGGTGTATTCTTTTATCTCAACTGTCCGCACCTTTCCTTGGGTAGAAATACCGCGTCCTATCTATCTAAATGAAAATTCACAAAGTGCGCCTATTTTAAATAATGTAATAAGTACATTAAAACAGCGATTATATGTATACTTTATTATTATTATATTAGTAACTTTGTAATACTGCATAGAATCTGATTTGGGCCACAGTGAATATTACATCTCAGTCTAAGAGAATCGATTACTTGGTAGTAATTATATTTGATCATGATGGGAGTGTTAAACCTTTGTAACATTTCATGCAATTATACCCGATCGGTCTCGGCACTTGTTGCTCACTAAGCGCCAAATCCGGAACGGTTTGTTAAATTGTGCGCAATAATACTGACATGAGAATTCATTTCTGACGGAATTCAACTAGGTTGACCCCTATGCTGTTGAATTAGCTAGTTCTTTTAAGGTCTTTTTTCAAAACGTTATTTTAGCTTCTATTACCATCTTAGGGTTCTTTGAATGGTCCACGGGTATATTTTAACCTGTACAACTAATAATCTGTCTCGTTTTAATAGTGTCCATGCCCATACTACCATATAGTAACCCTAAAGATCGTCGTATCGTCAAAATAGCTTCGTTTCTCACTAAATGTTTTTAAGACTGTAGGATTTGTCTCTAATGAATTTATTATTGATGCCTTGGTTTCTAAAGGAAGAAGGAACTCTATGGTAAAAATCTTTGGTAAAAATAGTGACAAAGATGAATCGAAAGAGAGGCATGCGAAGAAAGCTATGAAAATTGGTTGGAAGACAAGAATAGGATGAGAGGGGTGAGCCACCTCAATAGGCGTGCGAAGGGAAGTGTTAGGATGCCAGCCATTAATAAAGTATAAAAGAAATGCTCTAAGTTCCACCGAGCATTTCTTAAAGTGATTTTATTGTTCGGGAAAAAGCGAATTTCTATACCTCTCTGTTCGGCAAAATGCCTCTCATAGTTTATCGTTCCTGTCGGACCTTGAAATATAGCGGGGTTCAAATATGATTTTCTCCGTGTTGCTTTGAAACACATCTATTTTAAATTGCTACAGCAATCTAACCCTATTTATATCTATGGTTTCCGCGGCGTTTTTCCATTATCGGCTTTCGGGCGTTCCTCCGCATTGAGTTGCCCGGAAGGTCAGGTCAGGCTTCTGACCTGAAGACGCCAGTAGGATGGCTGGAGAAACTGTCGTCACCAATGGACAACTCAACGCGGAGGAACGACCGAAAGCCGAGACTCATATAACCCAGCCAGAGCGTGCAGCCTCCGAGTCTCTGGCGGCTCCCAGCCTAATTACTTTAACATCTGTGCAACGCTTTCTGCCCGCCCGAAGCAGTTTTGGAGCGGTTGAGGAGGAAGTGGCGGTATAAATTTGGTGTAGCCCGTGGGTATGTGCCAACATATCCGAGAATATACCCCCAAAGTCTTCCCTCTTTAATTTATTATTGTTATGATATCCGCGGACCCACTCTAGTTATTCTGCTAAAACTTCTTGAAATTCTTGAGTTTCTCCACTCCCCTTGGGTTGAAATTAGATTCATCTAGAAGTAAAAAATGAAATTTATAAATTACCCAGGGAAAATATTTTCCTACATCACTATTCACTTTAGATAATATCACACTCACCTCCTGGTTTCACCCTCAAACTCTCAGAGAGTTGATTCATCTCTCGCTAAGAGCTTGTGTTCTGGGATCAAAGGAACAAATCATGGGTTCTTGAGATTCGTTATTAAGTGAAAGCAAACTTAATTAACAAGGCTAGGAATTGGAGGAAAAATTATTTAAAGAAATAATTGAAAAGAGAAATGGAATTAGAAAATTGGCTACTGTGTATTTCCTTGCATGAAAATAAATATGACAGTATAGAAAAATAAATATTTTTGTTAATCTACCAAGCGAGTAAAGTTGCATCGAAGAATAACTTCAGAAATATGAATGTTTGAAAGCCCCTAGCACCTTAATTCGGAAGTTTCCTCCGACTTTCAGGGTGCAAAAGTATTTTTAAAGACTTTATAAAATTTATTCATCCATAAAAATATAGTCAATTAATAAAACTTTTTCTCATGGAATACTAATTTTCATTCCAATTCGCGTTTATTTCATTCATTACTTTAATGGAAATAGTTTTTCTGTCTGTGAATACTTAATTAGAATTAATTTAAATGCTATGATAGCCATAAAGATGAGTACTTATCGGAATAACGATATTTTTTGATTTCATAATAGTTCCAGAAAAAAATCTTAAATTTCCAACCGTGGTCTTCTTAGCTTAATCGGAAAATATTAAAAAAGAGAAATGTGTACTTAAAATGGATAAAACATAGTTAAAAATATATGGTTGATCAGCTTATCAATGTGTACAAATTCAAAATAAATGTTTCACTACCATCCTTCTTTGTTTTTTACAGGCTCTTAGGTGAGTCTCATACTTGAGGTGAAGTGTGCTCTTTGATAAAGACTTCGTAATAGGCCAAATATCCTGTGATGCTGTATCCTATTTTTTTCTGACAAATTCAGTCGTGCATCAACTATCTAATTCATCGTCCCAATAATTTTAGGCCAAAAAAGTATTAAAAAATTTGATGAAGCTCTTGAGAACTGGATGTGCTTTTTATCATTTTAAAATTATGTTTAAAGGGATACATTTGAGGTTAACATTACCAACATCCAACAATTTTAGGAAAAATTTTTGGATATTGGTCAAAAATGGATTCATAGGTTGTCGAAAATTCAGTCATTTGGAGTGCAAAATCTTGTCATGATGAGATGAATTTCTATCAAAAAATTGATAGGTAAAAATGCGCGTTAATTTGAAAGGATTATTTGCAGTCTCCAGCCATGCCAACACCTATCCTCTTCCGGGCTATCCCCGGTTTCATCGTGCATGAGAGGGAGAGAGTTTGGGAAATAAGCAGTTTTTATCATTCCAGTATGTCCAGCGTCACAAGGAAAGGAAAAATTTGCTTCTGATGAGAGGAGTTCTTCGGCCGTGTTCCCCTTCCCTCCCACCCTCCCCCACCCTGCGCATATTCTTTCGCTGGATCTTCCCCCTCCATCCCCTGCGCATCTCCCCTCGCCTCCGTCTCATAACTTTCCCATACCGCTCATATTCATACGCATCTATCATCGCCCATTTTCGCACCCACAAATGTCTCCCACCCTCCTTTCCCCTCATTCTCTCTATACATACAACGGCATCTCAGTCCCTCACACGTCCCTGCCCTTCCCTACACACCATCAAGGAGAACCTCGGCGAAAGAAAGCATTGATTCCCACCAGCTGCAATTACATGCCAGAGGCCCTCCTCCTCCATTCCTCTTCTTCTTTCAATCCCATTTTCTCTCCCTTTAGACGCCCCTCTCTTCATCTCCTCCTCCTCTCCGTCCACCCCGATCTCCCTCTCTCTATTTTTCCTATCACTCGCCGAACGGTTCCCCCTCGACCCTTTTCTAATAGTGCACATTTCCCCCTTTGTTAGAGAGACTCCATTTTTTTCGGTCGGAGGGAATCATGGTACGGGACTAAATGCCTACTTTCACAAATGGGCAAAGGCACGTCTCTCTGACAGTTCGACAATGTTATAACTGCAACCATATTTAGCTGGTAAAACAGAAGAGTTTGCACATCCAAGTGACTATATGGATAACTATTTACTTTTGATGATCTGTGAGAATTTTCAGGTGTATACAATATTTTAATTGTCTTTTTTCCCAAAATTGTCTTTTTCCCAAATTAATAGTTAAATTGAAATTTCAGTTCCTTGAGTTTGTTACGATTCACAGAGAAGGGGAGTCGTGACTCCTTTAATGCGGCTTTTGTGCCTTTTTGCTCATTATATCAAGGCTCATGGCTCTATTTCAGACTCATCTCACAATATTACAGAATGTGGTGAAAGCCAAAGCAAAGTTTTGATGAGTACCTAACGTTATAAACACAAAGAGGTGGTAATCTGTGTATCATGGTAATTAATGTATTTGTTTTTCATTTATTTTTATGTTTCAATCTTTCATAATATTCTCAATGAAACACACGTTAAAGAAAAGCGTACTTTGACTCATTTGTTATAGCATATTCTTTTGTTTTTGGCCGCACCAGCCAGCTGTCAGCTTGTTAATTTAAGAGGTGTCAACCCCAACACTGGTCCCTACTATGGGGGGCCTATATTCCACCTTGTAAAAACTCATGCTTGAGTAAGCTGTTATAATTTCATGTACCATAATGTGGAATAAATATATATATTATTATAATACTTTGATTAGCACGCTAACCATTGTCTTGAAAGTTTTAAGTTTGAATTTTTTATGAAGTCTGAAGTTTTCTACATGTTTACCAATAAGTATATTACCTATATTTATACAATTATAAGAAATAAAGCACAAATCACCCTTGGAAGTTAGTACGGTATGAGTTTAAGAGTCATACCCGCTAGTACCCATTATTAATGCAAATCAGGGAATATTCCCGCGGTACACATCGTGTAACTCATTACATTTATCTTGTTAGGAACTTCATTACAAAAACGATTGCTAGAGGTCGTTTTGACAGACTGAAGAATATTGCATCAGCCTCAGACATTTTCCTTCAAAATTTCACGTTAAAATTCAATAACCCATGTGTATTTAGAAACCTTAGTATCTATGGCCTGTACAACTCTAAGTCGAAGCTCTCCAAGTTTTTAGTGACTGAGGAATATTACAGATTAAGCTTCCAACGTGAAAAGCAGCTCGATATTTTGAATATTATTATAAATTGGTTTGAAGACATTGTATCATTGCCGATTCCATACGAGTTTTTATTTTTTCTGACCATAGTTCCACCACAAATAGCATATCAAGGTGACCTGGATTATGAAGGATTTTCATATGGTCACGCCCGCTACCTATGTAATTTGAAGCATGGTTTATAATGGCCCCTCAGTCGTTACCTCAGCAACGGCAACAATTATATTGACTTGAGACGGCAGATTATACAGGTGTAGTACAATACCCTTTCAGTCAGAGAGAACCGTTAAAATTGATTAAATTCGAAAAATTTGGTGGTCTGAAAGTAAGTCCATTCCGTAGCTCTTTTTTTCTTTCTCTGTGTATGCCCTTCCTGAAATACGTGTCGCTCCCCTTCATTTATGGCTCTGCTTATTAAATTCCTCCACTTCTTTATCCATCTCGATGAAAGGGTGAAACTTGCAACGAATGCATTATCGACCTCATGTATTCCGAGGAAATCACACACACTTTTCAATTCCCTTAGTATCATATTCCCTCTTCCGTATGGAAGCAGAAGGAATCCTTCCTCAACCTTATTGCACTGGCGCCCAATATTCCTTTTAAATATCACGACGCAGGCTAGCCTTCGGAGGCGACACCACCACAGAAAGCATGAGAATATCTATAAAAATTCGCTTTTATCTCCTTCAACCTCATTTCTGCACGTTTTTTGCCTCAACCGTGACGTGAGGCCCAAATGAATCCACCATGGCATGTCTTCCACGCAAAAATGGAGTGAATAAAAGTCGAAAAATAACTCATGGACCTTATTCTTCTCAAGGAGCCCGGTCACTGCTTATTCGGCTGGAGAAGCATTCCATTTGAAGAAGAAGAAGGGGTCGCTGGGGTGTTCTTTCGGTCGGAGCGCTGAATCCCCATCGGACACTCCCTCACTCACCCTCTCCAAAGCACCCGCGGCGAGAAAAAGGCCCTTATCGGGCGCTGCTCCCCCTCTCTCCCTCTCTCTGCTTCTCTCTCCCTCTCAAACCCCAACCACTTCCGCCTTACCTTGTACATCTTCTCTCTTTCTCACTATCACTGCTTCCGCTGACAGACCTAGATTCATTCCCGCTACTCCTCGAGACGCATGCTTTTTCCAATCATTCCCCTACTCGACTGTATATGAATACATGTATTTGTATATCCCTCCCCTGCCTACCGCCCCTCAGAGCTGAATCAATGGGAATAGGCGTGCAATTTTCTGCCACCACGGGGTTTGAACCCGAATCCCTGAGGTGTGAACTAACTTGTGGCTTCAATCGAAGGCTTCAAACGATTAATCTTAACGTACAGAGATGCTTAATCATGATTTGTCAGGTATTTCTTATGCCTTAGCAGTTTGTGTAAAATAATGTTTGAAATGTTGATGTACAGGTGTTGAACGATATTTGCAATATAATTAAAACCGTTAGAAATACTAATACATTTACAAATACTTATTCTAATTAATAAATCGTAGATAAATCCACATCATACATCCAACCTTTGTACGAGCATTTTTATTTTACAGGACAAATTAGGTATATAAAATATCTATCCTGCCCATTTCATGAATAATGTCATATAAAATTGAGATATGAAATTGATGCCTCCATTAATTAGCTTATGAGCAATGACCACATACATTAAGAAAATATGAAAAAAATGTCCGACTTGCTTGTGGAAATAGTTTTGGAATACTTACCATTTGCTTAGACTCAGTAATAAATATTTAAAATTTCCAATAAGACTGCCGTCTCCCTGGGTAATGCCGCGGCCGCAATTGCAGCATCTTTCAGTCGAGAGTGGCGAGCACTCCGTAGCTTGTCAGGAATCTCTTCTGCTCCTCATTCCCTCTCGCATTTCTCTTCCTCTCGCTCTGTATGCTCCAATATTTCACATTCCATTGTTTTTAGCGGAAGGGCTTCATTCATTTAAAACATCGAACAGACAAGCTCTGACAGCCTCCTTTCCCCATTCTCCTTCTTCTCTTCTTCCTTTTCTTCATTTTACTCCAGCCTTCTACTCATCCACGTCCCCGGACGTCTCTTTAGTCAATGTTGCGGCAGCAATTTCAACATCTTTCAATGGAGACGCGTTCACTCCGTGATTCATCAGCACTCTTTCCTTCTCATTAACAGTCCATGTCCTCCTCCTGTGGATCCCTCTCCTCCTCCTTCCATCTCCCATATTCCTCCCCATTTCTCTCTTTCCCTCGATTCATTCCCTTTTTCCCTTAAAGTGCGCTTTACTTTACTCTTCTTCTTTAACTCCGGATTTCGATCTATTTCCATCTTGCCCCCGAGCACTCTCTCCTGTCTGCATTTTTCGCCGTACCCTCCTTACCTCTGAGTTGCGTCTCTCTTTGATCTCGTGAGCAATGTCTGCGTCTTATCTTTCCAATCTCTGAGGCAGGGACACTTCTCCTACTGCTATTGAGAAAGGTAAGAAAGCAAGTCACCCCTCCTGATTTCTTTGCTTTTTTAGGGACGACGTGACCATCCCTCCCCGCCAGCCCAGCCAAACTTCTGAAAGATATTCGCGTAGCCCTTTTGATCACCTTGATGTATCATTTCGAAAGAACCAAAACGAATAAAAAGGTTATTAACTGAAACCAAATTACTCGCTATCACATATATTATTCATTTAATATGTCGTTACAATGAGGGAACAGTAAACACAACAGTTCCATTCACTGATATCAGGTTTTTCTACCTCAACCTATAAAATGCTGCGCAGTAATTCTGTAGCCATAACATCAAATTAATCCTGCATCCTGAAGAGCAAGTTTAATATTGCGTTATCAAAAGATTTATCCTTTGAGTTATCAAAATTGCGGCATTAATGGAATCACAAGTTATGCTACTCATCAACTATTACTTTTCAGCTGGGGCTTACAATAAGGGACTGCTTTTTCACTCCAAATTGCCCACAAATTGATATACCCATGCTTAGAAAGCACTCTAACATACCTTGAAATTAAAATCCACTCAAAAAGCAAATTCACAATAATCATATGCAACGCATACCTACGCAAAACAGTGTGCATATGTGTGTGATTTCATGACAGTGCAGCGCGAAGATGCAAATTAAGTTGCCGGAGGCATGGAAATAACGAGTCAGCGTTTTTTCAAGTATGTTTCATTGAAAATGAATACACGTTTAATAATTACCGAGCAGGATTACTAAACATATTTCATGACTTCTTATTCAATGTTAAAACAGCGCGATTTAAATGATAAGTACAGTTTTACCTTCGTTGCAACCTTTGTTGACCACCTGCACATAAAAATTTCACACATTTAATTACGCGAACAGCCAAGGCATAAGAAATACTTGGTAAATATTGATTAAAAAACTCTTTATGCATAGGATGCTTAATCATCTGACTCATATGTCATGCGGAAAAAACAGTGTTCTAGGCAAATGCGAAAAAATTGCGTAAAATTAGAATGTCTTTAAGTTTTGCGGTCATTTGTAACCTGTGGCACTCGTGGCATTGCCCCAAAGCACGAGAAGTTTGTTTTTTCTCAAGCGGTGGAAGATCTATCCCGTGCTTAGAGTCAGGACGGTGTAACGCGGGATTAAGGAGTGATTTATCTCATTCACTGAGGTAGTAGTTTTCTCCTTTCTCCACCTGCACAGCCAGCGGCCTCCATCTGCACAACTCCCTTCTCTTCCAGTCACGTTAAATCCTAGACCACCCTTATCCCTCCGCCTCCACGCATCCCAGAAAACCTTCATTCTTTCTTCCATAATCCCAACTTCCCTTAAAGGGCCCTCTCCTCACTTCCTTTATCCTCTCCACCCCATCCTACCTCTATGATTCCCCCACCTTCTCAATCTCTTTCTCATTTTCATTTCCCTCCTCTTGCGCTTCTCCTGCAGACTTTGGATATGAAAACCGCGAATCTCTGGAGAAAGACATAATCCGTGCTTTAAAAGGAGCGCCTGGGGGTGTAATAATAATTCTTCTGTGGAGAATTTTGCCCGAGGCGTAGATACGCAGGTGTCACCAACCCCTGTCCCTACAATGCCGCACCGCAGAGGCTTTTCAAACTTCTGTTTAATGGTCGCGAATGTCTGAATTTTTTCTTGGATGGAGGATTTTTTCGTCACCATCGCTACTTTTAACAGATGAAATTGGGGTAACCACGTTTCATTAATCACCCAACACGTCTAAAACACCAATTTCTCATCCAACTTCTTCCCTAGATTTCCTCACCTTTCCGATTCTCCCGTTTCTTGTTAGCACTTCGTACACACTTTAAACGTTTAGACACTCGTCTTTTCTGATGGAGATGCATGAATGCGCCTTAGCATTAATTCCTTGGAAGCGATACGTAGGACGTCTATTTTTCTCGTTCCACCTTACTTTTTCCCCGCTCTTCGTATTTGGTGATTTTAAGGTATCTTTACCGCAAGCAACAAAATTTCCTCAATCGACAAAAAATCTTTTAGGTGTAAAGAAATGAATCGTAATTTCTTCATGTAATAAATAGTGTATTTATAATTAAGTTACAGAAAGTAGATTTAAAATAGATAAAGGCATTTAGCCCTTTCTCATTTTAAAGAAAGTAATGCCTACTGTCCTGGATGTTAAATTTACTTATTTTACGTTGAGCCACGAGTATTTTCAACTTTTAAAAAACCTCCATAATTTGATTTAAACCCAATGACAGGAGAAAAATCTCCAGTTTTTCAGATTTATTGGTTCAACTCTAAAGGGATATGACGGCAATGCATTTCCATCCCTAAGTTTCTCTACCAGTAGAATGCGTTCAAAAATTCTCGAAAATTCCATCACACATGGATTGAAGGTTTTTCATGCAGCGACATCCTGCGCCCATCTCATCTGCTCCCCATATCATACACATAATTTATTCGTTTCCCAGAGCAACCATCCTCTCCTCCTCGAACCCAACACGTCTCATCATCTCCACCCACCTCTAGGTGTGCCATAGTGCTTACAGCTCATTACAGAGTGTGCTTTGCTAGTGAAAAAAGCGGATTTAATTCGAAGAATGGCCCGAAATGCGAGAGGCTGTTTCCAAAATCTTTGACCCAGGCACGTGACTCTTAAGCTCTTCTAGCCTTCAACATTTCCCGCCATTTATTTGACATGCCCTAATTTGGGAATGGAAATGTAAAATGAACTCTTTCGCTGTCCAAACCGTCATCGCGGAGGGTTAAGTCCTATTCTACCTAACCGAATATCGTTGTTAACATCAGGTTACGTAGAGTGCAGGTGAATCTGAATGTGTTTCGTCTACAATTTCTTGAAGTGTAGGTCTAAATGTTAGTGATTGGGGAACCTGTTAACATTAGAGAAATTATTGATATGATTATTATTATCGTCATCAGATAAATGAATAAGTAACTTCATAAGTAAAAAATAGCGCGTTTTACGGAAGCATGGCTATCCACGATGAAGATTTTGGTGCGGCATTAATTACATGACCAACCTTATCTTATAAAATAAGATATCATGCGATAATTTCATTCTTTTGAAAGCCTGAGCAGATTATTTGCGGCAGGAAAAGTATTTGTAGTAACTAGTCCTGTTGACAATTTTTTTCTACTCCCACTGATATGAGTACTGGTAACAAAAAATATATCGAAGATTTATGAAAGACTTTTCATGGCTTATGAGAGGTTTGATTTTTGAATCCATTGTCTAGAAAGGTTAATTATGGTTTGGATTTTAGACGTATAAGCTGATAATTGGAAGCGCACCAATCCGTTAATAATACTCTTTTGTTATTGTGTCAATAATGCTTCATGCGGTATTTTTAAACCCACATCTCAGAGGAAGATTATTTAATATTTATTAATGCTTACTGATGGCCTTAGGAGTGCAAAGCATTTGCGTCTTTCGATATACACCATAATGGATTGAATAATGGATTATTCCAGTTTTCTATTATTTACTGAGTTGACATTTATAAAATAGTTTCATAGTCTCACATGACGGTGGTGAATTCTTAGTCGACAAAAACCTCGCGAAGGTTTCTACACTGTTGATCGTGTGTTAGTGAAGGGTTTCCGGTTGAGAGACTGGGGCTGGTCACTGCTGCGAATTTTCCCGTTCCAGCATACCACACAGTGTTTTGTTTATACCTGTGTAAAGGTCCCTTGTTACGGCCATTGGAGTGTTTCTTTCCCAAGTTGACAAAAACCTATTTAAAGGTTGATACACAGAGCGAGTAAAGTAATATTTTTAATGCGTCTTTTTCTCAAAATTTAATTTCTTTCAATTCTTTCTTTGAAACCTTTTCGCAATTTACTACAAACTAATTTTTACACAGAAGATTCCGGCTAATTGGGACGTATCGGGACTTGTGCACTTTGCCCCAATTAAGCGGCTGCCCCAATTAGGCAAACTATCCTGTATATGGGCATAGAAAAACGTTGAAATGATGGAAAGAATACTAAAGAATGTTTATAATGCAACATAAGTTTATTAAACTATTAATTTGATTAATAAATCAGCGAGTTAAGTTAATTTATTATCATTTTTAAGAATTATAAAAATTTAGCTAAAAATATTTTTCACAGCCTCGGGCGACGCTGAGTGAATGTCTTTTAATAAGTCCTATTAAAGAAAAGTCCTATCCACTTGCGGATAGTATAATAACAAGAGCTTTCAAAATAGGGCAAGAATAGGAGCATTTGTGAAAAATAAGAGTAAATCAAAGGAGGAAAATATAAAAAAATGGTATTCTGAAAACAAAAAAAATTAATTTAGTCGCGAGTATAGAGTCTATGTCGCCGACTCATGGCCCAATAAAGCGGCATACTGTCCCAATTAAGCGGAGGATACTCTGGGATATTCCTCTATTGGGTTCTGTTCTTCAAGATCTGCCCCAATTAAGCGGCTGCCCCAAGTAACCGGTGGACCCATGAAACGGAATCTACTGCATAAACAATTGAAATTCCATATTTCATGCCATAATAATCTTATATTAAAATCTGATTTACTACAGCGATTAAAACTTGCGAACGTAAAATCTAGAACATTTTGTCGACATTATGCTGTGAAAACACTTTGGATAAAACTATGCAGGATAGACTTTGAAAAGTTTTGCTGAGTGCTTTAAGCTTAACGCAGATTATTTGCCCTGAATCTGAGAATTTATTTATTTTAAATTTTATCGAAGTTAACCTCAAACGTTTTGCTTAAAATTTCCATAACATATAATGTAACTAGTATAACTTTGCGTTTCGTGAGAGCGGAATATTATCTCAAAAAACAAAACTAACCATGAATAGACGATGCTTCCTGACTAAGGAATGTTGATAATGATTTTAATATATTTCGTAATTCGTTATAATATTTAGGTCTATAATTTTGGTGGAAATGTGGTTGAAATATTTAAGACAATAAATGTGGATTTCTCTCGTCATAGTTTGTAATTGGCATATTGGATTTCTTCAGCCCTCCAGGATTTCAATTGTCTTCGTCAGTCTAGTTATATCTCGAGTGTACGAGGATAGAGAAAGAAGGGAAATGACACGTTCAAGTCAAATTTTTTCTCGAGGAAGCAAGCGATTAATCGTCGATTACCAAGAGTGTGGAGATTTTCGTGGCACAATAACGACTCTTTACATTCTTTATCACTTAGGAATGCCATCGAGGTAGAGTTGCGAGAGGTTTGCAAGTGATATATTGGTGTGTATAATGGTGGTGTAAAGCGGAGCTGGCAAAGGGTCCGAGTGTGTCTTGCAGAGTCTCTCTTATAGCGCAAACTTTCTTGACAGAGACAAAACGAAAAATGATACTGATCTCTACTAGCTAATCTCATTTTAAGTGCTTGGAATTTATTGAGGAATCTTGAAAACGTAACATTTCCCAATGAATATCGGAAAACTGTGAGCATTGTTAAGAAATATCTGCGATCTAAAAATTCAGGAGGGAAAATTTCACCAACTTCTGTTGTCAAAAATAAATTCAAAATGACTTACACTCGCATCATGAAAAAAATAGTCCTATTTACGGTACATAAGCTGAGTAGCAAAGATAAGAGCATCGTGTGAAGGGAATATTTTGAATATAACTTAATGAGCCCGAGCTTTCAAAATTGATTAATTATTTAGGTTTGAGTACCCATATTGTATATTCAAAAGGTATTGAAGCATGAATAGAGCGAAGCAATTCTTCATAGAGAAAGAAGGCGGGCTTTCCGATCCTATGTAATTCGTAGCGCGTGGGATAGAAAAGGTACTCTCGCTACCACTAATGCCAGAGGATATATGAATTAGTTAGGTACTTAATACTACCTCCCTAAATAATAGTACACAATGAATATATAGGGAGCATATGAACGATCACCAGGTCGTTGTTAAGTGCCTAAAATTTGATGAGGAAAATAGCAGTTTCCATCATCGTGAGTGTACTGTCTATTATTGTCACTACACGAAGGAAAAGGAAATGATTCTTTGTATTTTCAAATCAACTATTTGTTCTTATTTGTTACTAGTTTCCTAATTTTGCTGAAAATGACAAGTTTTGATTGTATGATCACATTTTATATAAGTTGGAGGACCAGAATGAAGGTACGAATTTAACGAATTGTGTTTTAACTGCTGCAAAACAGGATATTAGTATAGTCATGCTGATGAGAGAAAATTGATTGGTGCACTGATTAAATCCATTTTGCTAACTTTATCTGACGTTACAAACTTCTTAGGCATTAATTTATTCAGATAATTTTTACGAACAGTAGCAACGATAGTTAGAAAAAGGTTCTGTTTCCTTTCCTACAGTAGCGTACCAATCGCCTACTGTCGACTTCCTCGACATTACTAGCAGGTGAATGAATTGAGTCAACAATATCCCTTGAATCGCCAGAGTAGGTTTTAGCTATCAAAATCAGTACAATGATTCTATAATCGTCTGTACTCACTGCGCCATAATTTTTTTAGCTTTTATTTTTATTAAGTATGCAGTTTATACGTTCATTTTCATATTACGTTTCTTGCCCTACAAGTCCAAAAACATGCCTTCGAAGAACCCTCTGCAAGAAATCACGTCCGCAGATCCCACCTTCAAGATAGAGAGAGGGGATTGTATGCTAAGCCCTTATCATCTAGGTAAACCTCGACAAAGACTAACCTTATGCCTTCTCTCCAGTCATCGCAGTTCGAATCGCATTTCCGAGGTTGCTCACCTGATACTTTCGCCGTAGGGAACGCCCGCGCCCCTCTTCCCCTTCATGCAAAACTGCTACGCTATCCGTTGGAAACTTTTTAGCATGGAGAGACAGCGGTGGCCTGATGCGTGTTCGGGGCGTCCCCCGCGCGACGTATATGCTTTATGTTAACGAGAGATGAAATCACGATGAAAGGGCTTCGAGTAGATATTAGGCCGCAGTTGATAAGAGACCACCAAGGACAAGCTCTCATTTATTAGGCCAACAATGACTCGTGATCCTCGCCGAGGTAGCAAGGACAGGTAGGAAAGAGAGAACGGGAGAATTTTGACGAAAAGGAATAAAAATTAATTAGCAAAATAATTAAGCAACGCGTGTGTTAGCCAGGTACAGTAATGCATTAATGAGAGAAAGAGGATGGTTTCAATAAAAATCTCACGCCGCAGCGGTTTTTTCTTACGTTTCGTGGATTTATCCCTTTAAATACATTTTGCCGTCGCATGGACCGCATTCTCAGTAGCGGTTATTCCAAAATTTCAATCGAGAGAGAGACAGATGACTTCACATTGAGTGAGTTTCCCATTATGTTGATTATCTTTTGCGAAATGGAAAATTTTGCGGGAGTTATTTTTCGAATCTCTAGTCATGGTTAAAAAAGTATAAGCAATCGATTGAGCTGTTAATGTAAATCTTTAATTTTCCCTCAATTATGAAATCAATAATGTTAGAAAACTTAAAACACCGTCATTATCAAGTGAGGATGGATTTTTAATTTTTTTCATTAAATAGATATTGCTATCTTCCTTAGTGAAAATATTTTTTAGTTTAGGTTAAAATATTGGCGATAGATTTTCAAGAGAAGATTAATTTTTTATGCCACGATTCAATTATTTATTCATTCTCCTGCTATTTTAAACTCATTGAAGTTGGTGTCCCCTCTTAATTTATTCAACGACTTTATTGGGATGGAGGCACTACTATTTTACTGGTACCTTGTCCAGTTTTAAACCCCCTCAATTAGTGACAAAAATTCTTTTTTTCACAACGATAAGCACACTAAAAAAGCAACTTTATTAATAAACCCCTTTTTTAATTCAATAGTTTTTAATAATACAATTAAACACTCCACTCGTTTTAGAGGGCAGTCAAAGAAGGGCCACACTCATCGCTTTTTGATTCGTCCAAATGTCACGTGCGTACCGATAATGATCATTGTCGCCTCCCACACCCCTCTGCTGCTCTATTCCCGAATGACGATTCCATTTTCCCGTTACATCTTCCCCCCTCCTTCCTAAATCCGTTCCACCCACCCTTTCATTTCCCACTCCACCAATTTTTATCTCCTCCACTCAAGTTGCCTACATCCGAGATTAAATTTCCCAAATGGATCTTTCGTTAACGTCACCCGTAAAAGCAAATATGGCCCATTTATCGTTAGTTTCGAGATGAAGATGTCCACCATCCGAGCGTGGAAAGTAAACGAGATATCCCCTTTATTTACCTTTACCTCCCTCGGAGTTATTTTAGGTCTTCGGCTTGAAAAGATAGCCTAGTATAGTATAGTTCATATTAGTGAAAACAAAAGTTGACTGATAATTTCCGTTGAGAAGGATGAAAGCCGACCTCTCCCTTTTTTGCACGTTCTTGGATTCGTGCTTTCCTCATCGATTTATCTCTCGTTAACCCAATGCCAAAGATTGCATTCGGGGGCACAAGATTTGTTACTTAACGTGATGATTAATGAGTTTTCTCATTTTTTCTGGGAATCGCTAAGTAATTATGTAACTACAGTGGCCATGAAATTATTCACTCGGCAACATATCGGTGACTTAACGCAACATTTGCGAAAAATTCAAAGAAGTTTGATCTCTACCCGTATACGCGGATGCAATGACACCCATCACCCTTGTCTGTGATTAGCATTATGAATTTCAAAGGTTTTAAGAACATGTAACAATATAGCTTCGATTTAAATTTATAACCTATGACAATTTATTTTATATTTATATATTTATGGATTTTATATATTTATTTTTATATATTTGTGGAGGGACTGAGGGGGGCTATAGCCCCCCTCAGTCCCTCCACAGATCCACCACTGGCCCACAGATTATAAGGACAATGTATAACTCAGGGTAAAATGAGGTATCTGATGGGGTCTCTGAAAGAAAGGAATATCATTTGCATGTTGTACATTTATTCAATATAGCAGCACATTTACATTCATAATCATCGCTGTTTCTTTCAATTCCATTGTCGTTAACGGAATAAATAGATTACAAAAAATGCTTAACTTGTTTTCTTTTTTCCCAAGAAAAAGGTTGCCTTAGATACGTATGTGTCTTTGCTAACACATTCTTTGGAGACCAAACTTTGACGAAATTTATGCTTTAGGGGGCAAAGTTTGAAAATTTGGTAAAGAATCGGCCACAAACAAGTCCCGTGTTGACCACAGTTGGATTTCTTGGTGTTTTTGAAAAGAAAATAAAGCAAGAGGGAACTAAAGTTGGCAGGAAATCCATCAATAAAATTGTAAGCTTTTGAAAATGTTTGTTCATCAAGCTCTCCATCCACGAGCATAACGACTCAAGCAAACCGTTTTGTATGTACATTTCTCAGTACAATAATTGTGAAACGACGCCTTCCCATCCCCAATTTCGTACGCACCATCTCCTGTCTTCTGCCAATTCCATGTCTTCAAATTCAAAACAAAGCATGGTGCCGCGACTCTCTCATGTGAGGAAGTGGGAAGGGAAGAGATTTTGAGTTGAAGAGGGTGATCCTAACAGGAAGCGAGGAGGGGTGCCGGGAGGGTGTTGACTTTGCGCTTATGACCAAACCCTGACCCGAAAAAAACCCCAAGAGTAACCTCTCCATCACATTTGCCATCCGTAATGTCGTGGTAATACAGTGGTACTTTCATATAATTTCCTATCGAGTGAAGTAGATATCCATGATTATTGAACCGTATTTTTTTAGTGATCAGAAATTTAAAAAAGTTAAATACGCTGAGAAGAACAGAATGAAAATCAACTTCATGCAACAATAAATATTGTTTCATTGTTTATCAAATATTTTAGTGGGAGAATAATTAACTATCTACAATAGGCCATCATGGCGCCATACACATATTAGAATGAAGATGTGGTGTGAACCGAAGCATACCTTACGTGGTTTAAATTATTTTAAATGCCAGATCTAAATACAGGCCAGGTCAATTAATTTTGTGGAGACTGATTAAGCATATGGTACGAACTATTGCGGTCTGCGATAAAATTTTACCCTCCCGTCCATTGCTTTCACCCCGAATGAACTTCATGTATTACTGTGATATTACTATGTACTGTGATATCAATTATAATTATCAGCGAATCACCATCCCAGCCACCGACCCCATCCACCTATTTTACCAACCCGCACGATACTATAGAGGAATGAGTGCGCCCGTCTTCAAAATTCAAAGGGAATTTAAACCACGTGTGTGAATATGTGGTGAGAGATGAAAAGAAGGGGGAGAAATGGTTAAGATCAAAGAGGGAGAATTGAATGGTGAGGGTGGGATGGAAAGGGAGGTGGGATGTAGAGGAATGAGATAACACGCATTAGGAAGCCAGAGCACAATCACTGATCACGCACAAACCCACGGCGGATGATACTATATGACACGTAAATCGGAGGGATGGAGGAATGCGAGAGTCTGTGGAGAGGATATTCGTGCAGGAGCCACTGAGGAGGGGACGCGTGGAGAGAAAAGATTTTTTGCTCTTCCTCCCTTCCTCCTTTGAGTGCCAACCGATTTCATAGGTACTATACTAAGAGTGCCGATGCATTTTTGCCGATTTTGCAGTACGTTAGGAAAAAAATTAGGTCTCAAAAACAACTAAAGGTATACATAGTAAAAACTTTGGGAAATCTTCATTATATGTGGTTTCACCTTTTTAATGTATTATTTGACGAATTTTTGGTAATATGAGTAGATTTTTATAGTTTAAAGAATAAAGTTAGTGATAAAATAAAATTAATATTGACTATTGAATGATTAGTGAACTATCAGCATCTAAGAGTGACATTGCAGGAGGACATTGCATTTTTCGCGAGAGATAGGAAGAGCACGATAGCGCTCTTCGGCACTCTTAGGGTTAATGAAGAGATATGCAAGGTGGAATGTAAAATGGGGATGGGAGGGAGATACGCTTAGGGCGGAGACAGATCGAGGAGAGAATCGGAAGAGACAAGAGGAAAATACGCAGAGGGAAGAATAAACAGAGAATGGTGAACCAAAGGAAGGTGGAGGAGACTGAGGGAAATAGGATGTAGGGTAGTAAGAAGCAAAGCAGAGAGATAAAGGAGAGAAACACAGCCAGTGGCTGTGCTCACCCCAAAAGTAGGATAATGGAGAGAGTCGGTTGGAAGGGGAGACTAAGCCACTGGACACGGATAGGGGGATGGAAGAAACAAAGGGGTGAAAATGGAGAGGGTGGTGTTTGCCACCGGACAGAGGATGCGGGTATTTCAATTGATGTGCGTTGGGGTTGGAATGGGCACGCGAGAGGGGTGTGTGAGAGTCAGCGTGGAGACAATCTTTGTTTGTGCTCGCTCGTATCAGCGTGCGAGTGTCACAGCGCCTCGCCCCTGCTCTCCTCTCATCTCGTCTCTTGTGTCTGACTTGCGGGCGCTCGTCTCGCTTTTGTTTTTCCCCCGCGGACCTGTGTGTCCATACGTGGTTTTTTCGCTTGCCTTACTCGTAGGCCTCAGTTTTTCCTTCCGATGTACAAAAACATATTATCAGTGGAGAAACACGGTATGTCCTCACGATAGCAATTGTCCAAAAACAGAATTGTACAGAACAGATTTTTCAAACCATCTAGCGTCATCAATATCAACCACATTTATAAACAGACGAGATTAGCCGGAATTGTGCGCCGAAAAACTACGAGCATCAGCATCTTGTGAAATATTGTGAAAGAATCTTGTTGATAAGCACGATCGCAAGCGATGGGAGAGGTAATACAATGTTGTCCAAACAATACAGTACTCTGAGATGAGCTAAATTGCTACACAGATGCGCTACACTGATGTTAAACGAATTAGATAGTGAGCCGCCAGACTCAAAGGATGCGCGCTAGGCTTAGATTGCTGGTGCAGTTCAGAATTATTGCTCAACAAAGGGTGAACTTGAGACCGATGCAACTTTTTGCCGCCTATTTCCCAACCTTCAACACCAATATATAGGCGAAACCTATGCTGAGGGGGTAAGTTTGCCACATCGACTGCTATCTCCTTTTATAAATTAAGACTGATGAGCTTCAGCTTATTATGAAAAAAAATCCTAAATTAGGCTCAGGTACCATTTTCCAAGGTGTTAATTTCGCAGATTACTACATGTGATTAATAGACATAGTGAATCTAAGACATGTTCTCTCCTCTTTAATTTTAAGGTTTAAAATTATATGCGTCTCTTATCTTTTATATTCCCTATGTATGGAAATGATAGCTTCCTCAGTTCAAAAATTAAGAAACAGTATCATACCTGCGATTTGTTCAACAGAATATGTAATAATTTCAGTGGGATATTCTAAATGCTCTAAAAACTGTTTCATTCAATTTACTGGTTGATTATCAACATGCGTTACCTAAAAATAAAAGAGCAAACGGTATTATTTATTAACGAGTGATTTTGAAGTTTTCAGATTCCAGAATTGTACCGAAGGGCAACTAAATTTCCACTAAAACAAAAGGAAAATGTAGTGTCCTTGTATAAAACAGAATGGCAAGTGATTTGGGAGTTATTTTTTTAAATTATCAACTGTTCATGATTAACGCACTTAATTAAATCTTATGGCAGGCGTTGAAAAAGATGGATAGCATACTCAGCTTTCCACATACCTGGAAGCATATATTTGAGCCCATTGCCAGGATTATCTCGCTCTTGAATTGCTAATCCAACCAAGTTTCAAAAAGACTTTTTTGTGCTCAACAAACATTCACATTCATAATTAAATCATAATTCATAAAAAATCGTCATGCACGTTGGATTGAATGAAAAAAATGATGCGAAATAATTGTATAAGCTCATATAATTATTGCACTTAATCTGCGTTGCTCCAGTTCCTCTCAATCACGCCTGCAAACTCTGGAAAAGCATATCAGATATTTCTCATATCGACTCTGTACACATTTCAACAACGAAAGGTAGGAGTGAATTCAACGACCTTTAAAATTTCAAAGAGTAATGCATGATTTCACAGAGAAAAAAGAAATTCCTACGAACTCAAGGTACAATGCTGGGAAATTTTGCTTCGCAAGATTTCCGGCGTCCACTTCCAGGAATTCTCACTCTTTGGGAATACAAAGTTAATACGATAAAAAGTGCAAAACAGAGTTATCAGTACTCAAAAATCTTTGACCGTTAAATCGCACCGTCGACATGCACGTAATAGGTACCTATTAAAAACGAGGTGCAGAATAACTTTATGAGCACGTGAAAAATTGCGTAACACTCACTGTCTGGATTGCACTAAATCACACTTTATGGCTCGTATACTCTCGTATCTCTCGTATAATTACGTCACGTATTTATCATGTCGATTCTGTATGCATTTCAACAATGAACAGTGGAAGTGAAATCAATGACCTTTTCAATTAAAAAGCGTCACGCATGATTTCACAGAGAAAAGAGAAATCCCTACCAATCCAACATATACCATGCTGAAATATTTCGCTTCGCAACACGATACTTGGTTTCTATACGCGTGATGGTGGAAAAGCAAAACAAAAACAAAAAATTGCCGAAAAAACGCACGCTTATGGTAAAAATTTCCCCTCATCCTCGACTCTTGCTGATGATCGTCGTCAATTTTTAGAGAGATTTTGTAGATCCTCGTGACCAGGAGGTGGGGAGTTATTTTTTTAATAGGAGTGCGCAGCTTTTAGCCATGCTTTTAATTCAAAAAGCAACTGGCGCATCCGCATTGAAAAATGAATGACGGTCGTTGCGAAGGCCAACGAGAGAGACGACGCGATTCCTTTCCTCCATACCGTGTCCCTCCCTTACATTCACCCTCGCAGGCATGAACGAGCGCTTGCTGGAATCCCAGCTGCAATGGGAGGTGATGAAGGACGTCCCCGGCTGGGAGGGCACTTCAAATGGCGCGCTGCTCGGGTGAAAACGCTCCCATTCCAATGTACCCTCGCGTCGAATGCCTTTCAAGAAATGACGAAGACCCGGCTGTTGGACGCAGGACTCGAGAACGTTTCTGTGACCTTCTCTCAGCAACACCACAGCACCAGACGCTAAAAAATCTGAGGATGATAAATTATAGAAATAATCAAACATCGTTTTCCGAGTGTGAACATCCTTTTGAAAGTTTCACGGGAGTAATGGCAGCGAGTTTTCATGGCTATTTGAAGGAACCGAAGAATCATAGGACTTCCTTCGTCTGTGCCCCTTTCTATGACTTTTTCAGGTGGGCCTGGCTTTCCCAGGCCCTCTCCAAGAAAAAACAGATTGCGTAGTTGAAGGTTTGTTGAATCTAATATCTTCAGATATCCTTAGTGGTAGTTTTGCTTATTTTATCTCAACGTTTTTTCTTCATTCTTGAGTTTTACGCATACGTATGTAAAAATAAGCCAATGAAAATAGCATCAAACATAAAAGAAACACATTAAATGAACGATTTTAATTTTTCCTGGTGAATATTTCTTACGAATATTTCTCGGGTTTGCAGCCAGGTTAATGATTTTATACAAGCCGACGTTTCGGGAGACGACTTGTCTCCCATCCTCAAGGCTGTATTACTTTATGGAAGTCCAATTTCACACTGAACTGGATCGACTCAATCCCAAAAATTTCAATCGGGACACCGGCTTTGATCTTAGCAATACATGGAGACCTGTAATTAGCTGTATGAAAAACATAAGGGTTGAACATGAAGAATTTCAAAAGACCTACAGCCAATCGGACAACTCCTGAGCGGCATTGTTGTCCTCGGTAAACGGTCGATCCAGTTCAGTTCAGTGAAATTGGACTTCCACATAGTAATACAGCCTTAAGGATGGGAGACAAGTCGTCTCCCGAAACGTCGGCTAGTATAAAAGAATTAATCTGGCTGCTAACCCGAGAAATATTCGTTACATTAAATGAAGTTGAAAGCAAAAAAAAAATCTGAAACTGGCGATTTCTAGCGGTATTCTCAGAAAGCCACTCAGGCTTTTGCTATCAAAGAAATGGTTTTATGAGAACCTCTGTTGCATCTCAGAAATCACTGGAAGATTATGCTCATCGGAGTACAATTTTATAATTTTCTATAGAGAAGTATTGAAATTACAGGCCTTTAAAAGATGAATATAGACACTGGGAAAATTGTTTGAATGAAATATAAATCACATCTAGAAACAAAAATACGATTTGCAGATAAGGACATGTACAAACACGCATGCAGGAAAATCGACAGCATTTTGTCCAAATAAAAAATTAGAAGTTTTAGACTTTCTGAGTGTCGTCCCTAAAGTGTCTGGAATTACAAGGTATTCACGGGTTTCCCTTTTCGAAATTAAATTAGAAATCTTATCCCCATCATGCGTTTATATACCTTCCCCGACGGCAAAGGTATAGAGACTTAGGTGCCGATCTATAAAAGATATTGACTTGAGTGACACTGACTAAGGGAACGAGAAACGAAAAAAAGATTTTTACACTCTCGGAGATAAGGAGGACATGAGTGAGACAAGCATCTTGTCAATGCTCTTCAAGTCGAAAAGGAAGAAGTGTTAGGACGTTGGGGAAGAAAGAAATACGGGGTTGGGAGAAGAGGTTTAATGGGCGCGAGGTGATTTGGGAATATTGCGCGGTAGAAACTCAAGACTGAGAAGGGGAGGAGGAGGGATGAACGGGAAAGGGAATAAGAATGAGATTTTAGGCAAGGGGTGGGGATGGAAGGTTGGGAATGGGTATTAGTGGCAGGGTACAAGTGGTCCGGGGAATACAATCCAAGGGTCGTTGGTGAAATCTAATAAGAAGCTCGAAAAGAGGGAGGAGATGATACTGGTAAGGGAGACTTGAAGAGAAAGAGAAGACGGTAGAAAGAGGATGAGGGAGTCTGCAGAAGGAATGAACGTGGAAGTGGGATACTGATTTGAATAGAGTGTAATGCGATTGATTGAAATGGTTGGACCGGTGGGAGCGGAGATTTCCGAATTGAAGACGAAGGCGGGAGAGCTAGACGATTGGGAAAGGAACGGAGCGGATTACGCTTCCCTTTGAAACAGGACAATGATTTGGAGAAAGTAATTATTTTGCAATAAACGGGTTATCTAAGTAAAAATTCGCCCATTTTATTTCCTAATTATTGCCGCAAACGGTGTCTCCGGTAAATACAAGGGACAGGGGTGAGGAATAATAAAAATTATTATAAATTGCGTGAGAGGCAAATTAAGCAGAATTAGGAGGGTAAAATTGATGCGAATAAAATGGTATTTTGCGTGATAAACTGGATAAAACATTTCACCACTCATGATCCAGAAGGTACCTATCAACGATGATTGAAAATAAAAGAACATGTGTTACCAGCACCCGAGCCGTTGCCAGAAGTAGGGAGAGGATTGTAATAGCCACATTGGCGGATAGTGTGTTGGCCGCCTTGCCCTTTGCCTCAGCAGGAGACTTTAAGTGAGGTTCAGCCTTGGTATATTATTTGGCAAACGCATCGTTGCCACCTGCTACAGTATGTAACATAGGATCATGTCGTCCACAACAAGTGATGCCGCGCTTAACGGACTGCCCTGACGAGGAAAAATTGGGCGTCGTGATATTCCTTTGTCCCAACTCGTAAGAGGAGCTATCATCTGAAAGGGACGAATACGTCCCTCGAGAAATTCTATAACTGCGAAATAAGTTTGGATCAGCCTGACCATTAGGCGTGAGATTACTCATATGGCCCTTGATGGTCAGATTCGGCTCCCATGTATTCCGCGAATGTCGATCCAAACGCTAAGACTTGATAAAGACAAGCCAGTCGTCCCATGTTGCCACTGGACGATCAAGGTTCTATGGCGTCCGAACTACCTGAAGAGTTCGGTCCACTAAAGTCCGCAATTCCGATGCTGACTCCTTTACCGTCTTTGGAAAATTCATTAGAGTTGACAGATAAGTGTGAAAGCACAGCAATGGGTTACTGTACCTGGCATTCAGGGGCTCCCAGGTCACTTTGTAGTTGAAATCCATGACAGAAATGTTCCTTACAAACTCCGCAGCTCTAAGTACTTAAGACGAAGTTTCAAATATAGCAATTTTATTGATTGATAAAATCGATGTTATTCGTCCACCATTGCTGTGAATAGATCGCAGAGTGATTCCCAATCTGTAAATGCACCCGAAAAGCTAGGCAAACCTGTTCTCGGAGGCTGGATCGGAAGTTGGAAATGAAAATAGCGTAGACGGCCTGACCAGCACCGCCTTGTGAGGACGAAGGATCATTAGGTACCTGAGCGAACATAGCCTTTAGTTCAGCGCATATTTCATGGTAACTACCCTCCGTCCATTTATACTCTTAATCCACTAAATAACGCTCCTTCGAGATATCTTCCCGCGTTGATAGCTCAAAATTCGTGGAAGTGTAATCTTTTCAATACTGTTAAAGGCTGCTCGGTCTGCTCTGAATGGCCCCTTTAGCAATATTTGCTGCACTCTTCTTTTTTAAATTCGGAAACAGCGTAGTAATAGACATATCTCGTTGTTCCTTCTGCGTAGCTAGTTGTTTTGTTGTCATAAGCATTACGTTTACTAAGATCCTATCGGTATAGCAATTCAGAATAATACTCCACTATAACGCAATAAACAGAGTACGCTCGAAAAATCGATATTACTTTCGGCGTCGAGGGTGGTCGCAATTCTCCTTTTGGTATCATACTCTATGGGCTTATTGTATAAGTGGTGTAAATATCTCGAGGTAACTCGGTGATCCTTTTTTTTATAATCCTACATACACAAAATTTCGACGAAAAACTGTCTCCTCCATTTTTGTATCGTAGCGACCAGAAATAATACAACTGAGTCGTGAAAGTTACCAAGAATTAACAGTAATAAACCTCATGATAATATTGTAAATTTTTGTTTCTATTGAATTACTAAAGAAGGTGTGGCATTAGTTTTATCATGCTGAATTTCGAAAAAAATTCAATGCTGGCAATTTTTGCGAAATTAGTTCAATTTTGAGGCCAAGTAATTTGTTTAAAAAAGTAACCTATGAAAAACGGTTTGCGTAAAAAAATGCACTAATGTATTGACAACAACTGTGCAAAGTTTCAAATTATTCCTAACTCAAAAATATCTTTTCTGAGGTTTTGTCCAGCTTTTTTCGATTTCAGCCCACTGTGGGACGTGGGGAAACAAATTTTTCGGGTATTGTGCGCCCGAAAGAGATCGCAAAACAGAGGAGTAACATCCTCGTAAACAACTTCGCTAACCAGGACGAGCAGGGTACAGCGGATTCTGCGAGAGGAGGGAGGATAGAGAGTCAGTGGGATGACTGAGGAAAGAGACGGACGGTGAGGTGAGGGGAAGGAGAGGACAGCGAAGTGGGGGGAAGTACGTTACGCTCAGACGCAGGGGAAGGGGAGTAAGCACTAAGCCCACCATCCAAAAGTTTGGGTATGGGGTAACTCACCGCGGCGAGGTGAAGCAGCGTCACGAAGTCCACGGAAACCTTCCCGGTCGAATGGCGGTGGAATTTTCACTGCGATTTACGCTATCTTCAACTGCAATTGTAGCGTCGTGCAGCACTTATCACCATTGTTAACAGTCGCAAATAAAGGAGATCCGACCCGAAGGACCATATGATCAGTGGTCGAATGTGTTATTCGCACAAAGAATTTAAGAGGTACTCTTTCATTCTCTTTCACACTTGCTTTCACTTCGAGAGCGGACTGTAGACTGCCACGAAGGAAGTCTCTTCTCTCGTTTCCACCGTCCAGTCTACCTTATCGGAACGGTCCGCCGACACACCACACGTTCAAAATTCAAATTGGCGGCGGGAGACATATTCACTAAACACTTCGAAAAAATAGGATATTTTTCGAAAAATAAGGTGTTATTAAGGATTAAGGATAAGGTATTAAAGATTGAAGCAATCAATATCACTTATTTCATTCTAAACGTGAGCAACAAGGTATCCTACATCAACATCTCTTTCATAATATTTTGAACTCAGTAATATCCTTTTCACGTCCTTAGAAAGCAAACTCATAAGACGAAATGGATGTAAGTATGTTTTCAGAATATCCGTCCTGGCCTTTCAAAAACGCTTTTCCATTAACTCTCACAAATTGCTGCATTACCATTTAAAATTAACAAGTTTAGGCCAACGATTGAATTCACATGTGCTTGAGGTAGTTGGTAGCTGAACTGAGTTCAGTACAATGAAAGATAAAAAGCTTGGCCGTAGTCGATAGAGGGCAGTGCAGTATTTTGTAAGTTGATATCTGAGGGGAAAAGCGAAACTTTCGGCCTTTGTACCGATTATTTCATTTCTCCTGGTGAAAATATTGTATTGAGCTTTGAAGACCACGAGGCACTACTCAGTTTCATCTTAGCTTTATGATTTAATTCGCATTCCATAATCACAAGCATGCTATTTAATCATTGCATTGGTTCGGGGAAAAAAGTTTTGTACATCAGTAGATATAGTTGGTCATTTAAGTACCAAGGCATGTATTTGTCCTCGTATTATTACTGACACTAAAAACAGCATTAAGCACACACTTTTTGAATAAGAAAACAGTTGTACTTGCTGTGAATATGAGTATTATAAATGGTTGAATTCCAATATTTTCATCGTTGTAAACATCCATAGAAACGTTAAGCCACGATTAAAAAAAATAATTTGTTCACATTTACATGAATATTGAATGAATGTAATCAGCATGGTCAACACCATGTTTATTTCATCTTATTTTATCTAATATTTTCATTTTTATATGTTATCATATGAGATAAAGATAGCTTTTAAGTCACTTCAATATAAACTCTGGATACTATTCGAGAGTATTACCTCATTTGAAGTTTTAGTCATGTTATGTTTTATTCATTTTAGCAATTACTCATTTTACAACCCAAGTTATGCATTTAAAATTTTACCCAACAACAAATCAATGCCCTCTAGAAATTGTTATCAGAAAAGAAGCAAAAAAAATGAGTCAATTGCGATGGGTGAAGTATATTTTGTGCCGCAAAGAAGCGGGACACTGTAACCGTTAGCTGGACGGGAGCAAAATAATTTTTTTCGAAAAAAAAAATTTCTTCTAGCAATGGAGCAATGGATAGCTGTCGATGACAGAATTGTATCCCGTGAAATTGAAAGGGCCAGATGGACGGAAAGGCTGATGAAATAGAGGGTTCGGAGAGTTGAAGCGTACAACACTTGAAACACATGGTTTCAATAATGTCGAGGGCTTAATTTGAAAAGAACTCGTGATGAAGCTCGTTCGTGCGAGAAGGCGATAAGGGGACTCAGGGATTAGCGAAGTGTGCCGCTTGGTGGCAAATTGGGGAATTAAGCGCTGCTGAGGGGGTGGGGTGGCGAATGGAGCACATTAATTGGCAAAGGACTACTGCCGCCAAACACGTATATGCAGATTCACGAATGCGGAAGCGGAAGTATGCTGCAACCCTTGCGGCGAAAGCTTGGACCTATTTCAGAATTGGGCTGTGTTGCAAATGTTTACTTTGATTATACCTGACCGAATTTGTAGCTGAATATTTAATGGGCTGGTTGTTCATTATAATTAAAATAACTATCGGTATTTTAACGCTAACTCCAGCAACTTATAGCTTTATCCCTTTGCGTATAGATTGATTTGAAAGACCTGAGTAAGGAGCATCATATTAACAACTGGAGCATATTATTTTATTTTCACAGTTCATTTGGCTAGATTGTGAATTTTTGGCCGAGAAAAGTAGATCTTGTTATAGGGAGTTATGGCAGTGGTAATAAGATTCACACAGCGTTAGTTCAACAAGATATATTCGGATATAAACGGATACAACTCAATGGTACATTAGGCGCGAACACACAGAGAGAACACTAGCGTGCACCGGAAGTGCGCGCGCACACAATCGACAAACATCCAATACAATCGATAGTATCGAACAATCGATACAGGATCATAGCAGACAGACATTAAGAAACTATTGAGCACACCCTTCAACACTCCCCTTTGCTCATAGTTGCAGCCCCAATTCTTTAGTGAACTTCTGAGTCTTTATACGGTTTAATCCCTTGGTTAAAATGTCAGCTACATTTTCAGAGCTTGGGATGTGCTCATAAAATATTAAACCCTTGGATACACAGTCTTTGACATAAAAGTAACGCACTTGGACATGCTTTGAACTTTCGGCAACAACCTCATCTTTGGACCATGAAATGGCTCCCAGGTTATCACAAAAAATTTTACATGGTTGAGGACAGTAAAAGGATTGCCCTAATTCCTTCAACAGGGATGATACCCATACAACCTCTCTAGCTGCTTCCTGCATTGCAACAAATTCTGCCTCACATGTTGATTGAGACACAATCTTTTGCTTCCTTGACAACCAAGACACAGCACTGCCAGCCAGTATAAAGACATACCCACTCCTGGATTTTCTGTCCACTGTGCAGCCTGCGAAGTCTGAATCACAAAACACCCTTAAAGTTTTCCCAGTCTTTCGATAAACAAGTTTCAACTCTTTCGTTTTGAGCAAATACTTAAACACACGCTTCACAGCTCTCCAATCAGACAAAGTAGGATTTACACACTTTTGACTTAGTTTACCTATGGCACATGCAACATCTGGACGGCTTACCGTGGCAACATACATTATATGACCAATAGCTTGTTCATACAATTTTTTATCAAAGGGTTCATCACAATCAATATCAAAACCAGCTTCACACTCCTTAGCTAAAGGTGTTGACACCCCAGTCTCATTCATAATATCAAATAACTCTAACATTTGACTCACTTGGGCAGATTGGTCGAACACAACTGTCTCACTGTCAGGCATATGTAGATGAACAGAAAGAAATTGGGTGTCAGAGCCCAACATTTTGACATCCAACTTTTCTTTAATCTTGCCCTTAAAACCTTCAATCATAGACTTTTTCCCAACAATCAAAAAATCGTCAACATACACAGCCACAATGAGATCCTTAGTTTCATTTACATATACACATGAATCACTCAAACAAGGTTTCAAGTCCATACCCTTCAAAATATTGTTTATGTGTTTGAACCACATTCTCCCTGCTTGCTTCAACCCATAGAGACTTTTCTTTAGTTTGCACACATATTGGTTCCTATTCTTTCCCTCAATTTCGAAAAATTCAGGTTGCTCCATATATATGTCCTCATCTAAGACACTGTTCAGGTAAGCGCACTCAACATCAATGTGTTCATAACACCATTCATTCTCAGCACAGAGAGCAAGTAAAATCCTCAATGTTCTGCGTTTTACAATTGGACTGAAGGTTTCAGTGAAGTCCACCCCAGGTCTCTGCCAGAATCCCCTTGCTACAAGTCTAGCCTTAGGTCTGTTTGAGTCCCTTTTAATACTTAGAACCCACTTACAATCGATCACATTTGTATTTAACGGTCTCTTGACAATGTCCCAGACATCCTTTTTGTAAAGGTTCTCTAATTCAGCCTCCATAGCTAATCTCCATTTTCCAGATTCATTTCCCCTTAAGGCATCATTTACAGAAATGGACACACACAGATCTTGAGCCCTACAAATCATTGCAATGTTCCCACAACAAGAATGAGTCTTTTCTTTTCGAAGTCTGGAAGACCTCCTAGGAGCAAGTACATTTTCAACTCCCAAGTTAACCCCATCGTCAAGTACCCCCTCATGATTTTCATCTCCATTCATCAAGTTCTCCAAGAAAAAATCATCATCTCCTTCCTCATACTCACCATCACTCTGGACTTCAGGCTCATCCGGGTCAAAGGTCCCTTCATCATCCACATGCCATATCCAATCATTACATCTCCTTGGAATGTGAGTGATTTCACACATCTCTTTACACGGGAACACCCTCTCCTCAAAACGTACATGACATGATATAATGACACTCCTACTTTTTGGCAAATAGATTCTGTACCCCTTCACTTCTCTATCATATCCCACAAAAATACCTTCATCTGCCCTACAGTCAAACTTATTTCCAGTTGGACTCACCAGATACCAGACCTTACAACCAAACACCCGCAATCTAGAAAGCTCCCCTTGGATGTCAGCCTTCTCTCCTTTCCATAATTCCAAGGGAATTTTGTTCTCAATTGCAGACGATGGACACAAATTTCTGATATGACATGCTGAACTTATTGCTTCAGCCCACAAGAAAACAGGAAGCCCTGCTTGAATAAGCAAACACCTTGCCATTTCCACTAGTGTCCTATTGGCACGTTCAGACACACCATTTTGCTCGGGGTTTCTAGGCACACTTTTCCGATGCAGAATACCCTCAGCCTTCAAATAATTCTCAAACTCAACACTTGTGTATTCGCCACCATTGTCTGATTGAAAAGCACTTATTTTCACCTGATGCTGAGCCTCAACCTCTCTCTGGTATTCTCTAAAGCATTTAAATACTTCACTTTTTTTCTTGATTATCCTGACATTTGTGAATCGAGAGAAATCATCAATGAAAGTCACAAAATAATGACCTCCCCCCAACGATTGACACTGTGCCCTGCCACTTACGTCACTGTGGACAATTTCTAAAGGGCGTTCACAATTGTGATGAGCAACTTTCGGAAATGGCAACTTAGTCATTTTACCCTTCACACAGACTTCACATAATTCATCGTCCCTTTTGGAATCCTCTTTCTTGAGATCAAGACCTGGGATTCTGTTCATAGCACCTTCATGGAGATGTCCTAATCTCTCGTGCCACAACGTACTCTTGAAGGCGTTGGCCTGAAATACTTCGATTTCTGTACCACCATTGCACTCATCGTTGACAGAAACATTTGCGACGTAGCTCTCATCTGGCTCAGTCTCTAAATAATATACATCATTTTCTACTAAGGCATTGAACAACACATCACCGTCATCATGCTCTCCAATAGCTTCATTTAATCTGAACACGGTCTGTACACCTTTCTTCGCCAGCTGTCTGACAGACACAAGATTCACGTCCAACTCAGGTACCCACAGAGCATTTGATAGTGACAAGGTCCAGCCCCCACAAGAGTTTGCTAACTTGATGACAATAGTTCCCTTCCCCTTCACGGCCAGACGTCCCTTTCCAATCTTTACTTCTCCGGTGGCAGGTTGGAAATCGAAAAATCGGTGACGGTCTGGCGTCATGTGGTTCGAAGCACATGAATCTAGGTAACTAACACACTTTCTTTGGGAGCAAGCCAAAGCAACCGCCGATATGAGTCCTTTAAACTTCGGCTTGTCCCCTCCTTTCTCGTGACTCTCCCGTGACTCCTCGCCTTTTCCTTTTCTTTCCTCCGACTTGTCTCCCCTCGGCGCACCACACTGGTAAGAAATGTGGCCCCACTTACCACACTTATAGCATTTCTGATCAGCAGTGCTCCTCTGCTTTCCGTTGTTGGCTGCTCTCGTCCTGCTGAACTTCCGCGCTGCCAACGCACTGCCATGCTCAGAGGACTCCGCAGCATTAATCCTTCTCTCCTCAAGCAGAAGGTCTGACTTCACCGCCCTCGACGTCAGGCTCTCATAGATCTTTGTTATTCTCACATACGTAGAATACTGTGGATCCTTCACGATTCCCGCCAATATAAAGGAGGCCACAACGTGGTCTTGGAATACGATGCCGTTTTTGGTTAATTTACCGCAGAGCTCCTGTATCCTCCCAGTGTACGCTGAGATGTCCATCGCCTCTGTCTTCTCAATGCTACCCAGCTCTCGGAGACACATAGCTATATCCATGGATGTAGCCCTCCCATGAATCTCTTCTAAGGTGTCCCAACACTCCTTGGCTGACCTCAAATGGCTGATGTCTGTGAGATACTCCGGGCGCACATGCCGGAAAATGTATGCGCGAGCCTTGTTGTCCTTGCGCATATTTTCTGGTCTCTTCAACTCGTCTGCACTCAGCCCCGGGTTGATTGCGTCCCAGCAGTTCAGAAAAATCATCGACGCCTCCGACATGGTCCTCCAATATTCGTAATTATCCTTGCTCAGGATTGGATTCATTTGCCTATCCGAATCCAGCAACTCATCTTGATCCGCCATGGTCTCGCCTTTTCTATTTTGTCCAATTTACCGAATCACTAACGTCTATCACCACACAGCACGATCCCTGGGCCCATAACCTGTTATAGGGAGTTATGGCAGTGGTAATAAGATTCACACAGCGTTAGTTCAACAAGATATATTCGGATATAAACGGATACAACTCAATGGTACATTAGGCGCGAACACACAGAGAGAACACTAGCGTGCACCGGAAGTGCGCGCGCACACAATCGACAAACATCCAATACAATCGATAGTATCGAACAATCGATACAGGATCATAGCAGACAGACATTAAGAAACTATTGAGCACACCCTTCAACAGATCTGCATTAGTAATGTAGTTTTTTTAAAGTATGTTTGAGGGTTATGAGCAGATTTTCTGCAATAAAAGCCGTAATATTTTAAGTAGAAAGATATTTTAACTATCCGATCATCATATATATAAAAACCTTCTCAAGAATTTTAAATCAATTATTTAAATAGATCTGACTATTATCTTTGCATTCTGAGTGAAGCAATGAAAACTTACATGTGTCCGAAATAAAATGGTCACTTATTTGTTTCCTTACGTTCGTTAATGTACAGTGGAAATGCGAAAAAAAGAAAGAAAATTGCTTTAAAGAGATAATACGACGACGAGACTTTCTATGCATGAGGAGGAACCCGGCATAGGAGGCATATACATTTGGGTGGGCCGAAAAAAGGTTTTTCTTTCAGATCAAATTTGCCCTGTGCGGGAAAGTTGTGAAATGATATAAGGCTCTCGCACATAAATTTTTTTTCAAATCGGATGTTATTAACCACTGCCGCCCGAGATCTAAAGTTTAAAATTTTGCGAAAAATCAGGCTGATTTCAGAATCAAACGGCTATAAAGACGAATTTTCTGAAAATATGGGATAATGAATAATATCAAAGAGTGGATACATGTTTATAGTTTATGAAAATGAAATTTGAAGTTTTTTTGACAAAATTTATGGTTCAAAAAATGTCTATGAATTAACAACAAAAGTAGAGTATAGACCACCCGCACAACACATCTTATTTTTGCCTACATTTCTAAAATTCCATTTTGGGGGCTAATTTGCAGGTTAAATAATATTTATTTCGATTGAATTTCATTTTTTAGCAAATAAGTCATCATATGGTAGTAAATAATCACACAAAAAAGTAATAATAAGGTAAATTATTTGAAATTAACATCAATCATAATGACGAATAACGTACCTGTGGAGCAATTTTCAACAAGAAATTCAGCCAAGGCTGATAAAAACCAGAACCTGAACACCAAGCATTTAACTAAGTAGCTCTCTGCTAGTTTCGTAAAGAAACTACCCAAGACTCACCACGAGGAATTTCTTGTTGAAAATTGCTCCACAGGTACGTTATTCGTCATTATGATTGATGTTAATTTCAAATAATTTACCTTATAATTACTTTTTTGTGGAATATTTACTACCATATGATGACTTATTTGCTAAAAAATGAAATTCAATCGAAATAAATATTATTTAACCTGCAAATTAGCCCCCAAAATGGAATTTTAGAAATGTAGCAAAAATAAGTTGTGTTGTGCGGGTGGTCTATACTCTACTTTTGTTGTTAATTCATAGACATTTTTTGAACAATAGATTTTGTCAAAAAAAACTTCAAATTTCATTTTCATAAACTATAAACATGTATCCACTCTTTGATATTATTCATTATCCCATATTTTCCGAAAATTCGTCTTTATAGCCGTGGCTTTATGTGGCTTGGGGACAGGGGTGGCCAGACGGCACTTATGGATTGAGGGATGTACAGGGGCGTGATGCCGGGCAGCGAGGGGAGGGACTCTTATATTGCCATTTTTAATTGGGGGCATTCACGTCCCACGGTGTTATATGAGTTGTCTTACATGCTGCCAAGTATTTGTTTCCGATTTTCTTATTTTCAACTTGAGTCTGACCTTTTTCCCTTCGTGAACTCTCTTAGCACTCAGTAATTAGGTTCTTTGCAATAGCTTTTTATTCGACTCACTGTCAACTTCTCTCTCTAAGTAAAAACTGGGATGACTTGCATTGTGAGGGAATTATAAAATTATATATCAAAGAGAATTCATGCGTAGGAATATGGAGGGATAAAATCAAATGTCAAAGCCATTTTTGAAACAAAATCTGCAACACTTATAGCTAGCTATTATCACGAGGACAAAAATTTGTTGCCCACTGCGGCAAGTTGCGGCTAAAAGCAGTGAACATTTTCTTGACTTCTGCAGAAAATATGTAAGGTTAATTTTTTGAAAAAAGTGACCATCTGTAGAAGTGATCTTTTAGGCAGGTTTTGATGTAATACATGATTGTGAGGACTGATTGAAACATTGCGTGATAGAAACCTAGTAGAAAAGGACGGAAAATTAGCGTTTAAATTATTATGAGGATATTTTTATGCGTGATGAATTATGAAAATAAATTGATGTTTTAGACTGGGTCACCTTGGAAACACTCACTTATGTATCGGTTTACTACTGACCCGTTGGGCTGCAAGTACACCTGTGTGCATTTAGATGTCTGAAAGTAGTATCGTTATCGTTTGCATAGATTTGATTAGCAACGGAGATACTCTGTCCACTTACAAAGTGAAATAAAACAATACAGCACTGAAGGGACTGCGGCAATAAACTTCAGTGCGAGAGGGACCAAGGATCGTGTACAGGAATCTGGGAGAAGAAATCTACGTCGGGCAGTGTCTGCTCTTGGGGAGTGCGGCTAGGGGACAGGGGTGGCCAGACGAGCCCGCTGCATTGAGAGATGTTCAGAGGCGAGCCGCCGGATAGCGAGGGATGGGAATTCTAGATTGCCTTCTTCATTGGAGGCAATCATGCCGCACGGTGATACATGGGCTCCTCACCATGAGTCGACCCCTTGGTGCGGAGACCCCCCTCTTCTCTTGCTTTTGCACCAAGAAAGGAATTACGTCGCCCGCGTCGAATGAAAAAGGACCACCAACCCATCCCCTCGTGAGGGTGCAGACCTCGTCCATGGAATCAGAGAAGACTGCCCACCTCCCGCCGTGCGAGATTTGGAAATGTCTCGGTCAATTTCCGACCGCTAATCACTACTTTCGTCCGCTTTTCTTTCTTTCATTACAGGTGGTGGGAGAAAGGAGGAAAGAGTGCACACAGCAGTGAAACACGTTCTCGTTGTCCTCATAAATATCCACGCTGAGCGTCGACAAACGTTGATCACAGCGAAACCGGGGTCTGCTCTGGTGAATCCAATTTAACTTTCGTTTTCATCGTTCCAGCCCCTATTTTCTGAAATTTATCGCTGAAAGCCAAAAAATAAAAGCACTTAATCGAGATTATCTCTCGATCGCATAGTCTTTTCAACGTACATCGATTTTACTGCGGGTTAACACGCCAGAATTTGCGATTATTCATTTATTTTGCGTTTATTTATTTATTTTTCAATAGCAATGAAAAACTGCAGAGGTACTTGATGCCAAGGATAAATAAGGAAAAGAGCGTTAACGCTGAGCTCCTCTGGAATGCATGGATACGGGCGGTTTGCCTCAAAATATCCTATATTCTAGCAGTTATAACTCTCGCACCACTTTCCACATGAATCAGGACCCTTAGCGACCTAAATGACCTTTTAAGTGGCAGCCCATGGTGCAGATGAAGGAGCAACTCACCCTAAGGCGCATGCCAAGATCGAAGGGACGCAGGGGGATAAAAGGGAGTAAAGAGAGGGAAAGAGGCAATGGATAGTATCCAGACTACGGGCGGTGGAACGTGAAGGGGACGCTAGCATGAAGGCGCCTCCCTTTCCACGTGTAATCCACCGAAGATTAATCTCTTTCATTTACGGTCAGTGCGGGCACATGGGGAAGAGAGTTGTGCCATGGTGTGGGGGCAGTGATTGGTGCGGGATGCGGGGGGGCACATTCATTCGTAGACAACACATTCCCCTCCCGCACCACCCACAGCCGCACCTTTACCCAAATAGCAATATATTCCTCTCCTTTCCGATCGCACGACCAGACGTCACCCACCCCCTTCTTGACTTTTCCCTATTTTCACGCACTTAGTGAGTAGATTGTGTCTCTTCGGAGAAGAATCTATTCCTGGTTTTCGCCACGAGGAAGGCATACAGGTAGTCTGGAAGTCATGTCACGGAGTGGGGCAACCTTCGGAAATTTTTACTTATCGTGGACTGCTAGGTTTTTTTAGTACTACGCTAAGTGTATGGAGGAGATGAAAGAAATCAAGAACATTATTATAATCAATTTTGGCGGGCACCTATATTTTTTTTTCGTGTGTAAAATACTGGACGAAACGGTGAGAAGTTAAATGGTATGCGCTTGGACCCAAGGAAATTTGAATCTTGAGAGATAAATGACTGCTCGTTGACAACACAGTCTCTTAAAAGTCGCCCTCCTATTCCGAAATAGGAAAAATAAGTATTCAACTTTAAGACGGTGCATGCGAGAATAAGCGGGCAAGTTTACTTTACAAATTTCTCCGTCCAGTTCCAGCAAACGAGTATTTCACTCAGAAACGGATGGACTTATCACTCCCGATCAAATATATTTACGAAATGAAAACGACCATTTTCCACTCTTCTCTTAAACATTTCCCCTAAAAGACCTCTATTTCCTGCCATGGACTCCCCATGTGGAATATGCTAGATACATAAAACATGGCTCATATGAGTTCCATGCTTTATGCATTTTCGTATTCCGCTCTCAAGCTTAACGTTCCGTTCTCTATGATATCATTAATTTTAATACCCAGGATTCTGCGTTACATATCTACCATAGTTGAAATATGATTCTTCCAGCTGGAAAAGGTCCCTCGTGTACACCTTAATCCTTCCAAACCCAGTCTTTTTTCTGAGTATAGTGAAATATGATGATTTTACTCTTAGAAATGTTTGCATCATCAGCTCATTCATAAATAATATGGAAGTCACATATTTGAGCATGAAATTTGACAAGAAAAAATTACTCTTAGTTCAGCCCAATCTATAAAAGACCTATGAGGCACCCGTTTTCTACGACGAACTTTCAGATTTGATGGTACTTAGAAGTAACAGTGTTAGAAAGGATTAAAAGCTATGATATCGCATCTAATGGGTGTTGCATCAAGGGGTGTATACTGATGATGCACGTGGTTTTGCAGTGCTATTTTTGCAGTCCTTTAAAGCTTAAAGTAAAGTTGGGAGCGGAGAGACACCACGCTCGAGTGAGATGTCACGGGGAGGAAATAGCCAATTTACCTAATGAAGGCCAGCGGCATTAGCTTACTCCATGCGGATGGAAAGGAAACTCGAATACACCCGTTATCGCAATCGCAGAGTCCCGGTGGAAACGCTATCCTAGCTATTCCCTCCCCACCCCTGAATTATGCGGCTAAATGTCTCCCAAGGATACACCGCTCTCTTGCAATTTGACGCCAACTTGATACTCGAGGAGAAAAAAGACGGCTGAGGATATTAGGCTGCGACTGAGTGATTAATTCCGAGACAGTGTTTTGGTGAAACGGAGACGACGACTACGTCTCAAGGATGTTCATGTGCGTAGGAACATAATTTCGCTCATACTCTGAAAAGGAAGTGGTCTGGAGAGTCGGACGGATGAGGGAGTTGGTATGGAAGAGCAGGTGACGACCTAAAGAAGAAAATCGGAGTTTCCCTTTCATTTCTTTCATTTTAGGCTATGTTATGAAGTAAACAGACCCTAAAAAACTTAACAAGCGCATTTAACAGAAATGAAAGGAAAGTGCACTGCAGCTAATCTACCACGTACTCCTGGATACAATACTGACTCTATCTTGGTGGATTATCAACTGGATAAAACGGCCATGTTTGCGGAAAATGTATTAAATGTATGTATGTGATGAACTCGCATTTTCAATCCTTTTTCTAAAATGAAGACTAAATTCCTACAGCTATGGCGTTTGTTCAATCAAGAGTGGTTCTGGATTGGATATAATTGGGAATAGAGAGCTATCAATACAATATACAGAAAGATGCAGACAATATTCAATCGGATTTGACGAAATGAATGAAAAAAAGGTATTTATAGGGGAAAAATAATCTTTTCGCATAACGGTCTTGGGACACTTTTCGAAAGGTAAATGTCTAGTTTAACACCTAAGCTGATATTTTGATCAAAACCTCTGGCCATAAGAGACGAATTTTGTGAAATAATTTTGAAAATACATTTTCACTTATTCTTATTATTTGACGTAAAATTTTGCCTTTCGAAATTTTATTACTATAAACTCAGTCTGGAATTTGTTGTAAATACAATCGACGATTTCTTGAAGCTCTACATTGCAATGATTTCCCATTTATTACCTCCGACTGCATGCCAGGGAATCATGGAAGGCGCCGAGATGAAATCGTTTGCGTTCGGCGATTTATTCGACCTTTATGGTATCCAATTATTTCCCAGAATTCTTTTCGCTGCGAAATCGATGCGTAGATAGCGTTCGAATGATTTCGGCGAAGATTTTTATCCTGAAGACGTACTCAATGCTTAAGCTCCAATTTCCCCCGCCAGTATGATTTTTATCGCGTGCGTGCCATTGCCTCTGTGCACACTGCCACTCGAATTACGAACGTCGAAGCGGTTGTTTAAAAAATAAACTTTTACAGAAATTGACGAGTGTATGGGAGTTAGACATGAAAGTTTGCGGTCAACTCTCTTATGAGAGAGATTCAGTTCACATTCGGCGATCTCTTTTTAACTTTTTGAACGTATTTACATTTGATTTTATTTTCTATCAACCATATTTTATCATAATCTTATCAAAATATCTTATTCCTAATCATATTAGTTCTTCAAACGAGATAATAAATTACAAGCTAAAACCTGAGCTCCATGAAATATTAAACATCCTGGGTATGATTTTTAATCGTTCTAATACAATCTTTAAGTCCTCCATTAGAGAACTACCAGTGCTCAATAATACATTCCATAGTATCTCGTCTGACAACGTTGAATCAACTAATAATGCCCATATTAAACGTCAGATGAGGTTGCTCCTAGGAGCTCTGCGTTTCTACGGCTTGTTTTCTACATATGTCCTTAAAAGAAGAAACACAGATGACAACGCCACTCTTGGGCTAATAAAATGTTTTACGGCTGAATTTACCTTCCCTGAGATGCTCACATTAAAATTAATCATCGTATAATTTTTGTTATGACACTTTATGTGCTACTTAAATTTGAAACTTTGATACCTTTGAAAATATTTTCGAAAAAGTATTTTAATAAAATAACTAGGCAAAAGTTACCGACATAAAGCTCCAAGGTTTTACACTGGCTGCTTCATACAAAGGTTGTGAGCACAAGGGACGGTATATATGAATACCGTTTACCAGAAAGAGACAAAGAGAGAGAGAGAGAGAGCATCACCTATTTTCACACCTTAACCTCATTTCCCAATTTGTAATAAAAGCAATTCCTATTTTGCTTTTCCCCCGCAGTCCCGTGGGATTCCGTTACCTTCAGTCATGGTGTGCCATTTCATATTTCTACCCTCGCTCGGTTCTAATCTTAGAGGGGTGGACGCCCAACGGAAACCCTCCCCTTCCAGCTTGGGTCGATGTAGAATAAAATGGGAAGTGCACAGAAGGGCAAGGGGTATTCATTGTTAGTTATTGCTGGGAGAGTTCGTCATCATTGGAGTTCATAGTTATTTCTGGTTAGTTTCGCCATCCTGAGAAGAAACACACAGTTAGGCGTAATCCATAAGAAGCCCCACATAAGACAGTCGACTCTCTCTCTGTTTCAAGGATATTTGCACTCCCCGCCTGAATCCACTAATTGGGCGTATAAACTCTCTGTGTGCAATAAAAATTTATATAAGAGATAGAATATGTGGAGAGCTGAGAGTAGCTTCTGTTCATACCTGACTTGACAATTAGAAAAATTAAAAGAATGGTGTAGAAAGTAGTGCTATTATAGAGTAGTTTCTAAGGCTTAAGAATAACCCCAAATAGTATCTTATGGTCTTCAAAACTAGTCGCGTCTCATAGTTAATACCGAATGTGCATTGTGAAATGCCCTGATACTAATTATCACTTTGATTTACTGACATAAGATTGTTAGGATTATCCCAATTGATTGACGAATATCTCCTAAAATGTTTTCATATGGTTAATTTTAACAGCGCACCGTGGCAATACTCTATAAGAGGTGAAACGCTCTGTTATTCTCGAATGCAAATGCGGCCCAACTCCAAAGCTCCAATCATCAGAGTTTAGCGAAAATCGGCGATACAAATCCAGGAGGGCAGAAGTATCACAACGGATTTCTTTTAGTGCTTACGCCTTGCTCATTTGCATGTATCATCTCCTGCATGGAAACCTTGGGTCATGAAACCCAAACGCCCTCTTTTGTGACCCCGGGAAGACGGCGGAATCTTTTTCCGACCTTTTTTCCTCCACCCACCCACTTGACACTGAAAACGAGTGTTTAGGTCCTCCCTGGGGACGACCCAGTAAGAGGAGGGTTAGTAAGAGGGGTTGAAATGTGAGAATTCTGCTAAGGAGGGGGAGGGATTCGGCGGGTGGTTTGCTTTCTTAGAGAGGGTGGCGGGAGGGAAGGGAAAAGTCTTTTTCGTAGAGCTGGAAATGGCATAACGGTGGCGAAGACTTTTGGAAGGTTGAGGAGGCGTGTGAAAGTGGGGTGTCTGGAAAATTAATCTAAAAAAGTGACGAAAAAAAGGGCGAACTAAGTGGTGGGTGAAATTTAGGCATTGGGGTGGCCAATATAGACAGACTTAGAAGAGCGAGGGAAACTGAAAGCCTCCGATATCGTTTGAAAGAAGATGGGCATTAGCAAGGCGGCTGACTTCCCAAATGAAGGTCTTGGATTCAACTCCCAGAAGCTGGGGAAATTCTACAGAATTTTGATCTCCATCTGAGATTGCAGAAAGAAACGCTTCAAGGAAAGGGCTCCGTGGTTTTTGGTTAAGATGTGGATAATATTTGCAAAAGCATTACTTTTTATCGTAGCGGGTGACACACACTCCTTCATAATACTTATTTACAAGTAATTAACTAATGTGGATTTAAATTATCCAGAGATGATAGTTAGGTAATGATGTAGATGTAACAGAATGACTAGTGACTAATTATTTTAGAGTATTTTTGTTCGCACAAGTGAACATTCGTTCATTCATCGTCCCTCCCTCTCCCCACCCGGTGACCTCCGTCCGACGACCACTCCACCTTTTCTCATCTGTCGTCTAGTGAGTGTACTTTGTTGGGGATGTTCGTCAGTTCGAGTGGGTGGGTCAATTTCAAAGGCGGGTGTGGGTGATCGAGTCACTGATTAAGCGGCTAATTAAGTTGCCGGGGAAAGTAAGAAATGGGAAAAATGAGGATAAAAGGTAAAAAATGATCACATATTGAAGTGGGAGGGAGAAAAGTCGTTGAAGAGGGGAAGAGAATAGAAAAGCGAGACATGGAGTGTGGGAAGATTGAAAAAGAGCCGGAAGAGGGGGAATGCCAACTTCATCTCATCCAACAGTGTTACTTTGTTATTCTCTCCAAACCGGAGATGTAGAGCGCGGCAAAAAAGCACGTGTTTAAGGAGAAGTTAGTCGCTCGATTTGAGTTTCTACAGGCAGATAGACGGTATGGTCGTGCATAACGCCGTATTCACACTGAACCTTGAGCCCTGACATATCGCTGGACGAGTGGAAGAATGTCACATTGCTATTTTTTGGGCACTCGCAGAAAAATTTGAAACCAAACTAGTCGGGAGTGCAATCTCACATTCCACAGTAAATACACTGGTATTTTCTCTGGAAATACAATGAATTCCGAGTGTCGTTTAATATGTTTTGTAGCTATTGAATGGGGAATAAATTTAATAACGACGTGGCGTTAAATTTGTGCTCATTATCAATCCCAGTCGTGTACTTTTTCTGAAAACAAAATGATAATTGATATTTTAATCGCTTAAAACTGGTGGCAAATGGAATCGGGAAGCCATTAAATCGGGAGGGCATTTCATGAGTAGAACAATCTGAAATGGAAAAATAATGAGGAAGGAAACTTCATGGGAAAATTTCTCTTTAATATATCGTAGTAATATTATAATTCGGACGGTTAGCGTTGCTTCAGTCACATTATGAAGGTATCACCATTAAATAAACTAGATTTGAGATTTGAGTGCGATCAATAAGAGGAAGAAATTATTGATAATGCAGCCGAGGAGATAGTTTTGAGTTAATGTGTACAGCTATTATTTAAAGGCTAATTTAACTCTCACACTTTTTTCCATTTCATAAAATTTTTATTTAAGGTTGCATTTACTACCGAGGTGCTGTATCCTCACGATATTTTACCAATTTAGAATAAACCATTATGCATTAATTTCAGTGCATATAGGAGACAAGGAATAAGAGGATTTCTGTTTTTATAGGAAATGTAAAAACCAATTACCTAACGAGTTTCATATCCATTTATCCATGAGAACTTTATCCCCGAGTGAACGCATTCCCACATCACCCGTGTTATATTCGGTGCTCCACTCCCGTGAAAACTCGAACGCTGGCGAGATGACTTCCCAACAAAAACCACCATTTTGCTCCCGTTCATCCCTCTCTTCCTAATGAGGGACCCCTAAAAATATATAAAAATACAAATACTTTATCTTTCCTCCCAAATTTCCATTACTTCGGATCTTGGTTGGCATTCGAACCGGGGTCCTCGGCATGATATAGGGTCGTATTATAAAGGAAAATTCAGGGTGGGGTGAGGCGTTGTTGAGGGCAGATAGGGATGCTCACGGTATAGGTGTGTAAGCTGTGTAGCTCCCCATAGTTACCACACCTAGACTTACATAGAGATCTGTTTAAACCACCTCATCATTGCTGCTCCTGATAATAAGCAAGGAGACGCGCCAGAGAGCAGCCGATTGATAACATGGTATGTATCAAACAGTGTTGTGCCTCGCACCTTTCCTGAATTGGGGATAGTTTCCCTGAACTCCCAGCCAATCATTTGGCCCAACCCATTCTTTATCAAGGTTCTCACAAAACTCGACACTAGTTGTGCATCACAGCAAGCGATTATGTAAGCATTGCAGGGTGTCGCATTAAAACTCTGTTTCATTAAAGATCAATTAAAAATCAAAATGAGATACTCACCTTTCATCACAGGCGGAAATTAAAAATTTGCTTGCAAAATAACTGCCATAAGACTCGCTTCGTGAAACCAAACTGAAGCAGAGTTTATCATCCATTAAAGTGACCCGTGAACACGTAAACTGAGCGCAACATACGTGTGTTAGGATGACTGCCTATTGGAGGGAATGTAGGAAGCAGAGTAAGGATAGGTGAAGCAATTGGAGGAGGAAATCCCACCTCCTCTAGTGGAGGGAGTCAGTAGGAGGCGTATCTATAGCAAAGATATTTACTGCAATAAATATACCGCAAAATACATAAGGGAGCAGTAAAAGTAGGCAACGCAGAAGACGTATCATATCCAACGGTTGCCTTTCAATGAAGTTAAGGCATTTATCGGCAAGTTTAACAGCATCCAAGTAAAACGATAAATAGGTTATTAATGACTCATCAAAGTAACTTGTTCCCATATATTATGAATAGAGTTATTAGCACAATCTAAGTGAACCCAGAAATACGCCAATACATATACGAAAATTAAATCAAACAGATTGGTGTAAAATAGAAAAATATAAACATTAAAATGAAGAAAATCTATAGTCTTCTAAAATGATATCTATATTCTATGTGTTCCCCAATTTAATTGTGCTCTTTTCTCAGTTTTGAATATTTTTATGCAATATCTTTTATACTAAGGTACTACGGTATGAATGTTGGTGAATGTTTGGCGCAGCTGCTATGGTTGCCCACATGCACATTGAAGTAAACACTTCCATTTCAAGCAATACACTACACATTAACTGTTCAGTATGTAGTCATGTAGTACAATAATAATTTCTCCTGGATTAAAAAGAGCTACGTATACTTTAGTTTTATACTCACAGATTGGGTTTGCCAGGAAAGCTGTTTCTAAGAGCGTTGGTACCGTCATAAAGAATGGTGGGCTTTGGTGTGAGGCTACACCCATATTTTGGCGGCTGGGCGTCATGGAATTAGTAACCAAAATACCACGATTGCTTGTATGGTCGAAGAGTGTCAAGTACATGCAAACAATTTAGGTTTACGAAATTCGATAATACAGAAAACACGATTAATATAGAATGCCCAAGCAGCCCGGCAGAGCGAATTTCAGCCATTGTGTAATTGGGAACAGGGTGCAGATAATACGAATATGGGCATTGGGTTGGTGTGGTGACTGGATTATTGCCTTTACAGCCCATGGGTCCGGGTTTGAGTGCCGGCAGTGGCAGAAAATTTTCAGAGGTTATCAGATCCATGCTTGAGTGTTTTGTGTGGGACACTTGGAGAGCAACACAATGTCCGTCGTATGACACGTTAAGCCATGGTCCCCTTGGCGCCTTTCTTTAAGAGCAGACAGATGTGGAAGCCAGATTTCTCTCCACCCTCGCTTTCCTACCCTTCCTCATCGCACAAGTACCTAAGCCATCGATCGCCAGTTTTAAACACCAATCCGTACCACGATGTGAATATAATTCATTCACATACCATTGGAAGCGATACGTGAGCATGGATTGTTCTTCAGCCTCCCTCTTTACTGCTCCTAAGCGCTACTTTTACAAACTCTGGAATCAAAACACCATGATACCTTAGTGCATTGTACTGTGCTGCCATAAAAATAACTCTGAGGGAGCATTATATAATCCACGAAAACCATTTAATCACCAGATTGATGCATCAGTGAACCTGCACGCAAGTTTTCAATGCGAAATATTGGCACGCACTCCAATGCTCCCCGAAATTTGAAAACATCTTTTGTCCATACCCCCTCATGCTCATCCCATATCCGAATCTTCCATTAAGCCCTCCTTTCATCCCTAATTGCTTTGTATCCCAATTCAAATACTTTCAAACCTACCCTCCCACTACTTCAAGTGCCCCCACTCTCTCCCCCCCGCGCACAAAACATTCCGCCAGGCGAGGACAACTGGGGTCGGACGAGAGAAACGTGTTCGGAAAAGTATTCTCCCCCCCTTCCACTCCCTCCACCTCCCCATCCAACTGACCCTTTCGTTCACCCCTTCCCATCCCCCGCTACGCGCCATTTTCTTCAAAACCCCCTCCACTTCTCACCCTCCTCCCCTCTCCATCCGTCTTTATTCCTTCATCTTCTCATTTCCGTCCACGAACCCCTCTTCCCTCCCCTACTTTCCCTCCCATTATGTTCCCTTCCATTTATTTATCCCATTCCCTCTCTTCTCTCACAGGTTGAACACTATTTTAAACCCAACCCCTCTTTCCAATGATAAAAATGACATTACCTACATTTAAAAAAGGGGAGTTGCGATTCCAATCTAGGGAGAAACCCACCTAAATGAGGATGGGAGAACACGTAATGTTTTAAATATTTGTTGGCAACTTTGCTCATACTTTTTGGGAATTTGTCAGGGAATCATTTTAATATATAAATATCTCAAAGATAAAAATATGGCGAAATTAATAAAAGTGTTGAAAGTGTCGAGAGTTGTACGGTTTGGATTCGTCGCCGTTGCAACGGCGGAATCACCTGTCTAATACGGAACAATTTCACGCTGCAGATGGACATCACGGGACGTCTCATAGCTGCGTACACTCCGGTCTGGAAGACGTGATCCTCAGTTGTATTCAATGCCAATTAAAAGGCAAATACTGGGACGAGTAATTCATTCTAGCTAACCAAATGCATTATTTTGCTGCTCAGTGAAACGCTTATAACAAAATAAACTACTTAAATTTTTGGATCTACATGTCTTGCTTCTTCAGACGCTATAGTAAACATTCAGAGCGCTGAAAACATGTCTAAATGAATATCGGAGAGCATTTAAAAAAAAAATGTACAAAGCACCGGCCATCGCAGAGCAGGCCTGAAGTGAACTCGGACATATGATTAAAGTTGATGACGCTAAAATAATAGCAAAGAAGGAGAAATATTTCGCAAGAGTCATATAGAGGCCATAGAAGTCGTCAAAAGACTAAGTAATTTCAACAGAGGGTATCCACTCAAAATATAATTCCACCAAAATTTGGAACGTTTCCTGATCGGCCGAGGAGTACTTCTGTTTTTGGTGCCTATAATTCACACTGTAATAGAGGTCCACGAAACCTATTGCTATTCTTCACCTGAGGACGCCAGAAGGATTGATAGCAAAACTAATGGTAATCATTTTCATCATATATGGCCTGAGCCCGAATATGTTAACATCATTCATTAAACGCCGCGGGAACCTGTGAGCGGTGTCTCGTTATGTTCACATGGCTTTCATATAAATTACAGTTTGCAACAATGTTACTTAAATTTGGCCAAAATGGTTCGCAATGGAAAAATGTTGGTAAACAATTTTGAATGAAAGTGATGTTATTTTCACTGGGCCACGCATTTCCAGTACTTAAGTGAAATGAAAAATGAAAGAGAAAAATTTCACTTGAGTGAATTTTTTTTATTCGGTGAAATCAATGTTTTTCATGGTTTCATATCATAAAAAATAGTCATTGTTCTGCTACATTCAGAAATTCAGCATTACATTTTTCGGACAAAACACAGTTATTTGAAGACGGCATGGTGACTCAAGGATGAATCTGTGTCAAGGCAGAGCGAATTTCGAAGCACGCTCCGCTCCTAAAAAAACCCAAGACCTCTCGCTATCTCATATTCTGTGGAGAAAAATAGGGTGTCAGCTGAAAAAGAAGTTCGGAGTTAATCCCACCTCGGTGTTCAAAGCACTCAAAAGTATTCACCTCCCCTTGCTTTTCCATCCGAAGACGTCTTCCCGCCGCGCTGGCATCAAGAATTCGGGTCGCGCGCGCTGTCAATTTCGGCTTTCCTCCTCTGGCTGCACCTCTGCCATTTTGAAAATAGGAGTTGAGAGATGCAACGAGCTAGCGGAGCATCCTTTCGTCAATCTCACTCATCCTTTATGCTATTCTAACATCTATCGAACAGTCACTCCCACTCGTGTAATGTAATTTCACATCCTCAGCGAAAGGTTCACTTCAAGAACTCCACCATTTACAATAGGTACCCTGAACGTCACCGCAATCCACATTATCGCATCATATCCCGTTCACAAATGCCTCAATGTGTATGGAGATGAAGCCAAGAGTAAAAAACATGAATTTTACGTCGCTATTTTCCCCTATTTCTAATATTATCCATTCACATTTTACATTTCAAATTACATTGTGGTAATATTGCGTAGTTGAGTAATCAACGGAGTAATATTTTTTATTGAGTTAGCTGTTACTCATAGTACTCCAGCTACTTCAAAAGAAAATTGGGAAGAATCAATGTAGATCTCGCATACAAGATTGGCCACACTCTCCTTTTCCTCCTATTCCATAAAGGAGTAATACCTCATTTTATTAGAACTAAAACGCCCTGTATGCTTGAAAGTTTCGTGTAGAAATAAAATTTCTAGTCATAGAAAAACAATGATATGTTTAATGGACGGGAAAAAGGTATATTTTGAACGAAATTCAAATTTAAAAAAACAAAAGGTACGTGTAATACGATAGGATTAGTTCATACGTTTAGTGTCTGGAAACATTTTCATGGGAGTTTATGGATATTTAGCTTTTGGAAGATTCGAAGGGTGTAATTTAGAGTGAAAACTAGCTCTGAAAACGGTACGTGATGTCTATTTTGCACCAATTACTCTTCCACTCTTCTGTCTTATTAATATCCTAAGTCAACCATGAGAGCCTGACTCGGGGAGATAACGGTAATTACCGTCTGGGTTTCTAGTGAAGAGTAATGGTACAATGGAAACCATGGAGAGAGCATTGGCATGAGAAATGAAAACAAAGACCTGGTGATTAGCTAAGGGTGATCCAGAGAGAAACAAAAGGTTCAGCAGTGTGTAGGGGCTCTCGGCGTGTGTGCGCAAATGACAATTGAAGAGTGAAGGGCGCAAAGGAAGTAGGGGAACCTGGGGTGAATGGGGGGAGGAGCCAGGGAGGGGTGAAGAGAAGGAGGAGATTAGGGTGGGAGTTAGAATGTATCCAATGGCTGGGCGATGGCTAGAATATCGGAATTAACTGTGAAAAAGGATGCTCTGATTGAGCGCGAGATCAACTATCTACATGAAGGCAATGTATTTGCCACTACAAAAATCAGATAACAAGGTGAATTTTTGAATGCGAGAATTTATAACCCCAAATATTCAAATCAATTATATTTCATACTAATAAAACAAAATATCAGCATTTATAGACGGTTATTATTTTTTTAAATTACGTCTTTTGCATGAACACAACGGTAAATTGATGACATGGATGGTGAACTCAAGAACAGAGTAAATAGTAGTGAGACGTGTAGCATCGATTGAAAAAAAATTAGCTATGAATAAACCATTAGTTGATTTTCTCATCAATTCCAATTTCTGAAGATTTCATTAAGCTTCGCTGGTCCACATGGGCAAACAGCTATACTCTTATGTGCTTAGGTATTGTTTTTATTTTTTAAAACAAGGTGCTATAATTTTTTCAGTTTATTACAATGTACAGCATCAAAAGTTAGCAATTAGCATACACCACAATAAACTTCGTTTAACAGCGGGTAGGTTAGCACAAGTAGAAATATTTGAGATATAATAATTCTCCTTCAGGGTGAGAACAATTGCTAAAACATTAATTTGAATTTTGAAAGAAGCACATTTTCTGTTAAATTCTGTACCAAATCAAATAAAATGACAGTTTCCGATTTTACCATACGAGATGAAATTTATCTAAAAAATTAATCGTACATAAAATTCATTACTGAATGATGAATAAAGCACTACAAATTTTATTTAACCACTCAGTGTATAGCGGCTGTTTGATAGTGAATATGTGTTCCAATCGCGGCATGTGAAAGGAGGCTCAGTGCCCTTTTGCGGCTTTTCTGAACCCATGACATTATTAAACTTGAGTGATGGAACGGCGTTTGTTTTGGGACCTTGTATCTTAGATTGCTCTCAGAATATTTCCCTAGGATGCCAGATTCTGAATGCCAACGATCATGAAGATAATATGCCACCAGGGTTCATTAGCTGCTTTGATTGTAAATACAACACACAGCCTGAAGGACTAGATACATGGCCAAAATATAGCAATTCCAATTTGTTCGAATTTGGTAGTTACTACTATGATTTAAGTTAAATTTGCACAAACTGGAAGTAAAAATTTATGACAGATTTACTACCGACTGAAACTTGTCCTTAAAAAGTGAAAAAGATTTCTTATTTATCCTAATAAAAGCCAAACCAGCAGATATCCTAAGGTGATGAACTCAACAATATGATGAAAGTATTATAATTATTTTTCAAACAGAAATCGTATTTTAATCTTATTTTGTTTATTGAAACTGTGGCATAACTGTCCAGGTCGATCGGTGTGATCATCTGTCATTTTGCCAATCTGTTTATTAGTGTATGCATATTCACTCTCAAGAGTCCACTCTTCAGATATCGATTCTGGAGGAGAGGGCATGTTGTGGAAGACATGGTGCATCAAAATTTGGGTAATGATTAACGACGCTGCAGCGATGTCTATATCATTCATCATCATGGCAGTTGAAGCGTCGCACTGTAAGCAAATGCGCCATTTAGTCTCCAGCTCATTCCATTTATTTAAATGCTATTTTTAGGGTGGTCAAGGGTCTCGGATGATCTAAATTTGGAGAAAAAAAATGTAAAAAAGACTGCCGGGAGCAATGAGGTTAGGAATAAAGGGAATACGATATCAGTGCAGTGCATTTCCAGGAGTGTTTGTGGTAATAATAGGAAGAACTTAAAAATGTTGAAAGTACAAAAGATCTCCTCTCCTCTTGATCTTGTTTTTATTCCTCATTGTTTTCTAGCCTCTTCATTTGCGAGAATGCGGAAAAGAGCGTCAATTGTTTTCAGTTCCCAAATCTGGGAACTCTTTTTCTCGGCACCTTCCTTTGTTTTCTTTGTCGTGACAAAAGAGAGAAAACCAAAGAGAGGTTGATGAAAGAAAGTAAAATAAAATATTATGGCATATTTTCAATGCAGGAGAGGAGCAGTAGTGCAAACAAATGTCTATTTAATTTATTTTTGCCATTTATAATAATACTTTCCTGATAATAATTGCTACATGTATGTATGCTTCACGAATTTTCTTAATAATATTCTCAAGGCCTTCCGGAGCCGGCCCTTACTCAAATAAATCTGGTTATGTTAAAGTTGAAAGTGATATATAACCATTATATTATGGAGGTATTGATTCAATAAAGCAGCACGAGGTGGTTGGCATTGATTGAATCGCCATTATATGAAGAAAAATAAAGTTTTTTTTTCGGAAAGGAAGAGTTGTTCATCTATCTACTATAAAGACCACTTACGACCACTCATTCATTCACGTATACAAATGTTTGGGGTGAACGAGACGAGATACGGCAAAAAGTCTTATGAAGACCCCCTCTAAAATTGTCTGACACCCCAGGAAAAATTATGAAAACTCTAAATTTCCAATTATTTATCTGTCTATTCATTTAAAATTGAGTGTATGGGGATTAGTTCAAAAAATGGCCACCAAATTCCAATGGCAGCGCGGCAGTCATACAAACGAACAATCATAGCAACATATTTGTTTATGCAAACAAGAGGAGCTAAATTGGGAAAGAAGATAAAGGAAATGAAACGAAAAACTGATAAATATAAGGTAGGAAATTAAGAAAGTAATAATTGAAGTGTCCATTTCTTTGCGTCTTCTTTCCGCAAGAACAAACATCTGTTTAAATCAAAGCGCATTCAAATCAAAAGCGGAGAAATGTAAGGTAAGAAATTAGTTGTTGTTTTTGGTATATTACATCGAGAGTGTGGTGGTTATTAATTTCAAAGTTAACAAGTGCTCTAAATGCCATATTAGAAATATGATTCGTGCTGTTGACTATAGTTCGTATCTTGTTGGCGATACACGATTGTAGTAGAAAGACTTTTAAACAAGTCTTACATAATATAGGTTGGTAAAAATGATTTTATTATCGTGTTTTGTGATGGTGATAACTTTTTATTTTTGTTCACGTTCTTTTTTCCGTTAATTTCCTTTTTAATGTACAATGTTATCCGTGAGCTGCAGGAGTGAATAGGCAGTGAATAATACAATATGGAAGATAAGTGCAAATAAAGGTATTTCTTATTCAATTATTTGTCTTGCGAAAATCACGTTTCCTTGAGTGACTAAGTTATTCAACTGTGAAAATTATCGAAATCTTGACATTCACAATGTCTTGTACACCAAAGGCTGTGATCCGTTACTCACCAGATTTAATGCGCATTGCGTTGGATATTAAAGCTGAGATATTTGTGTATCCCGATTCATTAAAACTTTAAATAGAGGTATTTCTGAAGTGAAATCATTCGCGATCAGGATCAATAATATTTCGATAAAATTCGTCATACTAGCCCCAATTCATGCTAAGGCGGATTTGTTTCTAGATATTGATATTCAGTCCCTACGCAATTCGCTTACGAAGCGGGGAACAGCTGTTACATCTTATTCGTATATGATATAAGAATTTGGTTGAGTTTTGTGGAAAATAATTAATAAACGTGTTTTTCATTGTAATACGTAAAGTCGTTATGTTATGATATTACGTATGCATTGGGTGTTACAGTGGAACGTGGTCTCAACGTTATTTTTATATTTGAATTGAATAAGTTAGAGAAACTCGTACAAATTTATTTTACTTTTTTAGCCCCTCAGAAAAACGTTTCTCTTTATAAATATTTACATTCATATTGTAGCCTACGTACCATGCGCTCGTTTTACGTGAAAGTGGAAATATTGCTTATACCTAAGATAGCCAGCTTTAAAGTAAACGATCCTTAAGTAACAAGTAGCAAACAAAAAGTGTAAGACCTCCCACAGTGAGCATAACAGGCCGGAGGCCTTTTTCGGGGGGGCCTAGGGGGGGCAGAGCCCCCCCAGCGAGCTAAGCGAGTAATAATTATGAATTTCACAGTCATATATCGTAATAATTACATATGAGTTGACTGGTATCGCTGACGTTTAGCATAAATATTGACTAAGCAATTCCATATTTTATTGGCAAGTAAAATTAAAAAACAATGAGCTCTGCCGTTCATATTTGCGAGACATTTGTTCCCGCTATCAGATTATACGGACACAAACTCACCTCGACGATAAATCGTTAAAAAAAATATTGAACAAATGAATATGCCATTTTGAACTCATTTGGGAAAGCATATTCTACCATAGTGATGCCTAATCAGCGGCAACTTCTAATTTTGAAGAAATAGCGATCTTAAAAATTTTACGACTGCCAACAAAATGGAATCCATATAAAGGCGCAGGTACCCACATTTTAGTGATTTAATTGAAGAAAATTCTGATTATACATGTTCTGATAAGGTTTTTTTTCAGAAACATTGAAAGTATTGCCTGCTGGTTCCGTAATAGTTGAGTGGTTTGACAAGCGCTAAGTAGCACCCCTACTATGGTTAGGACAAGAAAAAAATGAACTAATATTTGGAAAAAGGTAAGAATTGTGGTAAATGGATTATACTAACACGTGTCTGATAAAAAAAAACCAAAATATAACTATGGATGGAAATTAAATATAACAATTGTCAATGAGAAATGAAAGATTTCAATTCTACTTTGTCCGTAAATGAAGTCATTTCTCGATTAGGAGTGAAATGTCGATCCAAAATTTTCTTCTTTAGTATATAAAGTAACAAAAGTGGAAAAACCATTACTTATTAATTAACCATTACTTACATTAATTACCATTACAGTATGATCTTATCATATGAATATCTTGTTTCCAAATTCATTGCGGCTGAACTTTGCTCTTCATCCGATTAAATCATCTTGTTTTTATCATGTTTGTAGCAACGACGAATTTCGAGCACCAAAGGCGCATATATCATGTTATTTACAGTAAGTTACGGCTGCATGCTACATTTGCGAGATTGCAGCTAAAGTTTCATGGACGCTCAGCCGACAATCGTTCTGAAAATGGAGTATATTCTTACACAAAAGTTCACAATTCTCTACGAGGAATCAGATGAGAGGAACGCTCTTTCCGGGTTACAAAAAGGTAAGTTGTTGATTTGTACGAATTTACTGTCAAACTTAATCTATTTTCAACAAGATTAGGTTATTTACAGTGATTTTTAATCCCGAAGAAGTTATAATAGTACTACGTGACCCATTTAATGAACAGTCAAAATCAACATTATTGCTTACATTCTGCATTTGGGTAAGCTTTGAATTTGCGCAATATCTTCACCTACATTTATACGGTAAGTTGGTATAAACCAAAAATATAGCGATGGTGGTTGGCGTAACATGGTGAAACTCCTTCATGATGCACAAAGGTTAAGAAAACACTTAGCTGTTTCACAAAATAAAATATATTGCGACCGGTTTCGATACAGCGTATCATCATCTGGCACGCCAGATGATGATACGCTGTATCGAAACCGGTCGCAATATATTTTATTTTGTGAAACAGCTAAGTGTTTTCTTAACCTTTGTGCATCAAAAATATAGCATAAACCAGCTTCTTCTCCATCAAGGGTTGATTTGTTTCCGATAATCCATTGAAACAATGATTGATGGCCTTGGGTTTGTATCATTGGGAAAACTAGAAAGATTGAAGAGGAAAATAGCATTCCTTTAAGAGAATATATATTCTGGTGAAGCAATTCAAAGAGAAATGGAATTCCATGGAAAATGTAATTTCTTACTCCAACTAGCTATTGAAACAGCCAACTATGGGTTCACGCAAATGTATCGCAAAGGTGAAAACTTTTGTTAAAATTGGCTTTTAGCTGAAATTAAAGGTTTTTCTTCTATTTCGCTGAAGCAGTTTGTTTGAGCAATGTTTCATTGGCCAATACCGGCGAATCTTATTTTCAGTCTTGCAAGAGGATTCATATCCATGCCACCCAATTTGAGTTCTCATCAAGTTAAGCAGGCTATTCCCCTGTTACATATTTTTTCGTCACGGAAAACAGGTAGTCGATTAAGGAATAGCTCCCCACTTTTACCTACGAGTCATATATATGATACATAACTTCGCGTCACAGACAACAAGTAGTAAATTAGGAAATATTTCCCAAAATTATCAAAACGTCATACAGTTCACGTTGGTTAGAGAAAAATATAATATGTGGGGAATAATATGGGTGCTTTTTTAAAAAATGTGTCACCAACAAAAGCCTCTGAAAACCTATATTACAGCAGAAGAATTTCTAAGTAGGGAAAGGTGATGACAACTAGTTGTGGGGAACAATGTTGGGGCGATCCAAAGAAATTCTGCACTAGGCAATGCATTTTATTTAGACTTACTCCTAACTACTCATCAGAGTATCCAGCCAGAGAGACGCAACGTAATTTGAGAAAATTCTGAGGAGTTGACTTGAAAGGCGGCGACGTGCCACTTTTGCATTTGATGGGTTTTCAAGGATAAAAGCAGGTCGGAAACAAACCGTGGGTGTTTCTCCAATTTGGCGGGTGCGAGGACGATGACCGTCTGAGAGAGAGCGGGGCACGGCTACGAGAGGCGATTCCGGAGACTCAAGGGCCAAGAAGATTTTAATGACCAAAGTTTCGCCGCCGTCACAATTGGACTTATTTACCAACTCAAAATATTACGTGAAATCAAAATTACATTGGGCTCAAGTTATGATGATACTCAATAAGGTCGAAGGGATGAGGAGTCGAAACTTTGCACTAAGAATACCCGCTCAGTTTAGGCTTAAAATTACTAAAGTTGGCCTTATTTCAGCACTAAATAAACTTAACGCTATATTATGCAATAAATAAAACTTTTTAAAGGATAGCATGTACGGACTTCAGTGCCGTAAGGGGCCAAAAATGTCTTTTGAATGTTGGAAAACAGTTAATGGCTGAAGAGCAGTGATTTCCCCGTACACTTTCACATAACTTTAAGAAATTTTTAATTTCACAAAAAAATAATTAAAAAATTTAATTTGTCATTTTTTCATTAAAATGTTAATCTACTGAGACAAAAAGTTTCAACAGCTACGCCTAATGGTCAACTTTTGTGCAATAATTAAAAGCAACTTTCGTACGGTAAAAATAAAAAATAACTTTCTTTTATACATGGCATCGCACCAATGGGTTTCATATTCCAAGATTTCAAAAAATTCTCATGGCTCATTTTGAATAATGGTGTAATAATTGCGTATCTAATAATATTATATTGATGCAAAAATTTGACCAACTAAATTCCCCCGCTACCTACATGAATGAGAATATATCAGAAGATCTTTTGTGAGGCTTTATTTGACAGTTTAAAATTTAAATAATAATTGACGCTGCACTGTCACGAACAATTTTCCTCGCCCATAGTTGTTTGTAGGTGATGTATCATGATCCATCTTCTGTATACCATAAAGTCCACTTACGACAACTCACTCATACAAATGTTTGGGGTGAACGAGACGAGATGCGACGGAAAGTCTTATGAAGACCCCTCTAAACTTGTCTCAAACCCCAGGAAAAATTATGAAAACAATAAATTTCCAATTATTTATCTGTCTATTCAATAAAAATTGAGAATGGGGATTAGTTCAAAAAATGGCCACCAAAATCCAATGGCAGCGCGGCATTCATAGAAACAAGCAGAATCCTCTATATTGCCATATAAGAGAGAGTAACGTTGAGAGAGCAATCTAGACGACTCTGAGAAACAAGTAGGCAATCATAGCAACACCTTTGTTTATGCAAGTAAGAGAATCTAAATTGGAAAAGAAGATAAAGGAATTAAAACGAAAAACTGCTAAAGATAAGGTAGGAAATTTAGAAAGTAATTTTTGAAATGTCTGTTTCTTTACGTCTTCTTTCCACATGAACAAACATTCGTTTACATCAAAGGGTATTCAAATGAAAAGCGGGGAAATATAAGGTAGGAAATTACTTATTGTTTTTGGCATATTACATCGAAAATGTGGTTGCTGTTAATTTCATTGTTAACAACTGCACATAATGCCATTTTAAAAAGATGATTCGTGCTGTTGACTAGTTCGTGTCTTGTTGGCGATACACGATTGTAGTAGAAAGACTTTAAAATATAATAAAATATAGGTAATACTTCCATAAAATATAGGTAGGTAAAAATGATTTTATTTCCATTTTTTTGTTGGTGATAACTTTTTATTTTTGTTTACGTTCTTTTTTCCGTTAATGTCCTTTTTAATGTGCAATGTTATCCGTGAGCTGGTGCATCAAAGGCAGTGAATAATACAATATGGAGGATAAATGCAACTAAAGGTATTTCTTATTCAATTTCTTGCCTTACGATATTCACGTTCCCTTGTGTGACTAAGTTATTCAACTGTAAATATTATCGAAATCTTGACATTGACAATGTCTTGTTCACCAAAGGCTGTCATTTTCTACTCACCAGATTATTTAATTGCGCATTGCGTTGGATATTAAAGCTGTTAGCAGATATTTGTGTGTCCCGATTCATTAAAACTTTGAATAGAGGCATTTCTGAAGTGAAATCATTCGCGATCATGATAAATTATATTTCGATAAAATTCGTCATACTAGCCCCAATTCATGCTAAGGCGCATTCCCACAAGATATTGATATTCAGTTACCACGTAATTATATTGTGTGTACCATCTCTCTCTAAAGCTCACGAAGGGTAACATCTGTCACATCTTATTCTTATTAAATTATACCGGGACTAGCTACGGTGATAACTTTTTACGGAGTCACCCGCACGTCTTATTCTTATATCAAGAATTTGGTTGATTAATGTGAAATATAATTAATAAACGTGTTTTTCATTGTAATACGTAAAGTCGTTATGTTATGATATTACGTATGAATTGGGTGTTACAGTGGAATATGGTCTCAACGTTTTTTGCATTTGAATTGAATGATTGAGACTTTGTCAGACTCGTAGAAGTTTATTTTACTTTTTTAGCCCCTCAGAAAAACTTTTCTCTTCTATAAATATTTATTTTCGTACCATGCGCTCGTATTAGCCGTGAAAGTGGAAATATTGCTTATACCTAATCTAGCTAACGCAAAAGCAAACGATCCTTAAGTAACAAGTGGCAAACAAAAAGTGAAACCTCCCTCAGTGACCATAACAGGCCGCAGGCCTTTTTCAGTGGGGGGAGTTTTGGGGGGGCAGAGCCCCCCCAGCTAGCAAAGCGAGTCAAATTATATAAACGCTCTAAACAACATATTGTGACTGAAACCAATTCAGTGATTCGATGTTATTTCGTTCTTAATGGTAAGAGCTTCAGCCTACACTTATCACGATTTAAAATACTGCAAAGCGTTAATATGCTCGTTTTTGTAATAACTTGTCAATCGTAACGTAACGGAAATCAAGTGGATGAATATCAACTAAAATATTAAAAATGTAGAATGGTGAAACCTTTTGTGGAAATGTTAGCAATATGGAGAAATTTTATGATGGGTAATGCACGTTGTTTTCTTATTTTATCCTTTTGTCAGTGAAAATGCACCACATGTTTGCCTATTCAACTGCACCCCTCACAAGGAGAGACTAATGGGTCATTTATTTCACCAAAGAAACCCGTCGTGAGTTATCTCTTCTTACTGTAGTTGCGAAACAACTAGCCCACAAATGACCATAATATTAAATTTCAATATCGCAAGAGCCAGTAAAAAAAGGGAAATTCCTTGATTTTATTCCCCCCATACTCTTGCAAGGGGGCTCTAAAGTGGTGATAATAATGGCGCTTGTGCTGTTCTCCCCGAGCGCAAACTCACTGTATGGTGTCACCCGCTAATATCGTGTATGTGAAGGGGGAAGGAACGGAAGAAGATACGCTATAGAGGTCCGTTTGATTCATTCTTCATGCGGGTCTTCTTCCTACTCTATATTTAGCCGATTAACACATTAGAACCCAATGTTGCCTCCAAGTAGCCTCAAAAATGTATACATTTTCAGGTCTACTCAGGAAAGATCTGCTCAACTACTGTTCTTCTGTGATGTTGAATTTGATGGCGAAATTTTTTATTGCCACAATAATTGAGGTTGAGAGGAAAATTTTCACATTTTGAAAATGAGAAGTCTTGGAATGTAATTTCTCCCTGATGCAGCTCTAAGTTATAAAGGGTTAAACGAGTCAGTGGTATAAAGCAGACGCATGGCTATTCAACATAGTGGTGTGTTAGGTCGTAAAACAACTAGAAAACATCATTAATACGTCACCATGCCTAAAATGGAGGAAAAGATCCATATGCCTCCATATAATTATTAAATGTATATTTAGTAAAATGCGTAAAAATTGTGGAACACATGACTAATCTTTTATTTTTACCGTGGCAAACTTGGTGGGAATCAATTTCTTTGGTCGGTATTTTAAAATTTAGGATTTGTTTTATCCAGTCATAGCGATGAGCAAAAGTTATCTGCTATTGCTCATATAGCTGTGAATTAATTTTACCATATGTGTAAGATTTTTACATTTAAATTAACTGCCGAAATTACTATTAAAATTTCCTATTTTTTGGTTCACACTATAACGGTTTGGTAGTGAAAAAGATACAGGGATATTCGAAATATTTTTTTTATATATTTCCTCAGGGTAATTTTTATGTAGAAAAATAAACGAAAAAAAATGTACAAAAATTATTATTATTTTACCCCGGGATTACTGCATCGAGTCAAGAAAGGAACACAGCTGGACATCAGAGAACAGTTGGAAATTTTAAAAATTGTAAAGAGGAAAGAACCCATTACTAATGACCATCTTTTCCCTTTCCACTCCCCCCTCCTAGACATTCCACTATTACACGCCAAAAAATCCTTGTGACGCCAACCCACGCTCCCCTCTGTAACTACCTCTGGTTTTTTCCCCTATCTCTTCCCACCTTCCCCCTTCCCGTCACTTACCTCCCCTCTCCCCTTCCCCTCCAATCACCCGACCACAGAGTATATATCCCGGCAAATTCTTATGTGTATCACTAGTCTTGAAAATGGTACAGTGTAACCGAAACTAGTCGGCAATAAAGTGTGTGTTTTGTAGAAAAGCAAAGTAATCTCCTTCCAACCATATAATGGAATTCTACAAAGTAAAGGCCTCAACAATTCAGTGCAAAAATTATTCCACCAAATTAGTTCTAATTTTCCATATGTCTCCAAATCTATTTTCTGTGAATTTGTCTATATGCCAAACAAATCAATGAAATATATTCATAACATAAATATGATATTGCATGGGTAGAAAATATTGATAACTGTTCGTACTTTTCCACTCGCAGCCTCCTTTGGCAGTTTTATTCGTGGTTTTGATCAAGCCGTTTATAACTGCGACCCCAGCTCCGCTCACCAACCATTCATTTCCACTAACTAGCTCCATTTCTTTCCTCCTCCTCCCCATGCCTCTCACTTGCTTTTCCCACCCGCCGTTTTCCCCAGCGATGTCAACAAATAAAATCATCCACTATCTTCCCCCCTCCTTCCGAAGTATTTATCGGAGAAAATTGTACACGTTTTTTTTGATTTGCGCTCTCTTATTCCCCCGACTGACTCACTGAGAACTATCTTTAACTTTTCCCTCCTCTCTTAACCCTCAGCGTCCGTTCTCTCGTATCTCGTCTCTCTCTCTCTCAACCCGTTCAACCTCTTCCTCTGCCCTACGGCGCTTTTTCGTTTTTCTCATGTTTATTCCAATCTCACGACTACAACCTAAGAGCTAATCTTCAAAACTCAAACCATACCTATGTTTGACTTGGTCTTTCAACAGTGTTAACTTTTCACTGGACACCCATGAGTTTTACCTTTCCAATAAAAATAAAATAAAGAGCACAAGCAAACTTCCACCTCATCACTTCAAGAATTGCTGATTTTTAGTGTTATCGGTGTTAGTTATTCACCTTTTAGGTCTAATATTCTTTTTAAAAGCTAATTTATGTATTTTTCTACTTTTTTGTTCTTTAGCCTGCATTCTGTCAAGACGAAATTTGGGCTGAGGAGCAAAATACTGTAGGATGTTACACAAGTACCTCTTCCCCTGGTGCGCTGTCACACAATGAAGAAGCATTACGGCAGTCTCATCCTCAATTGCCATCACCTCTGGCTCGGTGATAGCGTCCGCGTGGATGAAATATCTCAGCCGTGCAGTTTTGATAAAGAGCCGCTCGAGAGTTAGAAGAAAGAACCCTCATGTTGATTTATTTGTCTCTAGCGCTAATATAAATGGAACTGATTTATTTTCTTTGATTTATTTCTTTGTGTGATCTATATCCTGCATGCTGAAGGGCTAACATGTCGGGAAAGAGCTAACCCCACAGGCGTGTCAATTTCTCGTATACCGCATAGGGGGGCCAATTCCTATACCTCGGTATACTAACATTCCGAGAATTTTGTTTTGGGAGTGTCCGAAGGTTTCAGTCAGGATTTGAACACGATACCCTTCAAACATCAGCCATGCGCTCTACCCACTAGGCTACCATGCTCTTCGTATACTAAACACATTTGATTTATACTTATCCTGCCATGCGGGTTGTTATGTTGGTCTGTGAAGCGTTGACGCTCTGCGTGTTGCATTAGTATCCGGGCGCACTCGGACGGGACGAGTAAGTCCGCGTCCCGCTGTCAGGAGGCTGGAAGCTACAACAATCCTTTCCGAATATCTCGGTGGTTGGCATGGGGGCCTTATCTTAGTGAAGACGTGCAAACTTGGGAAAAAGTAGAAAAGCTTGCTATACATCAAAAGACATTAATTTTATGGGAGAATTTTTTCCTGCAACGGTAAACGGTATATTATTGTCATGAAAAGAACATTCAGTAAAAGAAATATCTTTATTTTAGAAATATAATCCTAAGAGTTATATAGTACACGTATAGATCTTTAAATGTGTCATTGTATATTGTAGCGGCATCATCTGTTCAGCAAAATATGGCATTTATGCAAGAAGATGCATATTAACAGCTTTATTGACAATGAACGGCTAGTAGAGCTTGTATTTTTGTACCTTTCTGGCAAAAATAATGTCTGGCGTCACTCAGGGAACCATAACCTCCCCATTTCTATTAAAATTATTCATCAATGACACCCCAATCTTTCCTAAAACAGAACTATTCCTTTACGCCGGTAAATGCAAATGCCAACTAGGATCAACTTTGTATACACTTATTATTTATAGGAAAGTAATACCTTGTGTTTTAAAGAAGTAACACAACTAACCCAGCAGGAAAAAGATGAGTCTAGACATTAATGTAAGTTTTCTTTAATTAAAATAAGTTTTCTTTAATTAATGTTATTAACTCCTGTTATTTGAGTGGGATCAGGCTTGTGAATTTGAGGAAAGGTGGGCAGGGCTACCGGTGACGAAAGGAATAAACAGAAGCTATTAAAAGAAAAAAATGCGCTTTTCTCACAAAAGTTAGTATAGAGAGGCTAAAACGGGTTGGGTTTACTGCGAGAGTACGCGAGTTTTTATAAAATTTGAGTGCCTCATGAAGACCTATTTTTCTCCCAACACGACCATTTGTTGCTTCACCAAAGATTTTACGAGTGGAAAGTGTAGCTATAACCAGCGGATATAAAATTGATATTTGGTGATTATGCAACTCAAACATATGATTCTTAAGGATTTCTTTCAACCTCTTTTAAAAATTCCATTCATTCATATTCGCACCAATCTTCTTGCAAAAGGAATTATAAAAAAATTGACAGCGGTAAATCGGAGGAAAAAAGCTTCTCTCAGCATATTTGGCGACTATTTTTCAATGTTTAACAAATTCAACAATTTAAAAGCAAAATTAAATATAGTTGTTACTCCATCTCATGCACCACTTCACCTTTAAAAATTTGATATTGGGGTTATAAAACACAGTAAAAAATATTGCAACTGAAAAAAGAAGTATAAGAACATTAAAAAAGAATAGCAATAATGAAAATATATTCGATTGATATCTGCAGTTGTTTTCGATTCATGCCTGCATACTTTAGCCTAACCTTAGGGAGGTGCAGACTTAGACAAGTACGCCAAAAAGGACCAGAAGTGGGTAATGTCGATACCATCGGAGAACTCCATCCTTGGGATAATTCAATGGCCGAGTAGGCGGATCTTTTTGGCCGATTACTGAAAACGATGCTCCGGGCACAAAAACGTTGTTGCAGCTGAACGAGCCGATACAATTTCCTACTTATGGTTGAAAAAGACATTTGAGTGATTTACTAACTTTTTTCTCAGTCTGTAGCCTTTGGATCCTATAATATTGAAATTTATGATGGTGATGAAAGAAATAATGGCGTAAATCCAGGGGTAAGATAACTTCGGGTGCCTCTTCTTGGGTCCCCTAAATCGGCGATAAAGATTTCCCCTTCTTTCTTAGAGGGTCTCCTGCGAACTCCCACCACTCGACGAGGTTGAATATCCTCCTCAGCTGGTTGGACCCACCCTTCCTCTAAAGACGACTTTCCCTTTTCCCTTCAACAAGCAGTTGCCACGGTGTCCCGCACCACGGTAGGACGACTTCGGAAAGTGTTCTTCCTCCATTATCCTTCTCGACACTGCCCTCTCCCGTAGCCCTCCTTCCCCTCCTCATTCCAACTTCTTTATTCCTCCGTCGCGAACTAAATCCTCACCTCTCCCCCACAATTTCCAGCCTACCTCACCACCACAGCCCTCCCGCCATGTTCTTGGACTCTGGGGGTCGTTATGGCTTTTATTCTCGATCGGGAGGCTCGGCAAAATATTTGGACGTGGATCGGGATTCAAGTGATTTCAGGGAGGTGGGGATACGTGTGGCCGAGGGGGCCCCTAGCGGTGGGTTGGGAAGTTTTTGTGGGAGGGATATATCTACTATAGGTATTAGTGTTCGGGGGAGAGTTGGCTGGTTGCGAAAATATTTTATTCCTTCCAATGGATTTTTAGAGGAAAAGGCTGGGACTTGGAGATATCGAGAAGTTGGGGTAAAAATTGGCCGGACTGCGATAGGGTTTCTTTGCAGCGTACTTAGAGGGTTGCGGGTTACGAAGGGCCAAAAAATTAAATGTGTTAGAGATGATAGTGTATGCGCGATGCAGGTAGTGGAAATTGATTGCGTGCCTATTCTTTCTCCATTTATTTCTTCAGGAAATGCATAACATTTGCCCAAAATGCTATTAACCCTGGTTAATGCTGCAGAAAAAAGACAATCGATTTTTAGAGAAGTATGATTGACTGATGAGGTTGAAGAATATCTGCCCGGTTTTTTAAATATTTTTTTCCATTTAGAGAGAACAAAACCCAATGCACCTTTGAGAAATCACTTTATTTGGTTAGTATGAAGTATTTTCACGGAAAACAACCAAGAAGAGTCCTAATGTGAAATATCATTCTGGATGTTAATTCCGGTGATATTTATTCAATGAGTGAAAGGGAAAGTTTGCTGTCACCGAAAGAAACAATTATAGTGGATAATCAATCTTAGAAGTTACGCTTCAAGATGGGCGAAAAGGATAGAAAAATAAATGAGGGCGAGGAACGATTGGGGTAAAGGGGTTAGGGAAAGCAGGCCTCGTGACATACAGTATACAAAAAAGCATAAACATAATAGGGATCATAAGCGCCATAATTGCGGATGATTTTTTACCATTTAAACAATAAAGCATTGATAAAGGTTCATTTCGGATCAATGAAGAAAAATTCGATGGCAATTCAGCGATTTTTTTTTCATAAAAAAATTCAGAGTGAGGGGAAGGGATTTTTTTAATGATAAATTGGAGATGAGGAGGGGAAGGAGAAAGTGAATGAGGATTGTACGCTCCATTGTAGGGAGGGAGGTTTACTCTCCACAATGAGATGGTAGCAGAAGCAGCGAAGAGATAAAGATAAATGTGAAATTAGGAGGAGATAGGTGCCTGGAGGAAGGTTACAGGGAAGAAAAATGCTGTACCTTACAGCTATTAAAAATTCTTGAGTGAAAGAGGCAAAAGAATGAGGCCCATTACATTTTGGCTCGGGACCCTTTTCGGCTTTCTTTTGGCTGTAGTCTACGAGTCATTCATACGCTTGGAGAGAGGCAGGAATGGATTATCAGCAGGTTTTTTCACATGCACGATGGCAAGAGAAGTTAGATTAACGGGTAGAGAGGAATGGAAAACAGAGAGGTCGGGGGATAGTAATAAAAAACACGCCTCTTTAAAAATGAGAGATATCATGCATAAATATGAGGGAAGAAAATCCTGGGAATCGGTGAGGAACATGTATAAATTGCGTTTTGGTAGAGGATGTGGGTATTCACTGTTTGGGAGTGAATGGGAGTGCGTTGGCGGCGGTGAATCCGCGCCGCCCACGGGTTATAAACGGCAGAGGCTCGTGCTCTATAGCGAGGGAGGTAGACAAAAAAGCCGGGACAGCAATAAGTGAGTGAGGAGATAATGACCGTCAGATAATGAAGAGATCGTCAGTTATCTTCCTATTCATGGAGAAAGAGACCAATTCTGTGGACGTATTCCTGTCTGAGGAAATTCGCAGTAAAAGTGAAGTTTTTTTGAAGCATTATAATGGGAGTTGCCATTGACGAAGGCTAAAAAATATAAAAATCTTTCTAGAATACAAATATTAATGATAGCCAAACAAGATGACATGGCTTCATATGATATAGAGACATCTGTTGTATTGAGTTTGCGTATTAATAATTTTAGATGTTCCTGTTTTTGTACGAGGCATGAAGAAAACGTGCAAAAATGGCGTTTTAAAGCCACCTGGGAACCATAATATGAGTCATTCCACCATCTCAGAAAACATGTTTACGTCATAATACTGTTAGTTCTCCTTAATTAAGATATGTTAACTTTTTAAATTAACTGGTTGCATGAAATAGTAAATATTGGTTGATTCGAAATTTAAACATTACTGACCTACTTTTTCGCCCTATTTAAAGATTACAAGAATGGTTGCAAATGAGAGGTAAGAGTTAGAAAAGTAATCAGAAAAGAGAACTCTTCATTCTCCATTAATATGTCATGGGAAGATGTATCTTTCTCTAGCCTTTCATCATTTGAGTCACAAAGGTGCTAGGCAAGAGTTTTAACGGATATTTTCTGCCTGAATTTACCTATAATTAGAAATATATAATTTTTGGTTGTTTCCCGGCGAACAATTGCAGTGAAGTTTTCTCGGGTTTCACAGCGGGTCAGGTCCTCCATTTCTCCTTCCAACGTTTCGATGAACAACTCGCCCATCGTCTTCAGGGATTCAGGAATCCAAGTAATATTCATTGGCTCGGCGCTTATAGTACAAGAGGAGGGAGAGGAGGGAGAGTTCTTGGGATTCCGGTATGCTTTGATATGATCACACATGATGATGCGATACATCCAGTCACTAAAACGACTGGAATGCAATATCCACGACGCGATGGGGACTGAACATATGAAGGGCTGACTATATCACGGGACTTTGACATTTTAGTCACTAACATGCGTAGTAGGCATACAGTAAATAAGAGATATCCTAGTTCAAGAAAATATCTGGAATTCTCTGATAGCAATAACTTCACAATTTTAAGTCATTGAAGGAAGATTCAAAATCCTTTTGAATTTTTTAAAAGAATAATGCTCAAAAAGTATCCAAATCCTGCAACACTGATTGAGTTGATTTTTATTACTTGTGACAGTGCCAGAATGACTTATTCTTAGAATTAAAAATTGTCAACCTCTTACAGCAGTGCTAAATCATCAAGGTTTATTTCTTCATGAATTATAAAACTTTGAAGAGAACTGCTTTTAACCATCAGTGTGCTGTGACGAAAGACCGAGATAAAGTGTTCATTCGTCATACTTGGCCGTTCATTCAAATGACAGCAGCTTAATGATATGGTCGACATGAACGCAATTACAGCATTAATATTAAATTAACAGTGTATTTTATAATGACAGTTTTAGAATTTTCAGCTTCAAGGTGGCAATATAGCCAATTAGGTTGTGTTGTTTGATCATCTCATTCAAATGGATTATAAAAACGTGCCAAATCTATTTCGTGGAGTTAACATCAAAACATGACGCAGGAGACGTCTTTTGTTCTCTTTATTATTCTAACTTCGTTTCGCTTGCGCCTTAATTTTTTCCTCTGAGATGTTTTGGTGTCCCGCGGCTAATTGGATAATCTCCCGTGGCGTGAGACCGAATACATCAGCGCAAAAAAACATGAGAAATAAAACAGCGGGCTCAGCGGAGTCTCATTAACGAGGCACTAAAACGTCATTCCTTCCTCTATCTTCTCCATTTTCTCTCCCCCATTTCCACACTTCCCTCCTCCTTTCTTTCTTTTACCCTGTTCCTGTCCTCTTCCTCTCCTTAACTGTTTTTTTTACCCTCCCTCCCTCTCTTGGCTCGCCACCAAAGTGTCACCGCTTGGCGTCCCGCAAGAGTGTAGACGGCGCCACCCTGGACCCATTCGCCCCTCTCTCCATTTTTCGCCCCTCTTCCCCTTCTCCCGTTAGTCTCTCCCTTTTGATTCCCGTCCTTTCCTCTCAGATTTATTTTCACCCCCATCCGCCTTCTTCCCTCCCCTCCTCAAGTGTAGTACGTTTGAAGGATGGGCCGTGTTGATTCCTCACTTTGGGCTAAGTTGTCTCCTCTCTAAATCTCTTCCTTAGAGCATCGAATCTCGGTCATATAATATCGGTGGATAAGCCTGGAGGCATATCCCCGGTCGACAACACTAAATATCAGAAGCCGTATTGTTTACAGCAGCGCCTATGTGGTACGGGTGATATTCCCTTTTGAGATAAAAACTTTCAGTGAGAAGCGTGATGGGATTTCTGATGAGACTTGAAGTGATGATTTAATGACTGTTTGAACGAATTATCCACACTGGGCATGGTAATCCAAGAAGTTCACCTCTATTCATTGCAGTTATGCGGGATTATAAAATAATTGTAGCTTTTTTTCTTAAAGAAATGGGTTAGATTTGCTTCATCGAGCGTAATGTTAAACAGTTTCAGATGAATTTATTGTAGATGGTACATACCACATTTTTTCTCATTAAAAAGCTGGATTTTCAAGGAAAGTTCAATTAATAATTTTGAAGTTGAATTGTTTTGAATTAAAAAACAACTGCTATATTTTTCTTGCTATTCTCTTGTGACATGCATACAATATGGATCAAAGGTTTTTAGAGATATATTCTGAGAAATTGATGGTTTGGTAGTTATATTAAATGAAATGTCTCTTACATATTTGGAGCAAAGCGAGTTTATTTCCGCATATATACCTTTGACATGAGCTATTTTCACAACCATATTTTTTAACACGGCTCATTAACTCCAGCAATGATTTCGAGGGGAGTGATTCCCAGAAATGAGAATAAATATTCATGAAGTTACCGATTAACAACGGTGCGCTGATCAAAATTGATTGACTACACACATGAAGAACATGCTCAGGAGGCTAGTTCTCAACCCATACATATGACTCAAGAAGCTAAAATAGTTCCACATTGTGGAAACATCACAGTGAAACGAACTGTTACTTCAGTTCACCATAATTAAAGTGATTTTTATGATGGAAGGAAATAACCGGAATAAGAAGATACGGCTTGGGTTTGGCTCACTTCTCATATCGCTCTGCCACCAGAAGTCGTTCATTCCTGAGCATCACAATCCGTTATCACCGCAGAGCGAGCGAGCAAGTTTGGACACCTGAGAACAGAATACGTTACGGATTGGTCCCTGAGGTACACCCACACAATGATTAATGCCTCATCAATATAGGGACGTCCTTTTCGCGGGTGTCTGTCGATATCCACCCCTGTACCTTTGTATTTTAGGCTACATCAATGATCATTACCGTACCCCCTCTCACTCTCCTACTTTGTGCTCCCTCTCCCGGCAACCCCTATTCAACTCACCGTCCTAAGCTACTTCATGCACAGCCGAGAGTTTCCAAAATAATTCATATACGCCCACTTAATCTCCTTTCGTCCCTACGGTACCCCTATGCATTGTTTTCTTCTTGCCCTCCCCCTATAAAGTCTCCACCGCACGGAAGATGGAAGAAGCAGAAAAAAACATTTGTATTTCCGCCGTAATCCCTGAAATAGACCATCAGCGATCATCAACAATGTCATATGCCTTTCCACCAAACATTTCTCTAACACCCTCTTTTGAAGTAGCAGATTATTTTTACACGGTACCTATATAGAAATGATACTACTGCCCTAAGCCTTGGCTGTTAGATTGTTGAGTAATGGTCAATTCTGACTCCGACTAATCCTTGATGTCATTACTGAGTATGACAACGCTTTTTTAAAGAATTTGTCCGCTCGTAAACTATCTCCTTTTCTGGCAAGGTAACATGACTAGAAACTCTTTTATTTATTCTGGTGAAAATACGATAAAAGGATCTTGCTATTTTCAAAAAAAGAAAATGAACATTATATAAGTTATGTATAAGTCTACGTAATGGTTCACATTTTGCATAATTAGTTATTGATACTAAATTCGAAATGAGAAATCCATTTTGTTATTATTCGCACTAAGCGTAAAAATGCTTTACCGGCCAAAATTATTGTTTTCGTTTAGCTCAAGGAATATTTATAAAGTAAAAGATAAGGAGTTGGGACAAAGAAGAAATACTGATCCTCTATTATTAGTGAGAGTGCTCACCACCTCGACACCATCGTCGAGCACGACTTCCCAAAAGCCCTCATCGTTTTCCTTCAACTTTCTTCTTCTTTCTCTTGCCCGATACAGGAAACAACCAACCTCTGTTTTGGATATGGGTGGTGGGGGGGAAGGGGGAGCATGACGCCCCTTTTGTCCAATAAGTCGCCCGCCCTAAACCCCCCCTGTTCTGGTGAGATTGGCGCCACCCCCCGCTGGATATCGTGACCTTAACTCAACTTGCGTCGTCCGTTTCTGTGTCGAAATGATAGAGAGAGAGCAATGGAAAATAAAAGAGAAATGGGGGCCTCATGTTTCTTAACTTCTTCCCAAAACATTTTCTAAGCTCCCTGTAAATTTTAGTCGACTTAAGGCAAATTTTGTGGAAAGCACTAAAACAGAAATTTTGCGGGCAAAATTTTTAAATCGCCCCTCTAATCGGAAACCCTCTGTCCTAATTTCAATTTTCATTACTCGTGCCCAAATGGATATAGGACTGTGATTTCCTAGTCGCAAATATTGCTGCTACGAACCCAGATCTTTTAATATTTTCTTCCCCATAGGCGAGTAATATGGAATAGCATGTACTAGCGCATCGTAGGTCTCGAATGCCATGAAGCAATGAGAAAGGTGAAGAGTTCAATGCTGACATTTCTAGTCTGCAAATGAAACCTGTCTTGGATTCAACCTTTCTTGATTATCAATATCAATAGGACTACAAGAGAATTTACATAAAGATAATTTGAAGTTATTAAATGACATTTTGTCGTTGCGTGATATATATTCTTCTGAGCGTGAGTATTTCAAGTACTTCATAGGAAATTTAACGTATTTCAACTTCATTTCAACAACGTACGACTGAAGTTACCGCATACAGCATAGTCCATGGAAACTTTGTCTGTGGCGCGTGTTCTGTAAATGCCGCAAAAATGTTTTTAGGTAGACACAACAAATATTTATATAATACATTGACTAAAATTATATTTGCTGATCACAAATGTTCAACACTATCATATCAGAATGTGAAACTGTAAAAATACGATGATCGCGCATTATTTGATATTATCAAACACGGGCTTGGAAGCTGCAATGCTACTACAATATCCTCCGTTACATAGCAAATATAACACGTTTCAGGGGAATGCAAAAATCAAGATGATATTTCATCCCAGTGCAAGGTTTCAAGATGATGGAGGAGGACGGCACTAAGGAAAATGAAGCTCGAGACGCCACCGAGGCATAATCCTAAATAAAGCTCCCAGAATGTACTCAAGGAAAACCATATGGCGCCTAATTGGATTAATATCGAGTAGGAAATCAAATTAGCTTTGTCGTGTTCCGCACCAGGGCACAAGCCGAAGTGAAACCCCATTGTATTACATTCCTCAGATTGCATACATATTGCAAGGACATGGTCGCAAATAGCATCAGCGAAATCAACGTTGGATATCCGGTAGTAATCGTAATAAGAATGAGGTGGAGCTTTAATGAAACGTTGAATTGTGCTGGCAAATTTCGTTACCTGATACTCCCTTACATTTTACTGAAGGTAAGGAATGTCGCGTTGACAAGATGGCTGGGTGGTGTAGAAGATGAAATTTTCCTCTGGGAGTATACAGTGAGGAAATGCAGCGAGCAATAGAGCGGGAATGAACACGATTAAGAGAGGAGGGTTGTGGGTCACAGACGGGGGAAGACTTACTATAAAAGGGAGGGCATCAGATGGCTTCCGTTCCCTTGTAGACGATTTAGGGTGGGGGTGGGTTTAAATAAGGGAGGAATCCCCGAATGAAATAGTTCGGGACCACAACCTTGGAAATAGCTCCTCTTGCACCTGATGCCTGCAGAAAGCAGGTATCCTCCATAACACTAATTACGCTGATAGTATCAATATAGCTCCTAAATTGACGTTCCTAATCCAAGAGCCGTTCCCATTGTAGCAAGAGTAATATGAGTGACGAATGTGTGACGCAGTAAAGATGGTGTATCCTAATTTAGTGAAGGTGTTTTATCACAATTGTCTTATGGCACTCGAGTAAAAAGATACCCAATAACGTTAATTATTAACGATGTATTTTGACTATGAGTTGGAAGATGACGTTTTTACTTGCACATCTAGTTATTGCCGAGGGAATAAAAATCTAAAGGGCCGTTAAAATAAGAATAAATTCATCTGCCTTAGGAAATAATCCCAAATTAACTATCGATAAAACATGGCAAAGTCAATGGCAAGTAGGTACACACAAATAACAGTTTTTCCCGGCAGTGCAATGCTTAAAACATCAAGATAACTTCGAATCACGCAATGATTTTTCCTAATTCCATAGAAAGATAATTTTGGATAATTTTTAATTGTTAGATGAGTAAAAGCCATACGTTTCATGATGATCACCTTCGGTATGATTCATTAATATTTACCATACTTTTCTTTCGATTGTTTTATTCATAATTTTTTCCACGTATTCTCGTTATTTTACATCAATATGTGGCCAAATCACCATGTAATTGTTGAAAGCATTTAAAAAATATCCAATTAGTTGGTTGGTTGAAAGCAAAAGCAAAGAGAAAGTACCTGCTTGGTATATACCTCTTCTCTCTTTTCATTACTGATCAGCCAAGCTACCTAAAGCTATTTTTTTCGGTCGGAGATAAAAAATCTCAAATCTTGACAAGAATGGCTCCAGACTTTCTCATCATCCCCCGACACAGAACCACCACCTATGAAAAATCATTTTCTGTAGACGGAGCACGCCTGTGGAATAGCATTCCAAAGAATGTAAAAGATTCTATGTCTCGGTCTTCTTTCAAGCAAAGATTTCTTCAATTCATCAAAACCCTCGAAAATGTATGACCTCGTTTTGTGTTCTTGTATTGTTTTTCATTGTAATGTGTCTGCCTACTCCTGTGGTTACCATTTATAAATATTTTTAGTATGTATAGATGTGGGTTTGGTAGCAATAAGTGATGGTGCTAAAAAAACACCTGCAAACTCTTGAATAATGTGAAATACATAATATATCGCAGTTTCAATACCATTAGCATGTTTAAAAATTTATGTCCATACTATTGGAAAGTATTTACTGGTTTCCAAACTTTTTAAGTATGCAGTTATTTATTCGTCATTGAGATTTCAACTACTCATTATTAATGTTTTATAACATTAACCTCAGGTCTGTTTGAAATCGAATGCCATATTTGTTGGAGTAAATGATTTATCATTATTCATGTTCTACTTATTTAGTTATTTAATTATTTTTTCATGTTCTACCCTAAATGTTGTGATGTGTATATGTGCATACTTAGGTTTTCTTGCTATGATTGTTTGAGTTAACTTCAAGATTTCATTTCTATGCCCTGACGTGTTAGTTGTGCTGAATTCCATTCGGAAATATCTGATATATTTTGTACAAATTTATTTTGTGATCTCTTTTGTATGTAATATTCATCTTATGTTCTCAATGGACAATTTGTCCAAGAACAATAAATATTATTATTATTATTATTGATGACGACTGTATCTTGTGTTGTATATATCTGTCGCGAATAATGGTTATTCATACAAATGCGAGTATTCCCCAACGTCTTTGGTCTTAAATTTTTTGAGTGCCATGACTTTATATTTTAATGCCCTCTATTTCAAGGTATATCATTACCGATGTCATGAAAAAAATTAATAACTAGAGGAATGTTTCAGTTGAAGCCGAGCCTGATAGTTAGTGCTTCTAAAGTCCTTTGCAAATAATTATACTCATGATGAAATAATATAATGAATGCAGTGAGATTGAGATGTAAGTATTTAAGATATCAATAAATTTTCTAGAACTTCCTTGAACTAAATATCAAATAGGTTCATGGGAAAAGGAAGGCAACTCCAACCTTCTCATATCAAATAAAATATTACGGAGCCATATTAAGCAACCTGAAATAGTAAAAACGATTTCGGTGCTACTGATCCTACGTGTTACTTCAATCAAGAACTAAAATGATCATAACTCTGAAATTTTATGCTGCAAAACATTTTAAATAATGAAATACATTATTTTCCTTTTATGTTTCTCATGCATGGCCAAAACGCGACAAGTTTTCCAAGCTCTAATGGGGTCAGGCAAAGGTTGCCCTTATGGAATTTTATTTTGTGAATAGGTAAGCAATCCATTGATTTCGTGGAAATTAGTTGCAGAGTGGGAGGAAGAGGAGCACGAAGAAGGCAGGGAGAGAATTGTGTGGGTCAGTGAACGGAAGCGCTGGAGTGCACGGGAGGTCGTCTGGGGTGGACTGACGCAAAAAGATACGATCTGATTCAGTGAATTGAGGAAGCCAATGTATTCATTTCCATATCTTTTCTTTGGTTAAATATTTTGTGGGAATCACTAAGTCCTTTCGAAATGGTGATGAAAAAAAGCCTCATACAATGCCTGCTGGCGAAACCCTCTAAGTGTACGCATCCATTGAAACATTTTCCTCTTAACATTCAGTCTGATTCAGAGCTTTACTATATTCATTTAGTTAAAAAAAAGGAAACGCCAAGACCACCAAGAGACTTATTCACCCATCATCTCGGCGATTTCATTATCACCTGAGATAAAGAAATCGCCGAGAAAAGGAAGACGGAGAAAGAGTTTCATTCCGGTTTTATAAAAGGAAGATGAAAAACATGGGCACTCAATGGTTCTCCCTCATTGCTTGCGCTAGTTCTGTTTCAGGTATTTAACGAGTATTTACGTGATGATATGATGCATGTAAAGTTGACCGTAACGAAATCATTCGTTCAATGAAGAATATTCTTTAAATCTTAAAAAGTTAATTGATTTCATAGCGCATGCAACGAATTGCAGTGATGTGCTTTGGGAGGAGAATTTAACGATTGATTTCTAAACGATACTATAATTTAATTAGATAAAAAATTACCCTTATAAAGTTTTCGTCAAATACACTGTTTTATGAAAGAGTGTTCATATTATCGCGAACCTTCGATTGTACGTAACAAAAAGGAAAATAAAATGACTAAAAGGCCAAAAAATAATGTAAACGATAGAAGTTGATTAATTACTAGATGATATGGCCGAACTAAAATCATGCTGATAATGAAGTATGTATCCTGTAAAGATTAAGAAAAACCTTAGAAGTTCGTTAATATTATCACGCATGCGTGGTTGTGCTTTGTTCGTGTATTCCTGGAAGCGTCAGCACTGGCTCTGTCTCTTACTTCGCCTATCCTCTTTCTCATTTTAACACTCAGGAGGTTAAATCGCTAATAGAACCCTTAATTTAGGACATGGTTGATGCATAGGAGACGACTGAATATCTACTCACCTATTCGAGCTTTGCTTATCCTCGACTGTTACAGTGATCCCTTTTATGCCTTGTAAGCCTGGTGACTGATTTGGAAAAACCATTCGAACCTGAAAAGGGAACAAAGACTACTATGAGATTATTTATAGCCAAAATTTTGAATTTTTAAATAAAATTTAGCGGGGTTTTTAAATACATTAACGCGGTAAGACGCAAATTCATTTGCTGTTTGTTTATTTTTGCTTGATAAAAAGGCTTCATTTTACGAAATCGGAGAAATTTTCATCGTTACTCAGTTACTATAACCTTCAAATCGAATTCTGGATAATATAGCTCATGCAACACATATTTTTAGCCGGAGTCTGTCATTTTCCTGTATTAATGTCATGGCGAAATTTATCTTGAGGATATTAACTAGGGAGATTCCAAATGTTTCACGGGATATGAACTCGGAAGGATATTAACCAAAAATAATACCCATTGATGTTGCACCACGTCCTTCGCATGTTTAAAAACGCCGTGATTGGAGGGTTGACCACCTTTCGGGTTTCCACCACGCACATGCTGATTTAATGACAACTGTTTCACTCGGTAACCTCCAAGCGTTTACAAGTTAAGGGCCTGAATCATCAATTTTGCAGTCTTTTATGCGTGTCTGTTCTCATTTCCAGATCCTTGATTGATTGGAAATTTGGTATGAAATCTTAAATGGTCTTGCCAGAAGTTGCCATCTTCTTTGCCAAGCGTTTTTGCTCTGATTATCTCTAATTATTTTCTAATAATAAACTGTTTTTAAATTATTTCCTGTCGTAATAAAAAATACTCTAGAATTAAATCTGCCAGCTTAGAACTATTAAGAACAGGTTTCTCAGAAACTAGTGAATTCGGTTTATGAATAGGCATGACACGATGGCTGTCGGATTTTTCCAACTCCAGATGCTCCGACAGCAGTAATGACATTCGTCATTTCCACCAAAATGATATCACTTTACCAGAGTTATTTCCACGCATCCCTCAATATTGCTCGTTCGAGAAAACTTCCCAGTAGACGCGCTATCCATCATCCCCTTAGGGCTTTGTTTTCCTCCAATCCACCTCCAGTCATCCGAACCCTCGCATTTCAAAAGAATTCTGCCTCTGGTTCCCTATTTTCTTCATCCTGCTCGTCGCCCTCCTCTCTGCCTTGCTATTCAATTTTTTCTCAATCCTCCATATCCTTTGCCCGGTATTCCTCAACTGATCTCGTTATCATAGGCACAAATATTTTTCTCACCTTTCTTCTCTCACCCTCTACTATCCCTTACAGACGGTATTCTCACAAGCATTCTTTTTAGCAAATCATTTAGTAACGAGTCCCACTTTGATGGAGTGTTATCATCGGATACGACAATCTCCAATTCTAGCAATAAATAGGCATTTTCTTCTTCTCAAATCATAAGGGATGTAAACATGACGTACCTTTCTATAATATTAAAGTAATAAAAATACAAAAACTCATGCAGGACTATTTATTGTCAAACTAAAATCTTCTCAGAGGACTTAGCAGAAATCTGTTTTGCAACAGAAAAACAGGAAATAAATAACTGAAAATATGCTAAATTCAATAAAAAATAGTTGTATTGTACGTTTTTATGATTCCTCCATTCAATTTCCACTCCTTATCCCTCGCTCGCAACATATCGCTTCATGCTACGCAACAACAGTTTTTTCACCTTTCTTCTTTCTTAAAAGTTTGGTTATCTGAATTTTTATGAAAGCTTCCCTCTCTCATCCCTCAAAACTGAAAATATGCTAAATTCAAATAAAATTCCATTCAATAAGAAATAGTTGTATTGTACATTTTTCTCATTCCACCTTTCAATTTCCCATCCCATATCCCTCTCACGCATTCCATCTTCAACAGATCGCTTCATGCTACGCAACAATATTTCTTTCACCTTTCTTCTCTTACTGTCCACCATCCCACACCAAAGAAATTGTCCCCTCCATATGAAAGCTTCCCTCCCCATCCCCCTTCCTTCCCGTATGCTACCTGCCTTCACCCTTTCTTTATCCCACACACCCTTTGAGTGACAACCGATTTTCCTGGTACTATGCTGAAAGTGCCGAGGCATTTTTGCTGATTTTGCAGTAGGTTAGGAAAAAAATTAGGTCTAAAAAAAACTAAAGGTATATATTCAAAAAACTTTAGGAAATCTTAATTATAAGTGGTTTTACCATTTTAATGTATTATTTGACGAATTTTTGGTAATGTGAATTAATTTTTTATAATTTAAAGAATGGCATTGCAGGAGGAGCGCTGTCGCGCTCCTGGCGCTTTTAGCGAGAGATAGGAGGAGCGCGATTGCGCTTCCTGGCACTCTAAAGGCCGTTTTACACGGGGCACGGAATTGCGCAGGTTAGAGCTGCATTAATTTCTAAAATGGCGTGGAATGGCGCGAATGCATGAACGAAATTAGAATAGGGGCTATTTATCCGTCTCGCATCCACGCATTCTCGCATGTGTTCTAGCAATTCACCGCTTTACAAGGCGCAATTTTGATTGCGCCTTCGCAGTACGTCAGATTGCGCAATTCCGTGTACCGTGTAAAACGGCCTTAAGAGGGACCCATCATTCACCGCACCCAACACTTGCACTGTGTACATATATCGCCTGCCACCACTATTGTGCGTTCTGGGCGCGTGCGCCAGTATGAAGGGAAACGAGGAGCGGAAGAGGACGGAGGGGAAGGGAAGCGGGAGTGAGGGGAAGTGTACCGATGGATGTCTACCTCCTTTCAACTGGATCACTCGTCCAAGGTCGGCCGGGGCGAGCGGTGGCGCGCGATCCAGTGAGGTAACACTCGTCACCCTCAAAGTCTTCCCGCGACGCGGTACCTACCCACGTGAATTCAAGTAGGAGGAGACGACCTCCACGCAGGCAGTGAAATATCCTCGCGACGAGAATGCCGCTGGTTTGCGCGGGGTAACAACCGACGTTAGAGCAAAAAAATATCCCATCCTCATAGTTCTGGGCTACATTCAGGAGTTTATGAGAGTAAAAATTTTAGTGAGGTGAAAACGAAAGTGCTAACGGTGTAGCGTAAAAGCCTTAAGAGGCTGAGAAAAATTACAGTGTATTTATTCATTTTTCTTTCCCATTATTTTTCGGAAAAAAATAACTTCAGATGCCCTTTCGGAAATATCCTCATGTCTTTCCTTCTTCCTTCCAAGTGATTACACCAGACTGAAGAAAGCCAGTTATTCGGAATTTGACCAAACCCTTGGTGTGATAACCGATGTGATGCCAAAAAACGATCCAGCCTTCTGGGCTACAGTCACATGTTTAAGTGTGTTAATTTTGTTACCGAGCTGAGAAAAAGTTTGACGGGGGTAGTTACAATCTGTACTCACGCTAGGTGAAATGGCAACGTCCTTATCTCTATTCCGTTAGTTTACCGGAGAAATTAACTCAAGGAGTAAAAATTCGCCCTTCCGGAGTTACTTTATCTCTTTCGTTTTACCTTCTTACCTCCGTGCTCCGAACGTTATTAATTAAGATTGAGGAAAGTGAGGAATACGCCATCACGTGCAGTGTTTTACAAGCGAGAATGGGAAGCATAAATGAAGGAGTATCGCACTCCACTGGGACCAGAGACTCTCTCTGCGGACCCAAAATAAACGTCTCTCCTCCTGCCACGATACGCTCCGCCGAGCAAAATTTCGCCTTAGCTGTTAGCTTTAGCTGAGCGGAACCGCTCTCGGAAAGTTAAGTGGGAGGAAGATGAGCGAGGTAGATAACGCCAGGAGATGTAACATCAGGGTAAATACAATAATAATAACATCGATGCCATTATTAAACTTAAGATATTTCATAATTCCTCTCGTACCCGCCGACACTGTCTAAAATCACGTGTTCTTCAAATTTCGGAAGGGAATCAAAGATCCCCTCGTTGGAATAAACTGCTCATTGCCGTCACTAAAGCGAAAGTAAGGAGAAAGCGATAAAGAGATTAAAGGGAGACATTAAAAATTATGTTAGGAAAGAAACATATTTTGTCCCAACCTTTAACATAGCGAGTTGTGATGGGTTCACCAAAAGTGGCTCTGTGAATACGTAGGTAAGGAGTGGTTAAGTTTTATACAGTAGTTAAAAGTGGAGTGGTTTAAATATTCACCACGCTAAAGAGAGGGAAGTAAATTCACTGCCGGAGCTCATTTTTTTCCACCGGCTTTTCTCCACGTGGTCGCCGGGCAGTGTACGCCACAGCATCTCGGCTCTCCTTCGCCACTTTCCGCAACCTCTCGCAGAACACCCGGTGGTGTTGAGGGGAAAAGGCTTTCGCTGTCCGGCGCGCGCGGCGACCAAAGCCGTTTACAGAAGTGAAGCAAACGACTTTAGTGCTTTGTGAAAATGATGAAACATTGACGAGGAACCGTTAAAAAAAACATCGTTTTCGGAAGACCAGTGAGAGACGGAAACATGTGTGGGAATATAAGAAAAACCATTAACTTCCGTTTGAAAGGGTTTGCTTGGGAACCACCCCTTACGTCACTCTTAGCCACGTGAGTGTTAGCGTTGAAGAGAGGTATGAGAAGGAGGACGAGATGGCGGAGGATGGAGGGAAAGGAATAACATTTGGCGTAGTTTGAAGAAGCACACCGTGGATACACGACAGTGTGTCCGGTAATATACAGTGAGTCCTCTCGCTGTGTTGGCAGCGATTGATCGGGGACTGCTGAGAGTTTGCGGACTGCTTTTCTCCTCGATCCACGAGTGGTGAGATATTATAGGCGGGTTGTGGAGAGAGACTGCCGGCCATATTGGGCGTCTGCACCACTGCTTGTCCGCTGCTGCGAGGCTGAATAGTGTATTAGCCTTCGACGGCCCCAGCTGCAACTCGGGTCCCCGCTATGGCTCGCATACGCCGCGTGGACCTGTTGCTTCTAATATTGATCCTCATTGTTTGAGTGCGGCCCTCCACAGGGACATTTGAGATCCTGAATAACGGCTTTAGGGGAGAATTCGGCCATAGAATAATGGTCGGCGCATACCCACTTGCTATGGATAGTTGAAGCAGTTAATTTTGTATGTTTGGACCTTTTTCAGCAAATCGCACGGCAAAATAACTAAAGCACTTCATTCTGAAATGTGATATCATTCTCATCATACCAAAAAGTTGACGACCCAATTTTACTGTCAATTTATGGAGGTAAAATAAATGTATACTCTCATTGTGACATAAATTCTACTGAGAAACTCTATATACAACGTCTTTCCGATGATAATAGGGTGGTTTCCTATTGTTTTTTTATTGCCTTATTTGAGATATTATTACTTCTGGAGTACGCATTTCACGCTTTTAGATTATTTAATGACGATATCCATTTTTCGTGATTAAATGAAAAGTGAAAATTTTCAAGCGCGCGAAAACGCGACGGCTAAGTATGATTGCTGGCAAAAGCCCGTGCGACGTCTGGCTGCTGCTGTGTGTGGCCACCTGGGTGCGAGGCTATGAACGCCACTACGATCCAGGCTGCTTGCTGCCGAACATGGCGGTAGCGTAGAGACCCTGCTAGGAGGTAGCGCTTGGCTTAAAGAAGGATTATTAATACCCTATCAAACGAAGGAAACTTTCCGACCATAGGCAATTTAAATGTTAATAGGTGATTATCAAGAGATGTTTCCCTGAGCTCTGTGCCTAATGCATGCATTGGTAATCTCAGACGATGTAAAACTCCTATCTACTCGTATAAAATCTAGGTCCCTGTAACGTCACGTGGAGTGGCATCACATGGGCGCCAATCTGGCCTTTTTCAAATGAGGTTAAAATTGACCATTAACATTCGTCTGAACTAGGATTTCTAAAACCAAATAATTTTTATATTATGAATACACTAGTGGTGGGTAACGATGATCGAAATCAATGCCTTTCGTTATCTTTGATGAAGGAAACTACCCTTTCTCATTTCACCAAATATGCATTTAATTATGAAGCAATTGCCGATTATTTCCGCCTCTTTAAGACCCAGAAATGGATCTAATTAGTTACATACATACTACGGAGGAAGTGTTCCTATTTGGTGCTTTAACTTTTACTCAACCTCGGCATTAGTAATTATCTTGCTCGCCCGAATTTATATCGCAATTTCTTGTAACCTTGCATATCGCACGGATATGAATAGAAACAACAGTTACCTTTCCTCACAATTTTAGACTTTACATTAAACAGCTTACTTTAAATTAAATGTAATTCTGTCAATTTGATGGGAGAAATGCAATACTTAATTCATAAATCATAATTTTTAGTTTTCCATTGCATTGAAAATTCCTTTAAAAATACCATACAGTGCTAAGTATTCAATTTGATACTACAATTTTCTAAATTAAGGGAACATCAAATGAGCTATTTTATTTCCATGTATGATTTCCTTTTAAGTGAAAATAAGTTTCATATTAATTTAACGGGTAAGTAAAACAACACCCATGATCTGTAACTGTAAAGATATTGTTTAAAACTTATCATATGAGTTTTCAAATATGGGTTATTGACGCAGATAAAATAAAGTACTGGGGAAATTTAATTTGCTTATCTAGAGTCATTCTCCTCTGATTTTTCAATAAATAGGGATTTTCAGTGCATTCTACACATCAGAAACATTCACGCCATCATGCCGATTGACTCGCGAAAGTTATGTCTAAGGAGATGTAAAAATGCTAAATGCGGCATAGTGAATTTGTGACCAGAGCTTTATTCTCGTATTTTGCACCATTCCTGCCTGTTAATCAAAGCAGCTGAAACAAATAAAAGGTCGATAAATCGATATGGTGACCTCCTTCCGTCATATCATGCATTTCTCCCAAAAAGGCACGTTACGCCAATAAAAGCGATTCTCCCCGTTTTCCCGTCGCCGTGGAAATTAATTTTGCGAAACAATCGCCTCACTGGTGGAGGCATTGGAAATTACTGCTTATCTGAGGCAATATATTTGGGAGCATTGGTCTCATCTCTAATTCATGCGAGTTGGTTGGCAAACAAAATTTCAGCAAGGCACGCTCATAATTCTATAGCGTAATCGGGATACATGGATACCTGTAGAGAGCCTTCATATTTGGTTCAAGATTCCATATCACCAAGGGGAGGAAAGGCTCCCTCTTACACTCACTATGAATTTGTCAGCACGTGTGACACTTATTATTTTATTTCGCTATAACGTTCGAATGAAATAATTCGATCTTAAATTAGCATTAAGTCATTAAGTTTAACATCATATTTCTATTACATTTATAATTCAGGAGTTTTGATGAAAAATTAACTTTTATTTATTAATTAGCTTTTTAACTCCAGTATTTCCGGGTACTTAAAAATATATCACTCATTGGCGTAATTTGACTTGATTTACTCGCAAAAACATAATCCAAAATTATTTATTTTGGGAATATACCTTTTAACCCATATGAAATCTATACCTTGGATGGATCGTGAAGCTCTCTAAGCTGTAAGAATATTTACGGAATAAATAGATTTCTCTATAAACCATATCCGTTTCCAAACGATGATGGAAATAAGCGTTTGGTTATAAAAGTCAGTTAATTCAAAGCTGTGTCTCTAAGTCATTGACCTTATATACTCTATTTATTAATTTTTACCCCCATATCTTAAATTATTATTGGGAAAATAAATACGGTATTTATAGCAAAGATAAACCCTCTTCCATAGTGATTTCTGAAGGATTAACAACTAATCAAATAAAGTTCCGTGGTATTTTTGAGAATAAATGAACGATCACTCTATAAAATTGTGATTCGAAAAATATGAAAAGTATATTGAAAATATCGACGCATGAAAAGAAACTACGAAAATTTATTCTTCGTATATAGTTTTTTACCGCGCGGAAATAGCAAAAGAGATACTAAAATTACAAGGAAAATGATAATCACAGACTCTATTTTATGAAGTATGGAATATGATAAGAACCTTTTGAGAAAATGTAATCATGTTACTCAAAGCAATACCACTGATGCTTTTGCTGATAAGAAAGCATCCGAAAACCAATTACAAACAGAGAAAGGCAACGCGGAAAAATAGGCTGGAGCGAAGAAGCAACTATTGAGGATATAGCCATAGAAGCTCAAACTCAATAATTTGGATAAGATAAAAACTAACTGAAAGGATCGACGTGATTGGATGCATAGACATTAGTTCCGCGAACACGCACGGAGGCTCAGATTGTGCCATGAATACTCCTGGAGGCGGTCTTGCCCAGGGAGGAAGCGAAAATGGAATTGGTATTTATAACGCGGTTTCATGTGTAATCGAGAAAGATTTAATCGCGAAAAAAAATCCATTTGGGTTTGCGCATCCCAAAGGAAAACACACCAACCGCACGTTTTATGATTACCACCCACACCCCACACGATCATTTTGCCATTACCCCTCCACCCCCTTCTTCCACTTCCCACAATCCACCGCGCCGCTCGCGCAAATTGCCTCGCAGTATCGACGTAACGCTCTTTATTACATCTACCGATCCTTTTCCAGCGTCGGATTTCCGGTGTATTTCCTATATAATTCGACGCCTCAATCGACTGCATTCACAATTTTAATGGGATTCGCTGCGGGAACGGGAATAAAGGGAGGCCACTCGCCGAATGCAATGGTCTCCATTTTATAAGTGTATACTACGAGTAAATTTAATTATTGAATTCTACGAAATTGGAACTGAAAAATATCCATGCAAGAACGAATTAAATGAACGGTTATGAAATTGTTAGGAAATAGTACTTTTATGGGAAATATCAGGACGTCACTAATTGACTTTTTCTACTCACATGACTTGTTCATTCGCTATTTCTCTCGTCACTCAATTTAACTATTATTCTTCATTTTTTCAAGAAGAAATGTGGCGAAAGATGTACAAAAACTACGCCTACGAAAAGTGATAATTAGGAATCAAACTTTCAAAGACAGACCACTGATAGATATAGTATATCTCTATGCATACCGATATGTTTCAGTTATATTTGCAAGGCTTTGCATGTTACGGAACAACATCCAGTACTAAATGGAGAAATATATAAAATAGGGGACGAACTAATTTTTAGTAGGAAAAAGATAAAAACTATTATTAAAATTAATACTCTTATTCAAACTTGGAAATTTTCATTTAGGTGGGACTTACATCCGTCGGTTTCGAGATTCTGGGAACCGCTTTCTATCGCTTCCATCCATGTTTTCGTCCATTAACATCGGTTCTTTATTTGGAAACAAGAAAGATACATTTCCTTCAAAAATATTCATTGCCCAATGTGACCCAAAGGATTTTCGGTCGAACGATTTATTTTTCTTTTTCGGAGAAAGGTGGGTGAAGAGGGAAGGGGGTTTTGCTGACACGGTGATGGAGTAAAATCTTTGGAGTCGGAATGACCGTATAGAGAAAGATCTTCGAGCAAGGAGAGGGTTGAGGGGAAGGTATTGGTGGGTTGTCGCACACCTTGGAGTGGAAGCGGCGAAGGAGATTGGCCGGAAGTCATTTAAGGGACAGCGCATAGTCCCCTAGAAAGTGAGGGTACGAGAAAAGAGTGCACATTAGAGGGGGGCAGAGTGCAGGTGTAAAACGCCTATGCGGTTGCGCTGGGGAGATTAAGTCACCGACCTGAAACTCGACTGGGACGTATTCCGGCCGAGTCCAGCGAGCAAACATAGATGACTAGGTTAGTCTCCTTTACAACCGAGTTAAACTTGGAGACAAGTTCTTTCACTCTTTACTGCCCTTCCAATGTATTTGCACAAAATATACTTGCCAACGGGTTTCATTATATTTAGTGGCAATGAAAACCTAATTTACGTTTCATTGACGAAGGAGTGACAAATTATTGCTATACGTCGGCGGCAAATCGAGATGTAAAAGAAACTTGTAATACTGGAGGATAACCATCGTAAGCTTACGAGCTGTGCAGTTGAATTTAGCAACGCAGTATTAGCGGAACCTTGCTCTGAATGATCGCGTATTACAATTCCTTTTAGCTTTTTGAGAGGATAATACATTTTTAAAGTTGATTAAAAAGTATTTGGAGTACATGAAAGTCTTGGTATTACTTTTAACTAATGCAAATAATTTCTTGATTCCACTGGTCTTCTTGTGCCTCGAAAAACGCAGTTCTGCAACTAGTATTCTCATATATCATATTTTTCCTCAATCTTTGTCAGCAGCACACGAAAAACATTTGAAATTTTAGGTTAAATTTGCAACAGCTTCTAATAACACAAAGCTGTTTTAATGCCAGTGATCGAGATATGCACTGGATATATATTTATAGAAATTCCGATAGGACATCTTTATTCACGTAAATTCAAGCATCTCAAAGATAAAGATAAGCCTAAATAAATCTTAAAAGGATAAGAAGATCCAACAATCGAATCCTTCAGAGGATTCACCGAACATTTTATTACTTTCGAAGACCAAAAAAAATTGTCAACATAGAAAAAGATACCCCTTTTCCGTCTGCTGGTGGTTGAAGGACGCTTCCTCCACCCCCACCTAGAAGTGGTAAAAATGAAGGATAATAGGATAGAAAGGCTGAAGATCGAATGCTCAACAATATTTCTGCATAATATTCTCATGAGTCTTCAGTATGTTTAGGCTCTACGGAAATCTGTAAAATTACTGCGTTCAAGAAATTTAAAAGAAATAATGTGATCTGAAATGAACATAATATGGATACAATGAAAAGTTAGTGCCAGTTTACTAGAAGCTTGTTAAATATTCTGATATAAAAAATATTTTGGAAAATTATAATGATATATGCTTGGCATGAATGCGTTAAAAACATTAATAATTCGTTTGAAGGCTGAAAGCAGAATACGATGACTGAAGGCAATTAGGAAAAAAGAAAGTGGAGTTGGATCGCAGGAGGAGAGTGATTTTACGTTAGGAGGGTATGGGCGAGGGCGGAGGTCCTTGCAAAGAATTAATAGAATGAAGAGAAAAAGCAACGAAGTGTATTTTATTCGTGTAAGCGTGTGTGGTGGTAAGGGTTGAATCGGGGCGGAGGGAAGGACTGCGCGACTGGAATCTTTGATTTAGCTCTTAGTGCGACAGTGGAGACGTCCGAGGGATTCTCTCGGGTTATCCTTTGGGATTGGACGGTGAACGGAAAAGTCACTTGATTTTCTGTCCAAAGGGATTACCTGATTGTCCAATAGAACATCGAGATAACTTATTGTTGAATTCGCCCAGTTAAATAGTGCCTCAGGAGAGCCCTTCTGCTGTCTATCGAGTGAAATTTATACATACGAACTATTATCAGGCCATCCTATTATTTCCTTATTTTAACTCGGAAATGAATGTGCGGAGAGTGTTACCGTGTTCACGGAACTAAAATCAAATACTGCGAGTGAAATGCCATGGGGATACTAATAGAAATTAGGAAATAGAAACAATAAGATTATTTCAGAAAAGAAGGTTTGAAGAATAAATATTTTATAAATAGATAAACTAAGTGACAGAATTGTGGTTTAAATTTTTTTTCAAATCAGGTGAATGTAGAAATATGAGAAAATAATGCTGAATACCGAAAGCTAATTGCCGTCAGCGAAGGAATATATTTGTCCAACCTAATCAAAGAAAAGCTCTTAATTCGGATGTCGATTCTTATTGACTTATTGTACATATCTGGATTTTGGTTACATCCTTCTTTTGAAAACGTTGAGTAGCAATGAAGGAACGTTTAATTTAAAGCATTTTATCCTATGTGGTGAGATTTTTTCGTAATCTATTGCTTCTTTTTCTATACGACCGTGACTTAAACGCGGCTCGCTCTCCATTGTATCTCTCTTCGAAATAATCATAAACAAAGAAATTATGAAGTCAATAATTCAATTATCAAGAATTTTACTTTGCACATTCACTTCTTAGTCGTCAGTTATTTATGGCGCATTATATTGTTTTTCTTAAATAGTAAGCTTAGCGGGAAAAAGTTGGACTAAGACGCGAATTTAAAAGATACACAATGGGGATATAGATCTTTAAGCATAAGAGAAGCATGCTACTTTTATTTCTCAAAGATTATTTAATGATGGATAATAAATATTTTTTACTGATGGGAAACGATTCATAAAGAAATAGTTATCGAATGAAGGGATTGGAAATAGTGCATATGCTTTTATCTGTATAGTGGAAAACTGGAGAAGAAACATTTTCTAAGGAAACATAGGATGAGCGAAAAAACTGGGATAGTGGTAAGTAAGGAAAAATGGAAGTTAATTTAAGAATCCTTTGAGGCCCCTAAGTAAGTGGGAATAGGGAGGAGGCAGAGAGAGAAGTGAAAACCTCTGCTTTAAACTAAGGCTTTTAATTTCTTTAAATTTAATTTCTTGCCTTATAAAATCTCAATTGATGGTTAACTTAAGACAGCTATCATAATTTTGATTGATGGGTAATGAATATGTTTGCAAGTTGTCTTTGTAAGAAGAGAAATAAATATTTACCTTCAACCCGGATTGGACATCATGAAATATAACCATAGAATATGTATTCCTACAAAGTAAACACAATAAAATTCACTATTGCAATGCTTTCTCAGTCTATACGTGCCTGCATAAGACCATATAAGCTGTTGAATTTTGTGGCAATAAATCCGAGAAATTTACACTTGATAAAATATGGGGAAGAAAGAGGAAAAAATAGCACAAGAGACGGTCAGTGGGCTGAATGGCAATTTTTATAGCAGTCTGGCAATTATTGCTCCGTAGCTTAACGAAAAAAATTAAAATATTGTTATTTAAACGATTCAACCTATTTTTTACGTAAAAGTTGAGTGAGTTAAATGGCTTGAAATGAAAATTAGAAAGACGAATCGTCGGCAGAAGCTCTATAATTGGTACTCAAAAAACTCAATTCAAAAACAAAACATTTTAACATATACATACGTATATACTTGGATGATAAATGGTAATTGAATTTCTTATGTACCAATGGTATGAAAATTTTCAAGTAGTTATGCATTCAATGACAATGAAAACACTCTGATATTCCGAGAAAAAGTTTTTACAGATGGATAAGCATGAAAGGTAAAAGGTTTTCCAGTATGATTTGACCAGTTTTATTAGTATCAACTTTTTCTTCCAAAGAATCAATAAAATCGGAATGAATTGGTATAGATAATGGATTGCGGCATCCGGAATTTAATATAAAATATTTTCTCGAGGATTGGACGACTTTTACAATTGATTTCCTTGAGAACCATTCCCTTTGCAGATATTGGAGGATAACAAAAGATGAACATGGGATAAAGGCTTGCGAAGATTTTGAAAATTATGGATTGAATGCAATAGATTGCGGCGCATTAGTATTGGCTTCTCTTCTTTGGGAAACGGAGGCAAGGAACATACAGAGAAAAGAGCTATTTTCCCCTTCACCTTGCTCGCCTCATATATTCCGATTCCACAGCTTCTCCTTTGGTTATCTTGACGACATCGCCCTCTCCCCCTCCATGAAACTTTTCATCGTTTCCATTTTCTATCGTGACTTCTGGAAACTCCCATCATTTCTTCCGATAATCCTCGGAGCGGAACCGCATTTCCATGTCTACTCCTTTTCTTCTCTTTTAGACGTAAAAAATGCGGTATTTCAGGAAAACGTGATTTTCACTCCAATTTGTGATCCAACGTAATTTTAATATTCTCTTTCCTCACGACCCTCAACTTGCCTGACCTTGCGGCCACCTACATACAAAATTTCCCTCCCAAATACCAAATAATGTTCCTAACTGTGAACTGCTTTGAATTAGCATTTGAGCTATTTGGTATCGTACCTCAAAGAAGGCACGATTACTCTTGTGTAGACTTATCATTTTTAAGTTCTTTATGTATGAAAAATATTTTTTTCTAAATTTATTAAAAAGAGACGGAATTACCTCCAAGTTCATTTCTCCTGTGTATATCGGAGTAAAAAACAGAATTTCACAAAGATTACAACAAATAAACAGAGTAATTCGAATTCTTCAATAATGTTTTTGCGTGCTGTTGAAATGTCTATTTAAACTTTTTGGACTGAAAATCGCCTAGCTTCCGTTGATAAACTTTGGAGCGACCCAAGCATTGAAGTGGCGAAATAGCCCAAAAAGATTTCAATCACCAGAATTGTTTAAGTTCATTTGTTCATTATTTTTTTATCGTTGGTTTTTAGGGAAAAAGAAGTATTTCATCTCAATTTGTGAATAATTTCGCGAATTGATGTGTTTGGCGGAATCCCAAAAGGGAGATGCGGATGCGATGAACTAGGAGTTAACTTTCAAGGAGTACCAATTTTATAAGGATGTTACTTTGGTGTGAGTCTACCTTTATCAATGCCTATTATTAACTACAATATCACTATTGTAGCTTAAAAATGCATGGAGATACAAAATAAATGGTATTGTTAAAATATTTGAATGCCTCAGTAGCCATGTACGTTATCAGAATGAGGGACCGGGATCGTCTAGAATTCATATATCCGGCTTGCAAAAATACTCAACGGCATTCCATAAATTAGTTTCAAATTCTGCACTAAATGCACTCCTCTGAGACAATTTGAGTTTTAATCATACGTGAATTGAATTACGGGTGAAGGAATACTTCTCGGGTTTTCCACCGCGTATTGTTTTGGGTACATTTTCCCTGAGGATCAGAGACAGTGTGACCAAAAGGTAGATAGTATAAGAGCTAGGGACCATGTACCCAAAAAATTCTCGATGGGAAACCCAAGCATTATTCCCGGAGATCATATTGCGGGATGACTCAAATTCTATACTGAATCTCGAATATCGTTCATATAACCAGTGTAGAGAATCTGTTTTCAATAGGGAGGGAACATGGGCTCAGACAGTACTCTGAGCGGGTCTCAAGTAAGAAGCCATGGATTCCGGATAAGGAATATTGGTGAAGTGAAGTGAGGAGGAAAGGAGATTCAAGGGAGGGTCTTGTTTCCCCAACCTTACCTAGGAGATCGTTCATAATTCACGGTGGGGGCCAATCAGAGAGGGGGAGGGTGATCTAGAAGGGAGAAGTACGGAACTGGAGACGGGAATAGCAGAAGGTAAGGCACGGAGTCGAGAGAGGAAATTATGATGGGCTGGAGCCAAGGGGTTACCTACAGTCAAAGGGAAGTTTTCAGCATGATAGCGCCGTGGTATTTCTTTTTCTGCCGAAATCAGATGGACATGCGTTTCCTTGTGTTACTAACGCCCTGAAATGAGAATACAACTCATGGGAGTCATTCGTAGAATTTTTTCTGCCACGGAATCACGTTTCTGTTCCCATGTTTTATTAGCCTTACCGCGTTTGCTCTGGGTTTGCTTTTACTCTCAGAACACTACGATTTTTTTCTCCACCCCATATACTTTTAACATCCTTAAAAATTTCTCGTCCTTATATAAGCTCTTCTTACTTATCTCTTTTCCAAGATCGTACTATTTTACAGAGCTGTTAAATCACTACTCTTTCCCAATCTTTTGATCGGAGATAAAAATACGAATGCAGTAAAGAGAATACTTTTGGCAACTGTGCACTATCTTGTGCTCCGATCGCGGCTTCACTTACGGCTGGATGAGTTTTAGAGATACAGCTAGAGTTCTAGAGATACAGCTTTTTCGCTGTGTTTAGGCCCACCCAAGTTAACACCCTCGCTGAAGGACGGGTGAATTTCAGACATCTGCGATGCTCTTGTTTATTAGTTCGCTTCATTTACGACGCGGTTTTCTCCTTCCGTTTATTTTCAGACTTGTTATCCCTTTCTGATTTTATGTCTCCCTATCATGGCCTCATTCAAAAGGTTCTCGGGAGAATATTTTAAATAAACTTCCTCTGACTGCCTTTTCCTACATTACCCCGAAAGAGTATCCCTCCATAATACGGATACCATTATTTAAAGATGATGCTGATACAAGTGGCATTGCATCGCTAACCACTGTAAAGTGCCGTAGTTTATTTGCTTTTACATTGATCTATACTGGCCATAAATCATTTTACAGTTTAAAGTCAGCTAATTACTAAAGACATTGGATACAGGATGGTTGAAATGGAGTGAGGTACTTGAGGGCCTTTATAGAATATAAATTGATATTTGTGCTTGCATAAGTGTATCGGGTCAAACTTTTTATTATTATTTATATTTGATTTGTTGAGAATGCCAGAAGATTAGGCAAAAAAATTTTGTTATCTTTTTATAACTATATTTGATCTTTGCATACTCCCTTACTGTAGGTACATAAAATTTACCTCAGCTGGAATTTTATCAAAAATTTTATCTGTCGCTCTTCAAGATTTGCGTGTATCCTGCATTACGTGTAATGTCCTTCAAGTATAAATACCCGTTATGTAACAATTAGAAAAAAACAATGCGTTCTTGTTCTCCGGTTTTTTTTGCCCAGATATTATTCATATTGTATTTTTTCTAAAGGGGGAAACCTGATATACAGCGTACGGTTTTTACAGTTGGAACGAGACTCCTAGGGCGGGCTCGCAAGGATACACTCCAAGGGCAGGGCCTATAAGCACGAGGCTTTTTACCTCTGCACCGCAGAATGGGGGAGGACAGGAAGGAGAAAGGAAGGAGGCGCCGCCGCGATAGGAGCCCGACGACGCCTCCTGGGAGTGGATAGGGAAGGAAGGGAAGGGACGAGGAATCCCGCACCGTCACAAAGGCGGGCGGGTCCTACCACCAGCGAAACCAGGCAACAGCCGTCGCTATTCGAACGATTTTGGAGGAATATCCTTTGAGGAAGAATAATCCAACGATCAAATCGTTAGATCGTAGGGTTTTTACATTAGAACTCATCCACCAATGTGATTTAACCCACTCGAAAAACGAGACAAGTATGCGCGTAACCGCGAGGGGAGATTGCGTTTGGCGCGGACAAAAGTTTAACTCGGGACTGCCGCTCATTTCCGTTTGCAATTCCCATGTACCCATCCAGTGTCGATGTTCCCACCATTATCTGACTGCCAGAGGGTCCATCATACTCCGAAATCAGACACATCCGTTCCAACCCCAAACCCCGCTCCTTCCGTGCACTGCTACCTGGTCTCCGATTTTGATCACTCGTTAATCACAGGAATCCATCCACGGCTCATGTCACGACCTTCATTTATTTCCAACATCAAACTCATTAACCCTTTCCGTGACCCCCGATATATCTCAACCTTTCTCCTAAAACCTACAATCGATAAAAGAACATTGACTACTAATTTTCATTTTGTAATTTATCATTGTCATTATTAGTCAACAATCCTAAGATTGGTTTGACGCAGCTATTAATCCCTCTCTCCTATCCGCTAGCCCTTTCATTGCGACGTATTTTCTGTCATTTACGTCCCTGTAATTTCTATAAATCTCTGTATAGTTTTCAATTTCGATAAAGAATACCATTAGATTGCAGAGTCTCTTTTCGCCGAAAAGTAAAGATCGTATAGTATTTTCGTTCCTTAAAATTTGAATACTGAAATTACATCCTTACAAAACTTTTTCAGGTAACCAACTAAAAAGCTTCAAATTTTCCTTTGAATGTCAAGCTAACTTGGAGGGAGCGTCATGTCAACCTGCTCCTTCTAATCGATCGGCGAGAGCGCAATATAAAGCTGAACTTTGAAAGCTACTTTAACTTTACTCCGAGACTAGAACATGGGGTTACATTATATGAGCAAAAGTCTCCCCCTCCCATGGGCAGCTACCCCTCCTCATCCCTATCCACGTCGTATAGAACGCGCTCGACCTGGTCAAGCAATCCACTTTCCCTACGTGCCCTTCGGCTGCTCTCTATCGTACCAGGGGGGAATCTGTAATGAAGACCGGCCAGGGTGTGTAGGATAAATTGGGAGAATCCACCGAGATCTGGCGAACCCCAGCCCATCCACCATTCTCCTAACTCAACCTTGCAGTCCACCTTAACTTCGGTAGTATCATTTGCCCGGACAAATTATTCCGCAAGTTAGTCATCCAGATAATTATCTTAATTATTATCCAGATTATTATTAATAATTTGCCTTATTGTAATAAGGCAAATTAGTCATTCAGAATCCTGCTGAGTTTTTTTCATGTCTGTTCGAGTTCCTAAACCGTCAGTTTCGATACTCAGTTCAATGCACGCACCTCACTGTCTTTTATTAACAGGCGTGCTGAAAACATCTCTTTCGCCAAAGCAACATGATTTTCCATTATGTTACTCAGGAAGAGATTAAGAAATGTAACAAAAATTAAGGTGTCTCTAATTTTACACTGTTGTATGTTATGTGTTCACAAAACTGTGCCACTAATAGGTGACGTCGGGCGTTGCCGAGCTTAGGTGATATTTTCGTATGTTACTCTAGCAATCAGAAAACTTATTATTTCTGCGGTCCATACTTTGCATGGTCATTGGTATTAAAACATGAAACTACTTGAATTGCCGCAAGATGTTTTGAAAAATTATCTATAGATCCTCAAACCATAGCTTTATGCTACCTAAATCAGTACTTTTACTGCCTAAATTATTAACTATAATTGGCTGCTATGGCCGCACGGATTTTTAATGCAAACATGCGGGCTACTGGACCTTGTATTATACGATGACACTTAATTTTATGGACCTAAAATAGAAATTTAAGTGCGTCATGAATGCATAACGCAGATAAACTTCATGTTACTGTCCATGGCTGAAAATGAAATAAATTACATCAAATTACTGTTATACAACAACACATCGTTACATAATGCAAAATTTCTGCAGACGTCAAAACGCTTTCATTTAATGTATGAAAGCATTAATATATCTTGCTCACTTGAATGACTTGGAATTTCAATATTTTGGTGAAAGTAGGTGTGACTAATCTTACCCCAGCACCCCCTTTCCTGCCACTCTTCGCTCGGAACCAGTGGTGCCCCCTCCAGTACATTATAACCCCCTTGATTTAACCGCAACATTAGCACAGCCCCTATCTTCCCCTTTCCTCGTCCTTTACCTTGCCCCAACACCCATTGTGTCCTCCGCATTCTAAACCAATCCTAACTCTTGCCTTATCACGCCATTAATCATCAGCCTTCCCTTACATCCTGAATTTCTTCTGCACACAACTCTGCCCGTTCCACGTCGACATATCCGTCCTCACAGACTTTCCTCCAACTTATCCTCTCTCCACCACCGTTCACAACTTCATCCCATCCCTCCGATGTAATTACATATGGTTTCCATCCTTGTCTGAGACTCCCATTTAGTTTTGCTCCGATTTGTCCGTTGCCGACTCCTGCCTTATGCTTCCACTCTTCATTCCCTTTATATGTTCTTCGAGGCGAGACTTGGAAAGGTGGGATTTGGATGACGTGAGAGGAAAGAGGAGGATTTACAAGGGAGACGGTTTAGTGAGGGTTCCGAGCGAGGAGCATGTACAGAAAATAAAATATGTGTTGAGCCGAGAACATTATTGAGGCCAGCATGGATTCGTGCATTGATTCTAGCATTATATTATCTTTTTAGACACATTTACTACAATGCCCTCATTTGGATTTTCTGCGCGGGATGCTCTATTCGAATTCTAATGAGATTTGCAAAGCCTTAATTAGACTATTTGCTCTTGCAATTTGAAATATAAAATTTAACTTTAGTTCTCTGAGCAATAATTTCTCTAAAATTATGTGTGTATTTCAACCTCTATTTCATCTCTCTTTACACATCCTATAATAAAACATATAATCATCTCTATCTCGTAATGATGTTATGACCAAATCTCCTTTTCGTACTTCAAAAATCAATAATATACCCTCTAAATCTCATCTTGCGAGTACTTTTCACATTTTAAAAATTTAAAAATAATTTTGATTCACCGTTTAAAATGTTTATTTTAGGATAAAATTTTTAAAGTCATAAGTGTATTTGATGTTGTTTTAAAATACTTGTTACTGCCGAAACTAAACTTTGATAAATAATATAATATGAAAATTCTTCCTGTAATTCAGAGCGTAATTTTTATTCATGCACCTTTCATGTAACTTTAATATTCTGCAAATAACATGAAACTAGACAGTAATCAAGTGAATCACATTTTAACTATATAATTTAGCATGCATTTTTACTTTTTCCACCATAGAGAAATTTTCCATAGTTTCTCCTGATACGGTGCGATTTGTGCCGTGGGCTTGCTGGTAAATATCAGTCATGAAATCTTCTTCGATCGATTATTTCGAATCGACTATCAATGATACACATTGCCTCATACGTCCGCCATTACGTCAAGTAACTCACGGATGGAATTAAAGGGCATATACATAGTGAGGTCAATATCCCGAGTCGTGTTGAAGTTGGAGGACGTGTAATTGGAGGAGTGGCGGTAGGTGTTTGAGGTGAAGAGAAGGATTGATGCACGTTTGAATTATCGCCAACCGCCGACCAAATTGGTGGACCGCAGTCCGTGCGGTGACCGTCAGATGAATGCGTGTTTTTGCAAATTGAATCTTTCTGATGGGTTTTCTCTCTTTAATACCATCCGCCAGAACCACCTCACACTTTCCCCGCCACGTCATCCAAATTACGGCCGCCACCTCCTAAAGTATTCATGTCCCACGCCCAGGCTTCGTGATGAAAAGGATATATAAATATGAAGTGATAACAGGGAAAGGGAATGGAGTCATGGACATGTGTCTTTTCCGCAGCAATTTTCCAATCAATTCTCTAATTTTCCCTATCCACCGAAAGTAAATATGTTATAAAAAATGGAAAAGTCTAATTAAGTTGATTTAATGCTACAACAATAAAGTTTAGATACAATAAAAAAATACCAGACTAGCCACGGTCATAACTTCATGGAGTCACCCGCAACTTCACTGAGGTATTCAATGTCAGCAAGATAACCGTAAAACGGTAATTCTCATTGATGGGTAGCTAAACATGAAAATTACTATCAAACTCTTCACCATTTCAATTATTTTCCTACCTTAATTTGTATAAAATGATATATCACTACATCCCAGGATCGCTCCTTTGAATATATTTGAGAAACTACAGGTATTTTAAGTGATAATTTTATGGTAGAAGGTATTTGCAATGCTTCACTCATATATCAACGCTTAATTTACATTACTAAATCACCTCAAATCAAGCAAAGTAAAATAATAAGTGTTTAGGTACAATAATAAGTGGCTCATTGTGAAAGATAATCGTCGCAAATATCTCAAAATAGCTTTCATTTAATCAAATTCAGGTTTAATATTCGTTATGAGTTTGTTTGCCGAGAAAAGCAACTCACTCCTTCATTGAGTAAGGAATTTTGGCGTATTTTAAATTATTTTTGAAGAGTTGAAGGCTTCCCATGGAGGCTTTTCTTTTGCTCTCTTTTAGATGAACTGTTTCCTCATGGAAAGAAGTCATGATTCTTGAGTAGTTAGCGATTAAGAGAGAATTTGAGACCCATTTTCTTTCCATAGAGAGGCCTGCTTCCATAATAGTGGAAATATCCTATTTCGCTATCAATTGAAGAATATCATGATAGAAATTTTGTTTGACTCAAATGAAACTACTCGAAAAATTAATAGGAAATAATTTCTAAGTTATTGAAGAAAAAGGTCGATGAATTTAATGCTTCATCCAAGGTTTTCGAAAAGTTAAAAAATTACCATTCCAAAATACCATTTTCAGCTGATAATGAAATTATTTATTGATGCATGGATCACATCATAGCGAAACACGATTTTATTTCCCGTAGTATGTCATATTAATAGGATGAGAAACTTGGTTACTTCTACAGCGTGTAGCTTTTTTTCTCGAGGTGGGAATTATTATTGCTTTTGTTTCATTATTCCATCGAATGCATTACCAAATTACTGCCTTGTTTAATAGGATCTAAATAAATTTCACTGATAAAATTTCAGTTTCCATTAAGTAGAACACCAGTAAAATGCCTTTAACATTAAAAATTCGTGATTACTTTGCCACCAAAACGTAAGTAATAGCCTCCAAACTGTGCTAAATTAAATGTATGGACCTAACGTTTCAAATAAAATTCGTAGTTATTACTCTCTCCGGTCAATATACACTCAGATCCTCATGTGAGAATACTAATTACGATTTCAGAGTTAAGTGAACAGCTTCTAAATACATATGAAATAATTTTATATGCAAGATGCTTCTAAGACTTATATAAATATTTTCAACTTTCTCATATATTTATTTTGTATTCTGTCGAGATCTTCGCGCATCATTTCGCGCTCATCCATCACATTTTTGTGAAAATATTTTAGTGCCATTTCCTCTTAATTATTTCATCTCCTCTCGTTCATGCTTCTCAGTATATTTGTTGTGATTAAGTCTTTTTTTCCTCATCCACTCCATCTAGTTCCTCGTCCATATCCGCTGAACACTCAAATTCATAATATACCCTTTTCAAATATGACGTTCTTTGCGAATTTGCCGGTGAATTTTTAATTTTATTTTATTGGAGAAGTCACCATTAATCCACAGATTGATTGGTTGGGGAAGAAATAAATCGCAAGAGGAACATTAAAGCTCCTCTTATGGAACCCGCTCCCTATGCATTTTTTCGTTAGTTTCTTCCGTGCAATTTTTAATCTATCCGCCAAGTTGCCACCCTGGTATCAATTTAGAGGCAGCAAACAGAATGTACTCGTAATAACGTAAGTGTAACGTAAGTAATTCGAGATGTATGTATCTATTCGAGAAAAGGATGAAATACAATGAAAAACAGTGCAGGAAACAATTGAGATATCCAACCTAATATTTTTTAATATCACTATCATACCTGCAGGGTGCTACAGTCCTTGGTGTTTAAACTACTCAAAGATGACCAAATTCAAACCCTTCGAATATAATGTCAACTGTTGAGATTTAAAAACGAGTTTACACAGTGTCTAACAAAACTTAGTGGGATATATTCCCATGGTTAATATTGTCATATTTACGAAATTGATATTGAAAAAATCTCTCATCTCCATTTCAGCGACTAAAATTACGCTATCAGAGGGTGATGGTACGAGAATCATTGAAGCCTTGAACATGTTTACTGCTATTCGGGAGGTTTAACTTTGATGAATTATCAATGATATACCAAACTGGTTTTTCAACGCGTTCTTTTCTGCTAAAGCTCTAATATAATTCAAATTTCAAAAAAATGAAATAATATCTACTCATGCTTTACCTCCTTCTTCTTATCTTAGTAGTATTATCAATTTTATTATGCAATAAATGCTAATCTCTAATACTTTTGTCTTTTTCCATTGTTCGAAAAAAACGATGTTAAAAATCCCACCGATTTTAAAAACCCATCAACATCACCTCACATTCATCGTCTTCCCATTCTGTAGAATTGCATACTCTAAAGCTGTTCCACCGTCACTTCGAACTCCATTGTGCGAGGTGCGACAAAGCTTGATAGAAAGCATTACATTTGTTCCATCAGAAAATCCTCACTGCTTGGGGGAAAAGGGAAGGAGATTTCACACTTGTCATTTCGATTAAGTGCAAGTCAGAGGTAGAGACGTTTTTCGGAGATGCTTGGCATAAAGACCCCTCATCCTCTTGCGCATTCCCACACTCACCATTCAACACGTAGGCACGCTCTCGGAAAATTAAACTGGCTGACTCCCATGAATTTTGAACTCAGGTCAATCTCCTATTCCATGGCGCCCTGCATTGGTTCCACTTTTCCCTAAGAGACCTTAATATATCAATATCATCAACCATGTGTTGCTCATCTAAACAATGGAAAACTTCATGTTAGAAGTCATAAAGAAGAGAATTTTATCCAAGGCAGTTAAATATACGGCTACTCACGTTGAATTGGAAGATTGTTTAAATAATATTTGATATCACAATTGACCGTTTCATCCGGAATCACTAATATTTACATGGCCAAAAATTAAAGTAACGACAGCAAAATTTTTCCAACCGCTCACGAAATATATTTGCATTTCATTTGATTTTGGATTTACATTCGCAAATGTAAACTGAGCAATAGCCGCAATAAATGTACTTAGAATTTATATATTTATAAATTCCTTTTCTTTTTCATCCGAAAAATAAATCATTTTAAATTCCAGTTATATTTTAAATCCAAATTTTAAATGCCAGAACAGTAATTTTGAAATCAATGATCACATTATAGAATCATTTTGCTTTATGTGGATGCAGATTATAATAATCATCGATGGTAAATTTTCACTTTTCGGAGGTCAGTTCCTGATTTTTATTTTTATGGTAAAGCCTGGAATACAAATTATGTTGTTAAATTCGAAATAGGTTTTTCAAACAGCATTTTGCGGATAAAAATATAGTTAAATTAGAGGCAGGATCTTATGTAAGCAATCACTCACGTTACAGAGAACCCGATGTTGAATTTGGCGCCGATGAAAGCGGAAAATGTTTTTTCTTTCCAACTAGCCGTAGCAATTCTCTGAAGACGTAATCGGAATTTTTTCTCTACACTCATGTTCCCCTCTATCCCTCTTCCGCACTCCAACCCTAACAGATTCGTAGTGCTATTTAATCGCATGTAGTGATCGTAAAAATATCTGGAGACCTGAAACAGCATCCTATTTTGATAAGGACTAATATTACCCATGTTGAATTTGGCGCCGATGAAAGCGGACATTAAATGATTCCCCACCTCTATCAACTCACTCTAGTCCAACTCTATCCTTCCTGTAAACTCCAACCGCAACACATTCGCAGTGCTCCAAACTTCTTTCCGCTCTCACTCCTTCCTTCGCGCGCCCTCTTACCCCGCTTGGCCCTCAACGAAAGCTTATTTTGTCGTTCCCTGTTTGGCGTCGCACGGCGTAGACGGCGCCATACACACACCCTTCCTTCCCACTGCCTTCAAAACCTCCCTTTCCCACGTTTTTGCTACTCCATGCGCTTATAACCCCTTCCCACATTCCCTTTTGTAAAACAACACATCAGTTATCTTTCTCAATTCAAGGCGCTGCCGACCTCTTTCCACCAATTTTAATTCCAAACTATGTTTCACTTCCTCTTATAATCGGTTCCTTTCATTCCACCTGCTTATCCACCATTATCAACTCTCACCCTTACCTACCATTTCTCTTTTTTGCGTGCCGATTATTAAGGAATTGGTTTGAACTGAATGCAGAGAAGGTCTTGTGGCTCATATAAAACTGACTACTAACGGAATCCTCCATCGAATCCAATGACGAAAACCATCTCTTTTTTCCTATCTCTCCTTCCACTGCCTCTCTCCATAAACCCACCCTCATACATCTAACGCTGCTTCATGCCCTTACAACCCCTTCCCATCCCCTCTCCTTACCCCAACAACCGCTTCTCTCCCTTGTTTTCATTCCACCCTTTTTCGCTTCCTCTTCGCATCGGCTTCTTTCATTCAACATGCTTTCTCACCTTGCCTACCTGCCTCTCTTACATACCCTGCAATATTTCTCTCTATTTCGCGTTCTTGCCTTTCAGGAGTCGCTTTCAACCGGAGAGAAACAAGATTTTTTTATGACTCGAATGAAACTGACTACTAATGAATTCCTTGTGGACAATCTTTCGCCTATCTTATGGTTTCACTCAAGTTTATATTTTGGCATGGCATTTGAAGCATCCAAGTGGCCATTGACCACTTTAGTCGAAATGTAAGAAGGTTTACGGGAGTGATACTACCGAAATTATGAAACTAGAAGGATTGCCCCATTCCCTCAGTGGCGCAAGAGATGTTAGTTGTCGCCCTCCTTGCCAAGTGGTGACCGGTCAAGGGGTCTCTTTAACTTTGCCCGCATTCCCCTGGTTTTGCATCGCTGATGCTAGTTAGTGGTCGAGTAGTCGACACCTTGTCGTCCGTGGTAAAGAGAGCACCCTCAACTGGCCCCCTCTCCTTCTTTACCCCTCAACTCCCCCTTCCACCATTTCACCCCCCCCTTTAAGCAACCACAACCTATTTCTGCGCCTTCTTATTTTTATCCATACTTTTTTATACCCTTTTCGCTTCGCCTTATCCGTCCCCATCTCCACTAACACACGATGAAGGACCAAAATCTCTCTCCAAGGCTTTTCTTCAAGATAACGCTTCTCTTCACCCCTTCCTCCTCTTCTTCCTTCATCCCGCTCCCTTTCTTCGCCTATCCTCTTTTATTCCACCTATTCTCTCTCTCCATCATCCTCTCTTTCCCCTTTGACGTCCATTCGACAACAACAACCAATCTCCAATTCCACACACGCACACAAAAACACGCAAACTTGAAATACACATCCCACTTACTACCGTGCATCTCCCCATTTCTCCGTTTTCTTCCGGAGTTAAGGTTTTCCCAAATGTGATCATTCTACGCTGGCTCTCAAATCTCAAGAGAATGATATGCGTGTTGTGAAGAGGATATCGGGTGCAATCCACATTTGGCTAAGAATCGTGGTCCCCGTTTATTGTCTTAATCACACTGATAGCGCCTGGAGCTTTGATGCTTCCAGGGAATCATTTTATTTGAATAGTCGCTTTCCCTAAAGCTTTATCAAAAGGGCGAATTTGGGTTATGTTTCTCTGGGGCAGTTTTTGTAGCCATTAATCCAATTGCATAAAATTCGTGAAGCCGGTAAGTACAGGAAAGAGAACTTGGTAGATGGATCAAATGTTTGACTTAAATACGCATCAGATGCGTACCTTTTCCCTTTCCCTCACCTAATAATATGGAAGTTTCTCTACTAAAACGATTCACAGCTCAATAGATACGTCTTCATGAAAATGAAAATAACGTTAAAATGCCATCAGTGGTACAATAGTTCATTTCCTCACCTGCCCACATAGGAAAGTCATATGGCATGCTATTTATTTACGCAATCTTTGATATTTTATTCTACCGTTAGAAGTTACAGGTATTGGCGAAAAAGCTACTACTTGGATTGTCCATTCTGGTCATAAGTCCTTTTAAAGCGTGCAGGGCGCTCTCAGGGTCAGCTGACTACACCAGCGCCCCTGATTACCATACGTCTTGTGAATTATTCACTCAAACCTACATCGCAAATACTTCTAATTAAATGCCAGAAGGCAAAACACCTCTTCCAGGGAGCAGCCTAAAGCCTGAATCACATAATAATTTTTCCATCCATTCCGAGCAAAAGGTGTCAACTGCTTTCGAGAGCAGATGCGTATTGCACTTTGTCACACACGCTTATTCGTCCATTGCAGGTCGCATTACCAGGCGATGAGTCTCATGAATATCCACACCAATTAATCTCGCTAAGAAAGCCTACGTTTCAAGATTTCCGAGCAATAGTAATAAATATAATGATTTTTTCGTGCCTTCCGTGCAATAGTTTCAGCGATTGCTCCAACGATGGCGGAAAAATGTCCGTTTCACGAAATCTATTCCACGATGACTCAAGGGATAGAAATTCCATCCCTTTTTCCATGATTCGGCACGTCCCTTTATCCGTCACTGAAACCATCGCTGGTACCGTCTTTGAGTCAATGAAAACGCACGGCTATCAGCGATTGTTAATTCATACTGAATGACGAGTTGTAAATACGGAAAGTGACGGAATAAGCGATGGAAAAAGTAGCGGTGGGAATGACCGTATGATTGGGATAATAATGGACCAAGTGAGCATTCTTTTGGTCCATGAAAACCTATCGCTGGAGCAATCCCTCTGAGGGACCGAAAAAAAGATCCTGTGATTAAGGCACATGGCAAAAGATGATACATGGGTGCATCTCTCTTTTCTCTGCCCGCAGAACTTCCCTCTCCCCCGTTCGTGGATGGAGTCGCCACAGCCGCACATCCCCACCGCATTGCCAATTAAATCTTGATCTCCGAGTCGGTATTTTTCACCTAGGTTATGGGTTTGAAAAAGGGAAGACGAATATAGGCGTCGCTCTCCTCTTTCTTTCTGTCCGTGGTAGAGGTGGAGAGGGTCAACGGGGAGCGTAGAAGGGGTATAACGAGGAGTGACCCTGGGGAAATAAATGGTCCAGACGCCGATATGCTCTCCTTGGCTTCCAAAGCTAACGACCGCGGGAGATTGTGAACATCGACTGCTAACCGTATTTTGCACTCTAGGAGTAGCGCTTTTTATGTCACTTTCAAGCATTAACTTGCAGTCCCCAATAACAGAGGTATTGTTTTCAAAAAAATTTATTTTTAACATTTTGGATTGCTTTTTTAAGTCCTTTAGAGCAGGTAGGGAATTTTTTTCAAGTGGATGAAGTTTTTATTAGGATAATTATAACCGTGTATTGATTACATCCGTAATTTATCCCTTTTGATGATTTTTTCCCTCGTTCTCTCGATTATGCTATCCAATTCCGCTATGTGCATCCCTCCGAATTAACCGTGTAAGTTCCAACAGGGAATTACGAGTAGTACCATAGAGATTGTTTGCTTCTCGCCGCTCACATTTTTTTGTGCGCTGATACGGCGCTGGGCTGTATGCCACAAAGAGTACTATTGTCTCCTTCCGTTACCCCCTGGGAAGTTTGAAATTGCCTCTCTATCTATGTGAGCTTGAGAGTTTACTAAAACATTTCAATATACTAAAGAAAAAATACTCGTAGATGTAGATGAAGCCTGGGCAATCTTTTGTCTATTGCCCAATTTTGTCTCGCTGCCATTCCCTCCCATCTCCGGGCATCATCTTCTCATCCGTCCTCCTCTTCACTCTCCGCCCACTCTCGCTCGCTTCCTCCGAATCCCCATCATGGAATCATTCGGAAAGGGTATTCATTTGGGCATTCAAGTTGGATACGGCCTACCATAATTCGGGCCAGCTCCATAGCACTTCAACTTCTCTTGGCCGTGAGATTATCCTCTCTGCCCTTCCCTCCCTGCAATAGGAAGTGAGCCAGCCAACTACCAAAGGGAGAAGGGAACCCACCAACTCTCCACGGGGTGAAACAACAGCGGGCGCTCGACATGGACGTTAAACAACGAGGGAAAGAGAGACGGAGTCTGGGGATGGAAAGAATTTGAGTGCTTCTGTCGGCTAATTGCCGAGATCCGTTCTCTTCTCTTCCGTTCCAGTCCAGTCGAGGACCCGTCGAGAGGTGGAAACATGAGTCGTTGTGCAGTTCCCAGGATATGCGAGGGCGAAGGGGATACAATTGATTCTTTAGAAATAAACAATTATGCCGGTGGCGCCTTCAGCATTTTTGGCTACGCATAAATCATACCTGAATCTTACCACTCGTACTGTTAACAAAAGGGAACAATGACTCGGACCATTAAATACGCACAACGGAGAAAAGAGCTTTCCATGTTGGGGATGGAAATGGGGAAAATGTTAAACTACTGAGTAAGGTTGAATGAACTGAATCCTCATTGTATATATAAAAAAATACAAATATTGCTATTTTTCTACGAAAGTAACTTATTATCAAAGATAAACCTTTGTTAGGATCATACATGAGCTCTGTGAAAAATTGCCCATTGCCCATTTAAATCTAGATTTTCCTAGATTTCGTTATTTACTACTTTAGTTGACATGAAAAGTACCCCTATTCTTAAAAATAATATGTCCATCGAAATTAAAAAAAGCACAACCTTATTTCAATTAGTGTTTTATTAATACATATGAATAATTTTGACCAAGATTTGTATTTTAACTATAATTTTTAATAATAAAGGAATGTAAAAATATATCCGTATTGATCGATATAAGCGCCATTTTAAAGAGGATTTGTCACTCCAGTCACAAATAATGATTATGGGATTAAAAAAACTTCAGTAAAATCTTCAAAAATTGATTGAAATACGCATAAAATACGCCGCTTGTTAATATTTATAGAGTATTGCGATTGACTGCCATTAGGAACCCGCACAGCAACTAAAGCACACATCTTCGGTGTGCATATTGAGGACCATTGAAATATATCCCCGCAGTGTTACCACTAAGATTACATTATTTACCTCGTTCGATTTATCACGTTAAGCTCACGCTGCCACGCAGTGCTCATTAGAGCGCAGTCCTCATTCAATGTGGGGGATAAAACGTATCCATTAGGGAATGAACGAAAACCTTAATTTTTCCCGAACACAACTGCAGACTTTGATATCCTGCCGTAAGCCACTTTAACCTTTCCATGGAAGTGTAAAAGACTTTGAATCCATTCATTCTGACAGCTAGAAATTACTTTGCCGCCTTGTATATGCCTGATTCAAAACTCCAAACCATTCGAAAAACATACGAGAGATGTTATTTCTTGCTCCCGGGGCGCGTAATCGTGCGAAATGGAGTTGATGGAGGGAGAGAAGGCGTCCAAAGACTTTAAAATATAGCAATCTTCGGCGGGCGACGAGCCCTTCCGGAAATTCCACGATAACTACCTCATGCGCATATATACCAATGTAATCGGAACCCCCTGGATTGCAAGGTGGTGGAAAATTCGTCCTCTCCCTTTAATTTCCTCTCCGATCTTCTTTTTTCCCCATCTCCGAAATCATAATGCATCGGGCCTTCTGCTTTTGTCCCTCCACATCCTCCTTCGTTTCCTCTTCACCTCATTCGCCCTTCCATTGCTATTCACCCTCTGCCCACTTCCTGCAACATCTATTGCATTCTCCTCTCTTTCACTCGCTCCATACACTCCTTTATCTCTCTCCCTGTCTTCATTTGTCTCTTTTAACCCCCTAATACCCTCCCCCTGTCTATCGTCACTTCACATACGGGCACACTCAATCCCATCCTTCCCGGAAACCTTAAAAGCTGAGCTTCATTGCCTTGGCATGACACCAAAAGTGCCCGCTTCAAATCCTCGGCAGGGCGGAGTAGGCTTACACAACCCTAAGGTATGGCTTGCCTCACGTGTAAATGTATGCGGGCGTGGAGATGGTTTTGCTTCGTGCAACATATACATGTAGTCGGCTTGAAGTGATGAGGGCTGGGCTGTGGATGAGATGGAAGGAAAGGATGAGTGGGGATGGATGAGAGGAGGGACATATCGGGAAAGTTTTTGTATCGAGGTTGGCTTGCGAAATAAATCGGACTTCTCTTTTTAAGTGCGGAAATTGTTTCCAAATCAACATCTTAAGTGGGACTCGCTTTTCCCCTTCCGGCTACACTGACCTCTCTTCCAGATTTCCATCCCTCCTCTGACAATCCTCCGTGAGCACTCCAATCTTCAACAGCGTTTAAACAGATGTGCCGTAAGGGCGGGCTGCATTATAGAATGAAGGTTTCCTTACGTAGGCTTCCGCGGATGAACATGTATGGAAATACTGGTCTTTCGGGCTTGATTTCTAAATGTAAAAAAGTACTGATTCACTCTACGGGCAGGGATTTGAACAGCCTGGATTCATATCTGCCAGGAAATTATTTAAGATAGTTAAAGCTAAATTTGACCATGCTCTCAAATTGTGGGACGTAAGATGCTTTATTTATTTCTTATGCCATCCGGTTGCAAATATAATCGCGGCAAAAAGGAAGAAAGTCACTATTTCTTCAATATATTTAAAATCACAAATATTTTACTGCCTATTTGTTTGGCTGTTATTGCTGTTGGAGTGGTTTGTTTGGCTTAAAAAGATTTCAATAATTTCTTCTAATTGCAAAAATAAGTTGTTTTGATCCTGAAGTTTTCCAGCATATACATTTTGTCTCGGATAGTCAAAGTACTATTACATAATCACCTGATATGACCTTGTGTCCTGTGGAGTGAAAAGAAATGCTCTCCTTTAATATACTGGAAGGACAATGCCTAGACTATTGGAGATATTCAAAATATTCTATCGGGTTGAACATTATGCTGAAAGATATTTATTGTAATTCTTTACCATCACATTTTTTGACGTTTCTAAACTTTTTTATTAAAATGCATTGATCTTAAAGGGTGAATGAAGGACACTTGAATGTCAATCCAGCTTTAAAACCAAGTATATATTTTGCGCTTATTTCAAAGATAACTCACCAGATCACACAATTTATGGAAATCACATCCAAACTCCTATGGTGTGAAATAAAGTTTAGGAAGTGGAATATTCTCGAAGTCATTCATTTATGGTGGAACGATACCAACGTATCTTGTAACAACGCTCGGAAACCGGAAAAACCATGGTGGATTAAGATTTATATAAACTTGTAGCTTTAATTTAACTATTAAATTTCCACTGCAGGCATTTATTCACTACACAATTCCGCATAGAAATAGTCATAAGGCTGGAAATATCTATAAATTTGTGCTCAAAATGGCACTTTATATGTTTATGTAAACAATAGTGGATATCGCCCGACGCGAGGTTATATACCCAAAATATTTCCCAGCTTCTCGGGACGTCTTGAAGACAGGGGAAAGAGCTGCGGAGATTGCATTTCCGGGGTGAAAATCGTGCATTGATTGTATTGGCCGAGAATGACACCGCGCTTTTGCATTTTTATCACTTTTCAAGCAAGCAAAAATTCGAACTTTCCAGCAGCCAAGAATTCAGATAGTTTTCACACCAAAACGAAATTGCAATTCCATTTGCCCATGCAAACAATGAAAACGAGTAAACTTACAGGAAGTCAAGCAGACTTTAAAATGAAGCGATGAATGTGCAAAAGAGCCGAAAGCCCGTTCATTCTACTCCGAACAATTCGAAGTTTAGCAAACCGTAGATCGGATCAATTAAGCTTCTTCGTTGAGAATTTTGGTGACACTTATTTCCAGGATCTAAATGTGACGGAGCCGGAATAAATATGATCAGTCTGAGAGACGCCAGTCTCTCTTAGCCGTGTGGAGACTACTAGGTGAATGGAGCGCGTCGATTTTTGAAGTCGCCGTGGAGACGGGCAGTGAGGAGCGAGTTGAGCGAGGATGTGAAGATTACATTCTCAGGGTAAACGCCGTCTCATCGAAGGCACCCGATGATGGCCGGGATGAAACGCTCGGGTGGCCCCGAGGTATTGGCCGAGAAGGACGACACATTGACATAGTATTTGACTCACGGCTCAGAGAGACTGACGTGGATGCTTTGAATGATTATTATTTCTCAAATATTTACTTTAGCTCCTTCGCATTCTGACGCTTGACACGCGTCAAGATCCCGTTTACATTTCCTACCACCGCTATTTTGGCCAGATGAATTTTCCTCTTCGCCTTAATTCTTAACCAAGAAACTTTATTTGATCAGGTTTGTGGTTTGCTGAACTTGCATCAGTTAAACCTCAATTAATAATGAATTATTGCCTTTTTGGCTCTAAAAACATACTCAGTGCTTCAAATCGAAGGTTATTGAAGTTACTCTAACTTGGCTTCTTTTAATTGTTGGGTGTGCTAAACTGATCAAACCGGCTATTATCTTAATTTTTCAGCAACTATTTTATTTCCGGCATTGCGTAAATTAATAAATTTTTGTGTAAAAAATCTGGTATTATGTTGTTTTATCCTTGCTATAAAGAACACCTTGTTTAAATTAGCACACCAGGCAAACCACGAGCCAATTAAAGTCTTATGGCACCAAAAAACAGGTTGTTCGGGATAGAGAAGAAGTTCATTCGCTGCGATTATCTCATTCCAAGTCACATTGGCATCGATCCCCAGGCTATAAAATTGCCCAAGAATATCCTGCTTAATACCACCCCTATTTCTGAAAGGAAATTAATCAAGTCATTTCGTCCTTGGCTCTGAAGTAACATTAAGAGATCCTGTTTCACGCCTCCCCTGACATCTGGGCTTGAGAATTCACAGGTGATCCACATTTTAGGGAATGTTTTAAAAGACGCAAATTTTACGTTCGGACGGGTTAAGCGAGGGAGTAGGAAGGAGAATAGATTGCCCGCTCTTTGTGTTCTGGGAGATAAGGTAGAGAATGATACACAGGCACCATTTTCCTTTTCCTTTCTAACTCCCTCTCGTAATTGTTTCTTTCTCTGTATAACTTGAATATCATGAAATAACTATTAAAAACCTTTTTCCTTATTCAAAAGATAGGAATCTGACCAGGAAATAAAATAATCGGGTGGTGGACTAAGCTGGGATGCTGAAAGAATGAAGAGAATAGCAAGGGATGAAGGCAAAAGGGGAAGAGGATATGGAGTAGCAGGTAAGAGACAGGAGAGAATGGAAGGATAAAAAGCGATGTGATAAATGGTCCGCGGACGAATGGGATCACCACCCGTGTTACCCCATGCGAGAGAGTAAACAATACGGAAATGGTGGGAAATTCTAGCGCTCGTAGGAGAGTGAAGAGGGAAGGATAGCAATTAAACGGAGGGGAGAGACTTGACTCGGCTTGGTTTTCATTTAACCTAAAAGAAACGCAGAGAGGGTTGGCCTCAAGGGTTCAGTTGCGTGGGTGGAAAGCCTTGTTTGGAAATAGCTGCGAAAGAGGGAATGGGTGTCGAGAGAAGGGTTTATGGGACTGAGGGAGACGACGTAAGAGCGAGACGAGACGGAATGGTCGGGGCGAGGCGGAGCTGAGGAGGCCGGGTGGTGGTATTCGGGGGAGAAATAGTATTTGTGCGCTTTGCAGACTGAGAGGAGACGATTGTTCTTGCCGATGCGTTCTTGGAGGGGATGATGTCATATGCAATAGAGAGAGGAGTCGGAATAGTTACGAAAAATCAGCAGATGATCAGTAGAAACCTCAATTTGAATGTGGCTCTGAGAAACCTATCCTTTCAGCTCAACCGGTATTTGTTACAGAGGCGTTAACCATTATAATTATCTACAGCTCTTTACGATGTTTGATTTGATTTGACGTACCTCTTCACTCAATTCTCCAAACCTTCAACCTTTTTTCACTTGCATTAATATTCTCTTCAACATTTTTCATAACTTGCTAGCCGTGTATTCCCTGAGGCCTTCCTTCGCCGATATTTCCTACCCTTTGTCTTTCATAAAATGTCTTCATCACACCATATTGTCTCATTGTGTTCCATTAAGTTTTCCTGCCTTAAAATTGCCTAAGCTACACTGATACTTTATTCGCGCGATCGATCTATACGAATTTCATCGATTTTGCAACATTTTTTACTCCGTGGAATTTTTAATACCATTAATTCATATGTTAGAGATAATAACATTATTTACTTTCATTGCAACTCATATAAATTCAATATTATTCTATGAAAATTATATATCTTTTAAATGAGGTATATATCAGTGAAATTTGATAAGGATAAAGTCCCCATTCTGAAAATTATTCGGTCATGCTGGTAAGGTATATTACTGAGTTTTCATCAAAAAAGACCCAGGAATTTCTCTCAGTCTAAAGTACCATTCAACAGGCGTGCTACCAAATTTCTTTCAGGTACACCATTATAAAACCCAATTGTAAAATAGAACGTGCAAGCAAAAAAATTAGAAAATATTCAATGTGAAGGGTTTGGGGGGATATACGAGCTAGTAAAAGAATGATAATATTGACAAAGAAAAGAATGGGGACCATTTAATTAAAGAAAAGGCACTCTCAAAGCTCTCATAATTTTGATTTTTACTCTGCGTTTTTGGTGAAGCTTAGAGTTTCGGAAAAAAGTAAATTATCATAGAGTCTCAAGGAAGTCACTCAAATAGGACTTAATTAAATTAACTCAGAAAGGCAGTGACTTCTTTTTCTCCGACCCTTCCTACGAACCGTTATTCTGGAAAATGCGTATAGAGGATTCGAATTCTCTGGATTGTAAAAACATAGTCATTTATCTTTTCCTCCACGGCATTTTTAATTGCTTATGTAACCTTCCTGAGGTATAACGAATAGTAATGAGGTATCATCACATGTGGGTGAGTCTCCGTAGAATGATTATTAGTAAGATTATCCTCGCGTGAAATAATGAATTTATACATATAATTTCCTCGATGAAGACTGGGAAGAGACAATTTTTCTTGGAGGGGATCATGAGAGGAGAATCATACTAGTAAAAGAAAATCTGCATACGCTCAGCAGATACTTCAAATGTAATATGGCCCGAAGGAAACCTATCTTCTCAGCTCCAATCCGTTTCCAAAAGTAATTACTTGAGACTGAATGCCACTGTTACTGTTTCAAAGGACTTAAAGCACTGAGCAGAAAAGGCTATCCATTTACTTCCGATCGTTTTCGATTATTCAGACAATTACACAAACTCCGGTTTCTTTCCCGATCGAGTATAAATAATTTCTTTTCCAGCTATTTTCTTCCTTAGATATTTATATCTTTTCCCGATTGCGTGTGGTTCCTTAACAAAACACTTGTAAGTACAGCATGTCTGTTACATATTTTCAAGGGAGAATGAATGTCACGATGTCCATTGCTTCTGAATATTTCCTCCAATGTGCACCCACTTCTCTACTCTTCTCTAACTCTCGGGAATAAGAGAACGTAAGAAAAGAGTTATACATGTCTATCGCAGAGGAGAGACGTAAGAAGAGGAGAAGATAGAAATTATAAAATCGGAGAGAAGACCTACAGTCGCGAAGAGAAAGTGAGTTTAGCAGGGAAAGGGTTTTCAATTGGGCCCTAGAAGAAGAGCGGCTCAAAGGGCGTGCCCTGGGGGACGCCGAGGGAGGAGAGATCACAGAGGGTCGGTACGAGTGCGAAGAAATGCCACGCTGAACAAAAAGAGACGAATCAAGACGAGGGCGAGGGAGGGAGAAGGGGTAGACGGACTCGATGCCGAAACGAAACCTATTCTGGGAGAGATCTTTTTTCTCAAGGAAAATTTTTGGAATTTTCTCGTATTTTTAAGGCTTTCTCTGAGAGATCATCCATTTCAACCCCACCATCCTTCCGTACTACTTCTCGAACGGGGCACATCAACGTTTGCTAGCTATGTTGTGATTCAAACGTTACTTTGTTGAACAGAAACAAAATCAAACTACCTAGCAACTTATTTTCCCATCAATTTGAATATGTTTGCAGGTACAGTATTACCGTAATTAAAAAGTATTTAAAATAACGGATGTTATTTGGAATTATAAACATATTAAGGATAAATTGGAATCATAAGCCCAAAATTTGAGCAATTCATTACCTTTACCAATGATTCAGGAATACCATAGTGCACCATGGCTGGGATAAAGCATAAAATTATCTTTATTTCTACCGGAATAAAAATTGTTCCGAAATATATATCAAAGTTTACAATGAAATCTGCGCCAGTTGTTACAGGTATTTATTGCTATTTTTCTGTGATCCATGTTCGCAACAGTTTTCGATCTAATAACTTGTTTCCTCACTCACAATTTGATTCTGAATAACAAAATAACATAAATTTAAATTTAAGAAAAAAAAACATAGTTTTTTATAATTTCAGCCATTGCCAGTTCATTTACTGCCATTTCAATAATTGCCAGCCGAATCTCTGATTTAGAAAGGAAGGATTCCCTCATGAAAGTTTAGATGCAACTGATTACTACTTGCACCTATAAGGTTTCCTTGCAAGATTTTTGCACTCCATTTCAATAACCTAAAGTACTTTCTTGATTTTTATAAAATAAAAGCTTCATGCGAGAAAGTCCCAAGTGAATAGGGGAGGATTATGCCGCGAAAATGTTATCGAAAGGGAATGGAGGTGTGTGGTGATGAAATTAAGCATCTTTGAAGCCCTCGTTCTGGCTTCTCTCACCGATAAAATGCTACCTGTCTCCCTCTGGAGAAATTTTCAAACGGAATTAGCCATCTTCACTCAACCCTCCCTCACGCTGTCCTAGGCACACAGCAGGGATGTTGACTCGGCAAACTAGAATATTTTTGTTTTGTTTGCGGCCAAATTTATTTCGTGTACCGGCCATTAATTGGAGCATATGACATTTCTCCAGTTAGCATTCCAAAAGGAAGAAAATTTTTTTGTGAGAAATTTACCAGCTTTATTTTTACAGACCAAAATTTTCATCAGATGACAGATCTGCGCAGGCATAAAAGGCATAAGGCACGCATAAAAGAAAATGTGAGAAAAAACTCAACTTTACTTTTATCGGTGTATATCAAGTTACACTGGAGAATCAAGTTTTGCCTGTACCTGTATATGTACAAATTTAGGGTCATGATTTACCTATGAAATGTGGGCTCACTTAATAGACGTTATAAATAAAATGAATGATGTGCTTAATAAAGTTCCTACTTCAATGAGGAAAACACAATAATAGTAATTCAACTTTAGTGATGCATAAAGGAATGGGTTTATTAGCGAACTAACTTTTGTCATTACTTACGAATGCCTCAGATGACATTACCCGATCGTCAACTATGCGGCTTCATCTCACCGCCTTGAGTTTCCAAGGTCTCCTTGGAAATCCGCGAGATGGACGGAAGCATCTGCGAGAAATGGCAGGGATCACCGTGCTAGATGGCTCACACTTTTCTTTTGGTCGTATCTGCGATGGCGGCTCTTTTGCCGTGACAACGGACGAAAATAGTCGCGAGAGCTTGAGACTGATATGTCAGTATGGTACTCTTGAAATAAGCAGCGGTGGCAACTCTGAACGTCTTACAAATCAACTGTAAGGAAATACTAAGATCAGAAGCGCAGAGCCAAATCGCGGACACAAGCCTGTTCATGTCTTATTATATCTGGAATGAAATAAATCCCGTTAAATATCTCAGCCTATCTATTCTTTTTGCGGATTGAATTCTTCTTAATAAGAGGTTATAGCGATTCTTAGTCATCTGCGACTAATTAATTAATTGAAAGAGCGAACGAATGGTGCCATGTAGTTACACTCGCCATCTTTCAAAATAAATGGATGAGAACTTACAGACTAGAGTGAGAATATTCTGTTTTGATGTTTTATTAAATACATTTTTTTCTCGGTAACTCGCTATTTCAACCCATACCATGGCCTATTTGGGCTATAATAAAACCATTGTGTCACTACTTATCACTTTAACCGTCATTAGTCAACACTCGTCGGATTGATTTAACGAAGCTCTCGATTCCGCTTTTCTACCAGATAGCCTTGTCATGGTAACGTATTTCTTCTCATTTACAGCCTTATTAATATGCCCTATATAAGTCATTCGGAGATATCCATTGCCATTCTTGCAGTAGGTACATATTTGAAAAAAAATAATTAAATATTTGTCTCAAAATTTGTGAAATTCTATCATCAATGACTGGATATTAGGTAATGACAATTCATGACTCTTGTATATAATGTAATAATGAATATTGTATATAATGTTCGCATTCATATGTTTAGGCTTATTATTTGTCATTAATAGTGGTTACTAAGAGTTTAGATAGCTTTTGAGTATTCTTTTTTATTTCATGGTATTTGAAGGAGGCCACTTGTCGCTGGATATTTTGTCAGTCCCAGTGAATATATGTTTTCTAAACACGTTGGCGAAAGCTTAAACATTACTACATCTAAATACTTAGAGATAAGAAAGTTTTTATATATATTGTACCTAAATCAATAAAAACCCATCTTATGATTCCACTACAAAGAACCATGATCAAGGTATTATTTTTAATTGAAATCGTGGATCTACCACCCTTGAAAACTCTAAATAACTCATAGTGATTCCGACTTCCCTGATATGCCAGTTTCATTCTCGCAATGAGCAGCCCCTGCATTGCCAGGTGACTTTTACTTTTGATTTGGGATGTTTTTCAAAACTTTGATGGCTATGAGTGATGACATTTCCGGGCCTAGAAAATGAAAGTAGTTTGGCTTCTGGATACAGGGCCGAAACAATCCCGGATGGGCTGTATCTGTCAAGATAGCGCTGAGTGCTGAAATAGAGTGCTGCCAGAAAAGTTAATGCCGTTGGCTGAAATTTTATACCTACCCAAAGATCAATTTATTAATATGGCGGCTGACTTAGGGCAACTGTGTGGATGAATGTGGAGACTATAGGAAGAAATAGTGACCTCATGGATAGGAGACAGTATTTACTAAGAAAAATTGCTTAGAACATATCTAATCTAAGTTTTGCTAGTGATTTAGGATAGAAATCTTTTGCGAAACTATTTTGCACTCCTACATAATATGAATATGATTTCATTATTTTGAAAAGTTAAAGACTGAATTGAATTATAACATATATTTGTGAGCTAAAGCGATGAATGTAAGATAATATGATATGGAGGGTATTCGTTTTGTGGCTATTTCAGTGGAACGGTTATTCCGCCTATTTAATGCAGATCACTTATTTGAAGTCATTCATTAAATCCAAAATTTTAAGCCAATGATTTTTTGCAATTGGATGTTCATGTCACCTTGTTTTGCGTCTATTTTTGAGCGTAATGCAGTATTAACGGAACTGCGAGACAATCACCCGGCAAATATTTAATGTCAGGTGCAATCAAAATAGGAGAAATCGAAATAATAGACAATATATATGACGAAATTTCTAGAACATTTTCAATTAACCGATGCTCTCCCAAGAAGACATTTATTTTCATATCTTTAATGAATACACAGTATCCTCCTTCTTGAATTATTAATTAATGCATTCTTTGATAATATAAGGTAAGCTGTCAGGTAGGGTGATTGAAAAATTATATTTTTCCGATGTTTCAGAATTTAACGAATTGCATCGTAAGGGATTAGGACATATTGCTTGGGCGCATCATTATTGCTAATTCATTCTAGGATGAATCCTACAGCAGTCATAGTAAGTAGAATAAATAAAGCAATAGAACTTAAAACACTTAACATGATGTCTCTGGAAACAACCAAATTAGACGGACTACTTTTAGATTAGCAATAATGATGAACCTATGTAACACATTCCTGTAGATGGAGTTCATTGAAAGACGAAACTTTGGCAGGATATGCAATGAAATTTGGGGTGGCGCTTAGTTGAACTCCTTGAAACCTGCTTTAATTTTTTACAGAAAAGAATTATTCGTGCTCTTTTGAAAAAGAATTGATTTGAAAGATCCTTCCCACTTTTTTTTCATCTACGTTTGCTTCCATTGAGGTATCTATATACTGGTATTTATAAGGTTTTACCTTGTTAATTTATTGGAACCGATAGCACTGAAATATTTGTTTTGTCACCCAAACTGACCAATTAAACTCGATAATGTGAATGAATGTATTTTAACGAATACTGTCTAGATTTGTTTTCGGCAGCCATCTTGACATTTGATCTTTGCGCTCCAAAGTAAATGCTCGGTTGCGGTCCACGCTACTTCCATTCGTCTTCCTCAAATCCCCGTGCTGACCTCTCTCCCCCTCCCTCGACCAGAGCAATGAAGTGTGGAGTCCCACTCACTCGGTTTCTGACCTCGCACAACCTCTCCGCATCGCTTAACACCACTCCCCACGATGATTCCATGGATTAGCTATCAGATGTGACGTTTTGTTCATGGTACCATTATATGCAGACTTCTATACGAGCATCAATTACCGCCACTTCCGCGACACATTCCCAAAGCGTCGTAATTTACTCCCTAACGACCTGCGACATTGAAGAGATCGTGCAAATGAACTGAATGATGAGTATATTTTCATGACAACGATGCAAGAAAGAAGGATAATGCCGACCCCAGTGAAGGCGTATGTATACTGAGGGAGACCCCTTTAAATAGTGAACCATGCGCGATCCGAGAAAACTTAGCACCATTTCGTCTCACCCCAACGGCGACGGTCCATTGTGTCCCGTTGGCCCACAACGACCCTTTCCCGACCCTCTCAAAACGAGGCGATCGCACGTGGCGTCCGAAATACATTTTCAAATCCCTCCCATCCCCCCCATTACGCCTATATTTTTTTACAACAATCGCCCCTCTTCCCAACTGTCGCCTATCGTTACTCACTCTCGACCCAACAATGTCCAACCCCTTACTCGTCTCGCACCACCAGCGCCCGTGTAATCCTTATTTTCGCCCCCCCCCCCTTATTTCCCCTCCTCGCCATTGACTCCAAATCGTTTACTATCATGCCCTTCCCCTCTCCCTTAAAATATCCACCCTCCACTCTCCCTCGCTATCAAGCTGTAGCCATATCATTTCATCATTCCGCGTCCGCCATTTCCTCCGCATATTCACGAGGTGCTCAAAATACATCCTCTGATACGAAACGGATTTTCTCATCCCAGTCATCCTTTGAAATTTGTTTTTTGTTTAACCTCCCTCTAATGGGAACTGGAGGATAAATTTGGAGGAGAAAAAAGAATCGCAAAAAAACAAGATATGATTTGTTAGTCATGGAAAAAGAGAATGAAGGTCGTCTCGGAGATAGCTAATGGAAATAAATAACAATAGCCTGATATTGAATGAATGAATTTTCTAAAAACTAGGCTTGGTGTAAAAAAATAAGAAGTGTGTATCATTTACTATTGCCGCTTCCCTCTCACCCTATTCGTCCATCGTCTTTTCTCCTTCTCTGTCACCGACACCGTAGCCAGATCCTTATAGCGTTCCGTTCCCCATACCCCTTTACCCCACTTTTTCAACCTCCCTCTCTGTTTATCAGCCCTATAGAAAATACCTTCCCACCTTAGTGTGGGCCATTTCCTCCGCTTACTTATCCTTTGTCAAAATACATCTTCTGGCATAATAGGAGCTTCCTCCTTCTTTCCTTTCTCCATTTTTTAAAACTTTCCTCTTTTAGCTCCCGGAAATGGAAAATGAAGCGTAAGTGCGGCAAAAAGAAAAAAAGATTGGTTGCTTTCGATACAGAAGGATATTGAAGATCAAAGATATTGCATCCAGATCACTGAAATATATTTTAAAGAAAGCGAACATAAAACCCTTTGAAGAATTCGCATTAAAATATATAATAAAATGCGAGATTTATGAAGCGATAGAAAGAGAGAATGCTGTCTATCTTGGAAACCTTTTAAAGGTATAAAGAACTATACTCGATATCGAATGAAGTAAATAAAACGGTGAAATAATGTTCTCATTTGTCCATCGTCCCTTCTCTCCCTCTGTCCATCGACGCTAATGCCACATTATCATTCTGTTTGTGCCATTTCCACCACTTATTTCTCTGTTATTCAATTCTTCTGATAAAACGCGAGTTACTCGATCCCACCCATGCATTGACACCTTTCGTTTTTGTCGCTCCCGGGAATGGAAACTGGAGGATAAATGCGGCAGAAAAGAAAAAGATTGGATGACGAAGATCAAGTGCATATATCCATCGCATATCGCCAGCGAACAGGTTCAAATAAGGAAAAGGGGACTTAAAACTTAACGAAGAGCTGCGGCTGAAAGGAGGACATACGGAATTCCACTATCATAAGAACATTAGAAGGTGGAATAAAAGTTCCTCAGAAAAAGTTAACGGGAAGTAATAAAAGAACGGCGATTTCGCATGAATAAATGTGATATCAAGACGTTGTATTCGACAAATGAAAAATTTGTTCATAAGGATAAAATTATTAACTGATGGAAGAATGGAGAGTTGATCAGCCCCAAACAGGACCAAGGTTTAAAGGCATTCGGTGATGATGAGCATATTCATCCATTTAATACGAAGGAGTGAAAAATGAATATTTCGCAACGTTAATGCAAATGTTCTTTCACCGCTCAATGGTTCTCATTTCCCCTTCTTGCTCCTAGCCTATACATAAAATGTTGCTTCGATAGAAATATTACCTCAGTTGAGAATGATAACACTTCCCATCGTTAGATTTTATTCAATTTTCACCATTGGTTATAAGAGAAGAAATCAAATTCTAACAATGAAATTCTATCAGATGAAACTTATTCGGTTACACCGCAAATTCATATTTCATTCCATAATAAACTTATTCTCTACCACAGAGAGTTCTATAATAGGTGGAAATAGGACACGTTGGGTACACCCCTGTGCTACAGTTTTTGTCGATTCAATCGAATTAAAGTAGAATTGATACGTACAAGTTTATGACCGGAATAAAACTTTTAAAGTCTCCCATTCATATGAACATCTGTGAACAGAAAAGCTACGTAAAAGAAATATTTTCCTCTAAATCTCTACTAGCACCAGTCTTTCACCGCAGAATGACAGAGGGGATGTAGGAAAAAGTACTTTGAATGAAAGTGGATGCCGTGTGCGTAGTGGGTAACGATGCGGATTATCTATAGTTTTGGTCACACCCATCGCTCGCCCGACCGCTAATTGGAAGCCTCCCTTCCCCCCACCCACGCCTCGCGGCACCCCCTCCCTCCGTCCAAAGGGAATATGGAATAAGTGCAGTCGCGGGCGTGACTTCATTCAGGGGAGCCGGGAATAAGGAATTAATCCCCCAACGAATTCTCTTTCCAGCTGTCGCGCTCGAAGATGAAATGACATCTCCCACTGCCCTCCCGCACTACCCCACACCCTCCCCTCCCCCTGTTTGCGGCCTCCCAACTTCATCGGGCCAGAAGCCGAGAGTCGCTTTTTGACCGATGTCCTTCGCCAGCGGAAGCACTACGTGTCAATTGGTCGCGATAGCAATTCTTACCCCAAAGTGCCGTTAAAGAAACGTTGAAGAGATCAAAATTACGAATTGAAGGAATAAATAGAAACACCGTTCTACCGAGAGGAGATTGATAAAAAGATATAGACACTACGAAAAGAACTGCCAAAGGTTTTATAGTAATATTTGAAGCCGGTCATTTTGCAAGCTGGAAAGGAATTAAATTTGAATATCTAATCAAAAAGTTGATAAAATATATATTTTAAAAAAATAATGGAAGGAAAGATTTAACGAGAGAACTTTAAGTTACAAGCGCTCGTAATAAATTCATTTAATTAGTGCATATTAGAAATTAAAAACGATTATGCTTAGAAATGCCCCAGATATTTACAGTTAATGATTTAAGTTCGTATTCTGCTAATTCAACTCCTCTGTAATAGCTAACGGCATAATTCATATTACTTTTTTAATGCTATTATTTTTTCTATCCTCTGTTGGTCTCTACATCTGTAACCACATAACATTCCTCATATTGTTGGTGGACGTTTTCGGAAATTGGTGCGTAGGTAACATTTTCTTACTCGACGTTTCACTCCTACTACTGGGAGCGTTTTCAAGAGAATGAAAAAAAACTCGAGTAAGTAAGAAGCATTAAGTCGAGTAAGAAAATGTTACATACGCAGCAATTCCCGAAAACATCCACCAACATTGATAAAAGAAGCTGTGAAAATTTTCACTCGAAAATTCCTCTTATTGCTCCAAAAGAGGAATATAATAAATTTTCCCTTATTATTCATATCCCTTAAACGTGATCGCCCGTTTTTATGTTCACTTGGATCCAATAATCCATGTGTGAGTGCTCTCTCGTGCGTTCTGCAGAGGTGAAATATGGATTCAAAGTAAGATTTTTCAAAAAAATGCAAAATGATCTTCGCTGGCGTTGGAAATGAATGAGACAGGCGCGTGGAGCTTAATCACCATTACTCTCGCGTATTCTTCATCTGCTTTGCTTTCCCAAACCACTAATTTTTGAATTGGTAAGTCCGTAAATCAAGTCGTGTACTTTCACTTTTAAACCTGTGTGGAAAATTAATACATATTATTCGCCCTATTTCACCATTTAAGCAGGCTGATTTGCGAAAATTCGCTCCTTTCTGTCCACATCCCTAAAAATAAATCGGTGAAACATTATCTACGATTATTTTCGGAAGGATTTAAAGGAACGGAACACATGCTACTTTCTCATTGAATGTAATCTAAAAATGAAATCCATCTCCCAATACGGAATTTCAATAATGATTCAAACCGTGACCTCCAATTGAGCTGCCAAAAGAGGAAAGGATAAAAACGACGTGCATTAATTAGCGTTTAGATATACTTACGAACGGCATGATGGAATTAAGCATCCATATTTTAAGTTAAGAGTTAGCGCTGTTACTCATATAGTGAATTATAAGAAATTTGCACTTTAATTTTAAAAAAGTGCATTTTTTACGAGGAAAATATTTGAAACGTTTACGACATATCAACGATTTAACTACACCAGGCAACCAACTTATTCATTTGACAACTTTATTGAATCGTACAAAATTTCAGCGCTTGTAGATATGAACCTCACGTTAGTTATGGTATTTTACAGATGTATCCCTAATTATTTATTTAGAATGCATTTTCATTAGTTAACGATAAAAACTATATGAGCTATATATACTATATGTCCTATTTCTCTAGAAACTAATAATTTCGCAAAAAAGATAATTTTGTGGGCCAAGTCTGATCTCATACCAATTAGCGGTTGAAGGTAATGGACGAATTCTTTTTCCGCACTTCGTGATATATTGGTTTTTATGCCTCATAAAAATTATCTTTTACAGCCGTAGCCTCTATGAGAAAAGTGAAAACTGAATGGCTTGGGCTATCATAATGAGTGCCATAGCATGGTTTTCAATGATAGATTTTACAATTCCATAATTATTAAGCCTCCGATTTCCTCGCAATTCCTTTATGGCTCCCATTTTTAAGCGACGATATTATATTTTCTACTAAAATAGGTATGAGAAAGTTCACTCGCTCTGAGGACTTAGACGTATCCGGGAATCAAGAAATCTAGGTGTCATGGAAGGCCATAGTATTAATAGACTTACGTGAAACGAGAGAACTGTCTGAGAATAGTACACAAAGCGTAAATCCCTCCATATTCACCACACGAATATCAAGAAAAGCCTTTTATATGTCGCTTTCTAAGATAATGCACTATAATTGTTAATTTATTATTCAATCTCTTATTAAGACAATTTTGAAGGCCATTATAATCATAAAATTACGTGAAACTATATAACTATGCGAGGACAGTGCACGGAGCGTAATTCCCTCCATAGTCATCAAATGTCTCATATAAATGTACCCCGTATCGCATTCTTTTCTATCGCTGCCTCGTAATAGTTCGCCGCATAGTCTCACGTCCCTCCCTCAGCCACGGCCCCTATCGCCCTCAGTCTCATCTCTTATCCTTGCCTCGAGTGCCATGCCAATAACTCCCCATCTTCACTCCATTTACTCCTTCTAATTTTCCTCGGCAGAACGTTATTAGCCATGTAATCAATGACAACGATCACCGATGCCCCTTTAACCATAGCCTTGCGACGCAGCCCCTCAGAACTCAAACTGTCCTGTCACTTCCCTCACTATCTACTCTAAGGATGAGACGGAATGAAGAGCGGGTAAATGAAAGTGGTTAGGGACCGAAAGCACGCGTGTCTTAATCTCCTTCGATTCTTTAATCATTTTCGGTAAATCTCTGCTAATTATCAATTTGTTTAAGTAACAAATGACGGTGTCAAATTCTTTGATGATTGAAGCGAAGAATTTTGGCGCAATTTTGGCGAATCAAAGTGGTCAAAAGACTAATAAATGTAAGATGACGCTCAAAGAATGCATTTAGTTTAACAGGAAAAAATGTCGTGATATCTGACAGGTAAAGTGAAAAAAGTTCAACAAAGTTCGTGAAATAGCATCTTTATATTTTAAATTATTATAAAATAAAATATTAATTACACCTTGACCGGAGATAGTAGAAGTTATAGAGGTACTCTGTGAAGTAAATATCTAACATTTTATACTATTTAACACTTTCGTGCTTGTAATATTCCAAAAGATTATATTCTACATTTATTTTGCTCAAGCCGTAGTTAAAATTAAAAAGAAGAACTTTGTGCTTAGCGCTTCTTTTTAATTTTAATAATGAATCTCTTTCACAAAGTTACGCCTTAAACAATCAATTTAATCAACCCGTAGGTTTTCTTATATTATATGCTTCTCTAAATCGACTTCATCGATGTCAAGTTGACTCCATTCTCAAGACCTTCTTTGGGTCGTCCGCATATCCTCCTTGAAAGTACACAACTCATTCCTTTTCCCATTGTTCGCCTTTGGCCATTAGTCGAGGCCTAAAGAAGCAAATTGGGGGCGGACCTATTCTCACTCATCCCTCCGCCTCACACACCTCTCCATATGATTTCCGTTCCAGCCTTTGCCCATGTTATTAGCCCCTTCATCTCAACAGATACGATTCTCCTGCGCCAACAACTACTCCCTCTATTCTCAAACGGCAAACACCGCCGCGCAACATCTTAAAATGCCTCCACGGCTTCTCGCCGCAAATTACGGCCGTTCAACTTTCCATCCCATGCCTCCGCCTTTCTCCTCGCCACCTTCAGTGCCCCTATGCCCCTAATCTTTTGGCCCTTGTGTCGATCCATCAAGAGGAGGGTGCCACCCTCTCCCAGCCGAATATATACCTCATCTCTCTGGTACGCTAGCACACAACTTTCCCACAGGATCCTCGAAGGGATCCTCTCCCTTTCTATTTTTTCTTCGCCGCCTTCGTCGAACGCCATTTCCTCACGGCCACTCCACACTCTATCCCTCACATCTTCTATATGTGTTTTGGGCCCAAATTCCCTTCTCCCGTCTCAGAGTACTCTGTAAACCTCTCTCACACTCTCAGTTGTAAAGCCAACTGTTCCTGTTAGCCCACCCGTGGCCTGGGTGCCGAGTGGCTGGGTGGGTATGAGAGAAGGTGACAAGCCGGATCATTTATACTTCTTGGACGATATGGCTTCCTATTAAAAAATTCTGAGGTTCCATACATAGTTGATACATTATGTTTTCCTTCTATTTTAAAGAGTAATTAAAGGAAAAAGGAAAAATCTTGATCTGGGAAAGTGAATGCATTAACACAATTGCAACTTTCCAACGTATTTTCATGTATTCCCACTACGGTTGCAAAGTGAATTATCAGTTTTAACTCTATTTCTATTGATTTTTATCTTGAAAAATTGAGAGAAAAATGTCATTGCATTTTTAAAACTATAGAACTAAGAATTTTTCCCAATTCGAACCTAATTTTTAAGCTCTTGAATTCATACTCCTGTAAAAACTCCTGAAAAACAAATAACTATGATTCGAAAAATTATAGGAGAGTCTCTCATGGCAATCAAAATAACACTATGGAAGAAAATATAGAAAAACGCTTGCCTGAATTGATAGTTTCCTTTGTAAATTTTCCTGCAATTGCCACTGTGCAATCATCAATGCAAAAAACTTGTTAATTTCTATTTCCTTTACTAAAGAGAAATTGAATGATTCCTATTTTCAGGGTTTGATATAAATAATGATAGGTCAAAGTTATGAATTCATACATTTTACCTACCTATCGCAAATGAAATAGGTACATTATTTACAGAACTATCACGGTTACTCTATTTGCTCCAGTGAGACTGTCATTACCTCGCCTACAGGCGCAACTGCTCGACGGTAACAACTCACCCCACTCATTCATGCTTTAGAAATCAGCTGCTCCTGTCCGAGGGAAGTGAGAGTGAGAGAAATGGATGGGCGGTGGCGGGGGTCCTTGAGGGACGCATTCCCGAACGCTATCGCATTGGCTGGGATCTCCATCAATCACTTATGGCCTCACATCCGAGCTCCTTAATCTAATCGCGCATCGCTGACAGCATTCGCATCCCTCAATGCTCTTTCCACCATCAACCTCCAACTTCATCTGTGCTCAATATTTAACTTAATTACAACCTGCATCTGAAAGAAAGAGAGAATTAAAAAAACAGGGCTCACACCATTTTGGGGGCATATTCCCAATTATTCCTCTCCGGCGTTGATGCACACTTCGTAGTCATGTAATAGCGCTGATCCTATAGAGCCGTTCATTTTGATTCTCAAAAGGCCAGCAATCGGTAGCATTGAGTTTTAAGTGCAGGATAAATCGCATTGCATTATAACACCTGGTAACGCTCTGCGGAATATGCGATAGTAGGAGTCCATGACATTATCATCCACAAATTAAAATTTATTAAGAACATTAATTCTCATCCACGTTGAGCCTAGTGGTAGCATTGATTCTACCTTCTTAATATATGATATTTTTTTACATCTGCTGAAAAGTACTTTACCGATAAACCTTTTTAAATGATGAGAAATTTAAATGATTCGTCTGAGGCATCTATTTCGCTCAATTAGTATACCTTACCTGACGTCCAGGATTATAATCATAATCGTGCCGTTAATCACTCATAAATATTGCATTTTCTTCACTCGTAACGTCACTCTGCTTTGTATGTAAGAATAAAATGATACTCCAAAGTTAACAGCTATCGAAATCTCTCCGATTTTAAAGTTACAATAAATGATTACAATATTGAAATAATATTCTAGTGCCGAAGTGATAAAAGCCAGACACATATATTATACGAAGGGTTACCAGACTTATGAAGGCCAACGCAATGAAATTCTCCTTTTTAATATGAGCATATTTAAATTCACATGAGGGAGGAGCAAGACGACTTCGCCCTCACACGTGAGTGAGGCCACAGAAGTGTCAAAGGCCCATCAGGCTCATTCACCACGCCACCAGTGTCCACCAATCGCCGAAAAGCACTTGCACCCTTCCGCTGAAACTTAGACAAGGAGACCTGAGGAATGCGGTCATTCTTTTCTATTTTCATTCGCGATCCACTTTCACGCTGAAATGTCTTCCTTTCTTTCCTTGCAGTTATCAGATAACTAACATTAGCCCCTCAGTTCCGAATACCGTATTGTTTTCCCAGCGGCAATTACCTAAGGGGAATTCCGGTCAAACTGAAGGAATGTAGTGGCAATAATTAAGCTTCCTCCATCTCGCAGTTCCGCCAGCTTTGAAAAACCAATGCTTGCTTTATTGATGCAACCACCGTGATCTACTTTTGCTTTATCGTCATATTCCAGTAAACTTTCCAAATGTTTGTTGCACAATGAGAATATCTCAGAAGAAGAGAACCTTTAGACAAGTCTGTCGATATGTAGATAAAATATTCCTTCTTGAGCTAGAGATCAATTACTTTACCAACTCTCATTAACTTAACTACTAATCTAAATCATAGTACCATAAATGGAAATATGCATATGTTAACCGTAATAATAGGATTATTTCTGATTATTTATACGTGAAATACAAAATAATATAATTTTTTAATAATAATGATTTTTAATCATTATTTTTATTCTCAGCAAGAAAATCTGCTGGATTTAATTTCCTCCGTAGGGAAATGGACAACTGAGGTATATTCTAACAGATAGTCCTGCTTAAGTTGCATAAGGAATAGTATACTAATATTTTAACCTCGATTTTATAAAAAACCTTTAAATTCATGATTCATAAAACGGTAAAAATTATAGAATATTGAGGCGTTTCATGGAATCATTTGTCACCGGGAACCATTTGGCAGATCCATAAGTTATTGGTGCAACTATAACTTTTCTCCTCGCATCTTTCCGCAAAAATTCTCTCGAAACGTCTCTTCCATCTGAGTCCACCCTCGTTCATCCCTCTCTCCTTCAACTCTCTCATTCTCCACTGCTATCCCCATCCTCTGTCATACTCCCCCTCCTCAAACATATTCTCCCTGCCACTTGCGAGTTCGCGCGCACTTGGAGTCCTCCACTTCAATTCACCCTCCGAAACTCATCACGCAACCACTCCACCCTCTCTCGAATGCCACCACCCTCGCTTACGTACCCCACACACACCCTCGCTGCCCTCAACGATGACTCCATTTGCCACACGGAGGAGTCAGACTCCCTCGCCAAAATGTTTCAATGAAATATTGGTCTAGCATGACGTTAGTCTCTCTTACTACTATTACTACTTACTAGTATATATCCTACTACTTACAACTACTAGTACTATATTACCGTAACAAGGTATTTTTTAGGACACCATTAGACATATGTTGAAATTATCGGAAACCTTAACGCCGATAAAGCGAATTAAAGGAAGGAATATTACGTATCAGGGACTAGTGAATAATCTTTGATTTTCACAAATTTTATTATTTTAACCTCGAGCAAAAAACATTATCGTGGGACATATAAGAGGCACAGACATGCGATAGGAACTGAAAGTTCAAATTTCACCCCTGAATACGGAAAAACTTCTAGGAGGCAGATTAAATTACCGAGTGTCGCCGTAAAATATAGGTATAGCATCAACCTCCATCGTTCGTTCAAGCATGAGCTGAACGGTAGAGAAGATAATGTGGAAAATACATAAGATAATATATATCATATGCATTGACTGATAGTCAAGAAAAGATATTTAGAACTCTTCTTTTTACTGAAATGGATGAACATGATCGGTTCATCATGATGCACAGATTAACCCACCTCTATGGGGTACTCTCATTTAAATTACGGAAACAATAGTTAATTTGGCTTTATTTGCTTCACTCTCTCCCCTTGAGTGCTATCCGCGTTTGTTTAGAATGTATGGCAAAGCTGGAAAGCGTATAGAAAATATGCTCATAACACTAGGGAACAACCAATTTGTTTTCATATTTGAGACTTGCTTTTGACAAACTTTTGACCTCCGATATCGTACCAAATCATTCGACTATCGCTGGTAAAATCCCTTACGAACGGAATCATCTTCAATTGCAATACAATCGTCATTGGGGTCACTTCGATCTTCACCATATTCGTATTCCTGTATTTGCAAAGAGATGAAATGAGATACCTACTATGAAAACTGGCTCTGGGATATCAGCTAGATGAAGCCCAAGGTGCATAGATGATTATTAACCAGGATACTCTGTTTTACATTTGATTTTCTTGGTGTGTTCAGGCTATTTTTACTGTTAAAAAGCAACACCATAAGTAATCTTTGGGCTGTCGCCAAGTCATAGATATACCTATATAATAGAAATGTATCGTGCCCCATTCCTCCACGTCCGTTATCTCTTGACAAACTGCTTTCTCACTTTGTAAGGGCTAATGATTTATCTTGATACCTAATTTTCTCCTTAAAATAGGCTAAACAGGCTATACATGCTTGCCTGACGAGTGGATTGCTGTTTGTCTTTTGACAGCGACTAGCACAGGCAGACAGGAAATTAGAAGATTCACGTTTGGTTGAGAGGAAGTGTGAAATTATCTGTAGGTGAGTGAATGTGTGTGTGACTGGTTATTTAGTGCATGTGTATCCAAAAACCACTGGTTATCCTTAGCAGGCCTTTCCTGTGAAGATTCCCGGTTTTTTGTGGAACAAAAAGCATTAGAGGAGGTCCCTACAGCCCTCACAAAGGATCTTGTTTGGTTTTTTGTTCTGAGTGAATGTGTGTGTGATTTTGGGCTATTTCGGTTGAGATGCTGGGGTTTGATCCCTGCGGTGAATCTCCTTTCCGCACACCAACTCAATTTTTACTATCAAGGTGGACGAGCTGTGGGAGTATTTTATACGGCCATTTGAGTATATTCCTTTTTGACGCATATGCTAATCTTTCCCAATGTTTTCTCGGTACCTTTTACTATACGCAGATGAACACCTGATAGGAAAAAATATTTTTCTTTCAAAACGGCATAATTTTACCACGAAGAGGAAATACCAGATAAAGAATGGTTAAGCTTAATGTATGCACAATGTGCATTGCACATATGCTTTAATACAAGTAATTAATAATCCATTGAATTAATAAAACTGTTAGAAAAAATCAAAATATTGAAAGAGGTACATGTATGTGCGTCAAGAAAAAGTAAAGCCGCAAAAAGCACAATTCTTCAAAGCAAGAGTTACTGTGACAGAGCTAAATTCACAGCAGGAAAGGCTTCGGGAGAGTGCTTGCCTTGGGCTCCAAATTGTTTTTATTTTGGATCTGCGAGCGGTGCACTTTGCTTTTGGGCGCAGAAAGTACTCAAACTTAAAATACAAAAGGCAGAGGAAAAGTAAAGTCTGGGGCAAATGTCTCCCTCAAATTCAAATATTGTGCACTCCCGAAAAAATGAACAAGTACCTTGGAATTCCCCCTCGTTCCACATTTCGCAAGGACTCATTTTTTAAGGAACCGAAAGAAAGTCCAATAAAACACTTGCTCTCTGGCGATATTGAAAACGTTTGGGTAGGATTTTAGAGTTACACTGATGTTATCTTCTTCCGCATTCCGCAGTAAAATGCGAGCATTCCAATTATTTTGTTGGGCAAAAGTGAATTATTTCATCTACCTATGTGTAAGATAAATATTTATATGAAAATGAGGAAGCCAGAAAATACTTTTGATGCAGCACTGTAGTCAATTTTGATAGCTTCCCATACATTCATATTGGGCCACGATCTTTGTCTGGAGGTGATGAGAACTACTTTTCCTCCGCAGAAAATATTTTTCATAGGCAATATTTCATTTTAATATATATATTATAAGCATATTTTGCTGTATTTTAGAGAAATCCTTATCTTAAAAATTTAAAAATTCCCAAATTTTACGAAAAACAAGTGATTCCAGACTCAATTACTAAGGGGTGATGGCCGAAATAAGAGCTCATCTCGACCGTTGATATTAACTTGTATGGATCCCTCTCAATAACCTGTGTTTGGCGGCTCACCTCACTGTTCCGTGCTCCACCAATATTGGATAAAATACACCAATATTTGCCAATTAGTAGGTCAGCATAAAATGGCGATCGGATACGGTTACTGTTTAAGTAAGGAGGATATAACCGACGAAAGGGCGCTTCCACTACGGTGGTCGTTTCCCAATGGATCATTTGCCTGAAAATTATGCGTAACTAAAAAAAATCATGTTTCACCCGAAAAAACAAGAGGGAACATACTTTTATTGAAGTTTCCTTCGAAAAAACTGATGATATACACAGTAGAAAATGTTAATATTAGGAACATTGACAGCCTCGTTGCTACCCTGCCAATCGTGGTTCGAAAAGGAGAACTTTCGCGTGTTGGCGGTGAACTTTCCTCGTTAAATCACAACTCACAATTCTCGGATCCCTCACCCTCATCATCCACTCCAGCCAACGGAGATATTGGCTTTTTAACAAGTCGTATTTCTTTCATGGATTTCTCATTATGCCTTCTTCCAACGCTCACACGATGGCATATTCTCTCTCCAGTATCTAAACACCTGCTCTCTACCTTGCTTATTGGACTACCACCAACCCCTCACTTACTCTCTAAGAACAACAGATAGTGGCAAATTAACTGACGCCCCTCTCCGGTAAAACAGTTTCACCATTGGAACTCTTACGCAAAAATCCTCCCCCACAACAACATTGCCATCTTGTCTCATCGCCGGCTGCCCATACGTTTTACACTTTCTCCATTCATTACTTATTTACTGGATAACTGAAGGATATGAATAATTAATGAAGAGGAAGATGAGGAGAGAGCCTATTTCAGGAATCATCATGGGAAAAGTAAAGATGAAAAAATGGGGAATCCCCATCATGATACTTGGTTGGAATAAATTGAAATCTGGTGGAATAAAAAAAGGTTGAAAAAAACGTTAATGCGAAAATTCGAAGGAAAAAGATTTCGCTGATATTACGCGGTTTCACGATACCCTTTTGCTTGCTACTCTCCAAAGATCCGCCGAATCAAAAGATATACATATTTTCCCCCTTCAATCTTCATCGCCCAATATTTTTGTTTTGAGTTCACTCAATGCCTCATTAAGTGTTTTCTTTGTCTCTTGTTTCAATTTTTTATAATTTTCACGCATTTCTTGTATTGTCTCACAAGTAAGTCCCGCATGTGTCCTTTTCATTTTAGCGTGAATTGCTCTATGTCGCTTTAGAGCTTTACGGACTTTAGTATTATACCATCTCGGTTCAGTATTCAAACGTTTCAACTGACTGGGTATCATATTATGCACGGCCTCTTGCATTATAGTAATGAACTTGTTCCATGCGTCGTTTACCATGAGGTTGAGAGTGGCATCTTTGAAAACAGTGAACGAGTTCGACGAGTACTGCTTTAAGCCTTCAAAATTCGCCTCATGGAATAAATAGACATAGGTTTTATATCAGAGATGATATGAAACTTTCCATGCACTGCCTTGTGTACTCCAGAAGTCCCTCACCTATAGAGGCCCAGAGGATGGAGGCTTAGATGGAGCGGGGAACAATCCGATGAAGTCGCGGTGGACGCTTGCCCTGGTGATTACGTGGCGGTCAGGGATTGGAAGGAGGGAACTTCCACGCCTGAGGAGATTGGTAGGTTCTGTGGGAAGGGTCTCTTCCCTTCCGTGGTCGCGGGGCCGATCCGTCATTGTTGAGTTCCTCTTATCGCCGCATGGGTCGACGTATCATGACGGTTTTTACTTGACTATTGGAATCGTTAGGCCGAGCCCTCGACCTCGGGTCGGGGAGGTCATGCCGCAATCCGGATGCTTCTGGAATTTTGCGGCGTTGAAGGAAGGCTTCCAGAGTGAATTTAATTTGCCAGGCCACTGGTATCCTTCGAGTGCACTTACGTCATTGAGCGTAAGGTGGATCCAAGAGTGCGTACTTGATCGGATCGCCTTACGATTTATGACGTCGGCGGTGACCTCGTGGGTTCGTACTGTACTGGTGAACGAACACCTAAGAAGAGACTTAAGGGAAAAGTGGGGGATTCTTTGCACAAATCCAAGGGAAAGAATATCCAATAAAAATTAATTTCTCATCGTATAATCAACTATTCATATTCTCCAGCGTTAAAAATTCAAATTTCTCTACAGTGCGTAAAAAATGGTGACAGAATTTCGTCACAGTTCATTCATCAAATCACTACAATTTGAAACGATATTCAAAACATAAAGGCTAAATTAATAAAAAAGTTTCACTGGCGACTAGAAATCGCTACAAGATGGTATAAATGAGAGTACAGCCGCGTCTTGATGGCAATAGATCACTTGGAAGGTTACTTGGAAGGTACTCACATTAATCTTCGAACGCTCATTTTAATCAACCTAATATCAAGATACATTAATTGCATCAAGCATATCGAGGCTCGAAGACGCAAATGCGAAAAAAATTCCTTTCCTCTTTCTTCATCGCTGCATTAGATTATTTCGGAATTTAAATTTAAAATCCCTCTTCCTTCCGGCTTTCCCAAGAAACGACGTCGCATAAAGACCGTAATCGAGACAACGAAAAATCAGATGAAAGGCCTCCCGGTAAATGAGGAAGGAACGGAGAGAAAGGGAGATATGAAGAATTGAAGAGGTTGCAGAGGGGGAGAAAAAAGAGTCCAAGGGAATAAGCCATCCTTCGGAAACCAGAATCCCATCCGAACCGAACGGCATCCATTAAAAACAACGAAAATTTCTCCTCTCTTCCTTATGAGGACGACGGACGGGGCAAGATGAGCACTGGCCGATATTAGTGTTGCTGGAGAGGGGGTGGATATAAGGAATTGAGTTAAACATTTGGGAAGGAAAGAGAATAATCTGAGATGAGATCATTGCAGATGGTGAGACAAGTTTTTAGGAAGTTGGGACCAAGGACGGTGAGTAGGACTTGAAAATAAGGTATAGACAAGAAATAGAGCCAAATCTGTAGAAGTAACTATGAAAAATTACCAAATTCGAATATGATTATCGATCACTTTATCATCACTCCCATTGACCCCACTAGATTTTCGATAAAAAATCTCACCAATATTTTGAACCACTAATGTACATTCAATTAATTGAAATTGTATTGAGATATTAAGTTGTTCATATTATAAATTAAGAGTTGGCATAAAATTACAAAATGAATGTATTCGAGTGACTTTTGACAAAAATCAATTTACACATTCCATTTGATTTTAAATATAATTTAATAAACTGACCAAGGCATTCACTTGTTTTGCTGAATTAAGTCAATAACCAATCAATTTAAAATTACCAAGACTAAATTTTAATTGGCAGGAGAAACGGTAACTTGATATAACACGTTTCCGAAGCGACGTGAGGGGTAGATCAGCAGAATATCCTGTCTAATTGGGAGTCTTGAAGGGAAAGGGGTGAGGGAGGAGAGACAGGAAAAGGGGAGAAGGGTTGGAGCTATTAATATCAACGATAAGGCCGGCGTCCCACGTTAGGTTCATAGCTCAACTCCATTTAAGCATTTGGCCCGAATACGCAGGAGAATATGTTGGGCCATACGTATGATCTCCCTTCCCACTATTTATCTCCTCATGCATGACCCTTCCGTTCCCTGTTTTTTGCTTGGAACAGAATTTTCCCTTAATTTCAAGATAAGGAAATACCATGGTAAGTAAAAACGTGGGGTTTTGCCGTAAATTGCAACGGAAACAAAACACAGATATCGGGATCGATTCTCCTGGAGCTGAGCTGGTATTTTTGCAATCAGTAATCAGACTCTCCTCGCAAACTCAGTAATATTTTGATGGGCATTAAAGAACTTTAAAACAAAAAAATGGGGTACAAATCTTTGCAAAGACATAAAATGAATCTCAGCCGCAAAGTGCTTAATTTAGTATTAATGCCAATCATTAAGTTTTGGCGCTACATAGTTTTTTAAGGCAAATCATTTGATTGAAGCTGAGAACAAAGGTCTGTAAATAGAGGAATTATCAAATAATGGGTTTTAAATTTCCCCTGTTCGCATTTCATACGTTTCTAAAATAGGATAAAGTGTTTTCCATAGCATAAGACGACAAAAAATCGCAAAAGATGAAGCTTACCGTTTACTCAATACCAATGGGCTACCGAGGCATTTCATGGAAATGAAAAATATACCAGACGTAATAAGATAAACTTAATGTAATTACGCGCTGATATTTTTTTGAATCGGGTAATACAGCCAAATATTAAACAAATACAGACAGAAACTTTAGCAATACGATTTTTTATAGAAGCTAGCTTTCAGTGGCTGTTTTTTTGGCGTATACATTCATGCTCAGCTTACTTGGAGGACGCTTTGCACAAAAGTTTTGGCAGAAAAATTGTACGACGAGACAGGTAATAACTCTGTAAAAACTGCAGGAAACCAATAATAACGTCAAAGTACATGTAACGCCTTCGTAGTTCTTTTTACTTGAAAAATAATATAAGCGATAACTTTTTCAGTTTAACTGTATGGCATATGGAGCTGAACAAGAGATGGAACGTGGAATTTTGTTAGGACTCAATTGCGCTTGAACTTAATAAAGTGTAACAGACACTTTATTAGAAATATCCGGGGAGAAGTATTTGAAGAATTATCACCCGAATCACCACTCTTCATTTAAGTGTCGCGCTGCAGATGTTTCCAGCGATTACGAACGTTTTAAAAGTGTCGCCAACGGCTGGAATATTTCGAGGATGTTGAAGTTGAGAACTAGTTGGGGACGGTCCTAATTGGATTCAAACGTCCACCCTCTGTCCCTAAAGTTGTTTCATCCCGCGGCCATCTCCTCGCCGCCATAAGCCGTCCCTTCCTTGATGCACCAATTCACTCTTTCAGAAGTCCCACCAGAAAGGTTACGCTACCGTCTCAAAGTCTTGATCCACGGCGTAAATGATGTGTTTCTACTATAGAAACGATTCCCCGCAATTTGAAGGAGATAATCGGGGATAAATTTCCCTTGGATATAGATTTGGGAGGATAGACGTGAGCCATTGCGGTGCCCTTATCAGAAGTTACCCACTATGAACAGTGAAATGTGCCATGAAAATGTTCAATTGATATTTAAATTTTATTCTTATGTTCATTTTCAGATAATTTTATACGCATATTATTACTTTAACGTAGTTTATTCAGCTATTTATTTACAATTTGTTAGATACATAGCATAATTACGGCCATAAGGCAGCCATTACTATAAATATTGCCTATTTTGGGTTTATAGGTTTTAGGATACTAAATAAAATATCCTTAAAGACAGAATTTGCTTTGCATATTTACTAGAATTACGCTTATTTTCATTTTAACTCGAAAAATGCTATTTATTTTTAACAAAGACAATTTATTGAAACTCTTTGTTATGAAAAATGACGTGAGGAGTTAGGAGTGTCAAAAAAATTGTGAGAACATAGAACTCTGAGAAAACACAAAAAAATCGCATGCCCCTTAACTTCCGACGATCAAATGAACGATTTTTTCATCCTCTCAGGAGACTAAGTAAGTGTATAGGAAAGGATAGGATACCTAGATCCTTGAAGATCATTATGAAATATAGTGAGCTATAATTCATAAGCTCATTATCTTCAAGGACATTGGAGATAATCTCCCATTGAAAAACCTGAAAATTTTTCATTTAGTATTCTTTGTAACATATGAATAAACAGCTTTTCAAGCACATTATGGGGTAAAATTTGGAATAAAAAATCGAATAAATACGTTTACGTATCTAAGCCAGAGGTATATTGAGGTCTGTCATAACTTTCAAAAATACTGAGAGTAAAAAATATGCAGTGAATGTAAGAGTTGGTAGTGAATTTAATGCAACAGCTTCAATGCTTTTTAAAAGCTTAATCTTATTAGACCCTAAGAATCGAGAGCACCTGCTACTAAGCCATATAAATCTTTAACGTAATGAAACTTGCTTTATAGGAATATATTTCATGAAAGTTTACTCGGTACTCATTCACGCTCTGATTATACGTACAGAAGGGCGCATTTTAACTCTCAGTTTTTGTCCACAATGGAATGCATCTTCGGAGGCGTATCTTTATGGTTTAATCTTTGTCTCTGTTCTCCATTTAGTAGAATCTCAATGAAGTGAAATTCTTTTGACATTGGTCACTGTAAAATTGATTTGGAAATTTGTAAGTGACTTTTTGCTGTGTTTACACCGCGATAATAAAAAAAAATAAAATGGACAAGTTTCTAATCACGCTAATCATTTGTTTTTATAGTGGCCACAGGAGGGCAATGCTTGCCCTACTACCTACTGTCAGCTATCTTTTCCTTTTGAGCGCCGTTTGTCACGGCACCTTCGACAGTTCCGACCTGAAAGTCGTGCACATAGCACGTAGGTACGTCACTCAAGACCATGTTACATCGTTTAAGTCAGTAAGTTATGCTTTCCTTTGGTCTTAGCGTTATACAGTCCTTTCACAAATTTTCTTTTGTGAGTTTAACATAATGATTCCTTCCATATTAATGGAAATTGGAATCGTATAGAGAATAGATATTTTTTTCTTCGGGAATGGTTGTAATTATTGGCTAATTCACGATGTCATTTCATTCAGATCGTGCATAAGTTGGGAAGGGATTATGCCAAGTGCTATTGCCTACATCTACAAACTGCACAGTGATATGTGTGTGATAGATATATAGTGGCTACATGTTCAAGTGATCTTATTCGTGAAGCAATCTCAGTGTGAAGATAGCTATCCTTCTCAGATTCTTAGAATTAAATAATGTTACAAATCTTATAAGTCGTTTAATTACTTTGGTTTGCTAAATTGATGCTATCATGACACTTGAATTAATGTTTTCATGGAGGATGATGGAGAACAGGAATGTGGTTTAGGAAATAACTTAAGAACTATGTAAGTACTACGTTTTAGAACGGAACTATGGCCTTCTAAAAAGTAGAGGCGATTCATTCATTAGGACAATTGAGCTTAGGAGTAATTGCATCAAATGTGTGGAAAGAAGAAAATATACGCCCTGATTTATTTACGATTAATCAACCCAAGTTCCCATCAAGGACATTTCGACTACACTGAAAAGCAACGTATTATTAAAAATTTATTTAACTTTGAGTAATTTCATCTCCGTATCTGTTTATGAAAATTAAGTAAAACTTTAGCTGTCAATATTTTCTCCATTGAAATTGAGGCAACTTTAATCTATTTCCTGATAACAAAATACTTTGTTCAGTTCCATTCCTTGATGAGACATGTGTTAATTTCTTCGTTCTATATAGCCATTGATATGTTTTGAAGCTATTATCAGATTTCAATTCACCAAAATTTTCCAATAGATTTCATTAGCACGACGCCTAATTACATTCATGCCGTGCGCAGGCATTCCAATATAATATATTTAAATCAGATATGAGTTTAGATAATGATGTTGAGGCCCATTATATGGAGTGGTGGTAGTAAATTTTCATTGGATCAATGTCATTATCCAATATCACGTTAATTTCAAATACACATATGAGGGAAAGCTTAATAAAAATATTCAAGCAAAAATCGTGATTACGTGATCATGGAGAATTTAAACCGATGTGGTGAAAATCACATTCAACGCAACTCATTAAAAGCAGGGCCAACGGCTAATTATTACGATCTGTTATTAAAATTTTTATCAAGATTAACTTTGAAACATCGAGACTCAATAAATACAAACTACTTAACCCATCTCATCCCCATCAGCGCCGGGAATTGACTTTAATTTTTAACATATTTCCGATTTCAACATAATATAAGTTCCATCAAATTATCTACGCGAACAATTAATATCCGGCGTACTTTTAAAATGCTTTCCAACAGAAGTATTAGTACAGCTTTCAATGGCTTGAGGTTGAAAACCATGCACGCCAATTTTGGGGCTCATTCTAACGAATTAATTCTTTCTACTGCCTATTATTCCTGACTTCCATCAATTAATTGAAAGATAGTGCTTTATATGTTTTTTCCCGTCCACTTCAGCTTTTTTTTAGTATTTTATAAGGATAATTTATGATAATAATGATCAATTATATTTATTAGCACTTGCATTTGGCAGGTCGACAAGAGCCTAAAAAGTCTACGATGAAATAGACCTAAAGCTCTTCACTACTCAAATTTCCAGGACTGTGTTGGCATCTAATATTTCTATTACTTCCCATGTGATAGTTATTGACGTGCTACTTATCAGTAGTATCGCTTGTTGAATAATTTCATCGTTCAAAGAGTTCAAACAGAAAACAACTGACCTACTCTTGCTAACCACATGGAAATACATTTTCCGGGGCCACACTTATCCAGGGTTTGCGAGTTACGAACCCAAGGTTACGATGACAAAGGAAAATCCACTGGGTACACATGATTGGGTTCTGTTCGTTGCCATTATAAAGAGGAGACTGTAGAGGTCGGGATTAGCTCTTTTGATCCTCAAGTGATCTGGAGTCAGGTTCAAGTTTGCGAGAACCTGAGTGAAAACAACATTTAGACGAGGGAATTCCGTTTGAGAAATGTTATTGCCCGTGAAAGTTTGACTGCACCTAAATTTTATCACTTCCAGGAAATTTTATGTTCATTACACCTGTAACCGCGTATCATTCATTGGAACGGAAAATTTTTCCTTTGCAATTCTATGAACTTGCAGCAAAGAGTACAAGAGCGTCGGCAAGATGGAATTGGATTGGGAGGGGCCTGGGTAAGTTTTTACGGAATCTTGAGGGTAGGAGAAGTTGAGAATTCGAGAGAAAGGGACGGACGACCCACGTCCGGGAGACTTGATTTCTGTGCCGTGACCGCGGATATCAGCAGCAAATGGCGCGGCAGAGGCAGGAGCGTGGCAGGGATTCCCACCAGTAAAGATAAGATAAAAATCAGATCAAACAAGGCAGCGGAAGCAACGTGTAAGCTAAAAAAGTGCGAGGGTTGCTTCATTTTAAAAGAGACGCGTTCAGAGATCATTTGATATTCATAGGGTCGGGGAAAGAGTATGGGAACCAACTTATCTTAAGGGAAAGGATTGCATTACGGTTCGTTGCGTTTGATGCGGATGCGTCATGGCTTCAACCATTCCTGTACAAAAAAAAGTTGAGGCCCATGCATGAATGTAGAATTTCATCAACTCGATGTGGATGAGATTTGAAGTCAGTAGAACTGTACTAATGCATAGCATATAACTTATTGTAAAAAAGCTGTCTCTTTAAGAACGTGATGCTCTTCTAGTTTAATAGATTTTAAATGGAGAATATAATAGTACTGATGAATTACTATGTAGGGTATCGTTATATGTACTAAATCTCCGACGATTGAGTAATATCATATTTATTGACACGTGTCAAATGAGTGGAAGAGCAAATTCGGGCACATGAAGAGCAAAAGTAAGAGTTTAGGGGTGTTCACAGTCAGTCAGTTCATTCATAAATTCTAAACATCTCAAATAAGTGTTCCAGGAGAAAGACTCTAGAATGTATGTGTGTGGCAAACTTCTCGTAAATATGCTTATCTCTTTTTCGCAAAATATAAAGCTTCAAGACCTTTTATGCTTTATCACGGCGAAAATCCACCGTGAGCACTACAAGCCAGTGTCACTATTTTGACATAGGGACGTAATTCTTCAAGGATATGTAAGACGTACATGCAGATATTTCACCCTGCTGATATTTCTCGGGATTTATGTACCCTGGTCCATACTACTAGACAACGTCAACAAGTATTGTAAGTAACAACACTGTCCTTTCAATTGTTTTCCCTCCCCTCAGAGCTCGTTTCTCCCCCTCCTTAACTTTTTAGCACAATTTGCTATCCCACAGTGATACTTATTTCATAGAATAAGAGGTTTTGAATTTGATTTGCCTTGTCGTAAAATGGCCTGTGACGGAATTAAGTTTCCGTAATGGAGACCAAGGGTGGTGTATCAATTTCTTAAACAAATCTCCATTTTGATCCGACTCTTACCTCTCAATAATACTGAAGAAAAAATATTAACCAAATTTCGGCAAAGATTTAGGCTTCCGTGCGGAAATGAATGCATCCTCCTCTTGCGATTTCGCACACTACATCTCACATCAAATAATTCCACCACTTCCTTACTAATATAATCAACTCGGACGAAAGTAACGTGTTTAAGCATTCTTCATATAAGTAGGTATTTCTACCCACAATACTTTACCACCTTGTTACCATTTCTTTCACAAGTTCAATTTGCAATGAATATTATATTTATTTGTCCAAAAAAAACCTTGACAGTATTATACGATGTTCCGATAACTTTAGAATTACCAATAATGTCTCCAAACATATTCATTACCCATGTACGGTTTTGAAAGCCGATACGGAAGACCATTTTATTTACTTGTGCAGCAGATTGAATAGAATAGCAAAGCATTAGGTTACTGAATGAATGGAGTTACAAATGTTAAATAAGTAGGAGTGGTAAACGTGTGTTAAAATAATCTGAGATTGCTCCTATCCTAACTAAATTTTTGAAATAATCTCGCTGCTTCTTTTTTATATTGTCATAATTGGATTTCAATTCCTGAAACATGAGACATAATGTTGTTGATTACTCCTTATTTTTTTACAGCTCAGGATGAATTTCATAGCTCTGAAATATTAACGAGATGTCTTTTTTTAATGGAGAGAGCGAGTAAAGTGTGGCGTAGTTCAGACATAATATTTCTTGGAAACGTTCTTTGCCTCTTGGAAAATTCGAGGAATAAATTTGGCCATGAAAAGAGAGCACTTGAGCGTGTTATATTTTTCGCCGTCATGGCGATGCCTGTGCTCCACCGTCCACTTTCGCTTACGCCACGGCATAACTCTCCCCCCTCTCCCCAAATGACTTTCCCAAAAGACAAACGTCCGCGCCCTCTCGTGTGCCAAGAGCATGTGTTACCGTCCTCGGGATTTTATACACCTCCGCTCTTTTCAAGTGCTCAGTATATGCGACTCCAGGGGCACTAAAAGGGAGTTGGTCCTAAGCATACAAATAAAAGTGAAAACAGTAATACCAGGCAGTAGGAAATGTGCATCATAAACACTGTAAGAGCTATAGCAATCCACAAGATATATTGTTTCGGTAATACCAAAGTCTTTTCTTTGTCTGTCATTTTGAAAAAATATTATTGCTTATGTTGATCACAATTTTAATGGAGATATGCTTTGTCTTACCAGCTGGGTGTCTGCCATTACTGACAATCAATTTATCTAAAACAACTGTAAAAAATAATAGGAATATTATAAAAGAAAAATATTGAACAAAATTGCAGAGTGAAGTGATATTTACAAGAGATAATTGAAAATGAACATAAAATCATTTGAAACTCGTAAAACTGAAAAAACAAGAAAAACAATAAATGTCTTGAGCTTACTGTTTGTTGTCTGTTTGAACTCTTCCAAATACCATTTGTCGGTTAGAATTAGTTCTTAGATTTTGTGCGCATCGCACGCGCTCACTAGCAGTCTGTCTTCCACCATCTCATACAATTGCACTGGAAAGGTAACAATGGTCCCTTCATGCTTTTTCGTGCTATTTGTACCCAATTGTGCATTCTATTAAGCAATAATTTACGCTGAAGAGGAGGAAAATTATCACCGGCAGCTGGTTCACTACCCGGTATATAACCGGGGCAAAATCTATATATAATCAACTGTTTAGTATGTAAGCTTCTGCTAACGCAAACACTCATTGCCCCAAACAACACAAACATATGCGCAAAAAAACCATTGTATTGTAAACTGGGTGGTTGTGGTAAACATGGTTTACCGTTACGGCGTTGAGCGCGCCTTCGGCGCGACAGATAATGTGACTAGTGGATATCGTCTTCGCGAGGCAGTGTGAAATGTGGTAAGACGATTTGAAACCCTGTTGAGGGTACAATCTTTTCAAACGGATCTGGTCAAAAAGCAAATAAGTATGAGTGAATACTTTCTGAAATCAGAGTTGATGGTGGAAATTAATTGCTAAAACATGTTCAGTTTAATAAAGCTGCGCATAGTACAAACACAATGTTTTACTGGAATGAATGGGCGAGTAGTATTATCCTTAGTTCAAAAATGTTTTCCAATACAATTTTCTAAATATAGACCAGTTTTTTAATTAAATAGGTTTGTCATTGTTACTTAATAGTTTCCATTTCAACATCTAAATTAATTGTCAAAAACAGAGTCATTGTACTTATTTGGAGATGACTCTATTTCATTCATTTCACTTTTATTTGTATTTCTTAAATCAATTAACATTATCACCATTTCGATTGGATCAAATTATATTAAGTAATTATGCCTAGCTTCGATATCTTGATGGAGGACTTTTGCAAGCATCACTCCGATTGGAATTTCCGGAAGGATTTGCAAGCATGGAAGAGCACATTCAAAAGAAGGCCATTGACACGTCAACAGGAACACTGACATAGCACCATCACAGCACCATCATACAGAAAAGGAGGAAGGATATAATACGCTGCCATGTCATAAGGCAAGTACTATTTTTCATCAGTCTCAATAAGACGTGTGACTGCGTTTAATTTTACAATACACCGGCTTGAGGTCTAACATTTTTCTTTTTCGCTTCAAAAAACGTTTGTAATAAAAAAAAACACTCAGGCTCGCGGTACCCGACGCTTGAATCTCAGATCAAAAATAATATAGATTTTTTAAAATATTGGGATCAAATTAATGTTACTTTGGAATCACCATAACGCTTTCTAAAGATGAAACTCGTTATTTGCAACAGAAATCGCTGAATAATCAAGCTTAATTTTTTTTCACGCCCAATAACACACGGAAGCACCTTTTTCCTGCATTTTTTCCATTTTATCGCCAGTAATTCCCTTAGGTTTATTAGCAAGCTCAAGTTTTCGGACTTTCCCTCTTCGGGAGTACGTTTCCCACCGTGCTGGAATCGGAGATGGCCTTGATAATGCGGTAAATCGCCAAACCGCTCTTAACGAGGGAGAATTCTTGTAACGAGAGAGAAATTTCTTGTTTCATATAGCATTTGGCATCATTACCTGGTGTTAAATGAGTGACAAGCCCCGACGACGCAATACCCATCCGTGGAGACGCTGAAGCAACACCGTGGTACTGCAATTTATACAAAAATATGAGAAAATGCTAAAACCAACATCATAGAGAAAGAAAAAATACCGACATAACTGAAATAAACAGAGGTAAATATTTCCAGCGAATGATATTTGTCTCTGTTCTATAGAATTACCTTCATTTTTCAAATATTACACCAAATATAAGGTAATCATTAGCTGACTTTCAGATGAGGAGATACATTTTCATCACCAGAGCATTGACATTAAATCTGAATTTACCACATTTATACCCCAAAGCCTTTCTCTCGAGATCCAACGGAAAGAACTGAATTTCACGAGGCACTAATTTAAGTGTGTTTTTGCTGTTTGTTTTCTCTTCATCTCCATGAATTAGATAACATACCTATCCAATGATTGTGCTTCGAAATATAGTATATAATATTGATGTCCACTTAATGCCCTGCATAGTTGAATTGGGAGGTTTTTTGATGAGGAAAAAAGACAAAGGCATAAGCTTTTTTAGGAGAGTCTCAGAGACGCTTGCCAATGAACTTGCAAAAATATTACTGTAGTTTAGGATTTCCAGGTGAATGTGAAAAATGCAACGAATGGTTTTGCATTCTATTTGAAAACAAATTAACGTGTTTTCATCCATTTCACCTTGATTAATAATTTTTAACAGTTCTTTAGAGCTTATTCATTTTAGATATTAATTTAAAAGTGAATTTTTAGCGTTTGCCGAATTTAATTGAAATGAGCATCAAAAACTTATTATCCTCCACAGAAAATAATTTATCTTCATCGTGCCTCTTAGCTTCACTTTGTTCGTCAGTCCATGCGCTTTTTTCACTAAAATTCCAGAAGTCTGTATCTGTATGTATAGTTCCGCACTTATAAAGACACAATATGCGAATGTTGTGATAAACGTCGGTGGTTTAGAGTTAAAGCATGAAATTTCCAAATACCAAAGCATGATAGCTATTTTAATTGCATGACAGCTTGTCGGTTGAGCTCACTCAAATTTTATTGTGCTTTTTAAAACTCATTTTCGAAATAAGAATATAATGCTGAGTAACCTTCTTAAAAGCATCATCCATAAATAGAAACCAATGAAAGTCATACCTTGACAAAAGTGAGCTATGCAATACAATGAGCTTCCAAAACTCCATTGAACATTTAAAAAAATAAAAGTATCCAAAGTTTTGAAGTACAATGTAGGGTAATATTAAGCTATGTACATACTATACTGATACACTATATAGTAATAGATGTCTGACGTAAATTTTAGTATTTAATAAGTTTGTGCAATATTATGTTCAACGGCTTTACAATTAGAGAAAGACATGAGATTATTTTATGCTAAAACAATCAATGGTTATTAATTTTTAATTTTTCTAATTTACTCAAGCAGACTCAATTTCTTGTTTTATTTAATATTTCAAAGTCAATAACTTTAAAATTAATAGTAGGCTGATTTATGATTTGGTGAAAAAAATCAATGAATACCTAATATTATTTCAATTGCATACAATTTATTGATAACGCACGAAATACCTAATAAAACCATCGCGATGGTCGGTTGACGGTCGCGATTATGTATCGGTTCTTTATTGAATGAGAAAATAAACAAATTTCATGTAAATGCATACCTTTGGGATAAAATTTCATCGCGCACTCAGTTTGAGGTCAGGATTACAATCCTCTCCATTCTCTTGTGGACAAATAGGCGAGTTGTTAAAATGTCACTGACCCCCGCGATAAATTCGCAATTTCAAAATATGAATTCTAGGGTATTTTCGGGTAAAATAAAGAGCGCATTAAACATTGCGAGGAATAATATTTCCCTCTCCCTCTCTACCGGCGGGAGGCACCTGAACAGTCATTAGGGCACAATGGACGGCCGGTGGAGCTCATTCTGTAAAGCTGGGTGTGAGGGAGGGAGGGGCGAAGGGAAAAACTCCGGAATTATTGACCCCGGCCGCGATCCTTAATTACGAGCGAGGGCGGGCGAGAGGCTTTGTGGACCGCGGTGGTTGGTCATAAAGGATGAAAACAGGGAAGAAGAGTGGAGGGGTTTGGGATAGGCATTGATACACGAATCGGAATATTACTATGGCATTTGAACATTGCTACAAAGGAGTAAAATAACGAGGGAACATTTTAAATAGAGCGACTCGAACAAAGAAGTTTATTTTTCTTTTATTGCAATTAAAACGCTATTTTGACTGATGCATGATTTCTCTAGCATTATTAATTTATTATTTTATGAATCTATTCTAACACTAAGGTGAAATCACAAACATGTATTCATATTTCTCAGCCGTGAAATGAATTCATTCCTTAGTTTTCACCACAGCCATTGTTGTCGCAGAAACAGCTCGTTACAAATTGACTGCAACGAGTTAAAAAAACTACAATTATTTTATGAATATAAATCTAAGATTATGAAATACATAGCATTTAGCGAAGACTCTCGTTTGAAGAGGAAGATTAACACGCAGTACACGCTCGCGTAGAGTGTGCCCAGTGCTATTTTTCTCTCCGATATCCAGGGGTGAGCAGGTTTTGCGAACGAGGCCTGGGAGCATGTGGTAGGCCGATTACCGTTTTATTCCCATCGTCCATCCCCAAGTCACTATTTGGTCAATCCTTAGCCGTATCCGACTGAAGGGGGAAAACACCCGTCCTACCCCGTACCCACGTAAGAGGATTAATATCCTCTTGGGGCCAAGAAAGGAGATCAGGTCATTGGTATTTTCATCACAGTTTCTCACCTGCGGTCATCTTCTGCCCTCCACCACTACCAAAGGAATCCATCATCTTTTTCTTTCCCAGATATCACCACCCGCGATCCCCTTTTTTCCACCCCCGAGGACACCATTCCTCCCCACTAACAAACCTCATCCAAGCATACCGATTATTTCTTTTCCACCATTCATAATTCTTCAGGCCACCACCAACTCTTCTGCCCGCTGTGCTGCTAGACGTGGTGCTTCAACCAAGGTGTTCACCACCCGCTTCTCTCCTCCGCTTCCACTCCTTCTGCTCTGAAGACTCCCTCTGCCCCATTCCACCCCCTTGGCCACAATTCTCCTCTCTCACTCGCTCTGATATGGAATCGCCTCTACTTTTCACCGTCGCGCCCCGAACGAGCGAGAAACATCTGTTTCCATTAACCTGTTAACAACGCCTATAAAGGGAAAATATGGGTACCCGTGACTGAGTTGACGCAGATAATTCGGCTGGTTGGAGAGAGATGGATGGAAATAAGCGTACTCTGCTCTCTCTTATAGGCTTATTTGTTCACTTTGGCAACTTGTTATATTTCTTTTTAACTTGGTCAGAATCTTTATCTAAGAAAGAAGGCTATCATCTATTCATCTTAATTAGTCCTCTGGTTTGATATTATTGTAATGCTATCGAATATAATAGCATTATTAAATAATTCATCGTTTTTTCAATGCATGCACTGAAAAGTGTAAGTCATCTATTTTTGTTCTTCACGCAAAATGTACCCTCCCCTAGCCATTGAGGTGTAGGATATTTTAAAGTGCGAGTGATCCTTGGTGTGTTCCTAACAAATCGTAAGCGGTGGCCCAAATAGATAGAAAGAGAAGCAAAATCAAGCATTGGATAATGTAATGGAGGTGAGAGGAAGTGAAATAACACGGATCGCGGCAGACGTGTTCACGTTTGCGACTCTTGATGACATTGGCACGTGCTGAATTACAAGTCGTGCATCGTGGTGCCAATTCGGGCCCTAGTGCTGGAACAAGGAACGCGCGTTTACTTACGGGAAGATAGGCTGTCGGAGGATGGGGGTAGGGAAAGTTACGTAAGGAAGCGAAGGGACTGCGGAGGAAGTCGTGAACCGTGAAGAGGCAGGGGGAATATTCGCACGTAATAATGGTCATCTTCAACGAGGCTCCAACAATGAATACAGCAACAAGGTGCCAAGGTTATTCTACCCTCGGCGTAGTGGTAATAGTCCAAAGGTTTTGGATAAGCCCTATTTATACACTCTACGAACAAATACCTATGTATGCTTATGCTTAATACTTATGATAGTACGTTTTTCCCAAGCTAAATTTTTATTTTTTTAATAAAGATTTCTTTACTTAGGGCCAAATATTTACAACTCTAGGCCAAAAACATTCATAGAGAGTAACTATATACATGTTTTCTCTAAGGGTATGAAAATCGGGCCGTTCACCAGCAAAAAATTACAAGGGATCAATCCGGCCACACTTGCGACACTTGGAAGATTCGAGATATTAACAAGGATTTCAAGGAGGAAGATTTTTTTTACCTGGGAAAGGTTGAGCAAGAGAATTCAGCGGTGGAATGGGGAAGGGAATAACAGGAGTTTGGCGCGTGGTCTGACGCACGCTCGCATGCGTATCTTTTGGCAGCGTGAGCCAGAGCCACTGAAACGTTGGACGAGTAGTTACTTGGCAGTGGAAAGAGAATAGAAGAATCAACATCATACGGCATTCACATGTTTAAAGCTAGGAATCTAAGGTGCGTTATTACAAGGTTCCCTAACAACCACGCCATATACGAGACAAACAAAACTAAACTCGTAAAACAAAATAACAATTCCCAGCCGTTTAAGTTGGTCATAAGTTTTATCTTTTCTTACCTCATCTAAAGTTATAAATTTTCTAACAAGTGGGTACTAGCGTTTTTTATCTAGTTTTATGGTTTCATTTTCCCCAAGTTTATACCGAGAGGACGAAATATTCCACAGGTAGCACGTAATTTATTATATTTCCCGCTGCTGCGGCACTTTCTACGCCTGTTTACGTGGAACAAGTCTAAGCAAAAGACGCAAATTTATTTTTTCTTGGGTGTAGCCGGGCCACGCTTACTATTTTTTTCATTGTGTCTCGTTTTTATATCGGGTGGCATGACTTTTAATCCTCACCAACAATCTCTTTTCAAGGCAACTCGCTGATGTTTCCGAAATTCGTCCTCGTGTATGGAGTACCTCCGGTCGGTATTAAAACGATGAATCCCGGCTCAATTCCTGTTATAGCCTCTTTTTTCTCCTTTCATGTGTTATGTGAGCCTAGCATCTCGCAAATGCTAGATTCAAGAGAAACCACGGAAAAGGAAGAGCTGGTGCTTTATACGGGACTTTTGCCCGGCCGAATATAAAAGCCATAAGAGTGACCTCAAAACGTGTTATTTACCAAAGAGAAAATAGCAAATTTTTCTTGCCATTACGTCTTTAGCGAACATTTAGATATTAAAAATTTAATTAATTCAAATGTTGGTTATAAAGACAGATATTTTTACAAAATATTTGAAAATATAATTATGATTATAAAGATAGATATTTTGTGAAACAATCCCTCAATTTTTTAAAGATAAATTAGGCCTAAATGAACCTACTTCCACCAACTTTAGCGCCAAAAAACTGTGCAAGCGGAATGAATATATTTCATAAATACTCTTGAAATACTTACTACAAGATTTGAAATATAAAGTGATAATAAGGGGCCTTTTTGTATTATTTTGCATAAAATAGTCTCATATAATGTATAAAATGCGTTTATTCTGTGAAATAAATAACCCGACCGAAATTGTCCTTTTCATTTAAATACATCCACACAAGTATGGTGAAGGAGTTGACTTCTGGTATAAAATTACGGGGAACCCCACTAGCCATTCATTTTATTTTTAAACATAAATTCAATCGCTGGCTAGTTACCTATGTAAAAGTTTATTTCTTAAAGGATGAATAGTAAAATTAGAATCTTTTGCACTTCTAAATCATGCAGATATTTTATAGCGATATTTTTAGGGTTCATCATCGCTATTTATTCATACGCCAACGGAAGGGAATATTATTTTTTCGTCAACTTGCCTTTGGGGAAAATAGAATTATATCTCCAAGCATGTATCATTGCCATAATGCCATCCTTGACTCTCTTGAATAACTATTTTACCTATTAGTTTATTGTAAAGCAAAGAAATGCATCCAAATTGTGTCTAAGGTGCTTGTAAACAATCTTATCTACATCATGTTCAGCTTTATGCATCCATTTCTGAATTTTAAGAATGAACTGTGTCTCATTTACCTCGAGGTACTCTCAGATCGATCAAACATTTACGGCTGGTAACATCTCCAATAGCTCCCAAGCTAGTCCACCTAACTTTGAGCCTCCTGATGAATCGGAAAGTCTTTCCAAATTCTATCCCCTGGTGTATGGCGGCGATTCTTCCTTCTTCAATATTTCCCTCCCGTCATCTAGACCTTAGTACTATTTTCTATCAGTTGCATAAAACACATCGCAAGCATACTATTCAATGCGAGGAAAATTTTTTGGAAACATTTGGCATCCCGATCAGCATAAAGATACGCTTCGCGATGAGGCAAGCCGACATAAAATCAAGAAATTGGACTGAAATTTATCTCCAGCGCTACCGCGAACGACCGGAGAGTAAGCCGTGAAAATGAAGTGTAGTGTGGTTACACCGAGTTGGAATAACGATGGGCTTCCTAGAATTAGGAATTTCAGAAAGTAGGTATTCGTCGAAGGAGGGCGCCGCTTTTAAACACATGATTTAATGCGTGCCACCTGCTCTGACACAAGAGGACGCGGGGAGCGTGCTCTCCGAGCGCTTAAACAGTAGCCGCGCAGTAAAGCCTGAATGCGCCTACTCCAAAGTATTCAGAGTGAGTGCTGAGTCATCTCTCTCAGTATTCCTTTTGGCCTTTCACACTGAGAAAATAGAACCCATGATTGCCGGCTTACCAACTACGAATGTTGTCTCATTTTATAGGGTATTTTAGGATGACGTAATGCAGCACGGTTGAGAATTTAGTTTTTTAATCAGTGGTTTGAACATAGGTTTATCGTGGCATTGCTATAAACGGCGATAATTTGTTATTTGAAATTTTAAAATATGCAAAATGTGAGAATAAGCTTTTCAAATAGCGGAAAAAGTTGCTATAAAATCCAAAATTCCTAAAAATTGAGTAAAAACTGAAATTATGCTTAAAATCAAGATAGGTCGCATTTGTGATAATCAAGGCGCCCTACGCATGAGTCATTATAATTTTCAATCAATTATCCTGAGTCAAACCAAATATGTGGTGCATGATTTTACCTTAATAGTACAGTAAGTAATTTTAATTTAATTCACCACAGCAACTTAATATAATCTAACTTAGGAATACCAAACTAAGCATCGGCCACATAATAATAATTATTGAAATGAAAAGGAAGTAAAAATGCCGCTTTTTCCCGCAAATGGTCTTATTACCTATGTAAGATGATAAAAAGTTAGCTAAAATCAGGGACTACATCAATATTTTTTTCTATTTGATCCGCCCGTCTGGTCTCTTGAGAACTAAAACGCTTAATGCGTAGGCTGCTGAGTCAAAACCCATAAGATTTAATATCCTCTTCAAGTATTTTTTAATAATGCACAAATTAAATCAGCTGCATATACGATTGCTTCGCAAAAAATGGTCTATTTCCACGCATAAAACTATGCTAAACCTCCTACTAAGCTTTCTCCACTGAATGAGATATGACCAATAACGATCCAGATGAAATGCAGTAGAAAATATCCGGGTTTGGAGCTCCAATGAGAAAGCAGATTCATCAGTCTGCTCCACATTTTTCGCCTCTAAATATCACGATGAATTGAATTTCCGTTTGAATCGCAGAATGACCGAAAGAAAAGAGAAAAAATCCGGCTTAGATTCAGTAAGAGATAAGGCGAGCAGGCTCTGTGAGCCAGGTGCGTGAAAAACGGACGAGTCAGCGCGCGTTTCCACTTGGTATATCAAGGCATATGGTACACAAAGGACACCAGTGAATGCTTTCTTCGCTTTTGCAGGAATGTGACCTTCGCGCGTGAATAACTCCCCAGGGCAGAGGGACACGGGGGCTGCGCCCGTACACTGAGTTCGTCAGTACCATTGACGTGCGATGACCCGAACGCGTGTGGCGAGGAAAGGCGACTGGACGCAGAGCGGAATAGGGAGTCAAGTGGCAGCCGTTATGCTGTGTTGTGGCCCCGGACTGCTGGCCGGACGAATGTAGTCGATCCCTTGGTAACTCAGCAATAATAAAAAGAGGCGAAAGGTGAAATGATAGGAAGGGGTGGGGTGGGAGAGTCGAGGGAGGGAGGAGGTCTCAATTCCTACGTGCCACTCCCTCCTAACTGATAAGACGAGAAGCATTCGCAGCGGTAAACGAGATGGTTTAGGAAGAAGGAGGATGAGGTAAGAGGACATCGGTTTTCGTAGGGAAGACGTGAAAAAAAAGAAATTCGAAGAAGGCATTCGAGTGCATTTGCTCGGTAGGTGAGCGAGTTCCACAGTGGTGAAGGGGAATGAAGCACGGAAGCAAATAGCATAGCATTTTGTGACCGTAAACCCCGATTTTCCGAAGAAAGCGTACAAGATTAAAAGATAAAGGTGTCATTGGAGGTAATCACTGTAGGCTGAGCACGAAGGTGAAGGACGTAGTCATTAATTGTGGCACACACACAAGCACTTGTTATAGTTGAGTTCAAAAAACATATATATTCAAAATAAAAGTAAAATACAAGTAGGTTCATTTTCGCATTCTCAGTACCTCCCTCTCACAAGACTTGCTTCACAAAATATAAAAAAAACTTATGCATTTACTGAACTTAGGCACATAGTCTAATGAAAACAGCCAGGAAAGATATTGAAAAAAAATGCTCCACTCCCTCCCGCCGCATGCCGTTTTATATTTATCCGTCAGCGCCACCATCATCCAAACCTGGCCAACGAAGAGCCGCAGTGAACGACAAGAAAACAAACGATGAGCGTAACGCGCTGTGTTACGCCCATGGTATCCAGGACCATGGTTTTTATATTATAAAAGTTTTGAATTTTCTCACACTCTATGCTTTCTGCCATTTAGTTGCTCCGTACTCTTTCACGTGTTCATCTATTAATTCAATAAATGAGTGTCAGTGCAAATAAATAAGTAGTCTTGCAAAAAGAAGTCTCGTTAAGACGACAGTTTTCATCACTATTTTCTTTTTTCAGCCATTTTAAAATTTTAAAAAACCAAAAAAGTAGGGAAACGAATTGAAGGAGATTCCAAAATGACAACATTTTACTGACTTAGTAATTTATTTAAGACCCGCCTCCATTTACGCAGTGTTTCCCGGCATTGTCATTTTGTCATTTCCCAGCAGCAATAGTCTAGACAATATATTTTCTTGATTGACAATAAATTATTAGCCCCAAAAGAAATAAAGGATTTAAAATGTACTGTATTCTAAAAGAAACCAGGGGAGATAGAGAACTCTCAGTTGTCGCTCCTACCTTTCGTCGATTTCGTCTCCCCCGATGGCTCTGCTCGGAGCCCCGTTCTCTCGTCACACCAAGGGTGCGACAGAACTGCGATATATCGTATAGAAAACCTCTTTTGTTTTGATTTTTCCGGAGCCCCAGTGGTCCAACGGCCTACCCAACATAGGTATAAAATAACTACATTGGTATAAAATATTCATCACTTTTCTCGTTGTCTACTTTTGGAATACTTCTCTTGCATAAGTGATGGTTATTAACATCTAAGAACTGGTGTAGCCTGTTTTTCTGTGCAGTAACGAACTGGGGGCTGCCATATTGAATCTCGCTGTAAACAAACGTGATATTGAGGCTTATTGATAGTCATTAGGGTCATTAGTGTTAACTGCAGACTATTTTTTTTATTGCTTACAGTGTCCCTTACGATTTTGGAATGTGCTCGATTAAGGATACGAGTCTCAATGATCTTGGTTATTGCTAAATTGCATTGGTATGCAATGTATTTGGTGATGAAAATGTGAGTAATTCTTTGTTTCCTTCATTATTTCATTTTGATTTCAACCTGTGATTAGCTAACCTTTTCAACCTTTCATAGTGTCTTGTATTCCTTATATTTCAATATGTTTTTCATTGTATTTGTAGTTTTTCTAGTGTTCAAACTACTAACGAATCACTACTGCTATGCTTTGGTCTGTTTAATGCTAATCATTTTGTTGGTTATGTACTTACTTTGCTATTTCAACTCTGTCCTTTCAACTGTTTAATTGTCATCAATTGAGCATAATTCATTAAGTGTTCTACAATGTTTACATTTCTTAAAACTTTCTCTTTCGTTTTAAAGTGAGAACTTAATTTCTACTAAATTGGTATAAAATATTCATCACTTTTCTCGTTGTTTACTTTTGGAATACTTCTCTTGCATAAGTGATGGTTATTAACATCTAAGAACCTTTCATTTTAAGACTCCTCTGCCAAGATATGTTATCTTAATGGGTACTCATCATGAACTACTTCCTACGAAATAATGTCCTTCTCCTTTCATAATTAAATAATTATCTTCCATAAAATGATATCCAAACTTGTATGCTTATTTCTGGTGAAGTGTTGTTATGGTCTATGGTTTCAGGATTAGCATTATTTTCCCTGTCCCTGAGCTGTTGCAGCTGGAGTGTTTACTGCTAAACAGCTGGAGTGTTTACTGAAGTTATGGAATCTGACTCCTATTACGCAAAGGCTGCTCATCTCTCATGTTGTCATTGATATTTGTTGCTTGTGCATCTCATGTGCTTGTAGTATTGTTAACTTCCACAGATTTCATCTCTAGTATGTCATATTGAAATTGTTATTGCTGTATTTCTTTTACCAGTTATTTTATCAATAAATACCAATGTCCACTGAAGTAAGTTTCCGAGATCATTATTCTTACCAACCACCAGATCGCCAGTTGACTTCGTACATTAATCTTGTATTATGGTTTCTGCTTTAGTAACCTGGGGAAGTTCATCAGGAAGATTTTCCTACATTCATTGCTTTCAAGTTTCTCGCAATTGCAGTATCATTATTAAGCCTGAATGGCACGCCCTATCGTGACGCGTAAAAAAAATTGAAACACGCGCCGAGATGTGCATTCAAACTTCGCGGCAGCCTTGGACCACTGGCATAGATGGCACTGATGTATCAAAACCTATACGCATTATCCTTATGGGTATGTCGCCCCCTTGGTCACACACCGTATTCTAACCCGCATTGTTCCGATCAAAATACAATACTACTCGGTCGCCGTGAGCCAGGTTGACTCCTCTCAGCAATGGGAGCTTTGTTTGAAGTCCGACACCTAGCGGCCTCAAGCTCAAGCACTACTAAACAGCTCAGTACTAAACAGCCGTTACTGCACAGATCGTCCCATAAAATGGATCCATTGCGTCAATAGGTGGACGCACTGCGCAAGTTCCCACAACATTAGACTTCATCGCTTCCCCCTTTAATAACGGATTTTGGCTTGGCTCTCCGCGGCACAGAAGTTGCATCGTTTATTTTAAAAAGCACTCTTGAGGCTGAATTAAGGTAAGCGGCGGTGAAAATAATATCAGCGATCGTTTGAATGAATTTTGTGTGTTTGGGAAACTTAACGACGCAAAACGAAAGCAGCGATGGAACCATTCACTCGAGTCACCATGAATTTCCTGCGCGAGAGAAAAGGGAGGCGAAAACGATTATTTTTATTTTCCGATAAATTCCAGTATCCCGCTTTTCCATTGCTCTTCTCCAACCAAACTGAGCTCCACTAATTCATGGGCAGAGCTTAAAGTCAACAAGTTAATGAGCTGGATAAATGTAAAAGCGCTGGAAATGTATTCGGGTGAAACGATGCATGGAGAATCGAAATTTGCTTTAAAGTCTTACTAATATGACGAATTACATAAAATATATATATAAATAAAGGCATCACAAATCCCTTAATTCAGTCATAATCTTTTATGTTTTGGAAATGTTTTTAAAGTACAATATGTAACTACTATTATCTGTCATTAAAGCCATTGACTTCATGGATTCATTTCAATAAATACCGAAGACAAATACAAAGTCATTACTTCATAATTACAATAATAATATAACATTTGTAATATAATTAAAATAAATTCAGAGGTAAGGAAAGGGTTGTCCTCGTCCTATTTCTATTATATGTTCCTATCCCTTTCTTTCGTCATTCAAATAAATTCAGAGGTAAGGCAAGAAAGGGATAGGAACATATAATAGAAAAAGGACGAGGACAACCCTTTCCTTGCCTCTGAATTTATTTGAATGTTTACGCTTAAGCCATCGTGTGAATGAATGAAGTATTATAATATATAATAAAATTTATAATTTTTGCCATTCAAAATGAAATTTACTTTCTCCCATCTAAATTTTATATAAAAACAGAGGAGCCAGCAAGAATGAATGATGAACACATTATGCTCCTTAAAGTCCATTTTTATGGAGCGAAAATATTGCGGATTAAGTCATTGAAAAAGATGCTGACGGGTTAAAGTGGGAAAAGTTTTTTCTCAACGAAATTGTAAATTTTCTCCATAAACAGCTCATAAATTGCGATCCTCAGTTAAATTTTAAAATTTTGATACAACTGAATTGACTCAATATTTCATTCAAAAACATGGCAGTCACAAAAAGTCACTGAATTTGGATCGAAGAAATCCTTTCCAAAATTTTATCTTTGCTACGCCCCCGCTACGCTACGTGTAATAGGGATATGTGCCAATCATCCAAATGGAAGCTTATCCAATTGCATTGCTTCTCGTATCAGTAGTAACTGAAAGTCATAATTTTATTCACTACGTATTTTTTATATTTTTATAGCTATTTAACTAGAAACCAGCGGATGTTTTTATGATTATTCTAAGTATTTTTTCGGATCATTCGACTCCTTTTTGAGGTATAGGGACTATTCTGGGTACTTTAAAAAGCAATGTGACCTACAGACTTAATAGAAACTATAAATAAGGAAATAGTTTAAAGAAAAATCAAGCCGAGGAGAATGTAAGGAGGAAATTTGGTTGCCACCATTTCTGAAAATAATGTCGTTCTTCAGAGAAGCCATAGAGATAAAGAAAAACCCTAATAATTTTAATAGAGAAGATGGCTACACACTGCCCAGCTGTTGAAAACGAGTTTTCAGCGAAAACAAGAAAGACGAACCGGCCCCCGCACAGAGGGCTGAAATCGAAAAAAGCTGGCCAAAAATGACAGATCTGAAAAAAGTGAAATGGTAGATCTTTTCCGAAGGCTCCTCCTTACTTCGGATCCTCCAATATTCAATAGTTACGCATGTATAAATGCTAAAAGAAATGTTTCAAAGGATATACGAAATTTACTTGTATTGGAGGAGCCAACTTCTGATGAGGACAGTGACGGCTGGGAATCTGATGAAAACTGGTAGTGGGCTGGTAAATTTGTCCCTAACGTTTTCTTATGTTTTATATATTTATGTTAATTTGTTATGGTTCATAAATAATTTTACTTGGTGTTGTGGTATATGGTATAAACTGTTTGCTAGGTGATTTATTATGTGTGCTCTCTCAGACAAAATGTAGACGTAAAGTTAGTTGACTAAATCATTAATAATATTTAAAAACATAAATTTGTATATTTAATACGAATTTTTTATTTAAATTATTACACTTAATTAAAAAGTACTTACTTTTTTATTCCTAACTATTAATTTCAATTGAATGTTCCCTCTTTACTGAAGAGGTCCAAACAGTCGATTTTTGTTTTTTTTCCGTCTCCGTGAATTTGTTTAAAAAAACTCCCCGGGTCAATTTTTCGGCAAATGTCGGCATGTTATTTAGCCTAAAAAATATTAGTGGGAAAAATTTCATTGAGCTTATTATAAAAATATGGAAGATATGGTTTTTTGCCAGCTTTTTCCGATTTCAGCCCGCTGTGCCCCGGTTGAAAGAAAGCTATATAAGGAAATCACCAATTGCATCCTACACTTCGGACCTAATGAAGCAAACTGCAACGTTTGCGAAATATGTCGTCGCCTGAGATGAATAGACGCGGGAGAGAACCTGAAAGCAGCCAATCATCGACACCACTCCGCGGAAGCCCTCTTTCCAATACTCGATTCATTATTTGAAGTTAAGATGACCTTGCAGGTAAAATATCAAATTTTGTTATTTCTTCCGTTTTGCCGGTTTTTCGTCTAATTTACCTTACCATAAGTATGATCATACTAAAAAATTCATGGATATATTTTATTCTTTAATCGGTAATTCCAAGCAGACACCTTAGCAGTCATTTGGCATTTTTCTCTTTGCGTAAAATATAAGGATAGGCACACAAATCCTAACTACCGGCCTTCCACTTGCTGTAAATTATAAAAAAAAACATCTTTCAACTTAGTTTTCTCAAAATATTTATACCAAAGAGATGAAGAGGTAAAGATAAACAATCCAAACAGCTAAACTCGCTTATCAAATCTCCCATTTAGCAAGGAGTAAAACGCTGCAGTCTCTATTCACGAAACAACACTTGTTGTCTCCTAATTTTGCTGAATTACTCCGGTCACCTACGCGGCTTCGGTGGAATGGAAATTGTGTGCGCTTCCGTGGCTGCAAACCTCTCAGTTGGGCGGACGAACGGCAAGTGTCGGGTGGCAGGCAGCCAGGACACTCATCCCACGAACCCTTAATGAGTGAGGACCCTTTCAGTGCTTTCGCGTTTTAACCGAGCGGCGACGGGGTATTTATGGAAAGGAAAAAAATCCCTCATGAATAACACATTAATTGGAGCACCGGCCCTGTCTCCGAAGCATAAAGTGCCGCTCTCAACCCTCTCCAGCATAAAATTTATGCTTAACACGGCATTTTAAACAACCCATATAGGGAAAATACCCCTCTCCTGCTATTTGGAGCATGTCGAAACCTCAGTGTAAGTTGAGAATAAGCTCATGCTTTATTGGGATTGGTGTTGTAAGTATTCGCGGGAGATCGCCCTAATTTGGCGTATGGTCAAGGCAGCCAGGGTCTAAGTTTGTCCATGCTCAACGCAACCCTCTCAAGCAGATTCGTCCATGCTCAAGTTCTGAGGGAAATAAATGTAAAGTTTTCTAGAAATTTATTCTGAATAAATTATATTGAATAGAAATATATTTCTTCGTGTGGGTATTTGCTATTCAAAAGAACTGCTAACATGTTTATGTTGTGTTCGAAAAATTGAAAACATGAAATCCATCAAAGCAAAATTCCACTCTTTAGAAATTTGGGATTAACAGATTTTTCGCAATATATTTTTGAAAGGCGCTGCTTCAATTTTTGCCTCGTGAATGGGGAATATTTATGGGAAACTTCTAATGATGCTTAGGTATACATGTGCACAAAAAATATTTTGTCTCTCAGCTTTGATGAATGGACTTTGAAAATCACGGATTCAATCCCTTGAAAGATTTTTATAGTTTTTTTTTAAATTATGTAGGGTTTTATGTCCGTATAAATTATCCTTCGAGACTCAAAAATTGTTAACGTTATGCAATAATATTTTGTCATTTTTTCAAGTCAGGAATTTAAGTCATTTTTTACAAATTTTGCGACGCTGATGTAATAATTTACGAATTAGTTACAACGTGTAATATTAGTGCGAATATTTTTGATAGCCGATTTCAAAGAATTAATGGAGGAAAAGGTGACTCTCAAATAATGTAGCGATAGTTGATTGGTGCCTGCTCGCTCTATTCGACACCTACAACCAATGAGGTTGTGGTTAATTATTTGGGATCGCACCAACATCTGGATCATCGCATTTGGGTTGTTGAATTCTTTTATCGATCTAGAAACTCCTAAGCTAGTTCTCGGAGTGTTGATTGGCCCGGTTGGATATTAAAAAGATTTATAGCGCCCAGAATCCCTTAGGGAGCGAATACCAGGAAATTGTTGGGGCTAATTGCTGCCAGGAAGGTGAGTATGACGGAGATTTAAGTATCTAAATTCAGTTACGTAGTCATAAAACACACGTGTTCCGTCAGATTTAATGCATCAATTTTTGTCGCATTTACATCCACCTCACCTCCCCACTCTCCAATCTTTCCCCCGCCCCCATGACGCATACCAATATCCTTCTCCATTCCCCTCCTCGGTAGTTACTCGTTCCCTTTTCAATGAGCAGTGTGCATGTAGCGAGCATTGTCTTCCCCTTTTTACCGCACCGAGGGCAGTTTTCTAATGCGCCTTTCAAACGACTCCTCCCTCGTGACAATGCTCCGAGCGCACATTCATGAACTCGTCAACTGCACCGCTCCTCGTCCATATGTTTGGAGGCCGGAAGTGTCTGTACGCACAGTCAACAGCCACGCGCAAAACAAACAGAGCAAATTCGATAGAAATAATAACACCAGGGTTGGATTATATACTTATTTTCTCTCAGAACGTGCGTGATGATACTTCATGAAAGTTTCATCCAATCGTAATTGAAACTCAAGCAAAATTAGCGACTGAATTATCTATCACCACGTGTAAATTATGATTCGTATACACAGTACCCCTGTAAACTAATCTTTCTGTCAATAAACAATGTGAAAAGACCTGATAATACTCTCATATTTAATTTAATAAATAGGAATATTTTTTGTCCACGCCTATGATAAGAAGTAGAATCCAATATAGTCTAGAAATATGAAATGTACTACCAAGGCTTCTCATAAAGAGTAAGAATAAATGACAGGTTGTTATTACACCCTGTGCCATTATTACCTTTTATTATCGACATAGGCTCGTTGAAAATAAATGTTTTGACCATAGTTTTTAATTTACAAGCGCCTATTTTCTAAATGAAACTCAATTTAATTGCAAAATCCGATATTCAAGCCCAAAAATTTATCGATCGTAATATTAAAATTTATTAAAAAATCGTAAACAATCGTTTTTCATCCCTAAGGTCCGACAGAAACAGTAAATAAGAGAGATATTTTGTCGAACTAATAAAACTGGGAATAGATTTCCCCGAACATTTGAGGACTTTAGCAAATGCTAGGGGTACTTTGTTAGAGCATTTAATTTTTAATGTAAAGGGCTAGTGTCCTGATTCTCCTCTCTTCCAAACGGATATTTAGGCGGCTTGCGGGATAGTATGCAGCTGTAGATGCATAATTCTCCCACCCTCTCAGCATCTTGCTCATTTTCATTTTCCTCTTCTCACCACGTGCACAGTTTTCATATGAAGCCACAAATCTCTTCCTTTCCGGGCCACCTTCTTATCCTCTCTCTCGGAAAACCTCTGAAAAAAAATGTTTCGCGCTTTAGAAGGAGCGCCCTGAAGAAAAATAATAATTCCTCCGCTGAGACTTTTGCTCGAGGCGAAGATACGTTGAAGTCACAAACCTCTCTTCTGACAGCGACGCGCCGCAGAGGCTTATCAAACTTAAAATAAATGCCCACCAGCGTCTGGATTCGTTCTTAGGCGTTCATGTCTTCCATCGTACTCGCGCCATTGCGATTTGTACCGAGTGAAAATGGAGTAAGCCCGTTCCATACATCCAAAGGCGAGTAATTTATTCGACATTTTATTTTTCTTCCGCATCCTTGCCTTCAACGTTTTTTCCATGTGTACCTAAAACATAATTTTACAGAATATGCATTTGAAGTTCAATGTTTCACACCATAGCACCAAGGACTTAACTTCTGCTTTACCTTAGCTGATAAAACTTTGGAATATAAAATTAGAAATTATATATCCACTTTAGTTCATTGTGTCGATTACACAGAATTTTTAAGGGACTTTATATACGAAACATTTTTTAATCGCTTTAATCGTAGGGCATAGTTCTTTTTTCCGCTGAATCGCTCCCAGTAAAATTCATTTATATAAATTTTTATCCATAAAAAACTTCATTGCTTCGATAAAAATATCGTTACATCTGCCTCTTGCATCATATATATTTGCGTTTCATAACAATTCAAAATTATGAAAAAGCAATGCTACGATGAGTAAATTATCCTTCATGAAAGGAGGATGTCGGGAAACATTTCTTTGCTTTTGTTATCCTTTAAAATATTCAGAAAGCCAAAGTCCCTCGTTTGCAAGTTCGTGGAAATGTGATTCAAATCTCTCTGACTTGAGACTGGAAGATAAATGAGAATTTCCTTCGTCATGGTTTTTAGGTGGCCCCTCGGATTACCTCCGCACTCCAGAATTTCAATTTCCGTAGCCACCTCTGTCTGTCGAGTTTTAGAGAATTAAAAAAGACGGAGAAGTGACAAGCGCAAGACAAATGGTGGCGCAAAGAGCAAATAGGCTACCAAAGATTACGAGGAACTCGAGGGATTCCATGGTATCGTTGTAGCGACACTTTAAATTCTTTATCACTTAGAAATGCGATCTGGAAAAGTGTTGTGAGAGATTTGCATGCGACATATTGGTGAGTAAAATGATGATACAAAGCGGAGGTGGCAATGATCTCGAGTGTGACTGTTTTAGGAACTTTCCATTAGCGAGAATTTTTTTGACAGTGACAAAATGACAGATGACGGAAAATCAAATCTTACATTTAATGCTTGGAAACTGATTTCCAAGTGAAGATCAGGGAAAAGGGAATCTGAGAACCTCTACAGTTGTTTAGAAACCTATGCGATCCAAAAATCATGCGGTACAATTTCGGCAACTTCCATTGACAAGAACGAAATCGAGGGAAAGCTGTGTTTCACGGTCACTTTATGCAATAAATGTCTTATTTCCGGCCCATGAGCCGATGACCAAAGTAAAGTGGATCGTGTAAAGAGACTAATTTGGAACGTAAATTTTAAATCTGTCAAAAAGAGCCTAATTTCTATTACGCACGCAACCCATGTGGGTATGCATATCCTAAAGGCACTATCGGAGCAAGAGCATGTCTCAACATCAATGCCTCAAAGAGAAATCAAAATTTGAAATCCTACGGAATGCGTACTGTGCAGCCATTAGACATGTATTCTCAATAGCGGTGGCTTCAGGAGAGTAGGCTTGCCCTAACACTCAACTCAATTATACTAAGAGATACCGCATCCCACCCCCATGATGAATAGAAAAAATGACATGAGCATGAACGATCAACAGGTCGTTGGTAAGCGCCTCAAATATTTGTGTTTGCCTTTTCATTTTAGGGGAGATGAAATGCCACCAATTAAATCTTGCCTTTTATAAGGATCAGAAAATAAGTTAAAGGACAAGAGTGTAGAGAGTTTAGTTTTTGGTGATCCAAAAGAGGGCCCTTATCTGTTATCCAAAAGAAAAGTTGCTTGACTAAATGGTAAAATTCGTTGTAGTTGCTCAAACAAACCTTATTAACTTCTGCAGCTATCGCTTTATTGAGGTAAGTTTCCAGAGCAGCAGTAACGATTTATAAAGAAAAACTGGCTCCCCTTCATTCCGTGGAGTAGCGTGTATATTGTCAGTTGTTGCATTCATTACCGCATTTTCTACCTTATCCGACACCCAACCCGTCCGTCTTATCCGTTTATCCGACCCAAATCTCCAATCAGACTGCTTTTGAAAGGGAAGCGCTGAGTACAGGGCTGTCAGAGAATCGGACCGCGTGGAGTGTTTTTCCGCCTTCCAGAGAGTACCATCGAGAACAGCGAATAAATTGGAAGCTTTCTACATCACCATAGTATCATATCAACTATATGTTAACTATTCAGCACTCAATCGTGAAGGTTGGTTTCTGTGGAGCGAATGTTTCTAAACTACAATGGATGTGTAAAAAGGATATTTTCAAATATGAAACAGTTTTTCGGCTAAAAATTCGTCATTCTACTGTCAAGATGTTTTGATTTTCTCATATCAAGGAGTTATTAATATGAACTTCAAAAATTATACGTCTTAAATAATAAATGAATCTAATTAGGAGCATGGAAGGGTGCAATCTTGGACCTATAATTTCTAAGTGAAGTAATCCTCGGTGGAAGAGAGATAAAAAATGAACGTTAACTTGGATTTTAAAGACTTAAAAAACAAATAGTTTATTACCTCGAAGATTTTGCATTTCGTAATTAAGAACGCCTTATTCTCTTAATTGCGCATGGGATGTTTCAAGGATTTCACGCTCTAAATGTTGGTCACCCTCCATGATAACATATCACCCTCTCCCATTTTGATTGGTGTGATTAAATCGGAATGAGTAAGGTACTGGCGACGAAGAAAAAAAAATAAAACGGGCGCTGGGGAAAAGAAACCAAATTCCCGCCTGGGTTGAAGGAGATTCAAGGCATTAAAACATAATGACAAGAGTGTCTTATCCATGAAGATTACATGGTTTTATTGGAATAGAGTAAACATCCTCAAGTATTTCACTATCTAAAAGTTAGTGACTTAAATCTCTTCGAGCAGATGAGTCACATATAACTCTATCCTTTTCCGTGGGTGGAAAAAATGTAGCGGATTAAAGCGGATAAATTAAGTTCCAGCGAGGAATGAAGAAGGTATAAGCCATTAAAAAATAGCGAAATGAGTTTCTAATCCTTGAAAATGACGTTGGTGTATTGGTGGAGAGCAAACATTAGGCATCTATAGATATCAAGGCTATGAAAAGAAATGGTGGGGAAAAATGAAAGGGCGGAAAAAACTCGTCTCACGATTAAATTGGGTGGAAAGGAGAAAGTTTTGAGAACCCTTGAATTAGGGAGCACGTGAATGAGATAAGGACTCATATATTCATCCAGACGTTAATACGCTTCTCATTAAGATAAAAAAGTGGCCCTCGTTTCCCTGCTGTGAATCACTAATTTTCCTCAACTCCCTTCACTTTTCCACCATACGTGGGATGAGCAAGAAAGAGATGTCCAGTCCCTGCGTATCCCTTCGGGGAACGACCTTTACAGAAAACAGGGGTAGGATGGTCGGCCGGATATTAAAAAAAAATGGTAAAAGAAATAATAACATCTCTTTTCATGAATGTATATTTTTCCTGCTTTTTAAAAAAATCTGGCAAGGGTGGCTAAAATGAAAAAGCTCCTAGCAACATCACTAATTGGCGGTATTGAATTGCATGATGGGATTGGAGAAGCGGTGGTAGAGATAGAGAGAGTGAAACCTGTTCCACATTGCGTTGCGTACGTGCAAAGGATTTGATAGGTGCATGATTTTCTTTTATCTTCCTCGGAGGAATGCTCGGAACCATCTCAGGAGTTACTGGACGTTTTATGATGATCTATTTAGTCGATTTTCAAGCTAGTCTTATATTAAAATCTCCTTTTATAAAAAAATCTTCCTGGCTTTCTGGATCTTTTCTGTCTCTACGGTCTTGTAAATGAATTTGACGATGGTCTGATCACAGAAATAGCCAGAAATGAGACAAGGGAAAAATACATAAACCCCACTTGGAAGAGAAAAGAGGTCAGATATTTGAAGGACGCCCATCAAGTTGACAACGGAGAAGATCGGCTTGTGGGCCTATTATAATAGTGCCATAAAACGTAGAGAGATATTTTGAAAAGAAATATCTCGGCCTGCTGATGACTCACAGAATCTGCACGCCATCCCGTGGTCCAACATTCGATTCATTAACCCACAACGGATCATATCAGCAAAGCAAATGTTTAGAGTTAATTTCCATGTGAATTTTAAATAATATATCAAAAATTTTCTCTCCACTCATTGCCACGCTGCAGACATGTTTGAAAGACTGATAAAGCGTTAAAAACGGCAGCAAATATCAGGCTTCATTGGGACAGATGGTGGACTCCTCTCAATATTCCACCTGGTCTGGAGAGAGGGATGCATGATTTGATGCTCGGAAAATAAAAGGGCAGGTGACAGTGATCAGCGGGGAGTGCGAAGAAAAAGTTTACTCCGGCCCTCTGGTGAAGACGCTACTGGACCAAGGGGTGGGGGGATAGTCGAGACGGTTGTAATGAAAGTGAAGCGAGGAAAATGATAATTGAAGGGAAAGAGGGATTATGGGAGAAGGAGAGGATGGGTTGGATTTAGGATTTGGAAGGATGCGGGGAGGGTGGTAGTGGAGAAGAAGAAAGTCTAAGGGGTTGAGAGAGTCGACGAAACGGAGTTTTTTTTTGGGATATTGACCCTAGAAATATGAATGTGGAAATGAGGAAGATTGAAAACATCTAGTGGCAATTGAAAAAGCAGTAAATCAAGTGTTGGATTCATCAAAGAGGAAACAGAGGGAGGATGAAACTCTAAACTCAGATAAACTATTATTTGATCCAAAAATCGACCGAAGAGATCACACTAAACGGGGGCGCAGCCCTAGCTAGACTGGGCAAACTTCGTGCTTGAAAAGTATCGTTAATGATGTATTAATTTTAAGGTGCGTCTGATTGATCTATTTTCGAATTTGTAGTTTTACATTAAAAGTAATCAGGTGAAAGGTGAAGGTAATCTAAAGATATTGGGAAGGAAAAAAAGAGGTCATTTCCACGATGCAATATGTACTGTTTCAAAAAGGTTTTTTCGTCATATTTTCCAGTGGGTGCTTTCCATTCATGCGACTCACGCGTCGACTTGTGTCGGCTCGCGGCATTTGTTTATAACTCTCCTATTCCTGTGCGTTACCGTTTGTTGACTTGTGTCACAACAGTCGGCGACACACACCGAATGGAACACGAAAACCTTGACGCAAGTTGACTTGTGTCGACGTGTGTCAATGAATGGAAAGCACCCAGTGTCATATATATTTCCCTGATACGTGCTGTTTTATTTGAAACGTGTTAAGATGAGGAAAGTATCACCTTTTGAATGAAGTTATCCACATCTCTTTTTTTTCCTCAGAACCTCAAACATGCCTCCCTGTCGTATCTCTCCTCTTGTTTTGTCTAAACCGAAAAACTTTGATCTTTTAATGCCTGTTTTACTAATATAGAAGATATAAAAAGGCATGCAATTCAAAGGAACTGTTGTGCCCTAAATTTTACCGTCTCGGACTTGGAGGCATTTGAAAGTAGGCTTATTTTCTCGGTCACCATTGTCGCTTTAAAAACCGATTTCACTTCTGGAGAGAGCGAACTTCAGGGGGGACTGCCATAAAGGCCTGGCTACACGATACATTAACAGATACGGGTTAATGTCTAAATATATGAGCGCGTGAACGAACACGAAAATGCACCGTGTAACTACCCAACTTGTGTGAATACATGAACGGAAAATTGAACCTGTTCTAATTTGGTTCATGCATTCGTACATGCTCCGTTCCGCTCCACCAAAATTGTTCACGCAAACGTACATTATTGGATGGATGAGGCAGATACTTTGTGGAGATCCATTATGAGATATGAAGTGGAACACTTAGCACTTTACACATAAAAGTTTTTTATGTGTAAAGTGCAAAGTGTTTCACTTCATATCTCAAACGTACATTAACTTGTGCGTGTTAATGTACCGTGTAACCAGGCCTTAATATACCAATTTTATTATACAGCCCTGCGGGCTCGTAGGGGTAAATGCCTGAGAGAAAATATTTTTGCTTATACTCTGAATATAAATTTAGGAATTTAGAAGAAAATCTTTCAATTTTTCCACGTTAAGCAATGTGTTGCGAAATTTGACAGACTTACCTCAGCATAGGATTTGAATCAATTGCCTCAAAAATGATAAAGAGAAGATGGAAACAAAACTTTCCCATCGTCGCCCTTTTTAAGCACTATCATAGTTAAAACTGAGTGCACACGGTCGTTTCCATTCCTCCGCCAACAGAACGGACTCAGGAAATAAATTTGCCTGCGCCCACGCACGAAGGGAAGGCTTAATAAGTTTTCACTCCGCACGGTTTTATTAAATTTTTAATTTCGCGAGAGACTAAATTTATCGTGGCAAAAATTGGAGTCAACATCACTTCGCACTGAAAACTATCTTGAAGTTTTGGCAGGTTCATAAAATTTGAGAAAGAACGATGAAGTTAAAGAATATTGGACACCGAGTGGTTCAGCCGAATTTTAGATAATATAATGTGTTAATATATTTCACGAACTAAATGCTAAAGTTTCTGCAGGGGAAAAAATCAGCTTCTTCATTTGAATAGAGTTTTCGTCAGCGCACTGTAAACCTGGTAAATGCGACGCTAGAAAACTGACAGTTGAAATGTTTTCGCAGCAAATGACATGTTTAAAACCATAAGAATTTGAATATTATACAGTTAGCATGGGAAAATATGACCGTCCATAATAATTGATGCCTCTAAAACTTTTTTTGCGACAATGAAACCAGCATTCAGGGTAAAAAGGGGAACTTTATACGTTCCCGTATCTTTTGAGTCATTCAATTCCTTCCAGAAATCGTTCCTTTGCTTTTTTTGGTTTATCCTTTCCTGTCTCCGATTAAATATTTTCCCCTTCGGATTGATTTTTTATTTTTACTTTATTCCTTAATCACTTTTTCGATTCACATCTTAAAAATGATTGGCGAAAGATCGTATCATTTCAGTTCTACTCCTATGCCTTTCTCTCCCCAACATTATCGTCACATGTAGTGATTGTCACATGTAGTGACTGCTTCTTGCCGGCGGCATATTGATCTTCATCCATTAAAACGTTCCATTTCGGTCTTCATTAAAATCCGTATTTTTCTCCGATCCTGATTTGACATTGGCTATTTCCAAGCAAACGAATCAACTACGTAGGCCCTGTGGAAAGCTATCTGCTTGAAAAGTCTCAGGAATATTAGCAAAATCGTGCGTGGGTGGACATGTGCTTTGAAAAGATGAGTTCAGTGAGATGTAGTGGTGGCATATATTATAGGTTAACGTCCTAATGTCCCGTGCCCTTTAATACGTGTATGTATTCAAGTTCCTACTACGCACAGGGGCCCATCCCCTTATTTTAGCAGTACACACGAATCCTCCAGATGAACCCATCAATCATCTTCCTTCTTCATCCATCTCTTCCTTCGCCCCCTCTATACTCGCCTCCACAAAGATACGGCCAGACATGCCTTTGGTAGGATGCCAAAGTAATGCAACGGTGTAATCAAGGGACGGCGACGGGAGTACTGTTGTAGCCGAGAGGTGTTGGATGTCAATGGGAGAGAGGAAAGGGAGGAAAGAGAAGTATGGCGAGTGAGTGAGTCTTTGGAGGGAATGAGAAGATTGGAAAAATAAGTTTGGGCAAATGAGGAGAGCTGAGTAAAAGAAGGTTTTGCGATTGTAAAAAGTTAGAGGGGGAGGGGGGATTGATACCAAATTAAGGGGGCGGAGAGAGTAGGAGACGAGGGATGAATCCGAAATGTGTAGAGGCAGGAAAAGGGAGCACGGCAGGGGATGGCAGAGGGGTCGAGGCGATGAAAAGGGGCCGAAGGAAAATCTACTATCTTTGCGGGTGAGACAACTGCCTTCGGAAGCGAAGGAGTGATGGCGAGATCAAGTAATACCGCGGACTAGTTTAGCGCAGTCAACGACTGTTCACTGCCAAGCGGCGGCACTCCAAGGTGATGTGAATCTGTCCCTGGTTAAGATAGGCCATCCAAAGGATATTTAAGTGGATGAATATGCAGTGAAATGTCGACAGGAGGCCATGTGTATTTATGCTTCCCATCACCCGGGGGAGGCGGCAGCAGCTCTTCTCCATATGAGTGAAGGTGTAGACCACAATAGTCAGCACAGCGACACTCATTTCCCTGCAGACGGGATAAAATTTACTTTAACGACTTTGGTACTACCATGTGGAAGGCAAGGGGAAACCTGGAAGAGATAGAAGGAGTGACTGGAAGAATTGTAAAACAGAAATGATGGTGTACCGCAAATAATTGATGAGAAAAGTGACGTCGAAAAGGATTAGTCTAGTAGATTAATAAAAAGTCGATTAATCCTCACATAGATTCCTTATCGGCGCTAATGGTTTTAAAAATGATTTAAAAATTTTCCATTCCAATGGATCATTTTTAAACTTTAGATGATATGGGAACTATTACTCGGATGGGATGGAAAAAATGATCATATGATTCAGACTTTTTCCATTACTCTATCCCTTTCTTTCTCATTTCGATACATGATAGGACACCGCAAGTCGAAGAGTTACGGCCACAATATCCAGCAGAGGGTGGTGCCACACTCGCTAGAACAGACAAGGGTTTGAGAGCGAGGGTTTATTTGGGCAAAAGCGGTGCCTACCTCCCTTAGCGGGGAGAGAGACCGCTGAGAGTTGCGTCCGGTATAGCGTGGGAGAAGGAAGAAGAAAGTTGAAGGGAAAGAATGTGGGATTTGGGGAAGTCATGCATGGGGGAAGGGGAGGGAGAAAAGTTTTGATATCGTTTGCGGGGATAGGGTTGTAAGGCAGGAAGGAGAAGTTAGGGATGTTGATGGGTCCAGGGGATTCGTGTGCTCTGGGTAGTGATAGGATGAAGGGGGACGATGGGAGGGAAGAGAAAAGTTTCCCCGACACTAACTATTGGGGGATAAACAAATACTGACAGAAAAAAGGATCTCATGCAAAGTTTCTCCGACTTCATTGTCTGTCGTAATATTTAGTCATGAAGTGATCTGCATCCGACAAAAACTTATAATCGCTATCATATTTTCCTAAACACTCCATTTAAGAGAATAAAATTGTACTTTGCGCAGCCAAATAACTACATAACTAATCAAAACCATTGTAGTGAAGCACTAAACACCAATTAAGCCTCGAATAAAATACCGCCTTTCCATTACCATTGTAAGCTTTTTAAGATTAATCATATCACTTGGTCGATAGGCATACTGCCACAGGTCTCCTAATGAAAGGAAAAAAGGGTCACCCGTAAATAATGAGCGAGTCATCTTCGAATAACATTTTCAATCTCACTTTATAAATACTCCGAAAACTTTATCGGTTACATTAGAAGGAGGAAGTAACAAATTTTTCTAGCGTCGGGCGTGGTATGATCGCAGGGGCACTTTGCAGCGAGTAAAAATGGAATACGCACCATTTTATTTCTAATTCATCCAACTTCCGTGCGGTGGAGAGTCTTGTGGAATGATAAGAGATGATTAGAAGGGGAAAACGAATAGAGATGTAGGAGGGGCGATAGGAGATTCAGCGGGGAGACAGGAATTTTCAGGAGACTCGGCACTGCGCGAACGAACCAAGGGTGGAGAGTTGAGAAGGATTTGTTGAGCGAGGGAGCAAATAGGGGGAGGATTTAGAGGGGTGAGTAAATGATCGCTGATACAGAAAAGAAGCCTTGAGTACAGAATTTGAATGGAAAATCGACAGCCATCCGCGGGAGGGACGTCCTCAAAACGATGGCGCACAAATTCACATGTGGATGTACCTCCGGGACCAATCCACACCGTATCCTGTCGCCTGGCCTCCCAACTCGCTTGTTCGCTTTGCAACCGTAACGACTTGTGATGCTCAGGAAGGAATGCCTTCTGGTGGCAGATAGAGAACAGAAGTGAGCCATACCCAAGCTGCATGTTTTTTTTGGAGCCTTCTAAAATCGCATTAATTATGCCAATATGAGAAAATAATCCGTTTTACTTTGATGTTTTTACAATTTTCAATTTATTTTAGGTCCTTGAGTCATATTTATGGGTTGAGAAGTAGTCTCCCGAGCATGTTCTTTATAGGCGTTGAAAATTAATTTTGATGTACGTAGCGTTGTTCACCTAGAACTGAAGGAACAGTTTCTGGTGGTAGAGAGGATTAAGAGGTTGTCATTGACATATGCGCCGTATCCAAGCTGGTTTCTTTTTTGTGAAGCATTCTCCCCCCGAATCGATCCCTCATTTACTATGCCGAATTAAAATAATTTTCGATTTACTTTGACGGTATCACCAGGAGGCATCCGTATCAGATCTTTGAATCATATAGGCCAAATACTAGTGTCCTGAGAATGTTCTCTTGGGCGTAGACAATCGACTCAGTCACGTCATCGTCATTATCACTGGTCAACAATCCTAAGATTGGTGTGACGCAGCTCTCCACTCAGTTCTCCTATCAGCCAATCTTTTAGCACCAACAAATTTCTTCTCTTTCACATCCTTTTTTACCTGTTCTAAATATTTTGTTCGAGGTCTTCCTTTTGAGGATTTTTGAATAAAGTGTTGGCAACCACTGCTGAGGCTGTACACAGCTCGGGACACAAACCACAGAGTTATTTATTGAGATGAATTAGAAAAACGAAATTAGAAATAATAATGAAAAGAAGACGTCTTCCTCGCCACCTCATGGTAATATCATGGGAACTCCTTGAAAGATTTATTACATTCTTAGTTTTAATTTTGTTGACAGTATTAATAAAAAATCTTATTTATTGTGCCTTTACCTTAAAAATAATAAAACCTTACACTATGCGATAGCACATTATTCTAGTATTATCTAGGAATATGTTAACCTAGTTGTATATGGGGATATTTTGAGAAACCGTTAGAAAGTACTTTATTATGCCTCTTTGTTTTTTTATAACCTCAAACAGCTTGCGAAGCACAATATTCCTACGCAAACCTTGATCATTACAGTTTTTGTAGGAACCCAGGGAGGTTAACGAGGATGTGGAACTAATTTAAAATTACCGACAGTATTTCCATATATATGTGCATTTTTCATTGCAACGGATGTTTTAATTAAAATTCTCTTAGGTGTTACTTCAAGAGGTTAATTATTCCAAATTCGGACCTGTGAACAATGAATTTATTTACCATTGAATTTCGTTGAAATAATAAAAATGGGATCTAATGGTATTTCAACTGTTAAAAAACTTTCCTAAGGTATATATTTGACACTAAAATTAGATCCATGGCATTTTCCATCCTTGGTTCAAGATTGATAGGTCAGAAAAATCCAGCTATTTTGTGATATGCATTCCAGTGATTCATGATTGAAATTCCTCGTAGTGCAAACCTGTGTATAAATTGGAAATTTCTTGGTAGGTACATGTAATTGCCTACGCATAGTGGTGACGAAAATCTCATTTAGTCCCATGATCTGGTGAGCCCTTTATATGTTTAACCCCCGTCGCGTCGTGGATATTGCATTCCAGTCGGTTTAGCGGGTGAATGTATCGCATCATCATCTGCGTTCATGTTGAAGCACACTTGCAGATAATTCAGTCCTCCTCCTCTTGTACTTGAGCGTCCTGCTAAACGTCACCAAGTCGGCTGACTCCAGAGGGGCGCCAGGGAGAATTTGATTCGGACTGTACAGCCGGGTTAAGGCAAACACGCACAGGGGTCGAAATAGAGACTGCGGTCGCAATGCGATGCCGTCTATCGGGTGGATGAGCGGAAAGCGGAATGCCGAGGGCATATTATGTGCAAGTGAACAGGGAGTCCTCTTCATACATTCTAGGATTTGACCGCCAATGCCAAGGTGAGTGGCGGGAAAAGGTGCTCTCTGGCTCTGTTAGGGGGTTGGAGGGAATTAAAGTAAATTCGTCCACGGATGAGTAGCACTCGCAAGCAGGGGCGGATGAGTGAGTTGAGTTCCAAGGGTTGCTTTGGTTGGTACAAATAAAATGATATTTGATAATCCTTAGCGAAAAACTTGTTTCACCTTCCGTTCACGACCTATTCTTAAACTTGCATGGAACTTAAAAAAGCGTTTTTCATAATGTGTCACATTAACAAAAGATTTCAATATCACACACATTTTATTATATTACACATGCTTTCAACGATCTAAATAATTCAACGCGTAGTGTTACAGCGCATGGCTATTAATATTTGAAGGATTAGTAGACAAATTGAAATTGGTGTTAGAACACAGCAAATCTCAAACTTCATTGCTAAAAAAGGTGTGGAAGGAACACGTGCTATTAAGGGCAGGGAAAAGATCAAGAATAATGTGTTGGTGGGGAGGTTTCGTCACGATAGCGATTCTATCCTCAGATCTAAGGGAACAAGGGAATTAAATAATATGATGGGTGTGGGGTGATGAAGTTGCCGAATGACATATCGATATCTCCACTGCAAAAACACTCAACAATCGGCCACCGAATCAAGTCCGCTCATCTGGTAGCCCAACAATACGAATCCGCTCAGCTGGCAGTGTCCGGAGCATAAACGCTCATCTCCTATTCTCCAAGCTTGGAGGTGAGCGTTTATAAGAGTTTTTCAACCCGACATTAGTTTATTGTTAGTAAGCACGACCCTCGCCATATGTGCCACAGAGTGGACTTGTGACGTCAACATCTTGTTCGGTAAAACCCATCCCGAAGTTCGCTCTGGAAAAATGGCTTGGTGGTGGAACTGGTTAACACGCCTGACCGGCAATCGGGAGATCCGGGTTCGAATCCCGGCTAAGTCAAATATTTATTCATGGCGAACATTCCTTTGGTGTATTTAACTTAGTGTGCATAACTTAAAGGCGTACAAAATAACTCATTCTATTCAGTGATTTTGTTTATTCTATCAGACGCAAACCAAGTACGATATGGAAAAAAAATCGTACAAAGATAGTTAACACTTTGCGTGCCATGGACGTAATATTACGTCCTGCCAATCCTTCTGAGGATTGCCATGGTCGTAATATTACGTCTTTCCATTTAATTGGCCTTGTATGCGTGAAGCCGTAATATTTCGCCCGTGGTTCTTTTCCAGTTTAATGCTTAGGGGTTCTGTTTTTCAAAAATCAACTGCTCGATGGAAAAAGAGTTCAATTTATGCCTTGAGGACGAAAAGTCCTCTGCAGCTACCGGCATCCTCGTCTTAGGCCACTTAGTGTGAAAATTCTTTGGGCCAATGGACCGTTCGTTGAGGGTGCATTGACCCTTTTTGTCATCCAGGATTTATAATGCTTTGCTTGGAACAATGCTTTTTTATGATTTCCATGCTTTAAATAGTTCAAATTGAGCGTATTAAAAAAAATTATTATGCATGCTATGGCGGTACATCATATGTTGCAACCTTTTTATTTTTCAAAAACAGTAGGTTTTCATTGTTAAATTATATATTTAAAAATTAGCAATAAATGTTATTCAACTAATTCATAAAGAAGAGCAAAGTCCATTTTTATTGAAATGAACATCGATATAATTTTGATGCTAATGTTTAAAAAATGTACGAATATAGTAAAAATTGGCTGGATTTTTCAGTAGGGCTTTAAATTTAGCAGCCGGCACTCAAAGTGTTAAAGCTTTAAATATACATTAAAAACTGGAACTACTCCTCATCATTTTGATAGTATCATTATTTACAGGATAATTCAAACGGACGTCGAATACATTCATTTATCACTCGAACTCTGAGAAGCCCACTTAAAGTGTCCGTTTGTTTTGGAGCAGCGCATTGATATCTCGCATTGAAAAGCATAAAGAGAAAAGGCTTATTCGACACAATGCATCTAAGACCTTTTTATCGGGAAAAGTTGCAACAAAAGGTTAAGAAGAGTAATAAATGAAATTTTTATGTGATTTTGAGCAGAGAGGTCTTAGTATAAAATGGTGGACCACCCTCTTCCTCCATTTCCCTCCATTGGGCTCTTTTATTTCCCATCTTCAACGCATACTCTATCTCTCTCATAAATAAGATATGCTTTACTCAAGTGCCTCTTAAATCATTCGCACGTCTTGCGCAAATCCTCATCGAAAAGCGATATCCATACCAGAATCCCCCAAAACCACCTCTTTCCCCTTACAGCTTCAATATTCCTCATGAGTGCCTCCCGTGCAAACTCAGTGCTGCCCATCTTCCACAAGCAATACTTTCCCGTCTAACCCTCTCAAAAATCTTTAGGCAATGATTTTTATGATGGGAATTCCCTTTTCAATATTCTTGTAATGCCGCGATCAGCTCCTTTCAAGGAGCAATCCTGATATTTTTTTGTATTATTCTCAATATCGATGTCATGACTACCATTCTCTTTTTCTCCCCAATCTTTACCTTTTCATATTTTCAGGGGGATGACTCACTGGGCATTGTGCTTTCCCTTTCGTCATCGCGCGATTTTCATTTCAATGGAATAAGAAGTTGGTTGTGTGCCCTTTTTAGTGGCATTTAGTCCTCAGATCCAACTCATTTCTTTCATTGCCCTTCCCCGACGAGTCTGATCCTTCAATTGTGCGATCCTTAGTCTTTCTTCGTGAATGAGAAAAGACGTCTTTTTCCGTCTTGCTCAGCGGATTTTTGGCTTGAGGAGTTCATTGTGGTAGGTGGCACGATGGACTCGGAATAATTTGTGTGGCATTAAACTGGCCTACTATTTTTTTCCGTTCTCTATCTTCTTGCGGGGTGCAATGAATTGTGGGCGGCGTCTCGCGACCGCAGCTTGACACGTCTTATGAATTTGTCGGGACATGCGATGCACGCGTCGAATCACCACGTTGTCCGACTGACGTTGTGGGCGGCACGATCTTATTAAAACAAGTGCATGGTTCCTCACAACTCACAGCGATGGAGTCAAGTAGATGAGATACTGAGTCGTAGGCGGACGATGTGAAGATCTATAGCTCATGCTCCTCTGGGAATATCACTAGTTCATTCCAGTCAATCTCATTCGTTTGGAATAACTGATGTGCAGAAAGTAGCTATACTACCAATTATACCAACTGATGGAGGCAACATTTTTTATTTCTGGAATAAGTTACTAGTCACGCAATTTCCGCATGATTACCTTTAAAACGTCGTAATATCAGTTACTAAAGAGTCCTTTTTCGTTAAAAAAAAATTAAAAATGAAGTACCGACTGTTCAAGCAATATATATTTGGAGCATGAGATACTAACTACCATTAAGGTAGAAGTGGCTTTCCTAAACGTTGAGTTTCCTAAACTCATGAGTATCTAGGTGGTCATGGCTTACCCTGGTCATTCAAGTGTTAAGTTATCTAATAAAAAGTAACCTAAAATAATGCTTGAATGATTATCTTTATCCGAGATTAATAGTGCTTCAGGGAATGTTTGATAATATAATGTCAATGAATCGGTTTTGGGATGCGATACCTGTCAATGTATTTGATAAAGTACCACGAGATGGAGTAAATGCTAAATTACTTGGTGATGATTGAAAGAACTATTTGACTAGCACTGTCATAAAAATAGCTTGCAAAGTTCCACGTAAAATTTAATTCTTCTGTGGAAAATATCTGTAACTTGTCGCCTTCATCAAGATTTTATACCTATACTAGAAATCCACATTATTTCCTGAAAACTGGATCATTTTAATAGATTTTTTGAAGATATAAATAAGTAGTTATTATAATGATTAAACAATCGCGAAATGGAGAATGTAAAAAAACAGAACAAACTTTAACAAATCGTACTATATATTTTGTTATATTATTTCCATATTGGTATTCCGAATGGCTCGCATAGAAATATTGAAGTAATATTATATTAGACAGGAGCTGAATAAAATGCGTGAATTTATGTCCTTCTCCGCGGAAATATGGGAATAATATCATTTTTGATCTTATAATGCCAGCATAAAATTTAGCAATTGACTTTAGGGAGTAAAGTCAAGTTATACACGTCTTCATTTAGATTGCGAGGCCCATCCACCAAGTCTTTCACCTTTTCTCATTATGCAAGGAAAGAATTTTATTGAGGAAAACTTTTTTATTATACATACATTTTAAACTATAACCCTAAAACTCCTTACAACCCAAAAGTTGCCCCGAGTGACCAACACCTTTTTTTTTCTTTTAAAAAACTCCCTGGGGGACCGAGATTCAAGTAAGTCTAGGGAAGGCAAGACGCAGTCGACAGTTGGCTGCGAGACGCGGTGGGAGAGTGGTACGGCGCCGGTATTAAAAAGCTGGTTAAAAGGATGCAAAACGTAATTGATCATCAAGGCGTCTATGTATAAAATAAGAAAAATGCTTAGCCTTTACAATGATATACGGAAAGTTGATATTAAATTTATTTTCCAGTTTAAAAAAATTAGGAGACCTTACTTTTCAATACCCCTCGTTTCAGTTATTTTCTCATTATTAAAGATAATAACCAACTTAAAACTTGGGTTCATGAGCTCACTTTCCCCGATCAAGGATTATATTTTGCTTCCTATTTAGAATAGATTGGAGGCATGCCATGAGAATTATGTGCGGAATCTTAGAATTCTATAGAAAATAGTCATATCGTCCCCGGAGCATAAATGATTCGGCTTCTCACCCTTCCTCCCTCTCACCCCCGACCCTTGCTTGGCCCACGGAGGGCAAATAGGAAATGTTGGCTACAACACTGACTGTGTGAGAGAGGTTTGCAGAGTACTTTTCGACTGGAAAAGGAAGTTTGGGTCCACAGCAATCGGGGCTGCGAGGGAGGGAACATAAAGTGTCTGAGTGTGGGGAAATGGCGATCGGTAGGGAGGGAAACAGATAGAGAGCTAGCATCCCTTCGAGGAGGATCGTCTGGAAAGGCTACGTGCTTGCGTGAAGAAGGCGTGGAAGATGAGATATATATGTATATATCAACTACGGGAACTGCAAATGCCCCCCAGTGACTACTGAACCATTCTTAAGAAAATGCTGCAAACGCATAACTTTACTAGGTTTATGATGGTGCGTTCATGAAATAGACACCTCTGAATGGAAAATGCTTGCCACAACCTTTATATTTGGTGTCCAAACCTTTATTTCTGGATAGATTTTGACTTCAACATCCTATGAGGTGGGAATCCATAACTAGTGATAGCCTCATAGTTCTTTCAAACATCGCCTAGATTATTACACATATTTTATCTCGTGGTACCTTATCTGAAGCATTGTGATCTATCACATCCCAGAACTATAATATAGACATAATATCATCAAGTATTTGCTCTATCACTATAATTATCGGATAAATATTTTTGATCGAGCATCATTTTAGATTATATTGTTCTATATACCAAGGTTGGTATGGTAGAGCTATTCCATCATGTACTGTTGAACTTATTTCTATGCCAAGTCGTCAATTGAAAATGATTAAGTGTATCAAAACTTGTCCTCTTATTGGATTTCTTTTGAAATTTGGAAAGTCACAATCTACCTATTTATTGATCCAGACATTAAGAGGAAGAGGGAGTATCCCTTCGTTGACGATCGTCTGAGAAATTTGTGTGCTCGCGCGGCAGGGAGATAGGGAGAAGAGGTCAAAGTGGCGGAGGGAGAGGATGGCTCTCTTTCATTGAAGGATCGCCGCAGGGTTAGAGGGTGCTTTAAGGGACCTGAAGAGGAAGTCAGGCGGGTGAGAGAAGAGGGAGCTGGGGTTGGAAAGTTTAACGGCCGACATTGCGGCGGCGAGAGGCCATGGAGGCATAATAAAATGTTGTGCTGTGCTGTCTGCCATTTTTAGAGTAGAGGGGACGGTGTGTGGCGCGGGAGAATCTTCTCTTTTGGGATGAAGAGGATAATGGGAGGGTCCTTATAGAAGAATGGAACGAATATCGTCTGGAGGAGAGTGGGACGGGGGGATGAGTGAGAATTGGTCCGCACTCCCATTGCTTCTTCATACCTCGCCTAATGATTGAAAGCAGACAATGGAATAAGGAAGGAGTTGTGTACGTTAGAGGAGGATTTGGAAGTTTTTAAGAATAGAATCGATTTTCCTTCAGCTCAGTCGAATAGTTAAAAGGAAAGCAAATAATATAGTAACACCTCGTTGTTGAGGGTAAATAAGTTAAACTATTTTGGATCATTCCTTTAAAATGGCATACGGCATCAAAAATCGGAAACATATATTTAAGTGTGCCTATCTGCTTACTCCACTGACTATTACAGGTGTGACTAATGGTTTTTTAAACGTAATTTGACGACTTTCATTAGGAATCACTGGTAAAGGATATATTTTGCCAATTTTTAATTCACTTATAATAGCTCTTTTCCTTCCAATACTGTTTCACAATTCGATGCTACTGAAAAAATAGCGTGCAAATTATAAGATTTGCGATCTTTCATATGACTAAGGGGTATTACAATGTCAATACAATAAAAATTTAAATCCATATTTTGTTCATAAAGGAACTTTATTTAGCTTTCAGATGAAAGCAGGTGTAAAAACAAAAGATTAAGTCATAAAAAATCTTATTGCACTTATGCTTCAAGATCGTACTTAACTGGAGGTACCTATACATTGCCATTCCATATTTTATATTATATTTCATTTTAAGATGAACGTAATTTTTAAATTAAAAAAGTTTTAACTAAATTAAAGTTATAAAAAATGTATATTATAATTATTATAATAATTATTGATAACATATACTCTGAGTGGCTGGTTTCTTGAAAGATTTATCCATACCATCCTTAAATTGTGCTCTCTGTCGTAATCAATATTATGTATATTTATATTTGAGCAATAATGGCCATGATATGAACGCCGGGTAAGCTTCCACTTTTCTATACATCGTAAAATAGTGGAAGAAAACTCTAAAAAGTGTTAAAAATCAGTGAAAAATGGCGTCATGACATTTAAAAGAGAATTATATTTTACCACCTCGTCAGGTGTAGTCCTCAAATTTCCAAAGGGGAGATCGACGCGTCGGTAGTTTAACTCACTAAAGCATTCCACCTGAAATCGGGGATCAGCGTTCGAATTCCTGTAAAGGCGAATCATTTATTTTCTGTGGATTTTTCACACAAATTGTGCATTGCGGGTGTCTCCGTGAACCTATGACAGTTGCAAGTCCCGGTATACTTTTATTTTATTTTACTCTTTAAATCAATATTTTCCGGTACATATACGGGTGAGTCACAACCGTCATCCCAATGTAGGGGGCTGTGTTTTGCAAGTTTATGTTTTGTGCTCTTTGAACTATTTCCAATTTATCAATCTCTTGAATTCCAGCGGAAATTCAAGTGGCTGCGACGTCAAAGGTGTTTCTCAAATGAAAAAATAGGGTTCATATGAGCGTTAATCTCGCAATTAGTGTTTCAGCCACTCTGAATGTGAATTTATTGGCTATTCTGTGCCAATATTCCAGCTCATCAAAGCGATCAGTACCTTAATTTTTCAAATAAAAACATTGATAATGTGAAGAGTTTTTCATCAAATATTAAGAGAATCGCATGACATTAAGACACGCACGCTTTCGGCCCCTTGCCTCGTTCACTTACACCCCACTCTTGTCTCATCCCTAAGCGTGGCTGAGGAGATAAGCCACTGGAAAGTTTGCGTTCCCAGGGGCGGCGTCGCATGGTCATGATTGTAGGGATATTGGTGATCGCGCCACTGATTACACGGCTAATTAAGTTCTGTCGAGGAAAATTGGAAGGAGTAAATGGAGTGAAAATGGGAAGGTGTAAGCACGGCACTTGAGGATAATTGGTTAGATTGATGGCGTATCTTGAGGAGAGATGTGAGATTATGTGGTGAGCCATTAACGAGGCATTGACGGAAGAAGGTATGATAGGGGCCTATTTTTGGGGTTACTTCAGTACAGTAATTGGACATTGAAATCGCTCTCGCCAGTAGATACATTCAGGTGAAAAGTCAATGCCCACAGGTATTGAACTATAAAAAATCTAGTGCCTTTTGTAGAGCAGCAGATGAAGGCTTTGTTTGACATTCCCTTATACCTATCGGGGAAATTATTCTCTGACCTATTACAAGATAGCTCTCTTGATTCACGTAGGTTAATGAATAATTTGACCTTCGATAAAAGCCAATTTCCTTGTAGACCTCAGGACGAGTGAACTTTCTTGCGTCCATTTTACTAGTTGAAGCAACAATGGTATTTCAAAAGATTAGTTAAAGATAGATTCAGAGGAGTGAGGAGGATCAACGATGAGGGGATAGTATAACCTCATGTCGTCAAAATCGTATTGGTATTTGCAATGGTAGTTGCAAAAGCAACAATGGTATTTCAAAAGATTAGTTAAAGATAGATTCAGAGGAGTAAGGAGGATCAACGATGAGGGGATAGTATAACCTTATGTCGTCAAAATCGTATTGTGGCACTTGTTATCAGAGTTAAAGCCATTAAGTTATCGCTTTCCTCTTTTAATTTTAAAGAGGTTCAATATGAGGTATTAGAACGAATAAAGTACTAAGGGTGGAAAAATAATTTGTCCATTACCGTCAATAAGTCAAGTGAAAATGCGTGGCGTGGTTTAATGCTTTATCAATTCAAAACTTGTTGTGTTGCCGAAACAAAAAGAAATGAGAAAAACGCGAGAGCAATGATGATTAGGAACCACACGCACTCACCTGTCACATTCATTTTCAGCGCCTGTGGAGAGCGCTTAGCATTTTATTTGGAAAATTATGCGCCGAAGCCGTATTTCATGGCTGCAGAATGTGCTGGCGAGAGCACAAGCACTTCCACACGCACGCACCGACCCAAGAGAGCATAAAAAAAGTGCACCAACGGGTGATCACGTACCAGAGATATGAATAAAAGGGGAAGAATCGTAATAATATTTCCCAACTGGAATCAATTAGGGAGCGTTATCACGTTTTGGCTGTAGAAACAATCTGTGGAAGAAAAAAATACTGGCTATCAAAATGATTAGAGATGCGATAAATTTGAAAAACTTTATACTGAGCGAAACCATCCCGTTATGAAATAATTGACAATCATTCAGCCATCTACTGATTAAACCATGTGTTCTCATGCTAACATTCTTCACACGAAGGAAAACATTCAACTGCTTCTGTAGTGAATAATTTTTAAATTGTGTACTATTCCTTAATTATTTCCTATCAGCTCATGTTCATAATCTTTGTTAGCTTAGTTTTTTTCTAATGAGCGTCTGCTGATGTTTCTTAACCAGTATGACTCCCGTCTCCAACCTGGCTTCGATCATCCCCCTCACGAACAACATAAGCTAGACTGATGGTATCCTCCCAGACCACGAAGCCAATACTCCCAGACCAATAGTAACTCTCCCCCGCACACAACCTCCCAGCCCCTTCATCAGCTCCTCCTCGTCCCGGCAATGCCGAGCACATTTTCCGTCTTGTCTCTTACGTCGTCTCCCTTGGTCCCATAAACCTCTCTCCCCTCTTCCAGAGATGTTTCTAAACAAGAACTTCCACCCACCCAACCCTACCATTAACACCAACCCCCTGAGCGTGTCTCTCTCCTCCCTTTAATTGTTATCCTTCCCTCTCCTCTTCCCTGCGAACGCTCGAATTTCCCGCCGATATCTCCGTCTTGTTTACGCTCTCGCATACAGGCGGGTGGTGGTCCGGGTTTATCCGTGGACGATTTATCCTTTCATTATTTATCCTTCAACTCTCTCCTGTCTCTTCGCTGCTTCTCTATATCCCCTTATCCCTTTATTTTTTTCCCTTGCTCTTCCTTCCAACCCAGCTAAGTCCACGACCCTTACTCCTTATTCACTGGTCCAATCCTCCTCTTTCAGACTAGGGTTTAGCTTTTTAACTGTCGTTAAAAAAATTCAAGGAGGAAAAATAAAGAAATGACAGAAATCCTTACTTCCTTCCTTCTTTCCACACTCTCCTGTCTCTTTGGTGCTACTTTATACCTCCTTTCCCTTTGCCTTCATTTCTTACTCTTCTCTTCATTCGGTGTCCGTCGCAGCTTAGACCACGACCCTAACATTTTATTACTTGTTCCGATCCCTCTTTTCCTGATTACGAAAAAGATTTTTTTATAGCCATTTCACAAGAATTAAAGACAGAAATAAATAAAAAGGTGAGGAGAGGAATAAATAAAAGAGAAGGAAGATAGTACTTGTGTAGCATTCTTTACTTAATTTCACCGAACATTAGGTAATCCATTCGCCATCCTTCTCCCTTGCTTATGTGAAAGTGTAGAAAAAAATACGAGTATTAGCAATTTTTTAAGGGGAAAATCTTGAGCCCAGAATTCAAGCTGAAATGCACACCTAGAGCTCTAATTGGAAGTTTTCAGTGTTCTGGATGATATGACTGGATTAATTACCTTTCAGAGAAAATGGTGGTATTTAGCATAAAATTCTTCTGTGATTTAGTGGCCTGTTGATCGATGCCAATATGATTCCTCTTCATTGAGTCTCCCTAACAGCTTTTTCCACTATCCTAACTTTTTATCACTTATACCAATTCCCCTCTTTCGGATTATGGTATATAATAGCCATTTAACGAGATTTAAGGAGGATAGATAAAGAAACGGTGAGGAGAGAAATAAAGGAAAGAGAAAGAAGACAGTGATTTGTGATTCATTCTTTACCTTATCTTCAAAGGAATCTAATTTCCTTCCTTTCCCATCCCTTAGCCCGGGAGAGCGTAAAGAATTTACGCCCTTTAAAAGAATCCTTCAAAGTTAGGAATCTTGAGCCAAGAACTCAGGGCAAGCGTGAAACGGGAGCTATGCGTGAATTTGCTGAAAACTGAAAGTGCCCAGGGCGAAATCACTAAATTAAAATAGCTATTAATCCCCTTCATAAGAGAGTGGTATCATTAATTTGGAAATTTTTTTTTGTAATTGCATGATAAAGTAATCGGTTCAACTTTAACGTGGACTGAGATGATGTAACTACTACGCTAGTCTGGGCAACATTATATACGGTGTAGTTTGACTTTCATCAAAGAAATGCTTGTTCAATTTGCTTATTAATATAATATGTTCGTTTTAATAAGAAAAAAAGCAAATTAATATGAGCGCTACTGAATCACTTTTGGTGATGCATAAAATAGGATTTTTAGATTGAAAGGGAGTAGGCCTTACAGTAAACGGAAGAAGGCAGTGCTGGACGGAAAGGGAGGCACCTAGATCACTTCTTTTAGTACTCCATGGAAATCTACCTAAATCGGTAGAATGTTATAGCAATAACCTCTAGCTTTGCATCTTCCGAAAATTAAGCCACTCCTTTGTCTTCAACGCGTCAGTCAGTCGCGTCACATTTTGGAACTCTATTAGTCGCGCGGCGTCTCACGGACACCATCTTGGAATGGTTAAACAAAATGAATGTAAGTAGAAATAAGTGTTTTAACTAGAATAAATCATTCATTAAATACTCAATTTCACGAATAGACAACAGATTTATGCATAAAAATGATTGAAATATTTTAATTAATTAAAGACTGAATACTACTTATTCTGACGTTTCTTACAGTCCTTCTATCATTGAAATTATATCAACATGTGGACGGCAAATGAAAACATTTTTTCTACAGTTTCACAGTACGGATGTTGATAATAAACAAACAAATAATTTTGACTACAGGGGGAATTATTGCTTTTGGAGACATTTTACATTGATAGCGCGTTCAGTTGAACTTGAGCGAAAATATCTCCTACCCTATAGGAAAGTTATTATTCAATGCAACCACAAAATTGTAATGTTTATTGATTACGTTTAATATTATGCATATCTATCAATGTAATAAGCCACCATAAACGTTTGTAGCAGAGGGGAAAGCGGTGTATCATACTCAAAAGTTCACTCAAATTACGTGAAAACCATAGTAAATATTTTGCAATAATAGTTTGTTAAATTAAATAGGTATTTTATTGGTAACAATAAAAATTCGTAGCAGCAAGACGCATTTCCAAAATTTATTCCTATGAATAGTTTTTAGTTTAAATTATAAACGTATTTAAAAACTTTGCAATGAATATCACCAAGCTATTAGCATGCAACCTTTTGTAACTCAAGTTGTGGTGTGGCGTTTACCAGGATCCAAAAACAATAAAATATCAAATTTTATTCCATAAATGTGAAAAAATATATAATCATGTTGGTGACTATTTCAGAGTCATAAAATAACAAGACACAAGGAATATGAGTTTCCTAACTATGAAAATACGATGTGCGCAAAGAAAAGACAATGGCCTGGTGTCTGGTAGACGACCAACGGAAGGATAATTGAGCTGTGAACAACGCTAAGTTAAAAAACCGTAGATCGGATCAATTAACTTCTTTTTTTAGCATTTAGACGATGGCGGCAATTTATCAACCAAAAATAGCGACGCAAGGTAATTTAGACTGGGCTTTGCTGTCTTTCAAGCATGAGAATGCGAGAGAGCCAAAGCAAATGTTTGAGGAATGGTGACCAGTCAAAGCATTCGCGAGACGTCAGTCTCTCTGAGCCGTGAGTCAAATACTATGTCTATGCGTCGTCATTCTTGGCCAATACCTCGGGGCCGCCCAAGTGTTTCCGGCAGCTCCCATCGGGCATCGTCGGATGCCTTCGTCAAGGCGAGACTCACCTATGGAGTGCAATTTCCGCATCCTCAGTCATCCTCTCCACTTTTTTCCGCGATGTCCTCAAACGAAGATGGCTGTGGGAAAGTACAGGATGTTGAATTAGGTGATAACCAACCGCATAAATTAATAATGATACGATTGTGATTCCAAATTTATAGATATTTACAGCCATTAAAAATTTTTATGCCGAATTACGCTGGGAATAAATACGTATTGTAAAAGGAAAAAAATAGCTCCAAGTATATAGAAAGTTGAATACTCCTCGGTGTATTCAATTTCCGATTTTTTACAACATTTTGTGACCATTGCCATATACATTAAAGGCGTCATGAACATACCCATTGTAAAAGTTCATTTCAGACGCTTTACGTTACAACGTGGTTTTTAACTGCATTTTATTGATTTCGTGATGGAGGTTGCCATATTTTATGTAACCGATAAAGGCACTACTTAGCATATGAAAATATTATGTAAACGAAATAATGCCATTTGCATTCAGCATTAGCAAATTTGCGTAAAAATTGCACTGTGTGATAGCGGTTAACATGTGATAATGCCAAAACGATTCGAAAGCTAATATTTAAAAACAGAATTTTTTAGAGCTTTTAATACATGAAGCCTAATATATTAGAATGCTCTATATAAGATAGCTAGCAAATGTAATTGATAAAAGATTAACGCGAATTCCTTTTGTATGATGCTCATAGCAGGGTATTTCTTAGAATTTCAATGGGTACACTCTTGAAAACCTCGAGTAAAATAAAAATAGTTCTAAGTTAGCTGAATTTCATAAGTTATTGGCGATAGAAAGTACACCTTACCCATTCAAGGAAGAGCGTATTCTCGAGTTAACCTAGAGACCCTGGAGAAACTGATTATTACAGCAAACATGGGTTATGCTTTTTAAACGCAATAATAGGAAGTAAAATTATTGCATTGACAAACAAAGCGAGGTAAAGATAATTACCTTTCCATTTAATTTCAGCGTTTTGTATATCACATATGCCTAAAAAAACAAAGATCTTATGCCTCACAATATGAGGGCATAGCAAATATTAGCTTACACCATCAATAATAGCTTCCTTGGAAAAATAAATAAAATTCATTGAATATGCCTGAAAATATCTTTATCCAAATATCCTGCCCACCCCTACTGCTCCTCTACTAAAATTAGTTGAAACTCTAAGTGCTGTGGCTAAAATCGAGAGGAGAGAAGTCCGATTTATTTTGCGCGCCACGGACACAAAAATCTTCCAGCATTCAACCCCAAACATGCCTCTTTTCCATCCCTTCCACAACCACATGACTTCAATCCGACTTCCTCTCTCCCTGTTGCTAACATTAAAACCTCCTTCACTCCCACGCATGTCCACACACGAGGCAAGTCATCCCTTCGGGGGTTCACCTCCCCCACCCACACGAGGATTTGGAACGGACACTGTTGGTGGCATGGCAAAGTAATGCAACGGAGCAATCAGGGATTTCATGGAGGACGGGGTTGTAAGTGTACGTTTGTGAAGTGATGGCAGATATTGGGGCGGCAGAGGGTTGAAAGAGACAGAGAGATGGAAAGAGAGAGAGAGAGTAGCGAGCGAGCGAAAGAGAGGACAATGCAAGAAGTGTTGGTGGGGAGTGGACAGAGGGTGAGTTGCGATGGAAGGGCGGATGGGGTGAAGAGGAAACCGAAGAGATTGTGGAGGGAAAAAGAAGAACCGATGCATTATGGGTTCGGAGATGGGGGTTGAAGGCAGGTCGAAAGAGGAATGAGGGAGGGGACGACTTTTCCACCTCTTTGCAATGCAGTGGGTTCCAATTCCGTAGGTGGATGTGCGCATGAGGTAGGTATCGTGGAATTTCCGGGAGGGTTCGTCGCCCGCGGAAGATTGATAAATTTAAAAGTCTGCGTACGCCTTCTCTCCCTCCATCTGCTCCATTTCTTTTACACCATTTTAAAACCCGGGAGCAAGAAATAATATCTCCCGTATCTTTTTCGAATGGTTTGAAGTTTTGAATCTGGAGGGTACCCGGGGGCAAAGTAATTTATTGCTATCACAGAGACGAAATAAATGGATTCAAAGTCTTTGACACCTCTATGAAAAAGATGAAAGCAGCTTACGGGAGAATAACGGATTCTGCTTTGTTATTTGGGAAAAAGATGTATGTGATTAAAGTTCCGCTCATTTCCCGATGAATGTTTTTCATCACCAAGATTGAATAGGAACTGCGCTTCAATGCACACTGCTTAGCAGAGTGATTTTAGTGTGATCAATTGAGTAATTTATGCATAATTTAACTTTTACGAGAACACTGCAAATAATATATTTCAATGGTTCTCCATAATCATGCCGAAAATGTGTTCCGGTGCTGTTGTTGCGGGATCCTAAAGACACTTAAACATTGCAATCTTTGAATATTATTGATTAGGGTATTTTAGTAGAGGTTTGAAGGTGTCATTTAAGCTTTGCTTATTCCATAACCATTATTTGAGGCTCCATTGGCAATTTATATTCTAAAATGACGTTCAAAATCATTCAATATGACATTATTTTTGCTCCTATCTATTATTAAAAAATTGTAATTTTATTACAAATCTTGGCAAAATTTTATACATATTTTTAAATGAGGCTCATTGGAATAAAATTAAAACATTTTGATAAATACATGTACCTCACAAGAAAAGAGGCTTTCCTCATTCCTGTAACAGTGATTTTAATATCTGGATCTATGGAGCAAGAACTAAACTGAACTATTTTATGTTAGAGTGTGCAATTTCTCATATGATCAATGTTTATAGGTTACCATGTTACGGTATAATAATGTGAGTTGTTGATTGATTAAGTTCTTGTATCGGTTGTGTCAGTTTGACTTCTTCAAAAATAAAATAATAAGAATATTAACAAAATACAACATTTTACGCGGAGGTCATGTTAGTAAGAAAACACGTTTAGCATGCATTACGAATCAAAGATTTTCTACCTAGGAATAGAATACTATGTTGAGAAATAGAAAAAAAAATCTTTATTTTTGGAATGTACTTGCGAATTCTTAACTCAAATTTCGAATTGTTACCCAATTACTAAAAACAGGTCGTCTGGTTTGTAACAAATATCGAATAATTAATTTCGGTATTAAGACACCATGATAGAAAAATAGCAGTTTTTGTATTTTTACACTCATAATTCCGAGGATGGTTAAACCCAATTGAATATTTCAAAACATTCCTATATTACCCCTTATAGTGCCAGCGGGCCGATCCATCGGCCCCAGGGGTTTGTGCGAAGGCCAAGGGCCGATCTATCGGCCAGGTTTTTTTTACACTCACGCCTTTTCTTTACTGTGTTTCATGTAGCTTTGGTAACTTTTTTAAAATTTTAAATGCTTAACATACCCGTAAGTATTGGGAGGAAATAAAAAATAATAATTTCTGAAAATGCATATTAAGTATTCATGTAAATCTTCAAGCGCAAGCATACAAATTAGTCAAAAAAACCCTGGCATTCTTCAGCATACGGGGAAAAATAGGCTGGCACTAGAAAGGTTGCATCAGAAGCTCATTGCTTTATTATGGCTATTAAGTGGCGTGAGTACTTGGTCCCTTTCCTTACCTCTACGAGTGGTTTGAGTCAGGTAAGATTTGTGCGTAATAAAAATTGGTGAAGGGGCCACCTGCCACGGTAATTATCCATATCTTAGGATGAATTATATCCCTTTCGACCGTACATATCCTGGAAACGACTATTGTTTCCACCTCTCGTCGGGTCCCCAACTGGACTGGATCGGAAGAGAAGGGAAAAGGACCTCGGGAATTAGCCGACGAAGGAAATATTCAAATTCTCCCCAGACCCCGTCTCTCCCTCGTTGTTTAACATCCATGTCGACGGCCTGCTGTTGTTTCACCCCGTGGAGAGTTAGTCGGTTTCCTTCTCTCTTTGGTGGTTGGCTGGTTTGCTTTCTTTAGCAAGGAGGAAAGGGGAGAGAGGATAATTTCACGGCCAGGAGGGGTTAGGATGCTATGGAGCGGGCCCGAATTGCGGTAAGCCGTTTCCAACTTAACTACCGAATCTCTTTCGGACGATTCCTTCGAGGGGATTCGGAGAAAGCGAGTGAGACGTTGTAAATGAGTGGGCGGAGTGTGAAGAGGACGCCAGAGGAGGAGACGACGCCGAGGATATGGGAATAAAATTGGAGATAGGGCGAGGGAGACAAAATTGTATGTTTGACTCCGGATCACTCCGAATATTATGGCTTATGATTCTCCACTATGGAGATAAAAGTCCAAATAAATCACACATTTTCGTTTCTCTTGAAGACTTCTTAAGGTAACTTCCCGACTAACTGTATTGTCGTCCTCAGTTATTAAAACTCATGCCTAGAATGTCTGGCTTTACAAAGTATATAATTAATTATGTCAAAGAATTGGCTCCGAAGGAAAACACTAGTTTAAATACCACATGAAGTATAATGGAAGATGTAATAGTCAACATGGAGATAATTACATAAATCGAGATATTTTCATCGACCCAAATCAAAATAATGGAGTCAATAAACGCTAGGAATATGATTGATGGCACTGAAAATTGCCAAGAATGGCCATAAAATTAACCAAATGGAATATAATTTGTTTTTTGAGTCTCGTCGAGTTATTTTTAATATTTACCAGTTCTAAAATTGTCAACACAATCTCATAAGTAAGACGCACAGTTTTTGTTAAATGCAAGAATAATCAATTTCTGAAAGATGAAGACATCAATGTCAAAGAAAAAATGTTTATTTCTGACTTCTATAGAATTGAATTGAGGTAGGGCAGGGACTTCATCGCAGTTCAGGCAATCGAAGTTCTGAAACCGGCCAGGAGGAAGAGAAGGATATTCAGGGAGAGGGAAAGTGACGAATGAGCAAGAGAGAAAGAGAGAGAGATAGGAAGAGAAAATTGAGTGATGGGAATCGGGATGGAGACGTGTTGAAGGGAGGAGAGGGAGGGTTGTTGAGGTGGGTGAGGGATGATGGGGAGGGTTGCTGCTCAGTGCCGTTTTTGGCGGGAGGGGAAATTGGATTAAGCGGGAGATGGAGTTGGGATAAGAGGAGGGAGTGTGCAGTCAGGGGTGATAAGGACAGAGAGAGAGAGAGAGAGAGAGAGTTAAGGTAGGATGATGCGAAGAAACATTATTCCGGCGTAAGGATACATTCAGTGGAATGCGGAAACTTAGAAACAGACACTGTTTCCGCGTGATCACATATTTGCTGGTCATCATGATTCGAAAGTTTGAAATGCATCCTAGGGCTGACAGCTTGCCGTCCATAAACAAAAGAAAAATTGGTGGTAAAACCGAAGCTGCTACGGAAGTTCGATAGAAGCTGTTACTTTCTATATCATGCAATTCTCTAAAGAACTACGTGCCTGTTTCGTCAGGTGCCCCTTCGCGTTGATGTTAGGGGTATTCGATATGTTATTAATACGATAGATAAACAGAGTTAAAACTATTTGTACAGTGCAGATTTTCATTTAAATTTAATTCTCTTTGATTTTTGACATTTGCTTCTTCTTCAATTTCTGCATGCACCTTGAGTAAATGTTATCAATCAAGGTTTCCAATTCATCTTCATACAGAACTTTAACTGGCACTAGAATAAATGCAAATATACATTAGAAAGTTAAAACTGAATAAAAAAATTCCATATTATGAAATGATATTTCAAGTAGATTGTTCTCTTCCAATTTGAAGCCTTTTAATGCAAATTTAAAAAATATCATTTACTGTTGCGGTGGCAAAGAAAGTAATTCATTATTAAAGAACAGGGGATAACGATAGCCTGAAAATTAAAAATATATCGTATCCCACTTGTGTCTTATAAGTAAGAGAAACTGATGCACAATCATGAATAATATTCCCTTAGGTCATTGAGTTGGTAAAACTATACTAAGGAGGTTATCTATCACCAGTTCAGGAATTATTCCGAATTATTAAGTGCTGCATTTGGCATCCACCGACACAAATAGATATTCCGGAGGAGCTGGCTGTCGGAGAAAGGGAGAGGAACGTTGTGAGGGAGAGATTTCTAAACGAACATTAAAAATGCAGCATTTCCTAGATCACAATTTGAAATATTTATTTATAATTAATTATATTTTGCGTAATTACAATGCTTTGGTGATATAACTTAGGACCCTTTTCTGCCGATACATTATATTTTTCATCGAAGACGGACAGCATATTCCGTCTCCTGTGCTTTGAGGTGACGACTGTTTTAAAAATTCCGTTGCATCAAAATATTCTCTCCGAAACTATGTGATCATGATAACAATTTATAATTCTTTTCCTCGATTAATCTCAATTGTTTGTGTTAGAACAAATTTTCATTTTTGTCTCAAATTATTTTCATAAATTTGCCGTTGGCGGAAGCCTTCACATGAGCATCTTCAACCCTTTTTGTTTCACGATGCAAGGAAAATGCAGGAGAGAGAATTATGATAAGAGTAGTATGAGTTTATTCGTAGTATTTCCCAGAAAATGAACAAGGAGAATCTTTCAAGTGACGTGAAAAGGTGAGCAGAGGGCTAACTGCGAAAAGTGCCATGTTTTTCCTTTGACCCACCAAACGTGCGATGAGCGTCACACGAAAAATGTATACGAAGGGAGTCGTGTGCGCATGAGTCGGACTCTCACCCAACACGACTCGGACACGCACAGTGTGCGCGGAGGGATTCGTGTGCGGAGGGAGTCGCGACTCACCAAATAAGACTCGATCTCGCCTCACAGCTCAATCTGCTGAGTCGCACATTTGAACTGACACACTCGCAGAGTGCGCATCACTAAGTGCGTGGCTACATGGAGAGACTTCGTTGCAGGGATTGCTGCAGACAAGGAAACAGAGAATTGTAGACGAAGGAAGAGGGGATATGAGTGGATTACTCTGGAAGTTAGAGTGAGGGGAGAGAGGCTCGGATTTAAGGGACCGAGGAATTGTGGACGTGAAAGAGGTGCGTCAGTTACGGCACTGCCTATTTCGAAGCATAGCTGTAGACGCTACCAGAGTTGCCACCGCAGTTGCTCGGTTCCTAGTTCTAGACAGCATTTCTCTCTTTCATGTTGTCGGGTTGTTCGCCGTGGCGGTGGCGTAATTAGGAAAATGCTTTTGGGGGGAAGGAATAGCCTGTGGCCTGGGGTTGGGATAGGGGGTCAACGGCAAATTTTAGAAAATTTGCATGCTTGGAAATATATTTGACATCATTTTGGCACTAAATATTGAACTTCAAGCAGATGAAGTTATAACATGTCAAAACTAGACAATATCTTTGAATACTTTTTTTTACTTCTCTGAGGCTTTGGGGGGATCTATCTCCTCACCATTCCCATAATTACACCACTGCGTCGCGGTATTTCTTCTCCCCGTTGTTTCGTTAAAATAGCCACTAAAATGGCGACGCGACGTAAAACAGTGTGCTTACTCTCAGGCCAAACTGGAATGACTAGTCTCTCCACCACTCTCTGCCACTCCCACTGCGTGTCTTTCGAGAAGAAACTGCACGAAAGGGTATGGAGACTGCATAGAGAGGTACTACACGCAAGGATGACAGTTATCGGAGTGAAGATTTGGATTGCATTCGTAAAGGGGAGGAAGCACATCAAGAACTGGGGAGCGAAAATATAGGACTATAGAGAGAAGATTACACAAATGTTGAGTGAGTTGTGTATAGATATGGGTTTGCGAGCGCAGAAGGGTGAAAATGAGGGATATTCCAGGATAGATGAAGCATGGGAAGAGGAGGCGAATGCAGAGGGTGGGGTGAGGAGGTGACGGCGGGCAAAGCGTTGGAGGAGAGAGGGGTGGGTTGGAGGGTAGGAAGTCCTCTATGTGTCTATGCCTTTGCCCACCGTTCCAAAGTTGTAGGAAAAGGAGGGGACGCGGGAAGTGGGATTGAGGGAGCTTAGAGGCGGAATACGGGAAAGAGAAAAACACCCATAAACGCCCGAGAATTGTTGAGCGGTGGTGCAAGTGTTATGAAGACGGCTAGAGTGGGATTTTGGTGAGGGCATGGAGGAGGGAAGGGGAGGGGTGAGTTGATGGAGGGGAGTTTTGACGTGGCGCGTAGCTGAGAGGAGGATGATCGGATTGGTGTTGGGTGTGTTTGGGGAAAGCAATGCGAGTGGAGGAGAAAATGAGAGAGAAACACTGCGGAGATGTGATGAATGTGTGGGTGGGAAGTGGATGGAATGAATGAAAAGGAGAATAGAGGAGTATATGAAAATCAACGTACAGCATAGCGATTTAAACTGGTATTCTTGATACACCGTGCCGTTTACTATATGTTGTTCATGAATGTGATGAATACATGATAGAGAAATTTCAGGGAGATATAATTACGATAGATATGCACGACGTCTGTGATTTTTATTTAGCATTATTAAATATAAAATATGGTACTGACATTGTGAAGGTCTTTACAATGAATGCGGGTTAAAAAAACTGTGGACCTAAACGCTGAAGATCGCAATTTTGATAATAATTTGATCCTCATCTTCAATTCTTCTCTTCTTTTACGTGACGTTTTATTTATTTCATAATAATAGGAATTCGAATCTCATTCAATGTTCAATCCTTATCATAGAAATTATATCTTTATCTTTAAATACATGGATTCTTACATATAATTCTGGAAATCAGTCAAATTGATATTTTAAATCTCTCTTAAATTTTATTTACTTCACTATGCGTATCATTGCATCTTTAGGGAATTGGATTTTAGTGAAGTAAAAATACATGTGATTGGTGTGAAAAATTAATGGCTGAATTAAAATATTAATGTGAGATAAAATAGTGATAATTAAAAAAAAAATTTGGAACTATTCCACCCGATCAAGTGTTAAAACTTTTCACCTCTGTCAATTTGGATTTTATTTTTCGTTGAGTGCTTGAGTAATGATTCGGGACAATAAGAGAATCACGTTGCTACTTAAAATTGCTACCTTTATAATGAGGGAAAATTAAGCAAAACAATACTATATTATACTGCAAACTTCATATTTTACAAATTTTTAAAATCTCAATGGTATATAGAGTTTCATGAGTGTAAAATAATTCGATGATCGCTTTCGCATATAACATGCTGAGATTTGAAAAAGAATGGAACACGACCTAAAGAAAGTTAGTGGGATTCTACCGCAAGCTGATTATGTCATGTCATCTTTAAAAAAAAATTGATACAAAAACAAAATCCTATCACCATTTCTACGACTGAATTTCGGTGTCAGGAGGTGGTGATACACTTTTGAAACCTTGGCGATGTTTATTTTTGCTTCGGCAGGTTCATGAAAATTTGATGAGCTATCGATTTTGTACCACATTGGGTTTTCCGCGCCTTGTATTGTTAAAGTGCATGAATATAATTCAGTAATATTCCCTCAAAAATGGAATAAAAGTACATCATATCTTTCGTCTCACTATTTTTGCCGTAGTAATCGTATGACCAATGATTTTATGCATTGGTTGCCATTCTTGAAAATAATACTATTTTTCTATTTCGATTGTTCTACCAAAGTTATCCCCCTGTTGAAAACCTATCAATGTCAACTTTTATTCAGCGTCTCCCCATTCTGTCAGATTGCAATCTCCAAAGCTGTTCCGTCGTCACTTAGATTTCCATTGTGCGAGACACGGCGCGATGGAAAGCATTACATTTGTTCCATTGCGATCTTCGAAGTGCTTGGGAGGAAAAGAGGGAGGGTTCACACTTATCACTTGGATTAAGTGCAAGGCAGAGGAAGAGACTGTTTTCGGAGTCGTCTGGCAATAAGAATTCTATTCACACCCACATTCACCGTCCAACAACTCGGGACACTGTCAAAAAATTACACCGGCCTACCCCGATGCGTATTGAGACTAGGGTCTAAATCCTACCACATGAAAGATTTTAGAAGCTCCACATTTTCCCGACCAGAAATTGATGATGAATCTAATTTATCAATACCGTAATGTTCATTAAAACAATGGAAACTGACATCTAAGACGCCAGATTTGAGCCCTGAGTACAAAAAAAATACGGTTTATTGGTGTTAATGCAACGGATTAATTTTATTCCTGCGAAGAGTTTATTGGAAATAGGTTTTTAGAACAATCTCTCTCTGAAAGCAAGATGAAAGATTAAAGCAATCAAATTAAAAATTAATGCGAGCAAAATTTGTGCAAGATCAAAACAATATCTTCTTAAATCAAGCTATCATTTGAAGCTCAAACACTTTTAAATAATATTTTAAAATACGGTTGTGAATAAAAGCTTTTTAGAAGAAATGACTTACTTCTTCACCGGCAGAAAAAAATACCCCAAAAACTTTTTTCTGACCGTTATCGAACAAGAAGTGGTTCATTTGAAAATAAACTGAACAAATATTGCAGAAAAATTTCATGCTGATCATCTTCAGGGGATCTCCCGAATTATGAATTCGGAAGATCCCCTGAGGATGATCAGCAAGTCGTGGATCGAAACGTCGGGAGACATGGACGACATCAACCGGTGGAAAACCCGAGAAACTTTTCTGCAAATGATACGCCGGTAAAACCTAAGATTGAACAATTATTGTAAGAAATGTATTTACCGGTTACAAATCTGCAGATGAAGCTTTTATAAAATCCGAATGAAAATCAACTGTAATTTGAGAGTATACATTCTAAAGTTGTTGCGATAGGAAGTAAGGGTTCAAATAACTCGTTGATGTTAGTAAAACTCAACCGTGAATAAATTTTGCACCGTCAAAGCCACGACCTGATTTTCACTTTTAAGGCGGAGCATTGAATGCAAATTATGCAGTTTAACTGCGGAATTGAATTATTCAATCGGCCTAAGTAATTCCCTGAACAGCATTTCTTTCTCTACACCATATTCTCCTCTATCTTTTCTCCACACTTCGACTGCAGGCTCTAGTGGATGCGTGACACGAGCGGTGCGAGGAGTATGAGATGAGTATTAATCACAATAAGGCCTAGGTAATGCGGTTTTGTAAAGCATCGCGAGCGAGGAATACGAGACTCAAGATAAAAGAAGGTGGGGAGAATCTTGAGCAGGTAGAGCAATTCAACTATTTGGGCAGCAAATTAGAGGAAAACGGACACAGGAGGAAAGACATCAGGAAGCGAATTGCACTAGCAAAGGAGGCGTTCATGAACAGGAAGGAGCTTCTGGGAGGATCGTTATGTAAGAGTTTAAATAAAAGGTTAGCGAAGAGTTTGATCTGGAGTATAGCTCTCACAGTGCGGAAACGTGGACACTGAGGAAGGAGGACGAGAGAAGATTGGAGGAATACGAATATGGGTACGGAGAAGAATGGAGATGGTGAAATGGACAGATAGGAGAAACGACTGTGCTGGTGCTGGATATGGTGGGTGAGGAGAGGCAGCCGTTAGATGATATACGGAGGAGACAGAAGGTTTGGATGAAGCGAGTACTTATCGGGGAGGGGATGTTGGAAACGATGTTAGATGGTAGAATGTTAGGTTAACGAGGGAGGGGAAGGAAGATAATAGGATTTTTAGATAGATTGAAAGGGAGTAGGCCTTATTCCGAATTGAAAAGGGAAGTGCTGGAACGAAAGGGAGGTTCTCATATCACTTCTAGAGTACTCCATGGAAACCTACCTTATTCGGTAGAATACTATAATAATAACCCCAACACATTCGTAGCGCTCTACGCTACAAAATTTACCGCTCCTACCTCTCTGATTTCCCTCTCTCTTACCCACTTCCCCCACTTGGAACTCAACCGAACCTCTTTTTATCGCGCGCTGTTTGGCATCGCACGGCGTAGTTGGCGCCACTAGCCTCCAAATCCCCCGTCCCTATCCTAAGAACCCTCCCCCACTTACTTCGCCACTTTATACACTTACAAACCCTTCCCTCATCCCCTCCCCTTCCCCAGTAACTTCTTTCAACCCTCGCTTTCACTTCCTCCTCGAATCGTTTTCATTCATTCCGTTTGCTTTCTCACCAAGTCCATCAATCTCCCATAGCCATCAGCGTTCCTCTCTCTCTCACTTCTACCAAACAGGGATCGATTTTTATCGTAGGGAGATAGGATATTTTGTTAGGCTAACGTAAAACTGGCTCCTAATGCATTCCTAGCGAACTGTTTCCTCGATCTCCTCTATTTAAATATTCACTCAATTTTACTTTGGATTAGGGATAAGCATCCACGCGCAAAGGCAAGCTATAAGGAAGAAGACGGGGATAATACTGCCAAAACGGAGACATAAGAATGACTATCGTGCGATTGAATTCATTGAGATCTTTTAAAACAAGGGCTATACGTACGTACGGTTGACTTTTATGAGTGATTCTGGCCGGTGATGGTGATCACAGTCAAGAATCACCGTTATCGATGAGTGGAAGTCACAGGTCGCGAAGAGATAGAATATCACAATTCCGCTCATAATTATTCACTCAAACCTGAATCATCTGAAGGTGCTCAATTTCCATCCTGCTCTATGAATTACTTAACATATAATTTACAGAAGTTTTTCGATAATGCTGTCAATAAGAATCATAAATATTCTTTAACATCATTGCGCATGATAATTTTGCTTGAGGAAAAACATGGGATAAAGCAGCACCCCAATATCTCATTTACGACAACTTCCAACTTCGCAAAACTGCCCCATTCTCTTGAAAGAGTGCCAACATTACCAAATGGCTTTTAAGTGGCTTCCTCATATTCTCCTTCATACTCCCTTCATAATATTCCTGGCGCCATCTGCAGTTGTCAACTTTAACCATTCCCCTCCGATTCGTCGCTTCATCCCTCATCATTGTACACGTGATCGGCACTCATACATGTGACTTACCACAGTAGAGATACATCATCGGGATAAAAAATTAGACAAAATAAATAAGGTATTCCAGGATAGGTATATTTCTGTTATGAGATGTTAAGAAATCATCCCATGATGAAATAAAGTTTCCGCAATTCTCGTCGCTATTCAAATTCGCGTCGTTTCTTTGCTCCTTTTTAACGATTCATACTTAGTATTATGTTCAAGTGCCTGTTTTTGAATAAAAGATCCATTTTTATTATTCCTATCAACTCAGAAAACACGCCAATTATATAAAATTTTAGTGTTTTTAGCTTTTAAGTTTTCTCTACGAAAAACTTTGCTTGAACGTGGGATTCATGGGAATGTTGTGTCTACTGTAGGAAAATAGTAATTAAATATTTGATATTATCGTTTTCGAAATTTCAATTCATAAGAGAGAGGCATCGTTGCTAACGGCTTCCGGGTGCAACTGCGTGTTGCGCTTTGTCGTGCAAGCTTTCGCGACCGTTGCAGGACGCATCGCAACACGCAGCTGCACCCGGAAGCCGTTAGCAACGATGCCTCTCGCTGCGAAAACCTACGTTCAAAGAGAGAGGCATATTCTGATTAATACATGCTTGTTTTAGTGATAATGTTTGCTATGTTTCACTCAATACTTGGCGTGCTAAAACTTCTCCAGTTTTCAATACGTATTTTTTGCTCAAGCACTGCCTAGTTAAAAGAATCTTTTAAAATTATCCACCGTAAAGGTACTTTAAATGTTTTCCTATAAATTAGCGAACGATACATATTTAATCCATACTTACCTAACATTTTGCCTATACATGAGGCTTCCTTTTGATTTTCTAGTTTTGATCCGAAAGGTCCGAGTCCAAATCGCAAACTCGATAGATAGCCCTTGATTACTGAGAAAATGGGTCAAGGCAGCAGAGAAGAAAATGGTTGCAGTTTTTGGTTTTTGGGTCCTTGAAAGGGTAAAATCAAAATTATGGGACAAATATAAGAATGCAGAGATAGGAGAAAAGCATTTTCGCGAGAGAGAAACAGAAGGTTAGAAAGGTAACCTAAAAGTCATCATTTCTCTGACTATATTTCTTCGGCGCGTCGTAGCCGACCAATGAGTCTCTTGAACAGCGCGCGCATTCCCCTTTTTTCCATCGTTACATCAATGGCGGTCGAGGGGACTCTTGTTCCGTACTGAAGAGAGCACCATCCACTTCCCTCTCAACCCGCTTGACCCCTTCACTTCCACTTCCTCATATTCTCCTTCGCCCTCACGCACCTATTCGCGCAACCCATTCCCACACCTCTCTTGCCTTCTTATTTTTCTCCATCCCTCTCATTCCGCCCTTCTTCTCTCGCCTTATCCGCCCCCATATCAATTCACGCATAGAACGACTATCCTCCCTCTAAGGCTTTCCTTCAAGATAACGCTCTTCTTCCCTCCTAATCCCACTTTCACTCTTGGCCTCTCCTGTTGTATACGGCTTTTCTCTCCCCACTAGTCGTCTCTTTCTGCTTTTACATCCATTCGCCAACAACTAACGATCGGATCTCCTCTTCCACCGACGCGCACACTATAAATACCTCCCACCCTACAATCTCCTCATTTCGCCCTTTTTTCCCCGTTTAAGTTTTCCTTCCTAATGAACCCAAACGTGATCGCTCACCGCTCCATCTCCCATCTCCGGAGAATGAAATACATGTGGTGAGAAGGATATCACGTGTAATCCACATTTGGCCACATTCACTCCGCATCCGCGATGGCAGTCCACGTTTGAAGTCGTAATTATTATTTAATTATTATTTAATGGTCGTTTTCTCTTTGGTCTCCGCAAACGGCAATGTTCGACACAGATGCTCATAATCACGATACTTTTTCCTATCCGTAAGAAATGGGACTTCTTCTTCTACCCCTTGAACTTGTTCAAAGCCAATTTTATCCGACTTCGTTGCTTTCCATTCATAAAATAATATTATTTTAAGAAAAACCAAACAATGAATTGCTCCACAAACATTTAGTTTTGTATTATTAAGATCGATTATCTAAATATAATGAGACATTATAAAATGGAATCAACTATTGGAAAATGTTAATAACTTAATGTCGTTCTTAAAATTACCTTTACCTCACTCACCAGTCCATTTAAGAATTGTATATTGGTACAAATATGCATTTTTGCATTTGATGATATTTTATATATCAGCTACAGGTGACAGCTTACGAATAAAATATGACTGCTTGGGTAGTCATGGTTGGTCAAGAGTCACTTAAATTTTACTTCTCTTACTGCGTATGGTATCCCCTAGGATTTTGATTTCCTTCCTTTGAATATATCAAATGGAAGACACAGACCACCTCCTGAATCAAAGGCGCAGTGATATCGCATTAGGGGTTAAAACCCCCGGAATCTTTGGAAGAGAATGTGTACCCCATCGAAAATATACCTCCTCAAAATGCATCGTAAACATCTGAAGTGATCACTCGGGTGTATGCCAGAGAAAACTTCTTTTACACCGCTTACCAAGAAGCATCAGTTTCAATTATGCTGTGAACATTTTGTGAATTTAGTTTGTTAAAAACTATATAAAACCTTTCGAGGCAAACGTTTTCATAAAAATAGGAATATTTCTTGGATTTCCCACTGGGTCACAGTGGGCTGAAATTGAAAAAACGGCGGCCAAAGTTACAAAATGGCTTATTTGAGTTATAAATTTGAAATTTCACATGTTACCTCAAAAATGATTACACTTTATGGAATTTTAAAGTAATTTGACATGATTTTTACCCGTTACTGAGATACAGATGCTCAAACGCGAGTAAATTTACATAAAAATGCCCGTATTCAATATTCTCTGAAAATCTTCCAAATGCAGTAAACCATGAAGTTACAGGTGAATTCTTACGGAATAAAAAAACATACAATATGTTGTTATGGCATTTTTCCTTTTAAATTTTGTAATCTTAACGTATATTTTTTGATAAAGTCTTTCCATGCAGCTACAAAATGGCGGACACTGTTTTTCGACAAATTTTTACATTTAGGTAGAGTTTCAAATGAGTTTTCGGCAAAGTCACGCGGAGTAACTTATATGAGAGTATTATTTGAAAAATATACGAGGTTTATATGCAGTTAACTTTGAAATAATTTTACGACGCCGGAAATTATTTTTATTTTTCGATCGCGCGGCAGGGTTCGCCTTCGCGCGTTGGGAGCTGGATTAGCAGCGACGCGGTAAGGTTATTGAAACTGTAAGGATTTTACGCTCAGCATTCACCGATTAAAGTAGATTAAAGTAGTAATTTAAGATACCGATCCTAAAAACTCTATAGTGAAGACAAAGGAAGAATTTCAGCCGAAGTAAATGCACACTTTACTGAAGTTTATTTAGTTTTCTTTGGATGCGATCGGGAACATGCTTTTATTAAAAGCGTTCCGATCTCGAAAAAGTGAGTTGCTTTCCTGAGACTCAAACACAAGGACCTAGAAAGATACCAACTGAGATCTGTATACCTTCTTTACTATCCGATCCCTAACCCCCAGGATTATTATGCGAAAACCGTCGTTTGAGGATTTACGCGGGATATTTTCTGTTCACCAAAAATTCCCTATAAAATTACTGATTGAAAAGATTATTACCTTTTGTTACCTTTATTTACCTTTGCCATTTATTTTAGCGTTTTTCTATAATAAAAAAACTAGGGTAAACGAAGTAAGACCATGTTATTTTGCCATTGGCCCTGGAAAAAGAGAATGTGAGCCGCAGTAAAGTGAATCCTGGCGTAAAATACGAAAATAATACCACAGAAATTCGAGATAGAAAAAGAAAGCTCAGTAGGATGCTGGAAGATTATATTTTCATATGGGCAGACTATATGTACTCCCGCTGCGCCGGTCTATAGTGAATTGCGTTAGGAAAACAGCGGGTGGACTGGGGATCGCCGGATCTCGGCGGATTCTCCCTATCTTTTTCCACGCCGCCCCACATCACAATGCCCCCTTTGCGCGATGGAGAGCAGCCGAAAGGATAGCCGGAGGGAAAGTGGACGGGTTTACTGGGCCGAGCACGCGCTATGCGTCATTGAGGTTTTCCTGTTTCAGAGTAAAGTTGAGCTGCCTTTAAGTGTCAGCCTTGTTGTGTGCCCTCACCGATCGAATGGAACTAGCAAATTTTTTAGACGCTCCTTCAAAGTTGCTCAATCAAGTCACTAGACTTTGCAACTTTTGAACTTAAAGAATTTTTGAAAAGGTTGACAATGCTTTATGCATATTTTAAGAGACGTAAATGTTATATAATCCTTACTTTCCGGAGCAAATAATGATCATCTTTTAATATTACTTTCTTCACGTGAAAGAAGAGACTACAATCTATTTAAGCTGAGTATTTACGTTTCGGGAAAAAGAGGCCCCCTCAATTTTCACAAAATGACGTCTAGAGGAATATTTTATGTTGATAGACAAAATTTTTACCCGTGTTCAAACAACTCAGAGTGAGTTAGAGCCAATTAAAGTCTTAAGTGGCGTGGAAAGACCCTGATATCAACTAATATTTTGGTTTTAAAAATCAGATGAAGTTTTTCAATGTCAATTTGCTGCTGACAACCGTGGAACGATGAAGGAAATTCTGCCGAAAGGATAACATTTATGTCCAGTGAAATCATTCACGGCCGATAATAGATTTGCCATTCAATGTATTTATTCTCTTCAGCAACCTCATGAGTCTGAAAGCAACATAGATTTCTAAACTCCATCTCGAATTTAATTCTAGTTTCACTGTAGAGTCAAGACTTATAGACCCGCATTGCTTATGTGCACTGCACGTCGATAAATAACTTACCTCGATAAATCGCAGGATACCACGTAACGCTGCGGTCTGTCCTGATGCTGCTGCTGTGCATCTGGAACCATATTTCTAACTGTTTTTGCACAGCGATCTGTTTTCACAATCATAAAGCGTGATGCAGTTCAGTAGCAGAGGTTGTTTTGTGGATTGGTGAGTTTAGGCCGCCAAGCGCGTTCGATGAGTGAGGAGGCCGCGGGCGATATGGCGGACAAAGGAAACAATACTTCTCTCTCGAGTTTCTTTTTATTTTTCTGCCAACACGACGATTCCGTGGTCGCATTTTGCGGATGAAGGTATATGGGAGAAAGGATGAGATATTTTTGGGGTCTCGGAAAGGACAAAAGAGTTCGATGTTGGAAATAAATGAGGGTCGCAACGTGAACCGTGTGTGCAATGCAGTGATTAACGAGTGATCAAAATCAGGCACAAGGTTGTAGCGTGCGATAGGAGCGGGGGTTGAGGTTGGATCAGGTGTGTTTGATTTCGGCGTATGATGGGCCCTTTAGCTGTCAGATGATGGCAGGAACATCGACACTGGATGTGGACATTGGAATTGAAGACGGGAACGAGCGGCTGACCCGAATTAAATTTTAGTCCTCGCCAGCGACAAGCTCCCGTCGCGGTTACGCGCGCAGCTTTCTATTTTTTCAACCTAGTGAAATCCCATGGGAGAAAAAGCTAGATCACACAACTCTGGTGCTGAAATATCTAGTTTCACCATTTGGAAAAATATTTTTTTATAATAAGCATTCAATTTGGGCACAAAACACGGGAGAAAATAACATAGGCAAATGAGAAAAGGAGAAAATATTTGTTAAACAAGATTCATTTTTGCTGGGACGTACTTCTAATAGCATTAATCTGCACGCTAGCAAAATACTCTTGGCCAACTCAAAATGTTTACATAACAGGTACGTATGCTTGGAGGGCCTCAAATGCAATACTGGATAACTTTATCTTATACGGAAAGCTTGAAGAGCAGCAGCAAGATATTATCATAAAATTCAATCTGAAGTAATTTTTTGCCCATAAATGCGTATGTTAAGCAGCTCCAGAAACATATAGAAGTGACAGATTTTATTGCCGAAATTTACTCGTATCCTCAATAAATCAAATAAAAATGAGACCTTTTGTCCTGATAAACAAAAGCCTGAGCCATGTGTATGCAATAAAGCCCCTCAAGTATCTCAATCCATTTCAAAAAACTTATTTCCATGGTCTTGAGTTGACGGAAAAGTTAAGTATTATTGTGATCGGAGGGTATTACATTGTAAGCACCTGCTATAGATGTGAAGTAATGAAAGTAAGGCGTAAAAATTGAGAGAAAAAACGGGTCTGAAAAAATGGAAGAAGCAAACCGCGTCGTTAATGAAGCGAGATAAAAAAACAAGAGCAAAGTAGATGTCTACAATACGCGCATCGTTCGACAAGGATGTTCATTTGGATGGGCGTAAACACGGCAAGAAAGCTCGAGGGCTTTAAAGAGACGAAATATCATCCAATCGTAAGTGAAGCCTCGAACACAGCGTGAGAGCGAACAGGGTTACCAAAAACCGCTACCTAATCCGCTTACGTACATGTACCTCCGCTCGATAGATAAGACAGACATGCTGAGAAGATACTTCTGACGGGATTTTGAGAAACGAGAAAGAGTGTAAGACTTATCATCTTGGAAGAAGGATAAGTGGAGAGATATTTTCAAAGGAACAAGAAAACTTAAAGGTTGTTCAAGGAACATGGGAAGTAAGAGGAAAGAAAACCTTGGAGGATTCTGGGAAAACAAATCCTGAGCAAACGCGGGAAAACTCGCAACATATACGAAGAAAATGTAATTCCGTGAAAGAAAATACTCTACGAATACTCTAATGCTTCTGGGAATATAGTATCATTTTTCCTATAATTTTATAAATTCTATCAAAAAATTCTCTCACAAACCATTATACCATTTCAATCCGCTAATTCTACCACCAATATCGGCAGAAAAGGAAGTCCTACGCCACTATCACGCCTAAAAATCCATCCCTTATCTTTTCCCGTCTTTCCTACTTCAGCGGGGATAGCTTTTTCCTTCAACTTCGTGCCTCCCCTTCCGTAACAACGTCTCCGGCTGCGTACTTGCCTCACCTCTGTAACACTCTTCCCCTTCTTTTTTCCCCCGCCGTGAAATACCAAAGATCCCCAAGGTATAGTGTGGGAGACAGGACCTGCCTAGACTTCTCTCTCTTCCTCACTCCCATGCCTCCCCACTCTCACCCTTTCCGGACACCCTCACCCCAATGCTCTATCCATGGCTTCTACCCTGGGACCCACTCAAGAGTACCTTCTAGGCCCATGCTCACTTCGTATGGATAACGATATACCGAGGCTAAATTAATGAACGTTACTCGGAATGTAATTCGAGTCAGATATTAACAAATAAATTATAAAAAGAGCGAAAAACTTCTTGACCTGATGTTGAGTATTTATGTAACCCAAACATATAAATGTTCGACGATCTCTGTCCCACCTCTTTTTAACACTATGGATGACTTCTGATGCAAAAAATATAAGAAAAGTTCCGTTTCTGTTACATGCATCTTCATTTACGCACTTATAGTTACTGTGTAGATAATAATATGAATATTTAGATGGATACCCAAGCCAAAGTATTATCCTTGTAAAGCTTTTTACTCCTTTGATCTAAATTACTTGTTTTGCGCGTACATATTTCCAATATCATATAAAACATATCAATTGTAACGGCAGCGCTAATTATCATTTAAGAGTAGCACTTGTCACAATTCCTACCCTTTCCTTTTTGTTACTATTTGAGTGTATTCGGTATAAATGTAATTGTTTCGTGTGTGCGTGTGAATAGCATTTTTTTTTAAATACCGCGCAAACAAGGTGAATCGCGACCCGACAGAGCGCGCTAGTGGAACCACTGCCCTCCCCTCCCTTCCCCTCTCACGAGACAGTCAGTGATGGGACACTCAACATCGAGGAGAGACAGCGAGTCTTTGAACCACTCAACATCGGAGAGAGACGGTGGAGAGGAGTCGGTCGAAGAGTCATTGAACCACTCAACATCGGAGATAGACGGTGGAGAGGACGGTCGAGATTGATCGAGCCACCAACGTTGGAGAGAGGCGGTGGAGCATTGGAGCCACAGGCTACTGGAGATAGAGAGGAAGCACCTTGGCAACTCCCCAGTCGTCGGCTTGGAAAATGCAACGAGGAACCATCACGAGCGCATGAGAAGTCTACTCGGCCACGTCATCACCTCGTGTTCCCGAATAAGGTGCAGTAATCAACCGTGTCCCCACCACTGTCCCCGGTCGAAGCAGCGTCGAGAACGTTTCTCCCTCCTATCCCTCTCTTTTCCCATTGCAAGAAAGCGCTGGAACGATTAGTGAATCTTCAATCTCAAAAGTGCAGCAGAGGACTTTTTAAACCTTGTGAAAAGATTTAAATGCAGTTCATTTCAAGTTTACTTTTATGTTATCAAGTTGATTTTTGGTTTCTTTGTATTTTGTATTTGATCCTTGACAATCCGGCCCTACTAACATGTTTTCAAGTGCTACTCCCCATATTTTTGTATGTTAAATTTAATTATTGCGATCTTTGTCAATAAATGCATTTCTTGTGTTCGCAACCCAGGAATACGTGTGGTCTTTCACCCTCAACCTCCCCTTCCAATTATCCCGTACGTTTCGCATCCTCAAAATTACTCGTTTTTTACGTCGCCCCCGCTCTGAGGTGTTTCTTGCTCTATTTTATAACGGACGCAAACCCGTTCGTCACACAATATGAAAGATTTTACGCAAGATTATTACAAAAGGCCTCTTTTTCCTTTTAAGTTCAAGTTATGAAAATAATAACCTTATGAACTCAACTTCCCTGTTCATTTTTATCAACATTTTTCCACATAAATACTGTCATTCACCCTGAAAGTAATGGATGGAATGAGTTTCTAGTGAATTTCGTCTGTTTAAAAAATAACCTATCAAATTTAATCGCGTAAAACTTATAATTTGACTAGATAATAATTTCAGACTATGCTTGAGGTATGATACCAAAAAGCTTCAGTCCTTGTGCAAAGTCATCATCATCTTATGGTGTTCTGCCCGTCGGCAGGTCACCTGCGCCAACGCTGTCACCATTGTTTCCTGTCTCTGGCCATTTCTTTGAAGTCTCCATATTTTCCCATCTTTAAATTGTCAATTAACTTCAGCCTTCTTCTTCTTCTGATCCCTTCCGTTGTTTCCTCCAAGGCTAACTTCGAAATGCTATTTCTTCCTGTCAAATGTCCCGGCCAGTTACCCTTCCTTTTATTTATTTTATCCATCAACGTTCTTTCCTCATCTATCCTATTCAACACTTGTTCGATGAATAAGTGCTTTGCTCGGGATTTGGGAGGCGATATTATGTATGCAGAAGGTCACGAGGCAAGGGAAGATCAGGGCCGTGACGTGAGGAAAGGGGATGACAAAAATACGAGGGATCACAAATCGGGAAAAAATCCGCCCATTCTTGAAATATAGGTTTTTTTCTCTCCCGTTGGAGAGGTAAAGGAGCGGAGACGAAAATGTGGTTTTGGTTTGAGGATCGTCGGAAGAAATGATGGGAGTTGTAAAATTCCAGGCATCGCGGAAGAAATGGGAAACGATAAAAAGGGTCGTGGGGAAGAAGACAGCGATGTCGTCGAGATAACCAAGCAAGGAATCTGGGGAATCGGGAAAGTATGTGGTGAAGAACACGAAAAGGGAAGATATTCAGGGCGCTTCATTCTGTAAGTTCCAAGTCTCTTTTCCTCAAGGAAGACAGTACTAACGCGCCACAATCTCTTGTATTCTATAATAATGTTCAAAATCTTCGTACGCCTTCACCTCATGAACTCATGATCATCATTTGTGATCCTCGGATATCTGCTAAGGAAACGGTTCGAAAGAGAAAACAAATAGTGCAAGCTATTCTAGATTCGAAATTTTAGAAAATGGCATCGTGAATTTGAAGATCCCTAATCCGTTTTCTATTTTCATACATATGGACTTCACTGAATGTTTGGCGATCTCTGTCTCTCATTTTGATGGCACGTTTTTTTCTGAATATGATACCGCTTCTTTTATATCTCCATGCTTCTTTTTAAGCGTTTATCGAACGAGTGCATTTATGGGTGCTCATTGATAAATGCAGATGAAGCTATTGTCATTTTAAAATTTTTTATTAATTTGAATAATAATTTAATAATATTTTTAATGAATTCAAATATCACTATTATAAAAATTATTCCTTTTATACATATTTCACTTCTCTATCACAGGTCGTATTTTAACTAAAGACCAGCTTAACTACAAAATAACTCTTGAAAGCTTGAAAAAAACCACGGAAAGGAATCGGAATATGTAAGGCGAACAAAGCAAAGGGCTCCCTTCCCTAGTCTCCGCATCCCAAGAAAGATGAATTAATTCTAATACACCACATTCCTTAGTGTTCAAACCATTATTTTCAAATACTTTGCAGACCGTTTACCCATAGATTCATGATTATCTTGTGTATCCTCCAACATCTGTGAAGTAAACGCTTAACTAGTAAATGTATGGTTAAAGTCATTCAAGATTCGAGGGAAAATTTGGTTGAACACCTAAAGAGCCATGTATTATTTTCTATTGCTTTAAGCATAGATTTTATTGCTTTTATGGACAAAACAAACGATGATTCAAGTAAAAAAATTGGTTAAATCATATATGAATATCTTAGTATATTTCATGTCTATTCATCTGTAAAAAACTTTTTTCAAGAAATCTGGAAGGGTGGCTGCTGAAGTTTTAAACACCACCTGAAACTTTTATGACATTACTAAACAAGAAATTCGATAAAAATTGGCCTTAAACACGGTGCAGGTATTTATGTATTGCTAATAACATTTTTTCTCTAGTAAAGGTTTTTGAATACCAAGAGCTGGTACCGACTGTAAGTCTCACGTTTTTTCAAGCCGTTTGACTCAACCGGATATTCAGCCACAAAATGGGCTGAAATAACTTAAATTGCCATTTTAAATTTTTTTACACTAAATTACTGTAAAACATGCTCTGCAGATGTAAAGGAATATAACATAATTCAACCTACTTCTTTTGCTATTGGGTTTTTTTCCTCATTTTGCCATGTATAAATTAATCAAGTATAAATTTTCGGGAATTTCAGGTAAAAAACTTAGCAGTTTTAATATCTGCATATATTATTAGGCATGCATATTCTGACTTTTTATTTTAGCAGTTAATAATTCTGCATCAATACAATTTATATCCTTGGATTATTTGATCTTACACGCTGTCTGAAGGCTAACCTTTTTTTCACTTCCCGCTTCGCAAATCCGATCAAAACGCATATTCATTACAAAACATATCAACATTAAAATTGCGATCATATGTTAATCATGAGTTGATGACTCATATAGCAAGAAAGTTTAATTTAGGCCCTAGCAAAAAGTGTAATTTTGTTTTATTTTATTTTTACTGGCTTGATTACTTGATAAATAAAAATAATCTGCCATCGAATGCTATTCATTTCAAATAAATAATAATTAAAAAGCCATCATATTTTGCCATCTTTTTTCGCCTTTCATCAACAATTGAGTTTTATTATCCTTCTCTAAATTGGCTTCGAGAAGTTAATGAACCATTCCTATCCTATTGTGTAAAGTCTAGCGCACCTTTAGGTATCTTTTTTTCTAAATCCATTCATTTTATAACAGCGTTTGTCTCTAAACCTACTATTGATGCTAATGTATTTCGCCATACGTAACTAATGGTTGTGGAAAGAAGTTACCAAGGAGAATAATTGATAAATCCATTTTTAATGATGCATTGGAAGAGATAAATATTTATAATGGAAAACTAGCCACTTTTATATCTACTGCTTTATATATGTATGGAAGAAAGAACCAATAGATTTTGATAATATATCGCTGCGTCGATGTGGAATTGTATTTATACTAGGTTTGATAGTTTTCACTAGAAGAAATTCTGAGAGCTATGAATGTAAAATAATTTCATTAAAAATCTATGGCCTAAAAGACAGCTTCATAATTTTGTAAAAATAAATAAAATTACTTTTTTTCATGCAAAATAATATTTTCCCTTACTGAAGACAATATTTCAGTAATCGATCCTTTTAATATTCAGCCATATCTGACTGGTTTAAAAGAAAATAGTTTAGCGTCTACAATTCCATTTTCTACTTATAAAATCACTGTCTCAAATATATTATTTTCTATTGTGTTAACGTTACTTTTCCCCTCACCATTTCTTTCATAGTGACTCTTTTGGCCGTTTTTTATTATATTTCTGTGAAATTGGCCATGCACTCCTCTCATTTATTTTTGAAGTTCAATTTAAGAAATAATGACTTGGCATGAGAATAATTCGTGGGCATTAAGTTCACTCTAAGGGAAGTAGAATGGGACACATTTGAGACACGATTGAGTCCTCGGGGTGAAATCAACAATAAGTAACCCCGATGTTCCAGTGGACGATCCCGTAATCCCTAAGGCTGGAAAATCAGGCGACTCACCGCGTTTTTCCGTTCACCGTCCAATCCCTAAGGATAACTCGGGAGAATTCCTCGGACGTCGCCACTGTCGCATTAGAAGATAAATCATAGATTCCGGTCAGTCCTTTCCTTCGCCTCTCCTCCAACTCTATCAAAACTTTGCAAGAACCTCTGTCCCTTAGGCCCTCCTAACGTAGAAATATTCTTCCTCCTGCCAACCCATACCCCTTCCTTTGATTATTTCCTTGCGACAAAGAATCAACCCTCAACCTTCCATAATTTTTTCTCTCTACTAGGGGTAGGGATAATCCTCAACTTATCAGCGTTGACGAATAAACTGACGTTGGCTCTTATTTATCATTGACATCCTTTGTCGGCCTTGAGTTATAATAGCTTTCGGCACCTCTTTCAGACCACGACCACTATAACTTCCCATTAATAAAGGAAGTTAAGGAAACTTGCTAATATCTTGTTTTTTACTGCTCGATTTCTCATTTTTGGAGCTATCTCATTTGCATTCTCTTGCATACCTTTCAGATGAATATTCATTTCCTTCTCTTTGAAAAAGATTTTGGTTATTGTTAGTGATTGCGACTCGTATTGAAAGCTGTAATAAAGCAAATAATGTAGGTTTTTTCATATCCTGCTAACAGTCGTTGAGACAAAACAATGATACATGGGAAAATAAGGTTTAGAAGAACTATATAGATATAGAAGATAGAATCTTCTATATCTATTCATGCATGCAGTCCAACTTTGTCCGCTTGGATAATTTATTGTCCCCACATTTAACTCGGCTATAACAAAAGACTGACCTGGTCCCCTGCGCTTGCTCGCTAAACAAGGCCGGTTCACGTCCCAGCAGTTTTTCAGCTCGGTGACTCAATCTCCCCAGCACAACTACATCGGCGTACCTTGCTGTCCCCCTGCGTCCTTTCTCCCTCCACTGCGCCCTGTTTTCCCGCGCCCAGAACGTCCAGGGGATTATGCACTGTCCCTTAAACGTCTTCCGTCCAACCGGCCATTCTCCCCAGTCGCTTCCACTCTGAGGCACGAGACCACACGACAGTACCTCGTCCCCGTCAACCCTTCCTTCGCTCCAACATTTTAATCAAGGTCCCTCGAATGATTCCGCTCCACCAGTTTCCCTCGATAATCCCGATCTTCTCCACCAACCCTTATCTTTCAATATTTTCTTTTTCCAAAGAAAAATAAATCGCCCCACCAAAAGACCCAGAGGTCACATAGCGTTTACAATGTCTTTTTTGCAGAGACTTTACCTTTCGTAACTCCAAAGGGAGATCTAGGATTTATGGAGGGAAACAAGGATTCAAGAAGAGGCAAAATTTATGTCCATATTATAAAGTATAAATTTACTACAATTGAGGATAAAATACTAATTTACAATGGCGAAATATTTTTTCTTCTGCCTGAATGAAAATTAAGAGTATTTTAGTAGTGATTAAGCTTTCTGTTTTATTCTTTATACAATAAGAGGTTCTCAAATTTCCCCGGTGTAAAGCAATAAAATGGGCTTCTTTATTGCATAGAATGTGCTTTGAATAGAGTAGCGTTTATTTCAGGATTCTGGCGTATTGCTCTGCAAATTTACGAAAACTCAGCAGTCGTCGCAGCATTTTTATGTTAACCAAAATTCGTAACCAGTACAGAATTTTGTAGTCAATAGGTTGCATTGGTTAAACCTGAGAGGGGATTTAAAAAATTCCAATATAGCGAACAGAAAACGCTTATATAGTCACACACTCTTTGCAGAAGCCGCATTATAGGGGATGGGGAGGTCTAAGCGCAAAAATATTATTTTTCAATATCCTTCCTAGCAATATCATAATCCTTCTTTTTTCCGTTCTTCCGTGAACTTTTTATGTTTGGATTTCATGGGTATGACAATAAAATGTGGGTATTACATAAGCTTAAAAATAGAGACACAAATAATTAAATATAAAATCCCCGGAAATTCCAACGCCGAAAAAGGATTCATAGATAAAAGAGCGCCCAGTCGATACAGGGAGGAAATTTGCACATACAATGCTGGGAAGGATATGAAGGGGTGGAGGTATATTGGCAATACGTTCGCTTGACAGGTGTGGTGGTAATCATAGAACATGCGGTTCGTGTGTTTGCCTTTGGGATTCGTTAACCCCAATGGAATAATTTCACATGGCTAAATCTTTCTAATTTACACCCGAATCTGCGTTATGAATACCAATTCAATTTCTCTTCCTCCTGGGCAAAACCACCTCCGGGCGTATTCTGCGCATTAATCCTGGCCTCCCCAGTGTTGAGTACATATTCTATTGCGTCATTCCTTTCAGAGATAGTGTTTTAACTGAAACAAAATTATTGATTTCGAGGTTAGACAAATAATCATTTTCCCAATATTTTCTCTTTCCCTTTTATTTTCGCTTTGCTTCTTCCGGTGTGGAAATAACTTTAGGATCTTATCTCATAAAGCACCCCTTGTGTTGGTGTAAATTTCTTCGCTATATTTCCTCTTATATCCATACTTTCTTCCTTTTTTTACAAATTTGAGTTTAGGCTGCATAATTGTCTATGCAATTTTACTCTTCTGTTGTTAATTGTGCGTAATATCATTTCATGCGAAAAAGAAAATCCCCTTAAAGTTTTTACTTTAAATTTGTGCACGCACTCCTTACGTTTTCTTTGCTATAATATATTTTTAAATCAATTATCATAATAAATATGCCCAAATACCATTAAATTCTTTAATTTAAATGGAAATCACTATTATAATATAAAAGGCTATCCTAGCAAAAGCCATTTATTTTGCTAAGAAGATTATGGGGTGTGTGGGAAAAATAGAAATAACAGACTAATTATATTTAAACTCATCAATAATACAGAAGCATAGATTTTAATTTGACTGCCTCAATGATTACCAAACACTTGTTAATGTGGTTGGTTAGTACATCAACTTCATAATATCGATAATTTCTTTTACTTTTATTGAACCCACATATTTTATTATATTTACTCTGAGGGCAGAAAAATATTCTTGATTTGAACATTACATGCTAGTAAATAGTGTCCCATGAATTGCTGGATAGTTACACTCTTCTACGGACTAATTATCTTTATATGTCTTTTCAACGTATCAGTCAACAGGAGTTGATCTACAAATTATTTTGACAATGAAACGTAAAATTTATTTTAAGTGACATAAGGGTAGTTTTAAGTTAATCAAGCAAACCCTTATCGTACACTTAAAGGGATAATACATCTAAAGGAGATGGCTTTATTGATTTCTTTTTAAGTAGCACTTTTCATTTTAGGTTTTCAATATGTTTTTTATGTTGTTTTTAGCTGCATATGAAACGAGGCAATGAAAACAATTTTTTCCTTCACAAGATTCAATTTACAAACAATTTTTTTACAGTCATCAGCGCTTTCATAACCAAAATATTAGATCGAGCTCTTTCACTAGAGCAGGGGTTCCCAAACTTTTTTGTACCACGCCCCCCCCCCCCCCCCCCCGCTACACATATCAGCTTTCCATTTTGCAATTCCCTATTTCCATGGTGCCGTACATACCAACTCCTACTTGTACAAGTACTTGTACTCGTACAGGTATGTGCCTACTTGATACGGTGAGTAGGTATATTTTTTGTTCACTGTTGAATGCGGTAACGCAGGATGGAAAGATTCAATAATTGTACGTATGATGAAAATTAAAACAAGTATTACATGAAAAACGAATATTATTACCTGTAACCTTCTTTGATAAAGTTTACAACTTTATTGAAACTTTACAAAAACAATTATGAAAACTTAAAAAGACTTTATTTCAAAGATCTGAGGAAATTATTTTTGTAATTTTTTTATTTATTTCATTTGGGTGTCACGCCACCCCTGGAATTTCTCCATGCCCCCCCCCCAGGGGGGCGTGACCCCCAGTTTGGGAACCCCTGCACTAGAGCATTGAAGCGAGTAAAATAATGAGCATCAAAGAAGCTGATAAATCCATAGAAAAAGTAAATAGCACGACTTTTTCCCCCCACATTCGATAAATGGTTACTCGAGCACTTCATCAGGGCTGTCTATAGGTTAATACGGCGCCCGATAAAACCACAGAGCTTTGTGCGCCCATTTCTACAATGTTGTTTACTTTAATAATGAACTTCCATGTTTAATGGACTGGATCAATATCCCTTAATGCACTGCCACGTGCAGTAGGACACGAGGTGTAAACGGGATAGGCAATTCTTTCGGAAAATTAATTTTAGAAGTGACTGGAATACGGGAAGAATCGCAGAATCAGTTTTATTGGCGAAACGTGCCTTATTGGAAGAATTGCATTCAATGACACGATGAGGCAACCACCAATAGTGGTGGACTGGCGGTCACGGCCTCATTTCCACATTTCCGGTCGTACTATCCTCGCAATCCCATTGTCAATGCCTTCGCCGCTCCTCCCAGCCGAACAAAATCCGTCTCTCGCTCTCCCGGGGAAGGAGATGGATAGATCATCATTGTTGCTTCTTATTCCCTTATCTTCCTGCACTCTTCCCTTCCATCCAAACAGTCTCCCTCTCCGTTCCTCTCACTCTTTCCTCCGCCCTAACGGGCAGGCGTCCGCGGACCAAGCAGCTCCCCTTATCTCACCCTAAACCCCCCTGCTCTTCGCTTTGCTCTTGGGGTTCCTTGCGCAAGCATTTCCCTGCCTCCTAACTCCTTGAAAACTCCTTTCCTCCAATTTTGCAAAATCAAAGTCACCCAAAGCTTACCCAAAAAAATATTAAATTTGTGAGCGCCCGTTCCAGGAGGGATGAAGGGAGAGTATTTTTCCGATTTTTTTAAAAAGGAATATTTAGTGGAGAGTAGGTAGAGAGTCAAAGAATGTCTGACCGACCTCCACGGTGAGTTAGGGTGGAGAAAGAATGCGGGATATCTGAATCGATGACTTCGGGGATTGGGGATGGTTGTGCTGCTGCATAGGGATGTGCGCGTACTAGAAAATTCAAGTCGAGTCAAGTATTAGGTACTCGACTCGAGTGCCTCGAGTAGTATTACGAATTTTCAGTCGAGTCGAGTAGTTTCTGTTACAGAACTGTCGAGGCCAGTAAGTTCAAAAATCTGCCGACAGGAGGCGATATCATGAAACTGATGTAATAATATCGTTTTTAAAGTCGATAAATCGTTCTAATGCCTTAGCCTGGGAATTTCAGCTTTTGTATATGTAGCAGTTAGCCATTCCAGTAGTCGTCGTGGGCGCCGAACGCCATTTCGTCAGCCGCGGCGGCCGACAGTCTCCCGACCTGGCGGCGCGCCGCGGCTTCGTAATCGGAGTGGAGCGCTGCATTGCGCATAATTTCTTATGCGATATAGGTGATTGATCTTATGCGATACTTTAACACCCTTCAATACTTTATTTACTCAAACGTCGAGAGTACGTAAAAATAGTCTGGATTTCAATTGAAAAATGCAACTTTTAGGTATTAGCAGACAATTTTTTCCCGATATTTGACGTCAAAAGTGCTGTCATCTTTTAGCGTTATTAAAACTTTATTGATCTACAAAATTTAAAGCTAACAATAAGTTCTATAGTTCGTTCGTTTCGTTCATTTAAATTCAATGAAGATTCAAGATCAATAAAAGTCATTTAAAGAACTTTTAATAATTATTCCCAATGTTCCTAAATCTTGCAACTTTGGCAAGAAAGTACTTTTCCAGCCACACAAGTGTGCTACGAAAGACAATTTCCTGTAAGCACTGTAAAATGGAGACGCCAAAACCTAAGGCCTGAACATGTAGAACAATTAGTTTTTCTGCATCAGAATTTGAAAGGATCAAATATTGTATGATTCATTTACGTACATAACCTTCATTAAAACTGTGGGAATACCTTTACTGAGGGCTCTTCTGAGCAGTTAGGATACATAAATTTACTAAGTTGACGACGTATTACTAGAAGTAAATTCATTACAATTGTGCTTATGGAACAGTTTAAGACATATTAGGTTAACTCCATCGCTAAATTGTGACACAATTATAATCAATGTTCCTCATCATCTTCTCCTCTTTAGATCAAGCTAAACATTCAAAATAGAAAACTCACAAGGGGATTAGAAAAATGAGAGCACGTTGGAGTATAAATTGCTGTATTGCCTAGTTTAGGGATTGCCATACTCGACTCGACTCGATACTCGCGAGTTGTTTTCAACTCGACTCGAGACCAAAAAGTACTACTCGCACATCCCTACTCCTGGGAGCCTGTTATTTTTTACGTTTTGGAGGGGTTGGGGATACGTGGAGGGAGGGGAAAGGCATTGAACTGTGGAGAGAAGGAGGAAATGCGGTGGGAGGGGGATTGAGAGATGTGTGTAGGGGAGGGGGGAGGTGGAGGAGATTGAAAATTGTCGGGAGAGTAGTTGGGTGGTCGTGCATGAGAATGTGCAAGGGAGAGGAGCGTATGGATGAGGCTAAAGGTTGGTACGAGGGAAACGTACGGAAGGGAAAAGGGGGTCTTGTAGATGTCCGTTGTGGGACTAATATCATGCGGCAGCACAGGAGGGGGGGCGTCGCGAAGAGACAGCGCGGGTAAGGTGAGAGAGCGAATGCCTCAGCCAAGTAAGTAGCCGTGAAGGAGTGCGAGACTTGGCTGTTGTTGGAAGTGAGATATTCATATAACAAGGAGATGAATAAATGACATAAGAAAAATAGCAAAAGGTGCACGGGTAAGAAAAAGATAGAATTGCCAACTCAGGAGTGGAAACGACTAATACCATCAGCGTAATTGTAATGGGTCAGAACTGCTTACTGCAGGGGTTGGGTGTGAGGTGATCAATTTCCAAGTCTCTCTCCGATTTAGACCCCTCCTACTCCCTAAACTGTTAGTCAAGGGAGCGAAAGCCATCTGACGCCCTTCCCCTTGCAGTTAACCCTCCCCCGTCTGTGTCCCTTCTCTCTTAATCGTATTCATTGCCTCCCCATCGCACGCTACATTCCATCGCTCTACGTACAAAGGGAAAATTTCATCTTCTCCCCGACCTATTCATCTCGGCGCCACAAGTCCCCTTGCACGCTGTAAGTAAAACGTAAGAGAATATCGCGTGGTGAGATTTGCAAGTACAGTAGGATTACCGTTTCAAAACATTCCTAATCTAATCTGCCCGTAGTATTGCAGTGAGATATCGTACTTGATTTTAAATTGACTGACAAATCGATTGATACTGGTTACGGCCATGTCTTTGCAATCCACCAGCAATCTAAGGAATTCCGTAGTATGGCTTTTCTCCTTGTATTGTTTCCTTACCTTGAATACGAGAGAGCTAATTTGATTTCTGTCTCCATATTAATCCAGTTATGTGCCATATGGTTTTCCTCGAGCACATACAGGGAGCTTACATAGAATTGTCCCTAGGTTTTCTCCGGTGCTTTTGTCTCCTTGGTACCGTCCTCCGTCGTTTTGAAGTCCACCGCAATGATAAGATAGCCTCTCGAGGTTTTAATTCCCCTTAGAATTCTAATACAAATTATGTAGTTAATGGTGGCCCCAAAATGAGGGGCCAAACCATGCAACTCTAGTCATTGTATTAGCTTACAACTCTGATGATAATAAATATGGTCATTTTTCAGGACCTTTAATTTTACTGATTGTGAAATATAATTTATACTCCTCTAATAAATACATAAATATCTTATGGAAGCTCAACTGACATAACTGCTTTCTAAAAATCTGTATGCGGATGCGTTATAATTCCTGTAGCACCAATTATGAAGCGATAATTATTTCCGTTGTGATAATCCATATCAGGCAATGAAATAAATGATTTGTAATCCCTTAAATTTTTTTATATAAACCAAGTAATGGGCTATAAAATATCAGATGTTATAAATCCACAAGGAATAATTTCACCCAAGGCAGATTTTAACAATGGAATACGACTCTTCGACTTTCTTACTGATTCTGAGGTCCTTTTTGTAAATATAGTCACTAATTCTCTCCATGCAGTGGCTAAATTTGAAATTCCTATTTCATAATGAAACAAACAGATGTACAGAAAATTTCACTCATTTAACTAGAATATACTATTCCAATAAGGACTTCTAATATTATAAATTTCACTAAATTAAGTATACCAATGAAAAAATATGGGGAGTACCTCCTATTTTCCTTCACTTAACAAGAATTTCAGTAGCTCTTTGTCTCCATATGTATGTACCAACTTTATTGTTCTACCTGCGATTATGGCACATTTTTCGTATTCACATATTTTATAAAGGCAAAGCGATAAACTATTTAAGCTAAAAAGGACGATAAATGGCAAGTGTTACTAACTTTTTTTGGCAGGATTATGCCAAAATGTCATAATTTAAGTAAGTTTTCAAACACTTTTAGCTTGTTACTACGTAATAAATTATGTAATTTTTTTGAAAAAAAATGAATTTTTTTAAATTAGGAAATGGGCTACTACCCAATTAAATACACATAATTTTGGTTATTTTAATTTAAGTATTTCAAATGGCAGAATAATTGTATGCAGCGTAATATATTTTTGAACGATTTAATTCCTTGATGAATGATTATCAATTCCACAGAAAATAATACGTTACCTCCAAGTTGAGTTTCGATTTCAATTCATTAACATTTCACAGATGGGAGTGATTTATGAATTTATCAGTAGATTTGGCTGACAGTTGACTGTCACATCTAACCACTTTACTTAAATAAACCGGTGATAAAATGATTAGGAGTCAGCAATGTGCGCGGTGGAGCTCGATATTACACAATATTTCAGCTTAGTGAAGGATGTCCGTATCGTAGGTGTGCAGCAACGCTCGAGCCGATTGTACGCACCCATTGCGATGAATAAATTTACTCAAATCCCATTCATCCTTCGTGTCATTGTCCACGACAGGAAATGCGGAAAGATAAGGGAAGGCATTCAAATAGGCTTTTGACGGAGTTCAAATCCAATTTAGCGCATTGAAGTGAGGTGAAGTGTGAGTGAATTATTGAAATCTACAGGGAGCACTCCCTCTACAGATTTATTCAGTTTTACAACGCTGCTACTGTTTCTTGTACCAGGCTGTCCTTTTGTTCCTCCCCTCTAGAATGGAACGTCTGCGTAATTTTACCGAAAACATGATGGTCTGAGATAGTGTTGCTTGATAGATGTTATTTGTTATATACAAGTGCGGAACTTTCGTCAAGAACAAAATTTTTCATGCTATTTATGGATAGATATGTGAAAATCTTTTCATTAGGTTACTTGGTAGCGTATTTGCATCATCGCCGGTGCATTTATGAGAAAAACGAATTTTTGCCATAATAAAACCGAAGGGATGGCAAAATTATAAAATTTCACAAAGAGAAAAACGAATGAATGTAACAAATCATAATGGCTTTAAGATGCTTACCATGATGTTTAACACCTACGGAAACCTAAAAATCGGCATTGATTGAGCTATTCATTAGCTAGTACTACCATTCCTATCCACCCATACTATAATTCTACAACGATCACCAACTGAATCCTATTATTTGTTGGGTTATATGTAGAAATATGGCCAAAATTGCATATATCTACAATTTTCATGCCGATAAAATCGACTTCACATTTTTTACACCGATCTGATCAGAGATTCCAGAGGGCACAAAGTAATTTATTGCGATGAATTAACACTGCACAGATTATTATTAGTATGATTAAATTATATTCTCTTAATACTTTTTTCTTTGCTTTATCTTAAATTATGCCCCGGTCTTTCTTGAACATAAAAAAAGCACTGAGAGATTGAAAACTTATGTTTCCATAACAAAAAAGTTGATTATTATAAAAAAATGATTTATCTACCTAAAAATTTTTATGTGATAAAGCTTACGATTTAATTAGGAAAATTTAAAATTTTTTACGGAGTAATATCACTGTGGATAGAGCCCTAAGCTTCTCATAGAAGAGTCCGGAGTTAGCAACCAACGCGTTGAATCTTTGAGTAGTTATTTAAACGATTTATTACGTCATAAGTTTTTCGATTCTCATGCAACCATTTCTGTCAGAAGATCTGATCTTGTTTTTGGTCTATTAGAAGTGCACGTAAAATTTTCTTTCAATTGAAGGATGCGTAGTTGTTGTTGCTTTGAAGCACTGGGAGAGTGATAAATTTTGCTATTAATTTTAAAAATTTATACATAATGCAAATATGGAATTTTCCCCTTTGGTAATATAATATGAATTCAAACAAAAAACGATATTAATTAATTTAATTTCTCAGCAACATGACACTATCAGAATCATGGTGACACGTCAAATGAAAATGATATCCCAAATTACGCTACAATTCCTGTTACTGTTCCTTTTCTCTCATGTCATTTTAAATAAATGAAGGTTTTACTACAACACATGTCATTTTTCTTAGCCAAATATGGTACTAGCTTCCAAGTAGCCATAAAATGCCCATTATCTATAAGGTACCATTGATATAATTATGGCAAATACTATGGTACAATAATTATTAATTAATGTACCATAATATCCGCCATAGTAGTTAACAAAACATGGCTTAGTTGAGGCAGTATTTTTAGCCTCCAATACTGCATTTAAGTGACTATTTTTGGCATCTTTTGTTCACGAAAATGCCTCCCGGCTAAAGACAATTCAGAGTCCTGCATCCTTTTCTGTCGCAATTTTATTTCGGTATGGTATCCTTGCGTTTCTAAGATTGCCTCTTGCCCCGAGTGGAAACTATCCGAAACTATTGCTGGAGCATCGCAAAATTATGGCAATACGCGTCCAACGTGCCCTCCCGTCGATGCTGCGGAGGAGATGCGAGAACTCCGCCATTAGTGCTCCAAATGGCGGGAGGGCTCTTCGAAAGGCCACTCACTTTCGTTCTTATTTTCCCCAACCCATCCACGATGAGCTAGAAAGTACTATTCCATACCACTTGCCCTTAGGGAAGAGGATATCTATGCTCGTAGCAGCAGTATTTGCGATAGGGTCTGGTATGGTATGGTATTGGAGGAGGCGACCGTCAGGTTAGGTCATTTGCGCCATGAGGGAAGGGTAGGTAAGGAAGGGTGAAGAGAAACCGGCGTCGGCTTTGGCCTGCTCTTAACGAAAGGCGCCAAAGGGACCACGGCTTAACGTTCCATCCGACGGACGGAGTGCTGCGCTTGAAATGTCCTCTAAACAACGTTCAAGTAGGGATCGGGCAGTCTCTGAAAATTCTCTGCCACCGCCGGGATTTGAACCCGAGCCCGCCGGTCGGGAAGCCAACAATTTAGCCACCACACCAACCCGATCCCCATTTGCGATTGGGGAGAGCACAGAAAGGCTCCTCTAGGGGACGAGTAGAGAAGATTAAATTTAGTGGAGAGGTTGGAATTGGGGGGCTCATATTGACGCAAAATTTCCCTGTAGGTAAGCCCCAGCAGATAGAGACGCTTCACCCTGTTCCCAGAACCCTTCTTTGTAACGTATTTTGACCTCCACAGGTCGAAATGAAAATTAAAACGCAGCGATGTGGAATTGAAAGCGGTATACAGGAATGGAGATTTCGGAACAAACATGGGAGATGTGTTTCATCCCCTCCTCTCCCTATCTGTATATCTCTCATTCCTCCCTTTGTCCCTACTTTCTGCTCCCCTTCGTCGTCCCCAACGGGAGGAAGGTCTCGAATCCCACCACAAGAGGTCAGGACGATACACGTTCTTTCCCTGTTACCTGGCCTCGTGATCAGAGATAATTGCCGCGTTTAAATGATAATGCAATCCCGTGGTATCTTGATGGCGGTCTCAGTATCGCCTTCTCCTTAGGGGGTTGCCTCGCGAGGCAAGAACGCGTCCTTAGAAATGATTCATGGACCGTCGGCCATAGACGAGAGTAAATCTCTGTTGTAACAGTTTATTAAGCGGAGAGAAAGGATCTATCTTCTTACCAGTAGAAGCACCTTCCCTCACCAAATATACGATGTCCCCAGACGGGTAAAATTTTGTGCAAATGATAAGGCCAGTTTTGTTCTGCGCTGTCTACTCGGATGCGAAGAAAAGCGGGATTAATTAGTTTTACCAATCCTTTTCCAGATAAATTTGATTTTCAGAGGCCATAATACGGTTTGCACATATGCATGCTTACAATCCGGGTCACGGTTCAACAGTTCTCATTTAATATTTCTAAGTGACCAGTACTGTAAATATGAATTTGATAATGCTTCCATCAAGTAAACCATCATATTTAAATCAAGAATGGCATTCTAGGTCTGAATATAATCGCTAACTGTGCATTTATTAAAATATGAATATCTTACAATTATTTGCGGGGGATATAAATTAAAATTTACGCAAAAGAACACGAAATGTGATCGATGAAAAAGTGAAGGATAGGATAGAAGGACAAAAATTATGAAAGAAATATCAAGAGACTCAAAAAATAACGAAGGAGAAATGACAATTGGCAGTCTAGGTGTTTTTCAGCGAGGTACCTCGGACCTTGGTACCAACTTGCTGTGTTCAGAATTGGGGAGCGGGAAGAAATTGTGACGAGGGGGCGGATGTCTAATTTTTGGGGAGGATCAAGCGGCTGGCAGGATGAGGGAGATAAGGCTCGTGAGGAATCGAGGCACACGCATTGAGGGGATGACGATGGAAGGGGAAGGAAAGGGTGGGGGAGAGACGCAAGGGAAGGGATAGTGGGAGTCTGGGATGGGGAAGAGGTGGGAGCAGTGCGTGGACCACTGGCGGAGATGATTCGGTCAGGAGGAGGGAGGGAAGGGGGTAGGAAAAAATTTAGAAGATAAGACAGTGAAATACGGCAGGGAGAAGAGAGGAGAAAGGGTGGGAAATGGTATTGCGATAGGCAAAGTGAAATATGCAGGTATCAAGGGTGGATGTTGTATCGGAGTGCGCTGGCTGTGTGAAGAAGGATGATGGAGGAAAATAATACGGATGGCAGAGATGTGCAGAGCGCGTGACGGGCGAAATTGCGTCCGATGTACGTGGGGTTGGCTCAGTTTGGGGCAATAAATTTGCCGCTTCGCGGTGGAGAAGGGTTTGGACGCAGCATGGCAGAACTAAAACCATCCGTTACCTAACAGAGGTCGGCTATAAAAAAAGAGGACTTGATCCTTCAGAGATGCACGTGGGATACAGCGTTTGCATTTTTTATTAGTGGCTTCTTAATCCAGACTTTTCTCCTTCCTGCAAATACCCTTCTTATAGTAAAGCATTAGGAGGGCATTTAAAAATAGAATTTTATTGTGGACAATTCAATTCTAGCATGAGAAACATTCCCTATCGAGAGACAGAGAATAATAGATCTCGATCCATAAGTGGCTGGGAACAATAGAAAACTGCTTTTAGCGAAATTGTGAATGGTTTAAGAGCAAATTTAAAGAATTGAAGTATAAAAATGAGTTAGTTAATGAATATTACACTTCGTAGGCACAGTACCACCGATGCCTAGTATGTCATCGTATGCCATTACTGAAAAATCAGTAGGAAATTATTATTTAAAATTCTTGGGTATGTTGACAATTAGGTGTTGTGAATTTCAAGCATTTAACTAAAAGCTGACACTATAGTAATAATATGTAGTCAAATGCTACCTCAGTTCCCTGATGAATTCGAGTTTTATAATTACCATAAAAAAATTCACCTTGACTATATGATACTACAGATTTCATGTTCATGTGAAATATTGTTTCCACCCACTGCCCATCAATGCTTTTAAATTTACGATTCATATAACGCATACAATCATTTTATGTGATATTTTTACTTTAATAGATATATATTGATAGATTGTTTTTCCATGCATCTCTGTCGAAAGAACAAGCAAAATTTTTACTAATTTCGTTTCGTTTTCCAAAAACCTGAAGAATAAGAAAAAAATATGCTTATGTCGAGAGTTTTATGAAAACGGAATAAAATACAGTTTCTCCTACACAGCGATGAATTAAATTTGTACCCAAAAAATAAACTACGGTAAAATTCTGAATAGTTATTGTCGCTTTGAAATCAATTGAATGGCAAAACTTACCGCAGCCATGTTGAATAGAGATCATGAAGAGATAGATGTGATAGAGTAATATTGACGATGGATTCATTGGCAATAACGCGAATTTTTTTAAAGTAAAAGACGGAAAATTTAACATCCTTGCAAAAAAATAAAATAGTAGGCAATGTAGAAGTTAAAATATTCCCATTCAGAACAGGATATGCGGAAAAAATCATGCGCGTGTTGAGCACTGTCCTTGCCATTCCGTGGTATTCCAAATTTAACGAGCCCGTCGTGAAGTGGGGGAAAGTCATTGGAAAGAAGGGGGAGGAAGGGGATAAAGAGATGAAGGATTTGAAGGGGAGGAAATAATGGTGGGAAGGGGTTCTCCTTCTGCATTTCCCTCTTTTCTCATTCCATTTCCCCTTTTTATTATTTTTAGTTCATTAATGGGGGAACCACTTTCAATTTTATAAGTGATCGACGAAGACATTCAACGGACCCCTCATCGCTTAATCGTTAGCGTTTGGGAATAGTTAAATGCGCATGCAGCGAGGACCTCTCTGGTATCTCACTTGAGAAAATACTGGGGACAAGCGATTTTTTTATTCGCTCATTTTTTATCAAACACGAGAGTCCCCAACGAAACAGCTTTTTGTATTTTGAATCATTACTTTGAGAAAGTTAGCAAAACTAGTATTTAGTCAAAACTAGTAGTAGTAAATTGTAACTTATTGTATGAAGAATATCCAATTACTAAGGGAAATAGGGATATAAAATCCCTTTAAGTTCATGCATCTTTTAGTGTAAATGCGTTAATTATTAACTAATATAAATTTGCATTTGTTTCTCTAAGAATGTAGGAATTGTTGCTATCGGCAACACAAGTTTATTCACGGATACTCTTTGATCTCATTCAACTATTTACTAAAGCTGCTGGTCATCACTATAATTTCACGCACTATGAGCAATGTTTAAGCTAGGTAGGTACTTTATCTTTGATGCGAAACGAAACCTATCGAACCGAACCGAAAAACGAAACATTCACCTTGAAGGCGAATGATTTTTTCTCTGCGGATCTTTCGCACGATTGTGCATTGCGGGTGACTCCCGTAAAAGTTATCACCGCGGCTAGTCCCGGTATACTTAAACTTATCTTTGATAATCAATACTATGGTTGAATCGTTATTTCATTGCAATATCTAAAAAATTGAATTAATAATCTTTTTTATTCGTCATGTAAATGAAGCTAAGTGGAAATGGCATAATTTTTGTATGTATAGTGACATAATAATATTTTTCGTAATATGGCCCAAAGAAGGAATTAGTTAAATTACTGATTTCTGCACATAGTATAAATATAATTTATTTTATTCGTGTGACAATTTTTATGACTCGTTTTCACTCATCGTAAAAAAGCATCTACATATCCAGAGTGCGGTTTGGAAAAAGTAAAAGAATATGAAAAGAAGGATGACGCAGAGCGTTGAAACCATGGAAGTGATCTAACTATATATTTTATGAGGAATAACATAGTTTAATTTTCATTTAATAAATAATAACATAAATGACATCACTTTTGGTGTTTTTATGCCCATTAATGCCTCAAAGTTGTATAAAATTATTGAAATGTGAGGTAGAGTTTTAAACTTTCGGTTTTTCAGTCACAATACTTCTGATAAATCACCATATACATCCGATACACCCATGCAGTTTAGCAAAACACCTATTTGTCTACTTGATATCACAAGGAAAGTTTCTTAATATTTCCATCCGAACGATTCGCCAACGCAAGTTTTAACGCGAAGAGGATTGCGTGTACCCAAATTTCTTCGGAATTTAGAAATGTTCCATTGCCTGGGGGCACTAAACACCGCGTGAGAGCATAAATTATTTTGGATAGCAAGATGAGGAAGGTGCCAGAAGGAAAACTTCTCGTAAGACAAGCAAGATAAGAGTAAGAACGGAGAAGTTGGAAAAGAAGAGATATGGTGCAACAAAACGTTTGTATATGAGGTGGAAAGGGTGTTGGAGTGACTTCTGAGGTTTCCCGGCTTGGAAGTAGAGGGGCAAAGGCAAACAAAGGTGGAAAGAGAGGGAACGGTGGTGCCCTCAAGGGAGGGAAGGGAGGAAGTTAACGCCAAACGCGTCATCGATGAGGTTAAGAAGAGGATAAACCTTTCTTGGAAAGAATAATGCCCCTCATCTTGATTACGTCTGTCACCTTAGGGAATTACCTTTAAAACCATTGAGTTGATCAATTTCCAAGGCTTTGCGATTGATGCTGACAAAGGTTCAGTGATCAGTATCTGAAGTAAGCCATAAGTAATTATGAGTTTCAAGTGAACTAGCTGCAATGGACTTACTCTTAAAAGTCATTGATATTCATGGTTGAACAATTATTTGACTTTAATCCATATTATTATCCATTATCTCCAGCTTTTGGTATCTTATGACCCATCATTACGCCAGATTATATTCTGAGGTACCTAACGAGGTTGATAAATTGCTTATTTTCCTGTGGGTGGGGTTTGTTACTTTTATGATGACTATTATGAATTGAGACCAAAATGTTCCAGTAAAATATTGTGAATTAAATATAAAAATGACTATACAAGGCTTTGAAATCAATATATAATTAATTATTTTTAAAGTAATTGGAGACCATAGTTCTGTTGAATTATTTTACCTTAGACTCATTTCAGATGTAGATTACGGTTCCATGTCACAGAGTATCCTGTTTATTTACATTATAGCCTTGCCGTCCAATGTACCAGAAAAAGACCGGGTTGGGGGATTAAACTAAAATTTTCTCCTACGTTGAAAAAAATAATGTAATACAACATTAGAGTTTTGATTTTTCAATTATTCAACATTACTGATCGTACTATTTAATGAGATGAAGCATAAAAATTACATCTTAAATTACTTATATTTGAATGAATTTCCTCTAATGCAAAAGTAACTGATGCTTAAAAATGAGTAATGAAGATTAATAAATATATAATATCAACTGCTTTAAATAATTTGGAGGTGAAGTCAACGGTTGGTTAGGGTTTGGAGATATCGCAATTAAATATTTTCGGAATGCAATAAATTTATCATTTATTCTGTAATAATCAATCAGCAAAAAATTAACTTGAGAGGATATATTTAGCACCAAATATGCACTTGTACCTTTCAGCAATTAAAATACCATTGCTAGAATTGTATGAAATGTTAAGCTATACGCTGCATGGAAATGATTTGGCATACGTTAAATGAACTATATCATTCTTTCAGTTTACTCTAAAGCTTCGAAACTGATTTTTTTAAATGTGCCTTTTGATTTTGTTTTGTAATCTCTCCTAGCAGAAGCTTATAAATCCAACCTAACAAGTAAATTTCACACGAGGAACTATCAATTGTGCCCTATGACCACCCAGTTATAAGAATTATTCCATGCATATTAGCACTAGTTGTGTAAATATGCATGGAAACAATGTGTATTACTTCCCTGTCCTAATTTTAATGTTTGTTTCAGCAATCACTTGATTAAAATTGGAGAAATTATAGAAAATAATGCAATGAAACGCATTATAGCTCATATGGAGTATAAGGGAGAGTTCTGAAACGAATTTCTTAGTATGTCTGCGAATAAGGATGTCGGAGGCGATCAAAGAAATATGCTAGAAGTGACAGGAGTAAGAGTTAAGAAGCTTTCGGTCGGGGAAAGGGGAGAGGGTGGAGGGGCAGGTGAGGGGAAAGCGGGGAATGGCTCTTCATAATTTATGAAGGGATTATGGAAGTTGGTCTTTATGAGGATTTAATACGAAATCCAGTTGATTGATTCTGGATATTAGGCTGTCTTTCAGTTGTCGCACATTCTATTAATGATTTATAAACGTTAATGATGCTAATTATGGTAACATTGAAGCAATTTGATGAATTGATAACGATAATGTCACTGACATTGATGGCTAGTTTTCGCAAAAAAAACTGGCGGTCAAAAAATACACTACTACAGAAGCCTGACAGATTTTGTGTATAATATTTTTTTGGATGCTTTCTTCAGTCTCAAAATTACAGAACCAAATCATTTACTTTCGAAATGTAGATCCAAATAAATGAATGAAATTTGAGGGCCGACATCCTTTTTTGCTTAACAATGCCATATGGGAGGTTACTATGCTTCTATTACTTTGTCTTCTTTTTCACCAAGATTCTTCATCGATTAATTGAAAAATCAACATAAATATATTGGGGTAGAGTATGCACACTAAAACTTTCCATTAATATCTTGGACATTTCCAACGTTTGGTTGATGTATATAACAGTTATCTCTGACGGCTATCATCCTTTGGAATTATTTAATATACTCTATTAAATGTACTCTTAAGATATTCTTAAAGAGTACATGCTCAGAAAATTACAAGTAATTTTCAGTCTATAATTTCCCAATCCTTTTAAATAAATCAGCAATAGTTGAGTATAGGTTTAAGCTGTATAATTGACTTTTCCCTTGGCATATGGGATGAATTCTCAACTATAGGATGGACAAATAGATCGAGAGTTGCTAAAATATTTTTGTAGTTTGGAGCTGTCAGAAAATAATGAATTCACTCGCAGATTGGTAAACACACAAACATTAATCTTATTTATAATTCCTTGAATATATGGCATGATTTTTTAAACTTGGTTCAGTTATAATTGCACACGCATTTGGAACGCTAACTTTGTTAAAAATTGTGTAAATTTTATTATTTTTCGTTATGTTACACACACCGTGGAAGGTAATTGCGAGAATTATAGCCGCTCCCTTAACTGATTTAAACGAAGAATAAATATGAAATATGCAAACGGCTCTTAAATGATTCAGAGGAGCTGTGATGATATATTTGCCTTTGAGAGGGGTGAAATTTATGATTACGCGCTCCCAATCAAGCTCTACTTTACTTATGCCATGAGATTATCACCCCTTAATCCTTACAGTCAAAATTGACAATTAGGAAAGCCTCATACCCAACCCTCCTCGTAAATGTTTCTTCGTTTATTCAATTTACCCAATTTTAAAATTTCTTTATGGATGTGTTAGAACTACGTCATGCTATCAAACAGCACCCAAAATAATCATTAAAAAGACAAAAATTTCGCCCCTCCATTACTTTCGCTCCATTTTCGTTATTTTTAGATTATTATGGTGAAAGTTTCGGGGCGTGTGAAATAAATTCTTGCCAACATTTACCTTCACCTTAAATTAAAAAAAAATGCCCTCCTAGAAGATTCTAACGTAATATTTTTGTATTTATGGGGCTGCCATAAGTTGTATAAACATACTTTTTATATTCTGACAGTTTTAAATTATATCGTACATTTGAGGTAAGTTAATATTTACGATAAAAGACAGTACGGTGCGCAATGGCTGGCTGAAAAGCACGAATCCATGGGATCCTCGTTCAGGTGCATTTGCTGTGACGCTGTCTTTCTGATGTTTTATTCGGTTCCAAATTTCAGGGCCAATCCTAATCACGCTTCACGTGTGCTGATTATATTATAATGAATCCGCGTTACTTCCATTTTCCATATTATTTTCCCTTTTCATCCTTTCAAAAATATTGGCTTTAGTATTTTGTGTCAGGTGTACCTGCTTAACAAGAGTTAAAAATGAATTCATGAACTTCCGAAATAGAAAACAGTTCTTTCAACCCCGAAATATTTTTCAGATTACAGAAAAAAACATCAAAATTATGTACTTCATGCATAAAAGACTTGCAAGATGATTTTTAGTAGGCACAGTCACATACCATTCTTCTTTTTCCTTACGGTTGAAAGCGATTTTAATGCAATGATGTTTCCAGTCTGTCGGCCGATCATTGGCGCATACGTAGAAGTGCTAATACCTACCACTTTTCTCATCATCAGGTTCTCTGATATTAACATTAATTCTAAGCAGTGTTTACATAAAATGATAGGTGTATCGCAAGAATTTCGATTAACAGCATATTAAAGTAGGCCTTGAATACGTACGCGGAAATGCCATGAAAGTGAAGCAGGACTGAATCGCATGCCTCTTACAATGTAATAGTCACTTCTTTAACTTTTTATTGTGTAGTGAACAATTTAAATAACGTAAATACTGCATGATAAATGGTCCAGTCTAACAAAGTTGATTTAACATTTCTCTATTACGTCCTTTTGCCAACTAGTCAATTTCTGATCTCCGCAGACCAAGCGTTAGGCAAAAACGGCAAACTCAAGTTTTGAACGTCAACAATCTTTAGATGTTCGGCACGAAGAGACACGTTGCCTTTAAGGTACTAATGTCGATATGGTGGAGCTACTCTATTATGGAGTGCTGATTTTATTGTGATATAATATTGTCTACTGAAAATGATGCAGTGTTTTGAAACTAATCCTCATATAATAATGTTATTTGAAACTTGCAATTCATTCAAAAGTATATTATATATTGCTTTACATCGAATTCGGAATACAACTAGAAGCAAAGCTCCGTACGCCAAACATCTGTTGTGGCATATGTTTTATGCCATGGGGTGTCAAATTAAATCAAACCTCTAGTGTGAACTCAATGAACTTGTGCGTTTTCAGCAGTTTCTTCAGAGTGGTGTAGTAGTATCTGGGATACCTATCATATTACCCGCAGAAGATTGCAAAACCAGGAGCCGTGGGGGAGTTGAAAGACCCAAGCCCTTCTGACAGTGATAGCCTACCTTTCCATTGTGATGCATAAGTGGGCTATCACCGCCACAGTTGTCACCTGGTGATTGATGCGATGTCTAATGGAGAGGAAACAAATTATTCAAATTCATCGCCTATTCTCAACTACTTCAAAATTCAAACCTATCACTGGAGACACATGGTGACAGAAACCGAGAGCAAATGGTCCATAAACTCCCGACGGGTTTGTACATCAACATAGATCGCCAGGGGATAAGATGTCGAGTAAACAATCATTATCTCATTTCCTTCTAAGATACATCGTGGAAACGCACGCCTTGGTTTGGAAATCGATGTCGTCAAGAAGTAGTTAGTAACCTCAATTCATTTTTACCTTTCGACAGAAAATTGGGCACATAATTCATTGCACAAAATTACTCCGAGCAGCTGAATGGATAACCCTCTCCATTAGGTAGGTGCATACGTTAGGGACTGAATTTTCCAATTCTCTGGTAGCTGGGATGCCTATTGAAACTACCGCCTTTGTAGAATGTGAATTATAATATAATAATTAGCCCACTTTTGCGTTTTCATTAGAGTAATAAGAATAAAATTTTCCCTAATTTTCATGAGATTTTTCATTGGATTTTGGTTCATGAACCTAAGCTATGACACATTAAACGCCACCACCATTTTTTTCGTTTCTCCATCCAGTGGTCAGAGGTATATGGTGTTTTTTATGACAGTAGACTTTGGAATTATTACGATATCATGCATTCATTAGGTTTTGAATTGATAAAGTGAGAAAAAGGGACTCTTACAGCATTTAAGAGTAGACTATTATCTCGATACCTTCGGTGAAAGTTTTTTATTATTCAGGCGTAATTATGTCCATTATCCATCGAATTTATTTTGAAGAATAGATAAGAGTAATATATTTTGAAGGCATATGTTTTGTAAAATTGACTCGTTGATTGAAAAGACGGGTAAAATTAGCGAATTTATGGTTGAACCTTAGGCTAAATAAATGATTTACGAAATAAATATCGGCGAAAAAATTATCTTCAGCGCCCCTACTCGCGCTTCATCAAGAAGCTCAACTACTCGAGGTTTTTATTAGAACTCAACGCACTCATTCATGTCTTAGAAATCAGCTGAGTCCCTCTGAGGGGAGTGAGAGAAATGGATGGGCGATGGTGGGGGTCCTTGAGGGACGCATATCCGACTGCTATCGCATTGGCTGAGACCTCCATCAATCACTTATTGCCTCACAGCCGCGCTATTTAATCTAACCGCACATCGCTGACAGCATTCACATCCCTCAGTGCTCTTTCTGCCTCCATTTCCATCGAAGCGCAAGGCGAACTTAAATATATACTGCCTCTACACGAAATAAGGGGTACGAAGAGAGGAGTGAACACCATTTTGGGGACCTACACCCAATTAATCATTCATGGTGTAAACTTACACTTTGTAAACATTTAATTACGTGTAATAAATTTGTTATAGCTATCTTATATTAAAGATATCCTCATATAAATGGGAGATCAAACAGATTACAAAATTTCAATGCTTAGCCGTAAGTTATTACAGGAAGTTTTGAAAGGAGGGCAAGTGTAACAGATATTTTAAAAATGTTGAACAGGAGATCGGTAAAGCCAAGGAGGAGAGTTACTATTCCCAAGTTACTTTCCACACCTCTATCTTAAGGGACACTGGAAGGTTATTGAAACGGGGTGATAAAATAATAAGCCAATGGTCAAGTGAAATTATGGCGTAGCTACGTATATTTTCAGATCCAATGTCGAGAGAATCCTTTGAACATGGACTAGTTGACTCAGCTCGGTATACAAGTTTATATAAACGTAACAATTCAATTAAAAAAGTTAAATGGTCACACTTCACTGCATTTGATAACAATTCAAACTCTTATTTCCAAGGATGTTCGTTGGCCTTGCTTGTTGATATTAGCGAAGAATCCTTAGCCAATTAGCGATCACTCAGTAACCTGCACTTGGCGTACCACATCCTATGCTCTACCAATATGGGATAAAACAGAACCTTCGTTGCCCAGTTGGCGGTAAAACTACACTGGTGATCGGATTTTGCTAAATCGTAAGAAAATAAGCAGTAATTAGCAAAAAAGAGTTTCCAATACGATGGTATGTTTCCATTTAATTACATGAAATGTAAATATACTTGAAATATCATGTTCCACTTAAAAATACTTTGTTCGAAATTTCATTCGAAAAAGTAAGGATATACAAACCAAACTTTGAAGAAAATGATTATAAAAATTCATAACAGGTTTGTGTATTTACTTTACTCGCTGTTTCACTTGGAAAAATGTCGAGCATTTTCCTCGAGTGCTATAAATTTACTCGTTAATCCACTATTTAAAATTCAAGGTTTGCCTATCCCTTCACCTTAACCCAGGCTGAGGAGAAATTTGCAATTTGGCGGGTTGAATGGAAGGCTACGTGCGAAGAGAGGGAATGAAGGTAGAAAACCGGGCTAACTGAAACTGTCGTTCTTCCCCCGATTCACCGTCCGAGAATGCTAGTGAACAACAAGAAAAGTAATTTAATCGATGAATTTAAAGGTCCAATCGTTCCTCTGGTTTTCCCTTTCATCTCGACTTGATTGTCTCTCTCCTTTAAAATCCTTTCCAACTAGTAATTTCCTCGCCCAACCACTAAGTTTTTACGTACATTCTCCTTTACTATCAATTCGCACGAGGCGTAAATAAAATTTCATGGGTATACTCATGTGAAAAGTGAGGTTTATTCAGCCTTTGTCTGGGAGATACGAGTTCAAACCTATGCGAGGGCAAAGCAGCCGAGGAAAAGGGTCGCCAGTAAGCGGAGTCGTGGTTACAGGATTCTTGGGAAAGCATTTTCTCCTCCCTTTCAAGGATTTCTCAGTCTGCCTTCTCCACATTGACATAACCCCTTCCTAACAGCCTGCACCCTCGCTGTCTGCCTGCCTTCTTGGACTACTCCCCTGTCCTTATCTAGCCGAAAAAGCTTGGCCGTTCCATCTTACGGACGCCTCACTCAACCAAAGCCACCGCATTTTCTCCACTCAAAAAAATCTGCTCATGCCCCGCCATTTCTACTCCCACCCCATAACTACCCTTAGTACGCCACCCTCCCGTAATCCGTACAATATAAAGCACAGGACATCTTATCCCCCCTCCCTCCTCGTCGTCCCCCTCTCCCTTAAGTTTTCTTTCAACACACATGGGTCCAATTTGGCCCCTCAAAAAATTTCAGACCACCCATTCGGCTTAAGTCTCGGTCTTCATTAGAATTGCATCACCTTCAATCAGCCTTTAACTGTCATGAGTAGAGAGAACATCTAACAACGACATAATGCAGCGCTTAGAGAGGAAAAATTTTATCTTGGTGAACGTATCGGATAAATGACGAAACATATTCATCATTCAGAACTCTAAAATAATTTAGGATTTTGGAGTCCACGTGAAAAATAATTTGACTTTGCCCTGAAAATCTCCATCTAAAGTTATACCATGGCGCAAAGAAAAACGTGGTAATCGGATTTTTTGCGATGGAGTTATAGCCCTTACTGCCTGAGCAAAAGTGAATATTATTTAAAATAAAGGCCATGAAGTAGCTTCGCAAAATTTATTGAAAATATTGCGAGATAATTGAAGAATTAATTATAAGCACTGCCATTTAATCACAATCGCTACTGGCATTATACATTAAAATACATAATTAAAATCATACTAAAATACAAACCATTTTTTACTGATTTAATTTAAAATTAGTCATATGAATGATAATTTACAATTTTTGCATGGAATACTTCAATTTTAGCCTAGGAGCCACATTCCACTAGAGAAGATTATTATATCCTGTATATATTATTAATATATTCTTTAAGATTAAAATATGTTGTCTACCTCCGTAATATCATCTAGGAGAAATCCCCTTCCTTCCATTTCTCACCTTGAATTCTCCTTTCTATTCCACCAAATTTAGATTCCCTCCAAAAATCTTTCTTTACGGAGATTCACCATTTATTCATTCATACCTCCCCCCCCTAAAGACTCCTCAAATAGGCTCTCTCTTCTTTGTCTTCCTCTTCATTCATTATTCATTTCCTTCTACCGTCTCCAGCAATCCCAAGTCCTCCCTTCTACCTGTTTCTCCCCTCTTCTTACATTTTCCTCCACTTAATCTAGCTCCCTTTTGTTCCTCCAAACCGAAGACTTCAACAAGAAACCAATATTTACATTTCCATCACTCTTCCTATCCCTTACGTCTCTTTTTCGTTTAACGCATCATTAAAAAATTGACTATCTAATACTCCTCGTGATATCCTCCAACTGCTCACCGCTCCTCTCTCCTCCTCCTGATAGAGAATTCATGTGTGTTTTCTTTTCTTTTTGTGCCTCCATTTCGGTGAGACAGCTTCTTCTCGCGATGTGCACCGCAAGGAAGCCCCTAAGGGGAGAGAGAAAGAGATCGCAAATATCCGGTAACCGTTCAAACAACGGCGAAAAATTTACACGTTGCCGCTTCCATTTCCGTGATGCGTCCCTTTACCGCTTCACTCATATAATGATAGGATGTTCCATGAAGCGAAATGATTTCATCAGATTAACGCGCAAACTGGATTACTTTATCCGACGAAACAATACTGTAAAAATTCAAACAAATCCTTTTTTTGAGTGCTTTATCCGTTGTTATTTAGTGCGTATTTTTTATTTTAATATTTTATTTCCTTAATTTAAGTCAAGAATGGAAGGGTCTTCGAGAAAAACAATAAAAAGGGTGCAAAAATACGAGTATCATGTAAATAAAAATTGCCATAATCCTCCTGTTCGCTTCGTGTGGAGCTACCCTTGTGTCACTCACAGGGCCCGCGAGTGCACCTGGAAATAGACAGGACACAATTGGTTTACGTGACTTCTTTTCGAAAGGAAGAGCTCAATGTTAGCTGAGGGGTGATTTGAGGTAATTAAGAGTGAATCGAGTATCCCGGTTTCATGGCTTTAACAGGGCGCACCATTGGCTCCTTATTTACGCTGCTCCGTTGGCTCCACATGAACCATCTCTCTCCCGCAAAGAGGTTGAGCGGGTACCACGTCTTCCTTTCCCCAACCCATCATTGCTGGATTGTGACTCTCTTCACTTCTGCGTGTTATGGATATTCCTATTCAGTTATATATTAATTTCGAGAATGCTTTCCTGCCAAAGGGACGTAATGATCGCTTTCGCTGAAGAGACAGGAAATGTCATGCATGAGCACGACGTTGAGGGGGATGTAGATGGGAGGGGGAGGGGTAGGTGGGTGGAGGTCAAGAAAAAAAGGGGCTCGTCATGGAGATGGAGTGATTGTTTCCTATTTCTGTTCCCGACGCGTGCGCTTAGGCGAAAACGTCACTATAATCATCAACTTTTACTCACGTGTAGCACTAGGTCGGCGCTTATTTAAAAAAATCATCCTATTTAAGAATTCGTAATCTCAAAATGTGCGAATTGGGGAGAAAAAATTATAAAACAGTTTCACGTTCATGCGACGCCGAATAGCAGTGCCTGAGGAGTCTATAGGGCCTGGATGTAATTATTTTTAATGTTGAGTTTTTCAACAAGGATAAACGCTTCTTAAAGGGAAGGGTGAGTCACTTCTTAGGTGAAGGAGGGAAGACCCACAGGACTGAGGAGTGTCGCGGGAATCATGAAAAGGGCGGCGGGGCTGGTGGCCAAGTATGCGGGGGGGCGTTCAGTGGACACCTTTGAGGAAGCGTCTCGGCATGAAGGAATCAAGATATGTCAAAACGGTTGAAAGTTTTGCACAAAGAACTCTAAAATTTCATGTTCACCCAAGTTAGCGCTTTATCCGGGTGGAAAATCTCAGCATTAAAAATAATTACATTCAGGCCCTATAGGCGGCTTCAGGTGCCACCGGCACGGCATTCCAGCGTCACATACACCTGAAGCTTAAAAAAAATCTCATCCATTCGTACATTTCGAGACCACAAATTCTTAAATCGGATCATTTTTGAAAAATAAGCGCCGACCTAGTGTAGCACCCTCCAAAGTCGCGTTATTCCTGTTAAACGCCTCGTTAGTCTCTCAAGTGCTTGCGGGTTTTTGGAGAAAAAATTCATTAAGCGCCCATTAAACCGCGTGCTCTTGAAAATGATGATGAACGCAAAGAGAAGGGAAAGAGGTCGGAATCCCAGACGAAGATTATCAACAGGAATTAATTAGGGGCAGATCAGCGGAATGAAATGGAGATAAAGAAATGAAATGAATGTGCGTGGAAGTGCTTCTTCTCTTATACCGGCCACTTCAAACCCCTCCTCTCCTCTTTTCACCGTATTTACCCCTCCACTCCTCAACCACAATTTTCACCCCCTCCATTGAAAGGTGATTTGTGACAAATCAGTTCCCATTTAAATATTCTTTTATAATTTTGAGCTAAATATCGCCAATTATATAATAATGCCAATGATTTTGATTATAGGATCAATAAGTGTAAATAGTATCTTGGTCTCCCTGACCTAGCATCAATTTCAATGACTATGGCCGCCTTTAAAATTCTATCCACACGAATAGAAAATATAATATATTCACTAATTTTTGCCGAAAGTAATTGCAATGATAACTGCCTCCACAAACTCTTCCAGGCAAGGCCTCACCAATCAGGTAAATGATAGATTCTCCTCTCAAACAAAATCTTATTATTACAAGGGAAAGGGTTGGCATGGAGGCTGGTTTTTTCTCTCATAATTCTTCGAAACTCACATATCAGACGCAGATACGGTGCTCATATCCCGCGGAGATGATAGAAAATAAAAACTCCAGTCCTCAGAAATTGAGCCAAGGATCCTGATATAGCTCCTTCCTTGTATATATATTGCCTAGCAAGCATGTTCTTATTCACCAGGGCATGGGTAATGGAAAAAGTTAGGATAGCGCACCGGGTGGGCAAGACAACGTGACATCTCATGAATAGGAAATCTGGCAAGCGGTGAGTCAAATGTGAGAGATACGTATGGATTTGAGTTGAGGTGTGGTGGGTCGATCGAAAGGAAATTATGGGGTAGAGGAAAGGGGAACCCAAGGAAATATGCATAAGTGTGGGAGCAGTGAGTGAATTCGACTCGAAAAAGATCAAGCGCGGAGTTGGGTAAACATAGCTTTTTGGCATAATGATAAGAGATCGACTGAAAATCTTCCTTTTCCTACGATCGCTAAAATCTTCTCATTACATTACCCTCGCACCTATCTGATATTTCAATAAAAATTCCAATACGCCAGTGACTAAGCGGTGTCAAAGTTTCACGGTATCAATTTTGCAACCTCTCCTTTTTTCCAATTGTTCTGGATCTATCTTAATTTTGCACAATGGAATCGTCACAGAATTTGATTGGTCTTCGGCTCAAAAGTATTTGTCAAAGTTCAGTGCCAATTTATAGTACAAAATGCAGATCGATGGACCGATGTTTTTTTTCAAATATGAGCAGGCTAATTATCCCATTCAGATACACAGTCTCAAAAAATCACACTTTTATGAGCCTATCCTACGTCTAAGCCTCTTTCTAATTTTAGGTGTGTGATGTTTAATCTTAGAAAGCAGCGTGATTAGAAAAGAAAGTTATAATAATATAATAAGTCCGCATATGCGAATTAATTAAAAAACAAAAGAGTGAATGTGAATAACAGTTTGACATTTAAAAAAATATGAAAAGATTTTGGAAAAGAACAAATCAACTTATATCTATCAAACGAAATCAATAAAAACTATTATTAAAATGGATTTTATTAACGTCACTACATTTAATACATTTTTTATCGTTCAACTTGAAATCGGTACATTAAAGTTTTCTTTTTCACAAAACACCGCCAACGCAAACATAAGCGTCAAAAACTCATTGTTTATGTAAACTGGCTAGTTGGATTGAGCCACTGGACTCACCAGTACAGCAATTATAAACGTGGTGTCAGCGCGGTCATGGAATGGTTTGTGAATGTCAATATTTAAATTTGCTGTAATCATACATTTTTAGTAAAAATATCCTAAATTTACAAGCATTTCCTAGTACTCCTTTTACCAACTACCCCTCAGCGTTTGCTATTTATTGTCGTAAGCAGTCGTAAGCAGGTATGTGTCTCCCGCATTCCGTACCGTTGATTTTCTTACAAATGGGGTTCTCACCTTCCCATTTGCCCTCCATCATCGATGGATCGAGCGCAAACCTGCTTGACCAAGCCGCCTGGGTGCGGACTAGGTATACACAGAGTGGTCGATAAGTAGTAAACGATGACCCGCGAGGATTTATAAGCACGTTAGTCGTGCACCACGCAATTTCGAGGCTTTCTGGATCGTACCGCTAGAGGGCATAAGTCTCATCGTGTCCATCCTGATAAGGAAAGGGGTGAGGGTTGATGCATGGCGTAGTGGGTGCTGTGAGGCGAGGGCCAAATCCCACAGCAACAATGCGGGCTCTGAGCTCACGGTTCAAGTCGAGATAATATTAACGGCTAGCGACAGCCGTGATAATGCTGTCGCCGTCTGGGAATTTAATTGGTTGGGGAGCGAACTCGAGATGCCAGGCAAACGTGAGACTGTTGGCGAAAATAAATAAATCAACATTGAATTCTGCAGTCATAAAAATTTATCTTATCATTAACATGGTAAAAGGATGTAAAACTGAATGAGAATTTTTGAAGACTCCAAGTTTAACGGATCCTTCTTTAAAAAAATAATGCACTTAAATGTTGATACAGACAGTGTAAGTATGACAAAAAAGTGATACTATGACCTCGCTTTTTCAATTTAGATCAGGAAAATGAAAACAATCTGACGGAAAAGAAAGAGAAGACATTGACAAAAACATATCAGTTGCTTTAATTGCACTTATTGGATTAAGAGGCTCGTTAAGGAATTAAACCCATATTGCGGCTTGGACGTTGAAAAGGACCGCTTTGACAGATCATAAATGGGATATTCTTGCTAGAAATAGCGAGTTTTAACATAGTGGAATAAGTCATAAAAATAGAGATGCATCAATTGACCCGTTGAAGACGGAAGACCTTTGGTTTGAAGGAAGGTAGAGATGAGCGTATCTTAATCAAAAAATTAAAACGAAAAATCACGTACGCATATCAAACTCTGCCCTAATTTACCGACTGGATAAGGCTAAATTAATTCTCGGGGCTCACTTGAATTATAGAAACTAATTAGCTATTCACTGGCCTCACCCCTACATCCCTTTCATTTCCACTACCCAGTCTGCTACACCGACGCACCCTCTTAACGTTACATACACTCCCTTGGCTCCTCCACCTTCATTTGCCGTCCGAAAACATCTTTCGCGAGGAAGAGACCGCCTTTGCCTTCGTCTTTGAGGAGTCTTAACGAGAGGCCTTCCCTCTCTCTTCCTCTTCCATAACCCTAAAGACGCCGACAGCTCCCCACGCCATCCTCTTTGCTCCCGCAGTCCTCAGGCACGCCTCTTCTATGCTCTTATTTTCCTTTCGCTTCCCTTCCAGTCCCCTGTCGCCACTTCCGCTGTCTGCTCTTCATCATCGTCTTTCCCGCATCCACGCTCCACTCTCCATTCAACCCTCTTTCTCCCCCACGTGCCCTTTCTCCCTTCCCCTCAAAAACCCACCTGCCGGACCCAAAGGGTTTTCTCTCATGAGGGGCGACAGCAAGAGGAGGGCCCAGGATCAAATTGCACCCCTCTCTATTTCTCCCTCTCCATCCTCCCTCGCCTCTTCCCCTCTTTACCCTCCATTGTACCTTCCTCCTCCTCCCTCTAGTCATTCTCACTCGTCATCTTCACGCTAATGGAATGCTATCTCTGGATACATTTCGTTTAATTTACTTTAAATGAAACAGTGGCTGATCAAAAACTTAAAATAAATACAGGCAAAAACGCAATGTTTATAATTGTACAACGTCAGCAGCGGTAATTAATAAATGGAACAGTTTCAGAGGTAACTATGCGATTAGGTATTTGCGGTAATAATGATCATCAATCGTCATTTGAAGATCTCCGTAAAGACCCCATATTTCACGGTAGTATCGTTACAACAATTGCATTTATGCCTATTTCATTTACATAATTTATAACCTGAAAGTTTAGCCATAAAAATCGCGGAATCATCTATTTATATTTGATAGTGTAAGAACTTGAAAATTCTTTATGTTGCCGTGAAATATGCAGTCAGATTTTTATCACTGTTTGTCGTCGCAACCATCAAATCTCTTCTATTTTAAAAGCGGTTCATAACATAGAGGTTAAACTGAAATAAAATTCCCGCTGACAACTCTAAAAATCGATGCAAGATGACTCAAATGTGAAAACAGCCGCGTCATGATAGAAATGCATCACATAGAAAGCTTTTGACTTTGCAAGTGGTGAGCATCAATCTTCAAATGCGCATTTTTAATCATCCTGGAACCAAGGTACATGAATTGCACCAACGATATTGAAAATCGAAGACGCAAATGCATAAGAATATTCACGTTTCCTCTTCCATCATCAGACTACTTTGAAATTTACATTTAATATCAGGTTTACGGCTTTCGCAAGAAATCTGTAACCACGTCGCGAGGAAACATTCAAAACAATTCGCATATTGTTGGGATGAGAACCCTCGCGTCGAGACGGTGAACGGGGGAAAGGAGATAGCGGCAAGGGATGGGGTTTTTAGGGGCTGAAAAAGAGTCTAAAAGAATAGATCATCCTTCGGAAACTAGAATCCCTTTCAAACCGAGCGGCACCGATTACAACCAACGCAAAAGAGGGAATATCTTATGAGGAGGATGAACGGGAGCGGACGAGAGCCCAAGCTGATATTGGTGTTTCTACCGCGGTTTGATGCAAAAGGGTTGAATTAAACGAGTGGAGATGGGTGTTTTAATAGGAAATGGGATTTGAACATATTGTGAGACGAGTTATCAGGAAGTTAGGGCTGAAGAGGGTGTGTTGGACGTGAGGATAGAGGGAACACCGATATGCGCACGAAATCGAGCTATTTCTTTCGATTTTCAATATGAAAAAATATCAAACAGGAATATAATTATCATAACGCACTACCATCACTTCCTAAACTCCAAAATAATTACAATTAATCATCCCATCATTCTATTTTATGCAAAAAAGATTCAAGCGATTGATATCGTAATTATTGCATTAGAAGTAAGCAACGAAAATCGGCTTTAAAGTTTATCAATATCGATTTTATATCGATATAAAACTTTGATTCAATTTTGATGCCATTTTGAGCATCATCCATTGAATATATCTCTTTATATAACTCTTTCTTCAGTATAAACGAATTTGTTGCATAAAAGTATAAATGCTCATGAAGCACTGTTGCATCTATCATTGATGTAAAATTTAATACATTAAAAATATTGCTTCAACATTTCTAATTAGTTTCTATCCAAATTTCAATAGTGCCTCTAATCAGTGAGCTGTTGGAGGTGAATGGAGAAAAAGTGGGAGATGGGAAAGTAGATGGAAAACACTTGCATGGCAACGAGTGAGAGAGATCAGTCAGTACCAGGCAATAAATCGAGAGCCTAATTGGAAGTCTGATAAGGAAAGCGATGACATTTTAAAAACGGGAAAGGGGAGATGGGTTGGAGTTATTAATATCGACGATAAGGTAAGCGTCCTGCGTTTGGGTCGGGGATCAACTCGTACAAGTAGGTATCAGGACCAAACACGTACAGGAACGCGTCGGGTTCTTCCTGCGGTTTATCTCCTTATGGACGACTTAAGCGTCCCCCGTTTTTGCTACGAGCAGCATTTTTCCTCGATTAAATAATAAGGAATCATCAGGGTAGTTCATGCCAAACTACGGCCTAATTCCTAGAAATACAGATATATACAGTCATAGGTAATAGGTTCCTCTTTTTAGCATTTACTAAGCTTGTAAAATGGGATAGAGTTGATTTCAAAGGCATTAGAAGGCGCAGAATAGTAAAAAATGATTCTTATTTGAATCTATGAAATGAAACCCAGGTATATTACTAATATATATATCATACGCATAGAGAAAAAACCAATTGAGATAAAACGGTGGGTTTTATATGAAATGAATAGTTAATGAAACAAGTTTTTTTCATTGATAGAAATTTAAACTTTCTAAAAAAACTACCACTTCTTAATATTTTTTTCCATTATTAGCGCAGCGCATTTGTGTTCAACCTACCAATACGGCTCGTTGTAAACGAGACACAAGAATCATACGATGGGGTGTATTTATCTCTGTGAACACTGCATAAGCTCAATGTTTGCTTGAGTCACATGTAATGTCTTATGTAGATCTCCTTATTTGAAAAACTGAGATAAATGATAAATTATTCACTCGTATGGAACAGAAGACAATCTATGAGATGGTTGGAGGCATTTTGTTAACAAAAGTTCAAAAGTTTTCGTTCTGACTTGGAAAACGTGTAACCGACACCTTTATAGAAATCTCTGGGGATATATATTTGAAGGAATTTCATCCGAATCATCAATCTTCACTTAAGTGCCGCGCTGCAGATGTTTCCAATGATGCTAATCGTCTTAAATATGATGAAAGCTACAGGAGCTGTTGGCAGATACGGAATTGGAATCGAAATCTAATAGGCGACGGCCCTAATTGCATCTGATTGTCCACCCTCGGGCCTTACAGCCGCCTGACCCCACGCTTCCGTAACGCCACGCTTACGTTTTAATTACGTTGGTTACTATACTAAGGTATGAAGTAATGAGTTTACAGTCCACGATACTTCAACAATGTCTTGAAATTAAAGTGATTATATCATAATGAATGCTCATGGTATAACTTGCGCTTTACGTAATGTACCTATGTGACAAATCTTAAGAGAGCTTCTGCTTTCAAACCTAGGTATAACTTGAATTAATATATTATAATAGAACATATTAGTGGGAGCACCAATGTATAGCACGTAGAACACCAATTGAAACCGTTATAGAGTAAATTTAATTGATTGAGCGAAATTGGGAGTAAAAAGGAACATTTTAACCACTAATATGATGCATTAATGATTTTTTTCCAGAATAAAATATCAGCATTACCAATTAACCTTAGTATTTAAGAAAACAGCATATGGTTCTAATCAAAGCGTATGTATGTAGGTACTAGCTAATGTTGAACATTGTTGAATATTATAATCGGAGTATTTCTTGCCTATGCATCTCTAAATATCTCCCTCCAAACGCTTTACCTCGTCGCTTCTCCGAAACCACCCTCCTTCGGGCACGGACTATTTCCCCATTTCCACCCTCTCGCCCAAACATTTTTACCCCCTCTCACAGTCAGCGCTTTGGCTGCAACCCGACATCCTCCCGAACTAATCCATCTCAACTGTCCCCGTGGAACCAAAACCATCGCTCCCTCCCTCTCATTTCCATTCAACGCGGCGACAATACCTCCTCACCCGCCACCCCTGATCCCCCTCAAATTCCTCCTTCTTCGTAACCCTTCTCCTTCCCACCCTCATTCTCAACACGTGATACATTCTTCCATGGGAAACGCTTCCTCCCTCATCCTCCTTCGTCTCTTCTCGTTTCCGAGAGCTTTTTTTCATGAATTTAAGTATACCGGGACTAGCCACGGTGATAACTTTTACGGGAGTCACCCGCAATGCACAATTGTGCGAAAAATCCACAGAGAAAAAAATCATTCGCCTTGACCGGGATTCGAACCCGGATCCCTCGATTTCCGGCCGAGTGCTTTAGCCAGTTAGGTAAATATACATTTATTTCAACTTTCAAGCAGCAAAGTACAATTCTCCACAACACACATTAATATCTTTCTTCTAACACTAATCAGTGTCCAGTAGTTCTTTTAACACAAATCAGTGTCCAGTGGTTCTTTTAACAAAAATCGGTGTCCAGTGGTTCTTTTAACACAAATCAGTGTCCAGTGGTTCTTTTAACACAAATCAGTTTTCAGAAGCAGGCTCCTCTCCCGCCAGTGACGACGATGACACAGCATCCGCACCATCCTCCGCCAGTGCTTTGCGGAAGACAGAAGCGAGGAGAGAGCGCACCTCGGCTGGCGCACCATGCACCGAAATGCTATCAATGAAGCAGAGGAGTCCTTTCCCTACTGCCTTATGTTTTAATTTCAAAAAAATATATTTTGATATTAATGTGGAAAGTATTACATTCTTAAAATTGGGAAAGAGCTTAAAATTTAACATAATCAAGTTTTCATTCGTGATGGCACCACCACCAAAGGCATCCCAGGTACGATAAATGTTTCTAATGGCTCCCCACACTCTCCCACCATCACCGCAGCCGAGAATGTAATGAGGAGCGGAGTCAACCCGACCGCATGCGACGCAAGCAGAAGAATCGGCAAGCCTCATTCTCGACATCACCTCGCGCGTAGGAAGGAGGCGAGCAATAGTGTCAAACATGGCGCTCGCCGCCCCCGCGTCCCCCCGGCACGCAGCCCAGTTTCTCCATGGGTTAATGATAGAAGTGGAAGGATACTTCTCCCTCTCGATGAGCCTCCGGTAAACAGTCTTTACTACAAATGTTTCTCCTGTTCGCAGGCATTCCGTTATTTTTCGGCATTCCTGAATGCATCTCCTAAACGGCGTACTTTTAAAGCTGGCTTCCGTCCACGCGGAGTGGAGGAGACCCCGCCTGGCCTCATCAACCCCCCCCAAAATTTTGGTGGATACTTTCGAGAAAATAACATTGGCTTTTAAAGCAATATTCGTTAAGTTCAAACCACCTCTTGTCGGAGGGTTGTAAAGCTGTTGCCTTGGAGCCTTTCTCAAATAACCATACCAGAGGAAAGAATTAGTGTCCCTAACCATCTTTGCATGCACTTCTTTTGGCAAAGGCCATACATGAGCGAGGTACCAAATTTTTGGGAATATTACCTGATCGAGGAGGCGGACCCGAGCGGTGAGAGGGAGGGAGGGGAGCTTGTAGCGACCCGAACCCCCCGATACTGCGCCCCTAACCTCCCCCCAGTTCTTCTCAAGAGACTGTTTCACATCGGAGCCCCACCATAATCCTAGAATTTTTACAGGTGGGTTGCCTAATTCCCACACGTTAGAGGCTATATCACCCTTTAGAACTCTCAATTTTGATTTAGTTTTATTCACTTCTAAACCACCGGGAGCATAGGATTGAATTAAGTCATTGGCCAAGAGTAGTTGGCTTGGATGCCCAATGAATAAAGTCAAATCGTCAGCGTATACAATATTTGAATAAGTGATTCCTTGTCTAGCTATGCCAACTCCGGCAGCTTCAAGTGCCCTTGTAAGAGGGTCCATTGCGACGGCAAATAGAGCCATAGATAGGGGACATCCTTGCCTTACAGAATTCTTGATAAGAAATTCATGTGAAGTTTTCCAACCTATCCTTATGCATGCTTTTGCTTCATTGTATAGATTTTGAATTGCCCGAAGAAAGATGAGGGGGAAAGCCATTTTTTTAAGAATATATAAAATATATTCAATACGAATATAATCAAACGCTTTTGTAAAATCTACGGGTAAAATGGCAAAAAAATCTTCGGAAGGAGGAGACGGAGTCAAAAAAATATCCCGTAATAATACTGAAGCGTCTAGAATATTTCGTTTTTTCGAAACCGCGTACTGTGTTACAGATAATGTGGATTCCAGAGAATCCGTAAAACGAGATTTTAATATACGCGTAAAGATTTTATAGTCTGAATTCAATAAAGCAATAGGCCTGAAATCATTTAAGGACTGAGGCCGATTTACCTTTGGTAAAAGCGAGATAATGGCGGTATATTGACTTGAAGTCAGTGCCTCGCCTTGGCAGAAAATCTGGTTGAAAATAGCTAATAAAGTCGGGGTCAGAAGATCACCACAAATGGAGTAAAATTCATAAGATATACCATCTGACCCTGGGGCCTTGCCTTTTGGGAGGAGGCGAAGAATTTCCTCTACCTCCTCTCCTCTTATCTCACCAGCAAGCAATTCAGCGTCTTGTGGCGAGAGGGTGGGTAAATTAGGAAACGGAGGGAGATCGTCTTCGTTCCAGACCCCGTATCGAGCAAATATTCTCTGAAAATGCCGTGAAGCAGTATCAAGGAGATCACCATCAGCGCATTCTGCCGGCGGTAAAGTGGTTGACATGTCTTTGCGGAGTCTGATCACCCTCCCGAGCTCAGAGAGTGTGAAAGGGCCCCACGTGTCAGGATTCAGTTCTCTCTGCCACCGACTTGGAGCGTAACGCTTCATTTCATGCATTAAAATGGTGTTTTTCAAAAGGGCTGTCTCCTAATAAAAATTTTTTGGACGGGGATTGAAATTTAGTAATTCTCTTAAGGCGGTTCGGTAGAACATGATTGTGGCATCCATGTCCCTCCGCCACTCATATGTTGAGCGTCGTAAAAAGGATTTAATCTTTGGTTTAAAAGTAAATTCCCACCAGGTTAGAGCATCGGTGCCCGGACGACGCATGGAGATAAGATCTGCCACCCGTCGCCGGACAGCGCAACGAAAATCCTCGTCTTGAAAGGGTCTAGTGTCCATCCTCCACATGGTTGTTTCAGGGCGGTGGGAGTGAGGGGTGGAAGGGAGCGAGAGGTCAAGAAGGAGGGCACAATGATCAGAAAGAGAAACCGGTATAGTATGAGTGGTGTAAGGGATTTGTTTAAGTAATCGGGAGAGAAATATAAAGTCAATGCGTGTTCTAGAACTTGGACCAACACGCGTGAAAGGGGCGGGGCACAAAGTGCTGCGTAAAACAGCGTCAGTTGCACAAAGCGCATCAATTAGAAAAGATAAGGCTCGGCTCGGTCGGTATGAAATTCTTTGATTGTTGGATTCCGAGTCCTCCCTTCTATAAATTGCATTGAAATCTCCAGTTAAAATTGCTTTCCCAGTGAAAGAAGTCACGTAAGGTAAAACAGTTTCCGAATAAAATGTTTCCCTGTCTACTCTATTTCTCTCACCCGGCGGCGCATATATGTTGATAATATTAATTTCGCCATTAATAGTTAGGCTAGTTATCCTACCTGAGGCGTGAAATCGTACATTAGAGACTGGGATACCTTTCTTTACGAGTATAGTGGTGCCCGCACGCGACCCTCCGCAATTTGCAAAGGCTCGATAAATAGAATTAGGCCAAATGATTCCCTCTGTTGTTTCTTGAAGGCAGACGACATCTGCCCCGTAATTTCTAAAAAGTGCCAAAAACAGGTTAATCTTAAGTGGGCTAGAAGACCCGGCAATATTTAAAGAAAACAGGATCATGATTGAAGTAGTGGGATAGGGCTTAACTTGAGTCTTTCCTCTTAGATACTCCACCGTGGCTCTTCTTCCTGTGTCCGCCCCTTTGTTTACCCGATCGACTGCCCCGGCGTTGAGACCCCCGGACTGCCATGACCGGTTGCCAGTCGTCGTCCTTGGCGTCCAAATGGCTGGAATGGTTATCAGATGACTCTCCGTCTTCGTCACTCTCTGATTGTGGAAGCGATAAGGTGAAGGTACTGGGGATTACCTCCATGAGGCGAGGGGAGGGAAGGGAGAGAGTTTCAGGGGAAACTTTTGACTCGGAGACGGACCCAGCCGTCAGCAGTGATGTTTCTTTGACGTCGCAGGTAGGAGGTTTCGGAGTCAGGGAGGTGATATGTGCGAGGGCCTCGGGGGGTAAACACTCCGTATCCATAGCCGCAGAAACATCCCCTTCCCCGATTGCACTCTCGTCTTCACCAGTCAAAATAGCTCTCGTTTCCTCTCTCTTTCCCTGCTTAGGCGTCACCTCCTCTCGCCTTCGCTGATGTTCTATCTCCTCTGCGACCTTCACTATGGGATTCTCCATGTCCTCGGTGCTTCCGGCGATGAAAGTGTCAACTGCAGTTCTCTCAGTCTTCCCTTTTTTCTTAGGAGTTTCCTCTTCTCCACTCGAATGGCGGCGTGCTTTTTCTTGATGGCCAAGGGTGTTTAGTAGAGGTGGGAGGGGTGGGGATAATGGCGGGGGCGGTGGTCGGGGGATGGTAGGGGAGGCTCCAGGGTATATCCCTCCTTGGGAGATACGCTGCTCAGGGGTGGTCGCGGACTGCGTGGTTCCTTCGAGTCCAAGAGGAGTGAGGCCACACTCCTCATCCACGGCCTCGCTCAATTCGACTGTTTCTCCTGAGGTCGCCTGGGCGTAGCTCCTACTAGCGTAATTACGTGGGCACAAACGTCTTTCATGACCCTCCTCTCCACAACGGGCACAGGTTCTTCGTTGTCCGTCATAAATAATTATGGCTCTATTCCCTGCTATATTTACATAGCTAGGTATATTTTTCTCAACCACCATTCGGGCAATTCTCGTGCCGGTTAGTACGCCGAACAACTGATTTCCTGACCACTTGTCGTCTGACATTCTTATAACTTTCCCATAGCGGGATAAATGATCACGAATGTCCTCTTTACTAACCTCAGGTGGTAGACATGAAATTTTCACATTCACTGGGGAGCCGGAGGTCCTTTCTAAAGTTATGTATCCCCTTTTCGTGTCCTCAGATGGGAAGGGGAGACGTTTCGGGTGTTTCTCGATAATTTTTTCCACAAGGCTTTCATTCGTCAGCTTCGCGAAGATGTCCTTCCGGTTCAAGCCAAACTGGATGGCAACGACATCCTCTGCCGCGAGGCCCAACAATCGAATAAACGAGTGGACTTCGAGCGGCGTTGCGTTTTTCACTTCTTCTTCTAGTTGAATCAGTAAGGTATTAATCCTTTGCACCGCCATTTTAGGTGAACGGGAAGATCAATACAAAGGGATATGGAGATATAGGGGTCAGGGGTCACTTAGTTCTCGGAACCGCATACACACCACTAAATTAACACCGGTGGAACAGCTAAAAAAGTAAATTAACGGCCGCATAGCGGCCGCTAACTAAGTCAGACAACTAGAAAACTGCCTCTCCACCTATGCAAGATTTCACTTCACACACACGAAAAATAAACACGGGACTTTGTCGTCCCAACTCCCGGCAAGGAGAGGCTTCTCCGGCCGGCAAAAATTCAGCCTTGGGGCTTACTCGCAGCGATCGAGAAACACGTCCGCTCAGTTAAGCTACCGAGGCGTCATTCTTCCCTGTGGAAATTTGTGGACTATACCGGACAAGGTGGTATGGACTGCTGAGCATATTATGCGACGAGCAGTCCAAATCGTGCGCACGGCGCCACAGCCGGAGAGTTAAGTCCGAACTTTGAACACATATAGGTGTTCTCTCTTTTTTTCATTCTTTTTCCTTTCTTGGTTCGCGCAAAATTTCCTTCCTTTTTTCCGTACGTGCGGTCCTCGTCTAGCGATCACATTCTACTCGCTTGCCGCCGATCGTGTGGCCTGCTACTTCTTGGTATTTTCGAGCAATGAACTCTGTTAGATCTCATTCCGCTCTTCACAACTTCTCTGTACACATTTTGCAGCTAAGCCAGATTTGAGGAATTTTGGGTAGTAATGAGAAGTTTGAGCGTATTTTTCAGAACTTTTTTTTGCATAAATGTATCCTTTTACGGGAGACACTAGGAGAAATTTTGAAACGTGCGAATGTACTTGAGGTAAAAACCTCAATAGCAAATTAGTGTTACATTTTAACTTGCTTTCATGCATTTCAATTATCCATAGCGTAAATAGTTATGAATTTGGCATAAATCTTCTCAAATATTTCAAAACTTCTTTTCCAGTACCTGTACATTATACAGAAAATATCCTAAAATATAAACATACGCCATAATACCGATGGTTCAACAACAATCTGACGACAGCAATGCTATTTATATGCAACGTTTTTTTTTTTTTTTTTTTGGGCGTCAGAGTAAGCTCCCGTATTTCACCAACATTCCATTCTTTTACCAGTACGTCATAATCCTGGATGATCTTAATATCTAAAATGGTTTCCTCCTTGAAATCAGAATTATTCTTGGTACAGGTTTTTCATTTTAACTCTTGCGAATCGTTTCACTCTTAACTCTGCCAGAAATTTCCGTTTCACTCGACTGCACCTCTTTGAATCTTATTCGTATAAAAACACTGGCCATTTTCATAATTAATGTGGATGGAAGTGGAGTGATTGCTCGAGAGGCGTTTTACCCCATTGAGACCCCACTGAATTGAGAACGGATACATTGAAGAAGGTGTAACCATGCGTAGTCCCTGAAGATGCGTTCCATTGTGAAGAAAAAATTGAGAGTTAAAATGCGTGCTTAATGTCAGATTCCGCGTGAATGAATCCTGAGAAAACATAACATTTGCCCCGCCCAGTTAAACATACACCTACTCAGTAAGTTTCATTAGGCTACAGGTACATTAAGCTTCGCATCAGGTGTTGCCAATTTATGGTGTTTAACAAGACGTAAGCTGCCGGAAATCATAGATGAATAAATGATGATTAGTCTCTCGCTAGATTTCTGTATCACTATCAAAGAGTTTCATAATAAATGTTGAACAGCTGATGTTGAACCGGACCCCGACATCTCCGGCGTATATTCATAATCAGTTTTCTTCGATATGTTTAATTAGCAATTACACCCTATAATGTGTGTAGGAAAGATCTTGACTTAAATGTTGAAAACAAGACAAAACGAAGAACTCTCAAGATCTTTTCCGCATTCTGAGGACCACTGTCTCAAAAAAGTCAAAACATTTATTCTTAAATGATCATATCCATTTCCTTCTAAGTAAAGTGGGTAAACAGTTTATTTGACGGTCGGAATCTAGAAGGAATGAGGTAAATTTTGTCGAGTTATTATTATAGTATTCTACCGATTAAGGTAGGTTTCCATGGAGTACGCAAGAAGTGATCTGGGAGCCTCCCTTTCCTTCCAGCACTGCCTTCTTTAACTCACAGTAAGGCCTACTCTCTTTCAATCTATCTAAAAATCCTATTCTTCTCCTTCCCCTCCCTCGTTTCCCTAACATTCTACCCTCTAGCACCATTTTCAACATCCCCTCACCACTAAGCACTAACTCCATCCATACCTTCTGTCTCCTCCGTATCTCATCTAAAAGCTGCCTCTCCTCGCCAACCATATCCAGCACTTCGTCGTTCCTTTTCCTCTCCGTCCATTTCACCCTCTCCATTCTTCTCCATATCCACATCTCGAATGCCTCCAATCTTCTCTCGTCTTCTTTCCTTAGTGTCCACGTTTCCGCACCGTAGAGAGCTACACTCCAGATCAAACTCTTCACTAACCTTTTCTTTAAACTCTTACATAACGATCCTCTTAGAAGCTCCTTCCGGTTCATGAACGCCTCCTTCGCTAATGCAATTCTCTTCCTAATGTCCTTACTACTGTATCCGTTTTCCCCTAACGTACTGCCTAAATAGTTGAATTGCTCAACCTGCTCAAGTTTTTCACCACCCATCTTTATCTTAAGTCTGACATTCCTCGCTCGTGATGCTTTACAAAACCGCACTACCTTAGTTTTCTTGTGATTAATCCTCATCCCATATTCCTCGCAACGCTCGTATAACGCATCCACTAGAGCCTGAAGCCCCCTTGCTGACTGGCTAATCAGCGCCTGATCATCCGCGAATCTCACTGATTTGAACATCATTCCTCCCACTTTTATTCCAGCTTCTAACTCATCCCATGCTTCCCTTACCATCTCTTCAGCGTACACGTTAAAGAGCAGCGGCGATAGAGGACAGCCTTGCCTCACACCTCGGCCAATGCTTGCCCACCCGGATTCTCCGTCCGCTACCCTCACTTGCGCAGTCTGGGCCATGTACAGATTACGAATCAGTCGTCTATCCCTCCAATCTACACCTATTCTCTTCAGAATATCCATCAACTTTACCCAGTTCACTCTATCAAACGCTTTTTCAAAATCCACGAAACACGCATATACGTCCTGGTCGTATTCTAGGTTCCTCTCCACGAGGGACCTCATTATTGCTATTGCATCACGAGTTGACTTCCCCTTTCTGAAACCAAATTGATCTTCGCCCAAATACTCGTTTGCCCTCGCCTCCATTCGTCTGTTCAATATCCTCAGCACCACTTTCGCCGCATGCGATATTAAGCTGATAGTCCTATAATCTCCGCATTCCACAGATTTCTTCTTTTTCGGAAGCGGAATTAAAACCGTCTTCACGAAATCTTCCGGCCAGCATCCCTCCTCATAGATCCTGCGCACTAGTTCGAAGAACCTATTCTTACCTTCCTTCCCTAGATTCTTCAGAAGCTCACACGGGATATTGTCCACGCCTACTGCTTTCCTAGCCTTCATATCACGAAGTGCTCTCTCTATTTCCGAATCTAATATCCCCGGCCCAAGATTATCCTCCTCCACTGCACTTTCCTCCTCTAGAGTCAATCTCTCTGGTCTGTTCATTCCGTCATACAGGTCCTCCACGTATTCCTTCCATCTACTCTGTACCTCTTCTCGCTCGGTTAGCATCCTCCCATCTTTAGCCTTAATTTTAGACATGGCTTGTCCTCTTTTGCCGCCCGATAGCGACTTAACTTTGGCGTACAACGCGCCTATTTCTCCATCCTTCTGGAACTTTTCCATTTCCTCACACTGTCTTTTCCACCAAGCCTCCCTTGCCCTCTTAGTTTCACGTCGTAAACGATTATTCAGTTCCCTATACATTCTTTTTCCCTGTTCCGTGTCCACGTTCTTCCACTTCCTCCTCTCCTCCATTTCATTTACCATTGCCTCCGTTATCCACGACTTCCTTATCCTTCTACTGTCAACGTAACCAATTGACTTCTCCGCCGCTTTGACTATTCCCGTTTTAATATTATCCCATCTTTCCTCAACAGTCTTAGTACTTTCAATCTCCCGTATACTAATGTCCACTAGTTCCTGATATTCTCTCCTCATACTCCCCTTCAGAGCTTCTACGTTCCATTTCTTCGCCTTCCTAACTTTCATAAGTCTTTTGAATCTTACATTGCATTTCATGAGTACTAGATTGTGGTCCGAATCCGCATCCGCTGCGGGGAAGCTGCGCGAGTTTTTCACACTATTCCTAAACCTCTGTCTTACCATAATGTAGTCTATTTGATATCTCCCCACATCCCCTGGACTTTTCCACGTGTACCTTCGCCCTTTATGATGATTGAACCACGTGTTAGTGATGAATAATTTGTTTCTCCTACAAAATTCTGCTGCTTTCTCTCCCCTGTCGTTTCGTATTCCTAGACCAAAATCTCCTATTTCGTGCCCATCCCTCCCTTCCCCCACTGAGGTATTCCAGTCCCCCATCACTACCAGATTTTTCTTACCCGGTGTGTCTCTAATTATTTCCTCGAGCTGTTCATACACCTCATCTACTTCTTATTCCCTATGATTGCTAGTGGGCATGTAAACTTGGACCACCACCAGGTTGGTGGGCCGCGCCTCAATTTCTACCACCAGAATCCTATCGCTTACCTGGTCTATACCTACCACACGCTTACCCATCTTCCCGTTTAATACTAAAGCTACCCCTCGCTGGCTCTCTTCCCCTCCACTATATATAACCCTATACCCATCACTCCAATAGTCCCCGCCATCCCTCCACCTCACCTCGCATAATCCTAATATATCTATCCTCCCTTTATCCATTTCCCTTTTGATATTTTCTAACTTTCCCGCCCTCATCATAGTCCTCACATTCCACGTCCCCACATTTATAGCCGACTTCTTCTTCTCCATCTTCTTGGTCTTCTTTTCTTCCTTCTCCATTGCTGCTGCAGCTGATGATGATGATGATGATGATAAGTCTCTGCAAGGATTTCGCATGTTGGCGACCCCGAGGACCTTGCCGACCTCGCTGCCGTGTCCCCTTTGCGGACGGGTCCCGGGCGATGAGATTCCGAGGCTCATTTGGTTGTACTCCATGTGTTCAGGGAAGAGATAGTTGGTAGGGTTTCCCACTTCCATTCCAACAGTGTTTTTTACGTGACACCATCACGTGGACTACCTTTCGTCTGGCTCCTACCCTTCGACCTATCTGGCATGGGTGGCCCTACCGGGAATAATTTAGAATTAATCCCGCCAGTGCAGCTCTAGGGGTCATAGGAACGCGCAAGCCTTTCCACCGCGACAAGGTTGTAGCCCAAGGGAAAGGTTTTGTCGAGTGAGACGTCTATATTCACATAATGTTTTGGATACTCCCACAGATTCAATAAGTGTATTTCAATTATGTTTCCTTGTAAAAATGGAAACAAAAGGTTGACATTTGCTGCATGTATGTCTAACTTTTTTTATTTAAGAATCTTTGAACTTTTCATAAGCTATGGATTTGATATATAAGGAAAACGTCGGCAGTGAATATTTTTATTCCTTTATCATGATAAAAAGTAAAACAATCAGCTCCAAATTACTAAATTTTGCATCAATGAAACATTAAAATGGTCAAAATTGAATATAAATCACACGATTTGATTCTATAATAACATCTTCGACCTTTATGAAGCAATTAGTGCGGAAGAGCTTTTGATCAGGATATTTTTAATTTTTCAAATATTTGAATATTTCACGTAATAGCAGGTAAAAGACCGTAGTTCATACAAATGGCTTATTTGGTATTTTAAAGCACCTTACAGGTCATTGGCATGTTAATACTTCGGCATTTCTTTTGCAAATGGCTTGTACTACATTGTATTTCATACGAAAATTTGAATTGGCAAACTCAGTGGAAAATATTATAGGCATAAAAAATTTAAAAAAGATGAAAATAATTGGTGAAGTAATGCATTGAAAAAGTAAAAATCAAATAAATATCGTTGAATTTTCGTGGAGGGCAGTATTTCTCTATTTTTTTTGTCACGTAACAGTTTCAGCAGCATCATAGTTTCTGATAAGTGCTCCGGAATCTCCCACGTCAACATTCCCAAAACCATATCCGAGAAAAAGTTTTGCTCTTTATATCTGATAGCCTATCTCAGCCTTAAAATTCTGGGGAATCGTTTCCTCGGTAGAAACGGTTCGTTTACTCGACGGACCAAGATTTGGAGACGGCGGCGTAAACGTTTTAGTGAGACTGTGCGTGTGAATTGGCGGATCACGGATGGGTCGCCGGGAAATGGCGGCTTACCGAGACGGGGTGGCACGGTGGGAACGGAGTCAGGCGGCGGAGGGATAGAGAGTGGGCATTAGGATGCAATTAGGGCCGTCTATCTCAATTCCAACACCGTATCCTCGAACGCTTCCCGCTGCTTGAGTCACATTTAAGATGATTATCATCAATTGAAACATCCGCAGTGCAAATGAAGAGTGGTGATCCGGATGAAATTCCCTCAAGTATTTATCCCCAGAGATTTTTATAAATGTGTCTTTTATACGCTTTCCACGTTCAAGGGCAATTTTACCTTAACAATACGCCACATGCCATCTCTAAGGTAGTTTTCTGCTCCAAATATCACGCTTGAATGAAGCAATTACCCTTTTCTCAGTTTTTAGGGCCAGGTAAACGACTTAAGGCTTTACATGAGACTCAGACGTGTTGATAGGGTTCTTACAGGTTTCATGGTTTTTACCTTCGTTCTATCCATTGGCTCTTGCGTCTTATCTATGTCGCATCTTCCTGGTAGGTTCTTTACGTATGCACTGCGCTAAAAATGGAGAACAGTTGGAATAGCAGTTTTTACGAAAAGGTTTTAGATTATTGCTTAGTTTTCTGTTTATTAAAACTATTTGTTTACTGCATAACCCATACCAGGTATATACCGTTATATTTCAATGAGCTTCTCTCACAGAGTAAGGTACACATTTTCATGTCCATAATATTCTTCGGATGAACTTCTGAGTTATCGGTAAGATTATTTTCTTTCGATTCGGCGATTTCTAATAAATTGAAATAAACTTTATCCTATTGAAAAAAGCGCATGGAATGCGAAAAGAGATATATTACCAAGCGCATGAAATGTGAAATGTTACCTATAGTGACATACTATCTGCATGGCATTTGCTCGCAACTTCAATGAAATTATATACATAAAAGTACTTTACGGTAAGACTAAAAGGTTAACATTATATTAAATTCAAACATTATACCAGTTGCTTTGATTGATTGGTGTGATATCAATTTTTTATATTTCAAAAGCTTTAACTTTCTATTGAAATAATTTAGGTTTAGAGTAACTGTTTACAAAAATACCAACTCATCTCCCAAATCATTTGCGATACCTAATTAGGGCACCTTTCCTCTTTTACCTATCTACAATGCAATTGCCTTCCTCCGATTTCATAACTTCACTCAGTTATATTCGTTGCAACGCATCGCTCCATGTGTATTTCCGTTATCCGATAATAACTCACAATGGTAACTCCCATTGACTTATACCTCTGTCCAACAGATTCTATTAGCGCGTAGCTTAATTGCATTCATGCAGTGCGCAGCCAATCGAATATAGATTTTAAAAATCAGATTAAGGAACGGAAAATTGTGAAATGAGTTTGTGGCCAATTATACAGTGTGATGATAATTAATCTCATTGGACCAGGAAAATTTTCACGTTAATGAATAACATAAAAATCAAATAAAGACAATAAAGAAACTTCCAAGTAACAAATAGTGATTACAAACTCATTCCACGATTAATACTGACCGGTGTTTTGGAAGTTGCTGCCCAATATTCCCAATTAGATAAATTTATGACGAATTAATGGCATAAATATCAGGCCGCATTTTTACCCTCTGATTTCTGGCTTTTTCCATCTACTCCCGTTTTCCTTGTCCTTTTTATATTACATGTTCCTATTCCTTTCTTTCCTTACCTATGAATTTATTTGTAGGATCCAATATAAAAATGTACATCCAGAAAATATTTGGCTAAGTAATTATGTTTTAAAAATGTGCATTTTCCTCGTAAATTCGAGAATGGAAATTAATAGATTTAAAGACACTCACACATATGATCTCAATCGGCTTTTGATACATATCGATATTAACTTGTTGACCAAATTGTTCGATTTCAACATAATGTAAGTATTACCTACCAATTTTTTAGCAGATTCATCCACATGGTTAAATTTTTAACACTAGGAGGACGGGAGTTTCGCGCTACCTAGAAGGACGGCTAGGGGTCATTTGACCCCTTAAAATGTATTTTGGAATAAAACGACTAATTTTCAACCAATATTCACTTTAATCGTATTAATTGTTGAATCAGTTCATTAAAAACACTATTTAACCTTATTAAATATTATTTCCACCGTCAAAAGTTAATAACAATTATTTTAAAGAATCATGAATTAAACCGTATGTAGTAGTCGATTGCTATACAAATAATGAAATTACATACACTTAATACAAAAATTGTATTACATGTTTAAACAATAGGGGTATTGGGTTTACAAAATTTGCATTAAAATTTTTAAAATTTATTACTTTGTTGTAAATCTCAGACAGACTATTTTTTCAGCGCCGTTTCCACAAAATATTTTTGCGCTGAATGCGTTCATTGGACGATTCATTCATCTACATCTAAATTTTCACACTAACCCGCAAGCCGCTTAAAAGCGTGTGGCAGGGGGTGTTAGGACACCAGCCATTTGCACATGAAAAAGAATTTGGAAAATGGAACGGAAATTGGTGCAATGATTCAATTTGATGGTATTTGGCACCTTTTTCTTTTTTGTGCCCGTGGAGATATGGTTGTTGGATTTGGAGACGTGTAAATAAATTGATACATGCTATCCATCATATCTACTCCCGCTTTGTTTTTATTATGAAATAGGATGGTCTCTGGTATTCTTTTATTCGATTCGGAAATAGTGTCGTCTGAGATCATGCTGCTGAGTGAAAGTACATTATTGTTCTAGTTTGCCTGATTCTACGTAAGAGTATGGCCTAAGGTATTTTTGAACACTCGCGTTGAATGGATTACATGGCTATTTTGGGGGCCATGCATATTTGTGCGTCACGCCTGTTTTTTCAGATCGTCAATGCAAGAGAATTTTTCCATTTTTTTAGGACTTCCTGCTAGCTGGATGGATGGAAAATAATTGTTACAAGTTACATTAATTCCTGAATTCTTGTGTTTTACGGTCACTTTAGTAATTATTTATTTCCCCAACGCTTGATTTGATGGCCAATCATCATCTTTGCCACAATATGGAAATTCATTTAGGCTGTATTTTCATTTCACATCTGTCAAAACCCAGTACTCCAAATTTGTCTGGTTTATTTGGAATTCACCTCATAAAAGGACAGCTGCATTTTTTTGGATAGAGCTGTGCATTTGCTATCATGCCAAAGTCGCCATCGGATTCACTGTCTTGGACTTCGTCGCTTCCATCACACGCAGATGTTGATGGATTGGTCGAAATGTTCTTGAATTGATGTTTACGATTTAGTTCCTGACTGATCTTCAATATTCCCTACAGCTATTTGAATCGCGACGATTCTCTTCTCTTGATATAGTTCTCGAATTCTTTCTTTCTTCCCCAACTCGCTACTGGTATGCACGCAAAAAAATCTACAAACGAAAGCGCATTATGGTAGAATCTTCTCTAGTTGCATTGGAGGTATAGAGAGCTGGAGAGCTTTAGAAATTCATACAAAAGGACAAAATTTTCAGAAGTAACGCTAATTGCCGTTCGAAAGGCAGGGACTCAACTGCCAACCGTATCTTCCAGGAACTTGCAGTAATGCTTCTTCTCCGACCTACGTGCGAATTCCAAGGGTAGGATTTACAGTAGAATTTTACAGTCCACCCAATTCCTCCGCTCTCTCAAAAAGAGACAGGATTTTTCCCCAGGACGCAGCGTGCAGTCAACCCGCCCCAAACCCCGACGGGGTCAGGCGGCACTAATGCTGCACACACGGCGAAGGGGCTAGGTCAAGTGACAGTGCCGTCAGGCCAGAAAAATGAAAGTTATTCGTAAACCTGATGAGTCGATATTGAAAATAATGTCTCTAAGAGCTCTGAATCTTGGACGACGGAAAACAATTCTTGGGATACGTGACGATTTTCCGGTGTGGGTAATACAATAATCATTGAACAATAAATAAAACAACATTAAATTATCATAATTACATGAATTTACGCAAATCAAGGATTGAAAAGGTTTTATTTCCCTTTGCTGCCCGAAAAATATCGAAAGATTGAGCACAACAAGTCGCTATGCCTAGGTTTTCGAATATAGATATGAGCCCTTGGGACCAAACTGGCATTGAACCGGGTACTTCCACGTTCAAAATGAAGCAAATCATCTTCCACACTAGCCTCTTGCTGATTATTCCATATACATGACACTAAAGTGCCCACGGGCAAGAAAATAGCGCGAAAACCAGTTGTGGGTCAAATGACCCCTAGCCGTCCTTCTAGGTATAACACGTCATAAAAATTTAAAAGAAAACATTATTGTTAAATTTTCACTAATTTATCAAAATATAGACCAAAATGAACAAAGTCAAAGAGTTTCAAAATTAAAAAAAATATTTTAATAAGAGAAAAATAAATTTGAATTCTGAAAATGGGTCAAATGACCCCTGCCGTCCTTCTAGTGTTAATATGATTTTTAAATTGATCGCCGAGTTAAATATGCCATGATTTCAACTTAAAATGGGTTGAGGTCAAATGTTAAGATTTTATCGTTTTAAATCTTTGTCTTGCCAGCAATTGCTTCCCTGAATTCAAGCAACAAGCGAAAATGGTGATTTTGGTAAATTTTCAACTGTATTTCGACTCACTTTTTAGCAGTTTTCACCGAAATTTTGCAGTCATAAATAATTATTTCGAATTCTTATCCACTTAGGATGGAACATACTTAAAAAAGATAATGCTCGACAAGGAACGCAGACAACCTTGGGTTGCCTTTGGCTTTATAGAGCTCAAGTACTAATTTCACTGCCTATTATTATACCACCTCTCACACGATGGAATGGATGCCTTTTTCAAGGAAATGTAAGTCTGGTGCGCCTTAGGATATCCTGTGATGATATTTTGCGTGACAATCATCATTCACCTCTATCAGTGATTTGGTTGCGGCATTCCGTTGCCTCCAAAATATTGGCACGATAGTGCTCAACGAGTTTTTAATTCTGAACCCAAATTTCTGTGAGAAATAAGAGAAATCTGCACCTGTGGCAACCTCAAGACAATGTTTCACTTACTAGTGAGACTATTTGGTCATAATCCGAACCCCGAGGTATTCTACTTCCATTAAACTAAGCAGGAGCAAATGCTTTCGATTCCAATTCAAAACCTATCATCGCCATCCCTTCATCCAAATCTTGACACTACTGCTCGCTTCATTACGTCTTATTCCCTCCCAACCCACCATCATTCTCACATGGTCGTCATCCATTGTACCCAGAACGTCTTTCCTCTCCCATTCCTTTCCACCTTACCATTCGTTGCTCGTCACAATCGGCACACTATGTTTCTACGAACGAGTTAAATCGTCCAGAAAGTTAAACTTATGACCAACGAAAGGATATGGCTTATCCCTAGCCATCTAAATGATGCATTGAGCCGGTGAACATGCCGTGACTTGGAAACGGGAGGCCGCTAAGAATTATGCCTTAAATCACCCGGGGGGGGACAGCAGCTCTTCTTCATAAGAGTGAATGTGGTGACCACGGTGGTCAGTACAGTGACACTCATTTCACTGCAGGCGAGGAAACATTTACTTTAACGGCTGTATTACTGTGATGTGGAAGACAAGGGGAAACCATTACATTATTATCCCGAGGAGTCGCAGCTACTCCATCTTCAATCAGGCATCATGGAATTCTCTCTGGTAAAAAATTCCGGAGGTAAACTAGTCCCCCATTCGAATCTCCGCACTACCCGCCTGTACATCGGTCAACTGTGATAAAGTTATGAGGATATGTACATGTAACGTGAGATCACTTAGTACCTTCGGTAAGCTAGAAAACCTTAAGGTGGAAATGCGTGTGAAAAGCTTCCTACAATACAACGAAAGAATAGTTATGGTAAAGTTTGAGACCAAGACAGTAGATACCGTAGTAGTACAGGTTTCCATGCCCATGACAGACTACGAGGATGAAGAAGTTGAAGGCGTCTACCATGATATAAGGGAAGTAATCAAACAGTTAAGGAGTAAAGGAAACCTTATTGTTGGGTGATTGGAAAGCTGTCGTCGGCGAAGGTCAGGATGGAAAAATAACCGAAAAATGTAGACTAGGCAATCAAAATGAAAGAGGAGAAAGGTTCCTAAAATTCTGTACAGAACACAAATTAGTGATTGGCAACACGCTATTTAAGAATCACATGCGATGAAGATGTACATGGAAAATTCCAAGAGAAAAAAGAAGATTTCAACTAGACTATATTTTAGTGAAGTAGAGGTTTAGGAACCCGATGAAGGACTGTAAAAGCTACCCAAGGGCATATATTGACATAGATCATAAATAGTGATGATGAAATGCCATCTGAAATTCAAGGAATTAAACGAAGCGAAGAACGTAAGGAAATTAGAGAAACTAAAGGAGCCAAAAAATAAACAGGCCTTTGAAAAAGTACCTAGTGGTCAGTTAGGGAGGAGACGAGACAACTCAGTTTGCCACATTAGAAGAGCAAGGGAATACGGTTTCGAATGAGTTAGATATGACAGGTTATAAAGGATATAAAAGAGAATAAATACGTCGCTATAAAAAGGCTAGTGAATAGGAGAGAGGAATGGAGAGCTGCGTCAAACCAATCTTGGGATTGTTAACTTATGATGATGATATAATGAATGACGAAATCTTCCCGCACTCTCAATAAGTGAATGAAAACCGATCGCTGTTGATATGACGTAAACAAAAGCCGATATATTTGTTTCGTAAAGAAACCCACCCCCCGGTAACTAAAACCAATTTATTCAACCGGCATCTAAGGTCGGTCTTCTTCGAATTGCTGACTTTGTGAGTTCAAAATTATCAAACTGAGTTCTTCTCTTGTAATTACCTAAGGTCATTGCCCTCGGAATCCTCCCCTCTCTCTCACTCCTGCTTGTTCATCTCTTTGCACATTGTTGGTTCCCCCCACTTCTCCATGCCTCCCACCGCGCCACACCCCTTTCCATTCTGTCCCTTCACACGAGGGGATGCCTTCCTTGAGGTCCAGCAGAGCATGAATAACCCGAAGGAAGGTGCAATACTGGTGCGTGGGCCGTGCGTGCTTTGGGCCAATAGAATCGTCATCAACGTCCCCCTCCCCCGAGAGTCTCAGTGTTTCTTTTACTTCTTACCTTTTCATTCAATCTCCATTTTATTCCTCTTCCTCCTTTCATCAGTGTCTCATACGCCTACTCTCTCATTCTGCTTAAAACGAAACAGCTTTTCAAGATAATAATGAGAAAATACTCTCGCGGAAATTTTCATGAAGCACTAAAGAACGCAAAAATGGCAAATGACAGTTTCCTTTGAAGCTTTAAAGACGCATGAGCCTTCACTAGGTGCCATCCAGGATTTTCAAAAGAATCGAGCTCGAGTCCAGCCCTCGTAATTGAAAGTTCTCCGTTTATCCTCACTCATGATTTGCAAAATCTATGAGAAAATCATGCTAAAAAACAGCAGGTTAGTAAAGCTATTCCTCAGGTTATAGTGGGTTAACATGGCGTATTTTGAAAATGCGTCTCCCCTCCTTAACTCATCAGTTATTGTTAGCTGCGATTCCACGAAGGACTTTTCCTTCTTTATTATGTCAACAAATCCTTTTCTGATACTCCTCTTTCCATCGATTATGTAAGATTCTTCATATAAACGGTCTTTACACGGCCCTTAGGAGTGTTATCACCGGTGTCTTTTTCATCTTCTCTTTTTATTCCTTCTGCCTTTCATTCTTCCGTTCCATCAGTTTTTTTTTCCGATATCTCCTCTCTCATTCTGATTAAAAAGAGACATCTTCTCCAAATGTTACGAAAGAAGGCTCTCTAACCGAGAATTCTCGATGAAGGACACATAAAAAGCAAATGTAGGCATCCCTTGGTTGTTACATTGTTCGTCATACTCAATTTTGTTGAAAAATAATTTTTTATAGCCTAATTCAGTATGTTGGTCTATTTATCTTAATCGGAGAATGCCACCTGAGTAATATAAGCGTGATGGTAGTTGTGAGTTATCATTACTCCATTTTTTATTGATCCGGGAAACCGAGCGGTATCTCTTTCTGGTCTCTATTTCACGTACAAATTGGTGGAATCCAGGCTGTAGTAGCTCCTTCCGCCCCATAAATTTCCTGTCTTCCTGCGCCGCCTCGGGGTCTTTTGAGTCCACTCTTCCTCGAAAACCGCCCTCACTCATCTCTATCACCCCTCTCTCCTCCTCACATTAATAACGCTTTCAATATTTGGCAACACAGTCTTTAGGCTCCGCTGTTTGCCAGGCACGGTATGCTGAGCAGCTGTGCTTAATAATTTCGTGGAAAAGAACATACAGTACAGTCTCTCTTACATTTTTTTCCAATCCCGCTCCCAAGTATCGAAAACCCCTCTTGGAGGAAGTGGAAGTAGGTGAGAGTAGATCAGGCATTCCCTGATAGCAAAAAGAGGCTCATGTAGATCATGCAATTTATTCTCCGTTCCGTTCCTCCACTTTCGCCCTCGGACAAGGCCCAATTTCACCCCCTCGGCTATTTTAACTTTTCTCTTCTCGCCCAACCGATGGAGCTAGATCGCGGATTTCTAAGTTAAGATTGCTACGTATTCTACTTAGGAATTGATACATCGAAATGAATAAAACGGCCGCGATAAAAGATTTTGGAGAGTGATTTTTATATTGAAAATTCTTTTGAAAACATCGGAATTTCTTTTTCTGAAATGGGAAATAAATGGAAATAATTGAAAACACGTTGAATACACATACTATGAAACATTTGCTGGATAACAATGAAATACCTCCAATCTAAGAAAAGTAACTGGCATTCATATTTTAAATGCTGTAGTTATCTGACTTTCTCTTATCATGTGTAATCTAATTATTTGAACTAATTAATTTTAATATAACTATTTATCTTGAAGGAATTCGATCTTTGTTACATTCCATGACCAAGGACACATTACAAGAAATATAGCTAACTAACTGGTGAAATGCAGTATTTTTGCAATTGCAGAACAATTAATATGCATAGAAAATTTACTCACAGCTTATAATTTCTCTGTTTCTATTAGACGCACACATTAATGAGATATACAGCATATATAGGTTGGGGAAAAAGAAATCCATTACTTTTGCATGGACTTCAGGGCATAATTTGACATTCTTTGGATTGTCCGATTTAGGTCAAATATGCACCGCTATGTTTGATAATTTGTTGTCATGTTAATGGTAGCTTTATAATGCCTCTCTCATAGAAGTCTTGGTGTTTTTGGCGAAAAACTCTAGTACCTGTTTTTCTCCATCTTCTCTTGATGCCAATTTCTTATAATCACATAAACAATCATAAATGTATTTATAATAAAATACCATGCATAACTTGATGCTATAGTTAACTATAAATTATAAAAACTAGTAATCTCTTGTTTTTTAAAACATACCCAATGATAGAAAAAATACCTGTTTAAGAACATAAATGGTAATTATAAAATGTGCATGTAAGTGTGATTATTTATTATCTAGGGGATGAGGAAATTGTTTATGGCATTTTGCAAAGTAATTTAATTTTTATTGAACCAAAGATATGGAATGTTATGTGTGCATATTATCATGGAGCAGTGTATTATTTTAGTTTAGCATATGTTGACTGTAGATTAAAGCCTGAAATTTTGGATTACAGCTTAGAGAGTAATTAAGAACCCAATCTGATATTAATTATCACTCATCCAATTATCGGTGCACCATAATCACTTAGAAATTATTTCACGCTTACAATAATGCGGATGGTTCAAACAGAAAATATTTTATCGGGAAATTCCGTTCAACCCCATTAATATTTGACCACTACATATTAAAAAAACGTATTTACTTTCCGGAACCTGATAAAAGCTTAACGTGAATGCTTGATGCAAATGTTTGGGTAGCATTTTTGTTGCATGGATACATCAGCAAATAATCAACTACATTTTTTTCAACTACATTGGGGGTTTCGCTGGTCCATAAGTTCTCATTTTTGTGGCATTGGAAACACTTGTTTAACTCAACAGTCCTTATGTACTTCCAATTATTAAAGCTTCAAAATGTTGAAATTTGTTTTTTTCTCTAAAATTGTGCATCATTTCATCTCATTTCGAACTGAAAAAGTCTATCAGAAAAAATAAACGAGTGCTAAGTATTTTTCTACACATAAAATATTACTTTTCCCTCTCAACAAATGCATTTATTCTTGATTTTTAATGCATAAATATTCCATGATGTATTGACTCTTACTTTTGTACTTTTACTTACTCTTGTTTCTTATTACCTTAACTTCCCGCACGACCGTTTTTAGCCAAGATATCCTTGGTGAGATGTTGTAATAACAATACATAAATAAATAATAATGAAATAATTAATATATTATAGGAAAGTTACTTTTTCATTAAAGGCGAACACGTAACTTCTTTCTATGAGAACACTTGGGCTTTCAAAGTGACGAACAATTGAAACAAAGTGAGATAAGGAGAGCAAAACTGTGAAATATTCAATGTAGACTAAACGCAAGACCAACTCTTCCAAAATGTACACAGGAACAACAATTACCTTCATTAGGAGACACCGCATCGGCCTACGTAAGTGGCTAAGGGGATATTTTTCATCTGCAATTGCTGCACTTGATAAATCATCACCAAAATATTTACATTAAAATTTACAACATAGTGGAGGGACCCGTTGATTCTCAACTGGGGCATCAAAATCAAGGAATGATGTAGTTATAGTATAATGGAAACAGATTATAAAATTCAGACGTGATACTGGACGACAGTTCTGTTTGATCTGTTTAATATCCTTCAATTAAAATTTGGATGCATGTCGCTCCGTCACGAAGTGTTAAACCTCATTAGTATAGTGAAAAAACGAGACCCAAATCATTAAAAATATGGTTTAATCACGTTGACCCAATGTCACACTCAACCGTTTTACTCTTGGAACACAAAAATTGCGTCTTCTTAATGCCGCGCAAGCAGCAGTAACCTCTACGAAGGTCCCTCAGGTTTTTTGGCTACTGAAAAAAATCCTTGTATTTCTTGTTTGTCAAATGCTCAGCATCAATTTCGCTTGTAATCACATCAATTCGTCCTTTTAATATAATAATACAGTTTTTATGCGATAAAGAAGCACGTGCTCCATTACATAAGTGATGATTCTCTTCACCAAGTTCATCTTCCTATTTCTAATTCCTAAAGTTGCAAGATCAAGTAAAGAAACGTTAAAAATTAACGTTCGGACTGAATCACTTCTGTCATATGAAGGATCAAACAAATTAATGTTACCAAAAAAACCAGTCCTTCAAATGACTGCGCGTGGTAAAAAATTACCGCTTAGTAATAATTAATCTTTTTCGCGATCATGAGTCAGATCACACAAAACGCGAATTTCTTTCAATTTCTTACAACATCAGACCAGGAGTATAACCTCAATTATTAACTGAAGGATGTATAATTTTTTTCGACGCATAGAGGCGGATAATTAATGACCGAGGTAATATCGCCAAGGTACGTCTATTTTGCGCCTCGTTGCCTCGGTTTTCATATTTCTCCATTTTCCTCCGCCCTCAATGGCGTTCCCAAATTTTCCATTCAACTCCCATTTCCACACATCCATCCACTCCTCTTCCCTGCCAATCTCTCCTCCTCTCTCCAACTCCGCTCTCTTCCTACAGTTTTCGATGAAGGCCATCTCACGAGTGCTAGACTAACCCCTGGGCATGGCCACCCCCTCTCGTTCACGCCCCTCCCCCTGAAACACCACTCCCTGCAACCATATAATCAAATTATTGCTATATGGTATCACTCTTTAAATCTTCATTCAAAAAGCAAGGGGATTTGCTATTTTGAAGAGCGAATTTTCGAGATACAGACTTATCGCGTTTAGCCCTTGCCCAGCCCAATAATATAACTTTGTATAATATCAGAATGATGCAAGTATTTCTCACAACACATGCCACATGAAAGTAAAAAAAATGTTTTTATATTTATACAATATTTTCCTTCGCCGTTAGCATTCCCGAAGTGTCCACCTCCCGCCCAAATCTGCTTTCGTCCATTCTCTCCTCTTGTCCATCAAATTGTCCCTCTCTCCTTGCTCTATGTCCCCTCCATCCTTCCAATTTTCGATGAAAGCCATCTCGCGAGTGCTAAAATAGCCCCTGGGTTCGGCCGTCCTCCCTCTCTCACCTTCCCTTCCTGCAACACTGTGGGATGATAAAGGGAAGTTGAGGAGGCGGCATGGAAAGATTGGGGGGGAGAAAGAAATGAAGGAAGAAGTGATGGAGTGAATAGGTATGGGAGAGATGAGAGTGGACTCTCCACGTGGAACAGGAGTGCTCGTTGCTGGATGAGAGAGGGGGGGGAGTAGGGACGCGGTATTTATGTGTCGTCGGTGCCGTGGGCGAGATGAAAAACCCGTCTGCAATGTAGTTGAAAGAATGAAAGAGAGAGAGGAACATGGGCCTTATTCTAATTCAATTAATCTAATTCAATCTTGAGTTCTCAATCTACCTGGGTGTTTCTAATTTCAGAGTCTTGTTGAGTTTGAGAAAGAATTCGTATACAAGCAAATAACTCCAAATCAAGTTTTATGAACTAGAGTGATTTTGAACATTCTGTGACAAATTTACCAAATAATAAAAGACACAGTGTCCGGCGTGATGCGGTGGAAATCTTTGATATTCAGCTTATTAAAACAACTTGTCTGTTTTCCCACTATTTTATTTTTACCGACCATGGTTTCGGCAGCTTGTGCCATTGTCAAGGTCTTACAAAATATTTTCCTGGCTTTAAGATTTCTTCAAAATGCCCATGAGTCGAGTTATAAATAGCGTCGGTAAGATGACATGGAAGAGGAGGATAGACTTTGGAGATAGGCTTCTTCGGAGTGTTGATGGAGAAGGGGAGATATCGGCATAGGGATGGAGCAGGGGGCCACATCACTTCCGGGAGACTTGATTGCTGGGCCGTGACCGCGGATATCCGCAGCAAATGGCACGGCAAAGGCAGGACGCGTGGCTGGGATTGCCCCCACCGGAGGTCAGATAAGTATCAGATCAAACAAGGTGGCAGCAGTGGCCGGGTGGCTAAAAAGAGAGAAGGTTGCCCCATTTTGGAAAAGCCACGCCTTCGTATAGCATGTCATGTTCACGGGGTCGTAGAAAGAGGATGGGATGTTATTTATTAGCAGAAAAAGGATTGCATTGCGACTCACTGCGTTTCATGTGGAAGCGCCATGGTATCAACAGTTCCAGTACGTATACCTACCCCAAACGGAAACGCATAAAGATAGAATATTTTGTAAGCACTCCATTTTATGGAATTATCACCATTAATGTTCATAATTATCACAATCAATGCTCATTCACATCGATCATCATCCAGCACATCAAGTGCCAGAGCCTTTCAATCGAACCCTAACTTCGCTGAAATCTTCAACAGAAATTGAGGCGCAGCGATTTCCGTCGGTGATGGTCTAAAACTCAGCAAATTACTCTTGGATAATTTATCGAAAGTTCTCCGCTTAAATTAATGAGAAAATTGAGCTTTTGACTATTTTTTTCACCGTAGCTCGTAGCGTTAGGCGTAGACAGCGTAGATATAACCGAGAATCATGGACTTAAAATGTATCTTATTTGCGTATTTAGGGAATATAGGGAGTATAATATTCTAGGCACCTAAATGGCAGACCAAAAATATTCTAATATAAATTCTATGGGGCAAACGTTAGATTATAGAAAGTCTATAGCAATTGGGTTTTATCAAAAATTCCCAGCATCACAAATGAGGGTTTTACGAGAGAGACTTCAGTATATATGTGTGTGATAAGCTACTCGTAAATATACTAATTTCATTTTCACAAAATATGCAGCTTCGAGACCTCTTATACTGTATAAATGGGTGAAAATTTACTATAGAAAAAATTTACTAACTATATAAAAGTGCTAACAATACCTTAGAGTGAGTGGTCTTGAATTTGATTTTCCTTGTCAAAGTAAGACGGTGTTTCCGCAATAGGAAAATGGTAACTGTATTGGCTTCTCAAGAGAAATCTCAATTCTGGTCTAGGCTCTCATCCCTCAGTACTCCCCACTCCAAACTATTATTCTGACTTTGCCAAGGGAACAAATCAAATCTTCGAGGTAAGTGAGTGGACTGTGTAAGTTTTTATTTTTTAGTAGTTTTTCAGCATAAATTATTATATCTCTCGTCGCTGACATCCTTTATAACCTCTCAAACCTTCCCTGTGTTTCCCAGCAGGAGTACGGCCTTGGGGAATTAAATTATTTCAACAATACTGGTAAATTTTGGAGAAGAAAATTCAAGACGGTATGTTGAAAAACGGAGCTGCACTTAAGTTATGCTCGACTCGATATCAACAAATATATTAACTCCCAATTATGATAATAGCGCAAAGCTAAGAATTTTTCTGCAAATGACACCCGATATAGTGTGCGAACATAATAACATATAAGCGCAGCCTACTTTTAAGTCGCTCTTCAAGTTTTTCAAATTTTGGAAATAAATAATGGGAAGAAACTGAGCGACCAGACGAAATAAGATGTAAGCATGAGGTCATCCACCCAAAATTTAAGCAATATGTCACTTGGACATGGGTTTAAAAAATATAAGGCAATATTAATCACATATTGCCGGTGTTGAGAAAGCATTTTGGAATTGTACTGAGCATTTATACGGCATAAGACACTTTCGTGGCGTTGTACAGGAAGAATGAGCCTTCAGATGTTTACAGTGAAACTCTTCCATCTTTTTTCGAATGTCAGTCTAGCTCAAGTTTCAGGGTGAAGAATTTCGGGAGAAATGTCGTACAGCATCCATTCGGGCTCAAATTAGTTCCTGGAAGTTGAAACGGAAAGGAGATGTGATCAAGTTTGCCGTTGGTAGGAGTGGAAGATGGGAAACAAGGGGTAGTGGTCAAAGGGTGAAATAAAAAAGGCGGAAAACAAGGGAAGCCGAAATTTATGGAAAAGTGCAAACAGAGAGAATGAGAAAATGTCCACTTCATAGGAAGAAGGAAATCTGAGTGGGGTGTATAAAACCCGCCACGAAGAGTGATGTGGATAACCCTTTGGCCGTAGTCTTCAACCGTAGTGCACAGCTATACTAACTCACTCTCTCTGAAGAAGGACCCAATACTTTTTTACAAAAAAATATACTAATTGTAAAACGCAAAATTCAGAATATTGAGGCGTTATCGTGTAGAAATTTAATATCAATACTCCCAAGAAAATTGCCCTTGCCCTTTGCCGTTTTTTTCATCGTTTGCCCTATATTTCATTAAAAACTAGATTAAAATACATACGAGCACGAATTTGAGCAAGAATATTATAATTTTTTCTTATTCGAAAAAACCAAAAAGAGAAAATAATTCAAAAAGGCAGAAAGACTTTTAAGAATTTACACTTTGATAATGGCAAAAGTGTCGAAACCGTGGTCAGCGATAAATTTTCAGTGTGGGGCGCACAAAGTAAGTTTTATTTTCCCATATGGAATGCAAATTCGGAAACGCTAAAAAGCAATACAGGAGTTCAAATACAAGATATTAACTGCTAGTGAAAGATTTGTTTTATAAAGGCCGTTCTACACGGAGCACGTACTTGCACAATCCGACGTGTGCACGAAGGCGCAGTCGAAATTGCCTCCTTTAAAGCGGTGAATTGCTGGAACCAATGCGAGAATGCGTGGACGTGAGATGGCAAAATAGCCCCTGTTTTCATTTTGTTCACGCATTCGCGCAATTCCACGCCATTTTAGAAAAAAAGCAGTTCTAACCTGCGCAATTCCGTTCCCCGTGTGAAACACCCTTAAGAGAACGTGGCATCTCACTGAGGACGTTTCACAAAAGGGTCCAGGAAGGACGCATATGTGGTAGGAAAGAAGCTGGTGGGGTTTCCTGAGACGTGGTGGAAGAAGAATGGAGCGCGACAGCTGCAACGCGGCCAACGGGGCAAGAAAGACAAGCGAAGAAGGAGGCGTTTATGGAAAATGGAAGCAGTGACGCGTAGAAAAGGGGGGGGGGAATTTTGAGAGGGCACAGTGGGAGGAGGGGAGGTGATGATTACGACGTTCGTAATGACTATTTCTTTCCTTTTCAGCACCCAAGCACTCCTCACCAACACCAGCACCACGGCAGTCACTTCCCTGTCTCCAGGGACCGTCATTTTTGCCGCACTCGCAGTGCAATCAGAATTGGGTGGTGCGCGTGGACGATCAGAAATGTCCCCGGACGTCGCAAAGGCGTAATGCGAAGGGTCGATCCATGTGACGGGATATTTGTAGAGTGAAGGGCTACACATTTTAACCCTATGCTCGATGAGTGCCTTTGCTTCTACTGCGATTAAATCATATCGAAATCGCTTCACCGAGTAGCGATTGGGGTAAGAAATAGGCGAGTTCTCCCCAATCTCATTTTTGGGCAATTACGGACTGATAGCTCTACTCCACCTCATCTGAATTCCAACCCCTGAGATGAATCACCGTGAAAAAGTTTTGAGAGCTAATCATTTTTAAATTCTTTTCGCTTCCTACTCCATCCACACCATACCCTCTGTAAGGGTTGATGAGAATCGTGTAATGCACAGGTGGTATTAGGCTTTCACAGAAAAGTAGTTATTTGTAACTTAATATTGATTTTTTGCTATTGATTTCCATTTTTCACCCTAGCAAAGTTAATAACTTAAGTGAATTATACCGTAAGTGATTTATACTTATTAATGCCGAAAATTTTCACTTGTAAATTAACACTAAATTCATGGAAAATTATTCACACCTTTAAAACTTTGAAAATTTTAATATTTTAAATTGTGGGTTGGCATATCTTCTTCTCATCACGAGCCAACCCAAATTGATATAAGTTGGCGTTGAATGCAGGTTGATTGACGTTCGATAAATAGTATATAAATATAATAATGAGGTGTAATAAATATCGGCGGTGTAGTGAAGTATAAATATGACCCATAATAAACGAATACAGGGTGTGCTCCAAAAGTAATGAAATTATTTTCTTAAAAAGAAAATTATTGAACATATTTGCAAAAACAATTAACATTCTTCTAATTACTGCCCTAGGGTTTCTGCTTATTTTTTTCCGGCGAATTTGCCTTTACAGGTACTCGCTCGGGAAGGTTTGCCTTTACAGGTACTCGCTCTTCGGGGACCTCTCGCAAGGTCCTCGTCACGACTGATTGTTTCTCTTCTATGGGCGAAAAATTGATTAATTTCAGGAATGCCTTAATATAAGGAAACAGTCTCCTGGGGCGACGTTTGTACTACACGGGGTTAGGGCAGCGTTTGAACCTCGTGCTTTGCCAGGAACTCGTGGACTCGTAGCGCGTTGCGGCAAGACGCGTTGTCGAGATGGATTTTCCAGGTGGCGGAGATGCATTTTTTCGTCCTGATGATCCTATTTAGGAGTCTTTCCAGTACGTACATGTAACAGACAGCATTAAATGTCTGTCCTTGAGAAAAAAATCCTTATAGACCAATCCTTTCCTGTCTAAAAAGACAATGAGCACTTATTTCATTTTTTATTTCGTCATTCTTGCCATTTTGGGTACTTATCTCTTACCGGTCCTATTATTAATGGCCTTTAATCACCTCAAAACTTTTGATTAGGGCAGAAAAGGGCCCCCGTAAGCTTCGCATATCGTTTTGTTTGACTCCTCTATACATTTTTACAGTTTAACACAGAACTTAAACTTTACTCGATTGTCGATTCCATTTTTTTCGTGACACGGTCGGCGCGCAGTGTTTTACAATAACTCATGTCCTGCCGATTTCACAGCTTGTAGATGACTAAAGCTGGGATTGTGGTAAAGCATAGCGTTGGCCCCATCTAATACAAGTAGTTTGTTCCCACTCCGACCAATAAAAGCGCTGCAGAAAATTCAATTGCATTATTTCGGAACGCACCCTATAAATATCGGCGGAATGAAAGGGACGGAGTCAAAGTAGGCGACGACTTTTATGCTTGGTTATGCACTATGCTGTGAAGATCGGTGAATAGGTATGCTGATGTTGGAACAAACGCAGACATGTTATTTCTCACCCAGGGGAGGGTTTGAGAACACACCGTCCATACATTCGTTGACCCCGTTTCGTTAAAAAAGAAAAAGCGAACGTCGCCTCCCCTGGGATTTCACTACTCAATACGCCTTGAAGTAGGAATGCCACCAAGTGGATAGGGCTGCGTTAGTATCCAATGGAATGCAATTGGTTACGGATGCATGGGCGCAGAAATGCACAGAAAAATTTGTCATGGCTCTATGCAGCAGACTATGAATTGGAAATTGTCTCCATGAGTCGCCACTAATTGAAGAACACCGACTGACTATTTTCCCACATAGCATGGGAAATTGACAGCAGCTTTTAATTTGCATGCAGCATATTAAATGTATGTAAATTGGTAAACTAAGAGACAACTGATTTTAAACAATCGTTAAAATATGCTAGTCAGAAGTGTAAATTAGGTGTATGATTAGGTTGTTACAAGTCTTTCCACTGCCAGGATCAACTACTTTAAATTTTGCAAGCCTAAAATATCTATACCGTAACAACTTGTGTCAGACTAAGGGGAGAAAAATGCCTGATGTATTCTCTCAAGTGTACTTTATATTTGGCACCTTGGCATGTAGGCAATTTGGATTAATGTGTATGCATTTAAATTGAAAAATAGAATCTACGCAGGCTTGTTTGATAGACAAGAGAACCAGAAATTTTAATCATTCATGTTTCACTAAAGATTTTTTAGAAAGAAAGAAGTTTAAGATCTCGAAAAAATTCAAGCAAAAAAGTGCTCTAATGTATGAAATATTCACTTTCTATAGAAAATTATAAAAATGATCGCTAAAATAGAATGGGACTTGGAAATTCAAGCAAACGCCAGACCATCCAAAGTAAGATCGAGATCTTTCAGTCTGTTTCCCGGAAGCATGACCAAAAGTCATTGTTTTAGAGTTAGTATACATCCCTTAAAATAATATATTTTTCAACCGGAGTCTGGTCATCCAGTGTAGAAAGGCACTGAAAAAGAACAATTGGAGAGTAGGGCAATGTAGGGCGACAGTAGCAGTGCCTGGTGGGGATGGAAGGAGCTGTCGCCGGTGGAAGGGTGCTGGGCACAAGGGGAGAGTGGAGATCAGAGACACGTCAGCGGATGAAGAGAGTGAAGGGTTAGACGGAAGGGTGCGTTTCGGGGAGACTGTATTCTGGTGCCACGTGCGCAGAAATACAGGACAAAGGAGGAACATGGGGGTGGGAAAGACGATATTGGGCCAACACGCATAGTAACAGGGATCATTCGCGGATGTGCTGCGGCGACTGGCCTTAAAACCATCCTCGTCGGTGGCTGAATCGGGTTTTTCGGCCCGGAAAAGGAAGAGAGATGAGCAGTGCGGATGCATTGGGATTTTGACGGACGTTTGGTGGGTCACGGGCTGTGAAGGGGGAAAGCATGCGAATTAGGATTCCGTGCGCTGCCGAGCGTGGTGGGCACGTGACAGGGCGGTGCGGAATGATTCATTCCATTGTTCGTTTTATCCACTCGATATATTGCAGCGCTTTCCCTTCACTTCGCTTCCGAGCGCGGTCCATTGCATTGCAAATTTCGGCGTGGAGCATTCCTTGGGGATTAGTCACGCTGTGGTCTGATACCGAGAGGGATTGACTTTTGCCATTCGATACTCCAACGGCAACGCAGCGGTCATTTATGTTGTTTGATTGAACGATAAACACGAAGAAAGACCGAAACGCAGTCTGTGCTATTTTATAACGAATCCTTCAAAACATCTTTATACTCGTTTTATAATTACCATTTAATGTAAAACCGTTTTCCAAGCTCTTATGTTTTTTGCTGAATTTTATCCACAATTTTTTCCATCACATATTTCAAGGATGCTAAATGTTTCAACACTCGACAATTCTGGCAGTTCCATATAATTTGTGATAACAACTTGCATTGAATATGGAGGGGAAGACTAAAAGTTGTAGAGATTAGCATTAATTGCGCACATAGAATTAATAATATTCACCAGCATGCTAAGGGAACCAATTTGTTTCAGCATCGTTAGAGAAGACATCGTGTAAAATATTAGTAAATTTGATCGAGATTAAACGCTTAAAACTTCTGAGACTAAATTTTAAACACGACCTCAAAACTTGATCTTTACTTGAGGTAAGTTAATACTTTTCAGAACTTAGCCATTAATAGATGCGTGATATGAATCTAAAGATAAGGATAATGAAAATGCCAAAAGATATTGTTATGATGTTATCCAGGTAACTTACGCATGTAGTACACAGCAAATGCTAACGCTAGAAAAATAGATCATTGATCCTTGGAGTAAATTAAAGAACCTAGACGAAAGAATGGCATCAAATAGAGTAAAGTAAACATAAAAGAGTAATGATATAGCGAAAGGTGAGTGAGAATGAAAAATCAATTGAGAAGTGGTAAAATCAGCACTTAGTCACTCAGATGTGGCAAGAAAGGTGGCGATGGGATAGAGGATGACAAATCAGATGGTGGAGACGAGAAAGAAGCCCTCGGCTGCTTTCAGATGAAAAGGCATGGAAAATGAGTGTTAGCGAGAAAATTGGTGAATCAGAGACACAACCTGGATTATGGAAAGCGAAGGAGAGAGAGAAAGAGGATACACTTGGTGGAGAACAAAGGGAAACGCGGATTATCGTCTAGGATTATAAATGAAGCAAGGAGCGACGTAATTAGGGTTGTAGTATGAGACGAGAGTGAGCAAAACGTGGCGTCATGGCAATGTTTTTCATGTGAATAAAGATCCACTTCGCGGTGCTCGCGACAATGCTCGTTGTTAGGGCTGATTGGACCCTTTTTGGGTGACAAAAGAAGCTGCGCAAGAATTTGGGGAGATTTGCGACTTTGGCGAGAATAAAGTGACAAGGTAAAAATGAAAGCGGAATAAATGGAGGAAATGACACGCCCAAAACAAATGGTTACGTTTTATTTTGGATTTGATTCATAGAAATGCTCTAAGGCAGCAGTAAGTTAGCTCATAAGGAATCATTTCGCCCACGATTCTGGTTTCAACGCCAGATATCCTAAACCTAATTTGGCCAGAAACTGTTCAAGTCAGATTAAATTTTCTTTAATATTTATGCCGTAAAAATGTATTAAAAGCTATCACTCATTCAAAGAACATATTTTTTAGCACTACCTTACATGTATTATAGGACTAAAAAATCAAGAAACGATGTGAGTGGCGAAAGTGCTTAACAGATAAAGCTAGGATATTTTTTATTTTTACACCTTATATTATACAATATTTAAAAGTGGTTAAAGAAAATTGAAAAATTAGCGAATATTATGTGTTAAATTTTATCCCTTGCTTCTTTGCAATGCAGTTTCGCCTATTACCTTTCAGCCATAAATTGAATTTAAGTTATATGGGTCGAAGCAGAGTAGAAAATTAACTCTAGTGTAATAGAGTCATATTATCCACCTTGGCAACGGCATAAAATTAGGTAACCGCACATATTGCAGTTAGCCTGATAGTATGTAAGGATTAAAAAAAGCCGAATCGCTCCAAACCAACAGGATTGAAAGCTTAACTCTTAACTGGTGACGTGCGGTCTGAGAGACGGCTGCGTTTCTAAAATTATGAATATTTTCAAAATTAAGATTTCAAAATATCTATAATTCTCGTTAGCTTCATATTTTTGCATAACAAGGACATCCCACTCTTAAAATTTAACGTTCCTTTTTATTAATTTCTGTAAATTTGCAATTGAACTCGATTAGCGGTCTGTGAGACCGCACGTCACTTACTAAGAATGCATCAAGAAAAGGAATAAGCGGGATAAATTTCATGGCTACTTACTACTTAGCCTTCCAACTTTAACATTTAGGGCCTTTTTTGAATCTGGCGAAATATTGATACATAAATATAATAATTATAACTCAAGTGTTTTTGGCATCAGTTTTTTGATCCTGCTTCAAATCACAATTTTTTACGACAAATTGGTTCGTATTGGTAGTGTAAAAATTTTAATATAAGCTTTAAAATAGATTAGCATTCAAAGAGTAATTAAACAAAACAATAAAAATGGCGTAGCAATATTTTATGAATTTTTGATTTATTGCGGTCTCCCAGACCGAACGTCACTGGTAATTTAACAAGAATTGCACGTCACTGGTTAAGGGTTAATATGTCCACCAATTCCAGCTTAAAGGGCTACATTTTCCCAAACAAACATGCTTTACAGTGTCATAAGAGTACTCGATGCAATTAACTAGTAAGTATTCATTCAAATTCATTTTTTCGTTGAATAAACTGACTTTTTCTCCATTAATTAATACGATCAAAGGAACATTGAATGTGATTCGTAGTCTTGAATTTCGGGAAATACTATTTTTGTAATAGCACATGTAGGTACACGAATCATTCTGTCTGCCGCATGAAAGATATTTCAAAACTAAATTTTAAGAACCCTTACTAGCGCAATCCGACTTATCCCTGGATGTTGCAAATTCCTATTACACAGTAGTTATTGGGCACAAAAAGAATATTTTTAGAAAAAAATCCTGTCCGCAAATACGCAATAAAAACATCAAACAATTAATCAATGAAGGAATTTGTAAGAAATGAATAATATGCCTCCATTCGAACGAATTAGGGAATAAAGCAACCTTGCCTATCATAATTTCCAATTTTTACACCTTTACCATAACCTCCTATTTTAGCCAAATATGGAGTTTCAAATAACCTTTCGGAATTTTATCTAAATTATAATTTTTAACATTTCTAGTTTCTTCATGTACACTAGTTGAGCACTGCTTTATCGAAGACCTAAAAGAGAAACTTCCATTATGCTTTAGTCATTCCTCATAGTTTGTTTGTGAGTTGTAAAGCATTCGGTTACTATAACCAGCTCAATGGTGTGATTTTTGTTAACTTTTTAGTGAAAATATTTAAAATGCTATATGTCCTTAGAATTTGAAAATTATAAAAAACTATCAATGCTTATTTCTCAGCCTTGAAATGAATCCGTTCCCTAGCTTTTGCTAGGGAATAACATTACTAGGAGCTGTATTACTCTTATAGTTCCTAGTAATGTTATTAAGCCTTGAGAAACAAATTGAAATCACTAGAGCTAAATATGAGCGTATGAATATCGATCAAAATATGCTCTAATAGAGAAAATAGTAGGGTTATTTTATCTCCTCTGGGCCAGAGTGATAGACCATTGAGTTTATGCCGTCAGTGAGGAACTATGAAGTAATGAATGATTCAACTTCTTCTGAAGAAAATGACATTCCAAGAAAGACTCAATCAGGTGGAAAGACATAAAAAACAGTAAAAAGCGAATATATGGAAACTAGCTCGAGATAAGTTGGAAGTTTTTAAGAGAACAGAGGGATTTACTTATCGATCTGGGGCGGACACTCGTTTGGAGAGGATTAATACACAATACCCAATGCACGCTCGTGAAATGTGCCCAGATTTTTTTTTCTTGCTGAAGCCCTGGAACGAGCTGCTCACTTTGTGAACGAGGCCTGGGAGTATGCGGGAGGTCTTTTCCTGTGTTATGAGAGAGGTTTTTTCCTGTTTTATTCTCATCGCTTATCTCGTGGTGACTATTTGGCCGATCTCTTTCCTACACTCTTTCTTCCCTACTAGTACCCACGTAAGAGGATTAATTGCCCTTTCGGGGATGTGGCCGGTCTCGAAAGTGGATAAGGGCGATGAAGTTTTCAACACGAGCACAACCGGGGGTCACCTAGGCGCATCTCCTTTCCTCCAACACCACCGATGGAATCCATCATGTTTTTCTTTTCCGAATTCCACTGTTTCCGTTACTCTTTTTCCACTCCTGAAGACAACATCCCTCCCAACTACAGATCTGCAAAAACAGCTTACTTGGCCACAATTGTTTAGCTGCTATTGAGTCATTTCCCCTCAAACGCTTTCAACGAATAATTGAGGGAGGAGCACGCGCTCTGGCGGAGTAATCGGGAACCTGCGGCCGAGTACGCCAACGCTGGACGAAATATCGTTGAGTGCAGCCCGAGACAGCTCGAGAGGTCGTGCCTCGCATTTCGAAGCTCCTCAAAACGCTTCCAGCAAAGCAAATTATTGAGCTGGCGCCAAAGCAGCAGCAAAGTCGCCCGCATCCGCCCATACTCGGTGGTTGACCGCGGGCTCGCGGCGAGGGGGCGGGCGGTCGGACATAAATCCGGTGTGGATTTAACGCCCTTCTATCGTTTTAAAATGGCTTACTCATTCCAATCAGGGAGAAAAGAAATAGGGACGGCGAAGACATCGACGCGTCTCAAGCTACGCGCATTTGCTCAATTAAAAATTTACAAGTTCATTTGCAAAGCATGATGGAATACTCACACTCGAAAGAGCCATGATTGTGCAGAAATGACAGACAATTGCAGATCTACAATTATTTCTTGATGTGACCGGTTTTGGTAGAAATACTTGGCCTAATGATGTCACTTTTCATCGAAATAGGTCATATCAGTAAATAATTATAGAATCTGCCATTACGTTCTCATTCTACACTATAATTAAATTTATAACTTTATATTTGAGCAGGAATGGGTTGAAAATGCAAAAAGAATGAATGAAACAACGGTCTCGTTGATGGACCTATTACACTAATTTTACAAAACTTAAGAAACTGCCCTAGTTTCTTTGACCAAGCACTGATAACTAGGTTTTTTAATAAGCTAGTTTCACGCTTAATATGACTCACAGATTTCGATAATCAGCCATAATAATCGGATCCTTTTTGTTTTAATTTATAGTATTTAGCTCAGTTTAACTATCCAGAAATCACTGTATTCATTAAACCTGTTAAAATCCATAAGGATGCTACATATAGCTTACGAAAGCGAATTTGATAAATAAGTTTTAATTTGAACTCGCAATGTGACTATCTCAAAAGTTTCACGAGAGCCATCAAAGAAAAATACCATTTCCAAGTACAATTTTCAGTTTTTTTCTGTTATTCATTATATAGTCTTTTAGTTACGGCAGAAAAACTACGAGAAATATAGTAGCGACGGAAACAAAATAGGTCGTGGTTTAAGTATGAACTTAACCTCTAACTTTGCCAAAGTGTGTATTTTCTTACATTACCGTTGAGGAGGTTTGGGGGCTCAAATCCTCTGAAATATTTCGAAGAAGCTAACTTTCGAACGATATTATATCTACCGATCAAAGATACGGTCTTAGGCATATCACCTCTATTTGAATCCCCTCATCCCCCCCAATTTTTTCTGCCTAGGGTCTTGCTCTCTGACATGAGCTCATTACAATGGAGCTAAGGATATTTTTTCGCACACGCCTCGTTCCCTTGGCCTACCTCCCGTGGCCGAACGTAGAAGCCTGGGCACTACACCGAAAAGAAATAATCCGTGTTCTGCCGGGCACCGTCGTCAGATGAGTTATGTGTAAGGAGAGCGCTGCTTGTTCATAGTGCAGAGGCGAATCCCTTCCTGAACACAAAATAGCATAGACGAGGTCAGTGAGAGACGAAGTGCTGGAGAAAACAACTCCAACACCGTTTTGACCTACGCTACCCAGACAAGTTCTTTTTTTTTGCAATACAGCAAAGCGCGTATTTGTTAATTTTCCCAACTAAGTTCGCCTCAAGGGTCATGTAATGCATGAGCTTTTGATAACGATTATACCTGATATTGGAAGACAAACTAAATAACAAGAAACAAATAATTTAGATGGCTGAAAGTTTAAACCGTTCGGCTATTGATCGTTGGGTGTAAATTTAACATCTGGGCGAAGAATTTGTTATTCTTGGAAAAAATTTTGACTCACGTTATTGCTAACCTTCCTATCCATTTTCTCATTTCTTACTATCATCTTCTTCCAGTTTTATTTTATATTCACCATTCAAACATGCATTAGTGTAAGAAATACTAATCGTCGCATAAGTAAGACGGTGAATTAAATTCGTTGTTGTCTCCAACGAGATTCCCAATCGAATTAATGGGTACCTACATTTTCAAACATTTTTCAGCAGATGATATCAAACTTTACAGATTCAATTTTCCTCTAATTATATGGGAAAATTTTTTCAAAACATCAGTACTTATGGAGCTTTGATGGACGCCATATGCTTCGTGATTGAACGCAAACTGATGGTACTGAAAAGGGAGGTGTTTTTATTGCGCGCAAAAGTGAAAACTTGCATCTAAGTAATAGACGACGGATTGAGGACTGAGAGGTTGCCCATATTCATAGAAACACATCTATAAGATCCTCAAACATAGGTTCCTTCCTCATTACCACCTAGGTCTTCACTAAAGGACTTACAACATGCTCCCGGTGAATACAATTGTAACGTGTTCATCTTTAGTCTCTTTCTGAAGGAAAATAGAAAAAGTGTACTAAATTTTGATAAAGACCTGACAAAAGTCCTCATATAAATATTCAAATATCTGATATATTAGTATTAATAACTATTACCATTAGTATTGTGATAATTCCTCATAGCATACAAAAAAAAGGAAAAGGCATTATTTTTACCAGGGATTGGCTTGTGAAACGAAACGAAAATGCTACGTTTCGACCCGGAGGGAAACTAAAATGCGACGCCTGTGTTAAGTTTCGTACCTGCACGAAATTAAAATCACCAATGAGTTTAGTTTCCACCCAGGACGAAACTTTACTCCCAGGAATGAAACTAAATTAACCGAAACTTCACTGCTCATAGTTTAGTTTTGATCCCAAAAGTTGAGTGGAGGGGGAAAAGAGGGAATGGTTTCGATCTATTGCGTGTAACATACGTGTAGAGAAGTTAAAACAAAAAATTGAGCTTAAAAATCGAATGGCAAGTTTGTGTTCACCGTTATCCTGTTTGCGTAAGAGTACCCCAAAGAATAACATAAGAGTACCCCAAGGCGATAGGCCGAACCTGTACTCCAATCAACCATACTTCGTACTCGGTGTGTGGATCGAAACTGAACCGTTCTAAGGTGAAGCATGTGGTCCCTTCGGAGCGAAAAATTATCTGTGTTTACGTTCTGACCCTGAGGTTTAGTTTAGTTTCGACCTGAAGTAGTTTTGACTATGATTGCGTTTCGACCCTGAGTTTATCACTGTGGGCTTAGTTCCTTTTCGTTTTATTTCTACATTTCGCTCCCGGGAACGAAACTAGTGAAATGGATTAATTGGTTTGGGAGAAAAAAAGGGCCAGAAAGAGATTAAATAAAATGGAATCACTATAAGCTGAGGTGAAACCGAGATCTGAGAGAAAACTTTACAAATGAAATTACAGCATAAAATATATCAAACTAAGCATTGGTCTCCCTTCGCAATGAAAAGAAAAAGAGGGTTCATATTATATTTTCCGCAGAAGCTCTTATTTCCTTTTATGATAAAGCAGTTCCACCGGCAGTAAAGATATTTTTTCAGATGTATGAATCCAAAACACAGTTGAGTCGCTAAGTATGAGATTAAATATTCTTTTGAGAAAACTTTTAATGATAAATGCATAGAAAACCAGCTGCGTTTACGTTTGGTCAAGAAATAAAAAATATATTTCATTTCCACGTCCACCACTTTGATACATCCTCCTTGTAAGCCCTTTATATTTTGTCTTTGAATGAGATTTAAGCAATGACGTAAATGAGGCAACTTGGTAAACACAGGTTCCTAAGGCTTCTACATATTTTTTGCATGCAAATATCACGTCAATCTACTCTCTGATCAATGAAAATATCTATCAATAGTAGGATGACTAATAAAAGAGAGATTACAGTGCCCGATTCATGAAAAATTCGCTGGAAAAGACTACCAAGTAGTGCAAGCCAAGTGCGTGAAAAAGCGACGAGCGACTGTGCGTTTCAGCTTGGCATGGAAGTAAGTGATTCGCGAATGTTTTCTTTTGCCTCGTTCAGATTACGTTTGTTCCAGCAATCGTTGGAGCTATCGTGCATTCACACAACGATGGTTAAAACCTGTGCTGCCCTCTAGTGATGACATCTAAAGTGAACGAGAAATTGACGGTTAGGAAAGCTGTTGAGGCATGCAGGGTCAAGATATTACTGTGTTCAACGTGTATTTGACGAATAATTTTTCTTCCGCCAATATTATTCCTTGTTTAGATAAATTCATGAAAAAAAGAGCGAAAGGAGCTTCACGAACTTTTCGTCTTTCTCTTGTCGCTTCTTCTTCCGTTCTCCCAGCGCCTAACCATCGTAAAGTGACAACGTTAGGAGCTACGATAGCTATTGCCCGGACATCCATTCACACAGCTAGTTCTGCCAACTATCGTTAGCACGATCACTCGAACCATCGTAAACTGAACGGGGCATTTGCCTTAGCAGGAGCGTGACTATCCAGCTCGATTAACTCCCGAGGGCAGAACGACAAGGGGCCTGGGTCCGTCAGTGCCATTGACGCGCGATGACCCGATCTCATGAGGCGAGGAAAGGCGGCTGGACGCAGCGGAATCATGGGTTAAGAGGCAGGCGCTGCGATGAGATGTGGTCCGGGCTGCTGGCCGGACGAATGGAGTCTACTCCTATGTGGCTCAGGAGAGAAATCCGTAGTCGAGAGAGGGGAAATGAAGGGGGAAGGAGTGACAGCGCAAGAACAGGAGGAATTCCTAACCTATCCTTCCCTCCGCCTCTCAAATATTAAGGTCGGATAGTCGGACCAGACGGCTAGGGAATGAAAAGAGTGAGGTTAGGTAACATTGGCATCGTTTGGAGAATGGAGAAAGGAAAAAATACAGGTAGGAAAAATAAAACAGGCAAACGCAATGTCACGAAAGAACATGTTCTACAGCGATGACAGCCCAAAGATCAAGCAATCAAGCAAATAGTGCGTAAATGGGGGCTTGATCTACGCAGTATAAAAATAACAATATCTTTTGAGATACTTGAAATGATCTAACACCTCGGATATCTCCAAGAGGCGTCAGGTTTTACGACGATGTCTGTTGACAAAGTCTCCGGCGGAGATGAAGAAAATTTAGCCATTTTTTAACATCGACTCGGGGAAAATCAAAACAAGCTATTTTACATACTCATACATTCACATATCTAAAATTTAAGACACATTTAAGGAACGATCCAGCAACAAAATAACGGTTATTGTTACGAGTAAAGCTTGAACTTAAACAACTTCGTTGAGAGATAAAAGAATATGGTTGATTTACTTCCAAATTGAAAAAAGAATTCCTTAAGAGTGAGTAAAGAAATTCTGGAAAAGAAAATTAGTCCTATTAAAGGCCTTCATTAACGACTTTGGGATTGCTGTTTTATACTTAGCAGCTAATTAATCGATAAGAGGAATGCAGGTTTCTGTAATGAGCAATAGTACTACACTTGTGAAATATGTGTTTTAGTTTTAGAAATTTCCAAATATTTACTATAACAAGCAGCCAGTGTTTTTAAAATGATATATTGATTAAAATTTCAAAATATAATGGTTGCTAGTAATTAAATTAAACATACAATAATATAATAATAATTGAAAAAAGATAAGTATTGTCAAACTCAAAAAGTTTGCCATGTTTAATTAAAAACATTTAAGTTAGCTTTTCATAAAACTTGTGAGTCGGCTATTATTTTTCTCAAAATACTCATTATCGTATTTACAAATTAAAATAAATCTTATAAGTAAAGGCACTGCAGGAAATTTCGGATATTATAATTATTATATCCAATATACCTACTTAACATTCTTATCATACCTATAGTTGTTGAAGTTGAAAATTTTACCACTTACAGGCTCTCCTAATTTTCAGAACTAACTGTTCATCGTATTTAATTCACTGAAATAAGCCAACTTAACATTTATTGAATCAGGAATACTTAATATTCAAAATTAGCATGTAAAATCGTTCACAAAAAATGAAAGACGTTTGCGCTTAAACTTTTACACTCCCCATTTCCTTTAAAATTCCATGTGCCTTCTACCATTTTTTGTTTCGAACTCTACCAAATGAATTCCTGTATTTAATCAATGAGTGGTCATTGCCTAAAATATAATTAATTTCGCACCAGTGCCATTCTCTCTAGGGTTACCGTTTACATTGTTAATTGTATTAAAATTTCTATTTTAGAAATTAAAAAAATATAGTCAACTGCACTGATGGAGTCTCCAAATATCACCAAATGATGGACTTAAAAATGTATTAATAGCTACCCTCCAGTTATATGGGCTCTCTGTTACCTAGCTGCCAATGAGCCGATCAGTCAATGTCACAGATACTTTGGATCCTCCAAACCTTTCACCGCAACCCTTCCACACGTCCTCCACAAAGACCCTCTTTCCCTATTCACATCCGCTAATACACCCTACCGCATTATTTGTGTGCCCTATCATGCATAGATGACGTCATTACTACCCGAAATTCCCCATAAAATGGATCTATTGGATCGAAAGGAGAGGGCGCTGAGCAGATCCGGCTATTTTCGATTTTATTAATAAATAAATAAATAAATAAACTTTATTGGCTCTAGGAATCCTTTCCTTTGGAGCCTAAATAAATACATAATCATAAACACTCAGACTGAGAAGGTTAACATAAAAAAAAGAAGAAATCATGAAACACTCAACCAACCAACTCAAACAACCACCTTTATACAGATTTCCAAAAACATGAAACAAAATCAAAAACCATACAAAAAACATACAAACCCTTAAATTGCAAGCTGTGGAAGATATATAATTCAGGTATCATAAACATTAAGAGAAAACAAAGACTTTTTGAAATTATTGATTGTTGAGATATTTTTTAACTCTTGAGGAATCGAATGCCATACATGACATGAATTAATATAAAATGAATTTTGGTACATGGTTGTTTTATGAATAGGTACAATTAATTTATTTTTATTTCTTGTAAATCTTGTTTTTTTCATTAAGTTATCTATGTAAGGCTGGAAAATGTAACAAGGAGTTTCAGTTTTTAAAAGTTTATACATAAAGAGACCCATTTGAAATTTCCTTTTTTATTTTCAATTTTTAAAATTTTTAATTCCTTATAATATGGAGTGACACGCTCATAATATGCAATGTTACACACATAACGCAAGATACAATTTTGTATTTTCTGTAATTTAGATATCTGACATTTATTAATGTTCGACATCACCAAAGAACAGCAATCAATACGAGGAATCAACAAAGGATTCGCTAGTTTGAGTCTCAATGCTATAGGCATTAGGTTACGGAAGCATTTTAACTGGTGCAAAGATTTAACTACCTTATTAGAGATGCATGCTATGTGTTTGTCCCAAGTTAGTGTTTTATTTAGAATAACGCCTAAATTTTTAACCTTTTCAGAATTGTCTATTTTTACGTCATTTACTTGAATTTTAGGCAGTGAGCCGATGTTTATGGAAGACAAGACCTTGGCACTGCCTATTTTATCGCGTTTGCCTTTAATAATGGAATTCAGTTTCGTTCTCCACAGCCCAGAAGCTGCGTTATTCATTTTCGAGGCCGAATTCAGGCAAACGGCGACGATAATAACAGTGGCGAGCGTTTGCATTGGCTTCTTGTGTTTTTATTCGGGAAAATTGACCACGCCAGTTGCAATCGGTGATGGAACCATTCCGTCGAGTTACTTTGAATCGACTGAGCAAGGGAAAAGTTATGCGAAACGATTATGTGAATTTGTCGATATTTCCGCTTTCCCGCTTTTCAATTGCGCTTCCAACAGCATCTATTTCCGCAATTTCATGGACAGAGCTCTAAGCCGACAAGTTAATGAGTTGAATACATATGAACCCGTTGGAAATGCATTCTCGTGTAACGCTGTAAAGAGACTCACAATGTGCTTTCAATTCTTATTTACAAACGAAATTACTTGTAGAGATATAGGTAGCTTTAACAAAGAATTAATATATTATTTTAATTCAATCGTAATTCATAATATGTTGGAGATGGTTTCGAATTTTCCTAAAAATTTCACTACCGCCTCTGACCTCAGTGATTCAATTACATGAATTCCAAGGAAATAATTCCTCCATCTCATAAATAAGACACAATATTTGACATTCACAATGAATTGCACTTATCCACATAATATTATTTGTTAAAATTGTCGATATAGCAAGAATCAATGACATATGAAAAACAGCCTCTCACAATTCTATTTTAATAGAGAGAAAACATTATGGAATAAGCCATTGAAAAAATACACCCAACGGTTTAATTAACAAGAGCTTATTTGAAAACAAAAGAATGAATGGTACCATTTTATAGCTTTAGCAGTAAGAGATTCAGTTTTGTTTTCAACGCATGGTATGCGTACGTAGGATAAAGCCTTCACTCCAAAAACGCAGTCTCAAAATATTCGCTGAATAATTTATTACCAAGATTTTGGCTTTGTTGCGCCCCCGTTATTTCACAATTCGTAAAACAATTAGATGCTAGTGTAAATCATTAACATTCCGATGTTTAACTACTTTTTGTGTTATAAAGAATAATAAATGAAATTAAAGATGTAAATTAGATATTTACAAAATCTATTCTACCACATGAATTCAGTGGAAACTGTAAATAAAGAAATGTATGAAAGTAACATTCAAGCTTTATGTAGATGGACAAAGAAACTGCCTCCCGATGTCAAATACCATACACGCAATGTCATGATTTCTTGACCTTTATTTAATAGCATCAAAACCCAGACCAGAGGTAAATGTAATCAGATGATCTGTTGCTCCCATTCTTAAACTAATGTCGTTTGATTAGAAATATAAAAAATATATTCTAGAGTGATTAAGAAGTAAAAACAGCTAAAATCGCATTCAAACTCTTATCATATCGCAATAGGTAAAACGCCTCAGTCTCTATCCGCGGACCAAAACTTGTTTCCTCCTAATTTCGCGGAATTACTCTAGTTTCCTACACGGCTTCAGTGGAACGGAAATTGGGTGCGCTTCTGTGGGTACATACCTCTCAGTTGAACGAACGAACGGCGAGTATCGGCATCCAGAACCCTCATCCTATGCACCGAGGCCTCGTTGAACGAGGACTCTTTTAGCACTTTCGCGTTTAACCGAGCGACGGAGTACTCGGGGAGCGGAATAAAAAACCCCCTAATGAATAACACATTAATTGGAGCACCCACACCCTGGAAACCCTACCTGCTTGCTACAAAGAGTCTCTTTCCACCCTCCTCAACATATAATTCCTGCTCAACTTGGTGTTTTAAGCAACCTTAAGAGGTAAAATACCCCTTTCCTGTCATGAGGGGCATGTGGCATGCCCCAGTGCTTAGTGTATGTTCAAGGCAGCCGGGTCTATGTTGGTGCCAACTTAACCTCCTAAAGCAGATATATCCTGGCTAAAGATTAGAGGAAAATAAATAAATGGGTTGGTCAAAGTTTAGAAAGAAAAATAAAGCACTCTATTCTTAACAAACAGTATTGCATTGAAATACAATTCCTTTAATTGGTTAATGCTACTGAAGGGCTGCGCCATTAAATGTATGCTGAACTAGAAAAGCCTCAAATCGACTCTGCAGAAATTTGAGATGAATAATTTTTACATATATCCTGGGGGCCAATAGAGGTTTTTATTCGATTGTCAATACTTTTTTAAAGAGGCAATCTACAGTATCATTTCTACTCATGAGGAAATCTCTTGGTAATGCCTTCGGTAGATTTGACTTTGTGCACTGAAAGGTGTTATTTCTCAGAAATTTTCGAAATGGGCTTAAAAAACTGGTGTTCTCCAAAATTAAGTTTGAGATCCAGCCAATATATAACACAAAATAGAAATTGGTCTTCTAAATTATCGTTTTATTTCTTTCAGCCTGATTTCATGTCTTTGCGTTGTCAGATAAACAAATACTTTCTCCATAATGATGGTGTTTTGGAAATTAAGGGAAAAAACCGTTGACTCACCAATTGAAGAATAATGCTAATTCCGTTTAAAATTAATGAATCAGCATGATGATTACAGTTGATACTAGTCCGCATAGCATCCACATATTTATAGACGGCCTTGGCCATTGTACATAGGATAATACGTGCCTTATCGCAGTACATCTGAAATGAAACTGTACCACAGCTTGAATTTGAAACAATTCAGAAACTATTTATATTGGTTTATTTCAATTATAAAGTAAGGAAGGCCTTCCGTTTTAACCCACGTAAATTGCCTTGAGAAAAATATTCTCAGGACTAAGAATTGTACAGCGGACATTTGAGTATCCGGGCCACTGCGCACATTACAACACTATCCAGTTTCCTACAATCTCATGTAATACTATTCGGTCCAAAGTTATTAAACTGATTTCCTAAAATCGTGTTATCTTCTTAACTAAGGAGAGCATAGGTCTACACATAAATGAAGGGTAGAAAGGAACTGGTGAACAAAACAAAAGTATTATGTTTACATTCATTGAAGGATTGTTGCTTAACGTATGTACAAAATACACCCTTAATGTTAGACATTTAGCTACTCATCTGCCCAAATATAAAGGTTTTAGTACTTCTACATGTAGCTGACTATATGAAGTGAAAACGCAGCAATATAATTCAGTGGTTTAACACATGTCCACCCTCCGCAACCATGTGGCTACACCCTGCCTTGCTGGAGAATGAGGCTCTTGATGCAGAACTGCGCACAATTTTTATTTTCAAATAGTTTAAATATGCTGCTTAAGGTTTTTGAACATAACCCGTCTATTAGTTTATTCTTTAATCTGGTATAAGTAATCCCTCTTGCTGAAAAAGATGGGTGCAAATCGAAATTACAACATGGACGCATACTGTTTGTAAATAAGGTAGGAATAATATGGTAGGAATGCAAATAAAAGGACACTGAAAAAAAATATTTTAACTTTCCTTCTTCCAAAGCTATGTTTTCTCTGACAATTTAATCCTTTTTATGCTGGAAGGAAATGGTTTACATTAGATTTGGTACGTTACCGCCCAGTTTAACAATGTAGCCGCGGGTCATTCTGAGAAAACTGTTTGATGAATGCATTTCCAAAATATTTTAAAAGGATAACTAAGACGACCGTAGGAGTGAAACACCTAAATATCTTCCAAAGCAGTCATTTTTCTGAGGGAAATGAGTTAATCACCGGCTTTGGCTGTCTTTGGAAATCCCGAAATTAATTACTTCCGGAGTTGTCCAGGGGTGAGAGTGGTGCGAGAACAAAAACTATCCCCCGGCAGGCCAAAACCCTTTTCTGCTGCTAATCCCTTTCATTTTTCCCGTGAGCACAAAAAAAAGACGAATTGGACCGTTGTATACTGGCTGAAAAAATATGCTGCTCCCGGGAGGGTTTTTAGCTAAGAATAGCTGTTTACTGTGGGCACTTATCTGATAAGGCGTGGGCGAGGAGGGCTAAACCGAGTTCCCCACACGTGACCTCTGACCACTTCCTCTCTCTGTCAATGCGACACATTTTTTCCAGACTACAACTCGGTAAAAACGCTTAAACACACGAGTTGCGTCAGTGGCGTGACCGGCGCTAGAGTGCTAGGCATGTGTTTTAAACCCGCACATTTCCCCCTCCTCATACGACAACCCTTTTCCTGTTACTATGGGGAGGGGAAGGGGACAGGTCACAATATATGAGGGGACAAGGGCACACAACATCACACACCTTCACTACCACTCTTACCCAACTCCTCTTCTACAGAAGGTGTATAGTTGTTTTTTTGGCTGGATTCCCTCCATCTCATATTCTAAACTCAAACTTCAAATTGGATAGCTCTCCTCAAACTAATACTTAAAAATAATATCGTTGCTTTAAGTAGGTAAATAGCTTATCAAGCAAGAATCTCAGTTCTCGAATAAAAGGCATATTTTTACATGGGTCCTTAAAACACATCCGCTTCAATGTAAAGAATATCTGTTGAAAACTCCTCTATTTTAATTAAAAATCACTCATCCATACTTTTTTATTGTCTTCTTCACTAATATCCTTCCAGATCCAGAAAGTTAAGGACGCGAGTATTAGGGATATTAGATCGCATCAGAATTATTTAACCTCTGAAGTTAGTGCAATTTGCGCTTGATTACTAAAAAAAGTCCATATATTAGCCATAACGAAAATTTAAAAAAAAATCTGCTTGAAAAATGATAAATACAATGGAATTCGTAAGACAATGTCTGACAAATACCACCCTCCCTATATCCAATCTTTCCGTAGCCCCTACAACGCATTCTAAACTTCCTAACCCCATTGGTAGGTACAAAGTCCCATTTCCAATGTTCAATATGTGAGTAGCAAATATATTTGTGGTCTTTCATACGACCCCTCTCTCGCGACATTGCTTTCAGCGCGTGTGTCAATTCATCCACTCGTTAGCTCCACTGTTCCTCGCCCATGTGCTCGAGGGCTGGGAGTGCCTATCCACACATCCACCATCAGCATCTGCGCATAGAGCAGTTAAGATTATTAATAACATCATCCGTTTAAATAATCAAATACAAAGATCTTAATATCAAGCAATATCATTGAAAAATTCTTCTTCAGTACTTCGTATTCCCGATCAAGTCTCATCGGCATAAACGGACAAACTAAATCAGCAACTTATTCAACATTCACATAGATTGCTACGATCACGGGAGTGGAAATTGATGTTAATTTCACCGCAGTACACGGAGCAGGGTCGATATGTAACACATTATCCAATGTTTTGCACTATTTTAATTTGATAAGGTTAAGAACAGGAGAATATGTTGAAATATAGCTCCAGGCAGCTAGTATACAACGGATAATGGAACGGAATACATTTTTTTGTATTCTAACATGCATGCAGAGCATGATAACCTGATGCTTCATTTCTCACAGCTGAATAGCCGTTATACAATAAACCTACGGGTTCTCCGATTGTTCGTATTATTGTTGATTTTGTTATCCAAACAATTTTATCAGCCGCTATCATTCATATCGTTGTGAAATGTGCCCGAAATCGCCGTCAAGAATTACATTTATCTATTTGTCATTGGAATTGGAGATTGAATTCATAAGAGTAAATTAATTGGCAACGAGACTGAAAAAGGCATAATCAACCAATAACTTCGGAAGCATTTTGATACAGCATAAAAATTTTGAGATGAGTTGAAAGCATTCACTGAGTCAATTAAAAAATGACACATTTAAGGAAAACTAAAAGCAGGTGAAAGTCCCAATAGTGACTGGTATTCATATATGGCAGCTGTTTTTTCCTTTTTTTAAGCTTCAAATTTCTATCGTTTGATTGCTTCTCTAGCTTCGCTATTGTTTCTCTCCTTTCCATATCACTTCAAAAACAAGAATAATCATTTAAATTATTTTCTCGGGCTTCTCTAACCTAAGCGAGATTAATCTACAGATAAAATTAAATCTGATGGCCATATGACCTACCTCTCCGCACCGACTCAGCTATCTTCTTCCTTATCGTGCTTACACAACATTCTTGCCAACGCGGTGCACTGTAAACTTTCCGATATTCTTATCCTTATCTGAAAAAATAATATACCGCTTCGAATTGCGAATTATTTTTCAGGAAAAAGAATCCAATCTAATAAACACTGACAAAAGAGCAGAAATACTTTTACCTGCAGATAATGGAAAAAATAATAAAGTCCTATTGACTATTTAAGTTGATAAGAGGGATTGTATGGCAACGCAGCCATTTCAATTCATAGCAGTGTTTGCTTAAGAACCCTTTGTATCCCTCGCCAGCTTTTGAGCACATCGGGGGTAATTTCAAACGCTTTCCACTCCATGAAGTTTTCAAGTTTCGCACCTCATCATCAACTCAAACTCTCTGAATAATTAGGCCCCTCTTTCACCTCTCTCTATACTCCCACTGCGGTTGATGACCGTCTAGGTACTTAAACAGGAGGTCAATGGCCAATTGGCCAAAAAACAGCGAACTCAAGGAAAAAACCACCGACTCTTAGCCCGACTTTCTATGATACACCAGTACCTTGTAAAATACATCTGACTAGGAGATACCTATTCTGAATGCTATCTTCCATCGGTATCCTTCAGCAGTCTATCATGAATGTGTTTTGAAAATGTAATTAAATCTTCGATAAAAATCTGTTGGTAATTAGTTTAGCAGTATCCATTCACATTCCTCAGTATTGATATTGGTTTCACGGAATTCCACACTCAGTTCATCAAATCTTTTCTTACAAAAACATTTATTCTCTTCTATATCTTTAATAACTTGCAAAGGGTGACAAAATCAATGTCATCTTTCGCCATGAAGACAACTTCTTACGCAATCTTCATCAAGCCCATGTCGCGTTCCATTCTCTACGGCATACTCTGCTAACAACCCATGCCATACTCACCCCCGCTGTGGGGGCAAGGACCCACGGATCCCAGGGAAGGTGGCAGGAAAGACAGGAAAATTGAGGGCGATGAAATATTAAGAGGCTGTCACCGCATTGGATGCTCGCAGAATGAAGTCTGAAGGTCCTTGTATTGCTTTGGGAGGGCAGGAAAATAGTTGGGCAGGGGGTGTGGAAGAGAGAGAGAGTTTGAGGGGGGATGGAAGCCCTGGGGTGCGTTAGGGTGGTTTCGATTGCTTTGGAAAGAAGAAGCGAGCGTCCTGCTCTAACTAAACCTTGGGTCACCATTATGCTCGTTTCGAATGATAAACATTTTGAAAAACTGACAATTTGTAAACGTATGGTGGCAAACAGCATTGTCTGTGGCATTGTTGTAAAAGAAAAAGTCGAACGCGATTCATAAAATTCCGTCCTTACATTTTATGCGTGCAGGATGGTAGTACGCGAATGGCATTGTTGCGAAATAAAAAAACAGATTGGGGTCCCTGTAAATTACTTTTTCTAACGATGGCACATTACTTTAGAGTTATCGCTTGTCACAATAAATATTGGGTGATGATTAAAAACTAAACATTCTCCAAGCTGATGGTTTGAGGCGTTAATTTATATAATTTATTCATTTTGAATGAAAATTAAACCATGTTTTTCCACATAAATATTTTATGTGCAAAAATATGGTTTAATTTTCATTTAATGCTGAACACTAAAATTTTTAAGCACCACTTAGGTTCATAAAATCAACAGCATGAAATAGAAAGAGAAATATGAATGGCGGCTCGAACGTAATAAAACCATTAAAACCGTGATAACACAGTACTAAGAGATATAGTGTACAAGAAAACACCGAGATTCAATCTCATCCCACGATTACTTCGGCTGAATATTAAAATCAATGAAAAAGAATCTTTTACGCATAAATGGAAAAAAAATAAAGGATTGCTTTCCAATTAAAAAAACAACTTGAAATAAATTAGAGATTGATCTGATAACTATATATACAATGAATATCATGAAAAATTATTGTTTCGTATAATAACACAATTGATTCATGCATGGAATAAGTAGTGCCGTGGTGGAGCTCATCAAATATTCATAACCGCATGAGTGCCATTTTAGGCGGCCCGCAGAGTTCGCAATAACATGTTCACTGATCATGTATTTGCCTTTCGCTGTACTTAGTGCAAGGAATTTCTTCAATAATATTTGAAAGTATGTTCACTAACATTTCCTGTAATCATCAAATTTGTTTTTAAAATGGTATAGCTTTAATGTAAACGTAAATTATAATGCAATAATTACGACAGGACAATGAAAAGGTTAATGCTGTGGCATGGTGTGGATTTAGAATAAAAAATCGTACCCCTTAGATATAAAATGAAATTAAGCATGGAGGTTCTGTACGGTTATCTTTTTAAGCACTTCTTCAACTGTTTGGGTAGTAGTATTTTGTTTAAGGGTGCCTCGACAACTAAGGTCATTTGCACCACCGACAAATCTATAAAATTAAAAATTTTAACAGATACATTAAAAAGGTATTTAAACATTCATAAAAATAAAAGGGGTAGTCAGATGATAAAAAGGTTAGTATTTCAACACTATTAATAAGCCCAGTGTCTATTAAAAACCTAATGACTCGGATGATACTATCAGGGTCGTCTCCTAGGATGTGCCCTAGGTCTCCTCCGATGTTCAGCCGATGGCGCACAGAACGGTATTTCTCACACTCTGTCAGGAGATGTCTCACAGTAATGGGAGAGTCGCAATCATCACATAGGGGTGGAAGTCTCTCTTCAGTGAAGAGTGGGTGAGAGCGCAGTGCCCAATTCTCAGTCGCGTGATTGCGACCTCCTCCCTGCGATTCCTCCTGACAGGCGTGAGGGGATAGGGAGGATGGTAATGTCTATCAGAAGTGCAGAGTAGTCCTTCTGTGTAGATAAAAGTTCCGTCTCATGAGAAAACGCCTGACTTCGACGAATGTTTATAGAAGACGGTCGAAACCACCTCACTGAACTGAAGAAGCTAGCTGTAATGCCGGCAAAACTAGTCTACGAAGGTATATCGTAAGATATAAGCGGTTTTGAAATTGAATTCGTCTGAACTCAAATGGCATATCGGTTGGGATCATGGAAATTCTTGGAATGAAAACTTCCTCTTTCTCGAAATTTCCTTTGAGTATAGTCGCGTGAATCACATTGATTATCAGTTTTATTTAATCACCAAGCGTATTCCATTATATACTTTTGGTTGGTTTAGATTTCGAAGCATCATGACCTCCGAGCCAACCTTCATCTGTCAATTGCTCGGTCTTAGTCTCTCCCCAGACTTATAACCTAACTATTCCCCCTCCACCTCTCCTTCGTCTCGGAGCGTTATCGTCACGCGCCCCGTCCCCACTTCGCCCCTCCCGTAAAGTGTTCTCGATCATCCAAGCAGCTAAATCGTAATCCAGGCCGTAAATCCCTTCGTAGACGAGGAATGGGAGGTCCCTGCCCTCTCTCCCAAAAACCTTAAAGATACAGCCGTTGTTTTCCCTCTCCCTAGGACTCCAGACCTCCTGTCTAAGACCTTCTTCTCTTTTCTATCAAAGGAGGAGGAATACCTACACTGATTGAAAAACTTCCATCTCTTTCTGGTGTGTTATTCATAAAAAGTTGACGTAAAACTTATTAACTAATTATTGTATCTTATATTATTTATTATTAGATATTACTAGCTGACCCGGCGAACTTCGTACCGCCTAACAATCAATGAACTTACAGTTTACTTACACCATTTATAAATCTAGAGCGGCTGCATCGTTTTTAATCATGTTTAATTTATTATAATAAAATAAGGATACAAATTCAATAAAACTACGTAAATGAGAACCAAAATTGCTTGTCAGAAAGACATTTTCTTTATCGAATCTACATAGGGTGAATCGGAGCACGTTTACGCGGATTTTTTTCTACAAATTTTCTTACGTTTTAGCTTAAGAAATTTTGGGCATTGTGGTTTAATAAAGCAGTTCATGAAATAAAAATTATACGCATTCAGTTGTTGGCTATTTGCGTTATTAGCTGTAAAAAAATGTTTTTAGGTCCAAGTCTGTTGCATACACTTGGCCCATTCAGGGGGCAGGTTGACACGACCCCAGACCGACGCTTGACTGATGCTCAAAATCGTGCAAGAAAAGCCCCTATGAAGCAGCATTCGCATTAAATGACTTAAGGCGCGCCAGTTTTAGTATCTCTGTTTGGAAAAAATGCACTGCGTAAACGTACTGCATGCGTAAACGTACTGCATGCGTAAACGCACCACGGTGAGCCCTACACATTCGGGTTTAATGTCTTGCGTCAAGCATCTTCTGAGAAACAACAGTTTTTGTTTTGTTATCAGGCGCAAGATGAAGCGGATGAAGCTAAATAAATATAGCGAAGCAAAGCAGTGACGCAGCGAGGGGAGGTTTTGGGGGATAAACCCCCCCCCCAAGAGCTTAGAGAATTTTTTTATGAAAGATTATGTTATTAATATTAGGGGGACGGATGACTAACAAACAAAACATATTTAACTATTCACACAGCCACAAAACCCACTATTTTGAACCATTTATCTTAAAAAATGTCTGGGGGAAGTGCCCCCACACTTCCCGCTTACCTTAGCGAGTTTTCTATACCCTACAGACCCGTGGTATTAGCTGCACCAAAAACCCCCTATCCTAGGTACGCACTTGAAGCGAAGGAAGAAATACAGAGGATGGTTTATCGACTCGTGAACATAGCACGCTAAATTGACCATGAGAAAATCATGGGTTTTCATTAGCACATGAGCACAAACAACCCAAAAACTGAAAAAATGACCATGCGATTTTTTAATCGTTATCACGAATGCAACACGAATTGTAAATTGAATACGTTTAAGCTCAAAAGGGCATATGAGTTGAGATCATGGAATCTACGGAATGAGGACTTCCTAACCTTTGAATTTTCCTTTGAGTAAAGTTGCGTGAATCACATTCATCACCAATTTTTTTAATGACCAAACACGTTCCGTTGGATAGTTATGGTTGGTTTAGGCTTCGAAAGATCATGAGCACAGAAACTACATTTTTCTGTAAATCGTGCCTTGGTAAGCCAGGTACGTCTAAGGACTTAAAATATTCAGATAGATAGTTGGTGATTTCGTCTTCGTTTGTTACACATTTAAAAGATTCGAATCCATGCAGAGTACGAACTATTTGAATTTACCTCGTTTTAGTCATCCACATCTTCGTTCTTGCTCGCTAAATCAACCATCTTTGATTCTTTTGGTAATCAATCATATTCTGGAACTCTTTGTTGATGAGCTCACTGAAACTAATTTGCAATCATTCCAAGGAAATGAGTTAAAACTACTCCATTCCTCGACAGGAACACGGACATTACCGTTTGTCAACAATTGCTTGGAGATTTGTTTACAAACACGGTAGTGAAGTGTCAACTCGATCTGGGACACGGCTGGGCTTACAATCAGCTCGAATTAAATTTTTTAAATGTAATTTCAATTTAATTAATATTTTGAATATATTTAGTAATTAAAATGTTATATTACACACCTACATTTCTTAGATAACAGTGAGTGCTTGTAATTTAATATGAACTTTATATAATAGCAATAAAGCTCAAATTGATTCTACGTTTTAGTTAGAAAACGTTTGTATGTGAAAAAGAAAAGGGCTGTTTTTAGGGTTTTCCCGGCAATTATTCGATTTTTTCTCGCCGTAAGAACCATCCTTGGACTTCAACGAACATTTTAAAAAAAGAATTGGCCAAATTGGTCCAGGCGTTGTTGAGTTATGCGCTTACCAACACATTTTGCGATTCATTTTTATATATAAGATTTTAGACTATTATATTATTATATATTAGATTATTTTATAAGGTTAGATTTTATATTATTATTTATATTTATTATATGGTATCTTATCATATACCTATGACTATTTGCATTTCTTATTAATTAGTCACAATCTATGAAGCGTTTAATGCATATTTTCCTTCTTAATTTCGAGTCCACGTAAAGAGTAAATATAAGGTGAGCTTACTTTTTAGGCTATATTTGCTTTTTTTATGATAGGTTCCTATCATCCTCTTAAAACTGTCAGATATTGGCTAAATTGGTAAAGAGATCGTGAAAGTGCTGGCATACAGAGGGGTGGAGTTAGCGTCGAAAAATCTTAAATCTCTTCAATTGATCTATTAAATATCTTGATCTTTATAAAAAAATATTAATGAAATCCTTTTTATTTATTCTATCAAACGGAATTAAATGGAATAAATATTATCGCATCCGTTTAGCTATTATTTTAGGGTTGATTTTAGAAAAATATCCGCTACTAAACACTTGTACCATGTATTTTTTCAAACATCAAACAATCACAAGCGAAATCCATCAAACTTAAAAGGAAAACAATTGTAGAGAGGTTTAGAAGACTTCGATCCTTAAATTTATAAGTCAATATTTTTTTGGTTGCTTGTGCAGGTCGAGGCTTAATTTTAAGCTTATTGATGAGTTATCACTTACATAAAACCATTCATTCAAATTCTAATTACTTAAACGGCTACCATAACGCAAAATAAGGATAAAATTAAACTATTTAGTTTTATCGTTAGTAATGGTGTAGCGAATATTACATGGATTCTTAGTAAAAAAGGATGTTTTCTAAAAATCTATCAACATTTTACATTGACTTGGAACAGTACCGCCACATTAGCCATCATAAAACCCATACTTTCTAATACAATGCCAGAAAATGTAGCTAGAAAAGCCTATTTATTGCGTCTATCAGTTTAAGTATGCCTAAAAAAAACTAAGTTTTCGGGAGGCCTTATCAAAGTATCCCTCCCAATCCGTCCCCTTGCCCGCCGCCAGTGGGCATCCTCTGAAAACAGGTGGAGCTGTCAGCCTCGGGAGAGACAGTCGCTATTAAAATTCCTATATAATATTCACATTTTTTCTCGGACTCCTCCAAGCACTCACCTCACCCTGAGAGACCGTCGCTGTATCCCACTGCATCCCATTAACCCTCCAAACACTAGGCATTTCAAAACCCTGCACACCCCGCTACGAAAGTCGCTCATGAATAGGAGTGGCCTTCTGAAGTTATTTCTTCTCAAGTAAACCAGACATTTCAGTTAAAATTTTGTTAGCTTTTTAAATTAAATATCCTGGAATAAATTAAACTCCAACTTTCAAATATGCGCTGTAAACTGGGTGAGTAATGCGTTTAAAGGCATTTTTTTATTAAGCATATCACTTTTCTGGTAAAGAACGAGGCCACACTCTGAGCTTAAAGACATTTTAAACTCATAATAACAATTTGATTTGACATAACAACAAGTGATTGTGATAGCCTAGTTGATCATCTAGCGTAAAAAAGTCATTTTATGACATTTTAAACATCACCTACAGTTAGGAATCAAGTTTTAAGTTCAAATATGAAAGACTTTTTAAAGAGTGGAAAATGTAAAATCGATGAAAGCGCTCTAAAGATAGGAGCCTGCAAAATTTGCACTACAGCTATCACATATATGTGTACAAATCATATAATAATCAATGCTGACTTTTTGCTTCCAGGTGAATTGCATAATTTTCTAATTCTCTGCCTCCCATCAAATGGAATGAGACAGTATATAAAGAAAATTTACAATACGTGAATTATTACAAAGTAAATGCCGCCATCATATCAATAGTCACTACCATAATTAGTATTAAAACGGACATTTAAAAAATAAGTTAAAAGAAAATAGCATATCTAGCCATTAAGTGCATCTACCTTTAGGTCTGTCAAACTAGGGTCAATTAATTTATCTCTTGTTAAAATGACTTGATAATAAATATTGCTTACGAAATCGCGATGATACTAATCCGATAAAATCCAATGAAGAAATGCATATACTGTTATTCCTACCGTATATACAGTATATCTCTGGTGACTATCCCACGAGAATATTCGTTTATTTTCTTCCGCCTTTTCACTCCCCTGCATTACTTGCGAAATGACTCTTGCTCTTTCTTTCCTCATATCATCTGTCATATTACCCTGGCTAACGCCTTCTCATCACCCACTGCACTGTCCCCTACGCCTTTATTTTAATTCCAACGTCCCCTGGCTCTTTTTATCCCTCCAGTTTTATTTTTATTCTCTCCCAACATTCCGATATCCTCTCTCGCGCAGCTTTTGTCTCAAGTGTCTAAATGAAATTTTTCGCCCCCGCCATCCCACAGAGATGCCACCACATTTTTCCTCTGCTCAATTCATTGTCTGCAGAATCTTTTTTCCTCCTTTCTCATGCAGCGCATAGTGGTGCTGGTAAGAACTGCCTCAAAATCATGAGAGCGTGGCTTCGTTTTTGAGATTATGCTGTTTGAGTAAGAGTGTCAGCTGGAAAAACTGGAAAAAGGTTTCATTATCGAGAAAATGACGTAAGATAAAAAAAGGAATTTATGTCATTCTGAAAGCCAAAATTTTGCGGCTGAAAGCCATAAATATAATCTACACCGCATTAAAATTTCAAGTACTTAATTAACATTTTACTGAGACTTATCTACATGTCACCTTTAAAATAAATGTACCACTTGATGTAGATAGTCGTGTATGAATACAGTAATGCAACTTCTCTGGTCTCTGCGGCGTTGAATGGATGAAGAAGCATTCTCGGGCTCCAACCGCGAATGTTGACAAAGATTGTCATTAGTTTCGCCAGCTATCCCGCTGGCGTCCTCAGGGGAAATATGGCTACAAACCTCGAGGTCCTCTTTTAAATAGGGAATTTCAGGCGCCAAAACAAGAAATTTTCATTGGATAAACAGGGATCGTCCTCAAATATTCTTTTCCTCGCGCTGTGGGATGGATACTCGTCTTCTCTTTGAAATTATTCGGTCTTTTGATTATTTATATGGCCTCTCTTGTAATTCTGGTCAAATTATTTCTATTCTTTCACCTCTATTTTAGCCTCGTCTACATATGTAATCGTGTGCCCAGATCTCTCCGGGAATGTTCAGCGATGATCTGCTTGTGCTTTGAATTGTTTGCTTTTCGTTTCGCTCCCGCGTTCATTTATTTGTTTTCCGCGCGTATTTTACCAATATACTATTGCTACAAGAGCATGCCACTTGGTATTCGCCCTCTGAGAGAGATGGTGACATTTCTTTCCCTGGTCCCGGAAAGGCTATCTTTGTGACGCAGTGAAATATGATGATCTAATTATGCTTCTTTAAAGCCCTTGAGATCTTCTCTGAAGTACCCACAATGAATGGGATGGTCATGGGAGATCATCAAATTGAATGAGGCAAGAGCTGTTGTTTCATTGAATTTATGGGTTTTGTTGTAATTACTTATTTTTACAAGCCTGACAGTCAAATTCATCGGGCACTAGGTACACCTAATTGATCCCTGGGGTAATAAAATTGAGAACTAATTACACAATTACCCACTTAGCTAGAAGCCAGTCTTAAATGGTAGAGAAGGCAGCTCATAGATAACCAACGGCTTCCATGCCAACAAGGAACGATATTTATGATGCATAGCGACGAAAGGATAATTAGGAGGATATTATAGCCAAATAATTGGCAGTTTGCTAATCAAAATCTCTCGATTGTATGAATTTTTGATTAAAATTTACGTATATTTATGAAATCTATATATATAAAAGAAAGTCGAAAATCGTGTTAGTTAGAACACTTATAACTCGAGAACGGCTGCACCGATTTTAGTGACATTAGGCTCTTTGGATTCGTCTCAGCCCCGGATAACATATAGGACATTAAAAAATAGGAAAAGTTCACCAAAAAAATTCAACTTTATCTTAGAGATATGTTTTTAGGAGTTGATTGTTAAGACGGTCAAAAAAATAAGGTTTTTTTTCGTTTTTACTAATGTATTGACTGATCTTTTTAACAATATTAAAAAAAATTTAAATGCTCAAACATGTTAAATATAATAGAGTATTATTAAAATAGTATTAAAATAATTGAATTAGAGGTAAGCTCAGCTCGAATTGAGTTGTCAACAAACACATAACTACCGTGTGTGTAAACAAATCTCCAAGCAATTGTTGATTATCAGTAATGTCCGTGTACTCTGCATGAATTCAAATCTTTTAGCTTTGTAATAAACGAAGACGAAGTCACCAACTATCTATCTGAATATTTTAAGTCCTTAGACGCACCTGGCTTAACACGGCACGATTTACAGCTAAAGGTAGGCTCTGTGTTCATGATCTTTCGAAACCTAAACCAACCAAAACTATCCAACGGAACGTGTTTGGTTATTAAAAAAACTGATAATGAAAGTGATTCACGCCACTACACTCAAAGGAAAATTCAAAGATGAGGAAGTTCTCAATCCGAAGATTCCATGATCCCAACTTATATGCCCTTTTGAGCTTAAAAATATTCAATTTCCAAATCGTGTTGCATTCGTGATAACGATTAACAAATCGCATGGTCAGTCTTTCAGTTTTTGTGATGTTTGTTCTCATGTGTCAGTGAAAACCCATGATTTTCTCATGGTAAATAATATGTGGTATGTTTACGAGTCGGTAAACCATCCGCTGTATTTCTTCCTTCGCTTCAAGGGCGCAGCTAGGAATTAAGGATAGGCGCAGCTAATACTGGCGGGTCTGTAGGGTATAGAAAACTCGCCAAGGTAAGCGAGAAGTGTAGGGGCCCTCCCCAGACATATTTTAGGATAAAAGGTTCAAAATGGTAGGTTTTGCGGCTGTGTGAACAGTTAAATATTTTGTGACTCATCCGTCCCCCTAATATTAATAACCAAATGTTTTATAAAAAGATTCTCTGAGCTTTTGGGGGGGTTTTAACCCCCCAAAAAACCCCCTCGCTGTGTCCCTGCTTCGCTTCACTATTTTTATTTAGCTTCATTCGCTTTATCTTGCGCCTGATAACAAAACAAAAACTGTTGTTTATCAGAAGGCCCTTGACGCAAGACATTAAACCCGAATGTGTAGGGCACACCGTGGTGCGTTTACGCATGCAGCACGTTTACGCAGTGCATTTTTTCCAAACAGAGATACTATAACTGGCGCGCCTAATGTCATTTGATACGAATGCTGCTTCATAGGGGCTTTTCTTACACTATTTTGAGCATCAGCCAAGCGTCGGTCTAGCGTTGCGTTAACCTGCCCCGTGAACGAGCCAAGTTTACGCCGCGGACTTAGACCTAAAAACATTTTTTTACGGTTAGTAACACAAATAATCAACAGCTGAATGCGTATAATTTTTATTTCATCAATATTTTCTCATTTAATTTATAATAAATCAAATATGATTAAAACGATACAGCTGCTCTTTATTTATAAAAGGTGCAACTAAACTATAAGTTCATTGAATGTTAGGTGGTACGAAGTTCGCCGGGTCAGCTAGTATATAAATATGTTAAGAGATAAAGAAATAAGTGATTGAAACGGCAATAGGAAACGAATGGTCGCATGTATTCTCGCAAAGGAATTTTCGGGATCGCAGCGTATTTCTCAGCGGCATATACAGTCGGAAATAACATTTAGCCGATTGAGGGTTGATAACTTGAAACGGAGACGGGAAAAGGAAAATAAAAGCAGAGGGTGATGGACGTTAAATTTACCCAATTGGGATAGGAGAAAGTGAGAGGAGCGTAATGATTGTTGGAGTGGGAGGGGAACATGGCCTGAGGAGGAAGATTGGAAGAGGGAGTTGTCTGCCGTCTCAGGGCCATTCTCAAGAGAAGCAAAATAATCTCCACCGTTCTCCTCTCAATCTAAATTAGGGTAATGATATCCACGAGCCTCAATTAATTATTCCGCTTTCGCATTAATGAATACGGGGAATAAGCATAATTAGTTTTCATTTCATATTTAACATTCTACAAAGTTCTCAAAAGGAAGAGTGTTCTCTGTAACATGAATTATACTGCTTGAATAATGTATATATTCTCCTGTGATTTCAGATTCACCGAATAAGGACAACAATCCTTACTAAAAAATGTATGTAAAACAGGTTTCTCTGCTACTCAATTGAAAAACAGAACAATTGAGTTCCTGTGTTGTGGTTAAAATCGAATTTATTTTTACACTATTAAGTCTGTTTGCTGAATATATTTCGATAAACACCATAAAATACGAATAATCAAATAAAGAAGCTAATTCATGTCATATAGAACTCTTCCAACAATCCGCTAAACCATAGGAATACCAGTCACCTTTAACAATGCAAAAGCAATATAAGCGGTCATATGATACCCATGGGAGTCCGGCAGTGTCATTAAATGTATCCGAATTTTAAAAATTCCAATTTTTGTGTAGTCCAGTAACACTTTCACGCGTGCAGGGATTATATAATCGTGGCAATAGCATGGTTATAGCAACGTGGCAACCACTGACGATGAGAACGACTGATAAGAAGACGGACATCCTTATAGGCCACATCTTGAGACATTATGGCCTGATGAAGACAATCGTCGAAGGACAAGTGGAAGGCAAGAATGGAAAAGGAAGACCTCAAACAAAATATGTGGAACAAGTAAAGAGAGATGTGAAAGAGAAGAAATACGTAGGTGTGAAAAGATTAGCTGATAATAGAATTGAGTGGAGATGTTCGTCAAACCAATCTTAGGATTGTTGACTAATGATGATACGTATACTGTATACATAATAATTATTTGTCAACACAATGTTATATGATGTGTACAAATTTAAATTTAAATATTATAAACCGCTGATGAAGACTTGTGATGAATTGTATCCAACATAAACGTGCATCAACACAATTAAATAATAATGTACATTTTTGAGTACTCCAGTGCCCAGATGCATCTAAAGATACGCATAGGGTTAAGTAATATGCAAATGACAGGGATTTTTAAACATTTTTCCTGCATTAGATGTAATATTTTATCATAAGTTGAGGGAAGAAAGGAAAATATTTTGAAAAAATCTTCTGGGCATTAATGGGTTAAATATAGCCATTACCGTGTGAGTGAAATTGATCATAACCACTGAAAGTGTTAATCAAAGTGAACGGTAACCTAATACATACATTTCACCAACGTTTGTGCAAACAAGCATAAAATTTTGAAATTTAAATTTATTTTTTCAAGCGGTGGAAAGAAAAAAAAATGAATCATCAACGCTTAGAAAGGACAGGGTGTTCGGCAAAAGTAATCATATCTAATCAATGGGCGCCACGATTAATGTTTCTTAGTTTTACGTGCTACCACAGTCTCAAGTTTCACAGATTTGTATATGGAAGTAAAACAAAAATTCTAAACAAGCTTGGTTTGTTTCATTTGTTCAAAATCCCGTTGACTAAATGCACCCTAAAACAAGCACCCGATAATGCGACATTACCATCGGACTTTCCAGAAATTTCCTTTTAAAAATCTGAAGTGACGCTTAGCCTAATCCGTCATAATGAAAATGCATCGGGCCAAATTCATCTCGACAGTTGATTTACTCCGAAGAATATAATAAATTAGATGACTTTCGACTAATTTTGTTCTATAAGGTATGGAATGAACATATTATTTTATTTAAAAAATGCTAAGCATTCCTTTAAATTTCGAGCCTATTGACATAGGTAACAACACTACCTTGAGTCCTCAGGTTAACCTACTGATGTAATTGAACGAGCAAACTTCAGTTATTACGCAATAATAGTTTAGTTTTCAATGGGATGGATGTCGTCCATGGTGGTCAAAATTTTTTAAAATGGCATCGCTGAAGTATTCCATTTCAATCGCGTAGTCGTGATTCAACGCCCTTTTAAAGTGAAGTCTCGCTTATCTGAGCATCTGCGTAATCTGGCCAGCTCCGAGACGAAAATTTTTGCGTACTGTCTCAGCAGATGACAAACGGGGCGTGACGATTGTCTAGCGTGCGAGGCGCGCATATGAGTCAGCGTAAGTGCGGTGCGACGAAGGAGGGATAGGGCGACTTATGCAGCAACTCGGTCCTACGCACTGTTTACTCATGTGATTCGTTCTTCCATTTTAAATAGATTTTTTCACTATAAATACGGCTAATCTGGGCAGTCAAGTAATCCAAACAGGGTTTGGTCCCAATTAGTTCGGATTAGCAGGACTCCACTGTACTAAGCGACGGGGTGTGGATCAAAGAGTAGAGGTGCTTTCGTGGCAGGCGGGTCAGGGTGTCCAGGGAAATATTCCCATCCCTCCCTCCACTCCGAATGTAGCCTCTCCTCAGACTTACCACTCAGCTATTTCCTCTCCTCCACCCCTCCCTCGCGAAGCTTTAACGTCGCACCCCGACCCCTCTACGCTCCTCCCGTAAAATGTTCTCGATCATCCGAACGGCGGAAATGTAATCCAGGCCGTAAATCTCTTCGTAGACGAGGAATGGGAGGCCCTGGTCCTTCCTCCCAAAAACCTTAAATATACCGTCGTTGTTTTCCTTCTTCCCACTCCTACACCACCTACCTCTCCCACTCGGGGCCACTGCTCCGAGTTATACTCGATTCTTCTCTATTCCGTCGATGTAGAAGGATTACTAACACTTATCGAAAACTCCTTTTTCTAGTGCCATATCTTTTCTGGTAACAGTATTACGACATCTTCAAATGACTGCATGAACTATAAGTCTATGGATAAAACGAAGAAAAGAATAGCGATTATTGTAACTATTCTGTTGACATTAAAATAATTAAATACATAAAAAACTCTAACTATCCCAAACATAAATAATGATTTCAAAATTTTCACAGGTTACTCAAGAATTGCAGAAACGTAATACGCATATGCAGCAAAAAATACGAAAATAGACTCAGGTAGAATCAAACGGGCGGGATTCGCATAAATTACTGGAAAACAGATGGTTCAACGGATATCAGTAATATAGTGTAAAATTGCAAAAATAGTATGCTGCATACACAAAAAACATTTGATGACCTATTGTAGCCCACGTTGTGTATTTTCCTGTGTATATATAAGCTTTATAACTATGTTAAGCAACAAAATGGATCACCATGACCCGATTTATTTATATATACGCACGCGAATGCGCAATTTAACGTAAAATATCCATACTGAATTAGTGAATATGAGTTTATCGGTACAGTTTAGACCTTTTCATCAAGTGAAAAAATATTTATCTATAGCTACGGAAATTTATAACTTTGCTTAAAATATGAAACTTGATTCGCAATAGTTTTAAATAAAAGAATATCCAGTATATTATGCATAGAATACATACAATCAATACTTTTCTAAATAAATATTAATAGCATTTCTTTTAAGCTACTATTATCCTAGAAAAATACAGCTTACGTTGCGGTGTTTTGGGTTTGAATGGTAAGTAGAAATGGCAGGGCTATTCTTTTTGCTCTTTAGCGCGGGATCAGAGAAAGAGATGAATAAAGATGAGGACAATATAATTTAATGACCGTGGAATGCGGTGATCAATTGAAATTATTCATCATTATACATATCATTCTTTACATTCATTTCCCTAAAAGCCATGCTGATGAGGGTAGATTGGCAAGCTTTTATGCTAAAATAATTTCAAAGTAAAAAGGCATTTTAAAATAAAATCCATATAATCTACTAATTAATGCAGTAAAAATTAAAATAATTCAGCTAATTTTTATCAGCTATCTGCGTTTCAAGAATTATGATTTCACACGATAATACCTTCGAAGCTAATAGGGAAAGCTGGACCATCAAACAAAAGCTCTTTCCATGGGTGAATTCATCATTTTACTGATGTTTCTGCATTTATAATAAAATTTAGCAGCATTTTGATTCTTTTTGCGTTTTATTCCTACAATTATGTATATAAATTTCGAATATTTATTTATCTTCGATTTAAATTTTACCTTTTTCGTATTATAGTGACTCAGCAAAAAATCCGCCTAAACAACTTCAAAAATATTCCGGGAGTCAACATTTCAAACTATTCGTTTTATCGATAACAATCTCAGTGCAAAAAGATCTGTAACTCAATGACAGTTTTTTCTCAAATTTCCTCCGAAAACCTCACCGCAATGAAAATAATACTTGAATGAATATTTCCAGATAATACTTCTCTTACCTGGAAGAATATCCCAAACTATTCCATTAGACGCTTCAAATATGATCAACTGTAGCCTATTTCCGTGAGGACTGAGTAACATCGTGCTCACTCCTCGAATATGCGAGTGTATCTCTTTATTTCCAACGTTACAATTTGTCTTGCTCCCTCCGCAAATTTAACCGTGCCTACTTGATGCTAGGAATGGGATGCTATTAGGAAGTAAATGTGGACAGTGATACCGCTTCGTTCAGTTGTTCTCTTCTGGTAGCTTATCTACAATCCAAATATTAATATTTACCAGTCACCCCTCTCAGAGTGACAACTAGTTTATCACTATTATATCGTAAAATGTGCATAAAATGCATCATTAAGTACACGCTAATGTGTCATTTAGATGGTGAAAACTCATGGAAATTCATCTCTGACTGTTTTAAAAATTAATTTCTCTTCGAAAGTCTAATTTGAGTAGATAAATTTATTTTCGAACCATTTGAATGAATTAACCCCAAATAAATAATAAATGTTCGAAGGCTCTGTTGGTTCTAGCCTTTGCTGCAGTTGAAAAGAAGTTTCATTTGCATTTATTCATTTCTAAATGAATGTAATAGTTTATCCTTTAGAGATTTTTTTATGACTAAGAATGCTTGCCATTTGATTTAAGGCACTTTTTTTGGATTCTCAGTAAGATGACAAATAATAAATTTAAGTAGGCTCCATCTTGTCTAGCCATTTTTGTAATTTTAAAGAAGTTACATTTGCATGAATAAAGTACAACATGAATGTAATGACATATCCTTTAGAGATTTTTTATGTGAACGAAAGGGTGCCATTTGCTCAAAGAAACTTTTTGGTATGCTCAGTATGTCTTCTTAATCCGAAAAATTTAGGAGCCAGATACTCGGAGGGATTGAAGCATTAAGTGGTGGGTTTCAACACGCGCTCGGAGTGCATGCCGGTTACTATGTCAACAGAGTGATTCACACACTCACCGCTGCGCCGCGGCCTCATGACGCATGCAGGCTTTGCCTCATGCCTAATTACGTGGCGTATCTCATATGCTATTCATGAGGAAGCTGCCTTGGGCACGAGAGAACCCGAAGGGATCGTATCCGTGCGATGGAAAATTAGACCATGATTCACCAATCTCCGACTGCGGTGTCTGTCACTTTGGGATAGCAAAGAGTGACTGTATGCGAAACTGCACAAAGAAGTCAACGAATCTTAGCCAGTGCCAAGTAATTTTGTACCGTAATTATTTATTAGTGTAATATTTATTACTAACCCTTAGGTTGCAAATGCATTGTCACCTAGGCAGTACCAGTGTAAAAGTTATTATGGAAAAGAAAGCAGCCTTTTCACATATAGCAGTATAAAATCCACTTATGACCTTGGCTAAGTCAGTTTACCAGAAGATGACAAAAATATCTTCTAAACTCTCATGGTGTACGACAATTTATCTCAATGAAATTCACAAAACCTTTTTCCCCTCCCATCACGAAAAATATTTAATCAGTGCATGATTACTTTCATGTTCATTAGATAAGCCATAAAAAAAGCTCAAGTGACCAGATTACACAAATCCTATCCTAAGTATTTATCAACCGATTATGATGAACGGGCTACCGTTTAATTTAGTTATATCTAGCCTCAATATCTCACATTTTAGTATTCACACAAACCAGTAAAATTAAAAGTTATTATAAACGTGCTTTCGTGCGGGAATGTGACATAAGATGATCTAAACATACTGAGGGGGGGGGGGGGGGGGGGGGTTGTGTTCATATGTAGATTCTCGTCTCCCTGAAAATTAATTTTTTTTCGGAAATTTCTTTTCTTGAGGTGTCTTTCACATAGCCATTGATTTTAATGAAAATTGAAATTACACTCGTTTTAGAGAAATAGATTTTGGCAACAAAACTATTTCCATACATCTAAAGTGTCTTACTTAACCCATCTGCTTATGTCACTTCATTTTCCCTCCAAATCTGAATGGGTATGCTTTGCATACTCCCGCAAGATAAATTTTACAAACTAGACTAAAACTTGCTACAGAAATTTTCCATTGCAAGCGCGACATTTTATTATGATTTTGGGAAAGATTGCAACGTATATGAAGACACTTGCTTCATTCGAGACCCAATAGTACATAATGAACTACATTTCCAATCTAGGATACGATTTACGGTATTGAAAATTATCGCAGCCTATGTAAGAAATATATTTTTTCCAATTGGAAATTAAGTATTAACCCTAAAAGAAAACTGGTAACTGCCATTTTAAAAATAGAATAGGAGAGAGAGAACGCCCAGTTGCAATCCCTACCTTTCGTCGAGCAGCGCCTGCTCTCCTCTCTCCCGAAGGTTGGCTTCGAGTCCCGTTCTCTCTTCATATACCGTATTCTCACCCACACTACTCCGATCACACGACTATACTACTCCGTCGCCGCGATTCAGGTTGACTCCTCTCAGCAATGGGAGTTTTACTTATAGGCCGACCTCTAGCGGCCTCTCTTTCAATAACCACGAAACATAGCCACCTGAAAAAATACACACAACATGATAAAAAACAATAATCTACCAGCATTAAAAATCAAGATCAAGTAGGTCAATATAATGGGGAAAAGCTATTATTTTATAGGTCATGCCAGCCACCTAAAAATATGCACGATATGCAATAAGCCCTAATCAAAGGTTCTGAAAGGCGAGAACATGAAACCGTCAATGGGAGAGATTTTCCAGGGACGCACTATCAACTTGGAGCGTAAAGCAGAATAAAAAAGGACCTTTTTAGCCCTCTCGGAGAGCCCAACCGCTTGCCTCGTGGAACACACTAACCACCCTTTGCACTATGAACCCTGGAAGAGGAGTCCGCGAGGTCCCTCGGCGGAAGAACTCTGGTTTCCATCGTCACCCACTCTGCGTTTAATAAGGTTTACAAAAGTCACCTCTGATGGGCAGAGCAATCCGAAGCTCCGAGGTAGCAATTTATGTTTGTCATAATATAATTACGAGTGTGAAAATAGTCCAATGCAAATATTGTGAATCGTAGCCATTTAATGAAAACTCATTCATTATTTCCGTTTACATAATGCATGGCCGAAATTTTATCAATAGGCTACAAATTAAAGGTGCTATAATAAAATTATCGCATAAAGCAAGATATTACAGTTTATTTTGAATTAAATGGAGATCATTACGGCTAAGATTTCTGATTACAGATGGTTCAGGTTTACATAAAATTATAAAGAGATTTCTCGGATCCAGCAATAGCCCACACCATAGCTTCCCCTGTGAGAAATGTTTTTTCATTTAAAGAATCGGAGGAATTCGTGAATGTATGTTACATCGGGAATCGAACACACAATTTTTATAAAGTAACTTTAAGAACGTCTACAATATAAAGAAGTCCAAAAACGCAACCATTGTGATAGTGACGCTGTTTTAGCCACTTTCATTATTTAATAAAAAATTATAATGCCGTGTAAAGTATTTTCAAGCCAAATTTCTCTTTATTTAGACTAATATAAACCTCTGAAAAACGTATAATGCCTGCTTTTCTATCTATGAAATCGGTAGAATCAGATAGGTAAAATTGATGAAAAGACTTAAACTATTAGCCATCTGTACTTAACCAAGTTGATGTATTACAAATATGAGAATCCTAACCATTTTTACTCCAGGCGATAGAATATCAACCGTTAATAGATTTATCACATATGATGTCTGCAAAGAAAAATGCAAATTATGCCATGAGATTTAAGAATATTCATGCTTACACGTGACCTTATGGACAGGGTAATCTTGGATTCGCATTCATCGCTGAGGAAAGATTTATCGATCGTATTCTAGGAAACAAAATATCAAGGAATCTGAAGAATTTGTTCATCGTCCATTTTCCCTTCCTCCCCGCTTTTTTCCGCAATCATTTCCGCATCCATTCAACCTTTCCTTCGGATGGATTTTTCTTTCCCTCCTCTCTCACTCCTCAGGGATTCCCTTTCTTAAAAGTCCAACCCTACCCTCCTCACCAAAACCGATTCCTCTCTCAACTCGCTCATGTTTCTATTCTTTAAATATCACATATCCGCAACCAACGCCTCGCCGCCGTCGCTCCAAATTCTCCTCCCCGCTTAGTTCTCCTTATTTTTCATTTGCATACAGCAAGTATTTATCATGGAGTTTACACGATCCGCCGCGAGGTGGCGGGACGAATACCTGGAGGGGTACTGCGGGGTTAAGGAAGGTTGCGTTAGGTGAGTTTGACACGGGGGGTGGGATGAGAGAGGTGGTAAAAAATGGATTTCGTATTCTATTATAACTATTCAATTGAGTAATATAATTGCACCTAATATTGCTGCCCAAGTGCAACAGTATAATTAGAAATCACCTTTAATATTGCACAGCAGTAACTAGAATTTGTGGGGCCATCCTATTTACTTATTGCCTTGCAGCGATAATGGCTCAGTATGAGCCATGACCCATTATCATAGTCCATTTAACGATTATAATGCAGCAGAGGTGTTATTGGCGTACTATTGAAATTAGGCTTGTGATAGTTATTTTGCATACATGCATCATTTGTGTCATAACTCGCGACTCCATCAGCAAATTCAGTGTTACTACTGCTTCTCAGCTGCCATTTGGCTATACCCCGAGAGTAAAATTGCCCCTCTATTGCAAGTAGGATTCTACTTGCATTCAAAAACGCCTAAGAGTGTGAGAGTCAGCAGAAGCACTCAAAGTTTCAGGAGGAGGTGCGATACTTTCGCATAAATCTCTCGAGGCCTCCTCTCAAATCGTCGTCTCATCCTTCTTCACACTTCCACAATGGAACCCACACACCTTCCAGACCCTTCCTTCCTTCCGCACCCACAATCCTATCGCATCCAAATTCACGTGATTCGGTTCGATAAGTGCCTTTTCCTCATCCTCCACCCCAGGCAGGGTCAACCACCCCCAGAAAGGCGATCTCTTCACCGCCCCCTGCGACTCCAACACAGACTCCAGGATGTCAAAACCGTGTGGGCGGGGGAGACAAGTGAGCACTGCGTCGCGGAGTTATTGCACGATGCGGTACGCTGACATAGGTTGACGCTTTGTCTATCAAGACATTCACCTCTCAACTCAACATATAGTGGATTGTGCATTAGAATATATCAATTTGTCTCCATGTCTACAATTTGTATCTCATCCCCTTTGCTCACTGAGGGAAATTATGAGCAAGATAGCTAGACTTAACTGGAAAGTAACCAAAAGTCTGGAGGCAATATCCAAACCACCAGACCAATAATAATGCTGTTATCATTATTGAAACCGCGTGAAAACAACTTTTTCTCGGTTACAAATTGTTCTTTCCAATACGATTTAAAACAAAATTAATCGATGGGAAATCAAAATCGCATGACCACACAAAAAACTGCATCATCTTAGCATCCTTCTATCTCGATGCGAGATCGCTCACATGAAGTTTATGCCACTTTGGCAGTCTTGAGGAATTTCCACGAGTCTCACACGTAACTTCTACAGCATGAGCCTCTTTAGAGCCGTTGGAATCAGAGTCGGGGGAGTTTTCCAAACCCTTCCTCGATCGCCATCCACTCTCGGGCCAAATTGAACTGCGCCTCTCATCGAAGTGTTTCGCAGCCATAGTTCTTGAGTGTTTATCAGGATGCGATGCATGAATGAAAATGGCGAAAGAGGAGAGAGGGAGCATTCAGGGGGGAGTGGGAAGGTGGGAGGCGACCCTCCCCTCTCCTCCTCCCAATTCTAATTCCATTTCCAAGCACACTCCCTCCCCACCTTAGACAAACTTCCCCCTCCCTCCTGAATCTGCACTGCCAGACGAATCACTACCCAAACGACCTTGTGTCTCGCTAGGAATACCTCAAACCGCCTAACCGAATCAGAGAAGCAAAGTTCACTGCTTGAGTCGCGCTCCATTTTGCGCTGGATTCTGGAGCGATGCTGTGAGGTGATGTCGTGACAACTAGAATTACCAATTTGTCACCCAAGGACACTTATAAAAAATTTATTACTATCAATCGATATAGTTAAAGACGCAGGGAAAAACACCAGTTTTACCCACGTTGGAAGTTTTATTCAATGCTAAAATAAAAGTCCACGGACAAATACGCCGCGCCGGTGGATCACAACCATTGCATTAACAAAGTAATGACATTTGTAACGAATAATACTAAGGGTCACAGAATGAGAAAGAATGAAGAAATTACGCCGGTTAACTGAGTGAGTTTGAGATCTACATCTACATACTACCACCAAAACGCCTAAAAAGGCGTGTGGCAGGGAGTGGTGGGACACCAACCGTCTACATATAAAAAGCAAATGCTCAAACAAAATTACGACTAGCATTCATTAAAATCCTCTATTGTTCGGGGGAAAAATGAATTCCCATACCTACCTATTCGCAAAAATATCTCTCTTAATTTATCGCTTCTGTCGGAGATATCGCGGAATGAGACAAAATAGGTTGTAATTTAATGTAAAACTTGAACGATTTCAACGTAGTTTTTTCATCTTTCTCCTAATTCTCTTGACTCTTAGGCAAAGGAATCATTCAGTTAGTAAAACTATATATAGTTTATTATAGCGTATGAAAAATGTCCCAGAAATAATGAACATCGAATGAATTTATAGAAAAAGAATTAAGGCTAATATTATATCGCGAACGACGCCATGCGCAATGATTCACTCTTTCTATTGATAATGGATGAAGGAAAGAACGAAATAAAGATATACGGGAACTAAAAAAATATACATGTATTGTATCGCTGAATTTTGGTTACAATTAGCATGAATGGGAATTGGAATATTGTATTATCATCTCATATTTTGTTTTGAAGATTGAAGGTACCTATCTCTAAATGTGTGCTCTAATTTTCAATCTTATCAGCTGATACCCAGCTGATACCGGCCGCAGCGCCGGGACATGGAGACCGAAGCCGAAGCGCCTCGAGGAAAAGAAAGGGGGGGGAAAGGCAACTCCCCTCCCTACTTCACCCGCGATGACTCCGAGGAGAAATTTGATACTCGTGAAAAATATGATACGGGTCGCTGGATCAGGGGTCTCAGTCGGAGTTGATACGTGACACCTAAATGCCGGCGAGCCAATTAAAAATAGTAGAAGCCAATTTATGGGGGCTGTGTTCTTCTCTCAGGCGCTGAAAAAATTGGCCTGTAGATGCGAAGGACCTTTTGAGTTTACACCTTTTCCGAAATTGCTGACGATAGTATTTACATTATGTAAGCAGGCATTTCGTCAAAATCATGTTATCGACTGAGGTGGAGGCTGGGTAAAGTCCTCACCTGCCATACAAGTAATCGCGGGTTCGAGTCCCGCCTGGTTAGGTTTTCTTTATCAAGAGGTTGGTTGTTCGTGTAATTAATTGTTAAATTTTTCAAATGCCCAATATAAAATGGCTCAATATGATCTGTATTCGGTGTTTGGGAATGAAACAAAATTTTAAAAAAATTTCAGAATTGAATTGTGGTTTATGATGTTATTTTGACGGAATGTAGAGTCTTTTTACGTAATGAAGATATCATCGCGCAGTTTTCCAAACGGAAGGGAAAAACGGGTGGCAAACGAAAAATGGAGAGGTTTCTCATTTGATATATACATACGCGAAATATAGTCAACTAACAAAATAAATTATTAATAAAATGTAACAATATATGTCAACTAGCTTGCTTGAAAGTCACACTTGGATGCGAAAAACAAATGGTTACTAAAGTTACAGCTAGAATTATTTTTTATTAACACCGGTGAAAAGAGACAATTGAACAGAGCACGATGGAAAAAGTTTTTTGGGAGAGCCGAAACCTGCGTTTCAAGACATAAGTAGTGGTTAATTAATAGCTGAACTTTGGGTCATCATTTTTCTGATATAACTCTCACCATAAGTCACCTCGCAGGCATTTTATATTTTGAAAAATGCAACTGAAAACATGAAATTATATATGAACAATTATAAGTTAACATAAATATATAAATCGAAAGAAAACATAAAGATTAAATTCACCATTTCTACAACTAGTTTTCATTTGCATTCAAGGGAATAGTTGACCCCGCGATCATCACTGAATCTTGGCATTGATGTTATGATGCGCGAGGCTGTGTGGTTCAGAAGCCCTTGAAGGTCCACTAATTTTTTCTTCCACTGATATCCCCTCTGGGTAAGAAGATTTTTCTTCGTCTAGCCCTTGCATAAGCTGGTGGCCACAGATCTTGGCAATCTTACGAATAATTTTGTATAGAAATGTTGATAAATTGCAAACAACAATCGGCGAAAGAGCTTCTTCTGTCGTCAGTTCATGTTGAGTTGTAGGTATTTTATTCTATTTCTGTAATGCCCGTTTCCCTCGGGTGGGGGTGGTCGCGGTCATTTCCGTGATTATCTCGTTGTCGCTTCATTCCCTTGCGAGCGCAGTGTCATGTATGTGGCTGGCGATAGCTCAGCTGCTGATGGTTTCTCAAATCAGTCACTTTTCTTCTCTTATTGTTAGACCTATCACAAGACCTCTTAAAGTGTTTCTTAGGCCTTTCTTTGATGCTTTACCCAGAAAAACCAGGAATTAGATGACAATAGTGATATAAAATCGCCTAGGAGGAAAGTAAAGCTAACATGAACACGTTAAACAATAATAGGTTACTACTTGAGCAAGGAGTCTCAAGGAGATTATTATGCATGTGAGCTGGGTTTATCCGTCTCTCATCAACATCGACGTTTTTTTCAAAGTTGCTGCTTCTCTTACATTCGTCCCATTCCTGGAAATGCGTATTGAAAAAGTATTTTTTCATGACATTCCGCATTATTTCCTTCGTATTCACTTCTTGCTCCAAGTTAAACTAATTGAGAAGACATTTAACGGCAAATTTACGTTTTGAGGACAACGAATTTCCACTTCCACGAACAATAACGTCATGTATTTTTTTCGTGTTACTTTCATGCGCTCAATTTTTTCTTATCCGAAATATCAACAATCTGAATCACCGAAGAAGAAAATCGAAATTAGAATAAAATTCCCTGCATAATACAACACACAAAATCATTGAGATATTTATCTAGGAAAATATGGGAACCTTTTTATCATTGCGAGATATCCTCCAGTAGTGGTAGTTTGTCCTCAGCGCTGAAATCTCACGCTCTGGGGGAAATAAACCTTGGTTCTTCGCTTCCGTAGCACATGCACTGAGATCCTTTGGCCCTCACTAGTAAAAGCTGACTTATTTGCTGGGTGAAATCGTGAAAGGATTCTTTTGCAATCAATTCGGAAGAACCATTTGTGGAAATCTCCGTGCGAGCTACCTCGTAAAAATCACCCGTATCGAGGAGAAGCGATCCTGAAAATGGCAAAAACCCTTCATATAACGAGGCAATAAAGCAGTTAGCGGCATTTCTACAAATGGGCAGCTGTGCTTTTAGCAGAAAAGATCTTAAACGCTAGATAAAAATCGTAAGACTGAGGTAGGGTTTACAGTCACAATATGGGTTACCGCGGCAGGCAGAGTAGTGCCCGCCGCCACTCTTGAGATCTTTCCAATGTTTGAGCTAATGGGTGCAATGAAAGATCTAGGAGAGTGTGGTTAGCAAAATGCGGGTGCATTGCGGTAAAATATGGGTTCTCTAAGAATAAGGAACTATATCCTTGCAGCCGCGCTCTTTCCGAGACAAGCTACTGACTTGACAGCGCAATCGTTGATTCCGTAATATACCTATATCTTATGTATAAAATCGTATTTTTCACAATTAAAAAATAACACAGATGGAATATATAATGTGTACAAGTGTAGAAAACTATAATGTCGTCTCATCTTTAGCGAAATAACCTCAACTACAACTAAGGCTGAACACATTTCCGCATCTAATCACCGCGTCGGGTGGTTGGACACTCAGGCACATAACTTGAAAGGAGAGGTGGGGTGGCAGGTTGGTGCAAGATTTCTCTTTTGAGAATTAAAGTTGATAATTTGTTTTGTAATGCGGTGTAAAACCTTACGCGTAGCAATGTGATCAACATTAAGTTTTCCTCTAACCATGTTATCAATACGTGAAAAATAAAACATGTTAATCGTTTAATGAAAATAATACACACTATCAATAGAAAAGAAGTTTTCACTACTACGGATTCTAAACATATTCATTCTTGTTATGGCACCCTTAAAAATTAGTCTTTTTAAAACAAAACGCAACTGTACATATACACTTCAGAAATTTTTCTCAAAAGATGGGAAAACATTTTTGAGATGATTTGATGTTAAATTGACTGTTTGTTGCTCGCCTTCCTTGCATAAGGCTTCTATCCTTTTCGATCTCTTCCATCGCACCACCAAAAAAACGCAGAAAAAAAGAACTACGATGCGACCTCAAAATCAAGCAGTAAAGAAAACGTGTGACCGGTCGGCCGGCGGTGTTGCTGTTGAGGGGAGGGCATGCGCGCCTCGGAGGGGGGGCAGGAGGGCCAGAGAGGCCAGGCCAGCGTACAACAAGCATTGCCCCCCAAATCTTCTCAAAGAAAAAACACCTACGTCAAGCACACCCATCAATTACACCCTACGTAGCACATCAACATTCGCCGTCGCGCCAAAGTAGAAAGAAGGAAAGAGAGTAGAAGACTCACGCTTCGTGCTTTTCCCCTCTCCTCCTCCTTCCCCTAAAATTCTCTCCCACTCAATCGCAACCGTCCTCCATACATTTCTCTCTCTATCTTTTTCTCCCTTGCAGCCATTCCCCTTTAGAAAGTTTCGCACTTTTTGCCATTCTCAAGGGAGGGTCCCTTTCTTTCACCTCTTGGCTTCTAGACAACACGTCTCCTTATTCAAGACAACTCGTGGAAAACGTGAAAAACACTGGGTTCTCTTCATATGTACTGACTAGAGGATTAGTACCCTAGTTTTAAAAAAGTATTTGCTGAAAATGAAGTATTCTATTATAAAAATTTCACACTTTTTGTGCTCTATACATCCTGTTCATGGCGCTATAATCTTACAATGAATTCATGAAAAAAATTAACTTTTTCCGGCCAAATAAATGCATTGGATACAACCAGGGTTCAGTTAGTCATGTATCGTAATGAAATCCTAGTAATAAAATTGTTAGAATTGTCAAAGTACGTACTGTAGCGGAAATCAAACAAACTCAAGTATTTTCAATTTTTTAATTTTATTTATTATATTACACTGAGTATATACTCCGTTTATATATCATACTCCGTTTATATATTATACTCCGTTTAAGATCCATTGACCTCTTCTCAAACTATCCTCGGCAAAGTATCGAGGTTGTCGACACTTAGAAAACTTGATACCGTCACAAGTGAATGCGGAGCGAGTCATCGCCCCCAGTTACGTGCTCCCAAGCATCGCCTATTAAACTAGTAAAATTAACTGCAGCTCAATTTTGTCTATTCCGCCGATACAACAGCTTTTACATGAATTAAAATAGTAGAAATATTGTAAGATGCGTGCAAATGAAATATTAAGAGATAATCTAAAGAGTATTTAGAAAATAAAAAAACTATTACTCGTCTAAGAATTGAGTACATTGGTACATAATATGAAACACTGCTTTCAAGCTATGGCTTGGGAATTATTACAAGGGAGCAACAATACGGTCCTCTACTTAGAAATTCTTTCCATTTCTGATCGGTTCCACGCGAACGGAAAAATTTATCAGAGATAGAATGACGTCAACAACACATGACATGTGGGTGGTACCTTCGCGTGTTTTTAATTTTTAACAAAGATCGGTTATTTTTAACAAACTTTAAGTCTCTTCTAAGCTTAATAGGATTGGTATATAACTGCCAACGTCAAGCGGTACATAAAAAAACCTAATTGAAGCAGGCCGGTGCGTTTAGGATCAACTCCAGGGAAGATTTTGCGTACAAAATTCAATCCAAATAAACGCTTTCACCAAATACAACTTGATATTGAATCGTTCCTCTCTGTGAATTTAGCTTCCGCATCAAAATGAAATTCCACGGCATTACCTTTCCCAGACTGACGTAAATTACATTGATTCGACGCATTTTTTGCAATAAAATCAAGCTTTAATGCCATAACACGAAAAGATTTGTGAACAGGCATTGCTTTAGGCTTCAAATTTTTGCTGCAGCATAACAACTCGTGCATGGATTAATGACTGGAGAATTAAAGTCCCAATGTCACTCTTTTTTGAGAGTTCAGCGAAGCGTTTTTTTTCCATCGGTGAATAGAGTTATGACGCTGACTTTATTTCAAATATCGCCTTTTAAGGCTTCCACCACGATGGTTTCCTGTATTTATCCAATATCATATTCCGAGCGCAAAGCCAGTAAACGTAACCAGACAGCGGACACACATGGTCGGAGCTCAAAAAAAATATAAACCCGTCGTATTGGGCGTTAAATTTGGCGTTAATGATGTAGGAGGTGAAGCACCAACGATTCGGCTAAAATGGGCGTAGCAACTATAAACGGTTGCGATTCGACGCTTTATTGTTTGCGATGCTCCCCCTCATCCTCACATCCGGCGACCACAAGAGGGATCCCATTGATCCTCCAGACAAATGGCCGCTAAGCCTCATATCCTAAGCGAGCAATTAGTCTACGCTACGTAGGTATCGAACCGTGCACTTTCCGTCAGAATACGGCCTGGGTAATTACCGGAGTCAAATTGACGGGAACGTTAAGGGCGAGAGGAGGAAAACCGCCGGAGGTCACAGACAGGTGCTACAATACAGCAATAGAATTATCCGCATATTATTTTTTTCCGCCGTAGACACAATCGCCGTGGAGAATAATAGTCGAAAATCTCGTAAGCTTATAAGCTAATCCATTATTTGGTGGATACAAGCGAATACACCGCTGGGAGAGTGATGTGTTGCTAGTACGCCAAGCAAAATTCACCCACCGATAGGATAAGAGACTCGACCGTGGGAGCATTCTAGTAAAGCAGCGGTCCCCAACCTTTTCTTTCTCCCGTACTCCTCTATATGTATATAACTAATATAGTACCCCTAAAAATGTTCACATTTTAGTACATAATTTCACTACGAGTAGGTGACACTTTTCGTCATAAATAAAATTGTAAATAGAAACTTTGTTTTAAATACCCTATTTAATATGCATGCATATTTCCTGGTTAAGACTTTATTTTTCAATCTTTTAAAGCTTAGATTTTTAATTGCCCATTAATAATTTACTTGCGATTACCGATATTCTCCGTTACCGATTATATTCGGCATAGCCCCGACTGGTTCGTCGCGTACCACCGGTAGGGAACCGCTGCAGTAGAGGATAAAAGTACCGTACGACAAGGTAAATGTAGAGAAGTAATAATCAATGGTACACCAATTTTGTGACTCATGTTTGATGACGATGCACTTGAAACCCATGATTCTATGTAGGACATATTAAAAATTTTTAGTGTTCACTACATTTACTTCTGTATCACGTTGTTCGCAAAACTCAAAATTATGCCATATGACGATTTATTTTCAAATATCGCAAAAACCAAAATACGCATCTATGAAACTTATTTACGCATGACATTTTTAAATATATTTGATATGCAGGAATATGGAATCTAAATATATTCAATTTTTTTCTACTTCAGACATTTGGAAACCGTTAGTACTAAGTAAATGCTACTGCTTGACGGAGAGTGAGGTTGTCAACTCGAAGACCATAACCCAATTGCTCCTCATCATACGTTACTGTACTCCTTAGAGGTAAATTATGCTCTGCATGTGCTTTCCAAAACATGGTCATAAAACATTCTGACATCAGACTAGCCTCTCATTTTCACGGATTCACTGGCACTCACCTACACCTGGCGACTACTTGGCCTCTCATCGTCAGTCAACAGAACCGGTTAAGAGTTTGAAACATGAAATTTCACTTTCTCATTCCAACACTTCAACTTTTTCCAATATTTTTACCCACTCTATTCCTGGTGACGATAATACTCATCCCCTTCCGTGTTTACCTTCAGATCCCTGGCACCCTCATCCAACGTCCAGTTCACTTATCCCCTTTTTGTTTATGCTCTCCGATTTTTCTCGATCCCTTTGCTCGCGATTTCCACATGGGACCCTTTATTTGAAATTCTAATATGACCAACTTCAACTTCGAATGCTTTCCATTCCTCATTCAAATAATATTCAAAGGTAGCGGCAATCCACATTATTCTCTCAGAAAGCATGAAATGAAAGAATTACTTCTATACCGTTGTATGCATGAGATACTTATTTTTGGTTTACTTATCTTACTGAAACCTGTGAAGATTTCACATAAATGGAGCACAGCGAAAACCTTACTATACGCGCGGCCAATAAAAACGATTAGGAAACGCATCATATAAAATTACATATCCTCCCATGTTTTTTGGCATCAACCAATATTTTTACTTTAAAATAATTTACCATAGTTTCAAGGGCAGCATTCATAGTTAAAGCACATGTGACAACTCTTCAATCCCTTTGGGGTTAGAATCATTTTCTGTCATGTTACAGCCGCGATGATACACTTTCTCTTAACCTCAACCACAAAAATCCTTTTGATTCTTCAATATATTATTTAAATAACTTTGATGGCGAAATTGTTCGTATTTACTCGGCGTGATTGGCCTTCATGATAAAATTCTAGTACATTTTTGACATCCCATTCTATTTTATTTATGTCATAAATGGTGGAATGTCATAATAATCATTTACTGATTTTTTACTTGCTCGTTTTCACTACTCCTAATGACTTCATTAATAAGTATATGTACTTTGTAAAACTGTGATAAATCTGGCGGGCCGCGATTTCGCCACCCCTGCTATTTAATTCCACCCGTTTGTATCATAGAGACGAACGCTTTTTTGCCTTTCAAGGACAAGCTTTCCCTTTACCTCTCACGGGTGATGTTTCTCACACAGACTAAGGTATGTGAGGATGAGAAAGCGGCTGGGGGCGGCGACTCCATTCCTTCACCTCATCTCCCTTGGTGCGACATTGTTCCATCTCCGTCAACACGCCTTGAGGAGGACGCCCCCCTATGTCCCGTTCTCCATTGGCAAAACGGATTGATTATTGCCGATCCCTTTTTCTTCCTCGATTGAGCACACGGGTAGGAGATCACACGGTGATGGATGAGGAGGTGATAAAGAGACGACGAGAAAAATAATACAGTGTGTAATAGTTCTCATTCTCCATCTCTCCAGATCTTTTCTTCTCGCAGATTGTATCGCTATTTCCTTTCACAGATCTTCAATGATTTCATTACCGAACCACCGAAGGCATTGTAAGAGAATGAAAAGGAATCGCTTCTCTCAAAGAGAGGACTAACAATCCTATTATGAGAAAAGTGTTTATTTATCTGCAAAGAGAAAAGTGTATATATTTATCAGTAATGCGCTTTGTGCCAGAAAATTCAGTGCTGAGAGAGAAGCTCTGTGATTGGGTGAGCATATTTGATATTCATTCACTCAGTGATTCAACCCAAATTGGTTTGGCTATTCAGAGTTCATCCCGGACTAGACTACAGGAGTGTGAGCTGCACACATTCATCATGGTGGGGGGCAGTTCCCTTCCCTGGCCGGCATCGCACTTCGAGGATTTTGATTTGGGGTGTCCGATGACTTCACCCGAGATGCACATCTTTGAAATGAAGACATTTATATCAAAGTGAAATTAAAATATTCGGGGGCTATCCACGGTTCCGATGTTACCCGCAATACACAAATTGTGCGAAACATTCACAGAGAAAAAATCATTCTCTATGACCGGGATTCGAACCCTAACTTCCAGTCGCGTTCTTTAGCCAATTAATCTACCAAGACATCTGGTATAACGGATTCGGATACCACTTTGTCCGGTATGGTCCTCAAATTTCCACAGAGGAGAATGGCGACTCGGTAGCTTGACTATCTAAAGCACAAAACAGGAAAAAGGGGGATCCGATTTCGAATCCCGGTCAATGCAAATGATTCTCTCCTCGATGGATTTTTCGCAATAAGTGAAACTACTATTAATAACTAAGTGCCAAGCATAGTTTCAGTAAAAATGCATATTTAAAAAAAGAGCTAATATTACTTTTCAGGTGATTTGAATTTTTTGCAAACATTTGTAGAATAATACTCAATTTAATACATTAAATGTTGGATGATGAAGATTTTAATACGAGTATTTATATCAAACTAGATAGAATCAACGATTCCGTTGAATTATTTGCCAGAATACCGTTGAAATGCGTGGTGAAAACTTATATTCCGTACAGATTGCGCGGAAAAAACGCAACGGAATAACTGATTCGTTAATTATAGGAACACTCGATTTGAAAAATCTGGTGGTATTTGTTTTGATACCTCCATTTCGGAAAACAGCGGTTAATTATATGGACACAGCTAGTATTCCATTAGAATGTACCTCCCGGAAACCACCAACGTTTATTCTTTACTGTATTTTTTTCAAAGTGCTGAAACTAAAAGTAAGACCAATTCCTACACCTGTGTCAATGCGCAATAAGACATAATTAGTAGGCCACCCCATTAATTACTAAATAATGGCTTTAGAAGTGGAATCCATTAGTGATGAACAACCCCTAGGTCAGCTGTCGTCATCCGAAATGAACTCACCATATTTTCTTCTCCTTACTCGCCATTTATTTGAGCGAAAAGCTTTCGCAAAGATTACGGATAAAAGAGAGCATCGCTGCGAGTGTAACTACGATGGAGGAAGAGAGGAAGACTTGGAAAGGGAATTGACGGCACGTAGTTATTGGAAAAGCATGGAAAAATCCGTTCTTCATAACAGAGAAAGGTGATACCGGAGGGCGAATAATGCAATGGACGGAGAGGAAAGAAAATGTGTTTGATGGAGAGAGAGAGACAGAGCGGAGTCATCTTCTTAGTCTTTATTTCACATCATATCCAATGTCTGTCAAGCTAAAAGTACGAGCTTCAGCGGAGAGGTCCGGGCACCAATATACGGAAACTGCTATACAACTATACGGGATATATCCATGGCTAAAGAACACAAATGGTATGTAATTCCCACACTTTTTAATTCGAAAACTCAACAACCGGCCATGGTTTCAACACATGGCGCCATTTTCAATGTGTTGAAACCATGATCGGCTTTTGAGTTTTCGAGTTAAAAAGTGTGGAAATAACTATTTGTGTTCCTTCATCTTGGATATATCGAACTTCCACCAAGTCAAGCCAGAAACGATTTTATATATACGGGAATTGTACCCCGTATTAAATCCGCTCATCTAGATAGCCCTTATAGTACTAGATGAGCGGATTCTATTCGGTGGTCGATTGTTGAGCGTTTAAATGCAGTGGAGGTATCGATTTCCATCCTAGTAGACAACAGTTTCGCCGGCATTGTTGCTGGCTACTTCAGGTCGATGAAGTGCAGAGAGATGGTGTCGACTGTCTTTTATACACATCCGTCGGAGTCCAGCATCTTCTTATGAGACGAAACTGTTGCGTAAGAAGGTGGCACTCGCGGTACCTATGAATTAAGCCTTTCCGCTGTATCTTCACCGATTTTTAAAAGTCTAAAAAAGGATTAAACGTGCGATCTATCTTCTAGCACTTCCTCTCTACACATTTCTGCAATTGCATTCTACCGAGGTTGGTAATTCCCTTCAATTAGATTTTACTAAATGAACAGATTTCATTTGTTTTCCAACTTAAGCATTAGGTACCCAAATGGACTGCCTGAGGTGTGCTTTGCTCTCACCCGTCCAAACCTACTTTTTGGTGGAAATACCGAGTTGGTGAAAGAGGCTGAAACATCTACGACTTTTAACTGTTATGAATGAGGCATTGCATTTACTAAAACAACAGTTTAATAAAAAAACTCTATTATTCCATCTATTAGTTTACAACACTTCACTACTTTATTGAATCTGATTTGGCCCACAAGTACACGTGAATCGTATTGTAAGAGAATCTAGTATTTCATATATAGTTTTATTATACATCAAATACTAGATCCACTCTGATTCCTTAATTTGACCATGATGAGGGCAAATACCTTTACGCAGTTTTACTAGACTGGTCTCGGCATTTGCTACACAGTTGGTGCCAACACCGTCAGGTCTGTGAAATTGTATGAAGTAATACTAAGATATGATTTCTAATTGCGGATTTCTACTACATTGACCTGTAAAGTGTTGACTTTGTTACATTTCTATTAAAACATTATCCACTTTCTTTTTCTTATCTTAAGGCCCTTTCATTGGTCCATAGGTATATTTTAACCTACTTGATAACCTGTCCCGTTTTACCAGAATCCATGCATTGCTATCATATTACAGCAATCAAGATAATGATAGCCTCTTTTCTCAATTAATATTATTATAACTCTATCGTTTATCTCTATTGAATTTATTATTGATATTTAGGTCTCCAAAAGGGAAAGAACTCCTATGGTAAAAACTTTTGGAAAACATATTGACAATGACGAAGGGATAGAGAAAATAAAAAAAAAAAGTATGAAAAGTGGCTGGAAGAGAGAAGGAAAAGAGAAGGAAGACAGGGCGAGGGAATTCGTCTACATCTAAATACTACGCCACAAGCCACCTCAACAGGCATGTGGCGGGGGGTGCTAGGGCACCAGCCGCGGACAAATAAAAAGGAAATGCTCTTACAAAGCTACGCCGAGCATTTAATAGATTACTTTATTTCCCGAGGGAAAAATAAATTCCCATACCTATCCGTTTGACAAAATATCTCTGTTAATTCATTGTTTCGGTAGGGCCTGAAAATATAGCGGAGTTCAAATTTGATGTTCTCCTTGTTCCTCTGGAAGACATTCCCATTTTCTCAAGCGATCCTACCCTAGCGCGCAACCTCCGAGTCTCTTGCAGCTCCCAGCCTAATTTCTTTAACATCTGTGTTACGATACCTACTCGCCCGTAGCAGTTTCGGGGCGGTCGAATAGGAAGTGGCGGTGGATATTGGGTGTAGCCCGCGGGTATCAGCGCACACAACAGATAATATACCCCCAAGTTTACCCTTTTGAATTAATTATCTTTATCACGGACACGGATAACCACGGACCCATTATAATATTCCGCAAAAACTTCTGGAAATCTTGAGCTTCTCCACTCCCCCTAGGGTTGAAATTATGCAATTATGCTAAAAGCAAAAAATGATATTTGTGAATTGCCCAGAGAAAATATTTTCCTACATCACTATTCACTTTAGATAATATCTCACTCATCTCCTGGCTTCACCCCCAAGCTCTTAGAGAGTTGATTTATCTCTCGCTTAGAGCTTGTGTTCTGGGATCAAAGGAACTTCAGGTTCGTCATTAAGTAAAAGTAAATTAATAAGCAGGGTTAGGAATTGGATTAAAAAGTATTCTAATAGAATATTTGAGAAAGGAAATGAAATTGGCTTGTGGGCATTTCCTTACTTAAACATGGACATAAGAGTATAGATATATAAATATTTCTGTTAATTTACTTAGTCAAGAGTGACAGTCGACTAACTTCAGAAAGATACATTTCCGAATGCTCCTAACATCACCCGAAAGTTTCCACTGACTTTTAGGGCGTAACAAGTAATTCTTTAAAGGTTTAATCATAAGAATGCCTGTTTTCACACAGAATGTTTTCAATTTTAATTTTGGAAAATGGAAGCTTTCACTTTTCAAACCAATTTCTATATCTTCCTCAAATTTTTTAATCTATTTTCATTTCTTTTATCACAGTAGCACTAAAATTGAATTGACTGATTAATTTTGAGGCATGGAAAATTTCCACTCCACGAATGAGTTTTCGTTCAAGTGGTTTTTTATGCCTTGATCGCCAAATCGTTTTTATAATGTAGAAATGTAAATGTGAGAATTAAAAAAAATAACTTTTCATCGAGAGCTAATGGATCGATATTAACTTTGTTTATGGAGTATAATTAATGCGATGGAAGAAAACTGGATATTGAATTCTGTAGTCGTTGTGTTGGGAGCTGATTTAATCCATTCGGGGAGAATATTAATAGCATTGATTTGTATTCCTTGCATTCATTCTCTTTATGGAAACTGTTTTTCTGTCCCTGCATATTTAAGCAGTTTTACTTTAAATACCATAATAGACGTAAAGATAAACATTAATCTGAACAACGATTATTTATATTTTATATTGGTTCCATAAAAATAACTTAACATTTCCATCCGTGGTTTTATCAGCTTAATCGAAAGATATTAAAAAATGAATAAAAAGTATTATAATATAGATAGTATTGGTAAATAATATGCATTTTATCAGCTTCTCAAAGTGTACAAATTCAAAATTGATTTTCACTACCATCATATTTCTGTTTTTAGTGGCTCTTAGGTGAGTCTCATACTTGAGGTGAAGAGTGCCTTTTTGCAAAGTCTTCGTAATTGGCCACATATCCTGTGATGCTGAATTCTATTCTGTTCAGATGAATTCAGTTGTGAATCGACCATCTAATTCATCGTCCCAATAACTTTAGGCCAATATCCCAGCCTCAAAGGTATTGAAACATTTGACGAAGATACTTCTTAAGAACAGGCTGTGTTTATGCTTAAAGAGATACATTTCAGATTGACTTTTACCAATATTCAACAATTTTAGGAGAAAATAATGTCAAAAATTCAGTCACTTGGTGTGCAAAATTTTGTCATGGTGAGGTGAACCATCATTTTTCTGTGGCAGCCGGCAAGATCGTGACGGTGATTACTAGAAAATAAGCGATTTAGTTAGTCTGCCCATTCATCGTATTTTTCGGAAGGACTAGGCCTTATTCACGACGAGCCCGTCTACATCTCCGTAGCGCAAACAAAGTCTTCTTGATGTTCCTCTCACGGCGGCGGCATTCACCTGGGCCGCCGCCCAGAGAAAACGTTTTCCCTTCGTCGACGCCTCCGACCAAGAACATCCGATGTAATTCCGCTTCTCCCGCGTTGCACATGACTCGCAACCACCGCGACGGAGGAAAACGGGAGCAGCAGTGATTGCACAGGTTTTCCGCGAATGGAAAACGAATTCGCGTCTACATTTACATACTATCACGCAAGCGGCCTTAATAGTAGTGTGGCGGAGGTGTTTGGAAACTAGCCGTTGACGAATAAAAAGAAAATGACCTAACGGAGTTCCACCTAGTATTTACGCAAGTCCTTTACAGTTACGGGGGAGGGGGGAATTCCTATACTTATCCGTTCTGACCGTGAAATATAGTGGGGTGAGTAGTAGCTGTGTAATTTATTTATTATCAATGGTTCAAGATCTCTAAACCTAGCCCACCGCCTACGAGTATCTAGTGGCTGCCAGCCTCACTCGTTTAATAACTGTGTGACACTTCCTCAACAAAGGTTTTTGCGTGATGTGGGCAAGGGAGACACGAGGTCGCTGGAGGAGAACATTGTGGGGACGGTGTGTTTGGGGGAGGGGAAGGGAATAAGAATGGGAGAGATGCGAGTAAGGAGGCTGGTGAGAAGGGTTCCCTCAAGAAGGTTTTCCAATCCAATGATTAGGGGAGTGGTTCCTTAGCATCGGGGGGCTGCAATAGCGCCGGAACGGAAATAGCGCAATATAACGGAATAGCGTCGTGCTAGTGTGTTATCGGAGAGTACCTTGAGGGGTTTACATGGAGATGAGAAAAAAATTGTTGAGATTTCTATAGTAAAAGTTAATTCTATTTTACTAAACAAGATGCATTAAAGACGGTGTTAGGTCATTTCAGAATGTTTAGCGCCGCATCACCATGAGTTATTCGGGTAAACCACAAAAACATATTGTCGGGTTCACATTCTGAGCCACTTGGACGAAATAACTATGTAATTTCCCATGATGTTTGTTGAAAAATCGAGCAAAACAGCTTCACCATTTCTTATTGCTTTCTCCAACAGTTACTTTTACGATCAGTCTCTTACGACGAGGAAAATCAAGAGAGATAGTGGAAAGTAACACTTTCACGTTCTAGACTTTATGGGAGACAAAATATCAGAGAAAATTATTTGCGATAAAAGCTATACGTGAGGTTTTAATACGATTAATAGTTTGATTGTGCACAAAAATGTCCTGCTGTTCCTGTAATTGATGAAAAAAATTAAATAACCGCAAAAAAACAAAAATTTTTCTTACTTCTTTTTGTGGAAATCATTTGGTGTCACAGGGAAATTTTCTCGACCAACCGAGGATTTTTTATAATCCATTCCTCGTATCACGTGTGATAAAGGGCACTTCCAAGAGAATCTTTATCTGGCTTGCAAAGAGGTTTAAGGAGGTTAAGAGTGAATTGAACAGAGTAATTATTACATTCCCAGAGTAGCTATTACGGCTATAATTTTACCTCTGTCTATGGTATAAACTAGGGAATAACTACAGCTAGGAAAAGGGGCATCATTCGAAGGACGAAGAGATGTCTAGTCTATATATCTAGTCGTGGGCATGATGAATGGAAAAAGATATTGACAGAAAATTTTAAATTAAGAAGAATAAATAATAAAGAGGAATAATTTGTCCCGTGCAAGAGATTAGTAAACGTAGAAGACGGCCATTTATCTGTTCTACTAATGCTCTCAAAAAAGTGATGGGGAACAATGCGCGTTAATTTGAAAGGGTGACTTGCAGCTCTCTCTTGACTCTTCCTTTTTCTAACGACCCGCTTTTATCAAGCGTGGGAGGGAGACAGTTTGGGAAAGACGTAGTTTTTCTCATTCCAGTATGTCCAGCTCCCCAAGGAAAAGAAAAATTTGCTCCTGTAGTGATGAGTTCTTCGGCCGTGTTCCCCTTCCCTCCCTCCACCCTCTGCTCGCATTCATTCGCTACATCTTCACCCTCCCTCCACCTGCGCACCTCCCCTCTCCTCCGCCCCGTAACTTTCTCATACTCTTCATATTAACGTGCATCCATCATCTTCCTCTTTTGCCCCGCAGATGTCTCCCGCCCTCCTTACCTCTCTCATCCCCTCTATTCAACGGTGGACCAGTCCCTCACACACTGCCCTACCCCACGCACCAAAAGGAGAGACTGCGAAAGAAAAAAGATTCTGTGATTCCCACCAGTGGCAGTAATATGCCAGAGGCCCTCCTCCTTCTTTCAATATCATTTTCTCTGCCGTTAGCCCTCCGTATCCCTCTTCGTCTTCTTCACCCCTCCATCTTCCTCCCTTTTATATTCTTTTTTATTTCCTATCACTCGTCCATCGTCCTACCGTGCTCATCGTTCCTTTGCGAATATTACGCGCTCCCATTTCATGATAGAGTCGCCCTTTTTCGGTTGGAGAGATTCATGGTACGGAACTATAAGACAACGTCCACCGATGGACAAATGCACTTCTCTATGCTGGATGGACAATGTTCTAACGGCAACAATATTAATCTGGGTAAAGAAAGCAATTTGCTCATGTAAGTAGCTATATGGGCACCTATTTAATTTGAATGATCTGTGAGGATTTCAGGGGCATAATATTTTTAGTTGCCTTTTTGCCCAAATTACTAATTATGTTGAAATCTCAATTCCTTTATTTTGTTTCGGTACACAGAGGAGGGAGCTTTGACTCGTTCAATGCGACTTTTGTGCCTTTGCGCTCATTATATCGAGGCTCTAATGGCTCACCGATATTTCCGACTCACCTCACATCCAATCCTTTAGACATAAGTCAATGGACACGAAAAGGCTCCTACGGGGTCCTAAATTCAATTTATTACGAATTAAACGGATAGCCGACCTAGAAGGTAAATTTTCAGAGATCTCTCTGGATTTGAAGAATATATCCTGCATCAAGAAACAATTGCTTATCATTAGCAACTTATTCACAACGTAGGTAAGTTCGTAATAGCCTTGCACTTAATATTACGCACGTGGTAAAAGCTATTCGGTTTTAATATGTAGCGCTCTAAACATTGAGAGGTGGTTATACATTGATTAGAACGCTAACGACTGTCTTGAAAGTTTGAAGTTTGTAGATTTTATGAAGTCTGAAGTTTTCTACATGTTCACCTAAGTTTAAAAAATGATTAGAAATAAAGAACAAATCATCCCTGAAAGTTATGCAAAATTTAATGAAATAAAATTTTGGAAATGGTCCAGTAAAACCTTCAACCCTTCATTATGACGTCCTGCACGGTTTGAGTTTAAGAGTCACCCCGCGAGTACCCATTGTCAATGCATATCAGGGAATATTACCGGGGTACACAGCGTGTAAATTATTGCATTTCTCATGTTAGTAACTTCATTGCAAAAACGGTTTCTTGAGGTCGTTTTGACGGAATGAAGAACATCGCATCGACCTCGGACTTTATTTCCTTAAGAATACCGCATAAAAATTGAATCACCCATTCATATTTAGAAATCTTAGTATTTGTGGCCTGTTTAATACAACTCTAGGCCGAAGCTCTCCAAGTTTTTAGGGACTGAGGGAAATTGCAGATTAAGCCTTCAACGTGAAAAGCAGCCTGATATTTTCTTTATAATTTAAAGTGGTTTGAAGAAATTGTAGCATCGCCAATTACACAAGAATTTTTATTTTTTCTGACCATGGTTGCGCTATAAAATAGCAATATCAAGGTGACCAGGATTATGAAGGATTTTCATGAGGTCAAGCCCGCTAGCTATATAATTTAAAGTACGAACACAAGTAAAAAATATGCTAGTACATTTACCGCATGAAGCATATTATTTAAAATTGCAAAATGATTCAGGCACCCTCTATGGTTCAATAATCTCCGAGCGTGCTGCTTTGAAGTCCTCTGGTCTCCTTTGGCCATTAGTTATCCCCGCCCACCATCCACAACTGCCCTCTCAAACGGCGATCATAGTTCCCCCATTTCCTTATTTCTCTATTGAACTATCGTACCAGATCCTCATCCTTAGCCTTCAGATCGAAGATCGTCTCTCCTAGGATTCTACCGTAGCTTAGGATAGCATAGGAATCCCAAAAAAAAACTAACCATTGAAGTTTTCAACTTGCAAACATTTACGTTATAATTCGGGGAATATCCAATGCTGAAAATATTTTACAGAATCTTTTAAATATTTTTTAACCACTTTCTGAAACTTCACCTCCTTTTCTCTTTGTTTGTCGTTCTGTGGATTCAAATCTTAAAATTGATTTTTCACCTATTTTTGCAGATGCTTCAGCTTTGAATTTTGGCATGGCATTAGATAGATGACATTAAAACATCATGAAAACATTTTTAATCCAAATTTTCTCAAAACCGAAAATTAATATCCACATTTCTTCCATATAAAATGCATATAGTAAGACTATATAGTCTTGTTTATATAATTAACGACTCTGGCTTTAATTCATCTCTATGTAAACGGGTAAGTGTTTCGAAAATGCTGGTTGCATAAGCAACCAAGTAAGAGCATTTTATCATATTTTCCTAATGCAGCTGTAATCACTGCTCAATATTTTTATCACTGAAGCATGCATTTCACATCTCAATTTTACATGATATCATTTACAACAGAAGTAGGATAGGCATTGAATGTATGCGTATTTTGACGTGATTGAAAAAATGAAAAGGGATTTTATTTTACCAAACCCATGCATGGAAAAATATTTACATTTATTTGTTACGTTAACTCAAACTTAGGTTAATTGTAGCTGAAAATTTTTCAACAAAACAGGGAAACCGATGTACATTATTTTCGAGAACTTTACTTCCAAATTTTACTCGCAAATATTTTTTACTGGAGTTACGGGCCTCAATAGCCTTCAGACGGTAGGCCTTCTATATAGCAATATCGACGACATTTTCAACGTAAAAATCCGTTGCGGGAAAATTTTCAAACTGTGACGGGTAGGCTGCGCCCAACGAATATGTTTTATTTTTATTTAACTGGGCGGCCGAGGTGATCGCTGCTGTCGCGGACGGGAGGGCTGCGCTATGCCGGCCTACCAATAGGACGGCAGTTCCGGGCAGAGTAATATACCTGAGACGGCAAATACATGGACAGAAGTGTTCTCCTCTTCTATTTGGCGGTCTAAAGGTGAGTCCACTTCGTAGTTTTAATTTTCTTTTTCCAGTGTATGCCCTTCCTGAATTACGTGTCTCTCCCCTTCATATATGGCCCTGCTTCATAAATTCCTCCACTTCCATATCCCGAATCACGGTGATGAAATATTTAAACTTACAACGAATGCATTATCGACCTCAAGTATCTCGAGAAAACAACACTCTGTCCTCAATTCCCTTTTTCTCATCTTCTCTATTGCGTTTGGAAGTAGGAGGATTTCTTCCCCAACCTTCTCACACTGGTGCCCAATATTCCTTTTCATTTTTTCCACTTAGATCACTCACGGCCCAGGCTAGCCTTCGGAGGTGACACCGCCACAAAAAGCTTGAGAATATCTATCAAAACTCGCTCTTTTTCCACTCAAATAATATGCGTCAACCTCATTTCTATATGCTTTTTGCCTCGACCGTGACGTGAGGTCCACATGAATTCACCATGGCCTGTCTTCCACGCAAAGATGGAGAGGATAAAAATAGTAAAAAAACTCATGGACCTTATTCTTCTCTAGGAGCCCGGTCACTGGCTGTACGGCTGGGGAAGCATCCCATTTGAAGAAGATGAAGGGGTCGCTGGGGTCTTCTTTCGGCCGGAGCGCTGAATCCCCATCGGACACTCCCTCACTCACCCTCTCCAAAGCAACCGCGGCGAGCAAAAGGCCCTTATCGGCCGCTGCTCCCTCTCTCTCTCTGCTTCTCTCTCCCTCTCACACCCCAACCACTTCCTCCTTATCTTGAACATCTTCTCTCTTCCTCACTGCCACTGCTTCCGCTGACAGACCCAGATTCATTCCCGCTGCTCCTCAAGACGCATATTTTTACAATCTTCCCCCCACTCGACTGGACATGAATACATGAAATTGTATATCCCTCCCCCGTCTATCGCCTCCCAGAGCTGAATCAATTGGAATAGGCGTGTATTTGAGCAATCCGGGATCAATTATATGCCACCACGGGGTTTGAACCCGGACCCCTGAGGTGTGAGCTAACTTGTGGCTTCAATCGAAGGCTCATCTGTTTAACCTTAGCGTAAGCAGCTCCTTAATCATTTGCCAAGTATTTCTTATGCCTTAGCAGTTTGTGTAAAATAATGTATGAAATTTTGATGTGCAGTTGTTCAACGATAGTCGCAATATAATTAAAACAGAAATACTAATATATTTACAAATACTAATTCTGATGATGTAGATAAATCCACATCATACCTCCAGCCTATATATTTGCATTTTTATTTTATAGGGCAAAATAGGTATATTCAATGCCCATCCTGCCCATTTTATGACTAATGTCATATTAAAGTGAGATATGAAATTGATGCGTCTATAATTTAGCTAGTGAGCAATGATCACAGCTAGCTAAGTAAAGAAAATATGAAAAAATGTCCTACTTGCTTATGGAAATAATTTTGGAATTCTTACCATTTACTTAGACTCAGTAATAAGTATTTAAAAATTTCGATAAGATTCTGATATTACTGAAAGCAAGAGACTTCTGCTGATCCCGTGAACGGAACATGGCGACCAGCACTTCATTGAATTCAGGGCTTGAATCGTTTCATGAATCGAAAAGACCAGCTCCAACGTCCTTCCTCGACTATTTTCTCCGTCTGCTTTTCTTCCTTTTTCTCTACATTCCACTCCCGCCCAATAATCACCCCGACTTGGCCAAGGCCACCATTGCAGCATCTGACACTGGAGAATGGCGAGCACTGATGTTCACTCCGCGATTCATCAGCACTCTCTCCTTCTCATTACCAATCAATGTTATCTTCTTGTGGTTCTCCCTAATTCTCCTCCCACGTCCCACCTTCCCTCTCCTTTCCTGTCTTTCCCTCGATTCATTCCCTCTTTCCCTTGCAGTGTCCTTCTCTTTCTTTTCTCCTTTATTTTCGAATTTCGATCTATTTTCTACTTTCCCCCGAGCACTCTATGCTTTCTGCACTTTTCTCCTCTCCGCACCCTCCTTTCATCCGAGTTACGTCTCTCTTTGATCTGGTGAGCAATGTCTGGGTCTTATATTTGGAATCATTGAGGTGGGGACATACCTCCTTGCGGCGATTGAGAAAGGTAAGAAATCAAGCAACTCGCCACCCCTCCTGATTCCTTTGAATTTTTTTGTGGACGATGTGACCACCCCTCCCCGCTAACCCAGTCACATTCATCAAAGAAATTCGCCTACTCCTTCTCATCATCTTGATGCATCATTTCAACTGACCCAAACTGAATAAAGGTTAGCAAGTTAAACAAAATGATTGGCCATCTCAAAATTCATTCATTTAGTATGTCGTTGCTATAGACAGAGTTAAAACAATGCATGCATATATATGTGTTTCTATGCATATATATCTGTTTCTTTGAGTGGTTGAGTTTCAATTGTTTTTGAACAACTGTAAATGAAAATCAATACATTAATACAATTAGAATGAAGGATAGCTAAATGAATATGTCTTCATACTCAATGGGAAGAAAGCGAAATTAAAATGACAGTGAATGAATACAGCTGTAAAGTCGTTGCAAGCTTCGTTGAACACATTAACATGTCACTCATTATTTTACACAAACTGTCAAGGTAAGTATAAGAAACAATTGGCAAATGTTGATTTTAAAAACATCTGCTGGTAAAGGTTGTTTAATCATCAGACACACATTTGGTAACAAACAGTTCCTCTAGGAAAACGCGAAAAATTGTGTAAAATTAGATTCTCTTTAAGGTCATTTGGATCCTGTGTCATTCTTTATTGCCCCAAAGCCCCAGAAAGTTGTCCCTTCTCAAGCGGTGGAGTATTTAACCGGTGCTTAGTGTCTTGCCCGTGTAACGCGGGATTAAGGAGTGATTTATCTCATTCACTGTGGCTGTAGTTGTCTCCTTTCTTTGCCTGCACAGCCCACGCCCTCCACCTGCAAAAACCCCATTCCCTTCCAGCCACCTTAAATCCTAGAGCAGCAGCGGCCCCTCTCATCCCTCCGCCTCTACGCATCCCAACAAACCTTAATTCTATCTTTATTCCCTAAACCCTAAAATGCCCTCTCCTCACTTCCTTTCACTTCCCCACCCCCATCCTACCCCTATAATTCCCCTTCCTTTCAATCTCTTGCTCATTTTCATTTTCCTCCTCTCACCGAGCGCTTCCTTTGGATATGGAAACCACGAATCTCTTCTTGCCAGTTATCTTCCAAATGGACCACTTTGTCTATTTTCCTTGATTCCCTGTAAAACTGGAGAAAGATAGAATCTGTGCTTTAAAAGGAGCGCTCGGAGGTGCTATAATAATTCTTCCGCGGAGACTTTTGCTCGAGGCTGAGATACGCAGACGTCGCCAACCTCTCTCCCGACAACGCCGTGCCGCAGAGAGTTTTCAAACTTTAGTTTAATGGTCACAAACGTCTGGATTCGTTCTTAGACGAAGGATTTTTTCGTCATGTCCGCATTTGTAGTGGATGTAAATGGGGTGACCATGTTCCATTAATCACTCAACACGTCTAAAAAACACAAATTTCTCATCCACCGTCTACGACCCCTTCTCGAGATTTCCTCACCATTCCCAACACCTCACCTCCCGTTCCTTGTTAACACTTTTCTCATGCTTTAACGTTTAGACGTTTGTCTTTTCCTAAGGAAACTTATGAATGGTACTAATTAGTATTTGCTTGGAAGGAATGAGTGGTATATCTTCTTGACAGCCCATTTCCTTCCACGTTAATTTTCCCTGCTATTAATATTCAAGGATCGATTTTGAGGTACGTTTACAGTAAGCAACAAAATTTCCTAATTGAGAAAAATATTTTAGGTTTTACATCTGAAAATATTTCTGTCGAGAAATGAAGATTTTTCATCATGTGAACAGAAAATTTAAAACTAAGTTAAACAAAGGATATTTGAAAAAATTAACGCCTTTACCCCAACTCATTTTGAAGAAAATATTGTCTACAAACCTACAAGTTATTTAACTTATTTTGCATAGAGCCACGAGCTATTTCAATGCAAAATATCTCCAAAATAGGATTCAAATTAGATAACAGGAGACAAATCTCAAGTTTTGCAGAATTTATTGGTTCAACTCTACAGAGATCTGCTGGAAATAAATCTCTTTTCTTAAGTTTCCCCACCAACAGAAAAAGTTTATTCATTCTCGCACTCTACCGCACCTGAGATAATGGTTTTTCCTGCATGGGCATCCTGCGCCCATCTCACCTGCCGTCCCCATCGCACTCACACCATTTACACCGTTTCCCAGAGCGACCGCCCTCCCCACCTCACACCCACCACGACTCACACTCTCCTTGCATCCCCAAGGACTTGTTGTCGATTGTGCCACAGTGCTCACAGCTCACTTCAAAGTGTTTTATGCTAGTGAAAATATGCATTGGATGCATACATTTGAAGAATGGCCCGACATATGTGGCGATGTTTCCATTAAATTGTCATCCACGTACGTGCCTATAGCCTCAACCATTCCTGCCATTTACAAAACGTGAATAATAGATTATGTTAGCTTTATATTACATACTGAGTTTATACACCATAGCACTTATAAATGCCTGCACATTCATACATGATGGTGGTGAATGCTTAGTTGACACATTCCTATTTCAAGTTTGATGCGACGAGTGAGTAAAGTAATTAATTCTTCGTTAAAACTTTCCCGGGTACTCTGAATGTAAAATAAAAACTTTTGGACTATGTCGCTGCGTCAATTTTTGGGTGGCCCCAATGTTTCCCGATCGTTTCTGTTCACTTTCTCTACTGGTGGTTTCTTTCTTTGGAAAGTTTTTATTTAACATAAAAAGTAATTACTTAATATCCTTTCAAAATTTAAGTTTTCCTTCATTCACTTTCTGAAAAAGTTTTTAGTATTTGAAATAAAAACTAATTTTATAAAAACATATGAAATTAAATACTTCATATAGCAACCTTAGACCTAACGCAGTAAAACTTTGGAGTCAAAATTTAGAACATTTTGTCGACCTTAAGCTGTGGTATAACTTTAGAAGAAATTACACAGAGTAGAACTTAAGAACGGTTTGCTGAGAGTTCAAACTTAAGGCGGATTTTTAATTGCCCTGAATCGTATTCTGAGATTTCATTCGTGCTAATTTGAATTAATGAAGACCTTCAATGCTTTGCTTGTAAAGTTCGTAACATCCAACCCTGGAATTATTATAACTTTGATCTCATGAGAGATAAAAATTTTCTCTAAACATTAACCATGGATAAATGACATGTACTGCTGGATGAATAGTGGGTAAATTTTTTTTCCTTTCCTCCATTTTGGGGTTTTTATCCTTTCTCTTCAAGTCCCTGTTCTAAAATTTAGAGTTTGTACGTGGCATTTTGAATTTTTTCAATGCTCCAAAATTTCAATTTCCGCCGCCAGTTTAGTTGTCTCTTGAGTTTGAAAGGATTGAAAAAGAAGGAGAAGTGGTTTGCTCAAGACAAATGTTGGCACAAGGACCAAATGATTAAAAGACGATTTCCATGAGTTAGGAGATTTTCAAGGCACCGTAACGACACTTTGAATTCTTTATCCCTTAGGAAAGCCATGTGGGAAGATTTTTGAGAGATTTGTAAGTTATATTTTGATGTGCATAATGGTGGTGTAAAGCGGAGTTGTCAAAGAGCCCGAGTGTGCCTTGCAGTCTCTCTCCTTAAGCGAGAACTTTCTTGACGGAGACAAAATGAAGAATGATGCTAAGGCGAATCTCAATTTAAGTGTGTGGAATTTATCAACGTCTCTGGAAAAAGTAACATTTCCAGAAAATTTCAACAATGAAGATCGGGAAAAAATGGGATAACTTTGAACGTTTCTGAGGAGTATCTGCGACATAAAAATTCACGCGGAAAATTTTCACCAATCCCTTTCGGCGATAAAAAAATTGCAGGAAAGCTGAGCTTTACTCCTGCTTTGTGAAACAAAAATTTCAGCCTTATTTCCGATGCATAAGCTGTGGAGCAAAGAAAAATGCATGGTGCAAAGAGACAGATTTTGGTTGTATATTGGAAAATACATGAACATGAACTATAAAATTAACGCATTTTTTTACCTTTGAGTATTCATGGTGTAAAGTCGCAAGGTATTTGAGCAAGAATATAGCGGAACAATACCTCAGAGAGAAGGCGAACTTTCCATTCCTATGCTTGCGATGATCTGTGGGGTAGAAAATGTACTCTCACTTCCACTGATATCAGAAGATAGCTTACCCAATGGATTGGGTGTACATATGCCCTTATCTGAATTTTTAATTGGCACACTTGCAGACATTCACTCGGAATATGTGTTGGTCCGATGCTATGTGAATTCAATTCAGACTACAATCCACATGAAAGCCGTACAATTATATTTAATTATATCGACACATATCCATAGAATAGCTCAAAGCAGTTTCATACGCCAATCCATAGTCGCAAAGATTTTTAAAAACTTTTTTAGTAATCTTTATAGTTCTTATTTAGTAATCTTAATAATTTTTAACTTTGATTTAATAATCACTTAATAATTTCATGTTTATTACGTTTCGCACCCTACAAGTCCAAAAATGCCTTCGTTGACCTATCTGAAAGCATTCCCGTCCCCAGATCTCACCTTCATCATAGAGAGAGGATGGTATGGTAAGCCCGGATCGTCCGAGTAATCTTCTACAAAGACAAACCTCATGCCATCCCTCCAATCATCTCAGTCCGTATCGCATTTCCGAGGTCGCTCTCCTGATGCTCTCGCCGTAGGGAACGCCCACCTTCCCTTTCACGCGAAACCTCTACGCTGTCAATTGAACAATTTTCCCCTTGAGAGGCAGCGGCGGCCCTGATGCGTTCCCCCGCGCGACGGGTATGCTTTCGGTTACCAAGGGAAGAAATCACATTCTCCGGCTGACAAGTACACGAGTAGATATTTGGCCGCAGTTGAAACGAGACCACGAAAAACGCGTTCTTATTCATTAGGCCCACAATGACCCGTGTCCTTCGTCGAAGCAGCAAGGGCAGAAAGGAAAGAGAGGAAGGCATGATTTCGACGGAAAGGTGTTAGCAATTAATGAGCAAAATAATTAAGTAACTTGAGTGTCGGCCAGGGATGCGAATGTGTTGATGAAAGAACGAGGATGGTTCCACTCACAATCCCACGTCGGTTCTTTTTCTCTCACGTTTTGTGGGTTCATCCCTTTAAAAACATTTCACCGTCACATGGTCCGCACTCTCATTAGCGGTTGTCCCAAAATGGCGATCGAAAGAAAGAAAGGACTTTCGCATTTAGCGAGTTTCGGTATTCGAAATAGGACCGCCAAGAAATTGGACGATGGACCAATACTAAATTGTGCCTCGGGTATACCATGGTGTAATTAATCGCATCCATCTAATTCTTCTTGCATCGATTTAATGTCTTCATCTCAATCCATTTGAATTCAACATTTTATTATTGTAAATATCAATTCGAAGCATGGCTTTCGGATAAACTCCTCTCATTCAGCATACGATATTGAGGCGAAACTGATCCTTCTTTCCGTAGCCATCCTTCACAGAGACGTGAGACAGACGGATTAAAGTGTCAAACCACAATTCATTCAACATCGAAGGAAAACAAAACTTTTATTGAAACATAGAACCTCCGGTTAAGCAAGGGTCTGAGACATACATCCTTGTATCATTACTGATGGCATCCATACCATGAAATAAATATGCATTCTTCAAGACTAGAAATCTTCTACAGCCGAGAATGAGAAGTGGCGTGAGACCGGAGTTATAACTTTTTCAATAATATCTTTTTGCTCATTGTAATACACTATTTAGCATTGAAATAGTATTTTTTGTACAAGCTGCTAACCAAAGGTGATAAGGTAGAACTCAAGTACAAATATTCATTAATTTATGCGCAAACTTCGAAAGATTTCATTATATCTTAAAATAATTCGAAATTCCTCAGTTAATATGGCAGTGAGTCATCAATAGGAATATAACGGGGCATCGTTATCCATAAAAACGACGTTTTAAAGTTAATCCCCTTTGATTTCCATACTTTTTTCTTTAAGCTTAAGCGCAATTAAACACTCCACTTGGATTGAAAGACAGCAGAAAGGCCTTGAGGTGCACTCGTCGCTTTTTGATTCGTCCGAATGTCACGTGCGCACCAAGAGGGACCATTGTCGCTTCCCACACCCCCTCTGCTCCCTCTGTTTTCGACTGACGATTCCATTTTTCTCTTCTTTGTTTTCACAATCCCCCTTTCTTCCTCGCTCCACTTCACCTTATTTCCCACTCCACCGATTCTAATCTCCTCCACTCAAGCAGGGCATATCCGACATTTGATTTACCATCTGGGTCTTTCGTTTACATCACCCGTAAACGCAAATATGTCCCATTTACTGTCAATTTTGAGATGAAGATGCCAAACAGCCGAGCTACCCACAGAGGAAAGTAAACGACATATCCCCTTTATTTACCTTTTCCTCTCTCCTCCCTCCGAGGTATTTACGGCCTTTGGCTCCTTAAGGTAGCCTCATATTAGTCAAAATAATATTTGACTGATAATTTCCGTTGAGAGGGATGAAAGCCTGCGTCTCTTTCGCACAACTTTGGCTTCGTGCCTTCCTCGTCCTTATTTCCTCCTCGGTCTCTATGCCAAGTATTGCATTTGGGGACACAAGATTTGGTGATTTACATGGTTAATTATTAATTTTCCAATTTTTTCCCGAGAATTCATAAGTAATTATTTAATTAGAAAGGCCATAAAAATATTCACTGGGCAAATACCGATGGCTTACACAACGCAGCACTTACTCGGAAGTTTACTCTCAACTTGTAAAGGCGGTTGCAATTATACCGATCCTTATTATCCCCAACCATATCTTACTTCAGCTGAACAAAGTAGTTTGGGGAAGCAAGAGACTAGCATAGTGAATTTCAAAGGTTCTATGAACATTAAAGTTATAACTTAGATTTGAATTTATACTCTTATGTCAATGTATTTAAAAACTATAATGGCATTACATCTTATCCTACTGATGCATTATCTTGAAAATATTCTTTAAATCTTCTCACTGGATTCTAATAAGTGCTTAACGTTACGATCTATGCTATTGTAAATGCTATTTTATCAGATTATGTTTTCAAAAGCCCTTTTATGTCAGTATTAACTAATTATGGCAAAAATCCGGCAAATTTATATTGTTCAAGCAATCAGCGATCTCAAAACTTTCCTTTGACACACGAAGTTATTTATTTAAAGGAACTTTGGTGCAAAACACATTGCTATATATAATACAACTTTTGGTAACATTGCTTTTCCAGATCTTATACTTTGGTTTGATGCTCCAATAAAAGGAAGTTCCCCCTTAAACTTGCTGAAAGACAATTCCTATCCTTAAGGTTTCCTTTGCTGCACCAAACTAAAATATCGTTCCAATTACCTATGGCAAATTATTTTTCTTTTTTAAAATTCATAGAGAATTGAATTAACCGGGAATGTGAGAGGTAGTAAAAAATAGCTGACTTTATAAATCCTAAGAGTGGCAGAAATGAACCTTGAAGATTATTTCAAAGTTTTTTTCTTCGGAAGATAATTTTTTTCAAGCATGCAAACAATAGTTATATGTTTAACGAATAATAACGACAATGTTTATTCTGGGTATAAAGAGGTAGCTGAGGCATTCTCTGAAAGATTGCATGATCGTTTGCATATTGCATATTGCATATTTATTCAAATGAGCAGCGCATTTATGTTCATAATCCTTTCTATTTGTGTCTATTCCATTTTCATTAACGGAAAAATAGTTTCCAAAAAAAACCTAAATCATTTTTAATCCCAATAAATGTTTGCTTTAGCAACGTACGTGCCTTTGCTTCCCAGTTCTATGGGCACCAAACTTAAGGGAAATTTAAACTTTAAGGAGCAAATTTTTGAAAATTTGGAAAAGAACTGGCCACAAGCAGGTCCTCCGTTGACCACAGTTGGGTTTCTCGGTGTTTATAAGAAGGAAACAAAACAAGAGGGAACCAAAGTTGGCGGACAACCCTTCCATAAAATAGAAAGGTTTTGAAAATGTTTGTTCATCAAGCTCTCCATCCACGAGCATAGCGACGTCAGCAAATAGTTTTGTATGCACAATAATTGTGAAACGACGCTCATCCATTCCCAATTTTGTCTCACCGTCTCCTCTCTACTAACCAAGAACATGTCTTACAAACAACGAGTGCTAACATACACCCGCAACGCTGCCATGCGAAAAAAGCGAGAGGGGAAGAGAATTTGAGTTGAAGAGGGTAATCCTAATAGAGAGCGACTATGGGTGCTGAGAGGGTGTTGACATTGCCGCTTATGACCATTCCCTGACCCCAACTATCCCCCAAGTCAGTGCTCTCCATCTCACCTCTCAACCATTTTGTCGAACCTACAGTGGTACCTCCAACTAATCCCTTATCGAATGAAGTGGATATCCATCACTCTTGAACCGCACATTTTTGTTGAGTGAATAGGAATAAACAAATTAAATACGTTGAGAAGAACGGAATTGAAATCAACCTCATGCATTAAAATATTTTTTTATTTTTATAAAAGTATTTGACTTCGGGAATAAATAAAAGTACCTGCAACACGCAATTTAGGTGCCTTATTCAACTGAGGATGACGCTGCCATATTCAGAATAAGGCTCCATACTCAGCTTAGCGTTACTCGGCGTGACGTAAGGTAGCATACCTTACGTGGCGTAAATTATGTAAAATACCAGGTCTAAATACAGATCTAGTCAAATTATTTTGGGGAGACTTATAAGGCAGATGGTATTGACTAATACAGTTTTCAATAATATATAACCCCTCCGTCCATTGCTTTCACTCCGAATGAACTTCATGTATTACTCATAATGAAATAATTGTTTCCAATTCGACGCGACAGTACAAGTGATGCCAATTATCAGCGAATCACCATCCCATCCACAATTTTTTTTCCAACCGGCACGATATTACATAGGAATGAGTGTGCCCGTGTGCGAAATTCGAAAAGAATTACGACAACACGTGTGGATGTGTGGTCAAAGAGGGATGAAAGTGGGAGAGGGAAAAATTGCTAAGATTAAAGTGGGAAAGGTGAGGGTGGGACGGGAGCGAGCGATGTAGAGGAACGGCATAAGACGCATTAGGAAGGCAGGGCGCACGCACGGATCACGCACAAATACACGGGGGAGGATACTGCAAGGGGTTGAAGTCACATTCTGATCGGAGGAATGGATTACCGTGAGTGGGTATGTGGAGGAAATTCGCATCAGAGTCAGCGAGTAGGGAGCGCGTGGGGAGAGAAGAAGAGATAGGATGTGGCTGTAAGTGGGATAGGCGAGAGATACGCTTGTGGTGGAGAGAGGTCGAGGAGAGGGAGAAAGTGTGGAAAGAAGAGAACCGCAGGAGACAAGAGGAGGATACTGGGTGAGTATAGGGGATGGTGAACCGAGGGAAGTCGGAGGAGAGGGAGAGTGTGGGGTGGTCAGAAGCTAAGTAGAGAGATAAGGGAGTGAAATACGGCCAGCCGCCGTGCTCACCTCAAGAGAAGAGGGAGGGAGGGATTTGGTTCGCGGAAGGGAGGCCCGGATACTGAACACGGCCAGGGGGACGGAAGGAACCGAGGGGGGAAAATAGAGAGGGAGAGGGTGGTTTGGCCATCGCACACGGGATGCGGGTATTTGAACGGGTGTGGGGAGGTGCGAAGGGGTTGGAAAGGCAACGCGAGAGTGTGAAAGTCAGCGTGGATTTAATCTTTGTTTGTGCTCGTTCGTATCAGCGTGCGAGTGTCACAGCGCCTCGCCCCTGCTCTCCTCTCATCTCGTCTCTTGTGCATGACTTGCGGGCTCTCGTCTCGCTTTTGTTTTCCCCCACGGCCCTGTGTGTCCGAGCGTGGTATTTTCGCGTGCATTACTCTCAGACTTCAGATTCTTCTTCCGATGCATAAAAACATATTATCAGTGAGGAAACACGGCATATCTTCACAATAGAAACTATGCAAAAACCCGGGCCAGTTTTTTAAACCACCTAGCGTCATCAGTATCAACCACACTGCCATGCACACGAAATTAACTGAAAATGTGTACCGATAAACTACATGCATCAGCAAAATCTTGTGAAAGAATCTTGTTTATGTGCCCAATCGCAAGCGATGGGAGAAGTGAGAAATGTTACACGTAGTATTGTGGAAGGTTACACGGGATTTCCACCGGGTCAGGTTCTCCAACTCCATCTCGGCCGACGCTTCGATGGGCGAGTTGTCCGTCGTCTTCAGGGCAGGGCAGGGCTTCATATGTAAAATGTATTAATCCTGTTTTGGATTTAATTGCTTCATATTCTCCTTAGATACTCCTCATGGCCCTGAATACGATCCACAATTCTATACGCCGGGAAAGTCTACGATCATTCTTTACACATCGTAGTCTAAACCATACCATACTCTTGGATGAACTAAGTTGTTACATAAATGCATTGCACAGATTTTATACGAATGAGGTTGAGGGCCGCTTGAGACTTGGGCTGTGCGCTAGGCTTAGATTACTGGTACAGTTAAAAATTATTGCTAAACAAGGGTGAATTTGAAACTGCTTCAACGTTTTCCCGCCCACGAAAACTCTTTTAACCTCCCTATACAAAGCTAAACATATTTTGAGAGACTAAGTTAGCCGCCTCAACTGCTTCCTTCTTTTATAAGTTAAGACTGTTGACTCCTTCTTATTCTAAAAAAAATATTCCATCCAAACTTAGGCTCAGGTAGGCCAAGGAGTTAATTTATGTGATTAATGCACTTAATGAAGTTAAGGCTTGCTCTCTCCTCTATTAATTTTAAGGTTGAAAAGCATATATGTCTAATCTTTTACATTCCCATTTTATGGAAATGATATCTTCCTCAGTTAAAAGATAAAGGAACATTATCATATCCGTGATTTTCCAACTGAATATATAATTATTTCAATGGGATATTTAAATGCTCGAAAAACTCTTTCCGGTAATTTCCTTGTCAATTCTCGACATGCAGTGCCTGAAAATGGAAGAGCGAACGGTATTGCATATTAAAGTGTGATTTTAAAATTTATAGATCGCAGCATTCCACCAAAATACAACTACATTTTCATAGATATAGGAGAAACACAGTGCCCTTACATAAATGGTGATGGTAACTAATTTGAGAGTTAATTTTTTTTAAACTATTAGGGGTTCATGATTAACGTGCTTCATTGAAACAAAGGGCGCGTGTCGAATTATATGGATGGTGTACTGAGCTTTCCACATATCTGGAAGCATGTATATGAGTTGAGGATTCCCACTTAAATTGCAAATCCATTCGAGTTTCCAAAAGACCTTTCCGTGCTCAAAGTTAACCTTCAAAATGACAAAATCGTCATACGCGTTCGATCTAACAAAAAATAAGACGCGAAATAATTTTATAAAATTCACTTGAGCATGAACTTGAACAACACTTTATCACTTTAAAATGTGTTATCCCATTCCGCTCAATCAGGCGTGTAAGCTCGAGCAGATTTTCTCATGTCGATTCTGCACACATTTCAATGACGAATAGTTTTCGTGAATACAATGACCGCTCAAATTTAAATGAGTCACACTTGAGTTCGCAGAGAAAAGAGAAAGCCCTACCAATCCAGTATATGCTGGTAAATTTAGCCTCGCAACACGAAAATTGATTTCTTTACGCGCGAGGGTGCAGAGGCAAAACGAAAACAAAACAAAAAATGTTGAAAGAATGCGCGCTTATGGAAAAAATGTCACCTTACCCTTGACTCTTGCTGTTAATCATCGTTGATTTTTTAGAGAGACATCTTACAGCTCCTACATTGGTCTCGCGAGTGGGAAGTAAAGTATTTATTTTTTTAATGGGATCACGGGGCGTTTTATTCAAAAACCGAATGGCGCATCTGCATCGAAAAAATGAATGATGATCGTTGCGAAGGCCAGAGAGAGATACAACGCGACTCCTTCCCCCCACGACCATGTCCCTCCCTTGCATGCCTCCCCGCAGTCATGAACGAGCGCTTGCTGGAGTCCCAGCTGCAATGGGAGGTGATGAAGGACGTCCTCGGCCGGGAAGGCACTTCAAATGGCGCGCTGCTCGGGTGCGAACGCTCCCTTTCCAGTGTACTCTCGCATCGAATGCCCTTTCAAGCGACGACCCGGCAGTTTGACTCGCGTCTCGACAAAGTTTCTGCGACATTCTCACAACACCATCGCAGCACCGGAAGTAAAAAAATAAGGGAATATAAATAAACGAGATAAAGCAAACGTCGTTTTTAGAGCGAGCACACCCTTTTAATGTTAAACCGGAGTAATTCGAGAGTGTTCTTCACGGTTCGTAGAAGGGACTGGGGAAAGAAACTAGGAATTCCTTCCTCTGCGCCCTTTCCTATGATTTTTACTGCTGGCTTGCCTATACCCTCTCCAAGAGCAACAGATTGTGTAGTTGTAGTTTTGTCGAATAAATTATCGTAGAATCCCCAATGTTATCATTATTTTATTATTAGTTTATTTTAACTCTATATTTCCCTCTATTCATCATTCACCAGTTTTGCAAAAACATTTGTAAAAAATCAAGCCAATAAAATAGCATTGATCAAACTAAATTAAGGTAAAAAACCAAAAAAAATGACAATTTATGTCAGTATTCTCAGAAAGCCATTCGGAGATGTGTTCAGCGTAACTTAATTGCATCCCAGAAATCATTACTCAGAAAAATGTACTCAGGTGAGAATGTTTTTTCCAATTTCATCAAAATAATGTATTAAAATTACAGGTGGCAAGAAATGAATATTGAAACAGAAAAAAACTTGCTGGGATGGATCACATCTATAAACCAAAAAAGAAAAGCAATGCACAAACAAGCATGTAGGAAATACGGAAGCATTTTGCGGCGGTCAAAATTTGTAAAAAGTTGAAGACTTTCTGAGCCTCGCCCCTTAAGTATCTGGAATTTCATGGTGTCCACCGGTTTCCATTTCCCGAAGAAGAATTGTCAAAAAAACTTCACCCCATCATGTCTTTAGCTCTTTTTCGACAGCAAAGGGACAGCAGATAAATTCCCGATCCTAAAATGATCTTGACTTGAGTGGCAATGATTAAGAGAAAGAGAAAAGAAAAAGAAAAGACTTTTTTAATTCTCGGAGATAAGGGGTACATGAGCGAGACAAGAGACCCGCCCATGCTCTTCAAGTAGGAAAGGAAGTAAGGTGAGGACGGAGAGAATGTAGGAATTACGAGAATGGGAGAAGAATTTTAACTGGCGCGAGGCGATTTGGGAATATTGCGCGGTAGAAACACTAGACTGAGAGGGGAGGAGGAGGGATGAAGGAGAAAGGAAATAAGAATGAGATTTTAGGTATGGGGTGGGGATGGAAGGTTGGGAAAGGGTATAAGTGGCAGGGTACAAGTGGTCCGGGGAATACAATCCAAGGGTCGGTGGTGAAATCTAATAAGAAACTCGAAAAGGGGGGGAGAGATACTACTTGTAAGGGAGACTTAAAGAAAAATAGAGGACGATAGAAAGAGGATGAGGGTGTCTGCAGAAGGAATGAAAAGAGAAGTGGAAGACTGATTTGAATGGAGTGTAATGCGATTGATTGAAATGGTCGGACCGGTGGGAGCGGAGATTTCCGAATTGAAGGGAAAAGGGGGAGAGCTAGAGAATTGGCGGATGACAGAGAAGTGGATTACATTTCGCTTTGAAACCAAGAAATAATTCGGAGAAAGTAATTATTTTGTGATTAACGGGTCGTCTTATTAAAAAGTCACCCGTTTTCTTTCCTAATTATTGCCGCAAACGGCGACTCCTGTAAATACAAGGGATAGGAGTGATAAATAATATAAATTATCATAAACTGCGTGAGAGATAATTTAAGCAGAATTAGGAGGGAAAAAATGATGCAAATAAAATGGTTTTTTGGGTGATGAACTGGAGAAAATGTGTCACCAATTATTTACTCTATTTATTAGGTTGCCATCAATGATGATTGCAAATAAGAGAACATGTATTACCAGCACCCGAGCTGTTGCCAGAAGTACGGAGAGAATTGTATTAGCCACATTGACTGATAGTGTGTTGGCCGCTTTGACCTTTGCCTCAGCAATAGATCTTAATTGAGGTCCGGCGTTAGTGTATTTTGCGGCACACGCATCTTTTCCAACTGCTACAGTATTTAACATATCAGTATATCATCCACGACAAGTGATATCGCGCTTAACGGACTTCAAACGCTCCAGACAATTGAAGCAGAGGTGTAATCGACGAGCCTCATCTCTTCGTTCAACAGGAATCTTTTCTAGGAGATCAGAGCAGACGGCTAAATGATGGCCCATTGAGCACAGAGGACAACTTCGTTTTTTTGTGGAAGATGGTTGCTTAGTCTCAATGTGAAGAGGCTTCGCCCCAGACGGGGAAAGTCTGGGCGTCGTGATATTCCTTTGTTCCAGCTCGTAAGAGGAGCTACTATTTCTAAGGCACGGATACGGCCCTAGAGAAATTATTTGAGCTTCCTAAAACTGAGGAATGAGTTTCGATCAGCCTGATTATTTGGTGTGAGGTTACTCATCCGGTTATTGGTGGTTAGGTGCGACTCCCATTTCTTCCGCGATTCTTTATCCAAACGCTGAGCCGTGATAAAGAGAAGCCAGTCGTCCCATGATGCCACAGGACGACTGCAATTCCGATGCTGACTCCTTCACCGTCTTTGGAAAATTCATTAGAGTTGACAGGCAAGCGTGAAAGCACAGCCGTGGGCTACTGTACCTGGCATTCAGAACCTCCCAAGTCGGTTTGTAATTGGCATCCGTGAAAGAGATGTTCCTTACAAACTCCGCCGCTGAATTCTCAAGGCACTTTATCAAATATTGCAAGGTTTGGCACGATATATCGATGCTCTCCGTCCACTATTGCAGTGAATAGATGGCAAATATACCCGAAAAGATGGGCAAAATTGCTCTCGCAAGCTGGATGAGAAGTTGGAAATCAGCGTAATCGGCCTGATTATCTCCGCCTTGTCCATATGAGGATGTTGGACTATCAAGTAATTAGGCGATCATGGCCTAAGTTTAGCGCACGTATCTTGGTAACTCTCCTCCGTCTCCCCATACTACTCACCCAATAAATAACTCTCCTTTGATCGATCTTCCCGCGTCACCAGCTCAAAATACGTGGAAGCTTTTAGCAATACTTGCTGAAATCTCCTTTGGAAACTACCAAATAATAGCATGATCCCGTTATTCTTGTTGCGTAATTATTTCTTTCCTTGTTATAAGCATAATATTTACTATGACCTTCGCGGGTAACCGGTATTTCAAATTAGAATAGTATACAAGCAGAAGAAATGAGAAAATGAATTTTCGAGTACTGTGCGCCCGAAACAGCTCGCAAAACACGATTACTCAAAAAAAAAACTTCGCTAACCAGGGTGAACAGCGCACAGCTCATTTTGCGAGAGGAAGGAGTAGGGAGGGTGAGTAGGGAGTCATTAGGATGGGTGACGAAAGAGACGGGCAGCGAGGAGAGGGGAAGTACGGTGAGTTCATTGTCAGGCGGGAAGAGGAGTAAGCACAAATCCCACTGTCCAAAAGTTTGGGTATGGGGTAACTCACTGCGGTGAGACTGAGGGACTACTCGAAGTCCACAGGGAGACAGTCCCGGTCGAATGGCAGGAGAATTTTCACTGTAATTTTCACTATCTTCAACTAAAATTGTTGTCTCGTGCAGCACTTATCACAGTTGTTAACACAGTAGCGAATAAACGAAATCCGGCCCGAAAGGTTATATGATCAGTGGCCCAATAGTTTATTCGCTCAAATATTTTACAGATACTATTTCCTTCACTTTGAGAGGTGTTTTCACTTCGAGAGTAGAATGTAGACTGCAAGAAAGGACGTCTCTTCTCTCGTTTCCACCGTCCAGTCTACCTTTTCGGAACCGCCTGCCGGCCAAACATACGTACAAAATTCAAACCGGCGGCGACACGTATTCACTAAACACTTTTAAAAAATTGTATATTTTTCGAAAAAATACAGTATTTGAGTGATTGAGATTGAAGCAATCAATGTCATTAATTTCATGCTAAACGTAAGCATCAATGTATTTCACATCAAAATATATTTCGTAATATTTTGCACGCAGTAATAGGTCATTAGAAACCAAAATAATAAGACGAAATGAATATAAGTATGATTTAAAATATCTATCCTGATCCTTCAAAAACGTTTTTCCACTAACTCTTAAAAGTTGGTGCGTAGTAACCTGAAATCAAATCTAATCTAAAAAAAATAGTTGCATTGTGAATATGTATGTTATGAATGGTTGAACTGGAATATTTTCATCAATGAAAACATCCATAGAAAAGTCTAGCCAAGATTTTTCAAAAGATGTAGCTCACATTAACATGAATGAGTGTATTCAGAATAGACCACAGCATGTGGTTTCATTTTAGTTATATCTATTTCTTTCCTTTTTATATACTATCATCTGAGATAGAGATAACTTTCGAGTCATCGCAACACAAAACTCCGGATACAATTTGACAGTAGTGCCTTATTTCAAGTTTTAGTTATATTATTTTCTATTCATTTCAGCAATTACACCATTGGCAATTTATGTATTTGAATTTCACCCAATAACAATTCTACGTCCCTTAGAAATTGTAACCGGAAAAGAAGGATAGCTGATGCAAAAATTGAGTCAATTTCGATACGTCAAGTTTATTTCATGCCGCAATGAAGCGGCACACTGCAAGCGTAAGCTGGGCAAGAGCAATATTAAATTTTTGAATTTTTTCTGGAAATGGAGCAATGGAGAGCTGTCGATGACAGAATTGTATCCCGTGAACTTGGAAGGGCCAGATGGACGGAAAAGGCTGATGAAATAGAGGGTTCGGAGAGCTGAAGCGTACAACACTTGAAAAACATCATTTCAATTATGTCGCAGTCTCAATTTAAAAAGAACTTGTGGAAATCGTTCGTGCGAGAAGGCGATAAGGGGACCCAGGGATTGTCAAAGTGTGCCACGTGGTGGCAGATTGGGGAATTGATCACTGGGGAGGGGGTGAAGCGATGGGTGGAGCACATTAATTGGCCAAAGGCTACCGCCCCTTACCACGTATATGCAGCTTCGAATGCGGAAGCGGAAGGATGATGCAATCCTGGTGGCGAGAGCTTTGACCTGTTCCAGAATTGGGCTACGTGGCAATTTTTTTTACAATAGGGTAGTTTCCTTCATCAAAGAAAACGAAAGGCATTGATTGCGATTCGTTACCCACCATTAGTGTATTCATAATACACAAATTATTTGGTTTTTGAAATACCGGTTTAGACGAATGCCAAGGGTCAAATTTTATCCTCATTTGAAAAAGGCCAGATTGGCGCCCATGCGATTCCACTCCACGTGACGTCACAGGGACCTAGTTTCTACACGAGAGGATAGGAGTTATACATCGTCTGAGGTTACCAATGCATTCATGAGGCACAGAGCTCAGGGAAACATGTCTTAATATTCAACTACTGAAACTGGCTAAGGTCGGAAAGTTTTCTTCGTTTAATAAGGTATTAATAAACCTTTTTTAAGCCAAGCGCTACCATTCAGCAAGGTACTCAGCTACCCGCTGGCAGCCTGCGACGTATCAGCGCTAAGCCTCGCCTCAAGATCACCTCACCGGGCGGGAGGGGGAACCAGAAATACGACGTACGGAGATATTTCCCGGCATTCATACTTGAGCGTCGCGTTTTCGCGCGCTTGAAAATTTTCACTTTTTATTTAATCGCGAAAAATAGATATTGTCATTTAAAAATCTAAAAGCGTGAAATTCGTACTCCAGGAGTAATAATCTTTCGATTAAGGCAATAAAAAAATAATAGGAAACCACCCTATTATTGTACCTGCCCAAATAAGTATCTCATATATATTACTTTTGAAGCTTTACTGGGGTGGTTGCTGATTAATGTAAAAAATAGCTATCGGTATTTTAATTTTAGTTTTACCTTTTTGTATTAAGATTGATTTGACAGACCTTAGATTCATATTAACGACTAAAGCATATAATTTTATTTTCACAATGAATCGTTTTTATTGCTAGATTGCTAATTTTTGGCAGAGAAAAATAGATTTTCATATATTAATGTAGTGATTTTAGAATTTTTGAGGATGATGAGAATATTTGCAGCAACGAAAAAAATATTTTTTAATTAGAAACATATTTTAATTATCCGACCATCATGAGTCTAATAAACTTCTTAAGTATTTTATATCAATTATTTAGGTGTCAAAAGTTTTCAATGACTGTAATGTACACGGTCTGTATGATATAAATTCTATATAACGGCAGAAATATGCATAAAAACTATAATTTTTTCCGTCCTGCATAGCCAAAATTGTTCGTGATTTAATCCTTGGGATCAAACCAGGATCATTTGGACTAAACAGAGTAGAATTTTATTATAGAAATGAGTGTGTGCTGGTTTAGGGTGTGTTTAGGAAATAAGTAATAGGAAGACATAAAGAGAAGAGGTTAGGGTTCCGATGAATAGATAAAGGATAGTCTGAGAAATGCGGAAAGGAAGTGGGTTGACATGAGGGAATGACTAAAAGGGGAAGTCTGGTAAAGTGGACGGGAAAAGCCTTAAAAATCGGAATGAATGCGGTCCACTGAAAGGATACGGTTCTTTCTGAAGTCTGAGAGGAACTGCATGAAAGTTTTGAAATTAGTTTGACTAGTAACCACCCGTCTACCCTCCCCATCGACATTAATTATTTCCTTGCCCGAAACTTTTCCCTAATTATCTCACTCCTCCAGATTTCCAGACGAGAAATCAGTTCACATACAAAGGATTAGCGGCGTAGGTCCAATTAATCAAATTGCCTAATGAAATCTCTTGCCATTATTTTTAAGCCTAATCAACTGCATCAATTATTAGCATGGATTTTTTTTCATTTTCGCGTTCTCAACTTCTAGTTCGACCAATTTTTCTACGCCTCACCCTCAGTGCAGCGTGTTTTTTCGACTCCCTGTCTTGAAATGAATGCTTCAAAAAGGCAAGGAAATTAATATTTGAATTACTGATTATTTTGAACTTAAGGCGCATTCTAAGGTTGCTGTAAATTAAGTATGAATCGAAAATCACAGGTCGTAAAATGCATGCTCTTTTGTAATACTGTCATTCTTTAAGCGTAATGGTTGAGAACTCACCGAATTGAATCTGTACCATCCCAATAAATTCGTTTAGCTGCTGAGATCCTACGTCAACCATGCTCAATCAAATAAAACTGGAAGGGCATAGAATGAATAGCGTTAGGGAAATAGAGATTACTGTATAGAGGAGGATACATCTGTAAAAGATATGCAGTCGGAATAAGATATCCTCATGCGTGTAGAGTAAAGAGAAGAAATTAATGAGAAAAATAGAATAATCCTGGAGACACTAACTAATACATAGGTTTACGACAGACCGTTTGAGATACAAATACAACTATTTACATTAAGACATCCGCAGGTAGAATCTCAATCGTTTTCATGAAATTTCTCAGCTATTGAGATTCTAAGTCTAATTCCCAATAGAGATTAACCTGGAAGGATTAAGGTGACAGAGGAATAAAAACTAAGTTTTGAGAGGAAAGAAGGAAATGTGCACTAGAATACGGAAGAAGAAATCTACGTCGGGCAGTGTCTTCTTTTCGTGAGAGTGATTTGGGGACAGGCGTGGCCAGACGGACCCACTGCATTGAGAGATGTGCAGGGGTGAAACGCCGGACAGCGAGAGGAGGGACTCCATTGCCATCTTTAATTGGGGGCGTTCACGTCTCACGGTGTTGCATTAGTTTTATCTTATTTTAAACTTGAGTCTGACCTTTTCTCCTTCGTTCACTCTCTCAGCGGTCAGTAATTAGCCTCTTTGCAGTACCTTTTTCTTCGACTGACAGTCAACTTCTCTCGCTAATTGGAAACTAGGCGGACTTGCATTGCGAGGGAATCAAAAACTTAGGTATGAAAGAGGATTCGTACATAGGAATAAAAGGGGACATAATCAAATTCTGAAGTCATTATTAAAACAAAAACAGCAGTACCTACCGCCAGCTATCATCAGGAGGAAAATGTGCTAGCCACTGAGGCATTTTATGCTAAAAGTAGTGAAAAGTTTCTTGGCTTATGCAAAAAATTATTTAGAGTTGATTCAGCTAAAATGTAGCCTACTGTATCTGGATTTCGAGGATTGATTGATATATAGTAAGGTAGAAACCCTATCGGTTGTAACAATTTGCCCATCATCTGAAATTCACAGTCATTAAAATTTATCCTCGAAGAAATAGCAGGACAACTGGGATAAAAATCAAAGCGAGGGACGGAAAGCGAGTGCTAAAGAGAACGAAAAAAGATATTTTTATGCGTGAAGACTCATGTGAAAAATTCAATTTTTTATACTGGGTTATCCTGGAAACACTGACTTATGTATCGGTTTACTGTAGACTCTTTGGGCTGCTAATACACCTGCGTCCATTTAGATACCTGAAATTGCTATCTCTATCGTTTGTGTGATTTTGATTTACAACTGATATGCTATGCCTACTTCCCAAGTGAAATTAAACATGGCAGCACTGAAGGGACAACAGCAATAAACTTAGATGCGAGTGGGACGGTGAAATCGTGTACAGGAATGGGGGATAAGAAATCTACGTCTGCTCTTGGGGAGTGTGGGTTGGAGACAGGGGTGGCCAGACGAGTCCGCTGCATTGAGAGATGAAGGGCCAGCCGCTGGGCCGTGAGGGGAGAGAATCCTATATTGCCATCTTCATCGGAGGCAATCATGCCGCACTGTGATGCATAGGTTCCGCGCTACGAGTCGCCTCACTCATGCGGAGACCCCCGCCTCTTCCCGTGCCTTTGCACCCGGAAAGGAATTACGGCGCCCGCGTCGAATGAAAAAGGACCTCGACCCCGTCTCCTCATGAGGATGCAGACGTCGTCCAGGAAATCAGAGAAAACTGCCCACCTCCCTCCGTGCGAGATTTGGACGAGCCTCGGCAATTCCCGACCGCTAATCACCACTTTCGTCCGCCTTTCTTTCATGACAGGTGGGGGAGAAAGGAGAAAAGAGTGCACGCAGCAGTGAAATACGTTCTAGTTGTCCTCATAAATATCCACGCTGAGCATCTTCAAACATTGATCACAGCGAAACAGGGGTCTGCTCGGGTGAAACCGATGTAACTTTCGTATTCAACGTTTCCGCTCCTATTTACTGAAATTTATCGCTGAAAGCCTTAAATGAATAGCATTGGATCGAGATTCTCTCTCGATACCAAGACAGTTTCAACGTATAACGATTTCGTTGCGGATTAATAGATAAGAATTTGTGCTGATAGATTAATTTAGCATTGAAAACTGCAATTAGAGTTGATGCTAAGGATGCCTCGCACAAATAAGAAAGTAAGCATTAACGTTAAGCTCCTTGTTAATGCATGGATACGGGTGGCTTACCCAGGGATGCCGACTTACAAAACATATTGGGAGGCCCAAACCGGGGATCTTGCACCGGGAAATTTTATGAGTAGTGAGTTTTAAGCTTTTTAAAGCATTTTAGGAGAGTCATATGATCAACATTAGAACCATGATAACTCGAATCTCGATATCTAGGCACTCCGGGGAAAATCGACAAACCCGACACATTTTTTCCTCTCACCCATAACGAATTTTTGAGGGGCTCGGGCTCCCTCAGGCCCCATGGAGTCGGCGCCGTTGGGCTTACCTCAAAACATCATATTCTAGCAGTATAACTCTCGAACCACATTCTCCATTAATATGGGCCCTTAGCGACCTAAAAGACCTTCAAAGCGCCGGCCCGTGGTCCAGATGGAGCAGTAACTCGCCCTGATGGCACCTGTCACGGTCAGCTTGCGAAGGGATGCAGGGGTGTGTAACAGGGTGTAAATAGAAGGAAGAAAGCAATGGACAACACCCAGACTACTGGTGGTGGAAAGTGTGGGGGACGCTTGGATATTGGCGCCCCTCCTGCGCGGAATCCACCGAAGATTAATGTTTTCATTTACGGTTAGCGCGGACGCATGGGGACGAGAGTTGTGCCATGGTGTGGGTGTGGTGATTGGTACGGGGTGCCGGGGATCCATATTCACTCCCATACGACACATTCCCCTCCCGCACCACCAGCAGCCGCACCTTTCCCCGAATCGCAATAAATTCCTCTCCTTCTCGATCACCCGACCAGACCTCACCCACCCTTCTAGATTTTTCCGAGTTTTCACGCATTGTAAGAGTAGAATGTGTTTCTCCAGAAAGGAATCTATTCTTTAATTCCGCCACGATGAAAGCAATGCAGGTAGTCTGGAAGTCATGTCCTGGAGTGGGACAACCTTAGGAGATTTTTACTAATTGTGGACTGCTAGGTTTTATGAAAACTCAGCAGGCACATTTAACAGCAATGGAAGGAAAGTGCACTGCACCTTATCCACCATGTACTCCTGAATGTAATACTGACTTTATATTGATGTATTATCAACTGGATGACGTGGCCGTGTATGCGGGAAATGTATTTCATGTATATATTAATGTGATGAACTGGTGTTTTTATTCCTTTTCCAAAAATGAAGACCATATTCCTAGAGCCAGAACGTTTCTCCAATTGAAAGCGGTACTCGAGTGGATGTAATTGGAAATAGAGAGAAATAGAGAGAATTTATTCAATATACAGGAAGGGGCAGACAATATTCCATTGGGTTTTACAGAATCAATGACAAAAGGGTATTTATAGGGGAAAAATATAATTTTTGCACAACGGTGTTGGGACACTAATGAAGACATGAATGTCTAGTTTTACTCCTAAGCTGAAATTTTGATCAAAACCTCAGGCTATAAGAGTCAACCTAAAAAATTTAATTCAATTTTATTTTGTGAAATAATTTTGACAATACATTTGACCTTATTCTTCTTATTTAAAGTACACAGTTTTCCTTCAAAAATTTATCGCTATCAGCTTCGTCTGGTTTTTTGTTTTAAATAAAATCAACTACATATTTCCTGAAGTTCCACAATGCAATGCTTTTCCATAAATTACCTCCGACTACATGCCACGGACTCCCGGAAGGCGACGAGATAACATCGTTTGCTTTCGATGATTCTTTCGGACTTTGTCCAATCCAATTATTTCTTGGCATTTCTTTTCAATGTGAAGTCGATAGGTAGATAGTATTTTAATGGCTATAATGAAGATTATTATCCCGGGTTTGTACTCAATTCTTACGATCCTCTTTCTATCGCCAGAATGATTTTTATCGATGAGGTATATTTTTTTGCGCATACTGCCTCTCGATTAACGACCGCTGAAGCGGTTTAAAAATATATACTTCGACAGCAATTGACGTATTCATGAGAACTGGACATGAAAGATAAAGATCATGGCTCAAATGCGAAGGATTCAGTTTTAACTTTTTGAACGCTTATTACTTTTTTTAACTTTTTGAACGCTTTTATGGTTTAATTTTCCATCAGCCATATTTCATCAATATCTTAGCATTATGTTTCATTCTTAGTCGTATTCATTCTTCATACGAGATAAATATTAAGTTATAAACTAAATACTGAAATCTATAAATCGTAAGTTTCCTTGGCCGTGCGCCCTACCCGCGCTAAATAAATTTTTAAGAGCTCCAATGCCAACACTGGAGATGAGTCTGATGTAATATACGCATGATAATTTCTCGCTATTATAATGCAAGCTCGTATTACCTCTTTCGTATGTTTTGTGATATTCAAGCCTTCCTCAGTATCTAAATAATTTCATACATTTCAGAGCCATCTTGTGCATTTTCGTGTGTTGTTTAACATTTCCCGATTTCAAAAGAGCTTGAGAATCACGGCTAATGAGCAGGTTGAGTTATGTACATCTCTTTTTTTAACTTTTAGATGAGGTTACTCTGAGGACCTCTGGGTTTCTACGGCTGACTTCTATTTTTTCCTTGTTCCTTAAAGAAGGAATACAGATGCCAACGCCAAGTAGAGATAATGTTTTCACAGCGTTTCCACTGAAATGGGTTGAGTCAGGCATTTTTGGATTATAAAATGCTTTCCGGGTTGAACCTAGCTACTTTAAGACCCTTCAATGAAAATTTATCACCTTATAATTACAGTTAATACACTTAATTTAGTACTAACGTAATGATTGACATTTCAAATGGTAGTTGAAGATCTGTAACAATAAAACAACTAGGCAACGGTCACAGACCTACATCTCATTTTTTTCATTTCCGGATTTACGCAGTTTAATCTGGGAACATAACAGTCATTAATGCGTTTAACGAGGAAATATTTTTGCATTAGGAAGCTGAAAGGTCTAATGAGCTAGGTTTATTTTAATGGGTTGTGACATTAAAATAGGCTATTCTATTTTTGAATGGTGAAAGAGGAAGAAAGGAGAGAAAAAAATAAAAATTAAAAAAAGGACAGAGAAAACTGAGTATTCTTTGCTCCATGCGAGGTAGAACAGAGCTGAGAGTGGCCTTTGTTCAAGCCAACATCAAAATTAAAAAAAAAGCAGGTTGAAATAATCATGGAAAAAGTAGCGGAAATAATGAGTTGCACAATATCCCAAAATAAGGACTTACAAACCAGATACGTCTAATAGTTTGTACCAAAATGCATTCTAAAATGCTCAGATACTGACTATCATTTAGCTTAATTGGCATAAGATAGGTAGGCTATTCCCGATTGATTGATAAATGCCTCATATTTCGATAGCGCTGATTTTAGCAGCACACCGTGAAATTCTAACGTAGGTGTGAAAAGATTAGCTGATAGGGGAACTGAGTGGAGAGCTGCGTAAAACCAATCCTGGGATTGTTGACCAGTGATGATGATGACCGTGAAATTACTCTATATAAAAGAAAAAACGCTCTGGTACAATCGAACTCAAAGGCGACCCAACCTCAAAGCATCAGAGTTGAGCGAAAATCGACTATATAAATCCAGGACGGCTGGAGTACCACAACGGATTTCTTTTAGTGCTCACGCCTTGCTCATTTGCATGCATCATCTGCTGAACGCGGGGGTCGTCATGGGAACCATGGGTCCTGAAACTCAAAACGCCCCCTTTGTGACCTCGGGAAGGCCGAGGAATCTTTTTTCTTTCCTCCTCCCTCCCACTTGACTCGGAAAACGAGTGTTTAGACCCTCTTCTGGAAATATATCCCATTCCTCAGCCATTCCCATTCTCTCTCCCTTTCACTCTTTCTTCGTGGTCGTATCGAGAGACCTGCTAGCATACAGGAATGAGAGAAAGGGGGGAATGGTGGGGTAGTCCCAGGGGACGACCCGGTGAGATCAGGGTAAGTAAGAGGGGTTGAACTGTGGGAATTCCGCTGGGAAAGGGGAGGAAGACGGTGGGCGGTTTGCTTTCTTAGAGAGGGTGGTGGGAGGGAAGGGCGAAGAGGGTGAAGTCTTTTTCGCAGTCCAGGAAATGGCACAACGGTGGCGAAGAGGTTTGGATGGCTAAGGTAGCGTGTGAAAGTGGGGTGTCTGGAAAAGTAATCTAAAAAAGGGCGAGCTGAGTGGGTGGGTGGATTATGGGTGTTGGGGTGGCCTCGAGACAGACTGAGAAGAGCGAAGGAAACTGAAGGCCTCGGTTATCGCTTGAAAGGAAAGATGGGCTTGGGGATTGCATTAGCGAGGCGGCTGACTTCTCAAGTGAGGGGCTAGGGTTCAAATACCGGAAGCAGTGGAAATTCTCAGGCATTCCGACTTCCATCAGGGATCTCAGGAAGAAACGCTTAAAGGAAGAGGTCCGAGCTTCTTGGTTAAGTATTCGATAATATTTGCGAAGGTATTACTGTTTTCTTACGCACTCCTTCATAGTACTTTGGTAAACCCGAGGTGAAACGGGGTAAGGGATTTTAAGTGCAAAAACCAGCGGCAATAACTATAACTAGTCCAGATTGGCGTTGCTTAACTTATAAGCAAACCAATCTGGACTAGATATAGTTATTGCCACTTGCATAACATCTTTATTCACAATTTAAAAAAATCGCTTAACCCGTTTCGCCCCGGGTTCCCCTATATACTAGCAATTAACCAATATCAATTTTAATTATTTGTAATGATAATAATATAGAAGGCATAGTATTTCCAGCGAACTATTATTTTCTAATACTTTTTCCTTGTATAAGTAAACATTCTTTCATCGTCCCTCCCTTTCACCACCATGCGACCCTCGCCCGCTGCCCACTCAGTTCGATGGCGAGGGTTAGTCAATTTCAAGGGCGGGTGTCGGTGATCGAGCCTCTGATTAAGCGGCTGATTAAGTTGTCGCGGGAAAATTGGAAAGGGGAGAAGGGAGGGGAGATATGGGAGAGAATGACAGAAAATACTGAGGCGGGAGGGGGAGAAGTGGTTGGAGGAGGAGGAAGGCCACCTTCATTCCATGCATCAATGTTTACGTTGTTATTTCTGCCAGCGACTACTAGGGTCCAGCACTGCAGAAGATCTGGGAAAAGCAGCACGTGCTTGGGGAAAGAGCGGTCATGGTTGACTTCGTCTGATTTAAGTTTCTACGAGCAGATAGTCGGAATGGTAGTAAATATGACTCACGGACATATCGCTGAACAAGTGGGAGATTTTTACGATGCTATTCCCAAGACACTTGGAAAAATATTTTACATAAAATAATCGAGAGCTCAATCTCACATTCCACATTAGATGCAGAGGTATTCTTGCAGGATATGAGATAATTTCTATCTGCCATTATTTATGTTTAGTATATTTTGAATGGGAAAAAACTGTAAATGATAACGTGGTATTAAATTAACACTCATAATAAATTCCACTCGTGTACCATTTCTGAAAAGAAAAGGATTTTTGCTATTTTAATCTCTTTAAACTGATTTCCAAAAATGGTAGACTGGCAAGAATGTATATCATCACAGGACAGAATAGCATGTTGGCTATCACCACAGAGACAAATCTAAAATAATACGCAGTGTAACCGAATTGAAGGAGGTTTCCGAAGGTATTATTCCATCTCAAGAGAGTCGATGACGTAGAAAAGGAAAGGGATGAAAGTAAGAATGACGCCAATAAGTTTTACCCATTATTGACAATGGATTTGATAACGCATTACTTGCCCGAAAAGGTATTAGGACAATGTAAATTGGAAAAATTATGTTGAAGGAACCTTCATGTGAATATCCGAATATCGAATTGACAATGGCAATATTATAAGTTGGAAGGCTAATAAAAACAGGAAGTACACAATTGATTAGAAGAAAACGTTTTATGCATGGAAAGCAAAGCACTTATTATCTCCTCCTTTAAAGTTTAGGCCATTAATTACTGATTTTCCTACCAAGTGAAGTAATAAATCCACCATACTCTGACCCATATATACAACCAGTGTGCTTTTGCAAAGTTTAGAGCTTGTAGTGAATTGGACGGCGTTAATCTTTGCCTGTCTCCTGGATAGTGTAATGGAAGGCTTCGAAAACTCCTGCTCTTTATATCACCTTCCTCCAACATTCGCAGTATCCCACTCACCTATAATTTGATATTGATTGGACGGAGGTGTCTGAACATGGAGAGCGTGAGGAAAATGTATCCAAAAAGATAACACTCTATTTCGAATAAAAATATCATCATTCTGCAGATTCACTGAGCTACGTCAACTTTTTTCTGCTTTCTAGCTAGTATCACCTACGACTGCAAGAACATTGGCTGCCTCCAGATAAACCTTTCTCTTACATTCACAATACCTCATCCACCCTATTACATCAACCCGAACATAGGAAACGGAGGCTAGCTTGTATGAATGTAATAAGACGAATATGTACTAAGATAGTAAACTACCTTTGGATTAAAAATGCCATCATTTTGGAGCCAGTATACACTTGTTTCTATGCATCTGATAGTTTTTTTTAGAGAAAGCTTAGAGAATTATCCGTCTCAAATTATTAATAGAAATTTTTTGGATTGAAAGGAACGGCCCTCAGGTCATCTTATTGAAGTGGTGTTCTCGGTAGAGGAGAGGTAAATTTGGGTACTTACATAGATTATTACGGACGACTGAACCAAATTTTGTATATTCTCGATGATTTTGTATTTCATAATTAATAATGCCCATTCTCTTAATACAGCCTGGTTTGTCTCGCGTATTTAAGCAAGTATTGGTCATGCTCCGGGAAAACATATCACCCGCTCTCATTTTGGAAGTTATGATTAAATTGCTTTGAGGAGGGGACTTACATCTAATTCTACCTATTGTCGTGGTCGGAGAAAAAATTTAAACGGGCGTTGGAAGTTATAAACTCAATTTCAGCGTGGGTTTAAGGAGATTCAAGCCTTTTATTCGTATTGAAAAGATTTTCTTATCCTTGAAAATAACAGTTATAATAGGATGGAGGATGATTAGGCAGAGAATTTTTCAAGTCTCTGAAAAGAAGAGATGGGGAAAAATGAAGAAAAAACTCTTCGTCTTTCGATGAAATGGGGTTGAAAGGAAAAGTTTGGTGAGAATCGCGTGGAAGGGAGAAGGACGTACATTTCCATGCGGGCGTTAAAACGCTTCTCATAAAGTTAAAAAAAGTGACTGTCGTTTTCCTGAGAATCACTACTATTCCTTCACCTTCCCTTCACCCTCCCACTGTCAGAGGAATGAGCAAGGGTATTAAGTCCCTGCGTATCCCTTTGGTGAACGGATATTAGGAATACTCTATTTTTTTCAGTTTTGAAGTTTTCAAATTTAACCGTCAAATCATAACCAATTGCTTTCATTTCATCAAGTGACGGACACATATATTCTCGTGATATTAGAACTGAATCTACTTCTTCTAAAAATCGTGTTAGAGTCTAGTGAATTACTCGTACCACATTGCTCCTTTCTTCCCACGTTATACAGAGACCAAGGTATTAATCGAATGAAACGTATTAATTTTAGAAATTATATAGACCAATCTGATTTATATACGAAGTAGATCGACGAATTTCTAATGAGCGCTACGAAAATATTGCTAATTGATAAAATTCCCTTCGGTACTTTTATATGACGTTATTGAGAGTATTTTATTCAGTTACAACTTCGCACTATTCACATTTAGAGGCAAAATTTCAAAAATCTTCATCGCAATGGTCAGTTAATCCCTTATGAGGGTGGACTGACAGTTTTTCATTTCCCGTGACAATTGAATTTTTGTATGAATTTAGCTCCTCATAAATTAGAAGAAAGAGAACACGATTTCCGACTGGAAAATACCTCTCACTCCTCCAAAAGGCAAAATGTCCCGTCAGAAATCCGAGAATACACGACTTTGGACAGTCTTGAAGTTTTCCAGTTTAAATTCTAAATGAGGTTCAAATACCAAACTTTTATCAAGTGTTTACTTTTACTCTTGTATGTTCTCTTGGCATTGAGAATGAATCTTATTTTAACGTGAGAATATTGTCAGGGATCATTTGTCTTCTATTGTCTGCAACGCATCTACAATACTCCCGGTAAATCATAGTTATCATCGATAGAAAAATGCTGATTTTTTGGAAAATTGAAGAAGGTATTTTAATGGATATTGAATGAGGTTGACGAAAATATTTTTGAAATATGATCGTGGTGTTTTCGTCCGAAGTTTTTGCAAGCATTGGATTCCGGTAACAATGCGTAATTTTCAAATTTTATGCTGAATCTCGGATACAATTAATTAGCAATCTTATCTCCTGAGGGGCGAGAATGGCTGTTTCCTTCACCCTACTAAACCGAATTAGTTTCCACAAAAAACGTTTTCCTCGTAAAGAAGGAGAAAAGCACGACTGTAAAATACCTCTTTCCCCCAACCGGAAAAATTACTCCCCGCGCTCGCTCGGGGGTGAAAATTGAAAGAAAGGAAAAAAAGAGAGGGGTGAGGAGAAAAATATGCGTTGAATTGAAGCACCAGGTGACACGGACGCGTAATTCTGAGTGATGGAAAATAAAAGTAGAAAGGAACGTGGTCAGCAGGGGTTCGGAAAATACGGCGAAAAAACTGCGGCCCTCAGCAGAAGATGAAACCGGACCAGGGGAGGAGGGAGGGTGATCATGAGGGACGGAATGAAAGCGAGGTGAGGAAATTGATGAGTGGAGGGAAGGAGGGGAGGGTTGAGTAAAGGTGGGGTTGGTAGTGGGAAGAGGAAAGGTGCGAGGGCAGGAGAAGGAGTGGCCATTAATGGCTTGAGGGAGTCGAGAAAACGGATTTTTTGGTGAAAGTGGCACAGAAATTCAAAAGTGGAAACGAGGGAGATTGGAAGGATGGCGAGTCAATTGAGGAGGCAACAAATCTCGCCTTGGAGAAGACGAAGAGGAAAAACAGAGAGGATGAAATTCAAAACTTGGCGAAATCCAACCCAGAAACTGACTCATTTAACGGAAGCTTAGTATAATCGAATTCGGATTTAAATATATTTTTTAATCTAAAATAGTGTCAATGAACGCATAAATCCTACCCATTAGTTTTACCACTTCAGACATAATTCAAAGGCTACCTGAATTATCGAAGAGAAACAATTGACTGTTTGGTAACCCTAAAATCACATACAAAAGGCGTTATAAATTCTATGCTCTAAAAGTATCATAAATATCTCTAATAAATATTGAATCGGACTAAACTCTAAAATAAAGAACTGAATCAGAATGGGTGGGGCCTAATGATTGTTTGGGAGTGCAGAGAAACTATCACTGTTGCGGGACGAGGTGCTTGACACTATTTTATGGGCACCCTTATCTCAATTGGCAGCTCAAAAGCGTCTCTATCTCCCCTATCATCAGTAATAGTAATGTTTAGGGAATGTAAACAGATTTAAACTCTGGGAGCCATGAGGGGCAACACAACTGACGCACCTTCCGTCCCCACCTTCCCTCAGCGCCAAAACGCCTCACCCCACCCTGAATTTTCCATTATTTTGCCACCCTGTATCGTTCTGAGGTCCCCGATTTGAATAAAAACCAAGATACGAAGTTATAGAATAAAGGGAGGAGAGATAAAGTTATGTACTTTTATAATTTTCTGAAGAGAAGAGGGATGAGGGAGGGAGCTAAATTTTGGTTTTTGTTGGAAAGCATTTCCACATTTCATTTCGCCTGCATTGGAGTTTTCGAGGGAGTGAAACGAGGAGTGTAACTCGGGTGATGCGTGAATTTGCTCACTCGTGGAAAACAAAGGCCACGCTTGAATGTCGGCAGTTGCAGTGCCGGCGCCCCGGGGCGAGGGTGGGCGTTTGCGCAACTAGCGAAGTCAATGGAAATTTATTGAAGAGTGCACTCGTGTTCAGCACCGGGAAAAATCATAAGGCAATGGAGATTCACATTTATTTCACTATGCGGCAGTGAAATTCAAAATGCAAGTGCTTCGCTTCGCGTCTAATGTTTAACATTTATATAAATTGCGCACGACGTGCATTTTGCAAGTATATTTGGCGACGAGAGAAAAATACGGAACATTTTCAAATTTTAAAATAGAATTTATCGATCCGTTTCATTTCATTTTCTCGATTGGAACATAATGAGTTCGTATTTGCAATTGGCACGCTCATTGTATCCAAACACCTATTCTTCACGAACTTGATAAATTCTTGAATGATTTTGAAATTTAAATGCCTTTGGTCCATTCAATGGGAACTAGCATTATTACGACAATTCAGCAACAAAATGCATATCTACTCCCAGTTTTCCCAGAAAATATTTTGATTTGTGAATGAGAGTATATGTGAGACTCATTCGATATTGGAAACCTCTAAGGGAGCTCATTTACTTTGACTATGATATTTAAAACTAATGAAGTACATAATCCTTGATATGAATACCATGGAAAGACAAAAATCGTGCCCATACCCTTGTTATGGTTATATAGAGAGACATTTCAATGGATAGAATGATAGCTGGGACCTGAAATGTTCGAGGGTGTGGCCTAAGAAATATCTCCTTACGGGAGAGGGGTTAGAAATTTTGTGTTCAACAAAACTTGTTCGTGAATAACAGTAAGTGTTTTCATTAAAACGAATTGCGGAAATAAAACTAAGCATTATCAACATAGCCAGAAGTTTGTATATAAAAGAAAGATGCACTTTTTTACAGGAATTAACACGAATTTCGCGAACGGCGGATGAAAATTGACATTTTTTCCAGTGTTGAAGCACTTGTGCCACCTAATTGGACCGTATTACAGATAAAATGATTATGGTGAAATCATTGGCGGAGAGGTTGGCCCTTTGGCTATGCTTTGAAGTAATAAAAAGGAAGAGGGATTGATAGTTTATTTTTCCCGTCAAAGGCCACCAAAAAGAGACGTGAATTCTCGAGATTTAAGGGAGTAAGGGTTTTCTAATTTCCGGCCCTCTGCTGAGTGAATTCTCATCCCTGTCCTTTTTTTGCTCATCCTTTTCTTGGATGATTTCTTCATATGACACGCTTACGGTGCCTACTCGGTGCGCATGGCCGCAGTCCTTTATCCACCAACTGAGGGGACTCCGGAGATATATTTTCCAGATTCCATGCATGAAGGCTTTTTTCACTCGGCTTTTTTCACTTGGAAGCTTTCACTTCAAAGAATTTTGCCAAAGGTTAATTATACGAAAGACTTAATTTATGGGGACAAAATTGGGATTAGTCATTTTTCGCCACTTGGATTGAAAAAAAAATCTCAAAATTTCGTCAGGATCATAAAGTTTGGGACAATGCGAGGAAGTTAAAGGGGCTCGAGTAACTCACTCGATGTGCATAAAAATTCATGTCGAACAATATTTTATGAAATTAATAAGCACTAGATGTTTGCGTACCCAGGGAAGTGAGGACATTACTTGCTTTTGGTCACATACAGGAGTATTTCTGATGTTTTTCAAAGGGTGAGTGCGATTCATCAGCAAAACATGGAAATGTAAATACATTTTCAATACTTCATTTAAAGTAAGCTTGTCCGCAGTATCATAATCTTAACTAAGAAGTTCATATCTTTGATAAAAATATGGGAACCTTTTACAGCTCTTGGAAAGGCCAAAAGTATTCCCGTTACATCTGAGCTAGAGACTACATTATAATATCATTATAGTCTTTGAGCTCCGTCATGATACACAATAAAATCAAGTAAAAATCTCTAGCTCTAATGGAAAAATCATGCTAGCCAAAACTAAATTGTTCTCATTTATCCTTACTCATGTGGATGCGTTTACAATAATTAGGTCAATTCGTTCTCTCCATCCGCTTTTTCATATATTGCCACAGGACACAGCGGACGATATCGCATTCCTGCGTGAACCAAGGAAAAGGATGGCGTAGATTTCCTGAGGAAGGAACCCTTTCCGTCCTGGACTGCGGTCTTAGCCTCGTCCCTCTCGCTTGGGTAATTACTTTTCCTTTTCCTCGGATTCTTAAGCGGTTGAGCGAGGGAGTTAAACCCCGCATGATGAGGGACATGGCAGACGAGAGACTGAGCCGACAGGAAGGAAACAGAAAAGATGTGCTGGGAGAGTAGATAGTTGAAGGCGAGAGAAATGTGGATGGTAGGAAGAAGAAGGGAAAAAAAGAATAATAAAAAGCGAGAAGCATTAGTGGATTCCTAATGGGGAAGACACAAGGTCAAATGGGTAAAGTAAAATTGGATGGCGTAGGTTTTTTAAACTCACCATGGAGCCGAACATTCCGCCGTTTCCGAGAAAAATTACATGCGACACGTCGCAGTGCGTGAAGCAATTGTTCTTAGAAAAACTACTCTCGGCGGGTTTGGCTTCGGTGACTTTCCGAGAATTTATTCTTCTTTACGAACATATATCTAAAGCTGGATCAGCTCGCGACTAGCCGCTTTGCGGAAGCGCTTGCGAAGGGTGTGACGAAATAATTACCACTGACTACTCTTTCTTGCCTCCATCACGATGGCCACGAGATTAGACGGACAGAAATGAGAACGCTCTCCACGTCTCCCGAGTAACTGCTCCGTGCAGGAGAGCGGTTGCGCGGAACGGGGTAATTATTATGAAAATAGAAGGGACCAATAATTGTCCCTTCCACTCACATAAATCGGCAATGAGAGGAAACCTGTGACGACAGAGGTGTTTTCTAGCTATTTGTGGACTGCTTTTCGAAGGAATGATTTTTCTGCTTGTTTTCTGAGAATTAAGTTTACGATGACCTCCACAGAATCTTCTGTTTGACTAAATAATGTGAATGCCTGAGGGAATCTTGGTGAGACTCAAACGGGAGGCTTTTTACATCAATCATTGTTTATTCCTGCACGACCTCTAATTTAACTTGTTTTCCCACAACATTCGTCCGATGCACCTCTTTTAATCATCTATTAACGTCATTATCTTCTCTTCCCACGCAAATTTCCCTAGTATATAACCCCTTATTTGTTTAATCTTTGCCCCTCAAGGGCAACTGTCCGAAGTTATGAAATAAAATTTCCGTCCCAATATCGTTCACCATTAAATTTGGTAATTCTCCGCCTCTTCTTAACATGCGATGTAAAATAGGAGAATTTTTATTGAAAAACTTTGGATAATATTCTATATAGAACAAGGTAGACCATGAAAAATGTGCGTATCAAAAGGGAGAAATTTCATCGATTAAAAATAGCGAAAAAAGCTAACGTGAATCCACTGTGTAATAAAATGAGTAATTGGGCGGAGTACTGCAACAAAACAAGTCAGTATCAATGACCGTAGCTGAGAAAAATAGTACCTACCTATGCTTGTCCCATATTCCTAAGATCATAACTTCATAAATGTAAATTTAACTAATTGTAAGCAAGCGAAAATATAAAAGTAAAAATAAGTCAACTTATTGGGAGAAATGATAGAGAATAACCCAGTATTCTGGGTGGTTTTGCTTCAGTATTGGCTTTTTTCTAAAGCCCCACCATTAAATGCTTTTGCAAAAGGTTGTATAAAATGACTAGCGGAGAAGAAAAATCATTCTAAAGATAGGGTGGGATTGAAACGAAGAATGCGTTAACAAAATTATTTAAAAAATCCCGCCAGGATATCCTGTAGAATCTAATTTATCCTGCTCAACTCCATTTCACCGCTACCGATCCTATTTCACTACGAGCGAGTCGTGACTAGCTAGCAAAAGACTCAGAATAGAGGGCCTTGATGGCGCCGAAAGGAAGCGGAAGAAAGGCCAATAAAAGGTGGTTGCATGATTGCAGCACGGAACACGAGAAAGTAGGGCTACCTATTCAGTCGCTACAGAGAAAAGGGCTATCAGCTTGTTGTCCCAAAAGCAAATAAAAAGAGCAGACGAGGAATTAGCAGGGAATTCGTCCGCATACCTTCTGTCCTTGCTGAAGCACACGCCTTCAGAGGGCTTGAACCATCATTATTTGCTCCCTATGTTAACATTTCCTACATTAAAAATTGCTTACATTTTTCACATAACTTAAATTCCCTTCGATTTAAGAATTCGTAGACTAAAATTGTGCGAATTTGCGTGAAAATATTTTAAAATTTCAGATTCGTGTGACATCGCGCCTGAGGCGCCTAAAGGGGCCTTTAGTGCCTAAATTTATTTATTTTGATTGCTGAGTTTTTCGACCCGGATAAACCAATTCCTAACATGACATATTAGAACCCCTCGAAAAAGATTTCACCCATTTTGTCGTATCTTGATTCCTTCATTCCGACACGCGGCCTCAAAGGTGCCCGCCGCACGACCCCCGCCTCCCTGCCGCCAGCCACGCCGCGCTTTTCTTGATTCACGCGACACTCCTCAGTCCCTAGGATCTTCCCTCCTTCCCCTTACATTATGGCAGAGTGAAGCTAGAGTGAGTTATAGGGACCCGGTACTCGTGAATATTTTCTGGCTTGGCATTTAACCTGCCATGTTTAAAATGTTACATCTATATTATGTATACATCTAGAGTAAAATATTTTAAAATGTTAGTATGCATCTAGAATAAAATATTTTAAACCATCGCCCGTATCCTAAATATTCAAATTGTTCCTTGGATTAATTACTGAGCTTAAAATGTTAGCAAATAATATCCATGTCAGGAATTTAAACTGGTATAGCGTGAAAGATATGTCCTCTTTAAATAGCTTTAGCGACTCCGGATTTCTATTGGCTGAAATGGACACTCTACGCTAGTTTAGAATATTTCAAGGGCAGTTAGTCGTGTATTCCAAGGGTATCAACTATCAAACGCGCACTTCCTGAGTGGCTTCAACGTCAAGAGGTGGTTTTCAGCAGCCAGACCGATCCCAGCCGAGCCCCAGGGTAATCCGATCCACCGTCGGAATTTCCAGAATGCACTCGAGTGGGCAACAATGCTCATAGCAACGGATTGTTGAGGAAAGAGGTGGCGCTCCTCTGAGGGCCGGTGAAGCGAAGTTGAAGATGGAGGATGGTAAGGAAGGAGAACATTGGGAAGGAAGGAGGATGGAAGGGGAGGAGAAAGGATGGAGATGCAGGAAGGCGACGAGAGTCATTAAGTGTAGATGAGTAGGAGAATGAACATTTGGCGTGATAGGGTGCGACAGATGATAAGATGGAGTGGAGATATGATATAGTAGATAAGAGGGTGAGACTAGTCGGGAAGAGGTGGAAAACGACACTGGTGGAGGGTGGGGGTGGTCAAGGATGAATCTCTGGGGGATCATTTTGTATTTCCGAGCATGGGGTCAAATTCGAATGAAGTCACAGATATATTCAATCTCGTATGCGACCGCCTTCAGCGCGCGAGTTACGGCTCACTTAAAAGGGCTCGGCTTACAAGAACAAGGTTAATTTACATCGTGTCAGTGCTGCTTCTTCAGTCAATAAATTAAGTTAAATTTAAGTTAAGTTAATCAATAAGTTAATGCAACAGGTATTTTTGAGACCAAAATGCTGTCATTTTCATTTGGAAATACAGGATAACCCCTCTTGTTACGAGGACTAATTAAGCCTTAATACCCTGTTTCAATCCGCCTCAACACGCCCATTCTGTGGATTATACGGGCTCACGGGAGAGATTAATGGGGAAAAAAGTGGGGTTTCCAAAAAGAATTCTTTTTTCATTTTGCATCCCTTGCTTATAGTTTTTCACCTTTTGAATATTCCTTACATTTGCCTCTTTCCTATTTTTAACTTTCCGCCCCCTATCCTCTTAGATTTTGAAACTGCTCCATCCCCTCAGAAAAATAGGGTTTGGTGGCGCGGAAATGGCCAATTCGAAAATAATTCAGGTCAGAGAGGTTGTACTATCGCGTTGGGCAGGGAAAGGCAGAGGGATACTCGTGCCCAAGAGAGGCGAACCATTAATATTTTGCGAGCTTTCTTGTTTTCTTTTCTACGCTCAGTTTTTACGGAATGAGGTTATTGGAAGAAGCCAGGGATGCGAAAAATTGAAAAAGTATGTCCCAATGTCCCATTAGTATGAAACTTTCACTTTAGTAAAGAGAAAGGAGTGAATATTAGGGTCCCTCGTTTTGCCACTTTTTTTTTAGGAGCGAATCGTAACACCCGGGAAAACTTGCGTACCCCGGTGGGTATTACAGATATGATTTTTTTTCAAAATCGGTTAATATCTTCTGCTCGCCATTTTGTCTTGACTCTTCGAAATTTTTAACGAAAAACGTTAACAATGTAAATAATTTAAATTTGGTTTCAACAAGCACTCATTTTATCCAATGATGTATAGCATAGGTCTTTCCTTGATATTTTAAGGCAACCCGCAACACACAGTCTCATTTTACGCCATGCATGCGATAAATGACGCGAAATGGAGATGTTTCTCAGTCAAAAACGTGTAAATCATGTCTGAAGTTGTCAAGGGTAGTCACTAGGATTAGTGTATGCTCTTTTATCCCATCGCCGACAAAACAAAGTGGCAAAAAGAGGCACCCTAGTGAATATTGCGGTTTCCATTGCGACATTTTGGCGTCGTTCTTTCTTAAAAGGATTTGCATACAATCACAGAAGCGTCACAGCGGGTTAAGAGTGAACACGGAAATTGACGTAATGTCCTTTGAAAATGACATAGTGTAATGTCGAAACCTGGGTGGGTCTGTTAAACGTCTGTGGAACATACAAGAGTGTATATTTTATTATGTTACCTGAACATGGAAAGATTCAATGGAACGCGATTATTCTAAATCCGTGGTCAGGTTCATAAGCTCGAGGATGTTGTTTCAAGGTCTGGAGTAATTAATTTTCCAGCTAAGTGAAAGAGTACGTGGATTTTTGAGTTCTCAATAATCGTGTCAACGTAGATCCTAATTTTTCTCTTCTAATCAAGTTTTCTTATCCAAGAATTTTTTGTTGTTTTAGTTCCGTATCGATTGAAGATATTTTATTGACCAATTAATTTTCGAGAGGAAGTTTTTCAAAATCTAACGAAAATAAAAATAAAAACTGAAGACAAACATACACGGTCTTATTTTCAATGGCTAGTCTGATTCATATCAGATGATTATTCTTAAGATAAATGTTGATTTTAAATCTAATTTTCCCTGTGGTTTGTTCTGAAATAAGTTATCCAATTAGGAAATATTACTACAGAACGTGTTGAATTGTGTTCAGGCTTATCCAAACATTATCAGCGTTGACGAAATTCCCTTTAATTAAAATTTATTTTTCTAAGATTTGTGATCCCGCATGAAAAGAGTCATATTTTGACTGTAACAACTTGTCTTATATTTTTCTCAATATTCTGTATTCCTCATTCTAATGAGCACATTTTGTATATAAATATGGAGGGAAAAGAGTAGAGGAGTATTTTATTCGTGAATTTGGAAAAAAATAGTGTAAATATTTGCAGCGTATCATATATCTTCAGTGAAAATTTTCTCTCCGGCTATAAATAAGATAGGAAAATCCATCATTAAATCCATCAGCACTCAATGAACTGCCTTTCCATGGGCAAATCATGGCTCAAGTGTGCGTCACTGGCTGAGAGTGAAAATCATATAATAGCTTCAATGCAAAACCAAAATAAAAACATGGCCTTAAAATTTGCATATGTGAAACTCTCTGAGAAAAACGATAGTTCCATTTTGTAAGTAGCTTTCCATTACCCAAAGTTAATTAATTTACTCGGTCTTAATCCATCACTGAGTAATTCATCCAAAGGGATTTCCGTTTGTGGAGTCCATCCTTCCATACAGGCGTTGGCGCGATTAAATTTGTATGTGGATCCGGAAAACATATAATTGGAATTCAAAGCCATTCTTCATTAAACATCTTGGTGCAATGCCGTCAAATTTGACGGGGAATCTAGTTCCCCATTGAATTCTAGTTCTGACTTTTGGTTTTCCTCTGAATGGGATCAGTGTAGTTGAGCAGATTTAAGTTTTATGATTCATTTCTTGCCATTATTTCCTATTGTACTCAATTATTGCATTTATTAGAATAAAAGTGCCTTCATCTTTATTGAAACGGAAAATTGATAAATCTTCTTTGTAAAATTGCACCAACGTGCATGCCCAATTCAAGTATTGTTTATCCTCATCCAGGGTTTCCTTGTCTTTAATCTGTTTTTTTTTTTATTTCAAACAAATTGAGTACTTAAATAAATTTACTTAGTTGCTATAAGACACGGTCTCCGGCGTTATTTTGTGGAACTGCTTCATCATAAAATAAAAATACTTTGTTCTATTCCACACTTTATCTTAAATAGTACGACCCGGGTTTCTGCATATCATACCATCAAAAGTTGCATGACCTGATGATAGCATGATAAGCAGAAACCCGTGTCGTACTATTTAAAATAAAGTGTGGAATAGAACAAAGTATTTTTATTTTATGATTACTTAGTTACGTTGTAGTTATTTGGTTTCTTTTAAATTAATAAATTAATTTCATAGCGTGATGGAAGCATCAAAATCGAGATAGCAACTCGTAAGGCACGGGATCATCCCAAGAATCTCATCAACTCAAATATTGATCGAAAAGAACTTCCCTCGGGTCGCAGATACACCAAGCTCGGAAATTAGCTTACTCGATTATCAGTTTGACATGTATCGACAATGTATTTTAATAATACCTACGTTAATCTCTTTCAGTTGGAATGGATAATGAAATATATCCCATCGCTATATACGATCATATAATGTTATTTATTCTTGGAATGGGAAACTTATAATTAGATTGACGGAGCCAGCTGTGTCATCACTACTTAATATTTTCATTGGATTTTTCGAATAAAAATATTCAAATTAGTATTGGTAGCAATTAATAGTAAGACGATAAAGTTAAAAAAGCTGAATGACAAATAGCACCCAACTCAATGCTCATTCCTACTTCAACGGAATCATAGCTCAAGCAATTTTTGCAAAAAAAGCCTCAGCATAGGTGCAGACTAAGCAGCACACTATTTTCTCGATGAAACTTTTTCATATAAATTTTTAAAGTTCCCAAGGTGGAAAGAAGGCATATTAGTAATGACAGCTAAGGAATAAGAAAGATTCAGATTAAACCATCTCTAAAATCGCGCTACCAATAATTTCATTCTCTTAATTAGTAAATTAAAGTACCTAGATAAAGGTGCAAGTTATGCTGTTCCTCCCGAAAGGAATAGCCTGGAGAGAAAAGTAAACACAATCATCATATCAAGATCACAGCAATTACAGTACAGCATCCAGGCTTGCTATTTATTTTCCGTCAAACCTCCTCTGGACTGAAATTTGACGTGCAAATTTTTCGAGGCCTAGCAATTCGAAGGATGCAGTCACCGCAGGCTGCGAATCTTCCGAATAATTTCACGGAATGAATCCGGAATTCGAGTCCTCTCACACGCGGGATAATGCATTCCATGAAAACTTGTCGCAAGCCATTAATTTGATTAAACTAATTCACTTTGTGAAATTAATTTTGGAGTCAACGCGGTGATTGGCCTCAATAAAATTGAAGCTAATATTCTCTTATTTCAGTCCCAAGGTTTTGACATTTTATAGCGAGTAGGGAGGATTATGTAGTAGATAACTATTGCTGAAACGTTAAAAAGGATTTAAAAGTCTTTTATCCAGGATATGGTTATTAAGTGTGCTTTTTTAGTTTTGTGAAAGCCATATTTTTAATTAACTAACCGTGAAAGTATGTTCTTCACACATTTACACCTCCATTAACAAGCAAATAGAAGTGTAATTCTATATGCAATATGCTTAACGTTTGTAAAGGGGTGCGCAACCACTTTCATCGGTACTTTACAAAGTGAGTTAATATTTTAAACCAATTATCACAATTTATGGAAATAATTATCAAAGCGCATGCTAATAAATTGTATTTTCAGGTATTCCCTTTTTAATGGAGGTATTACGTATGTTTCTCTTTCTTTCAATCCGCGATCTGCCTCCATAAACCACGCCAAGCAATTCGAAATTGTTGCGCCTTTTGGATTAATTCTCTCATCTATTATCATTACTGAAAATAACTGTCAGGTAATCTAATTTTGCTAAAGATGCATTCATTTCTTCTTAAAACCATGGTGGATGTTATGTTTTCATTGACGGTCTCAACATGGCATCGTGAAATTCGTCACTTTTATAAATTTAATTAAACTGTACGTACTCCTCATATTTTCTCCTTTCGGTCCCAAAGATATCAACAGCATTATGCATTGAACATAATTAGAAATATGTTCATAGTATTTAATCGCTATGTTTTACAACAAGCATTAAATTTATTTGAAAAATTTTCTGTTACTATGAACTATAGTACCTACTTGATATTTACAATACCCCGATTCTTATCTTATAGTTTTTTCGAGGGCAAAGCTCAAGGCATTAGGCGACGACATCATCTGTTGGCACTATTGTAATTGATAGCTTAATCTGTCGCTTTGAGTTTACGGTTGATCAGCCAAATTGTAATTCAAACTTGCAAATACTTTCAAATGACGAAGGTTAAATTGCAATATTCGCCGAGGGGAAAAATGACATTAGTCCTTTCGGCCTTCGACCACCGGGTAAGTATGTGACAGCAAGACAGCAATTTAGCCTTCACCAACGTTCCTAGTGCGATGTGTCATGGTTTCGTTGGAAAACCTACTTTTTTTTCTCTCCCTGGATGCTTGACTCGATTTCCCTTCGCGTCGAGTTACACTCGGGTTCCCTCCTCTGAGAAAGATATCTTTGAGAAACTTTCAAAAAGATGTCGGAGAATAGGTGATGAAACCTAGCATTGATTCCACACTATTGTACTTGCTGAGCCTCGGCAGGTTTTAACATACCTATCTTTTCTCTGTACCTATTGATATTTACAGGTGATGATATGAAAACAGCCAAGTCCCAGTATCATAGAGTGGAAAAGGGAATCATTGATGCATTATTGATTGGTTAAACGCCCCTGTTACTGCAAAAATCACATATTAGCGCTCAAATGTAGAGGTGTAATATGAAAGCCGAGTGGCTACTCTGTGTTGCGGCACATCAAAGACACTGCTACTCTGCGTAGACACTGCTATGCGGAAATCAATTCTGTCTCTCTTTCGACGTATTTAACATCCTGTTGGATCACAGAAACAACGACTAGAGACAAGTTGACAATGATCGCATGCAGACCCTAGGCAGAGCAGATTCACCGCTGCCAACGCACCTCCATTCATCCTCATGCAACAAATCATTATCTCTTCCAGCCACCACGCAGTTTACACACGTTCCCACTATAACCACGATATTCCCCGCTTGTATATATGCTTGTATGAGAGTGCTCTCTTATTAGTAGCAGCTTATAGTCCGTCACTATGCCACGGACCTCTCCGTTTTTTATACCCCTCGGCCCCTTCAATTCCTTTCTCTTGTCAATGTGCATGCGAGAATACCTTAATTATCCATCCCCCTCTTATATTCACACATAAGCAAAGCTCAATAAGCTCGAAAAAAATACCTTAAGTCCGCAGATTATGTGCCCAATCAATCAATTGGCACCATTATTTTTCCTTTCCCGCAACCTTCCTTTTATTCCTTTTCTCCTCCTCCGCCAACCTATCATCTCTTTTTTTCACAAACACGCGTCGCAAACACTTCGCTACTTCTACTACCATCTCCCCGAGGAAAGTAAACCTTCCTTTCTACAACTTCAGCTATATTCCCTCATCCCTTCCCGACATTCACTTTCTCCTTGTCCCCCTTCCATCTATTTCTGCCAATTCATTACCTGGGATTCTCTTTTTCCCTGCGTCACGAGACTTCTCCCTCTACTATATTTCCCACCACCTTTCCACGGTCTCGTTTGTCTCCCTATCCATTATGAGTTACCTTCTCTCCCTCCCTCCCGCCTACCAGCCCATTAACTTGGCTCTTTCATCGCTTTCTCTCTCAATTTCGCCCATTCATCCTTTCTCACGCACACTACCACACGCCAATAATCCCTCTCTTTTCTTCTTTCTCACCTCCTCCCGCCCTCCCTTCCTCATTGTTAACCTTACCCATCCTCAGTCGATCGGGGTAAGTGTCCTTCTCCTTCCAAGTCTCGTGCACTGATGGTGAAATTACGGAAGGCGTAACAGCGTTTGCTAAACGCGGTGAAAAATAACGACGACGGTGCGTAACTGCGGGAAACGACGAAATCGAAGGATATAATCCTACACATTGGACTTTGCGACAATATTTCCGTTTAATTAAGCCATTTAAGTGGATTGTCCCAATGCTTAGATGAATGCAATTCGTAATCCACCTCATTGCATGAAAAAGTACTTCTACGTAATCATAAAATGTCTTCTTTTTTTATCAACGTCATCGCCGGTAAACAATCTTAAAATTTGTTAGACACAGTTCTCCAATCCAATCCTCCAACAGTTAATATTTTCAAATGCCCTGCACTTCTTCTCTTTTCATCCTCCTTTGCCAATTCCATGTATATTATTCTTCATCGTCCGTATCCGACTTACAATCCACTTGTTCGTCAATCATTGCCAAGTATCATTTATCTTCAATGCTTTTCCTCCTTAATAGGCGATAAGTACAGATAAGATTAGAACTAATGTTGAAAACCAAATATCATTTGAAGGCCCTTTCTGCTTTTTTCAGAAATAACCTAAATATTTAACAAATTAAACCAAAAACAACAGTTACTTACCTTAGGTTTGATCCAATTTACTCTAGATGCATATGCAGAACAAAAATAGCCAGGCAGATATCTTTTGATCTTATCAATCAATCGATGAACAATTGAAATCGGCATAATGTCTGCTGCATTGAACTGGGTGTACAAGCAGCCGAGGGAAAAGGTCATATATTTTATGGAGTATTAAATAGAGGAAGGACAGACACACTGTCATTTTCTAACCAATTCCAGTCTGAGTATAGTAAATCTCTATCGTCTCATACAATGTTTTTCTTTTTGCCCCTGGTTTAGCCGTAGCTCAAAATATACCTACGTTTCCAAGCAACCGCATCGCCATGAGGCCAATAATATAGACCACATCTTCTCGCCCCCCCTCCTACAGCAACCTGAAAGTTCCCCGCCGTTTCCTACAAATCCTACGAAAGGAAGAAAAAACTTTCGCAACCAGCCAAATCTCCCCCGAACACCAATTCCAGGAGTAGATATGATATATATATATATCCCTCCAACAAAAACTCTCGAGTTCACCGCAAGATGCCTTACACATCTCCCCACATCCATGACATCACTTAAATCCCGATCCACGTCCAAATATTTTTTCGTCCCTTCCGATCGAGAAGAAAAGCCATAACAACCCCCGAAGTCCAAGACGTAGCGGGAGGGTTGTGGTGGTGAGGTAGACTGGGAATTTTGAGGGGGGTGGTGAGGATTTAGTTGAAGACGTAGGGCAGGAGAAGTTGGGATGGGGAGGAGCGGGAGGGCTGTGTGTGAGGGCAGCGTCAAGGAGGAGAACGGAAAAAGACCATTTTCCGGAGTCTTCCTTCCCGTGGTGTGGGTGACTGCTTGTTGGAGGGAAAGCAGGAAGGCGAGTAAGGTTGAGACAAGCTATTTTAGGAGGGAATCCCACCTCCTCGAATGGAGGGAGTCTGCAAGAGGCCCTCGAGGCGTAGTAACCATGGCAAAGATATTTACTGCAATAAATATACCACAAAATACAAAGGGAAGCTGTAAAATTACGTAACACAGAAGATGTAATAATGTTCATGGGCTGTCGTTCAGTGAAATTAAGGCATTTCTCAGCATTACGCTTAGCAACATCTGAGTAAAATAATAAATGGGTCATCAATGACTCATCAAAGTAACTTATGTCATATTATGAGTACAGCCTTCGTGAACTCATAAATATTCTAAGTCACTGCGAAAATTTGATCAAATAGAATTATTACAAAACAGAAAAGTTGTTACAATACATAGTCAGTGAAGCACTTGATGAAAAAAACGAAGCACTAGTCATGATAGTAGTAATGATAGATTTCTCATAAACCAAATGTCCTCAAAATTAATTAGTATAGGCAGCTTGGCTATACCAATGATAAAATTGTTGCTATCATACAGCTTAAATCACAAATAATTTTTGAGGTTTTCATAAGGTTCACCTGACGGTTGATTTGTTACGGTTAGTGATAATTAGTGATAGAAGAGTAATATCTTGTCGATTGTTTAATGTGACTCAAGAAAATGCCGTAAAGGTATTTTTTCCTGGTTTCCTCCTAATATATCATTCTCTGTTGTTCCAAAGTGCGCTATGGAAGGATTACAACGATATAGATTGGGAAAGGAGTTGGAGAACCACTCGTCCACCTCTGTCAGCCGACTCTAGTATTAAATTACCCATGCACGATGGGGTTCCCCGAGGATACTTCCCATTGGAACTCGCATACCACTTTCCTCACTGTTTATCCTAAAATCAAATCTCTTTGACAATAATGCGCCAGTCGGTTTTTCTTTGGTAGATAAATCTCATCTTGATTAAATTTAAATCATATAATACATTAAAAATTAATGTTGATATTTATAACCATCAATGATGCAACTACGAATTTAATAATAATTCTTAGTTAGAGTGGGTGCCCTGGCTTTAGGAAAAGTATTCCTGGTCATAAGGTCAATTGGCACTTCTGCAAACAAATAATTTCAACAAAATTAGATATAACATTGCAGTTTCGTTATAAAGTCATAAAAACATGGTAATTGCAGCGGTTCACCGTTTTTCCTATTTTTCGAATGCGGATAACATTTTAACTCTTCACCTCGCCCGTACAAAAGAAGAAAATAGTAATGACTTCATCTGATGCTATAAGTGCCATAAGAAAAAAATCAAGTAACGGTAGCGGGTATTCCAAAATGAGTCACAAAATTATTTGTGTCATGATCAATTTATTTAAAATAGAATATCTTGCATTCATCGAAAATTTTACCACTCTAGTTATTCAAAAAGCTGCAGCATACTATGGATGTATTATATACTAAGGTTAGTGCGACTCCGAATTCCCGTGCAAGCGTTCTTAGACTTAAATGACATCAAATAAATAATTAAATCCTTAAATCTCTCTCCTCATGAGCCCATGTTTCAATTTATTCATTACTTGTCAATTTGGTCTTTGATGCTAAAAATTTATCAGAGATAAAGCTTTAATTTGAAATTTACTTTTAAATTGTATAGTTCTTCAAAGTTAAATATCTATCTCATGTTTCTGGCATTGCTCAGATTTCATATTTATATTCGGCCCGTAGGTATCATTTAATACGATTTTAGGAACTAAAAATTGGATGGAAATAATTTGAAATTTTATTTAGGTAATTTTAATGATCAGCAGTCCCTGAGAGGTTTCTAAAGACTATGAAAAGAAATCAAAAATTTCATTATCGATTTCAGTAATTAATGTATAGAGTCATTTATGAATAATTGCAACATGTAATAATTACAATTTAGTTTGTAATAGTAACTAAGGTATTCCAACGACCGGTGAAATAAGGAATGGAATGGGTGATATCCAATTTCCCAGGAGTAGTCTCACTTTTTTTTTCATAGGGGAAATATTAAAGCGTAATATTCAACCTAGCAAACAAGCTTGCATCCCGCTACTGTAATAAACCCTGCGACTTTGACGAATTCATCCGTAGCATGGTGGCGGCTCATTACGCTCACGAGACGGGACAGCTGCATGAATTCATCTCTGGACAGACGCTTTCCGAGGCGGTTTTATTTCCAGACTCATGGATGAAACAGTGAGTGTGTGCGAAAGTAATGGGAGGCACACGAACAAAACAACGCCTGAATGTCACGCTTTCACAATTCAGAGCACCGAGGAGGGGAAGGGAAGTTATACCGCGAGCTGATATTAGTAATGCACTGGAAAATATCTCTGCGGTAGGTCTCTCTCCGAACCGTTTAGTCCCGCGTCCACAGATCACCTGACAATGATCAATCGTTCTCTTGCAAATAATGAACTGAACGAGACGGAAGACTATTTGAACGCGCTCGCTTTGCCGAAAAATGAACTTGTTTGCATCCCTCCAGCATTCCACATCGCGGCACCCTGGTTCTATTACTTCCGAAAATATGAGATAATTATCACGCCAAGCTGTCCACGTTTACCGCTGTTTATTTTGTTCCGACACAATTGGGGATATTTTTCCGTGAAAAGTTAATTCCACAATTTTTCATTAACTTCAAAATTCATAAAATCGGCCATTAATGAGATTTGTATTGTTACCAGTACAGGAACAGGAAATTCCACAGAACAATGAACGTTGAAATTAAACTATAAAATACATTTCCTGGTTTTGCTGGTGACTGCATAGTAGAAGTGAAACAGACTGCTGCGTCTCTCATTCCATTAAAACGTAGCAAACGACATTTTCACGGAAATAAGGACATTCGGCAAAATTAAACTTCCCCAAGCTGAGTAAATCCGTTCTGGACACATTGTGTTCAATATCCCATCCTTTTGCTATACATCAATCGATACATGGTGTTGCTGAATCATTTAACGTACAATATATCTGCATTCATAAATGCCTTACATTTTTCCTCCACGAAAACATCTTACAGAATTCATAATTGCGTTTCTGTAACTTTCATAAAATTATATATACAATATAATATATGTAGATATTATACATAAACGAAGTTCAACTAAGGTTATTTCTTATAGATTATACCTAACGAAGAAAAACTAAATTAGGACGGATATATGTTAGAGATGCGTTTTCTATATAAACTGGTATAAAAAGAGGAAATTTGACAACATTGGTGTCACTTAATAACTGTCCTCTTGACACGATTCAACTATCTTCCTGATTTAACCTATAAAATACTAAATATGATACGTGGCACGATGTGTTGTAAATTATATACATTAGTTATATAATAAATTTCAATGTTTACAACCTTTATTTAGCACAACTTGTTTCATTGTTGCAGTCAAATTTTCAAGGGTATGGTGTATAGAAATTTATATTTACCAACACTTGAATAGGTAATCGAGAATTCACACGCTTAATCTGAAAAACAATTCCATTATTCTTCTCTCAATTATGCCATCCCCCATTCCCACCCAACGTACTGGCCACTTCAACGGAGGGAAATCTGGGAGCGAATATTGACTCATTTGGGGAGGAGTTCGCTTGTAGGAGCGAGGTGTTAAAAAGGACGTAGGATAGAAATACTGTTTAAATAGTGTTTGTATTTGGGAGGAAAGGATTTAAGGGGATGAGGTGTGGTTTAGGTTGGGAGGAGGTTACTGAGGCGACGTCGCGGCGTGCGCCGAATATAAAGGCGTCGCCCAGTCGCCGTGCGATATTTTCATGCGACGACGCACCCGAGTGGCGGCGGGATGAGGGACTTGCATCGCCCCTTGTGACGCTGCCGCGCTGCGGGACGTGTCCATTACTTACGAACTGTCCACTACTTCCGAACTGTCTTCCCAATCCTCCTGCCACTGCACTTGGTCGCTACCACTCCCTACTCCCGACATCTTCTCACTTACTGTCCTCTATCTTTCTATCCTCCCCTCCCCACAGACATCCGAACAGTTGAGGGATAGAGCCTTAGGGACGGTAGCAGCGGACGAGCAAAAACCTCGTGGACGCAAATAAGTGATATGGACCCTATGCAGTCGGTTTATATACACCTCAAGTGTAAGCGTTGGATAGTTTTTTCATGCACACAGTGACAATGTTTTCAAAGAATTTCAGATCATTTAAGTGACAATTTTTTTTCAAGTGGTAATTTTGTAGTATGACCTTTCACAGCCATTATTTTACTAAATTGTTTGCACAGCGGCCAAGAAATCCGAAGGCCAGGCGAGGAGAATTTTTCCTTGTCGCTAACAATATATGTTGCAAGCTGTTTTAGGTTTTCCCGATTTTCACACATCCTTAAAGAAACATAAGGCTCATTCGCCAATCAGCATGTTTTTTGGAAAATATTTTAGCATCCGCCAGCCTCCTCGAGCTCCTTTTCCCGCCCGCTACGCCCTCCTGCGCCTGGAGCACTCAAGCAGGCGCAACCCGCAGAACGACAACGCTCCACCGGCCAACCCAACGACCCGCGTCGCAGGATACGAACATTCTATAAATATGTGTGTGCATATATGAATTTGCTCGCGAGCGAGAAACGGTTAATGTCCCCAATTGGTCCCGAATGGGCCGTTGTCAGGGGTGATGCACTGTGACGTAGAAAAGAAGGGAGTGGGATGCGAGGAGGAGTGGAAATGGAGGGAGATAGGGGAGGAGGTTAAAGGGGATGAGAGAGAGAGAGAGAGAGAAATATGACGAGAGGACGGGCACGAAGGGTGTAATGGAAGAGGGGGGAGGGAAGTGAGAATCACAATCATAAGAATAATAAGACAGGGGAAACAATAAAAATACACAATTTTCTCTGAAAAATAAAATAAAAATACTTTGGAAGGAAAGAGGGGAGAAAAAAGATGATTTTATTTATAGACATGGCTGGGGAAATAAGTGGGTGGAGGATGGGATAGTATGGAAGTGGAATGAGTGGGAAAGGGGAGAGGAGTGAGTCAATAGGTGGAAATGAATTACGTAACTGTGCAGAGCTGGAAACGGAATGATTCAAATGGCTTAATAAATAAAAAATTTGTTGAATTTAAGAGGATGGAAGATTTTTTTGGTGCATTTGTAATTTAATTTACGCAGTATAAAAATGTAATAATTAAATTACAATTCCATTAGGCCATGAAGTTAAGTTGCTTAATACAATTACTAGTGGAGATTATGACTCACTCTCTTCCTATTCCTACTTGTATTCCTTTTTCTCTGAGATTTATCCCATGGCTACCTCGTAATAATCCTTTTAATTGACTCCAGGATACAAATACTCCTCCTTTCCCTGATAAAACTAACCGTCCCTTAACAAACTTAAATTCTGTGACTCATCCATAGGTAAAGTTGGGGAGCTATTCCTTAATGAACTACTACTAATTACTTCTGTAGTCTATTAAGAAAAAATATGTACAAGAAAAAATATCCTGTTTAAGTAATTGAGAACTCTAATTGGGTTGCACCTTTCCCTTGGGCTACAACCTTGTCGCGGTAGAAAGGCTTGCGCGTTCCTATGACCCTTAGAGCTGCACTGGCGGGATTAATTCTAAATTATTCCCGGTAGGGCCACCCAATGGGTGGCACCCATGCCAGATAGGTCGAAGGGTAGGAGCCAGACGAAAGGTAGTCCACGTGATGGTATCACGTGAAAAACACTGTTGGAATGGAAGTGGGAAACCCTACCAACTATCTTCCCTGAAAACATGGAGTACAACCAAATGAGCCTCGGAATCTCATCGCCCGGGACCCGTCCGCAAAGGGCGGGTGTCGGGCACGGCAGCGAGGTCGGCAAGGTCCCCGGGGTCGTCAACATGCGAAATCCTTGCAGAGACTTATCATCATCATCAGCAGCAGAAATGGAGAAAGAAGAAAAGAAGACCAAGAAGATGGAGAAGAAGAAGTCGGCTATAAATGTAGGGACGTGGAACGTGAGGACAATGATGAGGGCGGGGAAGTTAGAAAATATCAAAAGGGAAATGGATAAAGGGAGGTTAGATATCTTAGAATTATGCGAGCTGAGGTGGAGGGATGGGGAAACTATTGGAGTGATGGGTATAGAGTTATATATAGTGGTGGGGAGGCAAGCCAGCGAGGGGTAGCTTTAGTATTAAACGGGAAGATGGGTAAGCGTGTGGTAGGCATAGACCAGGTAAGCGATAGGATCCTGGTGGTAGAAATTGAGGCGCGGCCAACAAACCTTGTGGTGATCCAAGTTTACATGCCCACTAGCAATCATAGGGAAGAAGAAGTAGATGAGGTGTATGAACAGTTCGAGGAAATAATTAGACACACCGGGTAGGAAAAATCTGGTTGTGATGGGGGACTGGAACGCCTCAGTCGGGGAAGGGAGGGATGGAAACGAAATAGGAGATTTTGGTCTAGGAATACGGAACAACAGGGGAGAGAAAGCAGTAGAATTCTGTAGGAGAAACAAATAATTCATCACAAACACGTGGTTCAATCATCATAAAGGGCGAAGGTACACATGGAAAAGTCCAAGGGATGTGTGGAGATATAAAATAGACTACATTATGGTAAGACAGAGGTTTAGGAATGGTGTGAAAAATTCGCGCAGCTTCCCTGCAGCGGATGCGGATTCGGACCACAATCTAGTGCTCATGAAATGCAACGAAAGATTCAAAAGACTTATGAAAGTTAGGAAGGCGAAGAAATGGAACGTAGAAGCCCTGAAAGGGAGTATGAGGAGATAATATCAGGAACTAGTGGACATTAGTATGAGGGACATTAACAGTACTAAGACTGTTGAGGAAAGATGGGATAATATTAAAACGGGAATAGTCAAAGCGGCGGCGAAAACAATTGGTTACGCTGGCAGTAGAAGGATAAAGAAGCCGTGGATAACGGAGAACATGATAAGGGAAATGGAGGAGAGGAGGAAGTGGAAGAACGTGGATACAGAACAGGGCAAAAGAATGTATAGACAAATTAATAATCGATTACGGCGTGAAACAAAGAGAGCAAGGGAGGCTTGGTGGAAAAGACAGTGTGAGGAAATGGAAAAGTTCCAGAAGGATGGAGAAGTAGGCGCGTTGTTCGCCAAAGTGAAGTCGCTATCGGGCGGCAAAAGAGGACAAGCCATGGCTAAAATCAAGGCTAAAGATGGGAGGATACTAACCGAGCGAGAAGAGGTACAGGGTAGATGGAAGGAATACGTGGAGGACCTGTATGACGGAATGAACAGACCAGAGAGATTGACTCTAGAGGAGGAAAGTGCAGTGGAGGAGGATAATCTTGGGCCGGAGATATTAGATTCGGAAATAGAGAGAGCACTCCGTGATATGAAGGCTAGGAAAGCAGTAGGCGTGGACAATATCCCGTGTGAGCTTCTGAAGAATCTAGGGAAGGACAGTAAGAAAAGGTTTTTCGAACTAGTGCGCAGGATCTATGAGGAGGGATGTTGGCCGGAGGATTTCATGAAGACTTAGAAGGTCTTAATTCCGCTTCCAAAAAAGAAGAAAGCTGTGGAATGCGGAGATTATAGGACTATCAGCCTAATATCGCATGCGGCGAAAGTGGTGCTGAGGATATTGAACAGACGAATGGAGGCGAGGGCAAAGGAGTATTTGGGCGAAGATCAGTTTTGTTTCAGAAAAGGGAAGTCAACTCGTGATGCAATAGCAATAAAGAAGTCCCTCGTGGAGAGGAACCTAGAATATGACCAGGACGAATATGCGTGTTTCGTAGATTTTGAGAAAGCGTTTGATAGGGTGGACTGGGTTAAGTTAATGGATATTTTCAAGAGAATAAGTGTAGATTGGAGGGGTAGACGACTGATTCGTAATCTGTATATGGCCCAGACTGCGCAAGTGAGGGTAGCGGACGGAGAATCTGGGTGGGCAAGCATTGGTCGAGGTGTGAGGCAAGGCTATTCTTTATCGCCGCTGCTCTTTAACGTGTACGCTGAAGAGATGGTAAGGGAAGCGTGGGATGAGTTAGAAGCTGGAATAAAATTGGGAGGAATGATGTTCAAATCAGTGAGATTCGCGGATGATCAGGCGTTGATTAGCCAGTCAGCGAGGGGGCTTCAGGCTCTAGTGGATGCGTTATACGGGCGTTGCGAGGAGTATGGGATGAGGATTAATCGTAAGAAAACTAAGGTAATGCGGTTTTGTAAAGCATCACGAGCGAGGAATGTGAGACTCGAGATAGGTGGTGAAAACTTGAGCAGGTTGAGCAATTCAACTATTTAGGCAGTACGTTAGAGGAAAACGGATACAGTAGTAAGGATATAAGGAAGAGAATCGCATTAGCGAAGGAGGCATTCATGAACAGGAAGGAGCTTCTGAGAGGATCGTTGTGTAAGAGTTTAAAGAAAAGGTTAGTGAAGAGTTTGATCTGAAGTGTAGCTCTCTACGGTGCGGAAACGTGGACACTGAGGAAAGAAGACGAGAGAAGATTGGAGGCATTCGAGATGTGGGTATGGAGAAGAATGGAGAGGGTGAAATGGACGGAGAGGAAAAGGAATGACGAAGTGCTGGATATGGTTGGCGAGGAGAGGCAGCTTTTAGATGAGATACGGAGGAGACAGAAGGTATGGATGGAGTTAGTGCTTAGCGGTGAAGGGATGTTGAAAATGGTGTTAGAGGGTGGAATGCTAGGGAAACGAGGGAGGGGAAGGAAAAGAATAGGATTTTTAGATAGATTGAAAGAGAGTAGGCCTTACAATGAATTAAAGAAGGTAGTGCTGGAAGGAAAGGAAGGCTCCTGGCTCACTTCTTGAATACTCCATGTAAACCTACCTTAATCGGTAGAATACTAATAATAAATAATTGGGTTGCAAATATAAGAATCTTCTGGGAAAACTGAAGAAATTTTCGCCAGGATTTGCTAATGTAACTTTGCTTGTACAAACTACTTAAAGCAAAACGGGAGATAAACCTTTAATTCAGCCAACACCTATCAAAACAATCTCTTACGACTGATATGCATCTGAATGTACCCATAACTTAACCTTTCAACCTTTTATAAGACATTAGATTTTCCATCAAAGGCTATCTCTTGCTGAATCACCTCAATTGAGTAACATTCTCATAATTAAATGCTTTTTTCCTCTAAAATGTTTCTAGTCCCGTCAATGATCTAAAGCTAAGTCCAAAAATCAATGCTTTCGTTGATTTTTATGAACAAATTGACCACAAAATATACTCTTATTTCTCGAGTTATATTTAATTCAAAATCAACTCACCCGTCACGATAACATACAACATTTTAGCATATGATTCTTCACATTCAAAGTAAGTATAATAATGAAATTAAAAGTTTCCCCCAAATGATATTAGCAACCTGGTGGATTTGAGGATAATGAGGGAATGCTCTGAATGAAAGCATGGCCTGAATGAAGACGTAAGAGAGGTTTTAGAGGAATGTTAGACGGTAGAAGTATCTAAATGGCTAATTGGCGGGAGACTTATCGTAGAAGAGCTAAATAAAGTCGTAGCGCTACAGAAGTAGACTGCAACAAAATTCCTTTTCAAAGAAGTCATTGTCTCCTCATGAATTATTTAAATTTTTCCAATGATCCCAAACAAAGGAAATCAATCACACCAAAATAACCCTTTATCTACTGGGAACTGATTCCAGTAATGCTAAATGAAGATGCCAATAAAGGGACATTAAAATGTTTATTATTTTTCAATTCTTCACATACTATTTTATTTTAATTGGAATGTAATTCACTACACAAAATAGTGAACGGTTCAGGGAGAATTTTCAAAGGGAGCTTATAACGAAGTTGTGTAGTGTAAGGTTGGCACTAGGGTAATTGTTGGAAGGGGGGAGTGTTTATGCGTTTATTTGGGTGGGAGACTAATGAAGAAGGGCTAACAGCAAGGGCAGACGGAGTGCCGCAGCGGTGACCTTTGACCGCATTCCCATTCAGTCGAGGGAAGCAAAGTTTCGCTTAATTTTCTGCCGGCCATTTCGGTACCCGCCTGCATGTATTTAGTGTTCCCTGTTGCGTGTCCCGTAAGTGCCCTCCCTGTCCATCCCGCCGCCTGAGTTTCTGAGGGTAAAGATTGCCCTTAAAATTGTCCCATCCGGCACACCCACGGGGACTCCAACCCCTCTTCCGCCTACAACCGGATTTCAAGCTAAAATCTCGTCACCCTTTAATTACCCGCACAGGCACAAAAGGAATTAAAACCCATTGAACTATTGAAATCTATGGAGGGTGGGGACTCAATAATTAGAAAGACTTATGCACGGCGGTATCCTTCAGTGAGCTTAAGGTTTCATGGTGTGTTTTCCTCGCTGTCTCATCTAAAGATACTCATTCGAGAGAAACTGAAAAAGAAAGACGCTTAAATTGTCTTTATTAAAATACACATTGTAATGTAAAATTCGAATTTATATCGTATGAATCCCAGTCACACCTATTATAAAATTAATTTTTGTAAGTTAAATAAATAATTACGACGGCAAGAAAATATGTAGTCATCATGTGCGTTTAAAAGAGGATAGTGTAATTGCTTCCAATGTTGTGTTTAAAGAGGTCTTCTGACCTCAATTTGTACATGAACATTCCAATTAAATTTGTACATAGGACCCTGCCTTTTTTTCTACATTTTAAAATTAGAAACGCGCCTATCCCTCTGTGGACCTGCATTGAAAAGAATGGGGGAAGCCCGCTGGAAGCGGGCGCATCACGCTCGTACTATCTTATTCGGTGTTCCCAAATTGAGTTTGCCTGGAAAAATCGAGCAGATGAAAGACTACCGTTCTGCCGAATCATAAAGACAAAATTGATTAACTTGCGTATTATAACATTGTCCATCAGAATTGATATTAGGGAGACGTACATAAGTATTTTCATCTCTATAGTAAGTTAAGGCTACCATATTAACCCATTAATGCCCAGACGTATCTTTAGATACGTCACACTTTAAAAATTCCTAAATACTCTGAGGTTTGTTGTTAATGTGATTTCTTTACGTAATATGACAGAATAAAGTCTTCAAATGGTATACAAGTGATTTAGATTATTTAAGCCAATATTTGCAATTGTTAAGCTTACTTACTCATGGCTGGTCATGAACTACTCAGAAATCGCTACGCTATGGTCATGTGAAAATTAAATTTTCACATAAACCATTGAGTTATCTGAATCCAGTTTTTACCTGTTTTATTTTAAATGTATAAGGAATATTATCTTTTTAAAGAGATACAATTTTCTTTCAAGTTCATCACAAAACTAATCAGTAAAGTTTTAACGTATCTAAAGATACGTCTGGGCACTTGTGGCACTAAAAATTCAAGTTTTGACTTATAGGTATGTTTCATTCTATTTATTGATTAGATGAATAAGTAATAATTTTATAAACCTAATTATGTGATAGATCAAAGACAGTTTTATATTCCTGCCATTTCATGAAGTATAATATTGAACAATTAGGGAAATACAGCAAAACAGGAATTTTCTCAGAATTGTTGTGCATCCTCATTTGAATTGCGATAACGTACCTTCATTGGAAGCAGAAAATGAGTCAGTATTGGATTTTTAGAAATGCAAATACTTGCAATATCAAGTTGTCTATCCTGGCACAGTAGCGGATACAGAAAAGAATTCAAGGGGGGCACAAAAGATATCTTGAGCTATCTTTACTTGTATCGTAATGAAAAATAATCAAGTCACGTGCAAAGTTTAGGAAAGTTTTATTTCAAATGATTATAAACAAGGCATTATTAGTATTATTATATATATATATATATATATTATATAATTATTACGAATGTTTAAAAACACAGTCACTAAAAATAGACACAAAATAAAAAAAGGAAACACTCACACGAAAAATAAAACTGAGAGACTTTCGCGGTTGTAGCCGCTTCATCAGTCAAGGAGTCATTCTCTCCTTGACTGATGAAGCGGCTACAACCGCGAAAGTCTCTCAGTTTTATTTTTCGTGTGAGTGTTTCCTTTTTTTATTTTGTGTCTATTTTTAGTGACTGTGTTTTTAAACATTCGTATTATGTGCTACGTTGCATCGCATTTCTGCAAAACATTGAATATTATATAATCCTATACTATATACAGCCCTTGTGGTGACTGACTCACTCATGGATACAAATTCCCGACCACTTCTAGAAGTGCTGGAGAGCTGAAATTTGGCACGCGTGAGGGGAACCCGAAATGATCCGGAGGAAAAATCCGAAAACCGGAAGTTTCCGCCACGTGTCGTCGCTAGGACGACAAAATGGCCGAAATCGGGCTTTTTTCGGGGACAGTCTTTCGGTTTTTATTTTACTGCGCGCGAATGGTGTGTGCCACACGGATCGCTAATGCATTTCCTGAAAGATGACAAACGTGGGCACGTAATTACGTAATGTTGTTAATTTATTTTTAAGAAAATTGCAGCCAAAATGGCGTCCAAAAATTCGTTTTTCGAATAAAATTTCATAACTTCCGCTCCCTTCGACTTAATTTAAGGTATAGGATAACGAAAATGATTATTATATATGCTAATAACATCGTCTACGAAATGAAGGTAACAATTTTCTTTCGTCGTCCTTGGTTACTCAGAAAAAAATTAAAATATTCCGAAAATCACCGAAAATTACGATTTCCAACAGACTAATAGAAGATTATGTCAATTTTAACCTGACCGATTTCTTTCAAACTTTGTAGTTACATACTATTCTTTATTGTCTTTCAGAAAACATGAACGTTTAATAAATGATTCAATATATTTAACCGCGAAAAAATAAAAATGGCGGGCACTACTCACTTTTTTTGGGGACTGGTTTGCTTTTTATTGTATTACTCTCGAAATATGGATGCCATAAGGCACACTTCTGTTAGAAATGACAGTAAATGAATGTGACCATATAGTATCGTCAACTTTAAACCCCCCGAACCCCCCTAAAAATTAAAATTTTCATATAAGTAGCCTTTTCGGGTGCTTATCGTCACAATTCCGCCGCTTCTCCAATCCTTACCACTCATCGCTACGGAATTGATGTGGACGATTGATGACCGCTGGCAGTAAAAACCTATAAACCCCCGGTAAACCCTCATACACCCCCCCAAAAAATAAAATTTTGCATATAAGTCTACTTTTTGGGTACTTTACGTGACTATTCCACCGCCCCCAACGACTCATCCCCACGGAATTTATGTAAATGGATGGTGACCTCCAGGAGTACACACATTTAAACCCCCGGTATCCCCCTGAAATCCCTCCCAAACGTAAAATGTGTCATTTAGTCTCCTATTTGGGTACTTCTCGCAAACATTACGCCACACTACCCCGTCCCCTCTGAGGTCTAGGTCCGGAATATTAGGTGAGGGCGAGCAACCGTAAACCATACGGGAAAAAATACCAGAAACCCCCGATCACCTCCTGGAACATCGCTAAAAAAATTAATGAATTTTAAAGTCGCCTTTCCGAGTAGTTTTCGTTACAATTTAACCGGTGCCCCTACCACTTATTAAAACCCCCGAAAACCCCGTGAAACCTCCCAAAAAATTTCTAACAAATCGCCTCTCCAGGTAAAAGAATCGTCAGACCACTGTTCCGGACCCCTAGGACTTATCGGCACGGAATTTATGAGAACGATTTGTGACCACTGGTTTAACACAAGTATAAAGCCCCCCGGTATTCCGTTGGAACCCCCGCAAAAAATGAAAAACTTGCCATTAAGTCTTCTTTTATGGGTACTTGTCGCCACTATTACTCCGCGTTGCACTACCCTTTACAATCATCGCTACGTGATCACTGTGGACGATTAGTGACCGCATGCATGACTCATTAAAACCCCCGAATCCCCTTGGGCACCCCTCTCGGTGGAGAAGAGCATTAATGAGGACTAAGCGGAGCAGCCGCGGGGGGGCTCCTCGACCCCAAGGCGGCGAAGCCGCCCCACAACGATGAACGGCGAAGCCGTTCCGAGGAGTGACTGGCGTAGGCGAGGGGGAGCTTCAGTAACCCTCGGGCGGCGAAGCCGCTCTGCCGTTCAAGCGGCGCAGCCGCTGTAGACTCCACCCATCTCAACTCACACTCAACCCCTGGGCGGCGAAGTCGCCCTCCAGCGAGGAACGGCGAAGCCGTTTCGAGGAATGAGTGGGGCGCCTCCCTTCCCCTGGCCGGCGAAGCCGGCCCCTAGCTGAGGTGAGATTATTCGAACTTTAAAAGTCTTCGAGCGACCACAAATGTAGACGGCGAAGCCGGAACCGGGGTTTTTAAGGGGCGGAGCCCCTTAACGAGCGCGCGGAGCGTGCGAGTTATTATATATACAAGGCAATGCCATCTTATGATATGAAAGAGTTACAATTGTAGTTCTACCCTGGCAATGCGGGCGGCCACGTAAGAGGGGGGCGCGCTCCCCCTTCGCCCCCCATATGTATCTGCCAATGTCATGGCATTACTTGTATTCTGTATCGCCGACAGTGGAATGGATTTATTACTTTGTTTCTCGTTTAACTTTTCCTTGGCAATAATATCCAATTCGCAAGCCGGAAATCAGTGTGCGAAATAAGCAACTTTGGTGAACATTGATAAAGAAACTTTGTACTACGCTCCATCACCAAAAACTCTGTACTTTTTATTCAAATTCGAGTCTCCGAAAGACATACCTGACATGAGGAGGAATCTGCGCTTTCAAAACTTCTCTACCGTCTCTTTTGTAAATGATCTTTTGTTACTTTTGTTGCGCACCCCTCGCTATGTAAGTCAGGAAAACAGCACAGCTCCCATTTACCGCTGAGAAGAGAAGACGTACCTTAGTGATGGAGGAGAGGTGAAACAAATCTGAAATAGCTCTAACATCAGCGCTGTCAGCAGAAAAAAATCAAGACAAATTTTATGAACAATTGTTAAAAACGTTAGTACATTCTTCGTACGTACAAATCGAAGTGATTTATGAAGTGTTTGGAATATTGCTTCTCTCAGGTCACCGTCTACTTAGTTGATGGCTTTATCGGAGGTCATCTCCAGACTGCACCATCGAAATACTTTCTCAGTCAATGCGAAGGAACAGGTTTGAAGAAATGTTAAGGTTTCTGCATCGGGCAGATAATTATTATAATGGGAAGAATGATCCCAAGGATAGGCTATATAAAGTTCAACCTTAGTTTGAGGTTTTGAACTAGAATTTCAAAATTGTAAGCGCTGGAGAATACTTGGTGGATGAATCAATCAACCTTTACTGTGGTAGATATGCTGCAAGCAATGTATTAGAGGGAAACGTGTAAGATTATAGTTAAAATTATGGTGTATTTTCGAATCAAGTTAACCTTTATCATGCTGTAGCCAACCTTCAGAGAACAGATCTTGGTCAAGGAGATGTACTTTTAGGACTAGTGGATGAGTGAAAATTACCACCAGGTACAAACATATTTGCTGACAACTTATTCATATCAGAATTGATTACTATTAGCATACATAAAAAATGAAAACTCCTGTTTGTTATTCTGTTTCCGAAATGCCAGTGGCGATCGCGGACTACAATTCTCACATGGGTGGAGTGGACATGTGTGATCAATTCCTGGCAAATTACCGGACAGCAATCAGGAATAAAAATGGTGGTTCAAATATTTCAGATGAGACTTGGATGTATCAGTTGTACAGGGATGGTTACGGTATAAAAAACTCGGATACAGTATCACACTGCTGTAAAATTTCAAAATGCAAATGTAAATTGTTCACGTTATAATACTATAATAATACTCAAAATTATATTATTTGATGCATGATAATTCAAATTCAAGTATTAAAAACTACTTATGAAGGCATTGGTAATGAATTATATAGCAAAAACGTGCATAAACACAATTAAATGACAATGCGCATTTTTGACCCCTTAAGTGCCTAGATGTATCTTAAGATACGTGTAGGATTAAGTACTATGCAAATGTAAGAGATTTTAAAAAATATTTTTTCCCGCATCAGGTATGATGCCTAATCATAGTTTAAACGAGAAAAGTAAAATTTTTAGAAAAAAAATCTTCTGGGCATTAATGGTTTAACAATAAAAAATACATACAATACAAGATTCAATTAGCCTTAATTTTTGTATATTTCTCATAACAGAAAAACGATAAACCTATAGTCTTCTAAAATGATATCTATATTCTTCGTGTTCCCCAATTGACTTTTGTTTTTTTTTCTCAGTTTTGACTCTTTTTTGCAATATCCTTTTACATAAATGTACGGTATACATGAAGGTGGATATTTGTCGGAGCTGCTAAGCTTACCCATACGCGCAATGAACTCTTGCATTCCAAGCCAATTCATACAGTTTGAATGTTCAGTACAGAGGTTACGTGGCAAAATCATTACTGCCCAGGATTAAAAAGGGCTCTGTATAATCTAGTTTTGCACTGACAGATTCAGTTTGTCCAGAAACTCGCTTCGAAGAGCATTGGTATCCTCATAAAGAATGGTGGGCTTTGTTGTGAGGCTACACCCTTATTCCCTACTCTTGGCGGCTGGGCTTTATGAATTTAATAACCGAAATATCACGTCGAAGAGTATGAAGTATATGCATACCTATTTGGTTTACGAAATTGTCGAATGCAGAAGGCACGATTAACTCCCAAGAAACCTCCAGCAGCTTGAGTATTTTGTGGAAGACATTTCAGGTGCAACTCAAGGCCCGTCAGATGGGACGTTAAGCTTTGCTTCACACGGCGCCTTTACTTAAGAGCAGGCTAATGTGGACGCCAGGTTTCTCTCCATCCTCTCTTCCCTACTCCTCCTTATGGCGTATGTGACCTAAGCTATCGTTCGCCAGCTTCCAATACTATGCCGTACCACGATAGGAATATAATTCATTCACATTCCATCGGTTGTGATACGTGAGCAAGAATTGTTCTTCAGCCTCCCCCTTTACTGCTCCTAAGCGATACTTTTACAAACTCTAGAATCAGAACACCATGATACCTTACTGCATTGTACAGAGCTGCCACAAAATAACAGCAAGAGAGCATTATTTAATCCACAAAGACCATTTCATCGCCAGAATGACGCATCGGTGAACCTGCACGCAGCGCAGGTTTTCAATGCGAAATATTGGCACGCACTTCAATGCTCCCCGAAATTTCAAAACATCTTTTGTCCATACCCCCTCATACTCATCCAATATCCGAATCTTCCATTAAGCTCTCCATTCATCCCTAATTGCTTTGTATCCCAATTCAAATACTTTCAAACCTACCCTCCCACAACTTCAACTGCCCCTACTCTCTCCCCCCACGCAAAAAACATTCCGCCAGGCGATCATTTCGAGGACAACTGGGGTCGGACGAGCGAAACGTGATCTGGAAATATATACTCCTCCCCCCTCCACTCCCTCCACCTCCCCATCCAGCTGACCCTTCAGTTCACCCCTTCCCATCCCCCGCTACGCGCCATTCTCTTTAAGACACCCCTCCTTTCTCACCCTTTTCCCATTTCCATCCGTCTTTATTCCTTTATCTGCTCATTTCCGTCCACGAACTCTCTTTCTTGAACTATTAGCCATCCCGTCTTCCGTTCCTCCTACTCCCTCGATTCCCTTTCTCCCCTCACAGGCTGGATACTTGTTTAAGCTGTACGCCAACCCCCTCAGTGATCAAAACGACATTTTCTCCTTCTAAAAGGGGAGTTGCGATTCAAATCTACGGAGGACCCCACTAAAATAAGGATGGGAGAACGTGGACTACATACGTAATGTTTTCGATACTGTTTGATCAATGGGGGACAATTTTGCTCACACTTTCGGGCATTCATCAGGTAATCATTTAAATATATACATTTCAAAGATGAAAGTATGGTGAATACAATAAAAGTGCTTTGAATGCGCGAGTGAAAAAAGGGCGAGAGTTGAATTCTTTGAATTCACCCCAAAGGCAGAGTTACCTGTCTAATATGGAAAAAATTGACGCTGCTGATTTAACACCACGAGCCGTATTCAAAGACGTCACATAGTTCGTAGGACCCGGTCTCGAAGACGTGACCTATAATTGTATTCAATTCCAATTAAAAGGCTCATTATGGGATGAGTTGAAACCGGTAGACAAAATCCCAGCTTTCTGCTAGCATTCCATTGTTGCTCGGTTAGACGATAGCAATACTATATTTTTCATTTGTTTTGCACCACCGATTTCTCACCCTCCCTTTCTCTCTTCCTCCCTTATCTTCTCATTCCCGTCCAGGAACTCCTTTTCCCCCTTCCTTTATTTTCCCACCCCATCTTCCTTTTTCTTTTTTTCCTCCATTTCCCCCTCTCCCCTAAATGGGTGAGTCTTATTTGTTTGAAACGAGATACCCCTCCCCACAGCGATCAAACCGAAATTTTCTCCTTTTAAAAGAGGAGTTGCAATTCCCATCTAGGGAGGAACCTACTCAAATGAGGATGGGAGAACGTGGACTACATACCTAATAATTTCGGTGGTTGCTTGACCAAATGGGTTTACTCGCCATCGTACGTTTCACACCAAACCATTTTAAGCAAAGCATTTTCTAAATATAAGGTAAATAAAATCATGAAGAATATGATAATCAGCGAGAGTTGAACGGTTTCAGTTCACGCTGTGACAGAATCCGTGCCGAATTTGGAATTATTACGCGCGGCAGATGAACACTGTGCCTTTTCGGACACGGCACATACATACAAAAAGAATAGCGCTGGTTCTAGCAGTTTCTTTGGCTTGCTTTCTTTTACAACTAGTGACTGCTCTTAGAAGTAGTGCAGAGTAGTTGACGCGTGATTTTTCGTGAAGAAGATTTTCGTAAGGCAAACATTAATTCAAGAATCTTTGTTCCCGGACATTTCAGTGGCTTCGGATCCAGAAAGCGGAGGAATGAGGAGCAAGGGTTGAAAAACCCAAGTTTTTGCAATGCCGCGAAGGTAATTTCAACTTTCAATGCTTCATCCAACATGTGGCTCGTTTGATTTCTTGGTAAGAGACCTAACCATGATGGTTTGTGATTGCTGCAATTTTAACTATGGTGATAATCACCGTGAGATGTATTACCCGTTTGAGCAATACTGTGTGAAGATGCCTCGTTTCTCACGTAACGGGGCATAGCATTAATTGTATTTATTGATTTCTGATAGCCTACGTCATTGATATTAGGTGTAAAAAGTCTCAAGGGGGTAGACAATTTATATATAAATTAATTTTTTACATTGAATAATATTCGTTTCGTTCAGTTGTGAAATGTAAAGTTCAGGTGTCAAAAGTCTCAAGGGGGTAGATAATTTATATCTAAATTAATTTTTTACATTGAATTATACGCGTTTTGTTCTGAAATCTCCTTGAAGATAATATTTATTGTCTAACGGGAACAATAACCAACGGTAGGTCTGCAATGCAGTTTTCATCTTATTTTCTTTGCTGCTGTCTCCGTCTTAAAATTCGACGTAGCGTTCAGACTCCTGATATTACTCTACTGCTATGTAGCATGGGCCCTAGCGTTGAAGACAGGGTCTTTAGCTGTATTTAACTGCAAGTATAAGGCTCACAATAGGACGAGTAATTCATTCCAGCTAATCGACTGCATTTTTTGATGCTAATTGTAAGTGAAAGGCTGACAATAACAATGTTAGCATTGTTTCTCGCGTTACCTGTTTCTCAGAGTACTTCAGCCACTTCAAGCGAAATTGGACAGAATCAAAGGAGAACTCCCACACAAGATTGGCCCCTCTCCTTCCGCTCCTATTCCATCATGGAGGAATTGCACATATTACTAGCTCTATAGCACCCTGGCTGCTTGAAAATTTCGCGATGGAACATAAATTTCGAGTCATAGACGAATAATAGCCTTTGATAGACGAGAAAAAGGTATATTTTTAATAAAATTTAATTAATAGACACAGGTTACGAATAATGCGGCAGTTTAAATTCATACGTGTAGTGTACAGTGCATGGTAATATTATCAATAGAGGTTTGGAAAATTTAACTTTTGAAAGATTCGAAGTATGCCGTTTTGAGTGAAAACTATCTCTGCGAACGGTACGCGAGGTAAATTTTGCTCTATTTTCTCTTCCGCTCTTCTCAGTCTTATTAATATCCTAAGCCAACCGTGAGAGCCTGACTATGAGAGATATCGGTAATTACCGTCCGGGTTTCTAATGAAAGTGATGATACAATGGGCATTGAAATGAGAAAGGAAAACAAAGACCTGGTGATTAGCTAAGGGTGATCCGTAGCGAAACAAAAGGTTCAGTATTGTGAAGGAGCTCTCGGAAAATGTGCACTAACGACAATTGAAGGGGGAAGGGCGCAAGGGAGGAGACGAATCCGGTGGTGGATGGAGGGAAGAACCGGGGAGGGGTGAAGAGAAGCAGGAGACCGGGGTTGGGGTTAGAGTGAATCCATCGGCTGGACGATATCTAAAATATCGGCTATAGCAGGATGATAATGAGCGCGAGATAAGCTACCGACATACTCATAAATTCAATTAATCAGTCTCTAAAGACAATCAGCAAACAAATTGGACTTTTGAAAGTGATAGATGTTATCCCAAAATACTCACATCTTTGAAATTCCATGCTAATTATATAAAATATCGGAATTTATCAACTGCTATTATTCCAAATATTACGGCTTTCGCACGAATCCAGCGACAAGGCGAGGGTATATTAGAATGAACACAAGAAATGACTCAATAGTAGTGAACTATGATGCATTGATTGAACTAAAGATCAGCCTAGGATAAACCATTGTTTAATTTGGTTGTAAGATCCTATTTCTGTATTTATTATTCAGCTTTGCTTGCCCACAAGGACAATTAGCAAACAAGATTTACTTTTTAATTTATATGCATGGTTTTTCCAATGAATTTAGCTACATTTACGAGGTTTTTTTTTACGGTGTTCATTAGTTAGTACAGTAGTTAGCGATTAACATGCACCACCGTAGTAGCGCAATGTAGCAATCCAAGTAGCAATATTTGAGAAATAATAATTCTCTTTTGCGATGAGTATAGTCAAGATACATTGCATTTAAAATTTTGAATTGAGGCGCTTTTCTGATAATTTCTACTCAAACTAAATAAAATGACACACATTTTCAGGTTTTATGATATGAGATGAAACTCGTCTTAAAATGTTATCGTCACATTAAACCTATTACTGAGTAATGAACGAAGTACTTCAAATACCATTTAACCGCGTAGTGCATAGCGGCTGTTAATTGCGAATACGTATTCTAATCGCGACATTTGGAAGGAGACTCAGTGCCCTTTTGCTGCTGTCTTAACGCATGACATTTTGAAACTTGAGTGATAGGGGGCCATTTCTTTGGGACCTTATATGATAGCTCGTTCTCAAAATGTTTCTCTAGGACGCCTCTGGGAGCTCCGAATTCTGAATGGCAACGATCTTGAGGGCGACATGTCAACAGGGTTCATCGGCTATATTGAAAGTAAATGTAACACAGAAAATGAGAGACTGTATACCTATTTAAAGTTATGGAAGGAAGTCTGAGAGCAATAGAAAGGGAAAGTAGTCAAATAATTGCTTTATTCTTTTAACTAATAAAATAAAAATAGGGAATTTAACGTGATATTAACTGCAATAATTTTAAATATTGTGATGTTTGTCCTATATAGCAAGTGTTACAATCGAGACATGAAATTTTAGATAAAAAAAATATTAAAAAAGTAGGATTTCACAACATAAATCAACAGTAAAAGGTGGTATAACACTGTGTGCTCTTGCTAGCTACAGCATAAGCAATGAGCATGTTTTTGATTTTGACAACGCCGAAATTTTAGATAATGAGATTATATTGAAAAAAAGACTTTTCAAAGAAATGGTTTACATATCTAAAAAAAAACAGTTGTAATAAAAAAACAGACATTGATAACCTCAGTAAAATTTATTTTTATTTAATCAATCAAAATTAATGGTAACTGGGTGTGGCAATACCTTAGTAACACAACATCAATAAATATGTACAAAGTTAAGGGGTATGTCAAAAATTTTTTGTGTATTCTATTCTGTTCTTATATATATTTGTGTATACTTTAAATTATATTACTGTATAAAAAACGTGATCGTAACATTTTTATGTAAAAATATTGTATATCATTGTTATCTTTGTATTTTATATTGTTCATGTTTTCACTTTCAGAGCCCTGATGATGATTTTACATAAATTGAAACGTTGGCTATAACTTGGTTTCATTAGACCTAAACTCCAAGAAACATCATAAAAAGTTATTTTTTTATGAGAAATTGTGTAAACCTAATTAGCAACAAAGCTGCGTTGGTTGCGTAGGTATATGCTTCTTTACTGTGCAATGGTTTCTTTTGGTGGAGATCATAAGCCGAAATCGAAACACTGACGGAACACCTCACTAAGGCTCAAGGCAATGAATAATTTCGTTTTTCTTGAGCTAAGTCGTGGCTTGAAAAACTGTTCAAACGTTCAGTCCGAATAAGAACAAGAAAGAAGGCTACAGAATATTATTTTTGTCTGCTCAGCCATACTGACAGTGGTATCATGGCCGGTTCCCCCTATCTTTTCAACTCGGTTCTCCAGCCCCATTGTGCAGCCCTCATCGGTTCGTTTTTCTCATCAAAAGAGAAGGGAGGGCGATTTTGAGTATTAGGAGAAAGAAGAGAGTAGGATGCAGTTTTTGGTACGTGTACTAATAAATGAAATTGTGTCCAATTTCACAGATCATAGAGCGCCAATGCTCCTGAAGCGTTCACTCGATGCGACCGTGTACCTGACCACTCAGGAATAAACCGTGGAATGGAAAAGTAGAAAGAAAGAGACAGAAATGGAGTGGGAGGGGGGAGTTGGTAGCCAAGGGTGTTGTCAATGCCTAAACGTAAGATAAGAGGGGTGCAGTGGAAGGGATATCGTGGAATGGTAGCGGAGAGGTGACTGAGTGACCGCAAGAGTCGCCCATTGATGGCTGCCACTCCATTAACTCATCTCTTCGCCAAGAGGGGGTCCCTGTACTTGGTTATTCACGTCCCAAACTCAAGAGCATTGTACCACTCTATCTTGCAAGATGAAATAGGGTAGGTCTTTTTAGAGGTACTTGAAGGTTTTCGCTTGCTGGTCGCGCATTAGTGGAGCAGTGTGATTTGCGCAAAGTAGAATTCCTTCAGAGCTTGAGGCGAGAATGTAATTCAATAAATTTTAGAAAAAGGTTTATTTTTCGGTGATTGGAGAGTACCAAAACGAGCCCGGACAAAATAATCCCAGTGTATGATAACAATGGATAGAAATTAAATATTACAATTTCCAAGGAGAAATGAAAATTTGGAATCCTGCTTCGTTAGTCAAGTAAAATGTAATATGTCTCGAATATGGGAGAAATATGGAGCCCAAAATAACAAATTTATATACTTTAAGTAAAGAAAATGGGAAAACCAAATTTTCTAAATAGTCTGTAAACGTGATGGGAGTATTTTTCCTTGTACTATTTTATGAAAAATAGCGTTCCTCTTAACACATAGCATGATGCTCAAGAAAAAAATTAATTGACATATAATTTTCCTACGATACAAAGATTTATTAGTGATGGGAAGAGGTCAAAGTGAATTTACTTTCTACTATTACTATTTACTTTCCTTTTGAAGAAATGTGATCCAAACATGATGATACCCGAGAATTCACCGCCGCAATCAAACAATGCTCCTGAAATCAATAGAACCACCGCTCATTCTAAAACAGTACTGCATGGAAAGGCTACTTCAGTCAGCGTGATCAGTGGCATGCTAATGTTAACATACCAACTCCCATCGGGAATGAGAGCATAGCTGGAGTGGGAACTCTCATGCATGGATGCGCCAATGAGTTCAGAAAACAGAGAATGCCAATTTGAAATGAATCACTCTTGATCCATTTCAGCACTCGCATATCTAGTTCAGTTGGGGCTCTAGATTCTAGTATTTCTTCAGTAATTCAAATGCAAAACAAGGTAATCGATGCGGCTAGTCATTACTTTTGTATACGTCACTATTGACCATGATCATTCAAATGGAACTTGCAATGCAATGGGAATCTCATCCGAAAGAGATGAGCAATTATTTGATGCAATTGAGATTCACTTCTAATCTGAGGCAAAGGTTCGAGTACATCTACCCCATTCTCCATTAGCTCAATATTGCTAAATTTCCGCTCCACAGATCATTTCAAAAAGCGAACAAATGCAAAAATGGGTAAACATAATATAAAATGAGGTCATGTTTGATATCGATTCAAACTAAGCCGTCAACAGAGAACTTTCCTTCATTATAGTTCGTTTTCAATTATGAAAACTGACAATCGTCAGCCGGAGAATGCACGCCGCGTACTGTTTTCTCCGTCAAAAAGGAACTATCCTCTCGAAGAGGAATTTACACTGACCTACATTCAGGAAGAAAAATGACGCTTAATAATGATGAATTGAAACTACTAAAGAAATAAATCAATTATTACATACAATAGTAATTGTATGTAATAATGTATTTAATTAAAATTTATTGCAGAATCGAATTATTTATCTTATTAATAATTTTAATATTATTGCTACTCATGTAGCGTACTGGGTGCTGTTGAGATAAGCGCAATGCGATTTGAACAGGGAGGGAAAATAATAAAATCGGAGCAGGGATGGAACAAGCGCTAAGAAGACCCAGGAGGTGAGAAGTAATTTGCATGTGACAGACTGTTGTAGAAGTGTTTAATTATTTGGTGTGTGTTATATTTTATGAATGAACGAAAAAGATATATGTACGGCCCTGCTGCAGTAGATAACAATAATCACAAAATAAATCCTCTTTGGATTTTTTATTAATAAAAAAACGAAAAACGTCTGATATCCTATGAATTACAATATAATTCAAGATAAATTGTGAATAAAATGGAAAGGAATTATCCTACTTTTAACACTAGTTCCCATTTAACACTAGTATCCATTGATTGAATCATTCACTCTGCTACGATTCGAATTGAATTGGACACAATGGCAAGAAAATATAATTTATTACGTAGGTAAATACTCCAAACCTTCTTTCCTAAGTTAATTCAATACCGATCGTAAATAGACTCTTTGCGAGGAAATTTTGCCTGGTGAATGGCATTTCATGATCTGGTTCAATAAAGACTGAGAGCTGAAATTTTTATAAATATTTAATGGCAATGGGTGAAAAATGATAGGTTGATTGCAAAAAATAAAGGGCAACAGAATAAGTATATTTCTTCCTTACAATTGATTTTAGCCATGGTGAAATGAGAGAAAATAATTGTGCTTTTATGCAAAGCTTACGTGCATTTTTTTCTTTTGGTCATGTTTCCCCTTTGTATAATTTCCCCTTTGATAAACGGCGCTCTTTCCTATTTAATAATATCCACTTATTCTTATTGCAAAATGATTTCCTATTGGCCAGGATACAACTATATAGATCAAGGCTTGGGTTTGTTAAATAAGAGTTTGAAAATAAATTCCCCTATCGAGGTTAATTTTTTAACATATTTGCCTCAAACATCGGAATTGGAATCTTATTGGAATATCCCAGCTTCCAAAAATAAAATTATTTATCCGGTTTCGCAAACATCAGCGCACGATACTTTTTCTTACACAGCTGAATAGCAATGAAATTGTATGAATCTTATTAAAGGGTGAGGAACTTGGGTGGCTACGAAATAATCCTCCCCTGTTCGAGAGGTGACTAAATTGACATCGGAAAAGGGTATGAATACCTTATTATCACTAACGTCACAAAAAGGGTTTCCGAGAAATAAAATCTAAGAAGAACTGAAATTGAAAGTGTTTTTAAAACTCTTGGCTGCGGGTCAATTTGATAAGCTCTTTAAGCTTCGAAGAAATTTTTTGTAGTAAGGACTTCTATCTTGCTGTTCTGTAACTTTGAACACTTTTCTGTGCATTAACTACCCTTGATTCTTAGATATTATTGATTTTATAGTTGCGAAATGTATTGATGGCAACCCTAATTTCACTCTAATATAGCGGACGCTTAGTGCATGCTATGAATTTTGTAAATGAACGAAATAAAATCATATATTATTGTTATTTTTTTTCTTTCGTTATATTACTAATTCTTCACGGCAACTTTTTCGATTCTTACTCTTCTACCATTCCCACCCTTAGCATTCGCATAACTTCGGAATGAGGAAATTTGTGATGAGAAGATATGGAGAGAAAAAAGGAGACAAATGAGATCAGTTTGCGATGACCATTACCCTCGTTTTGTGAGCAGGGGTATTCTTTTTCCGTTGCTCGGGAGGAGATTCGGTCGAGAGGAGAAAGAGACCTTCGGCCACTACTCGCACGGAATCTCTGATTTCGAAGACGATGTCCCTCGTAGTTATTTTATCTGCCGATAGCTTCTCTCCTTTATTTCAAGTGACCGAATCGCAGACGAGATCTCGGGGTGAGTCGACAGAATTATGAACAGTGTAAGAGGTTTTACGGAAAATTGTTCATTTTTTCTTCCTCGTCCGTACCATCTTCGGAATCTCGCGCGTGGCCTCCATTCTCAGTTATTTTTTCCACTCTCCTTTGTGTTTTTTCAATCAAAATCGTGATCTTACGGTCAATGAGGGAGACCATACCTTAATGAATTAAATATTAGAGCTGAAGATTACAAGCAAGGTGCTAGATTGGCTAGGGAATTGATAACCCAATCCATTTTGTGATTGGTATTATTTCTAAGACGGGTGGATTCCATTACGATTGAAAATTTCTCGATTTCGCCTCATGTGTAATACAAGCGGTTTACTGCTTTAATAAAAAACACAATATTACAAAAAAGGCATTTATCGTGTCGTTTTTATTCCCTTGAGTAAAATATTTTGATAAGAAATAATTTTTAATTTTACTGCATTCAAGAAATTTTAAAAAAGGGAGTCTGAGGATCTGAATTTTAATAATAATAATAATAATAATAACATTCATCACTCAATTTTGGAATTGAACAGTTAAAAATTAAAAGAAACACAATATATAGCATTCAAAAATCTGTACTGGATACATGTAGAACAGTTAGATTTTTTTTTAAATGAATTGTAACTTGAGGCAGCGTCTTGGCAAGGCCCGACGCTGGCAGACCTCCAAGTAAATCTTGTGGAATAAAGAATAATGATAATAATTTATTGTTTTGTTTTTTTTTAATATGTAAATATTTTTATTGTTACAGGATAAAATTGTTACATGATAAAAAAAATTGTTTACAATAATACATTTGATAGTTAAAAATATTTTCATACAATAGATCCATACCTATAAAATATTAACCATTCGTTAACAGCCATTCAAATAAGTAGTCATATTGCTTAACATATTACAAAATTTAAAAAAAGTTACAATATATAAAATATTATCTAAAAAAAGATATTGTCATTATATAATTCAATTCAATTTAGTATATATTCCAATTAAACATTCAGGTTTTTTAAATATTTACATTTGAATGAAAGCTACATTATTTGCATTTTAATGGTCCCGCTAAGCATTAAGCTTATCAGCAGGTTCCATTATTATCTTTACTTTTACAAAACATTTATTAAGTGTTAACACATAGACAATATACATATACCCCCTAACCACATAGTAGTATTACATTATGGCATTCAAAAACATATCTAAGAGATAATAAGACAACCGTTTTACGATCTCTCCAGTAGGTGCTTTTTTAGTTTACTTTTTAATTCCCTAATAGTTTTTATTCTCTTCAAGTTATCTGGTAACTCGTTTATTGCCATTGGGATTTTAATATTCATTACACCTTTACCATAGTTATTATTATATTTCGGTACATAGTAATGAGTAAGATTTCTCATTTCCATGGAGTGTTTGTAATCTTTGTGAATCTTTAATGTATTGTTGAAATAATTATTAATTACTAACACATAAATGTACAGGTCAGTAACCTTTAGTATACCGAGTTCTTCATACAAAGATTTATTATGATCAGGAGAACCCTTGAGGGAAATACCTGCATTCTTATGATTTGTTGTTGATTCAATCCCTGCGTGAATTAATTTGAGTATTTTTTTTTTTAGTTTTTAACAGAGTGTCCTGATAGTATTGTGCAGTACTTCCCCAAATGGTAATTCCGTAGCGTAGTATTGATTCAACCAGTGCGTGATATATCATAATCTTTGTTTTCTTTGGAACTAGGGTATTAATTTGATACATCTGATAATTAATTTTCCTTAGTTTACTGTTCATTTTAACTATGTGTCTATCAAATTTCAAATACTGATCAATGGTTATACCTAAGTATTTGTAATGTGTAACCTGTTCCAGAGGAGTGCAGTTACAAGTGCTAGAAAGGCCCTTTTTATGTAGACATTTATGGTCATGTATATAGAGTATAATGGGAGTAATCTTAAATCCTACATTAGTAATTTGCATAACTTTTGTTTTGTTAGGATTTATTGTTAAATCATGATCGTGAGACCATGCAGCTATGTTTTGCAGATCTTCTTGCATGTAGTTTACTGCTGGAGTGTAATCTTTATGGTTTGTAATTATAACCACATCATCTGCATAAAGTAGAATTTTACCGTACTTAATTGCTTTAAATATTCCATTCACATAAATGTTAAACAATATAGGTCCCAGTACTGATCCCTGAGGTACTCCATATTGAGTAATCATGAAATTACTCTGAACATTATTAATCCTGACTGCTACTTTTCTATTTGTCAAATAACTCTTAAACCAATCTAAGACATTTCCTCTTATTCCAAATTCTTGGAGATCCTGTAGTAGTATCTCATGGTTTACAGTATCAAATGCTTTTTTGTAATCTATGAAAGAAACAATTACATGCTTGTTCTTGTTTAGACAAGAGTTCACAATGTCAGCAAATGTTTCAAGAGCTTCTCTTGTACCCTTACATTTCTGAAAACCATATTGATTTTTATTTATAAGTCTGTACCGAGTACTTACTGTAATAATAATAATAATAATAATAATAATAATAATCTTTCTTATACAAAATAAATGGTTTTAATGTCTACTCCTCACTAAGGGAAGGTAGAAGAGGTGGAGGTATTCTACTGCACATAAAACAAGATTTTAAGTTCGCTGATGAAAACTTTAAGATGATAAATTCGGAATCAATTATAGGGACCCTAAATATAAAAGGTAAAACTATAAAAATAATGGCTATATATAGGCCTCCTGATCAAAATGTTTTGCATTTCCTATAGGAGCTAGAAAACATTGTCAAGATGTCCAAAAACAAGAAGTCCATCATCATTGGTGACATAAACATAAATCTTAAAAATAAGCACTGTGCAAATACTGTAAAATATACAGAACTTCTCTTGTCACATGAGTACCTGTCATTAATTAATGCATATACAAGGGAAGAGATCAAAGATGGTCATCTGGTTCAATCATGTATAGATCATATACATTTTAATGGACATTCTAACTTAGTTAACAGTTTTATGATAAGACATCGACTTTCAGATTGTTACTTAATCGGTCTGTCCTTCATAGACCAAAAGAAAAAAACAAGTCCGGGTCAGTCAGCTGATTGTAAAAATTATAGACGTAGGAAAATAGAATATACTGACAATAGTAAGGTGGACCTACAGATAAATGATTATAAATGGAGCACTGTAGTGGAGGAGAGCAACCCTAATATTATGTTTGCAAAACTTAGTCTGATATTCAATGACATTTATGAAAAATCAAAGGTAACCTTCAAGCCTATAGGGCGAAGGAAAGAAAATAAATGGATGAATGAAACTATCTACAAATTAATATTAGAAAGAGATAAGGCCTTTAAAAAATGGAAAAATAGCCCCAGAAATAATTTTCTCAAAGAAAATTATAAAAGCATAAGAAATTAAACTGTGAAACATATTAGGAAAGCAAAAATTTATCACTTTAATACCAAGGTATCAAATATACAAGATAATAGGACACTTTGGAATGAAATTAATAGAGTGACAGGTAGGAATATTAGCAGATGTAATGATGATACAATATTTAGCCACTTAGTTAATGCTTTTAATGAGCAAGAAATATGTAATAAGATTTTGAAACAATTTTTAATAAGAAGCGAAGAGACTAAATGTACTTGTGGACAGAAATTTTATGATGACATTAATTTCCATAACTTATGTAGTATTTTTTTACCGGAAACCACAGAGGATATTATTAAAATAATTGTAAAAGAGCTTAAAAATAAGGGACCTGGTCAAGATAGAATCAGAATCAGAGATATCAAGGCAAACCCTATACTTCTTCCTGTTATAACTACTCTTGTAAAAAGAAGCATTACCCAAGGAATAGTGCCTGAGGGGCTAAAAATTGCATTGGTTAGACCTATATATAAAGGTGGATCCTACAAAGATTTTGCTAATTACAGACCTATCTCCCTGCGACCAACTATCAATAAGATTATGGATAAATATGTGGCACAGTATCTAACAAATTTCTTGAAAAAACATAAAATAATCTCAGACTACCAATATGGATTTGTGGAAGGTAGAGGAGCTAAAGATGCACTTGAAAATTTTGCCGACATAATAAATACCAACCTTGATAAGAATAATAAAGTAGTAGTCACATATGTGGATTATAAAAAAGCTTTTGACTCTGTCAATTTGCCCACATTGCTGCATATACTGCAGGATATTGGAATTAGAGGGTATATCCTGAAATGGTTTAGATGCTATCTCCTGCAGAGGAGTATCAGGGTGAAATTTAAAAACTGTATTGGAAACCAAGGAAATGTAGAATATGGTGTACCTCAAGGTTCTCTTTTAGGACCAATATTTTTTACTGTGTATATTAATAGTATGTTTAAATGTATTTTAAATTGTAATATTTTACTTTATGCTGATGATGTTGTATTGATATCTGCCCATAGAGATTTAAATACTGCCATTGCCTACATGCAAAATGATGTAAATAACTTAACAAAATGGTCACATGACCATGTACTCTTCATCAACATGAAGAAGTTCAAAGTTATGTCCATAGCCAATAATGCAGCTAACGTTCAACAGATTCACATAACAATACATGATTATAAATGCCTGCATACTGAAATAACCAAGTCTGTGTGTAAATGCAACAAATTAGAACAAGTAACACAATATACGTATCTCGGTATCATAATAGATCAGACATTCAAATTTAGGGAACACTGTGAGAAGATATGTAGTATATTACGAAAGGTTAGTTATCAAATGTATCATATTAGAGATTTATTGCATATTAAAGTTAAAAAGATGTTGTATTTCGCAACAGCTGAATCAATATTAAGATATGGTGTTACTATTTGGGGTAAAACCAGTAGGGTATATAAAGTAAAACTATACAGTACACAAAACCGGATCATCAAAGCGATTACTTACAACAAAAAAATGATAATAACATGTCAGCTAACTCAGACTCTCACGATACAAATTATTTCTATAAAACACTAAGAATACTACCACTCGAAAAACTTCTAACCTATATTTTAGTAATAGATAATTATTTTTCTAATAAATACAAAACACTGAAAGACAATTTTCATAAAATGGAAAATAGGAATCTATACCAATATAAAATCCCCAAATGCTTCAATCAATACGGTGAAAAAAAAAATGGTGGTTACCGTTCATAAATTGTTTAACAAATTACCTAAAGAAATGCATGGTTTAACCACATATTCGGATGTCAAAAGTAAACTTTTAAATTATCTACTTGAGGACTTTAATTTTTAATTTTAAGGCAATATAAGTTTTTTTATCTTTTCTTTTATTGTTTTTAGATGTTTTTAACTTCTTGTAAATGAATTATGGAGAACCTGCTGATGAGCCTGTTTTGGCTCAGAAGGTCTCCTAATTGTAAAAATATTTTTTTATTCTAAAATATTGTAATATCAGGGTTTTTCTCTTTTATCTTCTGTTGCCCAATAAGTCAAAATATGTGTTGGTTATATAGTGAAAAGCGTGTTAAGAATTTGTAAAGGGAATGTTTTTAATGTATTATATGTATTTTAATATTTGAGATATGTATTTTATTAGTATTGTAATGTGTTTATAAACATTAATAAATTATTTAAATTATAAAAAAAAAAATAATAATATTAATTTCGTTTATTTTCGTGAGTATTGCGGCCTGTGAGAAAATAAATGAACAACTTTTTACGTTTTCAGCATCGGTACATTCACAGAAGAAAATAAATAAATAATTAAAATTTCAGACAAAACATCATGTGCATATTACCAATAGTATGAAAAACTTCCGCCAAAACAATATTTTCAACAAAAGAAAAAATAAAACTTCGATATTACAGACTAATTACAAGAATCTAGGTTCATTATGTCAATAGTGTGAAAAAAGCAATATGTTTTTTTTCCAAAATGAAACCAAAACATTAGGATAAGGCCCAAGTTATGACATATTGATTCTATTTTTCTTCACAAATTGATTTTTAACTAGATTTGTTTTGTACGTTCCATTCATTTACTTATTTAGGAATATCGCTATGTAAGGAGCCAAATAACTTAGTTTTTGTGAAAATAATAGTCGTATCTGGAAAAAAATTAAAATATAACTTGACAGGTTTAAATAAAATTCTTCTGCTTACTAATCTTCAATGTGAAACTTAAATTGGAAATGACCTTTTCTAGAATCAAAATGAATTAATTTTTTTGTTTTTCACACATTAACTTGGTCATTTTCTTGAATTTTAAAAAATTGGGATTTTAGAGTTTACACTGGGTAAGAGCAGTTTAGTACTTCCAGAGCAGTTATCTCCAACCTCCAACCTCAGTTGCTATCGAAATGATCCCCCGACAGAATATTTTGTGGGTAGGGTGGGGAATGGTGGGACAGGAGGGTTAGGGGGAGGGGAAGGGTTAAAAAGATCTGAAATCGGCGAAAGAGCAATTAGAGATGAAAGAGAGTTCAATGGAATATTCAGATGGGATGCCTATTAGGAGATCGCGGGCAAAAGATATTTTTTAAATGTGGTGGACCCTCAAGTTTCCACTCACATTATGCCTTGAAAACTTACACGTAGGTTCATGAGTGCATCATTCGTATAAAAAGTAATTTTCTGTGTATGCATAGCGTTCTCTTGATTCTGTTTGGTTGCTCTTATGCTCAAAGTAGTCTTGGTGTTTTGATGATCGAGTTCGTACAATGTAAGTAGTTAGTACTATTGCAAGAAAAAGCATTGTTATCAGAAGGAGACTAAATATATTGTATTAAAAACAATATATTTAGTCTCAAATCGATCGAAGTTGACCATTAATATAGTTCAAGAACCAATCTCATGTTCCGAGGTAAGAATTTGTTGTTCTTTCATTTTATATTGACTTTCTAAAAATTTTTGAATTTTTTGTCCCTAGCTGCATTTACTAATTATTGCAAAATACTTCAATAATAATTTCGGCACAAGGCAATTTATAATTGAAAATAAGCAAATTTTACGATGAAAATATTTATCAATATATGAAAGATTTTCAGTTTAAAGCTATTTTTGTAGGGGCTTTATAATAAGTCTTTAGCTATAAGATAGTAAGAAGAACATTGAGTGAGGCATTAAGCTTGCTTGAGTGCTACGTCGTACGTCTTGTATTAGTAATCTTTTATCAAGTCCCCACTCTCCACAGGTTTCAGTGGTTTGATGGGTTTGCATCCCTATCGCCGTTTTGCGGGTAAGCACAGGGTGACGAGAGCATGGCTTTAAATCTGGATGTAGGAGGACAGGGGGTCGGGGCCCCGGTGGGAGGGTCGAATGGGACAAGGGCAACCTTCACCCCCCGAGACTCAGGCGGTGAAGCGGACGGGGCACTTCCACGTAAGCAGGAAACACTAAATGTATGAATATGGACCCCTGTGCAACAGAATGGTAGGAAGGAAATTTAGTGGACTTCGCATCCCTTGACTGAATGGGAATGTGGTCAAGGGTCACCTCTGCGGTGCTCCTTCCGCCCTTCCTGTTCAGCCCTCCTTCGTTAAGTCTCCCGCCCATTGCCATGTTAACACTCCTGCCGTCCCAAAATTCCCCTTATGCCTCCCTTGAGTCTTTATACACACCTCACATTAAACAATATATTGGTTATGTCAGCTCCTCTGGATTGCTTATTGCAATTATAGCTTAAAAAGGCATATCATTTTATTTTATTGTCCTTGTAGTGGTTGTGAAGAATAATATACTAAAATATTGGGATGTTATCATGATGGGTGATTAGATTTTCCTTTATCATATAAACTAGAGAGGTATCAGAAACCAGCTTATTTTCCATTAAGGGTTGATATGTTAACGAAATACAATTAAAACACTAAATGATGACCTTGGGCTTGGGTAATTGAAAAAAACTAGAAAAATTGAAGGGAAAAAACATTTGTTAATAGAATTTACACTCAAGTTATGTCATTCAGCAAGAAATAGTATTCCATGGAAAATGTAATGTCTTATTCTATTGAAACTTTCAGCTTTGGGTACGCGCAGACGTACTTCAACCGTAAAATGTTCTGTTTTAAACAGGTATAAGCTAAAATTATAGTTCTCTCATCCATTTTCCTTCAAGCAGTTTGTCTCACCAAAGTTCCTATAAGTTAGTGAAGCATATTTTCACTGTTCCAGAGTGTTCAAAACTTTGCAACTCGATCTGAGTTTTCAGCTAAGTGAAGCACGGCATTCCCCTGATACAATTTTTTTCGTCTCAGAAAACAGGCAGTTGATTAAGGAATAGCTCTCTAAGTTTACCTACGAGTCACATAATTCAAGTTAGTTTGAGGGAAGTTAGTTTTGTCAGAGGAAGAAGGAACGGGATTGTGCGTCCCTAGACTGAGCGAGAATGTGGTCAAGGTTCACCGCTGCGGAGCTCCGTCTGCCTTTTGTGTTAACCTTCATTTAATCTCCCACCCGAATGGACATATTAACTCTCCTCCCTTCCAACAATTTCCCGAATGCCACCTTACAAAATACGACTTCATTAGAAGCTTACGTTGAACATTTTCCCTGTTCTGTTAACTTCCATGGATTGCGAACAGTGGTGATGTGAACTTTAAATTACTTGTCATCCATAATAATTTAATAGTATTTGAAGAATGTAATAATAAAATGTTTATTCTTCAATTTATGAGTTACTTCATTATTCTATAAAGTATAATCTGAAGGAGTATAAATTACATAAGTTTTCTGCTGAGTTGTTGAGATAATTGATTTATTTATGAAAATGAATCAAAACGGTGATGAAATCCTTGTATGTAAAAAATGTATCACCAACAATGTTGAGGTAAAGGTAAATAAAATGGGGGCTTCCAAAAACCAAAAATGCATTACAACAATCTCTGAGTATTGAAAGGAGGTGACAGCTAGTTGTGGGAAATTACGTTGGAGCAATTCAAAAAACTCCTAAGCTAGTCGATGCATTTTTATTTAAACTTATTCCTCACTTCCCATCAGAGTATTAAGCAGGAGATACGAGAGAACGTTCGAGAAAATGACTCGCAAGGCGGTGAGGCGGCAAGACGTGCCACCTGGGTGTTTGGTGGGTTTTCAAGGATAAAGGCAAGTTGGAGATAAACTGTGGGTGTTTCTCCAATTTGGCGGGTGCGAGGACGATGACCGTCTGAGAGACAGCGGGAACAGCTACGAGAGGCAATTCCGGAGACTCAAGGGCCAAGAAGATTTTAATGACCAAAGTTTCGCCGCCGTCACAATAGTCCTTATTTACCTACTCCCCAAAAATATTACGTGATATCAAATTACACTGGGCAATATATATATTATGATACTCAGGTAGGTCGAAGGGAAGAAGAGTCGAAACTTCGTGCTAAGAATTACAGTTCAGTTTGGGCTTAAAATAACTAAATTTGGCTCTATTTCAGCGCAAAATAAACTTAAAACTATCATTTACAATACATTTAATTTTTTAAAGCATAACGTTCACGAATTTCAACGCCGTAGTGTACCAAAATATTCTTTCGAACTTGTGCAGTAAAAATAAAAGATAGCTTCATTTTAAACATGTCATCGGAACAAATATGCAATATTCCAAGATTTTAAAAAATTCCCCAACACTATCACATGTCTTTAAATAGTTTTAATTTTAAATGAAATTTTTATTTTAAAAAATTGTCATTTTTCATTTAAATTTTAACCCGTACCGAGACAAACATTTTCAATCGCGAGGTATAATGGTCAATGTTTGTGCAATAAAAATACAAGATAGCTTCATTTCAAACATGACATCGGAAAAAATACGCAATATTCCTATGTTTAAAAAAATATGGCTTATTTTGAATAGTCATCTAACAATTGCGTATCAAAGATTTTTATATTGATGAAAGAACTTCACCAACTAGATTCAACTGCTACCTTGCGTCTATAACACTATATATTTTGTGAGGCTTTATTCTCCAATTTAAGATTTAATTAATCTTTCGTTCTGCACTGCCACATATATTGCTCCTCTTCCATAGTTGTTTATGTTATAGATAATACAAACGCGTGATCCATCAAATTATTTGTTCATCATTCATTGTGTCTGATCCATCAATTCATGTTTGTGATTTAAATTCTCTAAAGTACATAATGATGCCGAAAGCAATTCACCGATTCGACACCGGAAAGAGCTTCAGTCTACGCTAACTATTTAGAATATTGCATATATCTATATCTTTGTTTGATATTTTAAAACTTAGGGCGTGCTTTATCCATTCATGACAATGAAAAAAGATATGTTGTTTCTGATTTTGCTGGGAGTTAATTTTCCCTCTTGCGTGATATTTTTACGTTTCAATTAACCACCGAATTCATGTTTGTGATTTATTATTTTGTGGGTCATGCTATCACGAGTATTGGTTGCTTAAAGTGATTAGGCTTTAAGTTTGTTGGCTTTGGAACGTATAAATGCCGAGAAACTGAAATTTAGCCGTTGGAAACAGAAATATCAATTTTTTAAGCCATTTAAATCTATCTGAGAGTTTTTAAAAGGAAATAATAAAAAAATAAATACAAAAATCCTAAAACTAAATTAGTTTCAATGTTCCAAAGAAATCACTGACATATGTTTATGATATAAATGTGATATTTCATAAGAAGAACCTATTGCTAACTGTAACGTACCATTCCTTTCGCAGACTCCCTCCGCCAGCTCCGTTGTGGTTTTGATCAAGCCGTGAATCATTGCGACCCCACTTCCGCTAACCAACCATTCATTTCCTCCAACTCACACCATTTTTCCTTTGTGACTCCTCCCCATACCTCTCACTCGATTCCCCCACCCGCCGTTTTCCCCAGCGATGTCGATAAATAAAATTCACCACTCTCTCCCCCCTTCCTCCTTCCGAAGCATTTATCGGAGAAAAATATGCATATTGTTTGCTTATCCGCTCTATTTTTCCCTATGGCAACCACTTCGAGAGCTAAAATACCTCCCTATTTCATAACTAAAACTATGCGAACACAAGCGAGCTTCAACCCTATCACTTCTAGAATCATGCATTTTGAGTTTTCTTGGAATTTGGTACTCCACATTTTAACACTAATATTTGTTTTTAAGCCGATTAATGTTTTTCTACTTCTTATTATGCTTTATCCTGCATTTTATCAAGACAAAAATTGGCTGAAGAGTAATGTATTGGAGAATGCTACACAAGTTACTCTCCTCCTGGTGTCTTGTCGTATTATAGAGAAAAAATGAGGCAGCCATTCCCTATCTCTCTATCCTCACCACCGTTGGCTCGTATATTCCTTGCTCCCTACGGACCCTGAATACCCCAGTGGTGCAGTCGTCTGGAGAAAGAGTTGTTCGAAAGTTAGGGGTAAGATATCTTATACTGATTGATTTTTCTCTTAATTTGCCATTCGCAAATGAGTTTTATCTTCTTTAATTGCTTTCTTTTCTGTGGGCTATATCCTGCATGCTAACGGGCTAATATCTCAGGAAAGAGCATACTCTGAACTAAGCCACAGACGCGTGAATTACATAATTACCGTATAGATGGGCCAATTCCTTTCCCTCGACCGTCTCTTATTCCGATAATTTTGCTTTGGGAGTGTCCGAAGGCTTCAGTCGGGATTTGAACCCGCGACTCTTCGTAAATCAGCCAAGCGCTCAACCCACTAGGCTCCCACATTCCACTTTTATTACGCATATTTATTGTATGTATACTGCCACGCGGGATGTTTGGCTGGTCTGTGAAGCGTGGAAGCTCAGCGTGTTGCGTTTACTTTGGTGGTCGGGCGTAGTCGGACGGCACGGGAGAGATGGGTATGTCCGCATCCCGCTGCCAAGAGGCTGGAAGCTACAACAATCCTCCCCAAATATTTCGGTGGTTGGCAAAAGGATCCTTATATTTCTGAGGAATTGTAAAAACTTGGGAAAAAATAGTAAAGCTTGCAATTGACATTACTTTAATGGGAGACATTTTCCTGCACCGGTAAACGGCTAACATGTAATTCAGTCATGAATGGAACACCCAATAAAAGAAACATCTTTATATTACGAATACTATCGTAAGAATTATAAAATAAGTGGAAATATCTTTCAGTGTGTTATCACAAGCAGTAGTAGCATCATTATATCAGCAAAATATGGCATTTATGATAGAAAATACATATTAACACCTTCATCAGTAATCACCGTTTATATTGCCTCCAATATTTCATCAGAATCTTCATTATATCGACTTGGTAAGCACAAAAAAATGTTTGCTACCTAGTCTCATTTAACAAGATTATTTTTTCTGCCGCGAGTTTCAATGGTTAGTATAGCTTGTATTTCCGCATGTTTCAGTTGAAAATAATGACTCAGAAAGTTATAATAAGCGTTTTCTTTATGTCAAAAAATCTTCACACAAAATTTAGCGGAGTTCAGTTCAATTTCTTGCATATTAACTCGCAATTTTTGCGTTTTAAAATGCTGTCAATCCATCTTAGTTTTGTGCATGCAAACTTTTACATGCATGCTTCGTTGTTACTTAAACCATAAAAGTGAATATAAAAACGTAGCATGCATGTAAAATATATTGGAGGGAGTACAGGGCAGTGCATAAGCGTTCCCGAGGCTTTTGCTCGTCCACTCTTTCGCCTCAAACTCGCAATCATTTAAACGCTTGGATGACTGCGTTGAGGGGGAGGTTGATAAGCGGCAGTGAATGAGAAGAGGGTGGAGGTAGGGAGGGAGGAGTTGCAGCGGCCGAGTGCAGGGCTTTCCCTGGGCAGGAGGATCGGGATGACGGGTCGTAAGTAATGTTTAGGTCCCGCAGCGCGGCAGCATCGCAAGGGGCGGTGGAAGTCCCTCATCCCGTCGCCACTCGGGTGCGTCGTCCCATGAAAATATCGCACAGCGACTAGGTGGCGCCTTTATCGTCGGTGGACGCCATGACGCGACGTCGCCTCAATACCCCGCCCAATCCTTTCCTCTCTCCCAAATACCCAGTATTCCTGTCGAACGTCCAGTTTTAGCACCACCCACACTCTCGCCAGCTCCTTCCCAGCGGAGTAAAATTTTATGCTCCGATTCGCTCCATTTTAAGTGGTCAGAGCATAGGAAAAGAGTTAGGCAATACTTTAGGTAGAATTGAAGCTAAAATGTGAAAATAATTAGGAATTCCAGAAACATTCAACGGTCTATTTCCACAGTTGATAAAATAAACGCATCAATACTGGTCGACCGGTCAGTATTTCTTTTTTTGAAAAAGAAATTATAAAAAAAATTGATGGCGGAGAAGGAAGGCTTCTTTCAGCTTAATCCGGTAGCTATTTTTCACTACTAAAGATATTCAACAATTCAAAAACAAAATTGAAAATAGTTGTTACTCCACCTCACATACCATCTAGCCATCAAAAATTTGATATTGGGCGTACAAAACACAGTAGCATAAAAATATTGTAACTGGAAAAAGAAACATAAGAAGAATAAAAAAGAATGATATCAATGGAAATGTTTTTACCAATTCATGCCAACATAATTTAGCCTAACCTACAGTAATAGAGTTGATCTCATTTTTTTCTAAGATAAGTGCTCACATGCATCATAATCTTCTTGGCTGTGAGTAATAGCTGTAGATATTACATTTTCTATCAATGCATTTCGCATAATCTGGACCAGAACATCTAGTCCAACCACAAATTCTATATACAGAGCGTGTTTATAAAGATCAAATGGTGGACGACCAACATGCCTTTAATGTAAATTAAAAGAGAAAAATTAATGTGTTATCTCCTATTAATGTCAATTTTCTTATACATTCATAAGAATAGATTAACTACAATTACAAGAGTCTTTGCATAAGTTTTATTGAAAAATCGTTTTTTAATTTAATTTTTGTTTACCTTAGATTCCTATATTGTGTAAATGCGATACCCCACGATTTTGGATTGTACAACATATTCTTGAAACAAGTAGTCATCTATTAATACTAACCCAACCAACATACAAGCCTCTAAAACATTAAAATGCAAAGTTTCCATACATAATGACAATGAGAATGAATTTAGTATTAAGAGCATCATTTTTTACGATTGAGATGACGAAGCAAAAACGGTTTAAGAAACCCGGAATATCGAGCTGAAGGAGAAACAAACTCAACATTTCAAGAGCATACATAGGTATTAAATCCGTTCATAGACATATGCTAACATAGGGAATGAATTAAGAAAGTCAATATTGGCAATATTAAGATAATTTACATCATGATTATGAGCCGATGAAGCTGGTTGAAGTTATTTGAACTATTACTTCTTTTTTTTTTTAAGTTTCCTTATTACTGCTAACGGAGATGGTTTGGATTGTTAAAAGCATTGAAACGTATGCGAAAGAATGCAATAGCTCTAAAATAGAAATGTGAGAAGTACTCTTCCCTCTTGCGTAATTGGCACGTGAACACTCATCTTCTGCGTGAAGTATATTTTGTCCGGTTCAATTCGGTTCAAAGAACCATATATTGGATCGCTCGGCCGATCGTTTTTTGCGCCTTTCTGACAGTGGTCACTGTGTAGAGGCTTAAATGCGTTGGTTTTACTACAGAGATTTTGTAAATGTTGACTGCGTCATAAAAACTTATTTTTCTTCCAACATGGCCCTTGGTCGCTGCACCAAAGATTTTACGAGTGGAAAGTCTAGCTATAACCAGCGGCCATAAAAATTTTACTTGGTGATCAGGCAGCTCAAGCGTGTGATCCTTAGCCTAAAAATTTATTTAATGCCTCAATTAATGATCGATAACCTTCGATTCGTTTTTTATAGATCCCATACCCTTACGGATGAGAGAATTCGGATTGGATTTAACCCTTCCTAAAATTCTACTAAAAGTTACTTAATGACTTACATGAATCTCGTTCTTATGTTAAACTCAAAAATTTATTTAATACCGCAATTAATATGATTTGATTCGTTTTTTTTATATTCCATACCCCTGCGATATAAAGATCATTTACATCATAAAATTTACATTACCGCTCCCTGGTGCTGAAATTATGCATTAAAAATTGACTATACATTAAATGGTTAAAGCAAAATAAATTATACTCTCAAAATATGTTCCGGTATTAATTTTGGAAATAGATTTGCCGTACAAACGATTTGAAGTTCATGATTAAATTTAATATTATTCAATGCGCTCCAAATTAAAAGCAAAAATATTTAAAATGGGTATATCCAAATGGGCATTACTCTCTAAAACTGTCTCTAAAGAAAATTTTTAGCTAAGAATATTAAATATGCAAGTAGAATTAGATATTTTAAGAGTTCTAAATTATATTTTACTTGGGCTATTTGATTCAACAGAGGATATTTAGTTATATCTCTTGATTTTGCTATCTCTCCGCGAATAATTCTTGTGAATTCTAACAAGGCTCACTTCGTGGCAATTATTTCCTACACTTATATGTGGTATTAGGAATACGAGAGTTTATAAGATTGCATTTTGGAATACTTTAAAGATTTTTAATGATATACTGCTTCAATATTTGCCCAAGGTATTGATTTTTTGAAGAAATGCATGCATGAAATAGCTTTTCTTTGTGATAGCACTTATTCGGGAAATTTGGGAAAGGTTTAGGATAACCAACTGCCTCTCTAAGGAAGAGATTATACGAAAACATCCTTCGGGCCATTCAAGATAATAACGTTTGATGTGTTTAAACAATTATTGAAAAGAAATAATTTTTGGAAGTACCAACACTTCTTATTTTCTCATTGCAAAGGTAACGCATATAATAGTCTTATCTCGTGATAGTTTCTCCATGGCACAAATTTAGTTCGTAGATAACATATTGCTGGCCCATAAATTAGAAATGATAAAAACATTAAGGGCTCCTCGATATGGGTCCGAAGCATATCCGTAATTATCCACTCGATATTTTCAAGGGTGGTAAAAATCATCAATTAATAGTTTAAGCTATAATTTGACTCATATGCAAATGTAGTAACTCGCACCGAAGCTAAAATGCGTACATAATTATTAAATTATCTCAATAAAATATATGTTAATGAGTATTTTATCGTAGGCCACCGTTCCTACGAATCTCATATAATTTCTATCCTAAGAACTCGATGTGAATAAACTTTATCAACACTTTTTAAAGTGGAAATATATTTTATACACTTTTGTGAAAATTACAGGAATGCACTTATAAAATATGCAATCGCTTTTCACAAGGGGAAAATACAAAAACAAATTTCACTGAAACTAACAAAAACACTATGCATTGATTAAAATATGGCAAAATAATGAGGTTTTGAGGGATAGCATAGAGTGCCGTAGGGAATTTACTCAGTACGGCGAAACATTAAATTTTGTCTGTTGAATTATTTTAGTGAAAACATCGTTTGAGACGTTTAATGGTATAAGAAACTCGACAGTATGTATTTCTTCTACTATTTCTACTACTTATTCCATAATCATTGTCACTTGCAAGTCTGGAAATGTATTTCATAGTTCTCATAGGCATATATCTCAGTTCTCTGGCAGTACCTCAGGCAGTTCTCTGGAATTATCCATTCGTGTGACAGGGAGAAATAAAGATCTCAAAATGGGCCAACGTATGAATTTAGAAGAAAACAGAAAATTGTGAGAGTTAAATTTTCCCTCATTGCCTGCCAACGATAAATATTTCAACTTGCGTCGGACGTAACAAAGAAAAGTAATTGTGAAGGCGACTGCGATTTGGAAGGCTGCAGTGAGGTAAACAAGGTCATTTGATGGCAAAGAAAGCGCGTCAAAATACTCTCCCAGCTCATTCAATTCATTATTCGCAGGGAAGAAATGAATCCTTGTCAGACGATCTGTGGAGATAGTACAAATCGCTTTGGAGGGTGGCCCACCGCAGAGTGACATTTCAGAACATTAAAATTAGCTAAGGGCGGCAAAAATGTGGTGTGTTGTTCGTGTGCCTGGCAGTACTTTCGCACACTCTCAAAATTCCCAACCGGAGTGAGTCTGGGAGTAAAATTGCCTCAGCGTCCGTACAGAGATGAATTCATGCAGTTCTAGTGAGAGTAATTAGCCACCACAATGCTACGGACAAACATCTCAGTCACGGGGTTCATTACCAGCCATAAAAATGCCAACTTATCTGTCGATTAGGTTGAATGTTATGCCCTAATATATTGTATACCCTCTGTGAATAAATTCGGTGATACTACTATATTGTGACGTTAAATTAGAATTTATGTTTGTGCAAAGCGTGAGTAATTCTTTTAAGATATATTTCACTTACATTGTAAATGATACGTTTTGGAACATTATCTTTTTACTCCATATCCTTTCATAAATTAAGCAAATTATTAAAGTTATGCAAATGAATTGCATGTGTTGGCTAAAACTAAGACTTAAACTTATGAAACTGCATAAAAATGATCCAGGCGGAATATAATTTCAAAGCTGAACAATGCTGAAATATGTGAGATTAAACTCTGTAGGTACATCCCTTCTCTGTTATTGGGAATGCTGACCTGAAATTTCATTATTCTTTTAATATTAACCATGCTAATCAAAGCCGTCAATCTGTGAATCAAATTAAAAAGGGTTCCGATAAGGTTTTAAATTCGTCATTTGACCGTCATTCGTCAAAAAGCCGATGACATTCAGTGCTTATGGTTGACGAAATATGTATCAGTGATTTTTCAACTTTTTTCTCTGCCATCAACATTGGGATCCTAGAACACTGAGATTAATGACGGCAGTGAAAGAAATTATATCGGAAATCCCGGGGGAAAATTCTCTTCTTGAGTCCCTTCAAATGGGCGATAAAAATTTCCTCTCCCATTTTAGAGGGTCTCCGGCGAACTCCCTCCACTCGACGAGGTTGAATAGCATCCTTAAGACGACTTTCCCTTTCCCTTCTACAAGCAGTTGCCTCGGTGTCCCGTACCACGGGAGGAAGACTTCGGAAAGTGCTCTTTCTCCATTTTCCTCACTGCTCTCTCCCCCAATCTTCCTTCTCCTCCGCATCCCAACTTTTCAAGTCCTCCGTAGTGAACTGAATCCTAAAACATACCTCACATTTTCCAACCTCCTCTACCAACGCAAACCTCGCGCCATGTTCTTAGATTTTAGGGGTCGGTATGGCTTTTCTTTTCGATTCGAAATTTCGGCAAAATATTTTGACGTAGATCGAGATTCAAGTGATTTCAGAGGGAGGTGGGGAGACGTGTGACCGAGGAGGCCCCTAGCGGAGGGAGGGATTGTGTGGGAGGGATATAAACTATATTTATTCGAGGTATTGGTGCTTGATGAAGAATTAGTTGGTTGTGCGAGTTTTTTATTTCTTTCGGAGGATTTTGTGGTGGAAGAGGCGGAGACTTGGAGGTTGTTGCGGAGCGAGAAGTTGTGGTATAGATTTTCCGGACAGCGATGCGATTTCTTTGTAGCGTGTGTGTGTGTGTGCGTAGTGTATTGGGTTGCGTGTTAACCAGGGACAAAAAATGAAACTTGTTGGGCACGATAGCGTAGTTGCGAGGCAGGAAATGGAAATGTTTGGAAATTGATATTTTGCCCCTCCTCTCTCTATTTATTACTTTAGTAAATGCATAATATCTTCCCTAGACTAATTATTCCCCAATTAATGCAGTTGAAAAAAGATTATCGATTTCGGGAGAAGTATGATTATTTGATAAGGTTGATAAATATCTGCCTGACAATTTTTTATCTGTTTATTAATTGTGAGAGAATAAAACTCAATTTACATATGATAAATTTCTTTACATGTTAAATAAGTTTTTTTTCATGGAAGACAACCGAGAAAAGTCCCCCAAATGTGAAATAGCATTCTGAATTCCGATTATAGTTGTTCAGATAATGAAAGGAAAATGTACGCTGCTTCCGAGGAAGCAATTAGAGTGGAAATCAACCAACCAATGAAGATCTCTGTACTCTTCAAGAATATATTTCTTGTTGAATATTATGAAATAGTAATTTATGCTTGAAACTTTAAGCAGTAGTTCCCATTAATGAGATAATTAGCTCTGATAAAATGTACAAAGAACTAATTATCGCAATAATGGGTACCGTAACATGAATTTCCAAGCTTATACAGTAAATATTTTATACTTTATTGAGAATTCTAAATTTAAAGCTTTATTGAGAATGCTAAAAAGAACAGTTCACTCTTTGAAGCAGCTATCACGTATTGGTAATAAAAGTTCCGTTTTATTAAGAAAAAATAGCTGAAGAAAAAACAAAATGACTTTTTAAATTCGTGCTTGAGCCGTGGTTTTAATTTCACACCATTTTCAAATATTCACCTTTTGTATCACAAATATTTTTTTTTTAGATATATTTGTATCGTGGGTGCAAGGATGCTGAGTGTGGTGCTCATTGTTCGGGGGAAAAGCCTGTTTGACAATTTGACGGATTGCGTCCCTCAACTCCGTCGGAATTTCCTGGCTTAATGCATCGCAGTCATTTGTCTCTGTGTGTTGGCCAACGCTGTCGCGCCTTCTGCGGTTTCACCATCAGCGTGCGAGACTGGGAGGGTGCGGAATACTTGGCCTGATCGGCGAAAAATGAGAGGGAGGAGAAGTGCACAATGGGAGAGGCAGAGAGAGGAGAAGGGAAGTGCAGAGAAAGGATAGAGGAGGAAGAGGAAGGCAGAGAGCGATAGGGAGAATGCGCCAGCCTTCGTGTACGTATGTGGAAGGAGAATAAAAAGAGAGAAGAGAAGCGACATTGAGAGCGGAAGAAAAAGCGAAAAAAAAGGGCCAAGTGAATGGGGTGATAGGCGGGAGAGAGAGAGGGCCAAAGGGATAGGGAAACAAATGAAAACGTGGAAAGATGGGAAAAAAGGGAGGGAGGATCATGTCTCGTGACATACCCTATAAAAAATCATAGATATAATAAGAATCATTTGTGCTATAAATGTGGACGGTCATTTCCCATTGATCGATTAAAACATTAACAGGATGGTATGAAAATTATTATCGGACCAATACGGTAAAATTCATTGGCAATTATATCGCCAACGGCTATTATTTTTTCCCAAAACTTTTTTTTTCAGCGAGTAGAGTAGAGCTTTTCAGGAAATAAATGAAAGAGCAAGGAGAAAGTGAATGTTAGGAAGGGAATCAGGGATTGTACTCTCAGTTGTAGGAAGGGAGGATTACTGTCGACGGGGAGATGATAGCAGAGGTAGCGAAGGGATTGAGACGAATGTATGTGAAATTAGGAAGAGATGCATGAGAAGGTGCGTAGAGGTAGGGTAGGGGAAGAGAAAGGCTGCATACTTTACAGCGACAAAAAAGTCTTGGGTGAAAGGAGGAAAGAATGGGGCCCATTATTTTCTGGCTTAGGCCCCTTTTCGGTTTTCTTTTGGCCGTAGTGTACGAGTCATTCATAAGATTGGAGAGAGGCAAGGATGGAGCATGGGGGTTTTTCGCATGCACGATGACAAGAGAAAGGATGTAAAAGGGTAAAGAGGGATGGAAAACAGAGAGATGAGGGGGATAGTAATAAGAAAAAACGCCCTTGTAAAAAGGGGAGATATCATGCATAAATATGATGCGGGGGGGGGGGGGAATACCGGGGATAGGAAGAGAGCATGCGTAATTTGCGGGGTTGGTAGACGAGATGCGCATTCGTTGTTTGGGGGCGTATGGAGGTGCGTTGGCAGCGGTGAATCCACGCTGCCAGGGGATTATGAGCGGAAGGCGACGGCAAAAGCTCGTGCTCTCCAGCGAGAGAGTGATAAACAATAGAGACGATAGCGGAGGAAAGTGCACGGGAAAAATTTGAAGGGGATACGTAAAATCAAAGCTCGCAATAAAGAGGACGCAAAAGATTGCTGGAGGGCGGAGAGACACTAAAGCAATGACCAAAAGGAATAAAACGGAGGTTATATTGAAATTGACCCGGGGGAACTGATGATAAGATTTTTCTTCCTATTTATTGAGAAAGAGAGCCAATTATGTCGCCATATTCTTTCCTGAAGAAGTTCAAAATAGGTGTTACGTTTGCGGAATTTTAATGGGAGTGCCACCGGAGTTGGAAGGAAAGAGTATGATGACTTGAATTGGATCTTATCCCTCGCCCAACCCTTCTAATCATTCTCAAAATACACGGAATTCCGTCACCCCCCATACCCACCAAACTCGCAGCAGAGGGCAGGGCTTCCTTCATTGCGCCCCGGCCAGCGAGTGCCACACTCATCCTCACTTATTTTATCCCTCCCTCTAGCTTCCTTCAAATTCCTCAAGCCCACCCTAAGGCATACTTCAACTCTTTTCAATTTCCTGCTCATATATTATAAAATTTCCTCTCGGTAAACGTCAAGTCATCTTCATCCCATCCATCTTTAAGAGCAAGATTATGCCTTTATTTGAAAATTTTATGCATCGTTTCTGAGCAGAACACGTCTTAAAATGTATTTTCCTTGCTCTTACAGGCTACACTAGAGTATTGATAAACATTCATGCATTCCCTCAGTGACGGAGGGCACCTTATCTTTGAAGTCACCTTGAGTTAGGGGCGAGATCCTGGAGTGTATGAAGAGGACTCCCCTTTAATATACTCCACCTATGCTCTGGCACTCATCCACCCGATTGACAGCGTCGTATTGCGACAATCGCATCGTTTCTGCTCCGGCCCCAGTGCGCGCGTGTGAACCCGGTTGTGTGGCCCGAATCAAATTCTCCCTTGCACCGTTCGAGTCTCAACCGACTTGGGGACGTTCAGCTGGGTGCTTATGGTACATACAAGCAAGAGGAGAAGGAGCGAGTGAATGCTCTTTGGATTCCACAGTGTGCTTTGATATGAGCACAGATGATGATGCGATACATTCACCCACTAAACCGACTGGAATTCAATATCCACGACGCGACGGGGGTCGAACATTTGAAGGGCTGACCAGATCATGGGACTTAATGAGATTTTCGTCACTAGCATGCGTAGGCAATCAAGAACGAAGATATTTCCTGGTTCAGAGTTAGTTGAATCATGAACTATTGGAATGTGTAGAATAAAATAATCTGGATTTTTCTGCCAACAATAACTACGAAATTTTAATTTATGGATGGGAGTTCAAAAAGCTGTTAAATTTTTTAACAGTAATAATCGGAAAGTATCTATATTTTGTCATAATAATCTAGATAATTTTTATAACCAGAGGAATTGGTGCTGGAATGACTCATTTGCCTCTCGGAATTTAAATTCTCAACCTCTTGCATCTGTATCATTATGATAGATGTTTTCTCAAGCCTTAATGAATAATAAATCTGTAAACAATTACTTTTAGCTATCAACATGCTGTGGCAAAAGACTTATGTTTTACGAATGAAAACTTTATTTGAGTTAAATTTATTATATTAATAACATTCAGATGACATTATTATTAATTAAATGATGAACAAAAAAGTAATTACGACAGTGATACTACAGCAACAGTGTAGCATATCATCACGTTGGTGTGGACTTTTCACCTTATAGGTGACAAAATAAACGATTACGTTGTGCCATAAATACTACGAGAATATAAAGACGTGCCAAATCTATTTCGAGGAGTTTCCATGACCTTACCACCACGATGCGCGAGAAGTCTTTTGTTTTCTTTATTATTCTAACTTCGTTTCGCTTCCGCCTCAATTTTTTCCTCTGAGATGTTTTTGTGTCCCGCGGCTAATTGGATAATCTCCCGTGGTGTGAGACCGAATACATCAGTGTAAACAAACATAAGAGATCAAGCGGCGGGCTTAGTGGAGTCTCATTAACGAGGCACTAAAACATCATTCCTTGGTCTCTATCTCCTCAGCTTTGCCTCCCCGATTTCCACACTTCCCCCTTCCTCCTTCTCCTCTCTTTCTTTTACACTGTTCCTGTCCTCTTCCTCCCCTTAACTGTTTTTTTTACCCTCCCTCCCTCTCTTGGCTCGCCACCAAAGTGTCACCGCTTGGCGTCCCGCAAGAGTGTAGACGGCGCCACCCTGGATCCATTCGCCCCTCTCTCCATTTTTCGCCCCTCTTCCCCGTCTCCCATTAGTCTCTCCCTTTTGATTCCCGTCCTTTCCTCTCAGATTTATTTTCATCCCCATCCGCCTTCTTCCCTCCCCTCCTCAAGTGTAGTACGTTTGAAGGATGGGCCGTGTTGATTCCTCACTTTGGGCTAAGTTGACTCCTCTCTAAATCCCCTCCTTATAGCCAAGGGGACTGCTTTTGAAATATTCGTGCTCACAGCGGAGCGCATGATATCGGTCGATTAGCCTCGAGGTATAGCCCCGGCCAATTTCTCGAAATGCCTCAAGTTGTCTTATTTAAGTCTGCGCCTGTGTGGTTGGGGTGTTTTTTTTTCTATTGAGATAAATACTTGCAGTAAGATGCGTGATGGAAATGCTGATGAGACTTGAAATGATGTCTCCCAAGGAAACATCCATACTTGGCAAAGAAATCCAAAAAGTTTTCCTATATTCGTAGCAAGTATCCTAGATATTGAGGCAAATTTAGCTTCTTTTCGTAAATGAATTTTTCCTTTCGAAAATTAATGAAATTTTCAATTCGCTATCCAATAAAACAGTGACAAATGAGAAAGTGGTTTTGAAATTATATTAAAAGAAATATCTATCTCGCATACATATGCAACAGAATGAGTTTATTTCCGCTTAAATACCTTTTATTAGAGCAAAATTTACTACCATATTTTCCAATAGTGTTCATTATCTCCATTAATTATTTTCAGGGCAGTGCACAGCAGGGAATAGTTATTGCTAATTGGGATTGTGGGGAAGTTGACGGTTAACAACGGCGCACTGATCGAAATTGATTCCCTACACCTGTGAAAACCATATGAAGGATGTTGAATTAAAACTTTTGGGCTATGTCGCCGCGTCAGATTTTGGGTGGCCCCAACGTTTCCCGACCGATGCTGGTCGCTTTCTCAAGGGAATCAGATTCCCTTGAGAAAGCGACCAGCATCGGTCGGGAAACGTTGGGGCCACCCAAAATCTGACGCGGCGACATAGCCCAAAAGTTTTAATTCAACATGACGAGCACCCGCGAAAGTTTTAACGAAGCATATGAAGGATAGTTTTCAACCCAAAAATATGACCAAAGGTTGTAAAATAGATTCCATACTGAAAACATCAAAGGAAAATGGAATGATATTTCAGATACCTTACCTTACCTATGTGGCCACTCAAACCTCAGGAGGTTTTTGGCCTCACCAACAACATGTCGCCATCTATCTCTATCCGCCATCCATTCTGCATCTGCTCTCATCTTCCCTAAGTCCCTTTTCACTTGGTCCTGCCATCTTAGTCGGGGTCGCCCAAGCGGACGTTTTCCTCGGGGTTGATTTTCAGATACCATTCTTAGCATTGACTCATCTTTTCTCCTCTTTACATGACCGGCCCATCTTAATCTCCTGCTTTTTATTTGCGCTATTATATCCGGATCTGTATATAATTCTCTGAGCTCTTTGTTGGTTCTGATCCTCCATACTTCATCTTCATTAATAGGACCATATATTGTTCTGAGGATCTTGTTTTCAAAAACTATCAATTTCCTCTCCTGGTTTTTTGTTAAAGTCCAGGTTTCGGATCCGTAGAGTATTACTGGTTGTATTATTGTCTTGTACAGTTTTGATTTAGTTTTTCTTGACAGAAGTTTGCATTTTAGCAATGATTTAAGAGCCCAATAACAGTTGTTCCCGAGAAGTAACCTTGCATTTATCTCTACCTCCTCTTTATTTTCCTGTTCTATGGTTACTCCTAAGTATTTAAAATTTGTTGTCCTTTCAAAGGTATAATTTTGGACTTTTAAAGCCTCTGCTTCTATATTTTCTGCGTGTCGACCAACAATTAAGTATTTTGTTTTTTCTTCGCTAATTTCTAATCCTACTTTTTTGGTTTCTTTTATCAGAGACTCTGCAAGAGTTTTTAACCCATTTGCATCCTCCGCCAATAAGGTCACGTCATCTGCAAAAGCTAGCAGATTTATCTTTTTGCCGACTTCAATCCCCGGTTGTTGCTCCTTTACGACTTTAAGTGCATTTTCTAATGACAGGTTAAAAAGCAATGGTGAGAGTGCATCTCCTTGTCGTACCCCCGTGACTACATCAAAACCTTCTGAAAATTCATTATTTATCTGTACTTTGCAACTTGAGTTTTCTGTACATATCTGAGCCAGTTTGACTAGTTTGTTTGGGATTCCCATTCTCCTGAGATATTTCCACATTTGGTTTCTGTTGATACTGTCGTACGCCTTCTTAAAATCAATAAAGAGGAGATGCGCATCTCTATTGAACTCCCAATACTTTGATAAGATTTGTTTAATGATATAAATTTGATCAATCGTAGACATTTGTTTTCTAAAACCTGTCTGGTGCTCTCCTATAATTTCTTCCGAGTATTCCTGTATTCTGTTATACAGTATTTTGGACAGTACTTTGTAAGCCGTGTTTATTAAAGATATTCCCCGATAATTGCTGCATACTAACCTGTCTCCTTTTTTATGCAGCGGGACTATTATAGAGAGGTTCCATTCTTTTGGTATTTTTTCCTCGTTCCATATTTTCACTATTAGTGCATGCAGCTTTCTTAAGAGAGCATTTTCCCCGGCCTTGAGGAATTCTGCTGGTATACCATCCTCTCCAGGAGCTTTGTGGTTTTTTAGAGCTTTTATCACGTTGCATACTTCCTCCTCAGATGGATCTTGGATCTGTATTTGAGGATATATATATAATTCATCTTCTTCTTCTGCTGGGATCCTGCCCGCATTAAGGAGGTTGCTAAAGTAATCCTTCCATATATTAAGGATATCTTTTTGGTTACAGGTAATTTTACCATCTTTACCTTTGACCCCAAATGTTCTAGGTTTAAAACCCTGTTTGAAATATCTCACCGAACGGAAAAATTCTCTAGAATTGTTATTTGTTCTGTCTTCTTCCGCTTTCTTTAACTGATCTTTCACAAAATTTCTTTTAGCGGTCCTCAGTGTCTTGTTTGTCTTTCTATTAATTCTTAAATATTCTTCCCTTTTTTCATGGTTGTCATCTGTAAGTAGTCCTGCCTTGGCTTTTTTTCTCTCCTCTATCATTTGCCGACAGTCTTCATTGAACCAAGTTTTCTTGTTCTTTCTATTATTTTGGAACCCAACTACTTCCTTCCCTACTTCCTGAATTGAATCTCGAATAACTTTCCATTTTCCTTCTATAGAATCCTCTTCTTCCTTTTCTAAGGCTTGGAACCTGTTAGAAAGTTTAATCATGAACTCTTTCCTAATATTTGGGTTATCAAGTTTTTTGAGATCAAACTTTTGTTTTGTCTTTTGTATATCTCTTCTGTTTTTGCACACTTTTTGCCTTACTTTTATTATTATCAAGTAATGGTCCGTTCCACATTCTGCTCCCCTCTTGCTTCTAACGTCTGTGATGCAGCTTTTATGTCTATCCTCAGTCAAGACATGATCAATTTGGTTTTTTACTTGTCCATTTGGAGAGACCCATGTATACTTATGAATATCTTTTCTTGGGAAGGTGGTCGACATGATCTTGAGATTTTTTGCGCTTGCAAAGCTTATGAGCCTCATTCCATTTTCATTAGTTGTTTCGTGCAAACTGTTTCCTCCTGTATATTGTTTCCAGCTTGGTTCATTTCCTACTTTTGCATTTGCATCACCAAGTAGAATTTTCATATCATAGTCTGGTATACTTGTCATCAGCTGATCCAGATTGTCATAGAAAAAGTCTTTTACATCATCCTCTGCATCCTCTGTAGGTGCATAAAAGCAAATCACAGATATGTTCTGAAATTTCCCTTTCAGCCTTATGTAGCATAATCTTTCATTTACAGGTTCAAAGGTCATCACAGATTCTATAAATGTTTTTCTTACAGCAATTCCTACGCCTGCGTAGTGATTACCATCGTCACAGCCACTGTAAAAAAGGGTATGACTAGATGAATTCAGCTTGCCATTGAATGGCCATCTTGTCTCTTGGAGACCTACTAAATCTAGTTGGTAACTATCTAGTTCTTCCATGACTAGTTTAAATTTCCCTGGTAAAGCTAAGGTTCGTACATTCCATGATCCGAATCTCAAATCCTTAAAACGAAGCTTTGGTCTAATTCCTTGATGTCCGTCCTTTTCCGAGGCTTGTTGTTGGTGTTTCTGAACAAGATTTTTTTCTGGTGTAAGGTTGTCAGCCTTACGTCCAACCCCCAACCTGGGGGACCAGGAGTTTGTGATCGGAGTCCTCTTCTCCTAGACCGATTGATTTCACTGCAGCTTGAAGACCTTGGTCTGGCCTCGGTTTTACCTGGGAGTGTCCTTCTCCTAGCCTTTGGGTACCCAACCCTAACGTACAAGGCAGTACGGCTTTTATACCTACAGCCAGGTTCATACTGCAGCCGGTCCTCACATGGACAACAGACGCTGACCAGGATGTCGCCCAATGTGGGAGCACACGCCTGGATTTTGGTTTCCGTTTTGGTCCGCGGGTGGTATTTTATTTCCCACCTACCCTGCATATCTGCCGAGCATTCCCCTATCCGCCACCTGGGGACGCGCCCGATGGGGGACGGAAAACCCCACACGGGTTTTTCGGATAGGCATAATTAATGTGATTTTAGGATGCGAGACTCCAGAAAAAAAACATGCAGCTTGGATTTGGCTTCTCAACTCTCTCTGCCACCGGAAGGCGTTCCTTCTTGAGTATCACAAATCGTTACGGCCGCAAAGCCAGCGGGCGAGTTGAGAGAATTGGGGACCGGATACGGTGCGGATTGGTCCCTGAGGTACACCCACACATGGATTAATGCACCATCGATATGGAGACGTCCGTCCCGCGGATGACTGTCATTTTTCCACCTCCACACTTTTGTACTCCGGGGTTGCTTTCTGGATCGGAGATAATTTCTTTACCCCCTCTCACTCTCCTCCTTTTCGCTCCCTCCCCCCGGCAACCCCTTTTCAACTCCCCACCTCTCTCGGCTCGTTCTCACAGAGCCGAGAATCTCCAAAAAATTTCCATCCCTACGCTTAATCTCCATTCGTCCCTACTGTATCCCTAGGCGTTCCTCCCTTCTAATCCTCTCTTGCCGTTCCCTATAGAGTCTCCAAGGACGGAATCGCACGGAAGTTGGAGGAATGAGAGTGAAAACAGTGTATTTCATCTCTAATCGCAGAAAAGGTACCTGTAATCATTCAAAGGGGAATATATTTTTCTCTGACATTTTTCCTACTTCGCACTTTCGTTATGAAGGATAATTTTATCAAGGTTCGTCTATAACATGAATAATAATATTCTAAGAATCCTCCCCTTCGAATGGTTAGTTCCGACTCCCGCTGATACTCAATATTCTTATATTTAGACTATATTGTTAGGAAAAATAGGTTATCCCGGACTTGAATGCAAAAGTTTCCACTTTCAGAAATGAGACTCATTTTACTGTCGGTGTTTGTTTACTCCTGTGTGGTTAGTGTCAGTGAAACTTTCCACCACTTCTTCCTTCCTTACCCTATCACTTACCCAGGGCAGTCGCATCCCCTGGACCCATCAACAACCCCAACTATTCCTTCTTACCAAAGAAACCCTTTCCCCTCACTCCACAAATGGTATCAAAACTTTCCCACCCTCACCCCTCTTTGACACCGTCGTCAACCACGACTTCTCTGAACCCCTCATCCTTCATCCCTTCAACATTCTTCTTTCTCCCACGCCCTGCTGGACGCAACCCAAACGGACTCTCTTTGGCGAAGACCAGAATGGGGGGAGGATGACGCCGCTATTGTCCCGCCCTGAAATCTTCTCCTGTTCTGGTGAGAGTGGCGCCACCCCCAGCTGGATATCCTGGCCATGACTGCTCGACTTGTGTCATCAGATCCTGTATCAAAATGATAAAGCCGGAGAGAGAGATCAATGGAAAATTAAAGGGCAGTGTAGGCCTCATCTTTCTTTAATTCTTCCCAACACGATCTCTAAGCTCTCTGCAAAACGTAATTGACTTAAGGCAAATTTTGTCGCAAAGAGCTAAAACGGAATTTTTTCTGGAAAACATTTGAATTCGAATCCCTCTCTACCCAATTTAATTGTCACTTTTCTTCGCCAAAGAGGTGTAGGAATATGATTTCCCCGGTTGTAAATACTGCTGCTACGAGCCAAGATATTTTAACCTTGTATTCTCTATGGACGAGTGATATGGATTGGTACGCATTAGCGCATCGTGGGTGGATTTGGGAGAATACGAAAAGATGTGACCTTCCTAAGAGCCATCCCGCCGATTGGAGTACAAATGGTGGTTCTTTCACGTCTTCTACCCCACTCTCCATACCAACATTCCCGCATCGGCGGGAAGGCGCATTAGCCTCGCATCACCATAATATTGCGATACTCCTTTAATTGCCTCCTTCCTGCTTTAATTCTTTCTAGGGAGGATGTGTTTCATTCGGGGCGAGGAGAATCAAAGGGTAGGGTTGATATCCTCCCGAAATTAAAGGAAAAGACAGAAGCAGGCCCCCTAATTGTCTCCAGCTGTCAATGCGTAGGAATTGAAATTCGACCTCGAGGGCCATCAGGGTATGACTTTCTGGAATGCAGAATTTTGAAAACAATAAAATTAACTGATGTATGGTACTAAGAGAAAATAATGAATTCATTTATAAATATGTTCAAGGGGTTCGACCTTTACCTTAAAGTACATTGTATTTGATTAGCAAAACGCTCATTAATTACACGAGCAACGACGGGAAACAATTGTTTGAAAATAAACTCCGTGTAAATATCCCATGCTTTTGTGAAAAAAGTTCCAATAACAGTTGTTTATGGCTGGAGTTCATTTACCTCAATATTTATGAAACAAGAGAAGCGATAAAATAATTTGATAAGGTGAGCATGTCCCTTACGTGAAGGCATGTTAATATAAATGGAATATTTAGAGGTATAGAACAAATGCAATTCCTCGATTAGTTAACTGTCAGGTGCAATAGTCAATAATTTCAATGGCTGTGGACTATGGTATTCATACCTTATGTGGACTATTGTGAATTTTGTGATATTTTAAATTTATCGTGGAATAAACTTTTGCGAAACTTATGAGAGTGTAATTTTTCTTTATTTTTTAACAGGTAAGAATTTCAATAATGGCCGATTCAAAAACAAAATCCTTAATATAATAAACTAGCTGACCCGGCGAACTTCGTACCGCCTAACATTCAATGAACTTATAGTTTAGTTGCACCATTTATAAATAAAGAGCGGCTGTATCGTTTTAATCATATTTGATTTATTATAAATGAAATGAGAAAATATTGATGAAATAAAAATTATACGCATTCAGTTGTTGGCTATATGAGTTATTAACCGTAAAAAAATGTTTTTAGGTCTAAGTCCGTAGCGTAAACTTGGCTCGTTCACGGGGCAGGTTAACGCAACGCTAGACCGACGCTTGACTGATGCTCAAATTGTGTAAGAAAAGTCCCTATGAAGCAACATTCCTATCAAATGACTTTAGGCGCGCCAGTTATGGTATCACTGTTTGAAAAAAATGCACTGCGTAAACGTGCTGCATGCGTAAACGCACCACGGTGTGCCCTACACATTCGCGTTTAATGTCTTGCGTCAAGCGCCTTCTGATAAACAACAGTTTTTGTTTTGTTATCAGGCGCAAGATAAAGCGAATGAAGCTAAATAAAAATAGCGAAGCGAAGCAGGGACGCAGCGATTGGGGTTTTTGGTGGTTAAAACCCCCCCAAAAGCTCAGAGAATCTTTTTATAAAACATTTGGTTATTAATATTAGGGGGACGGATGAGTCACAAAATATTTAACTGTTCACACAGCCGCAAAACCTACCATTTTGAACCTTTTATCCAAAAAAATGTCTGAGGAGGGCCCCCACACCTCTCGCTTACCTTGGCGAGTTTTCTATACCCTAGAGACCCGCCAGTATTAGCTGCGCCTATCCTTAATTCCTAGCTGAGCCATTGAAGCGAAGGAAGGAATACAGCGGATGGTTTACCGACTCGTAAACATACCACATATTGTTTACCATGATAAAATCATGGGTTTTCACTGACACATGAGAACAAACATCACAAAAACTGAAAGACTGACCATGCGATTTGTTAATCGTTATCACGAATGCAACACGAATTGGAAATTGAATACGTTTAAGCTCAAAAGGGCATATAAGTTGGGATAATGGAATCTTCGGATTGAGAACTTCCTCATCTTTGAATTTTCCTTTGAGTATAGTGGCGTGAATCGCTTTCATTATCAGTTTTTTAAATAACCAAACACGTTCCGTTGGATAGTTTTGGTTGGTTTAGGTTTCGAAAGATCATGAACACAGAGCCTACCTTTAGCTGTAAATCGTGGCGTGGTAAGTCAGGTGCGTCCAAGGACTTTAAATATTCAGATAGATAGTTGGTGACTTCGTCTTCGACTATAACAAAGTTAAAAGATTTGAATTCATGCAGAGTACACGGACATTACTGATAATTAGCAATTGCTTGGAGATTTGTTTACACACACGGTAGTTATGTGTTTGCTGACAACTGAATTCGAGCTGAGCTTACCTCTAATTCAATTATTTTAATACTATTTTAATATTACTTTAATATTTTTAACATGTTTGAACATTTAAGTTTTTTTAATATTGTTAAGAAGATCAGTCAATACATTAGTAAAAACGAAAAAAATCTAATTTTTTTGACCGTCTTAACTATCAACTCCTAAAAACATATCTCTAGGATAAAGTTGAATTTTTTTGTGAACTTTTCCTATTTTTTAATGTCCTATATGTTATCCGGGGCTGAGACGAATCCAAAGAGCCTAATGTCACTAAAATCGGTGCAGCTCGTTCTCGAGTTATAAGTGTTCTAAATAGCACGATTTTTTACTTTCTTTTTTTATATATATAGAAGAAGAAGATTACACTCGTAATTTAGAAAATCCTGGAAGCAGTGAGAATGTTGAAGAGTTAAATGCTGAAATGCCTATTCTGCAAATTAAATTTGCCTGGGATTCAATATACCTTGGCAATCATTATCGATAGAACTTTAAAAGAATGTGGATGAAAACTATTTTAGTGATTAAATGCCATTTTTTTTCGTTGAATGATTGACATTCTACTGATCGTATTTTAATCTTTTCATTGTCACAATGTATGACCCAAACCGTTACAAATACGCATACAGCATAGTACCCGGGACTTTCCCCTATTAAGCATGTGCCGTAAATGCCTTAAATATGTTTTTTGTAAAAAAAGACGGCAAACTCATACCAAATTTACTAAAATTACATAAGCTGATAACAAAATTTCAACTATATCATATCATAATATGAAACTATAAAAATGGGATGATCGCGCTATCTTTTATACTTGCAAATGCGGACTTGGAAGCTGTAAGACTGCTACAGTATCCTCGACTACATATCCAATATTATAGGTTTCATACGAATTCAAAAATCAAGATGATATTTCATACCTGTGTAAGGCATCAGGTTGATGGAGGAGCACTAAGGTAAAAGAAGCACCACACACTGCCGAGGCATAATCCTAAATAAAGCTCCCAGAATGTACACGCAGAAAACCATATGGCGACTAATTGGATTAATATCGGGTAGGAAATCAAATTAGCTTTGTCGTGCTCCGCACCAAGGCACAATCCCAGGAGAAACCCCATTGTACTACATTCCTCAGATTGCGTACAAATTGTTAGGACATGGCCGCAACTAGCATCAGCCAATTAACGTTGAAGATCAGATAGTAATCGTAATGGAAGATGAGTTTGAATTTTTGCTAAATGCGATGGTGGTTGGCGTAACATGGTGAAACTCCTTCATGATCTACAAAGGTCAAGAAAAGACTTCGCTGTTTCACAAAATAAAATATATTTGCGACCGGTTTCGATACAGCGTATCATCATCTGGCGAGCATTATTGCTAAACGTGTGTATTGTGCTTGAAAATTCCATTACCTGATATTCTAACGTTTTACTTACTGAGGGCAAAGGGGGTTGTGGTGACAAAATGGCTGGGTGGGAAAGAAGATGAAATTTTCCTTTGGGTGTATACAGCGAAGAAATGCAGCAGACGATATGGCAGGAATGAATACGATTAAGAGAGGAGGGTTGTGGATCACAGACGGGGCAGGACGAAATATAAAGGCAAGGGCATCAGATGGCTTCCGCTCCCTTCGAGACTATTTACGGAGGGGAAGAGGGTCTAAATCAGAGAGGAATTCCCGTGAGAAATACCCCGGGCCACAACCTTGGAAAAAGCTCCTATTGCACCCGATGCCAGCAGAAAGCAGGTCTGCTTCATAGTAATTACGCTGATGGTATTCGTTATTGCTACTGAATTGAGATTCCTATTCCAAGAGCCGTTCCTACTGTAGTCACCGTAGTGGAATTATTTGAAGCACAACAAAGATGCCGTGTATCCTAGTTCAGTGAGGTAATCATCTCCATCCTTATGGAACTCGAGTTAAAAGATATCCAATAATTTTAATTATTAAAAGTGTATATTCATCATAAGTTGGAGGATTGATTATTTATTCGTGCATGTTATTATTGCTGAATGAATAAGATTCCGAAAGGCTATTTAAATAAGAAGAGATTATTTTTTTTAGGAAATAGCCCAAAATTAGCTGGGGATACAACTTACTTGATTCATTCATAGATGAGTGTTCACAAATAACAGTTTTCTCTTGGAGTTCAATGCATACAATATCTACGTAACTTACAATAATATAATTAACTTACCAAAATAACTAAAAATTTATTCTTGGATAATTTTTCCAATTTTAGGTGGATAAAATCCGTAAGTCCGTAATCCATGATAATCACTATTCTGAGATATTTAGCGGGCAGTTTCCACACCTTTTTCTATTGCTGTCATTACTTTTATAATAAGTGTAAGGCTCATTTATTGTATCTCTCCATTTCGTATGATTTCATATAAGTCCCATTCTTTTTCAATGTTATTTTCCCCATGCCCTACCAACTTATCATAAGTACTGATCCACTGTTTTTCTTCAGATTTTTCTCACGATTGTACCCTTCATCTCTTGTTCCACGCGTATATGCTGCTGAGGATCATTGTGTAGCCAACACACCGTCTTACTATCCAAAATATTAAAAAATATTGATTGATACCGAATATGTTTAATGAAAATAAGGAGTAAATTATAATAATATGACACAAAGGGTGAAAATACAATGAAGAAATAATTTGGCTTAGCCAGGGTAGGAACTCGGATCTCCTTTTTGCTGGTCTCTCATACCCTGGCTTTCCTGGTTATCCTGGTACAACAAAATGATTTTCTCATGGCGAATCTCATCCTTGGAGCAAAGCACCCGTGCGCGTTACTGCCTACACAGGTACTTATTTTGTGCAATGCTACAATTTAATTAAAATAAAAAGAAATGAGCTCTAATTGCATTCACCCTGTTTGCATATTTTCCCATTTTACAATGTACATTTCACTTATAATCACTTTATTTATATTTTACTATACATCCTTAACATTCTATCACATTTGACCGATGTACCCTCTCGAGTAGTCCCCGCCTGGAGATCCGAATGGGGGACTAATTTACCTCCGGAATATTTTACTCGAGAGAATTCCATCATCTCATGATATAAAGGAAGTGGAGTAGCTGCGACCCTCGGAATGATAATGTGGTGGTTTTCCCTTGCCTTCCACATCGCAGTACTACAGCCGTTAAAGTAAATGTTACCACGACCGTAGTGAAATGTGTGTCACTGTAACGACGAATAGGGTGTCCACGTTCGCACATATGCAGAAGATCTGCTGCCCTCTCCCTCGGGTGATGAGGGGCATAATTGTTGGCGGCCCCCAGTCGCCTAGTCACGGCATCTTCACAGGTTCCGGTATCATTTAAATGGTTTACATTACCCAAGGATAGAGCAATACCCCCTCAGAACACCGTCGCTTTTTGACCACGACTTCTAATTCGACGAGAGAATTCGAGTATCTCGCAGCTAACCTTTATACTTAAAGGTCGACCCGCCATCCGCAAAACGGTGGACTCACCCGATAGCTTTAAGCTCAGACGCGAGATTTTTCCTATATTAAATGAATTCGGATGAATAAATACGTCTTCCTCTTATATTTCTCTCAATGTTCAGTCGGTACTAGCCGTATTTGGTGAATAAAGTTAGCAACTATCACTATCAGAAGAATTTTATGCCTAAAATCTTTGTATCTTGTTTTTTTTACTTCAACTATTCCATGTTAAGTATTTTGGAGAAATGAGTCGTTTATAGCATCAGCTTCAAAGACAAAATTCAAACAGTTGAAATATGAATCATTGTACCATTAGATATTTTTAATGCTTTAAAATGGTTTTATTAGCTGAAGTTACCATTATATTTTACTCATTTATGTGAATGTAATACTTGGTATTACATGAAATGTTTCCAATACCTTGCGAAAAATCATGATTGCTATTGCTTTTCAAATTAAACAGACTATAAACCTAAAAGCATGAAAAAGAACTTGTGAATGGCTTCTGGAGGAAGAAAAATAAGACATGGCAAGGGGACATGTGATCAGAACAAAGAATACTATCTATAAGTTGGAAACTAATTAAAGATTCACTAAAATGCAAACATCTGCCAACGCCTTGGTGTGGCTGCAAACTGGATGGATTGAGAGGATTAATGCGAGGAGGGCGATGGAAGCTCGAGACACGGAGAACAAAAGAGGGGAAAAGAAAAATGTCTAATTTGAAAGTCAAGGAGTGTATGGGGCGGGCAGAATTTATAAGAATTTCCCTTTTCTCATAAGGTCTCTTTTATTTAACGCAATGAAATTTCCTCTAGGTGTCATTTGGTACCGATTTCAGGACAAAAATGAATAACTAGAGGGATGTTTCAGATGGCTAATTGGAGCTTTTAAATCCTTAGCAAGTAATTATATTCGTAGTTACATAAGTATTGAATGCGGAGAAATTGAGACATGGTTATTTAAGATATTCGGAAATTTTCTAGGATTTCCTTGAATAAATTTGAAGTAGACTATAGGGGAAAAAACCGATCGTCTCACATATAAAGATATACCACAGTATTCCAACCTTAAGTAGGAGTAACAAGTAATGTGAAATAGAATCTAATCGTCACTTCAGTCAAGAGTATTGCGTGAGTGTCCTCTCACTTACTCTAACTAACAAACAACGTTTCACCGATCTCTGGAGAAGACCGGCATTGGTTGCCCGTACGGAATTAAAATTTGCGATTAGGGAAGCATTCCGCTAATTTTGTGGAAAAAAGTTGCAGAATGAACGGGAGAGGAGCACGAAGAAGATTGGGAGAGGATTGAAGTGAACGGAAGCGCTAGAGAGCACGGGAGGTCGTCCGGTTGTGGATAGACGCAAAAAGATACGATCTGAGGATTCGGCGAATTGAGGAAGCCAATGTATTCATTTCCAAATCATTTCTTTGGTCAGATATTTTATGGGAATCACCAAGTCCTTTCGAAATGGAGATGAAATAAAGACCTCATATTTAGTCTGCCAACGAAACCCGCAAAGTGAACGCACCTATTGAAACATTTTCCTCTTAACATTCAGTCTGATTCAGAGCTTTGCCGTATTCATTTAGTTAAAAAATGAAATGCTACGACTATCAGGAGACTTACTTATCCGCCATCCGGTGGTCATTAATCTCACGAGATAAAGAGATCGCCGAGAACAAAAGGAGACGGAGAGAGCATTAGTTCCAGCATTATAAAAGGGAGATGCAAAACATGGGGACTCGAGGGTTTTCCCTCAATGCTTGCGCTACTTCTGTTTCATCTAAGCCGAGTGAGGTACATACAAGGTAATATGATACATGGAGGGATGGAACGAAATGAAATCATTCGAAGAATGAAGATTATTCGTCGAATATAAAAAATATAATTCATTAATTTTATTGCGCATGCACTGAATTGCAAGAATGAGCTTTGATAATAGGAATTTAGTAATACTTTTTTGAAGAGTAACAATATTGTCATGAATATTTGAATTTGCCATGTCACTTAAAGGAAAAATGAGTGGGCTTAAATAACATAAAGTAATGGAGGCGATAGATGTTGATTAGTTACGACACTATTCGGTACAAGGAGAGTCGACCGAAACATAATCGCGCTTACAATGAAGTTAATATCCTGTGAAACTTATGGAAAACTTTAGAAGATCAATAATTTTATAATGCATGCAGTGATTTGAAAGCATGATCTTTGATTAGTGGAATTTATTCGATTTCTTAACGTTCTCAAAATTTAATTTCATAAAAATTCAGCCTCCAGTTTTTGGAAAATTATTCTGTTCTATGAAAGAATAAATTATTCTATAATTTATTTGGTGCGTCTCAAAGACGAAACAGATTGACTTAAAGATGCACAAGTGTTGAAAACAGCAGTTAATTGGTTCTCATTGTGGTAGATATGCATGATCTTAGGGTGAAATTTGAGACAGGGAACAGCCACGCGCACGGCGGCACCACGGAAAGAAGGATTTAGCGACGAATATAACTGTGGAAATAAATCTCATTTAATTTGACACTGACTTGACCGATGATAAGGTGTTCACTGTCGTTATCAACAATTTAAAAAGGTAATTTACTACGTAGCCTTCCACTTTATTCTCTCACCCTCTATTTTAGGTTTTGTTTGTTACCAAATACCCTACTCAAGTCCAAGAGTGAGAAACGTTTCTAGTCGGTGAAAATTATTCTTTACTATTCATACGCCTGGTCTAGTTAATAATTAAATGTGGGATAGGAAAATTATACGAAAGATCAAAAAATTATTGAAAGTAATATGTACTAATATTTTTATAACTCAAACGACTTACACTTTGCATTCCACAAAAATGGCATAAATTACGAGATTTTTATGTTCCTGAAATCATTTTCCAAGGCAACCCTCAGGAGACAGCTTTCAGCTGGAAACTGAGAACTCTAAATACAAGTGACACTTAGCGTAGCGTAGCGGTTGCTTGGATTTTTCCAACTCCAGATCTTCACACAGCATTGATGACATTCGTCATTTTCGCAAGAATGATATCACTTTACCAGAGTTATTTCCACGTATTCGTCAATATCGCTCGTTCGAGAAAACTTTCCTGCAGATGAGCTATGCATCATTCCCTTGGGGCTTTGCCTTCTTTCACTCCACCTCTTATCATCCGCATGCTCGCATCTTCCCAAGAATTCCGTCTCTCGTTCCCTTTTTCTCTTATTCCCGTTCCTCGCCCTCCTCCACACTGCCTTGTGTTTCGCGTTTTTCTCATTACCACGTTTATCTTACATTCCATATCCTCTTCTCGTATCCCTCGACTGATCTCTCCATCCTAGGCACAAATATTTTACTCGACTTTCTTCTATTACCCTTCGCCATACAAAAGAAATTGCCTCACGAATTCTTTATTGCAAATACAACCTTTCATGAATCGCGCTGTGTAGGTTCTGTGGGCTACCACAATCTCCAATACCAGCAATACTTCAGAATTGCACCTATCTCAAATCATTAGTCATGTAAACGTAACGTGCCTTATTATAATATTAATTAAATAAAAATACAAAAACTCTAGCTGAAAGAGATGTTGTTAAACTAATTTTTCCAGATGACTCTGCAGATATCAGATTTACAAATGAAGAACAGTAGCAAATACGTTGCAATAGTAAAGTACGAACAGTAGCAAAATAACTGAACATGCGTAGAACTAGAATGTAATGGTTATGATTCATTCACTTACCATTCCATTTTCCTCGCCCACATCCATTCCTCAACAGATCGCTTCATTCAAGGCACAAATATTTCGCTCACCTTTCTTCTCTTATCCCCCACCAGCCCACACCACAGATTTCCCCCACGAATTCTTTAACGCGAATCAATTCTCTGATGAATCGTACGCTGACTTCTATTTTGCTATCCCCTCTTCCAGAAATAATTCGGAATTTAATCATTCTGAAATTAAATAGGAGATAAAACAGTACGGGCCTGTAAATAATATGAAAGGTTAAAAATAAAAAATAAGTACTAATTAATATCAAGCTAAAATCTTTTGAAAGCCTCTATTACACATCTGTTCACAAAAATTTGGAACAGTAGTAAATCCGTTAAATTCTGATGGATGTAAAAATATTACTCTTGCGGCAAATATCAAGATGAATACATACATACTGTGTTAGTAAGTATTCACTGTAAAATAAGATCAACTTTGGTTTGAGTTTAGCGTGAGATTTCATTGCATAAACAATTTTAATATAACTGAATCATTACTCTCAATAAAATGGGGAATATATTAATAAATATTCAATTTCATTACGTTAACTCGATAATCCAAAATACACCACAATCGTGAGAAACTGGGTATTTAAGGAAATGAGTTAAGCGCTTAATAAGATCAGTGTATGGTAACCTTCTTTTATATGCTTTTACATTATTTAGGCTTATCTATATCCACATTAGTCTTAATGTGGAAGGATTTTCCTTTCAAGTAAATTCTTATCCAATATATTTTCTGCAAATAAGGATGGTCTAAAATCGGAGAGAGTTGTACCTAAAGCAGACTATATTTTGCTAGGATAGTTCAATGAATCGTGCAACGAATCTCTCTGGGAAATATCTGAGTTCCTTAGACCACAACAGTTGTAGAAGAGAAAAAGCTAGTGGTTTACTTCTGGCACTAGATGCCTCTTTGGTGAGCATACACGAATGAATTAGGAATTATTCGAGCTTTTCTCTGCCCTAAACATACTCGTGAGAGTAAACTAATAAAGTGCTCTTTCTCTAAGGATCGCCGATGTCTCCAAGGGTGACGGCATGGTGCTTCTCCGACGGCAGTAAAGGTCAACGGGTAACACTTGTAGCCGATTCTAGGTAAAAGGATCCAGATCGGCTGTCCATTGCAAAAACTAAATACCTTTAATAACACTTTATTAACTTCATAAAGTATGGAGCTACTTCCACAAGAAAATCCATTTTTCTCCTCTCAGTTTGAAGAAAATGTCAGTCACTTGATTTTCTGTAAGAAAGAATGTTTTTCAAGTGAATAGAGCTTACGGCAAAAATGATTATGTTATGCGAGGGACGGTGTCCTAAGAACCATTTAGAGAATCTTTTTGGAGATGCTGAGCGCTCCTTTAACCTCATCAGTTAGAAAACAGTGATAGTTGGTGGTTAACTTTTGAAACTGGATTCCTATTTTGTGAGCATTCAACGTATTTCATAAAAATTTAAAAGAGGCTGGAACTTTTCCCACTTCAAAACAAACGCATGGAAATAAACTAAAGAATTGCGCCCTTCTGACAGTGTCGACGAAATTTCGGAGGTTGATGGTGTGAAGGTTGAGGGGTAACGGCCGTAGCAGATAGAGATATAAAAAATAAATGTGTCAAAAGACAGTTGGGAGGAGGGCCTTCGTCAAAGCCATTTTGATGCCCATACCACGAGGGGAGATGGAACAAAACAAGGAACGTCGGACGAGTGACGTCGCTTCGCCCTGACAGGGATTTATGGAAAACTCAACAGAAACTCGTCTCCTGCTCTCCAAACTGACAACCTCTGCCCGTCGCCTCGCTATGTGCTCATAATTCCTTGTATCTCTGAAAATGACTTATTTTGGTCAACCAGGATGGGTATCTTCCGCAACAAATACCACCGATATCAGTTTTAACATTGCCCGTATCATTTAACTAATACCTCCACCACTCAATGAGTTAATTTGAACCTTACATTGGCACCATTTGAAGACAATGCCAACACCTTTCCTTCCAGAATCTAATGAACGGTATCCACTCTTTGTCGGTTTTTGACATCATTTCCGTAGAGTGCACTGCTCTCTACCCTAGGATCTTTACAATGATTGGTTGTCTATCTGACGTGAAACATTTTGGATTTAATATTATTTTATAACCATTCACCCTCGTGAGTTAAATAATTTTGGCTATATAACCCCTTTGGAAAGTCATTCTAGAAATAATAATAAATTTCCAAAATTTTTGTCGTCTCTTTATTTGCCTGGTACGGAATAATTATGAGCAAAAGATTGATGACAGAAAAGTATCGCTCAAATCGAGTCATGGTAGAAATATTTATGATCTTTCATCTTTTTCGTCGATTCTACCAATAACATTTCTTATTGCTATTAAAAATCAATACGAAAATATTTTATTATTTTAGCCACACAAAACACCTGTACAAAAATTTATATTAGCGTTGCACAAGGCTTTAGCTTATATGGGATTTATGGCCGTGGTTCATAGACTTTATAACCCAATTTTCCGTTCACGTTTGAAACCTTTCATGCATAGCACATGGAGCCACTTTTAAATATCCAAAGAGGATTTAAGAAGTAAGTTAGGATAGCAATCAAGGACTAATCCGATGATCCACTATATTTGGGCGCCTTATAAGACCCAAAGTACGTATATCGCCAGCATATGAACTAATAGTTCAAATGCCTGGGTTCTGAAATATATGTCTTTACAGTAAAACGACATTTAGCCTTAAATTGGTGTTGCATGATTGTTTTACACAAGGCATAAATGGAAAAGGCTAATTATAAAAATGAATGATGTGGACTCTTTTCGGTAGCATACTAGGCATGGGCAAAAAATACCGATATTCGGTAGTACCGAGTACTATTTATTTTCTACTTCGGTAGTACCGGCCAGTATATTTTTAGCGGTACTACCGGAGTATCAGTACTAGAAATACCGGTATTTCGACGGCGCTGCCAACTTATGTGTTATCAATGAACTACCTACCCAGCTACTTAAATAATTGAGTGTTGATAATACATCAAGCGAAGAAGGCCATTTCCAAGAAATAAACACCAATTCACAATGACTTTGAGAAGAAGTGTTTATTTAATTAATGTCAAGGATATTTCTCAAGAAATCATAACAAGAGACAAGAAAATGTAGATGCAGACTTATGCAATAAGTGCACAACTTGTATTTAAGCTCACTAAAAATAATACCATCTGTTTATTTTAATTTAAACTGATGGTATACACACTGATACAGTTAATCAACGTAGGAAGAGACTGAAAAATAGTGATCATGATATAGGCTAAGCTTGTTTACAATATTCATAAACTTTTTAATGTATTAAAAATGTTCATCCGTTTCTCGTTTTTTTTTACATACAACCAATCAAGTGCACCGCCAAAAGAAGACCAAATTAATTTTGCTCCTTAATTATTAAGATGTGTCCTCCTTCCTTAGCTTATTTCTTGTTTTCTCGTCATTCAGCGGTACTTTTACAAAACTGTGAGTTCGAGACAAGTGTTATCATTATTGATATAGAAGATATTTATTTACTCAAATAAGGCAAGAAAAGTCAAAGTTATATCGAACTCCACGTATGTATTTCTTTATCTGAAATAAATGGAACAGCGACCTACACGTCAAATTTTATTCAATCGCAGTATTTTAGCCATAACTAACACCAATTCTTGTTGTGTAAAATCATAAAATTAAATGTCTTATCATTATAGGGGCTTTTTATAGGTAATCTCAGACTGAAACGTAAGCTCTGTAAATAAGAAGACTTTTCATCATAAGTTCTCGGCAGAAGACGTTCTAATGTTGGCCTCGAGTCCGAAAAAAACCGTTGGCTTTAGGAAAACAAGTCATCTGATTGAGTTCCCGAGAGAACTTTACACTTCATATACGCCAGGAAAACACCAAAATTTAATGGTATGCACCAAAATCATTGCCTTTAAAAACTTCATCGCTATCACCCTTCTCACTATTAGAGAATCTATCCTCCATGTATTTTTCCGATAAATTTTCGAAAAAAAATCCAGTTAATGATTTTTTTAGTGTATTCTTGCTGTATGCTACGCTAATTTGCCGAAATACCGGATAGTTACGGCCATGCAAACGTTAAATCTTGACTTATTAACATCTTTTATCTATTATGAAAGCACCGGTCGGGAGAGTACTATTATTGCTTTTTAATACTCATCACAAAAATACCGATACTTTTTCAAGTACTGCCCATGCCTATTCGGAAACCAAATCACCACTAGCGGCGCTGTCGTCGCTGACGTCATAATCCAAAATGGCCGTCAGTCCGGGTATACTTCTCGTGAATAACAACACATTTCAATTGCAATCTCCGTGATTCTCCTTATTGCTATGGATTCGATTGCGCATATCGGCACCGTTCTTCGTTTTCGGACTAAATTATATTCTAAGGAACATGAGTAGCAAAGTTTTTGTGACCTATTAAGAAATTGTGTGATATTTGGGTGGAAATTGCAGCCAACGAAATATCTTTGAAGGGGAGAGCGTTTTAAACGCGGGTTTGGTGATCACTGCGGGGCTTCACCAAGGAAATGGCTGTGAATTAAAAATAATGGCTCTTGTTCTTCAAACAAGTGGCCTTACCAAGGAACCACTTCAAATAAACGGTCTCATTAGCCTAACAATTGATGAAAAAATCGAGATCCGGAAGTTTGATTGTTCTCGCAAAGCGGGAATTGTTTAGGAATAGGTAGAAACCATTCGTAGACAACCCAGTTACATTAGTAGCTATTAATGGTTAATAATTTTATGCTACATTAATTTAACCTTTAGTATTCATGAATAATAATGCAAAAAATGCCAATCATTTATTACTAGTTTGTGGAAGTTGCAGTTTCCATCAAGTCAGTGGTAAGAGTAAAGCAATACAATAAGTAAAATATGCCCAAGTGGTGTAATATCCAACAGTTATAGTTATATCTTGGATGATTTACAATGTTCAAACTAGATTTAGATTTTAATAACAGCCAGTTTGCAAAATGGAATTAATGATATTTATCCTTCTTTATAAGGAAGGAAAAACAATGCAAAAAATACACTTGATATGGAAGTTTGTGGTACATTAATGAAGGCAGAATTACAAAATATATAATACAGTGCAATACAATAAGTAAAATATGTCCAAGTGGTGTAACTCCCCACAATTATACGATGGTAATATCTGGGCTGATTTACAATGTTCAAACTAGATTATGACTTCAATAACAGCCGAGTTACACCATGGAACTAATGTCATTCATCCCCCTTTTTAAGGAAGGCAAAACAATGCAAAAACAAATAAGTACTGTAAGTAAGTATGCAAGATTCAAAACAGTACTTGGCATTGGTAAAAAACAATAACACGGAAAAGATCCCTCACAGGAGAATGGTAAATGACAAATGTCCTCAGTGAAACTCTTTCCAAATCTCTATGAATTCGGGCAATTGAGACAACTAAAAAGATGAGGCCAAAACGAAAAATTTCCTGTTCCCCTTCCTCATTGTTTGAGGTAAATGACGCATTAGGGACTTTTAAGTATAAATTCCATAAAATTAATAAAAGCTTTCAATGATTATCATTTGTAAGTAAAACTGAGTTTGTTACTGTGAGACACATGAAATGATAACCATCTTTCAGTGCTGAATTTGGTAATACTTAGCAAAGATGGACCAAAGAAACGACTGAAGATTCTGTTCTGAAGATTTAGTTCTCTACAGTAATATGTAAAGTGATCTTTATCCAAATTATAAGAGATAAAACGATAATATAATATATGAAAACATTTTTTTAATCCGATAAGTTGATGCCATAGAAATTTGGCCAATAGGTAAACAACCAAGTGTATGGCCTTAGTGGAAACTTTATTTTTGAATAACCATAAATACCATAATTTCTTATTTTTCTAACAATTTCTCTAGTGTTACTCACGCAATTACTCAAGATTGACTGTTCCCATATTTATCTAAATTACATGCCTCTAGTTGAAAACCTAAAATATCTAAATATGGTGGTGGACTGCAAGATTTCAAATCCATATACATTTTTTTCAATAGCTGCATCACATCACGCTGATATAATGCAACCTTTTGCATGATGTATGCACTTTTATTTTTCGGCAACGTTTTTAAACATCTATAAAAAAATAGGGCTGCACTTCCAAGCCACAATTCATTCGAAAAAATCACAACTTATGTAGTGTCCCAATATACTACCACAACCACTAAATACGAGAAAGATAGCAAGTTCAGCACTCTATAACCAAAACAGCTAATAACCACTTCCTTGTTATTACTCAGTTAGACAGTTGGCCCACCTATGCTCGCATTAGTTTCAGCCTTAACTATGGTTGCTAATCAATGAATTTTGATTTTTAATATACGGCTGAAAACTACAAGATTAAATAATACATTCCTTTGAAATACCTAGCTTAATTGGCTCTCCTCGTCGTCCATGCCGTCTGTGTACTCAAACTGGAGATTTTTCTATCGACGATATTGGTAAATTCATAGACAGGACAGCACATCTCTTCAAAAATCGATGTCTTGCTGGAAAATCTATTGAGAAAGAACACGTTAAAACATAGATAACTACAAGGAGGTTAACATTCGCATCGACTTCACAACGTGATCTCAGCCACGTTGAAACAAATTAAGAGAAAAAAAGTGAAATAGAAAAATGTATACGTACCCGGTAATATATAATCGTTCTTTATGAAGTGCAAAGAACACACCAGCATGCTCTTCGTCACCTTTTTCCCGATTTTCAGCCGGTGGATCCACAAATTCCGTCGATCGACCTTCTCCATCTCACACCAATCATTCCTGCGATAGAAAACATCGCCTTGCTTTGGAAATTCGTGAAATCGAACTACGGTGTCCCTACAGGCCTTAAAGAACACTGTGACACACAGCAATTCTTGTTAGATTTCCCTTTTATTGGAGAAAAAGTCATCGGAATATTCTCCATCGCAAGCAAACGACACTACTTCTCCTCAGAAGAACCTTTTCTGAATGAGCCGTGCGCAAAAGTATACCCGGACCAGTGATTCTACTTTCGCCCGGTAGTTGGCTTGTAGTTGGCTGGAATCACGAATAGCATACTAATATTGATATCTCACAGAATTGTCCTTCAATATTTTACCTATCATATGCAATCGTATAATTTTCTAATAAAGTGTTATCGAACATACAATTTAATGTTAATAATAATACAACCATATAAAAGTGTCAGCAAAATATTAATCTTCTATATCAACATTTTAACTGCAATTGTGCAGACCATTGTTTGGAATCATTTACTAAGGAACATGTTTTTATGATAATATTACGCGTTAATCAACAAAGATTATATAATTAAAGTTTTGTTACGGAACTTTGAACCCAAAATTCAGTATTACCCTGAAGAGAACATTAAATTATCCAACAAGAAAAAATATAGACTTGTGTCGCCATCTATGAAGTGTATTTAATTATGTGAGATTATACGAGAATATCTCATATTTTTACTTGTTTTGCAAATTTTGAACCGTGGGTGAGAGGCTCACAGTTCGATAACGTAAAAAAGCTAGTGAGAGAGATAGAACATGCGCTCCTACCTACTGCAGAATCCTCCCTCGCTCCATCTCCTACCTCACTCCGTACTCCCTTTATCGCACACACACAAAGAATCCCCTCATTTCCCGAATCCAATATTGACATAGTCATGGACGTGTGGTAAAAAAAATAAAGAACGCGTGGCTTTAGTCCGTGCAAAGTCAACTGCAAGAAGAGAGACAGTGGATAAGGAGTAAAGCATATGAAAACACTGCAAGTGTATTTCACTCTAAATACATACTATTCCTGAAGCTATGGAACTTACTGCATTTCCGTATGTTTTGAGGCTTTGGGCTTCACTAGTCCGTTTAACCTTTTAGTTTTTTCAAGTTCTGCAAGTAGAATTGACCATAGAATGTATGTGACTCAATATATTCCTGTTTTATTGAATTATTCCTTAAGAAAGGAAAGTGGAGAGTGATGTAAAGAGAAGCTCTTCTGCAGCCAGCCTGCCCATTGATAATGCATCAGAGTAAACATAAGCATGAGGGTAATGCAGTAAAGAAAGTCTGAGTTCAAAATTGAAATCTACAACTGCTATAGTATAATGGGGAAGAGAAAATGTTATCTAAATAAATACAACCTGCCCCCACCTAAAAAAACTCGAAAGGCCTACCACCATTCCTTACCATCTTCCACCTGCTTTCTCCCTCCCTTTATCCCCTATACTCTTCAGTCCTGCCTCATTCCCCCTTGCACTGCACGAATATATATCGCCTGTCGCCTTTGTTGTGTGTTTAGGGCGCGTGCGCAAGGACGAAGGGGAACGTGAAGGAGGGGAAGAAGACGGAGGGGAAGGGAAGCGGGAGTGAGGGGAAATGGACCGACGGATGCCATGCTCCTTTCGGCTGGATCACTCGTTTAGTGTCGGCCGAGGAGAGCGGTGGCGCGCAGTCGAGTGAGGTAACACTCGTCTCACTCAAAGTCTTCTCGCGACGAGGTACTCACGTGAATCCAAGTAGGAGGAAACGACCTTCCCGCAGACAGCGGTACATCCTCTCTGCGATGATGCGGCTGGTTCGCGGGGGATGACAACCAGTTCAAACCTAAGAGAACATCCCTGTCTTAAAGTTCTGGACTACATTCACGAGTTTATGAGTGTAAAACTGTTTCCGTGGTGAAAACAAGAGTGTGACCTGAGTTGTATAAAAATCTTAAGAGGATGAGTGAAATCGCAACCTCTTTCTGCTTTTCTCTGTCCTATTACTTTTACTGAAGACGTTACTTCCAAGCGTGGCAATTTGCCCTTTTGAAAATCTCCTTACGGTTCCCCTTCTTCCTCCATCCTCTGGATATGGTTACAGCAAACTAAAGAAAGTGAAGAACTCGTCGTCATTCGCAGTTCGTACTAATCCGTGGTGTGATAAATGATGCAATGCTAAGGAAACATACCTGTCTTATAGTTCTGGACTACATTCTCGTGTTTATGTGTTTTAAATTGTTACTGAAGGGACAAAGTGTGGCACGGGTAGTTACAAACTCTGTTTACGCTAAGTGAAATCGCAACGTCCATCTTCACCCCCTTCCGTTAGTTTGCGAGAGGCATCACCTCAAAGAGTAACAACTCGCTCTTTCGGAGTTTCTTTATCTCTCTCGGTTTCCCTCCTTTCCATCCCCAGGACGTGATTACTTTGTGACTGAAGAAAGTGAGAAACACGCCGTCATGTACAGTGGTTGGCAAGCGAGAAATTGGAAGCGAAGGTGAAGGCACACCTCATTCGCACCGGGGACTCCCCTCTCTGCGGACCCGAGAGAACTGTCTCTCCTCCGGCAGCGATACGCTCCGCCGAGCTCCTGCCGAAGTTTCGCCTCGCCCGGCCGCCAACTGAGCGGAGCCGCTCTCGGCAAATTTAAAGGGAGGATGATGAGCGAGGGAGGTAACGCCGGGGACAAAACGCCCGCGCTATTATTACACTCTAGCCGTTTCGATTTACCTCGTGGGTCTTTCAGCGCCAAACGAAATCACGAGTCCTTCATATTTAGCGAAGTACACACAGATCCCCGCGCTGGAATGAACTACTCAAACTTCACAAAAAGACTGAGGCGTGCATAAAACGATGAATAAACATGGCAATGGTTTTTGGAGGGGGAAAAATATCTTCTGTACCGATCTCCGGTATGGTTAATTGTGACGAATGAACCACAAGTGGCTCTGAAAACAGGCACGGGAGTGTATAAAATATTCACCACGCTGAGGGTAGCGAGGTAAACAAACTGTCGCGACGGGGCTCGTTCCTGGCGCCGGCGATTCCCACGTGGCCGCCGGGCAGTGAACACCACAGCATCCCGACTATCCTTCATCACTTCTCCGCATCAGTCGTAGTGGTGAAGAGTAGAAAGGCTATTGTTATCCGGCGCGCGCGGAGACCAACGCCGCAGCAGAAGGGAAGAGGAGGACTTTTTGTGTTTTGTGGGATTGATAAAAAAATACGAAGGATTGTAAGAGAAAAAAAGTAATTTTGGACGACAGGCGGGAGACGGGGAAGTATGCGGGGTGTAATCACCAGAACCATACGACGGCACTGGTTGCGGAATTGGTTTTAAATGAGGTTTCTTGTGAACCATGGAATAACTAGGGACAGGAGGACCGAGGTGTTTGTTTGGCCAGGCACTCTTTCGCATGCAACCTATTGTTGATTCTCAATTCATCGCGTTTTGGCGTTTTGAGCGAAGCCTGGTTAGAACAATAGAATAGTGCACAGGGGATAAAGTAGGACGAGGAGAAACGACGGTGTGGTGTGATACTCTTTCGCGCGAAACTTGCTGTTTACTCGCCACGTCCGACAGTCGCCTGAGTGTTTGCGATCGCGTGAAGAGTTTTGCTGCAGCACCGCTCGTAAAAGGAGAGGATATCTCGCCAGTTAAACGTCGTTATACGACACATAAGCCATAGCTTTGAAGAGAAGGATGAGAAGGAAGAAGAGAGGCGAAGGATGGAGGGAACAGACTAAACTTTGGCGGTCAGTGTGGAGCGGTGAGCACTAATGGACTAGCTAAGTGACATGATTGAAGAAGTGTGCCGTGGATAGAAGACAGGAAGAGGGGGAATTCACCGTGTGTACTCCCGTCATGCTGGCGGCGATTGGTCGGGGTGCTCTGAGGAGAAGTCTCTTCGATCATCGGCAGGAGATAGTCTAGCCGGGTGGTGGAGAGTCACAGTGGGTCCTGTCCCTCTGCTAGTCCGGTCCGGCGAGAGTGAACGGTAGCCAGCAATTGGCCGTCGACCGCCGCCGAGCGCAGCTGCTACTCGGGTCCTCGCAATGGCTCGCCTAGACTCGGTGGACCTGTTGCTTCTGATGCTGCTCCTCACCGTCGGAGTGCGCCCCTCCACGGGAAGAGGTGAGTTAAATACCTCGATATCGGGTTTAGATGAGACCTCGCCCACGGAATCATGGGGCATACATTCCACTGACGTATTAGGTGGTTAATGATGATCTCAGAACCTAAATTTTGCAAAAGCACTCCTAAATAGGAAAAAAATCTTGACATTGAAACTTGGTTTTATTTTACTCAACGTTGCAAGATTAATTACGCATGTTAGCCCTTTTAAGTTAGAACAAAAAGTAATATTTACTTTCATTGCTGCCTACGGAAAGAAATTCCTATAAACGGTGCCGGAGACAGTTTCTTCTAGCAAATCATTATTTCTAAAAAATGTTCCAAGTTTTTTTTATTCTTTACCACCTTCTAAAAAGACAGAAATTAAATTGTTTTATTAACCTGTTGGCTAAAGAATCGCAGTTACCTTCGAGGAACGAGTGCTTTGTGAAGATTTGGCGTTACAAACTTAATGAAAGCGAGTGTAAGGTAATGGGGGTATATTCTATCTCAGTTTTCCGTTAACGTTAATTTTATACAAGGAAACAGTGTTGCTTTATCCACGTACTATCAGACACTTTTGAGTGTTTTTTACGGTAGGTAAAATAGTGAAGAGAGATAGAAACGCAAACGTCGTCCAATGATCACTTGCGCAAAAAACGGAATTCTTTTTGCTTTTATTTATGCAAGGTCTATTTTGGTTAAAATCAATATAACATGCGTCTTTCATCCGATTCTTAGCATATGTGCATTGCATCTCAATATTATAAATATTTAACTGAGGAATAAATGAATGCAAAACTTTTCCCAAAATGCGCAATGAAACAATAACTCAGAGAGCTCAGGAACTCCGTGCTGTATATGCAAAGAAGAATTTAAAACGTTACTAATCGGCCCCAACCACCTGCTTTTCCGTGCATGTGACACATTTGATTTTACCAGTTTTACAAATCATGAATGAAGACACAAATTCTTGTTTATAAGTGCTAAATTTATTATATCTGTTTTCCATTTTGCCCTCGCCCTTTCTTCTCTCTTCACATTTTTTCAACCGAGGCCCGACTTTTAGGATTTCTTATGTCAGCGATTAGTGAGTTTTTTACACGAATACCTTACTTCCAGCGAAACTCAGAGTTAACGCCCCTTTACGGTTGGGTACATTGATGCTGAATTTGCCCTTCAAAAACCTCACCCATGTCTCCATATGCTTCTCCCCAACACCTTACCATCAATGCCTCATCAACAGCGTTCCCATCACCTGTGTTGCCACTGATACTGGTCCCAAACTTGGAATATCTACTAGGCCCCTTTTTCATTCTACACGTTTACCTTTCCAATTCCTTCCTCTAGCCCCGCCAATACTGTCCTCCCCTCCCTCTACCCAATACCCGAACACCAAACACCCTCCCTCCAATTTTCAATCAACCTCACCCCTCATCTCTCTTCCCGAATCCCCCCCACCGGATTTCCTCCCCCTCCCCACAATACAATGTACACCCTTTCCGCTCTGTACGCTCTCCCCCACCGGAGCGAAAGAAATAATGATATTCCGGGAGCACAAACGTCCCCAGTCCCCAAAAGTCATCGATGCCACTATTTCCGAATTCTTTCTCTACCCCCGCTCCCCATGGAGGACTAACTTTGACTTTTTACCCGCCTTCCTAAAAATTTTCCCTTCTCTTCCCATTGAACGGAAAAATCTCCCCCTCCACCTCTCCTGGAATGTTGGCGCAAAACTGTAAAATTTTTGCGGGATGAGCAGTGGTCTCAGTAGAGGGGTTACCCCGGGAAACGTTTGAAATTAAAAAGGGAACGTGAAAACAAAAGCGTGCTTTGATATGAAAAATTAGGAAAATTGGTTTGTTGCGAAGGTAGGTAGGTAGGCGGTTGCAGTGTTTGTAGAGAGAAAGAAAGGCTGGAGAAGGGGTAACTCTGGGCATTCTTTTCATGTTCTCAGTTTTTTTTTCGTTTTGAAGGGAAAGAAGAGTATGGGAAGAAAAGGGAAATTAAAAAAAGCAAAAATTATGATTGATCTATCTCTTGGTCGCGAGAGCGAAGCTCGAATTTCTTTCACCTGGGGGAGTGGCAAAACCAGAGTTAATGGGTTTGCGAGCACAGCGCAGCCGGCTGACCGCTTTTTGCAAAATCAAATGTGGAATTGAGGCCGTATGCGCCTGGATACCGGTATCGATGGTGACCTTCTCGCGGCATTGTATGTATTTCTCCCAAAAAGGCACGTTCCGCCAATAAAAGCGATCTCCCCACCCCTATATTCCGGTCCCTATGAAAATTAATTTTGCGAAACAATCGCGTACCCTACCTTCAGGGGATACCCTGGAACCTACTGCTGACCCGAGGCTGTACATTTAGGGGTATTGATGGCCTCTGAATCATGGGAGTTAATTGGAAAACAACATTACAGCAAAGAACGCACACAGTACTATGCACAGTTTAATCGGGCTCCATAAACCTGTTGACAGTGCTATTAATTTATTCAAGGTCCTTAATAAACCAGGAGGAAAAATTGCTACCTATGTTACATGCTTTCTATATTAAGAAATATTCTTTTTTCGCACCTAGAAATCATTATTACAAACCATTAGATGATACAGTTGTGTGTTTATTTGGACGTAAAATATTATTTTTCATTTTTTTTGAAAGAATGTTTGTGATTAACGTTGCAACTATTATCTACATTCACATTCAACTCAGTTCGTTAATAATTTTAAATGCTTTAGAGTATTAATAAGTTACCTAAAATTAAAGTTTTCCTAGAAGAATTAATTTTATTACCAATCGTCAGAGCAGTTTCATCAATTTCTTGTGAAATCCACGCTGTAAAAAATGTCTTTAAAATTGTATTTTTTGCAGGAAAAGCTCGTCTGAGTAATAACCTCCTAGGCAGTGATGCTAGCCTATGCCTGAGATTTTAATATAAAAAGTGAATTTAGAGTTCGTAATTGACATTGAAGTAACCTCCTATCAGAAGTAGTAAAGTTTATTTTTCCCTGGTGGCCTTAAAATCATACTCTTTTTTAAAAGTAAATCTTCAAATATTCCTCGTTGAAATAATTCATACACCGGCCCGTGCGAAATGCTACTAATGCAGAGAAAAAACATAAAGAGAATGCATAACGTGTAAGAACTCCTCAGATAATGATTGCGGCCCCTTTCCAAGGTACTAAAATCAAAGCAAGAATATTTTCTTCTCAAGGAATAAGTAAAATGAAGTTTTTGTATCAAAAAATTAAAATAAATTACTTAAGTGATGAATTTGATTTATTTGCCAATATTAAAGGCTGTAACACGCCATTGGAGAGTAGATGTATCTGAGAGAGTAAACTTTAAATGCAACTCTTATATTTATTTATTCCCAAACCAACGAATACAACACATAATGGCCATTTTACATCAAGATGTTCGACAAAACGAATACACACGCTTGAACAACCATGCCCAGGGGCAATCTATACAGACGGGACTCGAGCCCGTGACCTCTTGTTTGGCAGTGGGCGGTTTTACCCCACCGCCCCCAATAATACTTACAAATTTGAAATCCAAAACTCTATCGATATATTCCTTCTGTTTTGATTTGGCTACTTTAAAGTTTTGGTAGGCAAATTAAAGATTAAAAAAAAACATTTATGGTGGTGGTTTCTAAAGCACACCATTGAATCTATGTAATCTATTATTCCATGACATCTCTTAAACAAAAAACATCCGTAAGACTGAATACAGAAAACACTGTATTAGCGTTCATACAAAGTTATAAAAACTGTAGCGCAAATGAGTAAATGCGGCGAAGGAGCACCATTGGATTCACTAATTAGAGAGCATTAGAAAGTCAATTCCAAACTTGGAAAACCAACGTGAGAAAAGTGTATTGAGCGAGGAAGCAGTTATTCAAGAAATAATCTTTTTCATGTGCACGAAGTAAATATTTTTTTTCGATAAAAATTATATTCTTGAAATAAACGGCGTGATTTTATGAACACATATGTCCATATATATGCATAAAATCACGCCGTTTCTTTCAGAAATACGTTCCATCAACACCCTGGGAGGATCATATTGTGTAATGAATACTCCGGGAGGCGGGTTTGCCCAGTGGGAAGCGAAAATGGAATTGGGATTTATAACGCAAGTTCGGATGTAAATTAGAAAGATTTAATCGCGTAAAAACATTCCATTTCGGTTTGCGCGTCCCAAAGGAAAACAAACAAACCGCATGTTTTATTATTCCCACCCACATCCCACCCTTCGAACGATCGGTTTTCCAATACCCCTTCACCCTCTTCATCCCCTTCCCACAATTCACAAATCGCCTCCCCGCATCGACGGAGCGCTCTCATTTTATCCACGGATCCTTTTTGGGCGTAGGATTTCCGATATATTTTTTCCGATACTCCTCTATACATTATTGCACCCACAACTGACATAGGAACCGCTGCGGAAGCGGGAGAAATGGAGACCACTCGCGTAGTGCTATTTTTTACATATTGTAATCGTCGAAGGACAGGTGGAAGGCAAGAATGGAAAAGGAAGACCTCGAACAAAATATATGGAACAAGTAAAGAGAGGTGTGAAAGAGAAGAAATACGTAGGAGTGAAAAGATTAGCTGATAGGAGAACTGAGTGGAGAGCTGCGTCAAACCAATCCTTGGATTGTTGACCAGTGATGATGATGATGAGTGTGTGAAGCACCCAAAATGTTTTCATTATCTTCTATAGCATTTGAACGAGAAAAGTCCACACACAAATTTTATTTTACGTTTCAGACGTTTATTTGATGAATGGGTGGATTAAAGGAATGGATGAACTGTCGTTATTTTACTGTTATGACTAGAGCATTCCTTCAAACGTGGGTTTCCCACAGCCCGTACTTGTATCTTTTCCCACTGTCTCCACTCTCTGTACGCCTGTTCCCACCCCATTCTTCAAAGATGTTAAATCCTCCCCAATCCCCTTCCTCAAAGGCATAAAGGTGATTTTCAAATGTTTTGCGGTGTCTTGTACCAGATGATGGCTCTGTGAGCCGAAACACATTGTACTCAGTAAAGATTTTGTGGAAAAGTGCTACGATCATTTATGTATCTAAAAATGAAGAAACTAATGAAATATATAGGAAATAATTTTCAGAAGGCTATGGATGGAAATCATCATACCCTTATTGAACAAAAATGGCGTTTACGCTTATCTTCATTCGTTGCTTCTCTCCTATCATTTTCAAAAACGCTTTTGAATACATACCTATAAACTTCAGAGAAATAGTGGCATAAGATATTTAGATACGAAGTTTTTATTGCGTTCTATTCACAGAGAATTTGGTAAGAGAAGACATTAAATTAGTGAGTGTAAGAATTTTAGGAGCGTCATTTAATTCTTGTTTCATTTATCCTGGAAGGAATTCATCAAAAGAAACTGATTGTGAGCAGAAAACTTATCCAACGGTATGGAAGTACAGTCTGGTCAAAACATGGCCCCTGAATGCGTAGAACTCTAGCAAGGGGAGGCGAAAATAGCTGTGGTATGGGAACTTGGGATTGAAAGCAAAGCGCTTTGGATTGCGTCAAGTGTAGACCTCGAATGGAGGTAAGACACAAAAAAAATGGCCATTTGAACCAACGCGCCTGTGTTACAATACTTTTTCAATATATACTCACTCATACCCAAAACTGACGTTGTCGAAGGGGGCACTAAGTTTAAAGGGGACTTTGGTTTACTGTATTCAAAGAGGTTAGAAATTTTATTTTAAATTCTTGACGTTACAGAGTATCCCTCGGTATAAATTTTAGGTTTGATTGAAATTTTCAGCTAATATGAGAGATAATATAAACAGAAGAGCTCCATCTACAAACATACGATGTTCTGCAATTAGATCTCGTAGTCTGACCAGGTTCAAATTAATAACGCATTACAAGTACAAATACTTTGAACTGGGACAGCTAACATGAATGCTAAACCTCATAATCAACTCAACTTGCGCACTTTTAACCAATATCAGCAAATGGATGTAAAAAACTGCTATATAAATGTAATTTGGACTCTTTTATCAATAATTTCTTTTAAATACGGGAGGTCCGATAATTTACTGCCGCATCTGGTTTCAAGTATCGATATGTCGATCCTCAACTTTGGATATTCGGGAAAATTATAATTCCGTCACCAGTCTGCAATCTATGATATTTACCAAGTTCCTACATTAAAAAGTAAATATCGATTATTGTGCTTAAAATTAATAGATTAAGAGAGAATGAGGTATACTTAGTAAGGAAGAAGAAAGGGACTAACAAGTTTTTTTAGGGAATGGGGTTTTAACAAAAACAGGGGATGAAGACCACAAAAAATAATTTTTTTGGCCCTCAGAAATTCGCTACCTCCTTAATTTTTTGAAGTAGCAAGTGGCCTTTGCGAATTGTGTGTGCTTCCTGCTTGCACCATTGGAATCTTTACTGCCGTACCAAATCAGATTTCATTAACCACTAAACCACTAAATTCGGCGGTGAAAACAAAATTTTAAGTGGAAAAGCAAAAAGTGTATTATATACATTTAAAAATAGATACAGGATCATAATTACTAGGATACTGGTCAATAAGTTACAAGTTACATTAAGTTACAAGAAAGCCGTTATCTTGCTCTAAAGTGGTTAACTTTAAGTATCTTTTGCTCTAATCAGAATAAAATCTAAAGTCTTTTCTACATTTAAACACACTTTATTATATGTAATTGAAGATTTTACCATTACAATTAGTATTTTTATCAAAACTTCTAAATTTACATTTCATAGAAACTTTCATTCAAACCCTTTTTAAATTCTCAGAAACGCTTTCCATCGGTTCCATCCATGTTTTCCTCCATAAATCTCAGTCCCCTCCTTAGATTCAGAACAGATAAATTCCCAGCCAAAAAAAGAAATTGGTGGTCTCGGGGAATTTTGGACGGACGATTCATTTTTTTTTGTTTTTGTTTAAGGTGGAAAGAAGAATAGATTGGAGGGGCAGGGTAGGTAGAGAGGGATTGGGATTCTGGCTGGAAACGTGGTGGAGTGGAATAGGAGTGGGGAAGTGGGAGGGGTCGTAAACAGTGTTCGATGGGCGAGGGAGGGAGAGGAGAGCGGAAGGTAGAGGTGCCTTGGAGTGGAAGCCACGGAGGAGATTGCCCGGAAGACGTTTAAGGGACAGTGCATAAGCCCCTGGAAAGTCAGAGTGTGCGAAAACAGGGCACAGTAGAGGGATACAGGGCGCAGGTGGACATCGGTGTAAGTCAATGTGGTTGCATTGGGAGGTAGGGTCACTGAGCTGAAATACCGCTGGGACGTACTCCGACCGTGTCCAGCGAGCAAGCGCAGGCGACCAGAATAATCTCCTCGCAACAAAATTTAACATAGACACAAGCCTCTGTTGCGCTTCGTTGCCGCTGCAGTAAATTTTCATGCTCCAGACTAGCTAACACTGGAGGGAGATTTTCTACTATGTTTAGCGTTTTACACACACGGTAGAAAAACGCAAGCGAGGAAAATGTAATTCACAACTCCATGAACGAGCATGAATTCTAAGCAAATTATTGCGTGTTATAATTACTTAAGCCGTTAGCGGGAATAATATTTTTTATGAGACGGCAAAAACACTGGGGGTAAATGAATTATGGTGATAAATCATTAATTTCACCTGTTTCCTAATAGTGCCTCGAAATAGCAGTTCTAACCCTCACGCCCTCAATCACAGTTTGGTCACAATTTATTCTGAAACACTGTCAGCAGCATACGGAAGAACTTAAAGTAATTTATATTTTTCAATTCGAGTTGCAATAACTACCAAAGCTCTTTTCGATGCAATGAAATGGAAATGCATCTAAAAGAAGTGCAGCGAAAACGTGTATATTGGTGAGAATTTTGGCAGCAAAAAAGAACATTAATCCCACATAGAGCTTCAAAAGATGAGAAGATTCTAAGTCTTTAGAAGAGGTGCCGTAAACCTTGTTATTTTTTTAGGACAGACGAAAGACGTCAACGAAAGGAAAAACACACTCTTTTTCCGTCAAAGCCGACGGGTGAAGAATTGCCCCAACCCCTAGAGGTGGGAGAAAAATAAAGAAAAGGAAGGCTGAGGATAGCGGATTGGCCATTAGAAAAAGAAGAAAGGGGTTTGCAGAAAGGTTGTGATTGTACGTGGGGAGGGCATGAGGGACGAAGGTTCTTTGAAAGGGTCAATGGGATGAGGAGAAAAATCGACGAAGGGTGAAGGGAAGGACTGCGCGACCGGAATCTTTGATTTAGCCCACAATGCGACGCAGGCGACGTCCAAGGGATTCTCCCGAGTTATCCTTTTGGGATTGGACGGCGAACGGAAAAGTGCGCTGAGTCGCCTGATTTTCTGGCCTAAGGGATTACGGCGTTGTCCACTGAAACGTCGAGGTCACTTATTGTTGGGTTCGCCTGGAGAACTCAATCGTGTCCCAGGAGGTCTCTTCTGCTTCCTCTCGAGCGATCTTTATTTATACGAGTAGTTTCCTGGACTACCTACTCTTAATTTCCCAGTTCACTCGCAAAAAGAATGAAAGGAGAAGTTTGCCGAGCTGGAATTTTCACACAACTGAACTTCACAGAACTGGAATCGAAAATAAGCATTTTGGAGGTATTAGAAGTAGGGAAAGTAAAAAATATGAAGAATTTGAAGAGGAAACGTTTTATTAATTGGTTCAATGAGGTGAATAGTTCAATTTAGCCTTAATAAAAAAAATCCGTATATTAAATTTGGAAGGGTTTCTGTTATACCAGTTGGATGTTATTGGATGATAAAAGAAAAGAATGCTGAAAAGTAGCCGTCGATTAGGGAAAATATTCGTTTGACTTGAACCACAACAAATCGTGAAATATTTTCAGTGGAGATTTTTCTTATTTCCTATTAACAACGTTTAAACTTATAGAACTTGTTATGCATCCCATGCTTACGTTTTTTTATTTAGAAAAAATACATCAAACGTAATGGAAGATATATATATTTTGAATTCCAATCCGCGGCATTGAGATATTGTTAAAGTATTTTTATATTTATGTCCGTGAAACCTTGACTTAAACGTGCCTTGCTCTATATTATAGATGTGTATCTCTTCCATATCATCATTTACAATGAAATTGACGAGAATTCTCCGGTGGAAGTTCTTTCCGCTTGCATTAGTTACTATTCAAAATTGGAAATCTTCGCAGAAAAGGCACGAGCTGGAAAATAAAAATGCTAAAGAATGCTCGAGGCCTTTTGGTGGATGAGGAGAATTATTTATTCAATTCAAAAAGAGAATGTAATGAAGCATAATTAATATCCTTAGCTGGTAAAAAGCGACGGATAAAGATAGAGATATCAAGAAAAAGGATCGAAAATAATGAAAGAATTGCTTTTCTCCGCAAGTTGAAACACTGCCAAAGGAATATCTCCGAAGGAAGTAAGAAATGAGTGATAAATTGAAGTATATCCAGGAAAAAGGAATTCAAGCGAGGCCAAGGCTGTCTAAGGGCAGTAAGAGAGTTAAGAGGCAAAGAGTAAGAGAAAAAGAGGGTGGTAGTTGTTGTGTTGGTCCCCACGGTGCGTTTGACTCTGAAGAGAGAGAAAAAGAGTTCAGCTGAAGGGCACGAGCCGAGAGGAAAGCTAAGAGTGGGAAAGAGAGGGAGAGAGAGATATGGAGGGGTAGTGAAGAGTGGAAGCCAAATGTGCTCTCGACCACGTTCAGCTCAGTCAAGTTTATTCCTTCGTGCTTCTTCAAGGTAAAGATTTCTGCGCAAGGAAACGTCTTTAACCGTATGAGAGGAATGTGTCATGGGATCAATGAAAGAAGCACACAGAAATTGGAATATATCGATCTCAGATATGATGAAAATTTATTTTCGTGCAATAAATCAATAAAAATCTGTATTCATGGGAATAGAAAGTAGATTGCGGCTCATGGAATTTACGATCAAAGATTCTCTCGGAGCTTGAACGACTTTAACCATTGATTTCCTTGCGAACCGTTTCCTTTGCAGATATTAAAAGATAACAAACGATGAACATGGAGTTCATGGGCTAAAGTCTTACGACGATCTGGAAAATTATGGATTGAAGAAAAGAGATTGTAATGCATTAATACAGCCTCGGGAAACAGAGAACGTATTCAGAAAAAGCGCTTCCCCCCTTCACCTCGTTGGCCTCATATTTTCCGATTCCCCAGCTTCCTTTTTGTTATCTCTACGACATCGCTCTCTTCCCCTCCACGAACCTTTTTATCGTCTCCAATTTCTTCCGCGAAGTCTGGAATTTTACAACTCCCATCATTTCTTCCGACGATCCTCAACCCAAAACCGCATTTCCGTCTCCACTCATATTCCTCTCCTTGGGGAGAAAGATCCCATATTTCAAGAACGCGGATTTTTTCCCCGATTTGAGATCCCATGTATTTTTGATCCCTCCGTTCCTCACGTCACGACCCTCATCTGGCCTTGACTCGTGGCCCTCTACATACAAATTCTCGCCTCCCAAATCCCGATCTGTTTCCCTATTCGTCAAAATTCTTTGCGTGACCATAAAAGTTTTTTTTGCATCGTACCTCAAACATTCTTTGAAATTACTTTTGAGTCAAATTTTCTGTTTTGCGTTGACTTTAACCTCATCAGTCCCGAGACATATATATAGTTAATTTTTGTTTGAATTTTATGTGGTATGGTTAATTAGATGTTAGTAAAAACATCAGCTCTTTCTTTGAAGCATTCTTCTGTACGATACTGTCATCCGTCAGGATGCACTGAACAAGTCTCAATAACGACTTTTCACTTAGCTAAGCGGTGAAAAAATTCAAACGCTAATGTATTTTACACAATACGCAAGGACCGAGGAAGTTATATGAACGACTATTTTACTTACAGATGGAATTCACAATTCAGTCAAACTTTATTCCTGCTTTTACTGCGGAGGAATGATGCGTATCGCGAAGAAAACATGAGTATAATTAAAAGAGAAGGTTGATTTGAATAGACTTCAATTATTTATATAGCTTTAAAGGAGGAAGAGGGATTTTTAGCTAAGTTCGTGTAAAGGTTGCATTTTAATATTTTCCTTAGGTAATTGAAATATGAACAAATGATTGACTTTCAAGGAATAATTGCCGTGGTCTACATTTATTATGTTATTCCTAATACTTTAGCTCTAACAGTTAAAAAAAATGTTATTGTGTGATATAGAAAAGAGGGAAATATTCTTAGCATTTGAGTGCCTTAGAAGTGATCTATGTTACCAGAATGTGGGACAGAGGTATTACAACATTCATTTGTTTGCTTTGCAGAAATAATCAACGGTAGATTAAAAAACATTTGCTTTTTCTGCACTAATTATCGGAAACAACGGCGGTCCCCCGAGACTATGTGTGTTTACTTCCTACGTGAATTGAATCTTGAGTAGGTACCGTTCATTTACCTAGAATCAGTAATCGTTTTTTTTGCGGGCAAGCATGGACTCAGATTGTACTCAATGCAAGCCTCAGGTAAGAAGTCATGGATTCCGGATGGGGCATTGCACTGAGGGTGTATGGGTAGGGTGAGGTGGGGGTAGTTGTGGCAGAGGGGCGCAAAGAAAAGTCTAGGTGGGTCTTATCTCCCGCACACCCTGGGGAGCATTGTTAATTCAGAGTGGGGGAGTCAACTCTGAGAAGGGGTGAGTGTTATAAAGGGAAGGCAAGGAGGCAAAGTAGCCGAGGGCTCGGAGTCGAAGGAAGAAGCGTTACTCCGTCGAGTGTCAGGAGTGGTAGAGGAGGTAAGGGGATGGATTGCGAAGCATGATAGAGGCGTAGGATTTCTCTTTCTACCGAGATTGGGAGAATATGTAATCCCTCGTGGGGCCAACGGAATGAAATGGAGTTACGACTCACGAGAGTCATTCGTGAAAATTTTCTTGTCGCGGAATATCGTTTTTCATTGCACGTTTTACGAGTCTACCTCCTTTTTGTCTGGATGTGTTTATTTTCCCAGCATCCTTCGGGATTTTCAATCATTCCCTGTCCCATTTTATTTCAGCATCCTAAAAAAGATTTCAGCTTATCAGAAAACATCTTCCCTTTTATATTTTTCCCAGCATGCTTCTTCTATCTAACTCTTTCTCGTGTTTCGATTTTTCTACATGGCCATTTTGTAAGTAAATTTTTACCATATTCCGATCGGAGTCACACACGGCAGTAGAAAAAATAACAGTTTTTGGTAACCATGTGTACTCCCACGCTCTGTTCGCGGCTTCACTTTCGGCTAGATGAGCGTTCAACTCGCCATAGCCCTCGAGCTTTCTCATCGTGTGTATTCCCACCCAAGTTAACACCCTTGTCGAAGAACGCGCGAATTTCAGACATCTGTGATTCTCCTGTTTATTAGTTCATTTCATTTACGACGCCGTTTCCGCCTTCCGTTTATTTTCAGACTCGTTGTTCCTCTCTGCTTTTATGTCTCCCTTTCATGACCTCAGACGAAAGATCCCGGGAAGCATATTTTAAACAACTGCCTTTCGCAATATCAACTCGTAAGAATATCCCTCAAAAATACGGATATGATTATTTAAATATGCTGATACAAATTGCATTGCATCACTGATCAATATTAAATAACATGATTTAAATGCTTCTACGGTGCTACTCTCCGGCCATAAATCATTTTGTTGTTTAAAATCAGCCAAATAGCGAAGATCTTAGATACAGATTGGTTGAAGTGGAGTAAGGTTTGACTTGAAGACTTTTAAGGGACACAAAACTGTCATTTGTGTTTGTATAAGCTTATCGGATTAAAGTTGTTTATTATTTCATTACTTGAGCTAGCTAGAAGATTACGCTATTACAAATTCTCTCCTTTTTAAAAATTCTGTTTGAACTTTGCTTATCCATTTTATGTGAATATATTTTAATCGTTTTGACTTTTGCCAAAATTTTTATCTTCCGCTCTTCAAGTTTTGCCTGGGAGGTAAATTCAACCTGCATTGCCCGTAAGGTCCCTTAAGCATGAGGACCAATGCAGAAATTGGATTTGACCAAAATAATATGCTGCAAAGCAAAATATTGCCGCAAAATATACTGCCAGGTGAAATAGAATGATTGCTAATCACCCATATTTTTCTTTTTCATGTGCCCGATCTCCCTTGTTTAGTGGCCACATTGAATTTTTACGATAAAAATATTTTATTTTTGACTGAATATTACAAGGAAGAATTTTTATGACCAAGCTCCTTCCCCAATGGAATTCTTCCCGTTTAAAGAAAGAAAAAGCTGCATGCGAAACCGTGAGGTGAGTTTATCACTAAAGTTTAAATCATGACTGCCTCTCGCACCCGCCAGGAATTCTCATGTCCACATTCGATGTTGCCGTCATCATCTGATAGCCAGAGGGCCCAACATGCGCCGAAAAAAAACATGTCCATTTCAGCCCTTTTCCCGATACTGCCGCACACTACAACCTCGTATCGGATTTTGATCACTCGTTAATCACTGGAATCTATACACGGCTGAATCCACCCTCATTTATTTCCAACTTCATACTCTTACGCCTTTTCCAAGACCGCTGATACATCTTGTTCTTTCTCGCGCATCCCTTCATTCGCTAACTTCGACCGCGGATTCATCATTCCGGGCGAAAAATTAAAAAAAAACTCGAAAGTATTATTTCCTTGGCCCGCCGTATCGTTCGCGGGATTTACACTGATCGAACTCGCCGGACTCCCTAAATTCACCACGCCATGTCCCGCTGCACTGTATCACGCTGTCTTTTTTGCGACAATAGTTCGCTGTGGTTTCAAATATGGCTCCAGGAATGCACAGTGGCCCTCAGGAAGTACCTTATGCTTTAATTCTTATCCTCCGATACATTCGGATTGTTGAACACGCTAGGCGTAAGTGTTATGCGGGTGGCTTGAGTATACGGGGAAAGTAGAATTATGTATTTTTGTTGCATTAAATTTTGACTTAAGCATTTAATGAAGAGAAAGGATATTAGAGCGTAGGTTTCCGCGGCGATGGTTTGATCTCTGCATTTCTCCAGGGTTTTCTTCCGCGTCAGATTGTTGGTTGACAACAGTTTCGCTGGCTATCCTGCCAGCGTCTTCAGGTCGAAGGTGTCGGCTGTTGGTTTCTGCCTCGCTTATATACTGTAGGCTGGATGGGAGCTGCACTGTGATTGGCTGTCTGACTGGGTGCTTCTCTCTGGTTGGCTCTCTCTTTGATCACTCTTTTCCAGGCGCTGTGAAGGAAGTATCCATCTTCTCTATTGAAATTCAAAGGTGTTTTTTGAATTTCTATTGCTTCCCTGATTTGTCTAGGGAACTTCGTCTTATGTGAAGAACTCTGCTCACTTCATTGACATCATAAAAAATGTCTCCATCAAAGAAAGCGATATTTTAGTGAGCTTCGACGTGGTGTCGCTTTTCACCAACATTCCGATTCCAGATGCAGTTGAAGTTGTAAGATCGCTCACATTCGATGGCATTCCAAAGGACTTCCCGGAACTGGTCGAGCACTGCCTAAGGAACTCGTTTTTTCTATGGAACGGTTGCTACTACGAACAGACGGAGGGCACGGCGATGGGTTCACCACTATCACCAGTAGTAGCCAATCTCTTCATGGAGAAATTCGAAAAGGAGGCACTCAAATCCTGCGAAAAGAAGCCGAAGTTGTGGCTGAGATATGTGGACGACACGTTCGTCATCTGGCCGCATGGTGTACAGGAATTACAAGGGTTCCTTCAGCACCTGAACTCACAACATCATGAAATCCAATTTACTATGGATATGGAGAAGGAGCAGTCATTAAATTTTCTGGATGTCCTCGTGACCAAAAAAGACAACGGGAGACTCGGCCATGCTGTCTACAGAAAGCTTACGCACACCGACCGATACCTAAATGCAGCATCTCACCATCATCCCAGTCAGAAGGCCTCACTAGTGGCTACATTAATTAACAGAGCGTATAATATCTCCGATGATATCTCCCTCTCCACGGAGATAAAGCACCTCACTACGGCACTGCAGAGAAATGGCTATAGGAGAGAATTGGTCCTTAAAAGGACCACGAAGGAGGAGGAAAAGCGACGCAAGGCCACCATTGAAAACCAGAGTGATGACGTTGGAGAAGAAGAATCGTCAAGGAAGCTATACGTCACCATCCCTTTCATTGCTGGAACGTCAGAGAGGATCGCCAGAGTATTAAAAAAGCACGACGTGGTCACCAGATATAACTGTGTGATCAAGATAAGAGACTTCCTCCCCGGGCCCAAGGATATCATTCCTCAAGAACTGCATGAGGGGGCATACAAGGTGCCCTGCTCCTGCGGAAAATCCTACATAGGGGAAACTTGCCGCTCCATGCATGTGAGGATTAAAGAACATCAGAGGGCGACCAAGAACAAGCAGTTTCAACTCTCTGCCATCGCCGAACATGCATGGTCGGAACCCGGCCATGACATTAAATTTGAGGAGAAGAAACTTTTAGTTAAGGAGTGCCGATACTTCCCTAGACAAATCAGGGAAGCAATAGAAATTCAAAAAACACCTTTGAATTTCAATAGAGAAGATGGATACTTCCTTCACAGCGCCTGGAAAAGAGTGATCAAAGAGAGAGCCAACCAGAGAGAAGCACCCAGTCAGACAGCCAATCACAGTGCAGCTCCCATCCAGCCTACAGTATATAAGCGAGGCAGAAACCAACAGCCGACACCTTCGATCTGAAGACGCTGGCCGGATAGCCAGCGAAACTGTTGTCAACCAACAATCTGACGCGGAAGAAAACCCTGGAGAAATGCAGAGATCAAGAGAAAGGATAATTAAAACTAAATAACAATACGGTGGCCAATACATATCTAAGGTGATATATTATCCCATTTCTGCTTAATTTTCTCCATTATTCTATGATTTTCGATAAATTATAAATATTGATAAACTTTCACACTATTTTTGAAACTTTGATTTGAGTAATTCCACGTCAGATAAATTTTTAGTGGCCCAAAGTTACTCTAATTGTATTTCAACGCGGTAAAAATTATTTTTATCCAAGTAATATACTTCTCTGGACGCCTATTTACGAATTAAATAGGCGTGACTCATTCCAAAATGGAAAGTTTTCCCTTTTGAAAATTTTGTCGTTGTATTTTACAGAATAAAACAAGCGATATAAGGTGGCTTACAGATAATGTTTGCTTTATAGTTACAATCGATCGCATAATTGTTGTGAATTATGAGGCCTATAGGTTGATTTGACAATAAATATCTCCATCATTTGCATACCTATCGATACAATGGCATTGAAGGAATATATTTCCATCTAAATGCAAATATCACGTAAAATTTACGTTACCTCGAAATCTGAAGCCATTCCTGTCATAAATTTCCCGATCAACCTATTAGAAAGTTACGAAGTTCCGTGATAATATTAAGGAAACACAGAAGGCGGGCCATGCGAATCTGCTCGTTCTATTCGTTCGGCGAGGGCACAAGACAAAGCCGGAACTTGAAGGCTGCTTCAACTTTACTCCGAGACCAGAAAACAGGGCCACACGATGTGAACAAAAGCCTTCCCTTACCATGGGTTTGCCCCTTCTCTCCCTCCTCCACGTCACATTGCACGCGCTCGACCCAGTAAACCAATCCACTTTCCTTCCGTGCCCTTCGGCTGCTCCCTGTGGCTCCAGAAGGGGAATCTGTGATGAAGGCCGGCATTGCTGAGTGAGAGAGATGGGGAGAATTGCCCGAGATCCGGCGATCTCCAGTCCAACCGCTGTTCTTCTAACCCAATCTCACAATCGATCTGGGCTTCAAGAGCTTCGTTCGCAAATATAAAAAAATAGTCTTCCAACAACCTGGTGAGGGTTTTTTAATCTCTCCACCCTTGTTCCTAAGGCATTATATTTACCTTTTATTCAGGGTTCATCAACCTTTTGATAAGTGAGGTTAAAATCCTTATATTTTTCACTACCAAGCTTTAAAGCCTGATTTAAATTTCACGATATGTTTCTAAACATTGAAAATACAAAAAAAACTTTTATTTACCCCCTTATTACTCTTTCAGTAACTAAATTACTAAGGTGTCCATTGCAGCCGTAATATAACTTTGAGGGCACCTATGGGTTTTGCCTCTATTACTTAGATTTAACAATGGAGGAATGCATAACATGAATACAGAAAATAGCGTCTCTTTTTTAATCTTAATATATATAAGAAAGCCGAAAATCGTGTTAGTTACACAATTCATAACTCAACTACGCCAGAGCCAATTTGGATGATATTGTTTTTTTTTAATCGTCTCAGCCAGATAAAACCAGATACCAGAATAAAAATTTAATAGAGTAAAAGTTAACGGAAAATATTAATTTTGATCTTAGGGGTACGTTTTTTAGGAGTTGATAACACTGCAAAAGCTGTATATCTGTCGAAACAAAGTGATTTGTTTTGCTCTAACCAATTTAATGACTGAGCTTTGTAAAAATGTTAAAATCATTTAAAATAATTAGTAAGTTTATTTTACTTATGTAGTCAAAAATATTAAAATAATTCGAAAATTATTTAATTAGCTAATTTCAGCTCGAGTTGAATCGTCAGCAAACTACCGTGTGTGTGTAAACAAATCTCCAAGCAATTGTTGACTAACGATAAAATGGCCTAGTTCCTCCCGACAAATGGTGCAGATTATTTTCATTTCCACCAAAATTTTGCAAATTTTGTTTCATAAACAGATGAGCTCATCAACATAGTGTACCCAAATTTTAGATAGCAAAAATCATACCACAAAAATCACAAATGAATGAGTGAGCGAGCAATTTTGGATCGATTTTAGCGAGCAATTTTAAGAACGAAGATTTAGATGACTTAAACTTCGTCATTCAGAATCAAAGCGTCGGTATTCTGATTAAAATATATTGATTATGCAATAAACGAAGATGAAGTCACCAATTATCTATCCCAATTTTTAAACTTCTTGGATGTGCCGAGCTTACGACCACACAATTTTTACGTGAAGGTTGGCTCGGTGGTTATGATGCTTCAAAACCTAAACCAACCAAAAGTATGGAATGGAACGCGTTTGATGATTAAAAACTGATATTTGCATCTGTTCGAAAGAAATTAAGAAATGAGGAAGTTCTCATTCCGAGGATTTCCATGATCCCAACTGATATGCCTCTTGAGTTTAAACCAATTCAATTTCAAATTCGTGCTGCATCTCGATGACGAATAAAAAATCCTAATTATTAAAATCAATACAGCCTCTTCTGATTTATCAATGATGTAACTAAACTGTTCATTAGTTATAAGGCGTTACGAAGTTCGCCGGGTCAGCTAGTATAGTATACTTTACATTACTTTCCATTGCGTAGTAGTTAATTGACCCCTTCAAGTCACTGTAATACAGTACATTTGATGAAAATACGAAAGTTGTAAAACATTTGCGATGAAAATGCTGCAATGGATGCAGCTACAGATATTTGTAAATTATGGCTCATTCGGAAAATAAATGAATACGTATGATTTGAATCCATTAATATTACATAGTTTTCAAAATTCTAGAGTGGCTATTAAAATGTTTCGTTTGTTGATTGGTATCATGAATTGCTGATATAAAATGATAAATTGACAAGAGTTATCTTATGTACTCGTAGCATACTTGAACACAAATAGACTGCCTATTCCAGATTTGAATTTTAAAATTCCCATCTTGCCAACCTAATTTGTATGAAGCATAGAAAAAAAAACTGAATCACTGATATCTTTGAAGATAACATGATTTTCAACGCTTAACAATGGAAATAAAACGTCTTTGATTATTTGAAAAATTAAAAAAGCCTTTAAAATAGGAATCAGGTAACATTTTCTAGAATCTTGATAAAAAAAATTATCCGTTCAGAGAAGTCGGCAAAAAGAGCTAATCATATGCGATAGAGTTGATGAAAACTCGCATATTCGGTCATTTTCTGCGTGTAGCTACGCCATCGAATTGAATTGCTAGAGACTTCGAGGGAGTTGTACACGCGGTACCGCACAGTTTGTGAACAATATATATTTCTATTTGACTCTGTTCACTTGCATTCTCGCTAGTCTCTAATTTGTCGTTCCCTTTAAGTTTCGTAGCTCTCCCCTTCCCGTCATTCACTATTATCCATCCCTTCTCCAACTTTTCTTTCTCTCTCGCCAATCCGAGGCCGTTTTGCGTGAAAATGTCGAGCGCGACAGCCTTATACACCCACCTCCATTACCCATAGCCCCCTCACTCCCTCCACCCTAACGCCAACTTACTCTGCTTTCATCTATCCGCCACGCCTCCCGAACAAATTCTCCGTTATTTTCAGAACCCTTTTCTTGCCGCCCTAAGCGCACCTTCGAGAAATTCCTTATCCCTCCCTAAATCATTGTTTTTACCTCGCCCCAACATCCATTGTGCATTGCACTTCCTACACCTGCCTCCATAAATTTAGTACTCATGTGAATCATAAATAAAATATTGTTTTTTATATCACATAAATAATGAAATTTTTTATTCTTGCGCATGATCACTGCCTAAATTATCACGTAAATGAAGAAAATAATGTTGACGGACAGAGGATGAGTTATTTCGTTTCTATTTACGTTTTGGGAAAGCCATAAAGCGTATTAAATAGGCCGGATCCAAATTACGAAGCCTCTATTTCATAATGGTACTTAATTGAAGCCTTTACAACATTTATTTTATCACAATACGGCTTACATCTTTTGAGTTTTATCTAGCCTTCGTATTTGTGTTACGCCGAAATACGAATTAACTTCCCAGAAACCAAGCTCCTACAATGCGAGTTAAATACCATTTGTCTATAAATACACTCAATATAGCTTTTTACATTGGTATTATTTCACAAGGTATGTTAAATCTGATCGTGTGAATGTGTAAACTTATTCCTTAATGGATAAAAAATATGCCTCGTATTTATTTTACCACGTTTTTTGTTCTACCCAACATCGCTCCCTTATTTCTCTGTCTTTTACGTTGCCACCTTAACCACACTTTCAACAATTATTACCCCATCTTTTCCCTACTCCTCGTTCTTCACTGTCTCCCTTGAGAAATCCACCTATTGTGCCAACCTTACCCCTTTCCTTATCAAGCCTTCAACCATGAGTCCTCCTTCCCTTCCTGTATAACTCACTAATGCTCCCCGCTATTCCTCCGTTCCATTTCAAGGCTTCTACCTTCCAAGACTCTTCTGAAACTCATCTCCTGTCCATCAACATCATTTTCTTCCCATTCCTTCCTTTTCTCATCTCCTTCGACTTCAACGTGTTTCTCAGACGCCACGATTTGCTCCAATTTGTCTGTTGCCGGCTACAGTCTTTCCAACTTCTATTTCCTTTTCCTCTCGGTTGAGGTCAGACAAAGAGAGGTGGGATTTTGTCAGATGGCAAGATAAGTGAGGGTTCTGAGCGTGGAGCAAAGAGAGAAAATGAGAAGACGGAATGAGCCGGGAACATGATGGAAGCCAGCACGGATTGATGCGGCGGCTCAGGCACTGATCTCATTAAAGAACAGACTTTTTAAATCTCCTTTTTTGCATTTTTAGGGGTGAATATTGTTCACCAAAAGGCCCGTTTCCAATTCTGACATTTTTAAAAACATTGAAAGACTTTCAAAAGGCTATCGGATATTACGCATAGAATGAAGAAAAAACTTTCGTTTATTTAGGAATGGTGCATCTCGATTTGAATTTGCATAGATGTCTCTCTACTTTGAGTAAACATTGGACTTATCACATATCTCCTTCACTTAAAAGTGTTATGATCTCAACTCTTATTTGTACTTCAAGAAGAAAATTGCACCATTATATCTCAACTTATAAGTTATTTCCACATTTTGAATAATCGGATTCCCAAACACTGGTATATTATTGCATATCCAAAAGTTATCAAGTTAACAAGTCAATGAGGGGTCTGAAGGGTATTCCCAGTTCCAGATTTTTCTCATGGATTCAGGTCCCATCGGAAGCCCTTAGTTATTTGTTTTAGATTTAGCTATGTTAACGCATGTCTTAGGCATGGCCGTAGCTATAGGGATCATAACCGTCCCAGGAGACTCTTAGTCCCGAAAAAAAATCAAGGGAAAAGCTTTTTTCTGCTACCTTACACTAGTTATGCGGGAAAATCCTGCATAAATTAATTGCGAACGGTTGGAATTGATTATATGATAATGCCTACGCAGATCGCAGATTCCTGAACAAAAAATATTTTGCTGCACAAATCTTCGGAGTCACTCAAGACCTCGTTTTTGCTTGCCAAATAACCTGCTCTTATAATAACGAAAATAGGTGGACAACAGCAGCGATACTAGAATGCGAATTCTCTATGGAAAAAATACCTATATGTATATTTTCATTGATGCACAGCTAATAATAAATTAAACCCGCAAGTACTGACCGTAAGAGTACATTTTCATGACCATAAATTTACCATTACATACAGCTTACATTTTTGGATTTCTTTCATAAACAGTAATTATTTCAGCATTATTTTTAACGGAATTATGTGCTGTGGTATGGTTAACATTTGAGAACATAAAGATATTATGGCCGCAAAAATCATAACAGAACTAAATTTCATCAACTTCGCCATTTATGTTTTAATGGACAACATTTTTAGAGAAAAACAGCTCTTTTTCTCATTAAATGGGGATTTTTGACGTTTTATTTTAATTTTTGAAGAGATGGAAACTTTCCAAAGTTTGGAAATCTTGTTTTTCTATGAATTTGAGTTTCATCCTTCTCGAAAGGAGCAATGTATCTTGAGGATTAAGCGATTAACGAAAAGTTGCAAGGCTTTTTCTTTCAATAGGAAAGCCGGTTATTTTAATTAAAAAATCTCGCCATAAAAGGAAGAGTTTGATCATGGAATTTGTTACGGTATTCAAATGCTTTATATGTATACATCAGAAAGAGGGATAAAGAAATGATGTCAAAATTAACTATGGAAAAAATAAACAATAGCCAATGCTTCCATAGTATTTCTACAAAGATAGAATTATCACATTAGGAAAAATATTTTAACCTTAGTAACCGTGTCTGCAATGAAACAGAACTTTATTGAGGAAGATTATGAGTGAAGGTAAAGAATCGTTTCTTTAACTAAGCTGTGTAAATCCCGTGGATGGTAATGGGAATCCAAAATGTGAAAGAATATTACAGTTTCGAGTTTTAGATAAATTATAGTTTTAACACCTGGAGTCAAACAACTTCTAGCTTGAAATATTTTCATGTTAAATAGTTCTCAATAATACCTACTCTTATGAATATTATTATCACTTCTCATTTCACTTTATACATGGTGTTTATATATTTTTCCTCGCCATTAAAACTATTCTAATGCCTTATTTTTGCTTATATAATTAATGTTTAACCAGTTGCGGCTGAGAAGTGAATTGTTCATCAAAATTTCTATCAAACATTTAAAAAATATCTCGTATCAATTTGACAGAATCAGGGACATTCATTTCTCCTTTATCCTACCACGAAAAATGGCTGTTCAAGATGTTAATGCTTTTATTTAATTATTCAATCTAAGGAATTTAATAATATCTGGCGTTACTCAGTTGACCTTAAAATTTCATTATTTAAATTTTTTGTATCACAAATTTGTTTATCAACTGATACCCATCGTCTACTTCTCACACAAATTACAACCTCGTAGGTTAAAGAAGAAGATTTTGATGAATTTAAAGGCAGGGACAGATGAGAACATGGTCAGGGAGTCGAAGGAAGATATCTTCATGTGTAAAGCCTCATGATAAGAAATAAACTTGATACACTGAGCGATCCTGTAAATGCTTAAACATCGAAACGGAACGTTATTTTGCGGAGGCGATTGACAACTGAGATCATATGTACTATGAGAGAAGAGTAAGAAAATAAGGATGGAGAGAGAGAGACCCGGCGTCGATATTAGTCTACTCTTTAAGAACGTACCACGGCTTAACGTACAATGCGACTGACGGAGTGTTGTACTGGAAGAGACCTCGACAAAACGCACAAGCTGGAATCGGGAATTCTCCGAAAAATCTCCCCAGCTGTCGGTATAGAAACCCGGACCCACTGGGTGAAAAGCCCACACCGTAGTAATCATACCAACCAAAACCCCATTTGCTCCTTATTTAATTACTCACTTGCAAGATGTTTACTAGATTTGGATATCATTTTAATTTTTTTATAGAATCGCCGAATTAAGAACATATTTCCCTTAAAATCATTAGATGAAAATATTTACAGTGCCAATTCTTCATTATTAGTCCATTTTAAATCATACGTATGATATACGGAGCGGAGTCATTTTAATTCAATCCTTTTACGCCGTATTCCGCTTCGTATGCTTTCTCGTCCATCACCACTCATCGTTCTTCCCCATGTTAATGCTATTTGAGCATGGCGTATTTGGCGACGTTTCACGGAAAAATTTTCAAAAATATGAACTGCATGATTAGTAATCGTAATCTCAGTAGTTATAAATCTATCACCCCGAAAGAAACTTAAGTACAAAAATTTTTTATCAACATCTCTTACGGGATATCCAATTTTAATGATTAAGAGCAAGTATTAGAAAGGTATCTTAAGAAAATAACAAGAATTTTGTTCCTGAACAAGTCTCATTCTTCCCAAGAGAGCAAGCAAGCAAGCGAAGAACTTTAATTATAAAAATAGAACGGAAAAAACTGAGGTGCTGCAAAATCCTTGTTGTAGAAACAAAGGCTTGCTTATGTCCAGTGGGATTTCCAATTTTACGCTCGAAAGGGACATAAAACGCACCGAATACGGAGAGAATGTACCGGTTTTCACTACCTCAGACGGCCGTTAGGTTTGGAAGCCAAGGCGAGCGCAGCGGAGACGGCGTCTGGACCCTTTATTTCCCCAGGGTCACTCCAAACCCCTTCTACTCTCCCCAATGGATCCCCCCGCACGAACCGAAAGAAAGAGGAGAGCCTCCTCTATCCTCTTCTTCCCTCCCACGATTCCTAAACATTGTTGAAAAATACCGACTCAGGGATCAAGATTTGAGTGACGATGCGGTAGGCTCGTAGGAATATGGCGACCCCTTCCACGGAGGGCGAAGAAGGAAGTTTCGCGGGCAGAGGAAAGAGGGATTTGTCCCTGTATCATATTTTCCCTTGGGCTGCTCACTTTAAGAAGGGTTTTGCCTCTTGGCTTTCGCTGGATATGTTGCGTGGGAAACGGTGGGGGAATTTAGTGCGCGATTTAAGGGGATTTACACACAGTAGAGAGGGTGCAGTGAGATACATACTTGTCTAATATTACAAAAACTGCTCCAGCCCTGCTTTATCAGCTGGTGAGAGTGAATGAAATTTGTTAATAAAGAAAAGTAATCTAACGTTGCCCTTTGGAAAGACCACAGAGAAATCGATTATTCATATAATGAGCGCCACCCCTGGGACTACAAACGATTAAGCCTCCACACGGGAACCATGATTCCGGGCAAATTGTGCATTGCACGCGAAATCCTGAACTCAATACACGCGTTTCATTCTCCAGGATTGGGAGAGCGAGCAGTGAACGATCACATTTTGTCCTCTTTCCAGATTGAGTAAAACCTAATGGAAAAATAGAAAAATGTGGAAATTTAGGTGAATATTTAATAATATAGTGAAATTTAGGTGGCTTTGGGTGAAAACGTGGACTTTTTTACTCACCAAAGTTATTTAACTGACTACATATATTAATTATGACTAAGGCAGAAATTATTTACACTGTCCGCACAGGAGTAATTTTTAGCCCTAAAATGAACGAGCGATTTCAAGAAGTAACATAGAATCAGAGAAAAACTGAAAATAAAGTCTGGGCATTATTCATCATTGATATCATAAAAGGTTGTGGTTATAGTCCAGGAGATAGAATTTCAAATTCATGACAACGGATTCATAGCCTTAAGAGCAATAGCTTCCAGAAAATGTTTTCTCTTGGCTCCCTTCCATAAGAGAGAAAACATTCTAATGCGTAACAAGAAACATCGTAATAAGTTTATGCGATCATCAGCAATACCAGTTTCACAATTTCAGCAGTTTTCATTCTTGCCTCTCTTGCTCGTCTTGGGTGCTTACTGGCTGCTTGGATGCTTCGATTCCTTTGCCAAAATAAAATTGAGTGGAATCTTAAGATTAAAGAAGATAATTCGAGAAGATTCCAGTCAGTTTCTTCTCTCCCTTCGGTATGTATCTATATATTCCTGAAAAGTATTAAGTAGCGAAATGGAGGAACAATCAGTCATGCGTAGGTAATGCTAACGGATTTAAAGGAACCGATTCTAAAGGCCTGGTTACACGATACACTAGCCCGTAAAAGTTAATGTAGATTTGCGTGAACGATTTTGGTGGACCGGAAGGGAACATGTACGAATGCATGAACCAAATTAGAACAGGTTCTATTTTCTGTGCATGCATTCGCATAATTCTCGCGTTCATACATTTAGACATAAACCCGCACGTGTTAATGTATCGTGTAACCAGGCCTTAAGAGGTAGTGAAAGAGAGGGTGGGTTGAAAAATGGGATGAGGGGTTGGTGAGGGGTTGGGGATGTGGCAAGGAGTTGTTTGGGCATGAAGTGGCGAAAGATGTGGGGGGTTTTTAAAGGCAGTGGGAAAGGAGGGGGAGTGGCGTCTACGGCGTACGGCGCCAAGGAGTGAACGGCAAAGGAGCTTTGGTCGAGAGCCAAATGGGGGAAGAGGGCGAGCGAACGTAGAAGTGGTATGGGTTGAGGGGTTGATGGCAAGGAGCTCCACGAATGTGTTGGGGTTGGATTGTTGAGGAAGGATGGAGGAGAACATGAGTAAGAGGAGAAAGAATTGCGGTTCCGTCTCCGAAACATTACTCCATCTCCTTTGAATAATTTATTTCCGCTTTCATCGGCGCCAAATTCTACATGGGTTTTTCAGTAATATGAATGCTTTCTACAATAAGAATCGGTTTCAGTTTCTCCATAATAAGGTTTAATAGATTAGATGGATTTATTATATTGTCTTCATCCAATCGTACATAATGCATTTTTTTTAACGCAGAAAACTTTAGAATTTCTGCTCTTTAAATGTAAAATAATGTTTATTCGAACGAAAAAAATATGCAAATTCTTATTACACGCATTTATTATAACCATAGTTTTGTTTACATTCGTCAGTTGCCTGCTTGTCGTTTGAAAACGGTTTTTCTTGGCCATTAATATTATTTTAAGAAATCTTTTACCTTCAAACGAAAGAAAAAAACAACCAAATTTTTACTGCTAAGAATGAGAGTTTGTTTTTTTGATCTCAATCAATGCTTTCTTTACAAACCCAGCAAATAAATCTGGCTTCTTTCTGTAGGCATCAGTTTTCACTCTTTCTTTGGCCATAACATTTTTGATAAATGATCAGTAGTTTGCTGAGAAAAAGTGGAGCTAGTCAAATACTTGAAGAAGTATTAGTGAGTAAAAGTCAGTCTAAAATATAATGGAAGTCGGTGCAATTTTCGATAGTGCACCCCTAGTTGTTGGATGGTGAATTGGGGATTTCGTAAAAGTAGGGGTCATTAAGCCAAGCAACTGCGAAAACCGTATCTTCCTATGGTTTGCACTGCGGCAATTGTGAACACTATCCCTCTTCTTCCAAAGCGCTGCAGTGTCTCCAATGGAGGAAATATAATGCTAAGTAAAAAATCTAGCACTAAAGTATCTACTTCTCTCTCTGTATCCTGTATTTGTCCCTGACGATGTCGACGAAACTGGTTGTTGTACTAAATTCATGTATGATATTCAAAGTTTTTTATTAAACACGAAGCAATTTCACCAAGTCACGCCTCAAACCATCAAATGCAATGCTTTCCATCGCGCTGTGTCGCAGCTCGCACAATAGAGTTCGTAGCGACGCGACGGCGGAAAAGCTTCGAATAGGACGTTTTGACAGAATGGAGAGACACTGATTGGGAGGAGACATTGATGAGTTTTGAACAGGGGTTCACTTTTTGTAGAATAATGGAAAAGGATCATTAGTGTCAGTTTCAATCTTTGCATTCATTGAAAACTGGAATTGATAATATAGGATTACTTCATGGAGTACAAAATGAAATGTATACAATATATGAAATGTATTTGGTACATGAGAGCGATAGGTTTTCCACTTCAATTGCAATATAATTAATAATACGAGTGGTAATTGATAATACAATTAATGCGGAAAGTATGCAATGTATACAATACAATATATGCACTGTATTTGGTACATGCAATTGATAGTTTTTTTTGCCTCACTCACACTTCATCCCTCTTTACATTTCCCGTTCGTCCGATATGCAGTCCGTTTCACGCCTCCTTCCATTTCCAATGCGGTCCGAATATCTACTGCGATAACAGCCATCTGCCCATTCCTACACACGCATGTGTACATCTCCTTGCCCTCTAGAGCAGTTTCCTCTCGTACGACACACAGTGGGAGGGGGTGAGAGTGGTGGAAGGGACAGTTACTCGAGGCTGGTTTCCACACAAGCACGTAATTTGGCGTCGCGTCGCCCTTTCGAGTGGATCTTGTCAACCCTCCTCCCCCTAGCAAAGACAATGGGGAGAAGAAACGCCACGGTGACTACTCGGAAAAAGAGAACTGCTACCCCGTGAGCGAGAGACTAAAGAACGTGCATAAAAACCGTAGTAGTTTAAAGCGACAGAGAGACGTATGTCCACCAGCACTTGTCTTGAGAAGAATTTGGACGTGACAAGGGACTTTTATTATCCCGAGGTTTTGGTCGGATTATTTAGTGTGTCTTAAAATTTTCAAAGATAGCAAATTATTAATAGATATTTATTATATAATTATATAATATATATTCAATTACGAACGGGAAAAAGAATTGTGTTTTGTTTAACGAATGAAATAAAGGGTAAGCAAACACTGATATCAGGCTGAGAGGAGACCCTTTTGATACTCAAGTAAGCTAAGTATAATTGAATCGTAAGAAAAATATATTGTGGAGGATGTATAGCAATGAGGAAGATATAATTCTTATTTTAAAATGATCTAAAACATATACTAGGAGCACTTTTTAAATTATATTTAAAATGATTTTTTTATTCACCTTCATTACCCAGCAAACAGCGAACTTAGAGCCTTTAAAGCGGGAAAATCCAAAATACAATGCTGGCTTTGGTGGCGGTGGGCTGAAACCCTCGCGAACCAAACAGAAGATCGCGGGTTCGAGTCCCGAATGGGTAGGTTGCCCCTATTCTGGGTATGATTGTTCCCGCACGAGTAATTGTTATCTTGTTGGAAAATCCCGAAGCAATAAGCCAATATGTGCTGTTTTCGGTGCAATAGGAATTTAAAAAAAAATAACATTCGTCGTTCAAAAAACACTGTTGCTCAGGATAAGGGCTTCATACCCAGATGAGCCTTGAGCTTGCGATCTTTGATTTGGCAGGCGAAGACTTTTCCTCGCCGCCACGTAAGCCGGACTCAGCCATTAAGTTTAGTTTTTGCTTCAATAACCAGGAAGCGAGTAACTGCAATGGCAGCTCACTTTCTGCAGCAAATTGCTAGCTTTTCTGAATTTGTTGCGCAAAAGCGTAACTGACGCAACTCATTTGCACACACAAGTCCATGGCCACTGTGATCCGAGCCTCTCTCTCCAAACTCTACCTTCTTAGCTTTTCTCTCAAGCTTCTTCCTTAGTCGCCAGCTCGTGTGCGCGCGCAGCTTCCTTGTCCTTCGCAATTCCTACGACGGAAGATCCTTTTATGGTCTCACACAAATTCGCGCACAACTGGCCCCCACACGCCCCTACAACGTCGTGTATCTTCATCAACTGCCTCCCTTAACATTCGTTCGTTAAACTCTAAGGCTACCCAATGGAAATGCGTATCTATCGATGCTAACTCCAGTACTAAATAATTCAAAGGTATTCCTTTGCTGATGATATGAGATGATTTGTTGAGAGATAACTAGCTGAGTATATTTAATGGCCCGGTAATCTAAATGAATATATCATCTAACTTCGTCCCTGTTCCTCCGCACTTATAACTAGAAGAGAGAGAGAGATAAATTAAGTCGAAAATTAGCCATTTTTCTTTAATAATATATACCTGGATAGCGTCAAATTCCGTGTAAATGGATGACGCACATGATTCTACGGGTTATAATATTTATTTGAAACATTTAGTGTACGAAATGAAGTTTTGCAAGGGGAATGATCAAGAAGTCTTTCATTTTAGATAGCACAATCCCACATTCTGATAACAGCGCTCAGAAACTGGTGATATTAAGCTTTATTTAGCCCTCTATTAACTTCAAGTAGGAGAACACGGGGTGGAACGGGGACCAGGGCAGAATGAGGTTCAGGGTTTTTTACGTCTAGGAGGTGCTGTCAATTATCAGAGAGTATTGGAAATAAACTAACTTGTTATTGCTCATATTCTGTAGCCTTGTTAGTGTGGTTGACTGAGTGTTACCTCGTGAACCGTGAGTTTAGTGAATTATAGACATTGTTTTCTAACCTCGTAAGATTTTTTATCAATGGTAAGTCATATTTAAGAGTTTAAATTGCAGTAATTATTAGTATGTGTTTGAAGTACGTCTGATTTTCGTTAGTTTTGTTCAATTGAACGTCTGCTTAACGTTGTTTATCAGCTCTTAAGTAAGAGTAAAGGTGTGCTTGGGGGAGAACGGGGAAGTAAGACAAAATGGAAAAAATAGTGATGGGATTAAGAGACAACTTTATGTTCATACTGCGACAATTTCCATTCAAAATCAGGTGAGGGCTGAGTCTTTCGCTCCATTTGCAATAAATTGGCTGATAATCCGTGTACAGGAGTGGAAAGCGAAGCAGATGATTCTGTACTTGTAAGTGAACGTTGCGATGAGGCTTCAAAAAAGACTAAATAAAAGTGTACTACACCTAAATATTTATTCACATTAAAAGACAGGAACATGCAAGTTGATATTTCCTTTTTTCACATATTTTATTTTTTTTGTAATTTATTATCACCCTGCATCATTCCGCCCCCATACCTGAGGCAGAACGAGACAGATGATATTATTTTATGCTTTAGGGAAAATACATCATTTATATTTTTCCTCTGTTTCATTCTATTTTTTGTATTCAATACATTTCAAAAGGTCCATTAAAAATGTGAAGTGATTTTATTAAACCGTTGTGTCCTTGTTTTTAATGCTTTGAACTTGATACACCATTCTGCCCGGGTTACCCTATATATGCGTCTTTAAAATGACAACTATAGGTATTTTTTACTTTATAATTTTGCATAAAAACAGTCGTAGGGCTGGGAATATCTATTAAATCATATCTGAATCACAACGTTGTGTAAACATAAAAGCACTGTTGGATACCGCCGTGACGTCCCATGGCATATATCCGTTTGAGGACATCGTGAAGATAAGGGAAGCAAGAACGGATGAGTGAGGCTGCGGAGATTGCATTCCCAGGGTTGGACACGTCTCAACGAAGGTATCCGATGATAGCCTGGAGGAAATGCTTGGGTGGCCCCGAGGTATTGGCCGAGAATGACGACGCATTGACATGGTATGTGACTCACGACCAGAGGATAGTGACGTTCCGCGGATGTTTTGACCAATCATCATTCCTCAAATAATTACTTTGGACCCCTCACATTCTGACGCTTGAAATTCGTCAAGATCCCGTTCAAATTATATTATTAAATTACCTCGCAATGCTTTTTTTGTAAGATAAATTCTTACCATCGATTTATTTCTCAACTAAGAACCTTTATTTGAGCAAATTAAAACCAATCTATGGTTTTCTAAACTAACATAAGTTGAAAGCTAATAATTTTTATGACTAATGAGTGCGCTTTTTAAATTGGAGAAATTATGTAAAGTATTCGAAAATAAGGTTTTCCGTAATTTTTTATGGGCCCACAAGGAAAGTGGAGAAGAAAATTCAATGAGATCAGAGAACTCAACAGGAGTGATGATATTGTTGGTGAACTTAGGGGCACAAGAATATGGCAGCTTGGCCAAGTACTGAGAAAAGAAGAGAGTGATGGAACAATTCTTTACCTGTATTCGTCATCCCAGCCACCCAACCCTACCCCTTGGTTTAACTGTGAGAAGAACGACTCAATGTTTTCCTCTGTGGACCTCAAAAATCATTCCATTTCCTATGTAACTGAATATGACTTCTCAATTTCTTCCATGCTCCAGCATCGCCTATAGTGCAGGCTCTAAAACTAGCATTTTATCATTTAAGGGCCCATAACTGCGTGAGTAGTTCTTCCACTGCCTGTTAGAGTTCCATTTTGAGACCCGATAATCTAACGCGTCGCGCCATAGTGATTCACTTCTCACGACTTGATATTACGACACTTTCCCGCAAATGGAGTACGGTTCTTCTGATAGACACTTATATATAAGCGCTCGGCCTACACAGGAATGGACCTTGGAAACGGAAAAGTCAGGAGTTTGGATAACTATTTAATTGCACACAATTTAATTGCCGGCCTCGGTGGCGGCGGGGTAAATCCCTCGCCTGCCAAACCAAAGGTCGCGAGTTCGAGTCCCGCCTGGGTAAGTTACCCTTATCCAGGGCATGGTCGTGTGTGAATGCCCTTCATTGTTAATTGTTAATTCCCCATTGTAAAGGCCGTAAATGTGCTGTTTATGGGGTAATGGAAATAAATAAATAATCAAATAAAAGATAACCGCAGGCCATCCCACTCAAGACTTCCAAAGTCGTTTGCGTCTCCACGATGCGTTAATCTCTTAAGTTACCTCGAGGGGTTTCCATTGGTCATCAATCACTATATAATGGAGTGAGATATCACGTGTAAGATGTCTTGGCTCTAAAGGAGAGAGGAGATACTTACTGGTGAAAGGAGGAGATGCTAACTAACCAGTAATTTTTTTAAGTCGTTGATACTTATCAGTGTCCGCCTAGTGGGAAGTGCTTAATTTTTTTCATTACCAATAACGAAAAGGAAATTCGTTAGCTCTGCCATCAACATCATATTTCTTGTTACTAAGATTTATATTATCTTACTACTGAGTAAATCATTTACCCAATAATAGATTTACTCAATATAATAATATGATTCCCCCCAAATGCAGAAGTTGCTTTCACTAGGATCAGGTCAGTTCATGTCAGATCGGAATCGATAAACAATCCTTGTATTTACGGAGGAATCTCCAGCTTATTTCCACCTCTCTCTTAGAAAGGGGTCTGGTACAATTATTTCGCGTTTTTAACTAAACAGTTTCAAAAGAAGCTCCCGTTTTATGCTTACCCTGAGGTTCTGATTCAATTTTCCCCCTCTTAAGAAATTTTTTAAAATACCTAGTTTTTTGTACTTTCACACTGGTTATACGAGTGAGAAGGAAGGAATGGATTCCATGATTTAGATTTCTTGGGAGACAGAGGAAGGAATAATAAACAAGCACTATTTTTCTTGTTTTTTATTTTTCCCTCTTCTCACCATTCCTTCATCTTCCCTCGTTAAATCTTGTTAAAATGAATATCGAACACTATTTCCCTAATTCAAAAGAGGGGAATCGGATGAAGAAATAGGGAGTTGGGGTGATGGACTAAACTGTTACAGAGACAGAATGAAGAGAAGAGCAAGGAAGCAAGATAAAGGAAAAGGGGAAATGGAGAACCAGCAAAGAGACAAGAGGGTGTGGAAGGATAAATGGGCCGCGGGCGAAAGGGACTACCCCACGTCTCCATACAAGAGAGTAAACAAGACGGAGATATTGGTGGGAAATTCAAGCGTTCGTTGGAAGGAGAAGAGGAAAGGATAACAATTAAAAGGAGGAGAGAGACACGCAGTGAGGGTTGGCGTCAAAGGTTCAGATGGGTGGGCGGAAAACGTTGCGTAGGAACAGCTGCCGAAGAGGGAATAGACATTGGGAGTGGGGTTCGTGGGACCAATGGAGAAGGCTTAAGAGCGAGACGAGACGGAATTTTCGGAACAAGGCGGAGCTGATGAAGGGGACAAGTGTGCATGTGTTTGGGGGAGGAACACTATTGGTGCGCAGACTAGGAGGAGACGATTTCTCTTCCTAATTTCGTGCGTTCGTATTAGGGATGATTGGAGTTGGCAAGGAAGAGGGAAATTAGTATAGGTACCAAATGTAAGTCGGGAAAATCTCAGTAGATTCTTTGGTTTGAATGTGGCATTAAGAAAACTCATCGCTTAACCCCGATCGGTCATTTTTCCTGAGGTGATAGTCATCCTCATTATCGACAACACTCAACAATCCTGGAACGGACTTGACGTATCTTTCTAATCAATTATCCAATCTGTCAATCTTTAAGCATATACATAAATTAAACCTTCAACATTCCTCATAACTTTCCCAGTATATATCCCATGATGCTTTCCACTGTCGATATACCTCCAACAAATATCTTCATCACACCATCTTGTCTCATTATGTGCCCGATTAAGTTGTGCTGCCCTCTTCTCGAGATTTTCAAAAGTCTTATTTTTTCTCTCATTTCCTTTTACACTGAAACATTATTTGCACGATCGATCCATTCGATATCAAACTATTCTCTGACATGTTTGTAGCACATTCACTACGTGGTATTTTATGTGTAAAAATAGTTTACACTAAAGTGATGATAAGCGTTAGTGTAGGTACTTGCATTACCTCTCATATTAGTCCAATATTATCCCATCAAAATTAATGCCTTTTATAGGAGGTAATTATCTAATGAACTTTGAAGATGATTGAGGGAATAAATTCTCAACGCTAAAATCAATCGGACTTACAGGTGAAAAAAATCTTTGTGTATTCACCATCAAAATTTTCTCTTTGGAACTTTCTGAATTTAATTTCATCTACTACTTTTTAGATATATATACCCCTCGAAAATTGCACCACCAAATCCCTTACAGTTAAGCGAAGGCCTACTTTAGAGTAGAATCTCAAAGAGAAGAGTAATAAAATATGCTCTGTGGAGTGTCTTGAGAGCTAGAGGAGAAAGATGATCTTTATAAAGAGAAGAAAATGGGCAATTTAATCAGAGAAAAGACTCAAAGTTCTCTTGACCCCGAATCTTACTCTCCGCTCTAATTTAAGCTTAGAGTTTCGGAGAAAAGTAAATTATGATAGCGTCTCAATGAAGTCACTCATATGGGAACTTAATTAAATTAACTCGGAAAGGCAGCGGATTATTCTACTCCAGAGTTTCCCAGTATCCGTCATTTATGAGGTTCTTTAACGTGAAATATGTGAATCGACTTCTCTGGGTTGTTAAATGGTGGCTTTTTCTCCTTTCCTCCAGCTGATTATGCTATGTCCTCCCTCTTAAGTTGTATCGGATAGTAACAAAACAATGTCTCATTCCACTGCAATTCTTAAGTAATGAGCACAGGTGCAACTGATATGAAATATTTATTTTTCCCTGCAATAAAATAATTTTAAAGACGTGAAACGAACTAGCAACCATTGAATATTTGATCAAAGCAAATGTGATTAACCTAACTAAACATCTTATTTGATTTTTGACGCCAGCAGTTGCTTTTAACTTATTGATCAGCGATCTGTTTTTTTATAAATTTATCCTAATATACTCCAAGCAGCTAGGGAACAGGGATATAGATTTTTTTCTTAATAACGAAAAAATTTCTCTCTCCTGACGTTATTAACTGAAATTTCGAGTCATGCATCATCAAATATTTGACCTTTTTCCACCCTTCATCCAAATAGCGCAGTATATTTCCAATTCTCGCAAATAAAAGTAAAAATATAATTTACGTAAATGTTTCAAACTTATGGCAATTTTTTTAACTCTTATTAAAATTGGGATCAAAGGAACTGTCCTTAGATTCACGAGCTCAAAATATAATCAAATGTAAAAAATATTCTTTAAAGCTGAGATGGAAATTTCAGAGTCGTGCAATTCAAAATATTTATGCAAATTCGTCGCGAAGACGTTCCATGACTGGGAGGAGAGGACGGCACGTCAAATAAATGATGGGGAGGCACTTTTATCCGTTCAGGATCACCAAGATGGACGGCAATATGCCCTCCATCTTGAGACAGGGAACCATTTAGTCACTGAGAAAGGAATAGAGAAAGCAGACGTAGCAGGTGTAGAAAAATTACAAAACGCCAAACCTCTCTCATTGGTCCCTTCAATTTCACCCCGCAATTTCTCTCCTATTTATTTGAGGTTGTCCTCCCGTCCTCCCTACTTTCACCCTTGCGCTGGAAGTGCTTTCCTTTTTTTCCTTCAGCGCGCTGAAGACGGCTACTTTGTGCGGTTTCACCCTTAAGTTCAAGGCAAATAAATTTTTTTAACAATGTAATTTCCCAATGGAAAGAAGCAATTTAATATTCTTCATAATAGAATCATAACCATCGTCAATATTTCGCTTCAATCATGACTAAATTGAAAAGAGAATAACTTTTTTACAAGAAATTGCCTGATGAGTTGCATTATCGGAACTATTACATTAACATAGGTAATAAATATGTGTCATTTTGTGGAAAATTCAATAATACTTGAAATCAATAGGAACTAGTTACCCTAGTCACTGTACACCTTCTGGAAAAACAACAAACATCATTATAAAACACGAAATTTTCCGAGTCCCCCACCCCCCACAGAGGATCGCAGAGTCCTTTTAAAAGTGTATATCTGGGTCATTATTATGCACTGGTACTAAAAAAAATCAAATAATTTGAACTGCATGAATGTTCTCATTAAATCCTCTATGGTACGCACAGCATCCGGCCGATTACTGGAACAGGCCAAAAGATTTTTTTTAATCAGTTATTTTCCGACTTTGGTGCTCATATCTCTGCTGTTTTTGCGCGTGGCTCCATAAAAAACCACTTGCATATATTCAACACGTCTATTTTTCATATTTTCAAGGGAATAAAAAAGTTATTTGGTCCTTTGTTTTCTGAATTTTTCACCATAAATTGAAGGTAGCTCTCTCTGCCCGGCCCTTACTAACTCTGAGAATACAGAGGACGCAAGGGGAGTAGTAGAGATGTCTGTTGGAGAGGAGAGACGGAGTAAGAGAAGAGGATGGAAATTAGAAAATGGAAGAAAGAACCTCGAGTCGCTTTGAGAGAGTGAGGGGGAGAGTCGTTTTCTATTTTAGCAATTGGGTTCCAGCAGAAGAAGAGCGGCTCAAAGGGCGTGCCCTGGGGGACGCCGAGGGAGAGGAGATCACAGAGGGTCGGGACGAGTGTGAAGCAATGCCACGCTGAACACAAAGAGACGAATCAAGACGAGGGCGAGGGAGGGAGAAGGGGTAGACGGACTCGACGCCCAAACGAAACCTATTTCATGAGAGATCTTTTTTCTGCAGGAGAGTATTTGGAATTTTCTCGAATTTTTAAAGGTTTCCCCGAGATATCATCCATTTCACCCCCACCATCCCTGCGCGCTACTTTGCTGAGCAATAGAAATCAATATTCATATTTTTTAAGGTCATATTTATCATGTTACTATGTTGCACAGAAAAAATGTAATCCCTCGGCATCAATATTGTCATTACCTTGAAAATGTTTCAAAATAAAGCATTTACATCAATAAACAAGGCTATAGAGCATATTACGCGGATAAATGGCAATATTATGAATCACTTTGATAAATTTGTTCAGAATTTTAGTATTAAGCCAAGATTCCCCATCATTTTGGAACACTTTAGGGGTTTTCCGAATTTTGACCTTTACGATTTTTCACCCATTTTACTTTCTAAATAATAGTATATATGTTCAATGGCGCTGCTATCAATGTTAAATTAATTGTAGAGTTGTATTTATCTTAATGAAGGAATGGTGCTTCGTATGCATCGGCTTTCATAACATCAATAGTCCAGACGACGAGGAAAACGTGTCCTTTTCACAAACACTTTGCCCCAACCCAACTCACCACACTATATTCCGACACGCCAACATCAAAATTTAGGTATCTATTAGCTCGGATTTTATATAATTCATAAGAACGAATTATTGTATGAAATAAAGGAATGTTAATTCGATTGTATTTTGTCATCTTTTGTTGACGCCGATATAAACGATGTACCAATGTACCATTCCCTCACTAAGATAAGTACCATACATGCAATTAATGTAATTGTCGTTACAGCGCTTCCGTCCATATCTACTATTGTTATTTACGATTGCAAATAAGTGAAAAATCGTATGTTTGGTGATAATCCTACAAAAATTGGCCATTCTTTAAAAGTAGACTGTTACCACTTTTTCTTTTATTTACGAAGGTATATGCAGCTTTGTGAATGATCGCAAATCCATTTATTTTTTATGGACAGTAGGGTATTCCAGGTCCCAGAGGAAGTTCTAAGTCTGTTAAAGAAAGTGTTATATTATATTCAACTTTATTTTTAATGATATATCAAGTTGTATTTTGTCTGTATCTACATACCTCCCTGCATATTCACGGTTTATCTGCGGATCGGGAGCTTTCCTATTTTACTTTATCGAAGAAGTGTCTGATGTTATTTATGAAATCCCTGCTATAGAAAATAAAATGAAATAATAATTATATATAACTTGAATTTTATGATATGCAGAGAGATATTATAATTATTTAAGATAAAGTAAAATTTTCATTTCCTTAGAGATGTCACTTCAGGCTTGTATGCACATCAACCGATCGTAAATTGCATGCCCTCATTTCACTGCCGCGTGCTTCGTGTCTTGGGAATCAGCGAGATGGACGGGAGCATCTGCGTGAGGAAACAGCATACGGGACGGCTCACGCATTTCCCTTTGGATCTACGACTGTGACTCTTGTACCGTGACAACAGAGAAAAAATAGGCGCGAGGGCTAGAGACTGATGTGTGAGGATGGTCCTCTTGCAAAAAGGGGCGTTGTTGAAACCATGCCACCCTTCTCGTCCAACAAATCAATTGCGCGAGGAAAATGCCAAGAAGAGTAGCACAGAGCGGAGTAAAGGGCACAAGCACATTGTGAAATGGGAAATCTGAGTCACGCCCACCACCTTTCGAAACGACCTTTTAGCGGCTTACGCTAGGATTTCCTTACCGAAGTGCGAACCTTTTTTTTTTGTCTCATTTTAAGGATATTATTAGGTGTAGCATAGCATAGCTTGAATGAACTTTAATACAACCTCCATATTTTTATTTATCACCATCTATTCCCCTAAACATTAATTATCCACTTTTTGATTCACTCTCCACGCAAAGTAGGTGGCCCATTAGTTAGATAAAATACGCATAATAGTTAAAGATGTACTGAATAATGTTACAAGTAATTATATTGTATAGACTGCATAGTATTCGATCAAGATTCGATCTCTGGAGAGTTAAAAAAATGACGAGACAGCTATCATTGATCGTCTACGCTGGTTTCAGACTTAAGTTTTCCAAAAGACAGATTTAACAATTCCTCAGCAATTTAAGGGGCATTAACGGTATAAAAAGAGCTAAAGTACACTGTAGACTGCTGATGGTACTTATTTCTATGTTGTGCTGTGTAATGCAAAGTGTTACCTAATTACTAAAAAATTGGATATATATCAGGGTCGACTGTCGTAAATTCCATGCGCTTGCATGAGAAAAGGATTGACGTGGATATTTTATCGTATGATTTTCACGTGCGACTATGCCAGTGGATTCTCAAGGCCTATGATGCCACTTGGGGACGCGACGTTTGTATGGGTAGGAGTTACGAAGGCAGGGTGCGGGCAATTACTCAATACAATAATACGAATCCCCCCAAGTGCAGAAGTTGCTCTCGCTAGGATCAGCTCGGTCTATGTCAAATCGGAATCGATTAGCAGCCCTTGTACTTACCGAGGAATCTGCCGCTTAATTCCACCCCTCTCTTAGATAGAGGTCTGGTACAGTTATTTAGCGTACAGTTATCACCAAGAAGTTTTGATTCAATGTTTCCCCTTTTTATAAATATTTTAGAAGACCTAGTTTTTTTACGATCCTACTGATTATACGAGTGAGAAGGAAGGATTGGATTCCATGCTTTAGATTTCTTGGGAGATAAGGGAAGGAATGACACACAAGCACTATTTTTCTTGTTTTTTATTTGTCCCTCTTCTCACCATTCTTATTAATCCCTATCACCAGATTAGTCCACCTCACGGAGGAGGCTTATAGACTTGCTTTCAACTTCCTATAGACGACGTGAATACTTGATCACTTAAGCTCTTAGACACTTTAAAAGGACGAAGCCGAGAGAATTCCTTTAGCCTCGGATTTGCTGCTCTATCGCGGTGATTCCCACATTCCTTCACAGCGTTTCATGACAAAAATAAAATCTCTTAAATTCCGTATCGCCTTTTAAATTCGCCATGCTTACTCACTTACTGATCATAATGGATTAAGGTAGAATGAGCTACATCAGATTCAAATTAGGACGGCTTCAGTAATACTCGTTATTCTTATTCAATCACTTAAACAAAAAGCAATAGTAACAGTCACATATCAATAGGAAAGATTTTCATTGGGAGAATAAAACAGCTGAATCAGAAAAATTGGAATAGTATTTTTTAACTTAGGTACATTTTTTTCAACAAGTCCAACCTATATTTAAATTATGCAGCTATACCGTGAAAATGACACTCTGAATGGATGGCTTTGTTGAAACAAGTTTTATTATACAATGAAGTTTCAATGAAAATACTAGTAAAGTTTTACGTTTATGATTAATGGTTCTGAATATATTTTCACAGGCGTAGATAAAAAAGCTAACTCTACGTGAACGATATGAGCACCAATAATGATGAGAAATGGAGAGGGTAAATAATCCTCACTACTTGCGAGTGTCCCCTTGGATTTAATAGAATTTGACGGAGGTCGCAGGTGCACGAAAATTTTGAGGCTATGAGTGATGATGTTTTCGAGCCTTGAAGTGAAAGTTGGCTTGGCTTCGGAACATTTTGGTTGGCTTTTGAAAGCCGCTGGAGCTCCAGAGTCAAAACGATCCCAGATGGGTTGTATGTGGGAAGTTAGCGCACAGCGCTAAAACAAAGCCCTGCCATAAAAGTTGGGTCGGGGTGTTATAAATTCATAACTAGCGAAAGATAAATTCATCATAATGGCGTCTGCCTGGGGATAAGTGAGAGGATGAACGTGAAAACCATAGCAACCACATGGATAGGTAAGCGTAATGACGTAGAATATAGGCCTAGGCTTTGAAAGTTACTAGCGAACGAAGGATTTTATAAAACATTTCTTTCGTTAAGTACCGTATAAATGCCCTCGTATCACCCCGATATATATTGAAAACAGAACTTTCAGAACATAAATGGTTTACTAAAACCATCACTTCACGGTAGCATAGTCAGGCAGGGAATACTTTGAGTTAGTTTTGTCAAAAGGTTTTTCCCCTGATTTAGACCGCGTCACTCTACTTTTGTATGTATCAGATTATCAAAGCATCTATGTTTCAAATTTAAGTACAATCTGTAGTAGTTTTCTTAATTATGTGATTACAGGCCACACTATTCGGATCTGGTATCTAGTTTCACCTTTATAATGCTTGGAATAAATAGTCTCAGTTTTTTAACGAGGCACAAAATAACAATAATATCTTCCATAATTATCATATTAATACTACGATGGATGAAATAGTAATTTATTAAATCTATGCATAGCAATAAAATATCTGAACAGAAATTTTTTCACAGAGATTCACAGCTATCAGAACGGAGGATTTACACCCTAAATGTCGAAAATATTGCAGAAAATGATTAATTTCGTCATTTTCATAGCTATGTCATCAGTGGAGATAGGCAAAAATCGCACTTTCATTTTATTTTATCGCACTTTCAATAACATTTTATCGCATTTTGTAGCGTTTATTATTTATTGTCATAATAAGGTAGATGACGATAAAATGTAGTGAAACACAGGTATATGACAAAATACAGAATATTTTAAATAATTATGCTGTAGAACAATAATAAATTAAGGAATAAGACGTATAGTGGCGGAGATGTAGCTTGCCCGCGCCCACTTGTAGTTCGCGGCCACGTAGAGCCCCAGCCAACTAGCAGCTGGCCAGTCGCTCACATGCTCTAAGCGGCGAGTGTCGGCGAAGTATTTAAACTGCGCTTGGCACAAAATGTACAAAATTTTGCCGTCGAAAAGGCAAATTTGCGTAAAAATATCATAGAAGTCCAGTCATCGCATCTATATCGCATTTATTTGCGCACATCGCATCTATATCGTATTTACGACTTTCACGCATCTCTAGTCATCAGAAATGGAACACAACCCTTCGATGGTTTGCACTTATTCATTCAACTTTAAATTTGTCATGGTATGGAGTGTAATTGATTTTCCCTATCTTATAATCCTTTATTTATTCGTGCAAACATTTATCACCTTTACTTTCTTTAGACATAAATACGTGTACATCTTGATGAAAGACAGATTTGAGACTGATACACTGCTTCCATCAATGCGCATTCCCAGATGCAAGACGCCCCTCTCAAGTGGATGCTCCACGAAAGTGTTCGTGCTTTTCAAGAATCATGCGAACTCCATTCATCGACTTTTGTCATTCCTCCCCTTTTCACAATTATTCTCAAGCTTCATTTTACACCCCTATTGGACTCCCATCATGCTTCTCGGTTAATAACCCCGTTCATCAGATTCTCCAAGCAATTGCGTCTCCTTCACGACCACTGCCTCACTACCCTTCAATGCTGAATCCTAACATCTACCGCTGAATGGCTGATTGTTTTTCGGGTTCTTTCCGCGTTCACTCATATATACTGCGGACGACAGAATCGGGCGCGTTCCAGCAAATCCCGTCTTCGGGTCCAAATGATTTGCAGAGTTCAACAATGGAATTCAAATCAACGGCCGCCTGACTAGCCTCATATATAAAGGATTGCAGCTCTGCAGATCATTCGGACCCGAAGACGGGATTTGCTGGAACGCGCCCGAAACTGTCGTCCGCAAAATATGAGTCAACGCGGAATGAACCCGAAAAACAATCACCTATTAACTCTCCGCGGAAGCCTCCGTAATAATTTAATCTACCGCTGAATGCCCACAATTTTTCTACGGGACTACATTCCCCCCCACCTCCACCCTCCCTCCCATACACCTTTTCCGATCATTCCCCTTCCCCCCCCCCCCCCCCATAAGGCACTTATTTCCGATCCCCCTTTGGACCTCTAATAGCCGAGGCAACCAGACGCGCCACCGGTGGCGCGTCCGATGGAACTGGTCAGTCGTGGGGTATAGAATCAAATAAGTCTTATTAGCCGAGGCAACCAGACGCGCCACCAGACTTTCCACCGAAACCAGTCGCCTGAGCCCCGCAACCGCGCCCTCCACTTTGGCCCCCATTAGCCGAGGCAACCAGACGCGCCACCGGTGGCGCGTCCGGTGGTGCGTCTGGTTGCCTCGGCTAATACGGGCCTTATTGTCTACCCATCTCTTGAACTCCATCACCCCTCCTCATCTTCCTCTAAACCATCGGAAAATTTGAAATTTCTTAAATCGCCGTACAAGGATGAAATGAAATTCGACCCCCTGCGGAGGTTTTTCGCGTCGTCGTCTCAGCCTATCGGAATTCCTTCCATTTATTCCTTCTCAATGTCCATAAAAAAGTAATTCCCCATCTTCAGCGACGAGAAAAAATATTTTCTAGCACTCGGAGGATACTTTGAGATCGTAGGTAGACGTATGGCTGGCCCATTCCGAATCTCAGAAAGAATGACTCCGGTCTTAGGTGGATTTTTGAAAGATAAATTTTATTTTGCACCTGGAGAACGTTGAGAGCAACCTGTTACGTCGTTCGCTGTTAATATGACCAGAGAGCATCGTTGTTTGCAGTACTGGTAAATTTCAAAGTAGCTACCTCCAACAGATACCTATAGTTTCCTCCCGATAGAAATTCTGAGTAATTGTACGCTGAGATGGTATCGTTATGTAATGCATTCCCTGCAATAAATTTGAAGGAGTTAATAAAAATACCTAATCTTAGCATCCACCGTTACAAAAAATTAAGAAATAATGTCTTCTAACATTAAAATACATCTATAAGAGCTCAATTAAGAGCCATTGTGATGATGAAACTGAATATGGGTTTTATTAAGCAATTAGTGGGAAATATAACAGTTGATTTCTATTATAATTCAAAATTTGAGGGCATTAAAAGTATGCAATCATTTTGGTTTTCAGCATAAAATGCGCTGCTCAAGATATATGATCATAAATTCAAGGATGAATACTATGTACTATTTGTTATAGTGCCGAAAAATATTTTAAAATTGTTGGATGAAAAAAATTAAAATTAGTGTAAATAACCCAAGTGCTGGGTAACTCCATGAATGAAATGAATTGTTAAAATGTATCTCAATCGCAAAAAACATAAGGAATACAATTATATTGAATAAAATATAGCCTGTTAGCTTAATGCATTACCAAAGTTTAATTTATCAACAGCTATGTATCTTAAAATAAGTCCGTCTATTATGAATGATATACTCTTGGAATAAACTAAGGTGTAAAATTTTCCCTTTTCCGATATGAAAAATGTTTATTTAAAAAATTGAAGATCGTAAAAAATTATAAAGCTCAAACTTCCGGCATGTTTCAAATGAGCTCTCGCGCCCATAAACTCACCAAGTTTCCCATTCCAGGAATAGTTATTAAGAGGCACACACAAAAAACACTTATTACCACTCATGACATTTAGGGAGCTTATACGCGCCAAATAGTTGGCATTCCTCTCATGGCCCCGAGCTTCAAAGGGCAGGTGTATGAATGAGATGGAGGGTATTTTGACACTGAGCTGGAGGGCGGCTGCATTCCAGCAAATTCTTGCATAGCATAATGAGAACACCAAAATGATTTCATTAGGATGAAACCAGAGCGTAGTTGAATGGGTTTCCTCTATTATGCTTACAAATTTACTCCACCACGCCGGAGAAATGGCCATTCAAATAGACGAATTCATGTTATATCAATGAATTCGAGTGTGGAAACATAGCCTGAAGCTCTTCCTCAGCTCATTTTTATGAATGAAGTACCTACATCAATGCAATGGTGTATTTTGAAAAAAATATTCTGAGGTGTACATATACATACTGTATCTATAATAAAACTTAAATATTATACATTTTGATTAAGTGACTTAATATGTTTTATAATTAATAGATGCTTAGCGAGAAATATAATAAATATATTGTTATTAAATTTCAATTTTTACTGTATTAAAAATATGCAATCATTTCAGGGCTTAGCTTAATTATTTTTTATAGTGATATTTAGAGCATGAACGCTTTTTAATTCTGGTTTCGATATCGTGAAATATTTCAAATTGTGATCTGTGCAAATTTAAAATTAGCTAAATAATCTAAAACGGTTTATTTTCCAACAATGGAACAAACAATTGAAATTTAGCAATGAAGAATTCGTATGCAATAGGATAAACAGAAAAAAATATATTCACCGAGAGAAACTTCACTGGTGAGGTTATGACTTAATTAATTAGCAAAATGTCCGTCTGTTGAATGCATACACCAAGCTAAAATTATCAGGAACTGAGAATCAAAATTTACTATCGTAAATAAAAACATTTGTATAAACCTCTAACTTGTGACTAATTGAAGGAAGTTGTCACACCCTTCAAATCTCCTAATTTCACATTTCAGGAATGGTAAAAAAAAGGCACTCACAAAAAATCATCAGCTGCGCCATTTAGGGGCCTAATGCTTGTCAAATAGTTGAAAATCCTTTCACGGCTCGGAGCTTCAAAGGACAAGTTCATGAATGAGATGGGGGGTATTTTGACGCCAAATTAGAGTTCTGCTGCAATTCAGCACACTCTTGTACTACATGATGAGAGCCCCAGAATGATTTCATTAGGGCGAATCCTGAGCGTACTTGAATGAGATCTCTCTATTTTGTGTCCCAATTTCCGACACGCCAGTGAAATGAGCGCCGGCCATTCAAATTGACGAATCTAGCCAATATAAATGGCATTAAGTGGGGGAATATAGTTTCAAATCCTTCCTAAGCTCCCCATTAGATTTTTCATTTCATCTTCTAAGTCTTACCAGGTACCGAAAAATTGGGTAGAATACAAAAATTTCAAAATTATTCGTTAGTGGAGCAATAGCTCTGTCATTATGACGTGAAAATGATGTGTTGAAAAAATAACCTACCATGATTTTTTTGGGATATTTTGAGAGAAATAAATACATTAATTGAAGTGACGGTGTCTTAACGGTGTCTCCGCATTTTTAATCACCCCATCAGCGAAAACAGTAACGATATCCTTGACTCAAGACCAAGCAACTCGCTATCGAGTAATTACAATTCGAAGCAACCATAACTGATGCCAGAGGGAGAGATACTGAGGGCCGTATTCCAGAACGTTACTCATCTTTTGATACCGACTCTTGCTGACTTAAGTTGACATCTAGCATAAGTTAAAATGAATTTTTTTCTCACAAAAATACTTCCATGCGTGAAAATTCTCTAGTAAAGCTAGTTTTTGCTTAGCAGTAGATCATGAATAAAAATAGTTAAGGCAAATGAATTATTTTGTAAATTTGACTACAGCAACATTTTCAAATTTTTTCTGTACCGCGGTACTATAGTAATTCGATGGTTTGAGTCATGTGTAATGGAAAACTCGCTACCCGGTTCCCAGTTTCATTCCACGAAAAGGCTGAAAACAAGTGAGCTGCTCACACCGCAAGATATATTAAAGGGGCGCTGAGCAGAGAAGGCACTGCATGTCCCTCCGAACTCCATTGGGACTCCGGACTCCGAAAGAGCGCATCAGCATTTTTTATTGCTCTTCCGCCTCACCTGTCTTAATACTAGAGATTTAGATGGAATATAAAATTTTAAAAACCTCAAAATAAATGAAAATCAAATCTTGACGAATCACACTCTTTTCTATATGTTAATATTTTCAGTTAAAAAAATACAATAAATTGTGAGATATGCTTGCTCTGCAGACGAAAATTTTTTAACACTACCTCACAGAATTGGACTGGTTGTGGGAATGGGTTTTAAGAGCATCGGTGACAGAATTTATTCGCTAAGACATATTACGCATTATATTATTACGTATATATTTTTTTTTTAACTTTGTGAAATAATTTGTCAAGTTGGCTAACAGGCAGGGCTAGCCTATTTCAGTGGAATATGATATTAGTTTTCCGATGAGGATACATTTAATCTATGGGAATGTTCAGAGCAGAGCCTTGTGGAACGGCCTAAGTTTTGGACTCAATGAAACCTCTTTGGGTGGAATGCAAAAATTTTGGCATGACTAATGAATGTAATACGGTCATTTAATCCTCCAGTGCTTTTGCCTGAACACCCTGTCACTCTTTGCCCAATTTGTGCCTCTACCCATTTTCCTCCATGATGTGGAATAGGATAGGAAAGTCAACTACGATAGTATCTTTTCCAAGTAGGCTTCCGCGGAGATTATGATGATATTTAGTGATTTTCCGGGTATTCTTCTGCGTTTATCCATTTTGTAGGACAATATTTCGCCAACGTTCCAGTTGGCTTCCTCAGGTCCACTGAAGACTTTCAGAGAAGAGAGAAGACTTCTGTGGACCTGAGGAAGCCAACTGGAACGTTGGCGAAATATTGTCCTACAAAATGGATAAACGCGGAAGAATCCCGCGGAAGATATACCCGGTAAAATCACTAAATACGACACTATCTTACCTGAAGTTGTCAAACTGATGAAAACTTGGGCCACATTTTTATTATATTTTAATGTGGAGTTTCCGCCGTATTTTCTTATTCAGGTCAAGAGCACGAGTATTTATCGAACAACCAAAGTAGCCATCACATTACGGTGGGATGGAAGGAAAGCGTGACCGTAATTAAACTTTCTTAAAATAAATATTCAGAGGAAAAGAACAACGCTTTGAACATATTAGGCCGATATGCCGGATATTGGCCTTCCACCATCTATCCAGCAGCGCCAAGTGCGACGGATATCTTAGTTCCTCCCAGGTCAGGATACAGTAGAGTAAGAAGGTAGATGATTCTTGTTTATTGTGTATGACACCAAAGTGACTGGAAAAGAAAGTTGTATTATAATTATATATATCCATATTGAAACTAACATCTATTATTTATATAGTAACAGAAAATCGAAATAAATTAAGGCTACATTTGGTGGAGAATTTTGAACGAGGTTTATTACGAATGGTTTTTCTAGTAATTAGATCCTCTAGAGAATTAAGTCTCTAGTAATTAGAGCCTCTAGTAGAAGAGAACTATACAAACAAGTAAAAACCGTGCTTTTGGATTTAAATAATATATTTAATGTGATATTCAAGAAGTTTGAAATTAAAAGAAATATGTGGAAAATTTATTTCACATAACTCTACCCTATTTCTTTTTGTATAAATTTGATGCCGGAATGCATGAAAAAATGACAGATATTTCCATCAGGAAAGTAAGAAGACTCAAATACATAAGTCCACCAAAAATATTGGAATAAAATTTAGCTAGCTTATCCCAAGTGGAGTGTTAAAATCATATCTTGATTGAATATCAAGCGAAAATATAAACCTAACTAATTTGGCCAACAAGCAGTGAGAAAGGGGAGAGTATCTGTTTCTAAAAATAAAGCCATTCTTTATCTCCTTTCTCACATACACATCCCCGTATTTTCTCTAAGATAAGTCTTCCATATTTTCCCTCCCTTTCTTTTTCCCCTTTGTCTTCCCTCGCCGTGGCTTCATTTGATCCTCTCCTTTGAGCAGGCATCGGATCTTTTTCCACGTGAGTGTCAGTAAATCAATCCACCACCCATTTTTTTCCTTATTTCCCTCTTATTTTTGTCATTAAGTTTTTCTTTTACCTATTTTTTCCAGAATCTTTCCTCTATTTTTTCCTCCAAGTAAACACTATGTCTGATCTTTATTTTTTATCTTTACAAAACCTCATTGCTCTGCCTTGAAACGTAATCTCTCACTTAGAGGTTACTTCTTATATCCCTTGTCACTTTTCTTATGTTCGGTTCTTTCAATTCTTTTGCTTTTTGGTACTCTAGAAGAAGTTAGGCTCCATTTGAACTTCTCGTCTGCATCTCTCCTCGACCGATTTTTTGTGCGAAAATAAATGACACCCTTTCGCGCGTGAACTCTTAGTTACTATTTTATTTCTTCCGATCAACAAGATTTCTGATAATTATTTTTTTCATCACGAAACCTCATCGCTCTCACTTGAAACGCTATTTATCACCAAGAAGTCTTATTACATCCGTTTTTACGTCTCTTGCGCTCAGTTATTTCACTTCAGTTTCTATGTAAAAGTTAGCAGCACGGACTTGGGTAATAAATTCTCAGTACCTAATGCTCCCGAAATGGTAGTGATCTCCAAATCTCATTTGAATGATCTAAATAGCCAGTTAAACGTTAGTTTGATCATATAAACCTCCATCGTGAGTGTTCACTCTTGCTTTAACTTTGGTAATCATGTCCAAACGTCAAAAGTTTTCCTATGAGTGACATTTAAGCTTTTTAAACCGACTATTTCCCGCTATTCATTTGTTGTTTTTATTCATCAGAAAGCCACAACGCGCCGTAGGAAGTTAGCGAACATCATGCATTTTCCTCTCTTCCATTCGTCTGTTCCTCCTCCCCTGATCCGCGATTGATGGTGGCGACGGACTGCTCGCCAATTTGTGTTTTTAGTCACGTCGCTCGGGCACATCGGGTCGCGGTGAAATCACTGGACATGAGCCTCGGCTCAGACAAAAGACAAATGTGGGGATTTTCTTTTCCCCATTCTCCACTTGGCGATATTATTAGCGCTAATGGCCGTCGAGAAATCTTCCGTCACATTCTTGCGTCTCTCCATCACCATCGAAGGAGGGAAAAGGATTTGCTTCGACGCTTGCTTCCGGGAATCAGTTCAAGAGGTGACTCGGTGGCTAACTAATGATGGCTATGATCTCTCCCGAAGAGATCTTCTCCGTGGAGGCGATGATTCCTTTAATGACGCCCCATTGCTGGCGGTACATTTCTCGTGTCCTCACGGGAAACATTGACTCCAAAAAAGTTGACAAATCGGCAGAGGAGTTCGCTGGTTGGTGTGCGTAAAACCAAAATGAGAAAGAAAAGAAAGCCTATTTCTCTACTTAGCTTTACTCCAATTTATTAATCTTTTACTTAGCATACTCTGATTATCTTTCTTGAGTCGATCAATATTTGGTCTAATTGGAAGCGCATATTCCTGGAAATTGAAATTCCTTATCAATCAATCTTTACGAGCACCAAACATTATCATAATCATAGTACTTTTACAATATATATTTCTAATAAAAAAAACACTCATATCGCAAATAATCCACACTAAACGTTGATGCCAAAATGTGTGACTGAATCCATCCAGTGCTTTGCATTACGATCTGATTGATGCGTTAAGAGATTGTAGGACGTTCTGCATTGGTTAGCTACGTAAAAGAGGTTCGATTCATATTTAATGCAGATTTAACAAAAGTTTTGGAAGTTGTGAGCAGATCTCAAAATTGATTGAAGAAAAGTTTTCCTTTGAACCTGTAATGGCTTTTACATGAATAAGAAAGTGACTTATGGGGAATTATAGCAATAATTTTTGCATATACGACACCTAGTTGCAGTATTAGCCACCAGCCAAGATGTTCTGTTAATGGTGCTGTGATATGCAGAGTTCTGTAAGCGCATCAATTACCATTACTTCCGCAACACATTCCCAAAGCGTCGTTATGTCCTCCCGAACGACCTCCGACATTCAAGAGAGAGTGCAATTGAAGTGAGCGATGAGTGTATTTCCATGACAATGCCGCAAGGAGGAAGAATAATGCCGACCCTGGTGAAGGCACATGAATTCTATGGGTGATGCTTTAAAGGTCGAATCATGCGTAATCTGAGCTAAATTAGCAAACTCAATTCCTTGCACCCCGGAGGCGATAGTCCATTGTGCTCCGTTGGGCCTCAACCCCCCTCTCCGACCCTCTCCGAACGAGTCGGGTGCACGTGGCGTCCGAGATAAATTTCCGAACCCCCCCTTTTGTTACGCCCGTTTTTTTTACGACACCGGCCCTCTTTCGCAACTGTCACCTATCATTACTCACCCTCGACCGTCCGATGTCCAACCCCTTTAACCGTCTCGCACCACCAGCGACCCACATCACCCTTGATGCTCACCCCACCTTCATTCTTCCCCTCCTCGCCCTTGACTCCACATCGTTTACTATCTTACCACTCCCCTCTACCCACTACATTCACCCTCCCTTCCCCCTCGCTATCGAACTATGAGCGTACCCTTTCACGGTTTCGGGTGAGCCATTTCCTCCGCTTATTTCTGAGACGCCCATAAAAACATCCTTTGATATAAAACGGATTTCTCATCCCATCCATTCTTTGAAATCTGTCCTTTTCGTAGATCCCGGGAATGGGAATTGGAAGATAAATTTGGCGGAAAAGAGAGAAATGGATGGAAACAAGATATGATTTTTGCAAGAATATAGAAAGAGAGGATACAGGTTGTCTTAGAAAGAGTAAATGGAAATAAAAAAACCATAAATAACCATGATGGCCCTAAAAAAAACCTTGAAAATGACACAAAGTGTCGAAACCATGGTCGGTTAAGTTTAAAATAAAATAGTGTGGATATTACCATTCGTATTTTAATCATGGATATAGCTTTATTCCGCAAAATTAACCCTTAAACGATTTTATACGCAAAAAACTGGTATTGAATGAAGGATACTAAAAATACAAACATTGTTTGCAAAAAATAAGAAATTCAGTGCAGAGATAAGGTAATAATCAGGCATAAAACGACCCCTTGTCCAAAACCAGCCTTAGAGTTTAAGACCTGTGGCGATGTAAGTACTTTCATTCCATTGTCTATAGTTCTCATACCTCCTCCTTCATCCTAGTTTACTATCAATACAGTTGCATGTTTTCATGCATAACGATACCTCCACTGCAAAAATGCTCAAAAATCACCCACCGAATCAAATTCGCTCATCTAGTAGCCCAACAATACGAATCCGCTCAGCTGGCAGTGTCCGGAGCATAAACGCTCACCTCCAAGCTTGGAGAATAGGAGATTAGCGGTTATGCTCCGGACACTGCCAGCTGAGCGGATTCGTATTGTTGGGCTACTAGATGAGCGAATTTGATTCGGTGGGCGATTGTTGAGCGTTTTTGCAGTGGAGGTATCAATAAGCTACTTCTCTGCAAAGTGATAGGGCCATCAAAATATTCATGAAACTGCGTGGATCGATTAAAAAAAATTATTACAGGTTTTAACAATGTTGTTGAGAAACTACGAAATTATCATTTTCTCCAATTAAAAATATTCAATTGTACTGCGAAATTTAGGTACTCTTGTTGTGTCGCGGTATGCATATTAATTTGCAGAAAAATCATTTCTCCATCAAAGAGTGCAAAACCAACCACGATAATAAATGAAACCAGTATACGCAGACGAAGCACTCTTGTAAAAGTTTATGTCCATCCAACTGCATGGAAGATAAGTTCATCAAAAAAATTAAACATCTTTTTTCAAATAGCCATGTCATTTTAATCACTAAGAACCAAAAAGTCTACGAAAGAGATATCATTCCCTCACTTTTTCCATTCGTAACAGTCTTTCGCCGCAGAATGAGCGAGGAGGCATAGGCATAAGAATGGATCTTAAATCGAAGTGCGATGCGTTTGGAGCGAGAAATTGGCTTTGGAGGAAGTGCCCACGCCCCTTGCTCGCCCGACTACGGATTGACAGTGTGCTTTCCTTCCCCCCATTGCCACCACCAGTCCGACTCACCCAATCTTAACCCCCCGACACCCTTTCCTTCCCGATGGGAATGTGGACCAGTCGCGGGTGTGATTTCATTCAGGGGAGCCGGAAATAAACAATCGCTCCCCCCCTATGACTTCAAGTCCCAGCTGTCGCGCCCAAAAGGTGACATGGCATATCCCCCGCTGCCCTCCCTCACTGCCCCCAACCCTCTCCAATCCACCCTTGCGGCACGTCTCCTCCACGCAGTTCCAGGGCCAAATTATTCCTCCTACGGAAGCAGTTTCCATTACCTTTGCTGCGATTGCATTTTCAACTCCATCACCATGTTATCATGATTCGATGACAATTGACATGACATTGACTGAAAAAAAGAGGTAATACTAAGGAGTAGAACTCAGGAGCATGTTACCCCGTTCACTTCAATGGCTCAAAATGTAGTGAACGGCTTAGCCAGAAAGTCGAAACAATAGCGCTGGGTTTCAACGAGAACGCAATTAGAGACGTACGTGGGAAGTCATAAAATTTCAGTTTACTCTAGAATTTTGCATTATTTTGTTTGGAAATATATCCTATAATTAAGGAAGTTAATTAGTGAAGCTCATAAGACGACAATTTCTTTTGAGATTCCACTGAAAAAGCGCATAAAAAAGAAACATCGTAACATATCTTCCTAATCACGCACTTGCATTTAAATTCTAAATAAGACGGTTTATCTTTCGGCTAGTCACGCTGAAGGCCTTTTTAATTCAACTGGTTGACTATTTGTCCTCTGTCACACCATCAAAAGTTATCATCATTTGACGAGAAATAGTTTTGAACTACCACGTGAAGAATTTGAATATTTTTTCCTATGGCAGAACGAGGCAAAACACCAACACAAAATCAGCTTACCCAAAACGAAGTGACACCGCGAAAGCTGACACGCATTATACATGCAATATATTCTCTTGATTCTCTTAATCTCAATTCAATGATTGCATTATATAACTTATTTAAATTAAGCCACCTGAGCGTGTTGGTAAAAAGTATAAATATTTATTTCAACATGGAATTTTTCATTCTCTTAATCCTCATGAAAATTTGTCAACGGAGAGCTTACCTTTCCTATTCTCCCTAGCACATGTCTTATGCCCATGGAGACCAATGCAATTCCTTCCTCTTCGACAATGAGACCCTCTTTTTTCGTCACCCTATGACTTCAGAGATCCTCCTATTCCTTGTTTCCCACCACCCAGTTGGGAAGTAGAAAGGGCACGATATCAAGGGGAGTGTTCGCCTTTGGATGGCTCACATCAGTCCCCTCTCGCAGTTCCTTCCTTTCCCCGTTCATCCTCGTCACCGCCTACCACCCTCCTTCTCCCTGCACTTGTGTGCTATGTGCTATCAATTTTAGCGGGAGAGGACCATTTTCTTCAGGTTTCACCATCTATAAGTCCCGCGGAAAGGTTAACGAAAGCATTTTAAATAACTTTAAAGATTGATTTTAATTGGGTAGGGGGCAAATCATTAGAATTGACGATCTTCGAGTCAGCAGTAAGGAAGACCACCTCCGAGGAGCTCTAACGGAAGCACAGCAACAGGCCTAGTGCATTTTACGGTGTGTATACGTCGCGATGTCTTGTTAATTTTGATGCAGGTTTTGCTGGGGAAATGTATTATTAGCAACCAAAAACAAGTGATATACCTTATCATTCCGTAGTACCCTATTACTACTGTCGACGTCAAATTGATTTGCCACTGTATTTTGCAAATTTATATCTGGACTTCAGTGCAATGTGCTCGCCTGTTCACGTTCGTGCGATGAACTGGGTCGATGCGTGCAGGTAAAATAGTGTGGGCTCACTTGTGAGTTCTATACCAATGACATATGGATTCTATTGACAAAGAAAAAAAATTGGAAAGAATATCCGCTGGCGTGTACAATGGAGGGGACAGGTTTGGGGCACAATTAATCATAATTTTTATTAATTTATCATATTTTTAACGCTTACTTTTGCGTTTTCTTCCTTTGCTTTGTTTTCCCAATCCACTTAATTTTCAATTGATGAGGCATCGAGTCACAACACGAGCTATCACTATAAAGCTCTGTATTTAATTATGAAATAGCATTCGCCCTACTTCGCCAAAATGATCTGCAAAAATGTACTCATTTCCGGCCATGCTTCACAAATAAATTGGTGAAATATTATCCATATTTATATATGTATTATATATCCATAGATTTCCTGATGGAGCTAGATAGACAAAGGACTTGGCCTTATCTTCTGTGATGCAATCTAAAAAAATACCTTCCAATTCGAAATGGCAGCGAAGGATAAACATTTAACTGATGGTGTCAATATTGCGTAAGACCACCGTATGTACATGAGAGCACTGATTGGAGATTCAAAAGAGGAAAAGGATAAAAGTTTGCAGCGTTTTTACATTCTCAAAAGAGTGTTGAAATGAAATTATGCATACAATATGCGAGTAAAAATTAAGCTCTAGTGTATTCAACTGTGGATTCTACAATTTTGCATAATATATGGAGTACGCTTATTTAATACTAATTCCTAATGCTAATTCCCAATCCCCCTATTTCCCTTTTATAGCGTCCGCATCGATCCTCCATTTCTTCCTTTTTGATGTGCACATATTCGCTCCGCTGATAAATAGGGCATGAAAAAAAGTCCCTGAAGACTTTCTGAGATTAGAGCAACAAGAAATTAGCCGTGGTGGAAAGCAAAATCATTCATAAATATTTGTAACATAGAAAATGATCTTAAAATAGTACCCATGTCGTAATACATGGCTCCAAATTTTTCACAAGAAACAGACTCTCGAATCTTGCTATCCAATATGGTGCATCATGTGTATTTTTGAAATAATAACTCAATTCATGGTGAAAATAATTTTGAATCTACATGTAGCGATGAAAGCAATTTTAGTGCTTGCTAATTGCTGATCTGGAGTGACCCCCGAAAAGAGACCCCATCACATCCTCTAGTCAACGCCTCGCTAATAGCTCACCACGTAATCTCACGTCTCTCCATCAAGACACGCCCCCTCTCGCCCTCTATCTAACCTTTTATCCTCGCCTCGAGTGCCACGCCAATAGCTTCCCATGTTCACTCCATTCGCTCCTTCCAATTTGCTTCGACAGAACTTAATAAGCCGTGTAATCAGTGGCGCGATCGTCGATATACTCCGACCCCAATGGGCTTGCAACGCCGCTCCGGGGAACGCTAACTTTCCTGTCGTCACCCCACCTGCCCTGAGGGAGGCGACGGGGTGCGGAGATCGTAATTGAAAATGGAGAGGGGCCGAAAGTGCGCGTGTTTTAATGCCCTTGTATTATGTTATCAAATTTTGCAAATCATAAGCCTGCTCATTATGCATTAAAGATATGGATCACTTTCATGCTTGAGAAACTGGATTCTTGGAACGGAACAGCCAAGGATGTCAGATTTACAGTGGGCAAAACATTAAAAACGAAAATAGCGCTCATATGAAGCCTACTGATTCACTAGAGAAATTTCCCTCGTGACGTAATTCATAATGTCATAGTCCCTCGAATTTTGTCTTTCAATGGATAGATTAGTTTGATACCGTTGAGAGGGCACCCACAAATTCCTTTCAAAGCACATCCACCTCTATTGGAACAAAGTGACGGTTTCGTGTCAACGGCAACGAAAATACACCATGCATTTATCGTTTCATGAGACATACAGCGTTAAATCTCATTCGATAGACGGTAGAGGTGGTAAAGGATCTCGGTAAAATGAATATTTCTAATATCCGATACTCTCTGCATCTGTCAATCAATATTCCAAAGTATTACATTCCACTTTCATGTTTCTAAGGAGCAAATAATTCTAGTATTACATTTTTACTGAACTTAAGGCCTGGTTACACGGTACATTAACACGCACAAGTTAATGTACGTTTAAGTGAATGATTTTGTTGGACCGGAACGAAATGCGTACGAATGCATGAACCAAATTAGAACAGGTTCAATTTTCTGTGCATGCATTCGCACAAGCTGGGTGGTTACACGTGCATTTTGCCGTTCATTCTCGCATTCCTACATTTAGACATTAACCCGTACGTGTTAGTGTATCGTGTAACCAGGCTTTTCAAGTCAAACTATAATACAACTCATTTTCAGAAGCTTCCATGTGGCATCTGGTCATCCTCCTTGAACGCAAGCAACTCCTTCCTCTTCCTATTGTTCGCCTTCGCATCATTTGACGACTCATCATTTGGTATGAGGAAGCAATTGCGGTGCGGACCTTTTCTCACTCATTACCCACCCCACTCCCCTCCGGACGATATCCGTTCCAGTCTTTGCTGAGGACCAACGCCACTCCCATTATCCTCTTCATCCCATTAGAGAAGATGCCCCCGCACCACCCAATACTCCCTCTATTCTCAAATGGCAAACACCACCGCACAACATTTTATTATGCCTCCACGGCCTCTCGCCGCCGCAATGCCGGCCGTTAAACTTTCCACCCCCTGCCTCCTCCCTTCTCCACCCCCGCCTCCCCCAAACCCTCCTGCAACGTTCCCTGCACTTCGAGCCAGCCACACTCATCACCCTTGCGTCGATCCTTGAACGATAAGGGAGCCACCCTCTCCCTACCACATAGAACTCATCTCTCTGCCGCACGAGCACACAAATTTCCCAGACAGTTCTCCTCGAGGAGAGGATCTTCCCCCCCCCCCCCTCTCTCTAAGTGTGTTTCCCTCCCTTCCGATCGCCATTTCTTCACAGTCAGCCACTCCACACTCTCTCTCCCTCATATCCTGTCCTCTCTAAGTGGTATGGACCCAAACTCCCTTCTCCCGTCTCAGAGTACGCTGCAAACCTCTCTCACACTCTCGGTGGCGTGGCCAACTTTTCTTTTTTGGCCGCCAGCAGCCGAGAGGGCCGAGTGGATGGGTGGGTGGGAGGGAGAGAGAGAGAAGCCGGATCATTTACAATCCGGGGGAAAAATGGCATCTTTTTGCTTTAAAATGAGGTTCCGCACATAAAATCGTACCTTCTGCTTCCCGTCTATTCTAAATGTCGAGCAAATGATGGCAAATTCTAAATGTGGGTTGGGGAATTTATACACGCATACTTAGAAGAGACATGGTAGTTTCCTCGTTTTATGCATGTAATATCTCCAGGGTGTCCAAGTGCAATAAAAATGAAAAGGTTAACTCAATTATTTATTCCGTATTACCTTCTAATTCGAGGAAAATGCAGCTGGAATTTTAATGAGTTAGAAGCATGATGCACTCTCCATTCATGACCTAATGCGTTTTCGAACGCATGAATTCACCCAAAACTCTGGTAAAAATAATAAATATGATTTCTGAAACTATTAGGACTTACCAAATATTAGAATGGAAAGATTTTGCAAAAATTATAGCTCTAATACTTAAAGTGTGTTATGCTTTTTGTAAATAACCCAACAATTGTGACTTTGTAGTTATTATCACAAAATACTTTTCAATATAGTCTGCAAATCACATTTAAACGACCCTGGCTTCATAAAATATTGGATTGCTAAGGCTGCTATTTCAAATTTTGATGAAGTTAGCAGGTTATATAAATCTTCGACAAAAGAATATTTCAAAGTGTGGAAAATTTAAAGTTGTTTTTTACTAGTGAAAATCGTTCTAGTTATTCAAATCATCGCCTAGTAATTTAATCTTTATTGTATCCTGTAGTACTTCATCAAATAACTTGACATATACCGCCAAAAATATCAAAACCATTTTATAAATATAATATCAAGTATTTCCTGTAGCACTTTGAATGTCGGAGAAAGATCTGCGTATTTGAGCATCATTTTAGATTATACTGTGTTATGTTACTTAAGGTACTAAGGTCGATATGGTGGTGCTGCTCCATCTTCTACTGTTTAATGAATTTTGATGCCACATCGCGAATTGACAATAATGAAGTGTATCGAAACCAATCCCCTAAATAATTTTAATATAAGGGTCAAAGCAAATATTTTGAATTTAGTGGTGTCAATTCCTGAGCACTATGACACAAACCCAGTGAAGTGGTGCGTTTGTATCAGTTCCTTAGGTGTGGTGCAGTTGTAACTGGGTGGCATGTTTAGTCAAGTAGCATATAAAACTAGGAGCCGTGGGGGTGATGGAAGACTCAGGCCATTCATTGTGATGGATAGGTGGGCTATCGCCGTCAGAGAGCCACCTGGTGATTGATGCGATCCCTAGTGGAGACGAAACGATATGGCTAAAACGAATCGCCTGTGCGACAGTTAACGCCTATTCCGAACAGTTCAAAAAACAGGCCTATCACTGGAGTCACATGGCGAAAGAAGCAGAGAGAAAACGGTTCATCTCTATAAACATGGATCACCAGGTGTAGGAGAGCGCGGTCGACTGCTCAGGGCATGGACTCTTGGGGGAAACCCAAGAGGTGGGGGCGTGAAGCCCTCAACGGAAAAAAGGCTTTCGGGCCCGTTGTAAAAGAGAGAGAATAAAGCAGTTGTGGTTTGAACCTCGAAGTGAGCGAATGTTATTTTGAATATCCTTCTCCAGCGAACCGGCGCTACATTGGCGCAGTCGGTAGGATTGTGTTCTTGATCCTGAGATTTTGCGTGCGGTTCGGCGGCGGCAGCCATGGCGGGTATGGTGATGCCGGAGAAGTTTAGTGGTGCGGAGGAGTGGGAAGACTGGGTCTTCCAATTTGAGACAGTGGCGGAAATAAATAAATGGCCTGAGGAGCAGAAGACGCTCTACCTGAGACTCTGCCTCACAGGAAACGCTCTCTCGGCGTTTCGTGATCTGCCGGAGGAAAACAGAGGGAGCTATGAAAAGGCGCGGGAGGCGTTGGGGCGGCGCTTCAACCCAAGGGAAGCGAGCGAGAAGGAAAAGGCGCGATTCGTCCAAAGGGCGCGCAACCCCGGAGAAGACATCGCCGCCTTTGCCACGGACCTCGGGCGCCTTGCTCGGCGCGCATACCCTTCCTGGCCCGAGGATGCGAGAAAGGCCGTAGTGCGCGACCGCTTCCTCGATGGGCTCGACGGGAACATTCGGGTGTGGGTGAAGCAGGCGAGACCTGCTAGCCTCGAGGAAGCAATCGGCGTTGCAATCGAGATGGAGGTAATCCATTTCGCCGAGTCATCCACCAGGGGAGTGAATGCGTTGGCGCCGGCGACGCTCGTCAGGTCACAGGATATCGGTGTGGGGAGTCGAGGGTGTGGTCGCGAGGACAGAGTGGAGGCCGCGTTGACTCAGAACTCAGAGACAATGAGAGAGGTGTTGCAATTTCTACGAGGGATGGTTATGTCGAGTGGTGAGGACCACGACCCCGCTCCCGCTCCGGAGAGGCGGCGCCCTAATTCCAGTGTGAGGCGCAGAGATCGGCCGCGCTGTTGGATGTGCGGCGAGGAGGGCCATCTGAGGGCCGAATGCCCACGGCTTTCCTTCTCGGGAAACGATGGGAGGCCGAGGAGACGGTAACCTTCTCGGCCGCAGACGGAAAAGGAAACCGAGACACTACTTCACCGCTCGAGGGCGTCGGAGGACGCGGAGTAAAGGAAATTTGGACAATTTTGTCCGAGTCAGTGCCCCTGGTGCGCGGATCCGTTTCGGGGATCCCCGTAGAGATACTAATAGACACGGGAGCGGCAGTGTCACTGATATCGGAAGAAATATGGAGCCGCACCGAAAATTCGGGGAAAATCATAACAGACAATGTGACACTAATAACGGCGAATGGGGAGCCATTACGGGTGCTTGGGAAGGGTGAAGTGATACTTCAGATCGGAGGGGAAGAGTTCTCTCATGATGTGCTCATCGCCCCGCGCCTATCGAAGGGATGCCTCTTGGGTGCCGATTTTCTGCGAGCACATCAGTGTGACGTGGCTTTTTCCCGGAATTGCATTCTTCTCCGCGGAAAAGCGGTGCCTTTTCTCTCAAGTGAGGGAAAGTGCGAGTGGGGCTGCGCAGTGACGTTGAAGGAGAACGTTGTTCTTCCTCCTCACCACGAAGTGGTAGTGGAGTGTTTGGTGAGCTCGGACCCGGGGTTCAAAGAAAAAGTGGGGATAATCGAGCCAAACCCAAAACTTTTAGAGCGTTATGGCGTTTTCGGTGCGCGGATTTTGCATAACGTGAAGGATACGGTGAATATGCTTTTCCTGAATCCCTTGGGAGAGACAGTGACTCTATACAAAGACACGAAAGTGGGCGTATTGCACGAGTGTTGTGGAGAACAAGTGGAAACATGTCAAAAGCCCGTTTTTAGTCTGGAGAACGCGCATCTCCCCCCAGCATCTTCCCTCTTTGACTTAAACTGTGCCGATATTAGTGAAGCGGAAATAGAGGAACTCAAAACAGTGTTGAATGAGTTTTCAGATGTGTGCTCTCGAGGACCCTACGACTTAGGGCGTACAAACATTCTTAAGCACACAATAGAGACTAGGGATGTGTCCCCGATTCGGCAACCTCCCAGGAGATTGCCAATCCACAGACGCGGAGAAGTGCGACGAATCGTAGAGGAAATGATGAGGGACGATATAATCGAAGAATCATCATCTCCTTGGAGTTCACCGATCGTTCTTGTGACAAAGAAAGACGGATCGACGCGATTTTGTGTTGATTATAGGCGTCTGAATTCCGTGACTCACAAAGATGCTTATCCCCTCCCCCGCATGGACGACATTCTCGATTCGCTCGCCGGCGCAACAGCTTTCTCCACAATAGATATGGCGTCAGGATACTGGCAGTGCGAGGTCGCGGAAGCTGATCGAGAAAAGACAGCCTTTACCACTGGTGACGGTCTATATCAGTTTAAAGTGCTGCCTTTCGGATTGTGCAACGGACCCAGTACATTCCAAAGACTAATGGACCTAGTGCTCGCGGGTGCACAGTGGAGGTCTTGTTTGGTGTACTTGGATGACGTCATAATTTTTGGAAGGGATTTTAGGGAGCACGTAGAAAGGCTAACAGATGTGTTGATACGCCTAAAGAAGGCGGGACTGAAAATTAAGCCTGAGAAGTGCCAAATCATGAAACCATCTGTGAAATTTTTAGGCCATATAGTCTCCAAAAATGGTGTCGCGACGGATCCTAATAAAATTGCCGCGATCACACAATGGCGATCTCCAGCATCCCTTGAGGAGCTTAGGGCGTTCCTAGGAACTGTGTCTTACTACAGGCGGTTTATTAGAGACTTTTCACAGATAGCCTGCCCCCTTCACAGGTTGACCGAAAAGCATGCCTTATTTAAATGGAGTGCAGAATGTGAAGACGCCTTTCAGACTCTTAAGCGAAAGCTAACGTGTTCACCGATTTTGGCCTTCCCGCGGTTGGACTGCGAATTTACGCTCGACTGTGACGCTAGCGGGATGGGTATCGGGGCCGTACTCAGCCAGAGACAGGAAGGCGAGGAAAGGGTTGTGGCCTATTACAGTCGGACGCTCTCACGTGCCGAAAAACAATATTGTGTGACGAGGCGTGAACTTTTGGCGGTAGTAAATTCTACCCGCCATTTTCGCCAATATTTATTAGGCAAACGGTTTGTAATGCGCACCGATCATAATTCCCTACAGTGGTTGAGATCGTTTCGAGAACCGGAAGGACAAGTTGCTCGCTGGCTTGAGCAATTGTCGGAGTATGACTTTTTAGTGGTGCATAGGCCGGGAAACAAACATGGAAATGCCGACGGTTTATCCCGGTCTGTTTGTAAACAGTGCCCTCGGGGAGAGGGGGAGCTGATTTCAGCGGAAATCGACGCCGTCTTAGAGGCCCCCAGTGAAAGCGTGAGAGACAGACAAAGCAAAGACCCCGTGCTGAGAAGGGTAATGGAAGCACTCGAAGCAGGAACTCGGCCGTCCGAGGGAGAGAGGAGGGGTGACTGCCCGAGGGCGAAGGCTTTGTGGACACAATGGGATAGACTAGTGTTTAAGGATGGGGCTCTCTTTCGAAGGTGGGAAGAAGAAGGAAGGGACGCCTTCCGTCTCCAGATAATTGTGCCTGCTGAGGCTAGGGACGAAATTCTTCGGGCTTTGCACGATTCGCCCGTCGGAGGCCATTTAGGGTATGAGAAAACTCTAGGTAAAGTGAGAGAGCGCTACTATTGGCCCGGATACACAAAAGACGTGGAAATTTGGTGCCGCACGTGTGAAGATTGTTCGCGTCGGAAATCCCCGCCTCACCAGCAACGAGCACCACTGGGTCATTGCCCGACGGGAGGACCGATGGAAAGGATTTCCATGGACATTTTAGGACCACTTCCTCAAACAAAGTTGGGAAATAAATATATATTGGTGGTCGCTGATGAGTTCACCAAGAGGACCGAAGCGTATGCCATGCATAACCAAGAGGCGGAAACAGTGGCGCATCATGTTAAGGGCTTCGTGTGTAGGTGGGGAGTGCCACGGGAAATCCATACTGATCAAGGACGCCAATTCGAATCCCGCCTCTTCCAAGAGATGTGTAAAGTGATTGGGGCGGAAAAAACAAGAACATCACCCTACCACCCACAGTCGGACGGCCAAGTCGAGCGGTTCAATAGAACATTATTAGCTATGTTGAGCCAGTGGACGGATATGGAATCCGAATGGGATGAGCATTTGGATTCCGTCATGCTAGCCTATCGGTCGGCCAAACACAGCAGCACAGGATTTACACCTTATTTCCTTATGTTTGGGAGAGAAGTGCGCCTCCCTATTGAGTTAGAGTGGGGGATCCCTGACGTGCAGAGGGGGGTGGCGAAAGAAGGCGACTTTGTGAGACGCTTGCGAGAGAGCCTCGAGAAAGCCCATGATCTCGCACGACAGAGGCTTGGGTCGGCCCACCTCCGGCAAAAAGAACAATACGACCGCCGGTGTCACGGTGCACCCTTTGAGGAAGGGGAAAGGGTATGGCTCCACGATCCCGCTACGGCAAGAGGGAAGTGTCGCAAATTCCATCGCCCCTGGACGGGTCCTTTCCAAATCATACGGAAATTGTCCGAGGTCACGTACCGAGTGAAGAAGGTGGATAATCCTCGCCGCCGCCTAGTGGTACACTTCAACCGACTCAAAAGGTGGGAGGAAAGACCGGGAGGAGACACGGAAAAGGAATGTGATAATACGGACGGAGTTGAGGAGACAAAAGATGGGCCAAGAGAGGCCGAGACAGCGAGGGAAAAACCTGTCGTCCGCGGAGGGGGTGGATGGAAGTTTTTCTCCATTCCACCAACATATGAGGGCCAAGCGACTCCGGCAGCGAGAGAGGGGCCACCAGCTGAAGCGGTTATTGAGCCGACCATGCGATATCCCAGACGGGTGACAAGGGAACCACAAAGGTTTCAAGCTGGACTCTGAGGAAGGAGTAATTCCGGGGGTGGGGGGGTGGTCTCTTTTCTTTTCCTTTCGTTTCAGAGGTAAGGAGATAAAGGCGCCAACTTTCCCAGGTCCGAAGACAGCGAAGGTTCCCGCTATGCTGACCGTCGCGAGGGCGCGACGCCTTTGAAAGGAGGGGGCCGTGTAGGAGAGCGCGGTCGACTGCTCAGGGCATGGACTCTTGGGGGAAACCCAAGAGGTGGGGGCGTGAAGCCCTCAACGGAAAAAAGGCTTTCGGGCCCGTTGTAAAAGAGAGAGAATAAAGCAGTTGTGGTTTGAACCTCGAAGTGAGCGAACGTTATTTTGAATATCCTTCTCCAGCGAACCGGCGCTACACCAGGGTATGGGAGGGTAACAGGTCGAATTACCATCGATTTATACACTCACGCAATCTAATATAAAAAGTGTTAAAATAGTTTTAAATATTGTCTCTTAATACGCTAAACCTGAGATTCCATGTAAATTTAAGTGGTCATGCACTTTTACGAATTTGCTAAATTTATCACGAATACCGTGATAAATTTAGCAAATTAAGGAAATAAATCGTAAATGAGATAACAATTGTCTTGATACACGTAGGAAAACTTCTTGAAATGTTTAAGCGTCATGTGGTACATCTAAGAATTTGTGGTTGAAATGATTTACCAAATCATCATTACCGCACTATGAGCTCATTCGCTGGAGTTCGCGCTTCGCCAAGAGGTGCCGCTGCTCGAATTCAGCCAACTCATTCATGGGGAGATTCGTTTGATTTTGCATGATGTGCCTTTAGTGGAACGCATGTAACGCCACCGCCATTTGTGCCGTTTCACTATATACAGTGGTTAGTCATAGATGTTTTTTTTATGACGCTCGCCCCGGGAATCATCACGATGTTAAGCTTTCCATAGGTTATGAATTTACACTTTGTTTAAGAGAATAAAATGGGGTAATACAGTGCTCAGCTGTTGACATTCTCATCCATAACTTCAAGGATAGCTTTAAAAATATACAGGCATAGTTGTATGGAGTTATCATCATAATGATATCTTATGATAAATGAAATAAATCTATTACCTAGGATGATAATACGCATGACTGGTAAAGTTAGTGAATTGGCGGGTGAACCCTAACCTAAGTAAATGATTCGCAAAATTTTCACAGGTGAAAAAACATGTTACAACGCCACTATTCGTGCATCACCCAGAGGCACGACTGCTCGAGGGTAACAACTCACCCCTCTCATTCATGCTTTAGAAATCAGCTGCTCTTGTCCGAGGGAAGTGAGAGTGAGAGAAATGGATGGGCGATGGCGGGGGTCCTTGAGGGACGCAATCCGACTGCTACCGTATCGACTGGGACCTCCATCAATCACTTATGGACTTACAGCCGAGCTCCTTAATCTAATCGCGCATCGCTGACAGCATTCACATCCCTCAGTGCCCTTTTGATGGAGAAGAATGGGGAAGGTGATGCAGGCGAAGAAGAGAAGGGACGGCGATGTGCTTGACATTGAGAGTGAGGAGAGTCAGCTTGTAGGTGAGATAGGGAGGAAACAGAAGGTATGAATGGAGCGTGTACTTAGTGGGGAGGGGATACCGCTAAAAACTACATTAGAAGGTAAAACACAAGATGAACGTGGAAGAGGAAGGAAGATAGTAGGATTTTAAATAGAATGAAAGGCATCGGGCTTAATTGTGAATTGAAGAGGTAAGTCCACGAAGGATGGGGAGGCATCAATAATACTTCTTAAACACCCAAGGAAACCTACCTAAATCGGTAGAATACTTTAATAATAACACTGCTATTTTCCTCATCCTCCACCACTCCATTCATGGTCATTCTATAGCTGTGTAACAATCTACCTCTACATGAAAGAGAGGACATAAAAATGTAAGTTAATAAAGGATTCAACACCATTTGGAGACGTACTATCTGGTTGCAATGCACACTATGTGATCAAGTGATAGCATTGATCCGGAAAACTCGTTGATTTATATTTTTTAAGGCCAGCCCTTGATTCCGTTGAGTTTTCATTTCAGGACCATTCGCATTCCATTCTGATCACGCTTTGTGAACTATCCGATCTGAGGACTAAATAGCAATCAACAGAACGCGACCGTCCTGCGACGGCTACGTGTTTGATAAAAATTCATATACTTAGGAGTAAAATATTTCACAGAATCGAGGAGATTCAAAACTCCATGGTATTGTATACAATGACCGTAGCCTCTTTCGATGATAGCAATGGGAATATTTATTCATAATTTTCCTCGTGACTATGGGAAAAATCAATATATACCGTGCACTAAAAATAAAATGGTTGCCGTTCCTGCTTACCCTCGTTTTCTCCTTATTGGAAAAGAAAGAATAACTCTCATACTTATATTAACAAAGGAAATTGCCTCATTAGTCCACGAGAAGCACAAAGCACGATTCCCCAAATGGAAGCCGTTGAATGGAATGACCTGTGTAATGCCCAGGTCATTTCGGAGGCACTCTTTTAATCGCCCATCTCACTCATTCTGGAATGGGCGTTCCCCGAGCTGAAAAGAGGCGAACAGCGCGGGCGTTGCGAGCGAATAGCCCGTCCTAAAATACGCCGAGAACATCGCAACGGCAGTAAATTGGGACCGTGGTTACACGAGCGGCTGGATGTAGACTCCCTCTCTATCCGGACAATCTCGCAAAAATTCCACCATCAGACACTCCCACACACGGCGTCGGCTAAATATCCTTGTTCGTCTTTCCTACATCCGCGAGGGAACATCTCCTTATAACGCTCGACTCGAAGCTAGGGTAACAAGGTAGGAGTGAGAGAGATAGAGGGGTTATCCCGAATGAATACTTTAAGTGTGTTTTCGTGCAGATATGGGGAAGGGAGGAATGTTAATGAGGAGTGTGAAGTGTGTGGAGGGTGTGTACGGAAGTCCGGATCGAGACTCGGATGCTGCGGAGTGCAAGAGGGAGGCGAAGGATGAGATAAGGGGAGGATAAAGAGGAGATATGTGGAGGAGATCCGTAGGGGAAGAAAGAGCAAGACGATTCCGCCCTCCCGCGAGAGTGAGGCCGCAGACGTGTCAAGCGCCCACGAAGCCCATTCACCTTGCTATCACCACTCCAGCCTCTCAATCACCACTCCTCATTTACGTCGGAAATCAGGCGAGGCGAACGAGGAGATCCTTAACTATTTTTTTAAATTCCTCTGCGAGTTATTTTCATGCTTAAAGTCTTCCTTGTTTTTTTTTCTAGTATTTATTAGTGCTCCAAAATCAGCCTCTCAGTATGCAGTACTACTCTTTTTTCCAACCGCTATCACCCGAGGAGAATTGAGGAGTGCATAGGCAATAATTTAGCTTCCATCGGCTATGAATTACAAAGGCTTCCCTTGTTGGTGTAACGGCGACAGTGACGTAGCCAGAGGGGAGGTCCAGGGGTCCGGACTCTCCCGAATATACAAAGACATTTACTTTTCTCTGTAAAATAATACAAAATATTGAAAAATCATAAATTTACAAAAAATTTCTTTGACAAATTAAGCTTTTTTGTTTATGAAAAGTGTGATTTTCAAAAACTTTCCCCCAGATTTCGGACCCCACCCCCCGAACGAAATACCTGGCTACCCCACTGAACGGCGATAATCCACTTTTATTTTTATCATCGCGTTCGCGTAAACCATCCACATACTTCTAAACGGATGAGAAGTTCATTTTACAACATTGTGTTGCACCATATATCGCCTCACTCCATTGATTTCTTAAGCTTCCCCTATCTTGCAGTTCTGCAGGCAATGAAGAAAAAAAGTCTTTCCTTGTCGATGTTACTACAAATATACACTTTTTATGTTAAGCTTCCAAACATTTCTACCTCGATTTTCTCTGAAGTTAGAGCACCTGTATGAAAGTCTGACGATTAATAGGACAAATATTTCCTAAATTTAAAGAATGATTTTTATACCAATTTTCATTGGTTTCAGAAGTAACCTAAATGGAAGTGCTTTAGAAGCATAAATGTACGTGTTGAATGTACATATATTACAATTTCATTGTCTCTACATCTCCAAATAGTATTTTTAATGGCTCTTTTTGCTTAGCTTGAAAATCTGCTTGGTTACTCTAATACGTTGGATAATTAAAGTTTGAGTGGAATTCAAGCAGTTGATTTTGTTTACTTGTCTTAAGGAATAGAATTGCTGGCGAAAATTGACGATGAAGACAATTTTGTGTTATTACGCATGAAATAACGCTGTGAAAACCAGGAAACCATCAGCATCCACTACCCATCGCGGAAGCCTTCTCAGGGAATAGAATTGATCCATTTCAAGGAAGACCACCCAACTTTCACATGAAAATCTTTACATTTAATGATTAATAAACAGGTGAACTATTGGCATGTGGAGTGGATACATCAAATCAATCATTACCGGAAGCCATTTGACATCTCAGAAAATGATTGGTGCTAAGTCCATATTCTGCACCAATGTAACTTCTCTCCTCGCAACTTTCCGCGGAAATTCTCCCGAAACGTCTCTTACAGCAGAACCCTCGTTCATCCCCCTCTTCCTCCACCCTCCCTTCTTCACTGCACACCCATTCCCGTGTCATACTCTCCATCCTCACACAGATTCTCCCTCCCCTTCTACTTGCGAGTTCCCGCTCACTATGGGCACATCCACTTCAACTCACCCTACGAAACTCATCTCGCAACCACTCAACCCTCTCTCGACTGCCGCCACCCTCGCCTACGTTCCCCGCACTCTGCCCTCCACGCTCACTCCATTTGCCACACGGAGTCAGACTTCTTCGCCACCGCTCCAACACCACACGCTTGTCCCCGCGAGGCCACATCGCTCGCTCCCCTCGCCATTCCACCTTCGAACCCACCAGTCATCTCTCCCTCTTTCCACATCAACCTCCCAACCGTTCTACCTATTCTCCACGTGAACCCTCCCTCTTCTTTCTTTCTCCCTAGTCTCGGGTACTTCTTCTCGTTTTAATTACGTTAATCATAGTAACTTTGTCTCTGTTTGCTTAGCTCTCTAGAGAACTCCACTCGAGTGTTGGCCATAGATGCTGAAGGGTAGACGAGGCTGGGAAACGTACGGAAAATAAGCTCATGGTCAACGACGTTCTGTGGGGCTTCCCAAAAATCGCCAGGGAACAGTTGAAATCCTAAAACTTTTCCTTTAGCCACGCGAGTTATGTGTCGGTGCATACGTCAAGGGGAGACAGTTTATGCTACCTGTATGTTTTCTGTTCTGAATTTACACTGACTTAAATTTATGATCTTTGCGAAATACTAAAAAGACTAGTATTTGAAAAATATTCACCCACCGTATGTAATAATGGATCGGTGACAATACAGTAATTTAAAATGCGATAACATTCGACCGCATGTGTCAATCTTTCCCCGAGTTTTCTTGGTACCCACTGCTGTATGGAGATGAGATCCTAATGAAAAAAAAACAGAAAAGACTGAGCATAGACTTTTCGAAAAAAAATAAAAATAGAAATATTGAAAAGGGTATCAATATATATGTGTAAAGCAAACATTTCGCCGCAGCAAGTTCACACATCTACAGAGCATGAGTTTGTGGACAGAGCAAAGTTCGTTGCAGAGAGGCTTCGAGAGATTGCTTGACTTGGGCTCGAATTTTGTTTTTGGATTTACGAGCAGCGCGCTTTGCTTTTGGACGCAGAAAGTACTCAAACTAAAAAGAGAAAAAGTAGATGAAAAGTAAAGTCTGGAGCAAATGCCTCTCCCATATTCAAATAGTGTGCACTTCAGAAAAAAGGAGAAAGTATCTCGGATTCTCGCCCTCATTCCACAATTTTTCAAAGTTTTCTTTTCTAGGAGCAAACAGAGAGTGTAATAAAATTCTTGTTTTTTGATGAAATACCTCTCATCGCTTGAAAATGAATTCCAGAACTATATTAATCTCATAATCTTTCCAAAAGAAAAATGCAAACATATCATTTTTCTTTAAAGATGAAAATGATTTCTTTCATTTACCTCTTTGTAAAAGAAATATTTAAATCACACTAACCCAGGCAGAAAATACTACGCTTAATATACTATTGCAGTATCCAAGTCAATTTTAACAGGATATTAAGAGCTTCCTATCCAGTTAATCTGGGCTTAATATCATTTCTGGAAGCATTGAGCTCTGTTTGCTTAGGAAATACTTTTCAAAACGCAATACATCGCTTTAATACACTTAATCGCTATTTTTACTTTATCTGAGAGAAATACTTAACGTAAAATGCCCAAAAAACAATTAATGTCTTACTACGAACTATTAATTCTAAAATCCATTTCTAAAGAATGAACCCTAAGCGAATGCGAGTTCGGTCTTCCCTTTGACATTAAACGCATGTAAGGATACCTCTCAATAACCTGTTATGGGGAGCTCACCTCTCGATTTCGTGCTCCACCAATATTGGATAAAACAAGCCTATCATAAGACCTATCAACAGGCAAACATTCACGAGCGATCGGATACAGCTACTGTTTACGGAAGAAGGAAGTTACCGGCGAAAGAGCGTGTCCACAACGGAGATCGTCCTATTTTCCTGAAAAATATTCATACCAGAAACATCGTATTTGTTTACCTCGAAAAACTATTGAGGTCATACTTTTTTTCCATTTTTTCTTTGGAAAAGGGTAACGATAAACGCGCCTACCTAAGCAGAAAATGTTAACATTAACCCTGAACAGTCTCGTGGCTACCCTACATTCGTGGTTTGAAAAGGAGAACTTTCGCGTGTGTTAGCGGTGTCGTGAACTTTCCTCGTTAACTCACCATTCAAAATTCTCGGATCACTCGTTCCCTTCCTCCGCTCCAGCCAGGGGAGAAATTGGCCCTTTGACGGGATGGAAGGCTGGAGGGTGCAGAGGGAGGCTTGGAGCGCAGGGAATAGGGAACAACAGACTAAGGCCTTTCGTGCCCCAATTAACCAACCGATAATGATAGTGGACAACGAGGAAAGTAATTTAAGCACGGTCTTTAATGGTCGAGTCCTTCTCTTTCCCTTTTCAGTTCGTCTTGATTGCCTATTCCTTTTAAAACACTTCCCACCCAGCAGTTTCCTCATCCTTCCACGCACATCTTTCTCTTGCTCTCTCTCACTCCCTCTTCGTGTGAACGAAAGTGAAGGTCGAATCAGGAGAAAAATAAGAGGCAACAGAGTGGGAAAATTACCAAAGTAAATTCAGCCCTTGACTGGGAGATGCGAGTTCAGCCCCATGCGAGGACAAAGCAATTGTGGATTAGGGGTCGTCCATCAGCCGAGTCGCAGTGATAAAATGATTCGGGGGAAAGCATTTTCTTTTCTTCTTAGGGATTTTTCAGACTGCTTTCTTGAGTACACACTCAATGGAATAAACACTTCTCTATAGGGCTGTCCACAACTATTGAAAACGGCCCAAAAAATTGCAGTAAATTAGTAAGGATTCTCCGGTTATTATAGTGCCAAGTTTTAAGGTCAAAGAGCCTATCATTAGTTTATTGCATCCCCCAAAAATTTTTTCAGACCATAAAAATACGAGGCAAAGTCGAAAATTCACCGTGACGTCATCTGGCAGTACTTAAATGCTTAGATGCAGAGTACGAAATTTAGCCACTTGGGAGAGATTTTTAATATACTTATAGAACGCAGTAAATAAAATCAACTCGGCTATCATTCCTCTTTTAGCTGAGTCTTTCAAATACAGCAATGACAAAAAATTAAAAGACCAACTACCTCGCTGTCTGCCTGTTTCCTTGGTCTACTCCGCTCCATCCCCGTGTCTCACTCGGCTTCAGAAAAAGCCTCACCGATCCATCTTGCGGACGTCCCCCTCCGTCAAAACCACCGCCGATTCTCCACTTGAACAATCTCATACAATAATCTCCCCCGAAATAACACTGTCCCACCACCGACTGCCAATGCTTTCCCTATCATCTCCAATCCCTCCCTAGCCCGCTACTCACGAGTCCGACGAGTTAACACGACAACATCTCCTCCACTCCTCCCGCGTCGCTAGATGCCCCATCCTTTATGTCTCCTATCAACTCTTTCGGGACCATTTCGGCCCCGCATGAAATTTGAGATCACCCGTTTCGCTTCCGTATCCATTGCCAGTCAGTATTGCTCTACCTTTATTCGAGCTTTGATCGTCTCAAGCTGATTGAAGATCTTCTAAGGATATAATACCATATTTAGAGATAACACATTCTACATGTTTCAAAGTGTTGGATGAATGAGGAAATATATTCAACATTCGTACAAAGACACACTAATTAAAATCGAGAAAATTTAGAAAAAACTGCTCCGAAAAAAAAGTAAGGATAAATTAGAGGAAAAAAATCTAGCTCCTAATTAATGGTATTCCGCAGGATCTGCATGATAAATCATTTCAATCAGAGAACAATGGTTCTATATTAAGTTATTTTAGTACCGTAATTTTATCATCGAAATTAGATTTTTTACCAATTTTTATTCTAAATTTCAGTAGAGAATAAGCACTTAACATATTTCCAAGCCAGAGTTTTATTGTTTTTTTCAAATAAATGTCATAAATAGCATTTTTGGGAAATGGCCGTCAGACATTGCAGGGACATTTAAGGAAAAGATCCTTTGATGCCCCTAAAAGTCAATTTTATTGAAACAGAAAATTCATTGTCCACCTTCGGCAAGTGAAAAAACTATTTAGCTATTATACAAAACGACATCTATCTTGGTATCACACTCGTCTATTTCAGCGAAATCTCCTTCCCAGTCTCGGCTTGTAATTTTTCTTCTTCCTTTGTATTCCACCAGATTTAAATTCCGTTGATCCATGTATCTGTAAGGAGATTCACCATTTATTCATTTATCTTCCACGTAGAGTCTGCTTACCTTCATTCATTATTCATCTGCATCTGTCGTCCACAGAAATCCGTATCCTCCTATCTGTCTCCATCTCTGCTTTCTTTCTTCTTCTTCTTCGCTCTCTTCTCACCTGTTTGTGCCAAGAAACGAAGGTTCCAACAAGAAACCAATATTTGCGTTTCCATCAATCTTCCTTTCCCAAAGTCTACTTTTCGTTTAACGCATCATTAAAAAGGATTGACTACCAAATGCTCCTCGTGAGTTTTTTTCCTCCCATTCTTCACTTCCCCTCTTTCTCCCTTCTGCGAATGAATTCATTTGTTTTTTTTTCTTTCCCTTCAGAGTCTCCCATGCTGCAAGACAGCTTCTTCGTTCGCATCGCAAAGCACTCCTAAAGAGAGAGAGAAAGAGAACGCAAATATCGGGAAACCGCTCAAACAGTGGCGAAACATTCACTCGTCGCCCCTCCAATGCCGTCAATTTATCGCATCGCCGACGGAACGAAGAAATGTTTCCTTAAGCAAAACGGCAAAATTTCATCTGATTAACGTACCGACTGGATTAATTCATCCGTCGAAACGATGGCGTAAAAAATCAAATATTTCCTCTGCTTTAGAGCCCAACTTGCTGTAATTATTAGTACGTGCTTTATGATTCCCGTAAATCACCTCTCTACTTATAATCTTTCATCGGAGGAATTTCTAATAAAAACATAGGAAACACGAGAAAAAATATTATGCCTGTTAAATGTGCTACTATCCTTCTCTTCGCTTGATGTGAAGCTCCCCTGTGTCACTTGCAAGGCTTGTGGGGGGAACTGAAGACATGGAGATGCTAGGTTTCCGTGACTCCATTTATTGCTCAACTGAGGATAGGTTAGACGGCAGGGTAATTTGAGGTAATGGACGTATTAGTAGTTTGCTTCAGTCGTTTTTATGGTCTTAACACGGCGTTGGCTCCATATCAACTTTCCTTTCCTTCCGAATAGAGGTTGGGTTGGTACCACTTTTTCCCCATACTCCTCCACATGGCCAGATTCTGATTCTCCACACGTCCGCATGTTCTTGCGGTTGCCGACATAAGTTCGAGATTGCTTTCCTGCCGAAGGGGCAAAACGATCGCTTTTGCCGACGAAACACCTCATATGAGCACGGTGTTGCGGTGCATGAAGAGGGGAAGGTAGGAGGAGAGGTGGGTGGGGGAAGAAGAGAGGGGTCGTCATGGAGATGGTGCGATCGTTTGTGAGGAGGTAGAAGAAATGAACGATACTCCAGCCATGCAGAATTGATACTAAGAATGGCTTGTTGATTTGATCTAACGAAATCATTGTCTTCTTACTGAGATTAATATATGCAAAAACCTTGCCCTGGCCCAACCCAAACCCACCCCGGCATATTCGTAATTTGCTGTGTAAGCGAGGAATCACTGCGCGCAGTGAAGTACCAGAAAGTAGTTCCGGCTTGTAATGCGTGATATTGAGCTTATTTTACATTCGATTTAAAAAATATTTGCATGACCCTGTTTGGCATAATATTAAAAACATTTTGAGTACCCTAATGATAACTTTTTATAGAATTTTTTATTCCCGATGTTTTCTCTTTTTAGGTAATTGGCCGGCTTTTCCGCCACAAAAAATTATCGTTTTCGTATTCGGGACACTGTTGTTAGACGAAAAAAATCGCAGAAAGACGCGTGTCCGGAAAGTGCATAAATACTGCTTTCCTTAAACAAGGTCCATTTGACTGACTATCATATGATTATAGCCGACCATCTTTATTGTAAGTAATGCTAATACTGTCACTCTCCGTCTCCCCAAAACAGTTGAACCAAGATTGCCGCGTCGTACACTCTGGCTATTCCACCCCTCACTCCCTCTTGGCGCCACCTTGGCACACCCGCTGTGCTTCAAACGAGGGAAATCATTCTTCGAAGGGGAGAGCCAGTCTGTGTCGCAGCTCAGGAGGCACCTCTATTTTGCGAAGCCCAGCCCTCTCTTACCTTCCCCTCCACCCCCCCGGAATGTACTCCACATATAACCTCCCCCTCCTTCTATACCCGCGCAACCCCCAGTGGTGTTGCGAGACATGAGAGGTCTGGGGGCGGGTGAGCAGGAGGAAGCATAACTCGTCCACCCCTTTTCCCCCACAACCCGCCCCCGGGAGACAATGAGTGAGATAGCACGGCCCCTTAAGGAGATCCCATGTTTCACCCCAATCGCCTTGTGAGTGAAACACAGACCGCCTTTCCAATACCGATTGGAAGTTTTTATAGGGGTACAGTTGGCAGGGGGAATAAAATCTCAAAATAGAGATTAAATAATTCCTGTAGTATAGGTCATAATTAATGCAAAAGTTGCTATACAAGGCTTCGGTTTATTTTAAAACCTTCATCAGGGCTAAGTTTTTCACGTACTTGTTTGTTTCTTACTATCAATAAACAAATATGTGCAAACCTAAGCCCTGATGAATGTTTTAAAATAAACAGAAACCTTGGCTAACAACGTTTTGCATTATATGTGACCTATGACCTATACTTCAGTAATTATTTAATCATTGATTAAATGATGTCAAGATAAAAAAAGAGAAAATAAAATGGAGATGGAGACAGACTTAAGGTGCGTGTTGCACTAAAGTAGGTGAAATAATTTTGTGTGAAGAAAACATTTACGATGTGGAAACATGTGATGAGTATAGAAAAATGAAAGAATTATTCGTTTTGCAACGTGTGAGATATACGGACGGTTTTAAATTTTTCCGGATACAAATTTTGATAGTTTCCTCACAGGTTAGCAATCTTACTTCACATTTAAAAAATCGAGTAAATGTTAGTCTATATGCTTGACCCGCTTGGAATTGCTTATCCATTTTCATAATGTATCATTAGGCATTGTTATTCGTAGTTCTAGTTGCTGAAGGTAAACTTGATTATTCAACCAACGTTTTAATACCTTAAAACGCTTGAGGAAATGACATTGGTATAATTTTTAGCAAGCGTAAACCGGTGAAATAATGCATACAAATCGGATTAAGGGAGGGGCGGCCGAACCTCTCCGAAATTTCTGAAGAATCTGGAAAGATAGTAAAAAACAAATCATGGTAATCAGTTGGCTCCTCAATGAAAGTTTTTACTTCTGTAGATCAGTATACAATGATTGAAGATATTTAGGGAAATTATAAAAGCCACTTATCTGTCTTCTCTCAAATCAACGTTGATAACCACCAAATCGCCTCCTTAAGAAGTGAACTGCCTTAATCAGCCCCTGAATAAGCAACGGTAATACTATTTTCTCTTTAAATCAAATTTGCTATATTGTAAACATGGCCCATATCAATCTATCTTTCATTGTGATATTTCCGGTAAACATGATTTTATTCCATCAGCAAAATAAACTTTCAAGGGTAAGAAATAGAAGCGATGACTATGAAAACGAAAGAATGTGATGCTTTTCCCATAGAAATCAAACGTAACTCTAAAGGCATTGAAGAATTATCGCTTGAATGGCACATATGTACCTCATATGCGTCAGAGCTTCAACTCATTTCATTGATCTCCTGTCGATATTTCTACCCCATCGCTCAAACTTAACAGTTTTCAATCAAATGAAAATTTAAGCCGTGGTTATGTACCAGTGATGCAAATACTCTTCAGGCAAAGGCATTTTCAGTCTCATCCTCCTAATTGCATTCTGCGTCGCCTCCTCTTCATCTTTAAGAATGTTTGAGGTTCTGTTCATTTTCGTTTTTTCCGTTGCCCACAGCGATAGTTGAAATCTTTCATTGCGAGTGACAAACGCCGAGGGGATCAGAGAGAACCCTTTCTTGATCCCCTGCCTCGCTCCCTCTTTTCTCTCCCCATTTTCAATCCTTTTCCTTCTTCATCTCTTTCCTCTTACCTCGTGGCCCCACTTCTGTCCCTGACGCGTGCGTTAAGGCGAAAACGTCATAAGAAAAGCACGCGGGTTCACTCGCGTACAGCAATGCGCGAGCACCCTCCAAGTACGAGTTACTCCTTTTAAACGCCTCGTTAGTCTCTAGAGTGCTTGCGGGTTTTTTTGAGGGAAAAGACTCATCACGCGCTCATTAAACCGCGTGCTCTTGAAAATTATGATGAACGCAAAGAAAAGGGAAAGAGGTTGGAATCCCAGACGACGATTATTAACGCGAATAAATAAGGGGAGAATCACATCAGCGAAATGAAATGGAGATAAAGGAAGGAGATGAATGTGTGAAGAAGCGCTTCTTCTATTATGCCGACCACTTCAAACCCCTCTTTCCTCCGTCTTTACCTCTCCATTCCCCCTCCACTATTCCCACTCCCCTCCATCCCTCAAGCTTTTTCCTTTTCAAATGAGAGAACTCGAGGGTGTCTCTGATCCACAATTCTTGCCGACGCTCCCGAGGACAGCCTCAGCTCTTCATATCTCCTCATCTTTCTCTCTCCTCAGTTCTTCAAACTCTCTTCCACAACCCATATTCTTTCTCATTTTCTCTTCCTTGGCATTATCTTGCCCATCTACATTCCTGTCTCTCTCTTCTCGCATCGCAGCGCTATCGCGCTCAGTTTGGTAGGAATAGGGTGGTCCTCGTCTCTCAAATGCACTCTCCCAATGCTTTTGTTTTGCATTTGAGAATAGCGTTGTTCCTAGAGGAATCTACATCTTCCTCGTAGTGCGTCTTCAGCTTCAACATTGCCTTGGCATAAGAGTGGAATTGTCGAAATATTTAAATAGAAACCATGCGGAGGAATAGGAGACGAGGGGGATCGTATGTTTTCGTTTCTCCTTTGTCAACAAAGATATTGTATGAGGTGCCAATTTGACGCCATAAAGATTACTTCCCTGCCGAAAATGTCCTATATTTTGGCGAGCGATCAATTGACATATATTAGGTTCCAGAGTGACTTGAAGGTAGATTCTACATTCGCAAATTGTAGCAACTTTAAGTCATGTTTATGAAACAAAATAACCAATTAAGAAAAGTAAAATTCAAATCTAGATCGCCCTATTTATGATCCCAATCTATTTTAAGTTGAGGAATTGCGTTTTGGAATAGCAATTTTAGCTATTCACCACTGGAGCGGAACTCACCATTTACGAAATTCAATATATTAAATTTAGCAGTTTCTCAATAATGAACGTGATTTTGTGGGCTTATTCACGTCTCACTTTATTCCCCACCCACACTATCTTAATATGTTTCCCCTTTTAAGTGCCTACTAATATGAAACATTTCAACTAGACTCAACTCCTGCATAATTTGTCGCTCGCTCTCATAATATCTCTGTTTAAGCAATGGTTACTCAGGCATGATTTTAAGGCAGATATGCATTCAAAGTAGGAGAAAACTTTTGACTGAGAATAATGCTACAATTTTAGATAAAATATAGCAATCAAAGTAAATATTTCATCCAATTTAGTGTGCATAATCAGTGAGTTATCATAGCACTCGAACACTTAAGGTCCCAACACATGTATGAAAATATACGAAAACTTACTATGTGTTCTACAAAAAATGTAATAGACTGCATTTGTATTTAGAGAGTTCAGAGATGATCATTATTCATGGATTATATAGAAATCAAAGCCTTGAAATCGATACGTCATTAAAAAGAAGCAAACTAAATCTTACTCTCACTTTCTATTCGATTATTTTATTCTTTAAACAGAGATCAAGATTTGTAAAACTGAGATTTTCTTCCTTCCAAAGCCTTCCCTTCCGTCCATTCCATATTTCAACCCGCTCGCAAGGTGGCCTTATCTCTCCTTTAACAGGATGCCTCCTCTCAGTCCACCTGCTAAACACCACCGAAGGCTACCCCGTCAATTTCCTTGTGGACGTCTACCGTATAAGCCCCTCTCTCACCTACAAATCCTCTTTCTCCTGCTCACCCTAACCCCCCATTAACAGCAAAACTCAAATGAACCATTCCCAAGCACAACCCACTCCTCCAAACTGTCACTTCCCGCAGCTATGCCCGCACATGTGCACTGTCCGGCTTAACCCGCCGCCATATAGTATTCCCGCGCAGTCTTCACACACAGCAGTCGCCCCCTCCCTCCCCCTCCCTTCTTCCTTCGGCCGTATTTAATTCCTTTATCTTCGATCTCCATCTGCCACTCCGCCCCTTCCCTATTCTGCACTCCACACCAGACAAGGGTGCCCATCACACACCCCCGCCAAACGCAATGCCTCTGACACCCCGTCCTCTTCCAACTCGTACGCTAGCTTCGCCAATGTCCCTCCTCTTGCCCATTCTTCATTCTCTTTTACTCCCCTCCCACCCCCACTTGGGAGTCCCCGTGTCTCTCCCATTTATCCTTCCAGCTCACCCACTCTCATCCCTTTTACCCAACAGTCTTATTAAAAAAAACTCGCCTTCCCTCCATCTGCATAATCCATACACGATTATGCTTCTCTACCATATCTTTTCATACAGCTTCACTTCCTCTTATTCCTGATTATCTTCCCCTTTACACTCAAAATATTCTCTGTTTTTTCAATTTCATCCATCCAATCTCACCAAAGCACAAGAATTTTCTATTAAAAAATTGCGCGATTGACTTTTAAGGGGAAATTTCAGATCGACAACGTTCAAAGCATTTCTCTCGACAGAACGCTTAACAGAGTTCAGCCTCGTACGACCCTCACCTTTGTCACACGGGTTAAAAAATCAGTTCCCCCTTCTCTCTCTCTCATGAAAAGTTGGACTGCGGGAAATAACAATGAAAGGATCGTGAGCCCCAGAGGCTGAATTGAGGGCAAGAGAGAATTCTCCGAGTCGTACCTAAACCTCAGCAGAAAGAGGTGCCCCTTTGAAAGGCCGTGGCTCACGATCGACCCCCGAGTTAACGGGGGCCGAGCGACTAAGCGCCAAGAATGCAATGGGGGTATCAGTCTAGGGTGGGGCTGTATCAGCTGGCACGAAATGAAACCAGTTGAGACTGTATCGGTTTTGGGTCTGGGCACCACGCTTGAGACAAACACGTGGCTAACTGACGCTGTGGCCCTTACACATATACCTACTCACCACGTATTTTGCCGCTTCGATCCCTTCACCTTCCTCTCCCTCTGCCTACCACCTGTATTTTCCTCTCCTCGGCAATTGGCGATCCGAATAGTTCTGTTAATAATTCTGTGAATGAAATATTTTGGCCTAACTAGAAGATTCTATTGTCTATCCTCACCGCAGCGCATCTCGGAGAGAATTGGAAAATACTCTTCAAACTAATTTTTTCTTTCAATTGACCATTGCCTTTAGCCAACGATACCTTAATAGTAAAACAAAATTCAGTTAGCTAATAAAATAAGTCTAAGACAAAAATGTTCCCGCAAGAAGCACAATCGCATGAACGAGGGAGAAGCATGGCAAATTTTTAGAATTATTTTCATCTACAGATACTGACAACTTATTCTCCTTGTTATGTTGTGGATTCAATTCCGTCTATATGTTGTTTGGGATTGAAATAAACCAACAACATTCAGAATCGCTTCCGCAGCTCTAGTTAGATGCGAGAAAGTTCACCATGCACGCGTCTCGGCCGCAAGTGATCCTCTCGCAAACGCAATGACAATAAACGCATATATTTTTCCGGATAAAGAATTAATTACGCTCTCGTTGGCCATCACGAGGGGCGACGTTAATCACCGGCCGAACGCCGTCCTCCCCACTCTGCTGCCGAGAGCTCGGAATCCACCCACGCTCTCTTTTTCTGCTCCGCGAATCGGATATCGCTGTACCTGCGCAACTGAGGCTATCCCGCGGGTTAGATCCGATATTAGCACACAATATACGGTCGAGAGGGAACACGGTCGCCCTCACTTCACTTATCTCCCATCTCAGACGTGGGAAATGGGAGATACTTAGGGGCGTACATACGTGGGGGGTTCAATAAATGAATAACGCCAGGCATATATGGACTCCAGAGAGAATCGTAGAGATAGCGCCGTAGATTCATCATAGTTAGTATGACATTTGGCAGACTATTAACGGATAAACACTCGATCACAGCCTCTTAACATAGTGCTCTATGGAATAAAAGGTTAGCCTAACAATGGAATCGTGTGACACGGGAAAAATGGTGATACAGCCTATTAAACTACCAGAATAAAGAGAATGGAAGCCAAAGTTTTATACCTAAGTAAGCCTTGCATCATTAGATTAAAAATCGAAGTGAGGTTTTGACCCAAAACGAGTCGTCCGTAAGAATTAAATTGATGCTATTCATGGAACCAATAGACGATTTTCTTGTCACGAAGATGTCGGGGGGATAAGGGGAAAAATGTGGTTTTAGACGTTATATCCAAAGACAATAATTCTAGCTCTTTTCTGTTCGTGCACTAAGATAAATTGTTTTCTACCGTTATTTATTACAATAAGGACAATAAAAATTAAATCTTTTGTCACTAAAACTCAATTTTAGTCCATTATTTTAAAATTGGGTAATTTGATAATGAAATTTTGAAATCAGGTCAAATTTCTTTCTAAATACTTTTCCATATTCCTTAATCGGCCTCGGAAACACGCGAAAGAGTGGTAACTCATTTTTTTGGAAAGTGGCCCTGGATCTCCAGGTTATTATAGGTTTTAATTAGTAACCAAATATAAAAGTATTTAGATAATCAATCATCAATCTTGCGAAGCAATGGCTTCCTTAAAATATAAAGGCATTCCAAAAATATGAGGGAACACATATTTTCTCCATTTTTTTTTCTATAAGGCTTTGTATATTTTTCCTCCGAAACCAATTGCTAGCTAGTTTTTCCTGGTATGTCAGTCTAGAATACAAAGTATCCAAAAACGATTACTTCATTCACATCACTGTAATCCTAGAGTTGTTTTTTAAAGGCACTTTATTAGTCCCTCCCCCTAATGCTACTGGTTTAAGTTCTTTTAAAATCCTTCTTGCTTCCTGCCAGAATAACGATATTATCATCGCAGCGCAGCAGGTTGAATTAATCCGTCCTTCTTAACTCCTTTCAATTCTTTATCTTCTATTCTCTTTCTTCTAGTCACGTCTAACAGTGTGGTGGCGATAGATTTTTATCATTATTGAACCCCTTTGTAAACTTTTGTCTCTAAATATTTCCCTTCTAGCGCCCGATTTGTGAACACTTGGTCACAGTAAAAGCGGTATACGATTCTTCTGCCACGATAGTCCAAGCCAATTTTTCTACAGCAATATAAAAGCAGTGCTAAATAACATCCACACCTCATGGCAAGGATACTCGATTTTCGCGTTCCCTCTTCTTCATTTTTCTCGGCAGTTTTGGAGGTGGTTGAATGTAAATATTGAAATAGTGTATTGATTCCCATGTTACACGGTCATCCCACTCTGCATATAGAAAACCGCATTATTGGTGGGATTTATCTCGTTCCCGTTTTCCTTTGCATCCGTACATGGGATCTCTTTGTCTCTCTTTCTCCGAATTCATAAATCTCATCCTTCCCTTGCATTTTGGCGGAAAGTCGCCGAATGCGTCCTAACCCTCAATAGCCTCCCACCTTGATATTCCCCCACGACCCTTTTCCTTGCTCGCATGATCCTCCGACGATAACGGAGAGAGGGGGGATCTGCCCCCACACAAACTAGGCTGCCGAGGACGAAAATAAACACAATGGCGGACGCTCAAAGTCACGAGTAAATGAAGATTATTACAAAATTTCAGTCTAGCTATGTGATTTTAGATCTAGGGGGATGATAGATGATCTGCTGTGTCTGCTACCACGACCCTCACCAGCAGAATAGCTAATGATCATCCATTAACGGCCGCAGGCTTATCATAGCGATGACGTGAACACGTCATCCACAGATGACGCAGCGTGTCAACCTAATGGGCTCCCTATCTAGAGACTAATTCCATAGTTCGTAGATTGTAAAACGAGTCAAGTGATGCAATAGTGAAATATAGTCATAGTACGGGAATATAAACCGGAGGTATAAACAAACTTGTATTCACGCCGTCATCGTGTGACTGTGTGCTCAACGTAGCGTAGTCATTAGCATAGGTAACTTTTATGCAACTTAAGGAATTTAGCATCTTTAACAAACAGTTCTTTTGTCATTGATACATTATTTCAGCGTTGAATATTGATCGTATAATATATCCAGTGTACGTCTTACAATAATGTAATATGTAAAATATGTAAAGCAAATATCTAATAATGTGAAAAAATTTTTATGATTTGATGTCACAAAATCTCCCATAATTGTGCTTTTACTAGCATTTTTAAGTCACAATCAATGGGATACGTGGGCTGTGGCTAACAGCTTAGCTAAGGCTTACCAACACGGACGGAAGGGAGAATGAAAGGGACGCCCATGGGGAGGGTTAGGGAAGTGGAGTCACCCTACGTGAGAGCGAGAGGGAAAAGAGCGAAAATGTTTTTGTCATCTCCACTCGATTTGACACGCTCAGTGTGCTTTCCTCTCTCCCGCAGTCACTCTTGTGCGCCATACAACAAACACACTCTCCGTATTCCCACGACTCTACCCTCGCACCGCGGGAGGCCCCCCAAATATGAGAATATAGCATCTCGAAAGGTTCCCCCGTCAGAATAGGAGTGGGAATTTTTTTTATATCAAAAACAGACGAGTAAAAGGTGGAATACTTTGCAATTAGGCTGAGTTCAAACCGATTCACCACCAGTGTGCCGATGAAGGAAAGAAAAACAGGTAGGATACGGTTAAGAGCAAAATATTTAAGAATTCGTTGATCAATGAAATCGAGGAGATAAAATATTTTTGGCGCTAAATTGTGGAGTTGGCCTTAAAAAACCGGGAAAGAACAAGATCCTACAATAATTAAATAGTTAATAGATGTTCATCTTTCTCATCACATCAAAGATTCCATGGTGGCCGGATATTTGTCTCATCGCTTCAGCAAAATTCCCAAAAACATTGGCCTTCATCGGGGATAACTCATTGTGGATAAATATTGTGCCATAAATTGCGATCTCCGACAGATAAAGCATTCGAAGCCATGAGTTTCCCAGAGCATTCGACAACAGGGCATACTCGCGGACAAATGGAGCGCTTAGTTCAAAGTTTTTGCAGTTAATAAATGGCGTGCTTTGGATTTAAATATCATTGACAATTTTGGTTCTCACTTCCATCAGCTATCGAGGGTTAAAAATGCGTGAACTATTATTAATTTCCACCCTTTATATTACAACGGAAGGCTACATTGTCCAAAATGTGACTTCATGCGTGTTATTCACTAAGCGCCATATGAAAATATTGCAATAAAATTACTATAATTCCAATGCCCGTAATTTATTTTATTCCAGAATATCTGTTTACGATATAACAATCCGATTAAATTTGAGACATTTGTCAGAAATTAAATGGAAAGACTGTTTCACTTTCGGTTCTCTAAAGTGAAAAGACATAAAAAAGACGCATGGTCATCATCACACATATAGTTAAGCATTAAAAAATTTATTAAATGAAGTTACTCATTATAAGGTATGGCATTTTGATGAAAAGAAATTGACTGAATTTGACGAAACGTAACATGCTATTAAAATATAAGTAATTTATACTAATACAATTATATTGACGAAGCGTATATATTCGTGAAAATATGTGATCACAAACGGTATTTCATTGCTTGTTTGACTATGTTAATAGATACAGGTGTTTTAGACGTACTAAAAAATTGAACGAAATATTTTCGAAGACATTTATTCACTGGATATCATTTTCATTCCTTCCACAGGCTGCAACAAGACCATCCGAACCTCCAAGACCATCGGCAGTCCTCGTCTCACAATTAGCAACAGGGGGAAGCCGATCCACTGCGTGTACCGACTGGCGCCTCCCACGGTGGACCCCCGGGATGTGTTCGAGATCGCCTTCCGCCACTTCAACATTCCCACCGTCTCGTCCGAGGCTCCCGTCGATCCCTGCTCACCCGCCGCATATCTGCGCATCGCCGACGCCGGACGACCGCCCGACCAAGTGGGCTCCTACTGCGGCAACCTGCTCTCTTCCTACACTACCCGCGCCTCTCACCACCCCAGCCGTCGGCGCTTCTTCCTCTCGCCCGCGAGGTTCGGTCCAGTTGTCATCGAGTTCCACGCAGAAGAGTTCGGCCCGAAGACCCGCTTCGAAGCTGCTGTTTCGGTATTACCGCGTCGCCTAGCTGTTGAACGGCACGAAGAACTCGCCCTCCCGCAGCCTGGAGCCCTCGTGTCCGACGACAATGGCAACTGTGACCGGATTTTCCTCAATTGCCGCGGCCCCTGTGACATAACATCTCCGGGTTACCCAGGGTTCTACCCGAGGAACGTCACCTGTCGCCACAAGGTCATTTACAACGAAACGTCCGAGATGGGAGGGAGGATAGCAGTAGGTGGGCAGTACTTCGACGTGTTTGATGTCGGGACTCCGGAAGCTCGTCACCTACATAGGCTCAGGGGATGGAGGCGTAGATGGAGCGGGGAACACTCAGAAGAAGTAACGGTAGACGCGTGCCCTGGTGATTACGTGGCGGTCAGGGATTGGCTGGAGGGCACTTCATCCTCTGAGGAGGTGGCTAGGTTCTGTGGCAAGGGCCTCTTCCCGTCCGTGGTCGCCAGGGGTCGATCCGTCATTGTCGAGTTCCATTCATCACCACACGGGTCGATGGACCATGACGGTTTTTACTTGACAGTGGGAATAGTCAGGCCGAGCCCACGACCACGTGTCGGCGAGGTAATGCCGCTATCTGGGTGTTTTTGGAAGTTCACAGCGATGAAAGATGGCTCCCAGGGCGAGTTTCACTCGCCAGGCCACTGGTATCCTCCAGGTACCGAGTGCACTTATGTCATAGAAGGTAAGACGGGGCAAAAAGTGCGCATATACTTGTCTTCCTTCCAAGCGAAAGGAAACACTTGTGATTTGGATCGCCTAACGCTGTACGACAGCGGCGACCTCGTGGGTTCGTACTGTACTGGTGAAAGGACACCTAAGAAGAGACTTAAGGGAATGGCCAGCAATTCTTCGCACAAATCTAAGGGAAAGAAAGCGAAACACGTTCCTTCGTATGGAAATTCCCTCTCGTCGGCAGAACCTTACGTGTCCCATAGTGATGTAGTGAGATTAGTTTTCCATAGTGAGGGTGGTTCCTTTGACGGGCGCCAGTTCGTTTTCACCGTCTCTTACGCTTTCTTGGAGGAAAAGAGCATAGGCAATCAAATGCTCGTGGGTTCCAGTGGTTGCCAGATGTTGGTGCGAAGCGAGGACGCTATTTCAGGTCCTTTCTCACTGTTGGCAGATAGACTTCCGCTGCTGCTGGCGACAAAGACTAGATCCTCAAACTCCTACAATAGCGCAAACGAAAGCGATGGAGACGAAAACGACTCAATAATGGCCCATTCCGGTGGCTCTGTAGACTGCCATGCCCGTTTCGTCGGTAGGACGGGTGAGAGGGTTAAGCTCGAATTCCACAAAGTGACATTCGGCCACAACAGGTCCGCCACCATAACCTCCTGCGATAGCGAAGACTTTCCTATCACGGACGATGTGATATATGTAATGGACGGTGGTCAGCACCATCCGTCAAGGCCACTGGGCTGTATTAGGGGCTCTACATTTTTTGACACGCATGACGCTCCATTCGTATTCTACTCCAGCGTGAATGAGATGCGACTACGTCTCCAGCTGCATCGGATCTCTTCCTCCGCCCACGCGGATCTTTCAACCTACAGATTCGAGGGTCTCTATCACTTCCAGAGGGCCGATTCCGGCTGTGGAGACTCCTCCGAGGTGTCTCAATCTGGGCATCACGGAGTCATCAGATATCCACCGTTTCTAGAGTCCGCCGATGCCGACGACGCCGAAGCGGACGGACCCTTGCACTGTTCGTGGTCGGTGCAGGTCACTCCGGGAAGGCAAGCGATTCTGAAGCTCCAGTACTTGTTCCTCCCATCGGACTGTCACCTTAACAGGGTAACGATCAGGTTCTTCGGTGAAAACTCCTTAGCCGAGGGCGAAGTCGTCCTCTGCCGACAGAACGCCACTTCGCTGGTGGAGATACTGCCACCAGACTGGGGTCGACCCTGGCCGGCGGGCGTGGAGAGGCGCGGTGCCTCAGTGGAGCTCTGGTCGCAGTCTTCGAAGGCCAGTTTCCGCTTCGCTTTGAGGTGGAGCGAGATCTCTCCGAAGAAGCTGATCGTGGTGAGGCGACTGAAGAAAGGGCGGGTGGTCTGGGAGGAAGAGGAGATACGTGACAATCCAGACTGTGATTTCGAATGCCCAGATGGCATCTCTTGCCTCTCTTCGAGGGCGATATGTGATGGGTCAATTGACTGCCCCCAGACGAACTTCACCGGACTCCCGCTGGATGAGCGCTGCGACGGGGGCTCGAGCCCAACAAACGGAGAGGTGGATATCGGAGCTACTTTCGCCGCCCAGTGGGTTCTCTTCGTCGCCGCTTCGGTCGGAGTGGCGTGTGTGGTACTCTTGCTCGCGCTATCTGTTGTCATGCTGATGCCCAAAAAACAAGGATCGCAAAATTTGCTCCTGAGGTCCTCGCTTGAGGGCCCTGTGAAGTGACGAAGACTGATCAATTCCGACCTGCCGGCTTTAGTACTGGCGATATTTACTTAAACGTTTTGATGAGATGTTCTTCCTCACTCTGGAGTCAAGCGTGGCTATTGAGTGGCACGTTGGTACATACGGGTGCAAAATGGCGTTCTAGCTAATACTCCTCGAGCGTTGCTTGACAAATCTTCTTGTTTTTATCCCTGAAAATCTTTGCGTCCGAAAATGTTGCCTAAGATATTGATATTGTGCGTCAGGGACGTAACTGTATCATACTCAAAATGAAGTAAGTTATTTCCCTAAATGTTTCCCCGACAGAGACCACAGTTTTACATATTCGGAATATCATTATCCAATACAATTGTAAAAGCCGTTTTGTCATGTATGGGGATATTTTGTGAGATGAACACGGGTTCTGACAGCCGGCAATAGCAGAAAAATTATATGAGCATTCAATTCGGAAATGATAATTTTTTTCATTACCATTAGATCAGTATATTTTTGTAGTCCCCATTATACCATCGTTAAACTTCTTTACTTTTGTTTTACATTAGCAATGTTTTTCATGAATAAATTGGAATATGCCAATCCATTAGTGATGCAGGGATTCTTGATGTACTACGAATCTATGGTAGACATGAGCATTTCATTACGTTGCAAACGGCGCATCAGGTTTCTTAGATTTGTTAATTTATTCCTTTCGGCAAAGAAGTTATCGCAAAACTATTAGATGCTTCTATAACTGGTAACGTAAAGAAATAATTATAAGTAAAATGTGACTCTTGAGTTATTTTGCCCTCAATGAATTTACAGAGAGAATCTTGAGTCTCGATTGAGAAGTTTTATTTTTCGAAATTGAATTTTGAAGAATAGGTTACATAAAAATTTTTAATTAAAAAAAAAACAGTTACTGTGCGAGAAGGTTAAAGTATTCTCCAAGAATTTATTATACCCACAACTACATAACAATCTTCCTTGCAGGATACTTCATAATATCTTTTTCACATCACCTCATTTCCAGCTCACTAGTGTAGTCTTATTCAGAAGTGGTAATGTATTTGGTACTAATCCTATCTTTCTGGAAGTTCTTCTCAAACAAAACATTTATGGAGACTACTGCTCCTTAAGTGGCGTAGTAATCCTGCACTGCCAGCCTCGTCATTTCATAGAAGCATATAATACGTCCAAGAAAGACGTAAGCAATCAACTGTGATGTAGTAAGAGCTAATTTTCTTCGAAACTAAGAGTTGAGTACATGATTACCTTGATTCGGTTGAGTCTAGTTCATTAAGTGCTTAATCTTTGGGAGGACACCATGAGAAGAACTACTTTCATGTGAGAATTATTCATCCATTACACCAAGATTAATTTTTTATATCAATCTTATTTGCCACGACAAGCAAATTAGAAGTATTAAATAACTTCAATAAACAATGGACTCATTGCAAAAAATTTGAGACAAAGAACCCCAATTAAAAGACCAAAAGAATTTGCAAGCTGATTATAGTGCCCATACGTGATAAGATGCTTTACAAGTTGTAGAGGAGGAAAGCAAGCAATAAATCAATCAGACATGCTCAAAACATATTTGAAAAAACTTTTCTGAGGCAATATTGCAAAGGTTTGTAAAGGAGAGAGGGAAACAGAATTTTCAGCAACAAATATTATAAGAATAGTCTGGGCTAGTCAAATCTTCCTCGGCAAAAATGTTTGCACTATTCTATGATGCATTGCAATTGCATCGAATGTTAGATGTTGTTTCAAATGATTCGAGGAATGAAATTTATTATGAGAAAAGACGATGAATATATTATCAAATTAATATTGTACATCTTCATTTTATGAGTTGACATTTGCCAGTGTCAAAGTGTGGAAAAGGGCAGTATGAATTCAGTCCCAATAAATTTCAACGTGCCAAATGTATGAGCGGTCCCTTAAAATATTCAAAAAAAGAAAGTGTGGACTTAAAAGGATGTGAACTTCGTACTGGACGTATTGTGAATACATGTATGAATCGCTCACTCACAAAAATGATATGATAAATATGTGATGTGTTTCAATGTGATGCGAATAATTATTTTATATAATTTATGCTCGTTAGTTGTACATAAAAATAATTTTGGCAAATTTGTGATAATAATAAATGGAATTAATGAAATTTTGAAGCATGTATTTTTTGAGTGAAGAAGTATTTTTAGATACTTCTTTTGGAGCGGGAAATAAATGTCTGTCTCTTCAATCATTCTGATTAAAACAGTAGTTGCATTTACAACGGCAGTGATTCACCCGCAGCCATCGAATCAGACGATTAATTGCAAATAATGTTTTATGTAATCTTAGCGATTCAATTCTTGAATTAATTTATGGAAAACAGGAGGATTTATGGCGGCTGTGTTTACCTCAATAATGTATTCAAGTTGTTAGTAACGTGACAGCCAATGGAATTAAAGTTTTGAAATATATTTATTGAAGATTGAAAGTCGATGGGAATAATGAAATTCCTTTCAGGGCTGCATAAGATGGCTATTGATGTTACTCATTAAATCAATGCTAAAACTTATGGAGGGCTATTTCATTAGCAAAAAAATTCTTAAACTAGAAAATTTATCAACCTATATGGCAATTTAATTAAATTTTCAAAGTTATGTGTTAAAATTGTTAACACAGAGGATGAATCGCTTTGCTGAAAGGCTACAAAAATGTTTTTTTTCATAGTCACAATTCATCAAATGCGATTACTAACGTTACTGATCTGTTTCCCTTTACCACCGAATTGGTATCGTCTTTTGGAAAAGGTAAGTATCACTCATAGCTGGGTATATTTAATGCGTTATTTTATTGATGGTGAGAGGTTTTTTTTTTCGCTACATTCGAGGACAATTATTTCAGGAATTACTTTCCTTGTTACTTGGTTAAATTAATCATTTCTAATAGTAATTCATTTATCGTACATTTTTCCCAACCTATTTTATTTGTTCTCCGAGCAGTAAAACTGCTGAAGCTTGGTATTTGATTAGAATTCTGTAACATATAACGTGTAATTTTGTGAAATTCAGTGTACAAATAATGTTTGTCATAATTTCAACTGAAAATCGTAAATTAATCATTCATTTCTTATGATTATTATTTCAGTAAGAATCCGGTGTCAGTTATTATCATGGTCCCGACATTAGTTTGGAAAAGATCCTTATGAAGAGGTGGCATCAATTTGAATGAAAAATAACGCCTCTCATACCCTTTCCAATGGGCAGTGTCCATGTGTTGAAAGCAAAGGATATATTCACCGAATGTTGCCGTAAGGTTTGAAATTAGAATAATAAATGCTATAATTAGCATCCCTAAAGCCAGGCATTGGCTTACTGAATTTGTATTAGATTCTTCTCGCTGCCAAAAATATTCATTTCTTTTTTTATGCGAGAGGTTTCAATGCCTGTTTAAGTCGCCACTTATTCTCCCTGGCACTGATATTTCTTAATACATACTTTGTAAGAAAATACTTTGGCTAAGGAGCGGATAACCCACGGAGCTGATTGGAAATAAAATCTCCTTGTCTAGAGGAAGGGCGGCAGAAGATGCTCCAGAAATGCCGATAAAGCCCCTCTCTATTGCGTGTTGTACTTCCACAATAGGGCCGAGGTAGTGGGAAAAGTTAGGATAGTGTACTAAGAGGGCAAAACAACGTATTATATCATGAATACGTTATGAAGCAGGAGATGAATCAGGGCAGGGAGATCACTTGACGGATGCATTTGAGTGGAAGGGTAATGAGCTTATCCAATGAGGTTATGAGGAGAACAGGTAAAGTGTCCGGATAAGGTATATTTTGGCAGAAATATAAATAAGAATCGACTGCGATTAAAAATCTTCCTTTTTCTACGATAACTAAAAACTTCCCATTCCACCACTCTGGCTCATCTTTTACATTCACATAAGAATATAAAGACTAATTGCTTATGAGAATTGACTATCGGAGTCAAGGTTTCAAGGCTTAAGAGCAAGGTTATTGCTAAATCAGCTCTTAACTTCCTCTTTTTCATTTGGTTCTTGATGTAAAACAGTTTAATACTTTCCCTTTAACAAAGCTTCGTTTTCAAAACAGCATATCATTCAACATATTATAATTTGCTATTATTAAGATCCCATAAACCTTAATGGCTTTAAAACTGTATTTTTAATAATATACTTAACAATAAGATAGAGGAGGATGCAATTCATGCGGTTTAAGAATTCCGAAAACCGTAATCAACGTTAAAAAATCGCTGTACGCGACTAAAAAGGTAAAGAAAACATCTGACATTGACACAAAAATGATGGAAAATGACGGCAGTAGTGCAGTGCTACAGCAACACTTAGTGCCCCATTTGAATTATCGAGAGCCAAATTATAAAATTAAATATATTATATTGCTGGAATGTAGAAAATACCAGCTATGGCATGAAAATAATCATATGTGGGACGTTTATCCTGGCGCCAGTGGATGAAATTCGATAAAATAAAACATAAACATAGTGTTGCATCAATCGCTCACTTTTTTCAAGGAGATCTCTGGTTTGATTGAAATAAAGACGCACGCGCGCATACCAAACACTGCTCCCCAACTACGAACGGGGTAAGGCAAAACGAATTTTCGGCGCTCACCTAAATTAGCCAAAACTAATTAGCTGCACGCAAACTTCCCTCCCTTTCATTCCCACAACGCAGCCTGCTAAATTCTTTCTCACCCTCCTAGCCCCATGAAGAGTCCCTTTGCTCCGCACCTTTTATTTGCCTTCCGGAAACACCCTACGCATGGAAGAGGGAGTCTTTCTTCGTCTTTGAGGAGTCTTAGCGAAAGGCTCTCCTTCGCTACTCCTCACCTTTCATAGTCCTGGAGACACCGTCACGCAGCCATCCTCTTTGCTTCCGTGGTCTCCAGGTGAGCCTCTTCACTTTCCCTGTGCTTCTCATTCACTTCCCTCCGAGTCCCCTTTTGCCGCTTCCTCGGCTGCTCCCCATCAACCCGCACCCACGCTCCTTTCTTTTCAACCCTCTTTCTTCCCAGCGTGCTCCCCTTTTATCCCTTCCCCCTCAGACAACCCACCTGCCGGACCAAAAGGGTTTTCTCTCATGAAGGGCGACAGTGTGACGCGGACCCAAGCTCATATTACACCTCTCTCTCTCTCCTTCCTCTTCCTCATCCTGTCCCTACGCCCTCTCTCCTCTGTTTGCGTCTCTTTCCCCTCCATTTTTATTTTTCACCCCACCACTCCCTCAACTTTCTCTCTCCTCCTTCTGCATTCAAAACTGTGTCTTCAAGTTTATAAGAATAATAAAATGCTATATTTATTTAAATTTTGGTAATTAATTTCAATTGAAATATTGGATGAACTAAAAGTAAACACCGAAGAAATATTAAGTGGACACGATTACAGCCCGAGTTTTAATGCTTCAGAATTATCTTATAGTCACCTTCCGGAAGCCTGGGTCGTATTGTTTTATCACTCCAATTTTATATGCGATTTTAGCTAAAGTTTTTAACTATCCGTTATTATATTCAGCTACTCATCCATTTTCACTTTTACTCATATTTGTCGCCCTTTTATTTATTCCGCAAATGTATTTTTCAACCCTTCTTTTTCTCTTTTATTTCTTCTCTCATTTTCCATCACCTTTCCTTTTTTTCTTTCGCTCTCCATATAGAGTTTTTTTCCTTTATCTTTTTACCTCACATTCAATTTTTACATTCATTCCATTCAAGTGATTGTTTCCCTCTCGGAAACTTTGAGTTCCTTAGTACGCGCCTTTTCGCTCTCCTGAGATCACTTTTTTACCATTTCTTCTTCCTAAATAAATCCACTACGATTAACGCTTTAACTCTTCTCCAATTGAGCATTTTGAATCAATTGCCTTTTTGGAGCTTTAATTTCATCCTGTTCAACTCATGTCATAATACAATGCATATTATATAATTTTTCCATCCATTTAAAGGTTTTAAATTTTTTTACTGCAGTTTTAAAGGCATAATAAGAGGTGTAGATATAGGTGTCTAGATGTACGTACGATCAATAAAAAATATTATCATGGAAAACCCACTGAGTCGATAATTGCGAGCATAGCCATTTTTTAAGACCAACAGAGAGCTTCAAACATTTTCGATCTTGTAAACCATAGAAATCTAGTTTTAAACGCGAGATTTCCCTAATACCGTATCCAAAGGACATTGCATCAAGGAAATCGAAGCCGCAAGGTGAAAACTCAAAACAAAAATTCACATTTCCTCTTCCTCCATCATTGAACTGGATTTCTTTAAATTCGCATTTAAAATCAAAGCTCCCGACGTCGCGTGGGAATCGCCATAGAGGCATAGAACTCCGTTGATGTTTGAGTGAGAGTCCTTGTACTGAGACTGCGAGTGGGGACAAAACGGGGAAGGAAGAGATAGGAGGAAGTGAAGGGGATGGAGAAGAGTAGGGAAAAAGGGGTCCAATGGAATAAATCATCCCTCGGAAACCATTATCCCTTCCAAGTCGAACGGCATCGATTAAAAACAACGGTAGCGTGGGTCGCTCCTTTTCCATATGAGAACGAATGACGGGATAAGACGAGAGAGATAACCGATATTATAGTTGCTAGGGAAGGGAGTGGATGTAATCCACCAAAGCCATGCAAGAGTGAGTTTAATGGGAGATGAGATTAGTACATATTGTGCAATAAGTTATCAGGAAGTTAAGGCTCAGGAGAGTGAGTAGGACGTGAGGCTAGATGGGCCACCAAATGCAAACGAAATCGAGCCAAAGTTATTGACATTCATCCCAAGGTGTTACATATAAAAATGATGTTAAAATAGCCACAAAAATGGTAATAATATGGAAAGTTATTGTTTATAATAAGATATTAAATTATTTATAATATTTTTTTATTAGTTAAGTAAGGCTTTACAATACTCATTACATTGTATCATTTAACTCATATTAATAACTTCCATTAGCGTAAAAGTATGAACGCTCATGTTACCTGTAGAAATTATTACTGTTGAAATGATTATTATCATTTAACGGAGGAAATTTTTATCAATAATTCGATACCAGTTTTTAAGCACCATTGGTGTCTTTATTCAATTGAATAGATGGAGATAATGAGAGATACGTGGGGTAAGAGAAATAGGATGGAAAACGTTGTCATGGCGACGCGAGGGAGAGTTTGGCAGCAGTCAATAGATCCAGAGTCTAATTGGAAGTCTGAAAGGCAAAGGGTTGAGGGTGGAAAAACAGGAGAGGGGAGAAGGGTTGGAGATACTAATATCAGCGATAAGGCGGGTGTCCCTCTTTATAGTTGGGAGTCAACCCAGAGCATCAGCCCCGAACACGTAGGGGAATACGCTGGGCCAAGGGTACGATATCCCTTTCCGCAATTTATCTCCATATGCACGACTTTTCCGGCCCCCGTTTTTGCTCCGAACAGCATTTTTCCTCAGTCTTAAGATAAGGAAACACCAGCGTAGGTAGAGACGTGGGGTTTACCGCAGATGGAAGAGGGAGAGCAAAAAACGGATATCGGAATTCATTCCTCTGGAGCTGAGCTGGTACTTATGCGATCACTAATCAGCCTCTCTCGGAATTCCAACGTGCATTGCAGCTTTATTTAAAAATAAATGACAGTACATTGATGCAAATGTTTAAAAAGAATATTAGTCCAACAGTGTTTACATTATCCATAAAGGTAATCACAAAAAAAATTACGTATAAAATGAAGATGATGTGTAGTTATAGGTTACATGTCTCTCTACTTCTCAGTTTATATCGTTATCGAATATATCAAAGTGCACGTTGAACCACAAGAAGACACTATTGCAAAATTGAGTTTTACTATATAACTGATAACTTCAAGATAAAGTATGTGAAACCTTTCCATTGTGGAAATTACAATTATTTAACTTCGTTAGATTCACTTGTATCAGGTGAACTTAACCAAGCTAATACTTTTATTTTTCATGATTCTTACCTTCGTCGATATCAGACGAAATGAGATGGGGACATTTTCCTGACATGGGACACATAAAAAATGAAAAACTTAGATATAGAATAGATTGAAATGTTTATGAAAATCTGAAAATTATTCTTTCAAAAAATACCCTTCTTTTACTACTTTCAAAGTGAAGTTTATTCGTGTTCAGCCTATCATGAAAACTGTTATGCCACAAGAACTATACAATGAGACGGGTTGGAACTTAGTGAAAACAGCACGGACCCTATCATTCACAAAAGACGTGAATGCAATAACTGCTTCAACTGAACTGTATGTCATCTATAGCTGAAGATATCTTTACAAATTGGACGAGAATCTTTGTCAGTTGACAATTGCACTTGAAGAGGAAAACGTGTGACACGCACTTTTGTAGAAAATATTTCCTACTCATTCTGAAGTACTTAGGGATAAGTACTTGAAGTGGTTTAATCCAGATCGCCAATTTTCATTAGAGTGTCGCGCTGTTTCCGGCAATGATGACCGTTTGGAAAGTGTCAAAAGCGTTGGAAATTTCTCGGCGAATGGCGTTTGAATTGAGATCAAGTTGGGGGCGGACCTAATTGGATCCAAATGCTCACACACTGTCCCTACAGTCGCCTGACCCCGCACCCTCCGTACCATCTCGACGCCATTAGGAGTCAACTACCGGTGTCATTTCCTCGATTCGCCAATTCACACACATTTCAGTCCCACTAAAACCTTTGAGCCACCATCTCCAAGTCCTGGTCCGTTACGTTGATGATACTTCTCTCCCAGAGAAACGATTTCTCCCTCTATTAAGGTTGAGCAATATAATCTGTCATAAAGTGCAAAAGTATATCTATGATATAGGCTTATAGGATATAGGCTAGGATATATTCTTAGTCGACCCTATAGGCCTAGCCAACCCTGGATACGTCATTAGCCCCTACATAAATCAATCTCGCCCAACATACGCCACACCAAGCCCATCATATGGCCATTTTTGGAACTAAACGGGCCCTCCTTGATGTAGGGTACCCGAACCAGCCCTACACCCGACTAAAACATGGCGGCCAAATTTCGTCTGCTGATCACTTCGATTAAAGAATCTACGTTACAAGGGGTATTAAGGAAGAAGAAAGCTCACATGAACCAGTTTAAAATGTACAGTAACACAGAAGAAAGGTAATATTACTACCACATTATGTCCATCAAGTGAAATAAATAATAAAATCGGCTGAAGTATAATAAGTACAATATAGTGGTATACATCACCTTGTTTCTGCGGATATATATTAATATTTTTCACGTTTGGCACTTGGTACGCTTTTGAGAAACCAATATCGTTTACGTACGTAGAATAAATATTTTCATACCGCTATTCGCCAAGTAATAAACTTATCTACGGAAGGTAAAAGCGAATGACGAACCGTTATGACGCAGCGTAAGTTCTCACGGCAATGATCATATATGCCCCGTTCTCATCACTATCTTTTAAATACAGCTTTTGAACTAATTTAAAGGCAGTATGATTCTAATTTGGGCTCCATATGAGGGTATTTGTAGCGATAATTTATGTACCGACGCGACGATACCGATTGTTTATTAACCTTGAGCTGTTGCCCTAACGATACTCCCGAAAATTATCGGGCGTCTTTCCTTAGTTTCATAGTTAGGTCTCATTACGGAACCAGAGTGGAACCAGAGTGGAAGGGAACTTGGACGTGGGTAGTTCCGCAGCGCTTAACACAAGCTATGTTTATGCGAAGACTGCCATGAAAATTGAAACCTCAAGAATTTTCAACTTTTATTTGCAAAGTTATTTTTTCTGATGTTTTTTTTTTGTCAATATAATACTGCCACTCATATTTGGACCATTTTTCATTTTCGTATCCATCAAAAAGATTAAATGCGATGGCATTCGAGTTTTATCGACTTATCAACAGCAGCTCCAACGTGATAGAATCCAAAACTACCTGACAAGGGGTCGAAAAGAATAATTAGCTTAAATTTAATACACTCTAATATGCCATCTATCATGCAATATAGTAATTTTCTAGCCAAAGCAAAAATATCCAAACCAAACTTATATCTACACTAATTAATTCATTAAATTCTAAGAATGAGTGACCGAAATCAATCGTGCGACTTATTTTCAATGATGATCTCCTAATGTATTCTTGATTCAAAATTTTTAATCACAGATTTTAATTTTTTGCTTTTTCCGCTCAAAGGAAAACATGATACATGCCGTGAAAATTGTCTAGAGGATACAGCTTTCAGTATACTCGAAGTTTTAAAATTAAAATCTACCTTTATACTTATACTAGCTGACCCGGCGAACTTCGTACCGCCTAACAATCAATGAACTTACAGTTTACTTACAGCATTTATAAATCAAGAGCGGTTGTATCGTTTTTAATCATGTTTAATTTATTATAATAAAATAAGGATACAAATTCAATAAAACTACGCAAATGAGTACCAAAATTGCTTGTCAGAAAGACATTTTCTTTATTGAATCTACATAGGGAGGATCGGAGCACGTTTACGCGGATTTTTTTCAACAAATTTTCTTACGTTTTAGCTTAAGATATTTTGGGTATTGTGGTTTAATAAAGCAGTTCATGAAATAAAAATTATACGCATTCAGTTGTTGGCTATTTGCGTTATTTGCTGTAAAAAAATGTTTTTAGGTCCAAGTCTGTTGCATACACTTGGCCCATTCAGGGGGGAGGTTGACACAACCCCAGACCCACGCTTGACTGATGCTCAAAATCGTGCAAGAAAAGCCCCTATGAGGCAGCATTCGCATTAAATGACTTAAGGCGCGCCAGTTTTAGTATCTCTGTTTGGAAAAAATGCACTGCGTAAACGTACTGCATGCGTAAACGCACCACGGTGAGCCCTACACACTCGGGTTTAATGTCTTGCGTCAAGCACCTTCTGATAAACAACAGTTTTTGTTTTGTTATCAGGCGCAGGATGAAGCGGATGAAGCTAAATAAATATAGTGAAGCAAAGCAGTGACGCAGCGAGGGGAGGTTTTGGGAGATAAACTCCCCCCCCCCCAAGAGCTTAGAGAATTTTTTAATGAAAGATTTTGTTATTAATATTAGGGGGACGGATGACGAACAAACAAAACATATTTAACTATTCACACAGCCGCAAAACCCACTATTTTGAACCATTTATCTTAAAAAATGTCTGAGGGAAGTGCCCCCACACTTCCCGCTTACCTTAGCGAGTATTCTATACCCTACAGACCCGTGGTATTAGCTGCGCCCAAAACCCCCTATCCTAGCTACGCACTTGAAGCGAAGGAAGAAATACAGAGGATGGTTTATCGACTCGTAAACATAGCGCGTTAAATTGACCATGAGAAAATCATGGGTTTTCATTAGTACATGAGCACAAACAACACAAAAACTGAAACACTGACCATGCGATTTGTTAATCGTTATCACGAATGCAACACGAATTGGAAATTGAATACTTTTAAGCTCAAAAGGGCATATGAGTTGAGATAATGGAATCTACGGAATAAGGACTTCCTCACCTTTGAATTTTCCTTTGAGTAAAGTTGCGTGAATCACATTCATTACCAATTATTTTAATCGCCAAACACGTTCCGTTGGATAGTTATGGTTGGTTTAGGCTTCGAAAGATCATGAACACAGAAACTACATTTTTCTGTAAATCGTGCCTTGGTAAGCCAGGTACGTCCAAGGACTTAAAATATTCAGATAGATAGTTGGTGATTTCGTCTTCGTTTGTTACACATTTAAAAGATTCGAATTCATGCAGAGTACGAACTATTTGAATTTACCTCGTTTTAGTCATCCACATCTTCGTTCTTGCTCGCTAAATCAACCATCTTTGATTCTTTTGGCGATCAATCATATTCTGAAACTCTTTGTTGATGAGCTCACCTTCCGCTGAAACCAATTTGCAATCATTACAAGGAAATGAGTTAAAACGGTTAAAACTACTCGATTCCTCGACAGGAACACGGACATTACCGTTTGTCAACAATTGCTTGGAGATTTGTTTACAAACACGGTAGTGAAGTGTCAACTCGAGCTGGGCCAAGGCTGGGCTTACAATCAGCTCGAATTAAATTTTTTAAATGTAATTTCAATTTAATTAATATTTTGAATATATTTAGTAATTAAAATGTTATATTGTTACTAAATTCAGTTATTAATGTGGTAAAAACAAAACAAATTATTTAATTTGTAGTTTTGACCGACTTATCAATTGTTGTGTTACTATAACTCCTAAAAGCATGTCCATAGGAAAGAGATGAATTTTTTTTGTGAAATTATCCTATTTTTAATGGCCTATATGTTAACCCCGCCTGAGACGAATCCAAAGAACCAAATCTCATTGAAATCGGTGCAGCCGTTCTCGAGTTATAAGTGTTCTAACTAACACGATTTTCGACTTTCTTTTATATATATAGATTACTACTGGTGATTTTTTCAGTGAATCAAAAATTCTTAAATTGCTCTTTTATTTAATTTTGGAAAAGATATGCATAGATTATGACCGTGGGAATTTCAAGAAAATTGACTGAAAATAGAGCTCCAAGGCAACATAGTAAATTTTTGCTTTTTGCAGTCTAGTGAATGTTTTGTTCCCTAAATTTACGAAACCTATTAAATGATGATTAAATGACAGAATTTTTATATGGCTGAAGACACTGAGCCTCAAGATATGGAGAATAAAATCAACGAAAGAGACCAGAGGGTGTTTTATTTAGTCGTTTTTTCTACGCATGAGATGGGCTAAATATGAGATAAAAAAATGGAAAAAATATATGATCATAAAAAAGTGCCAAAATAATGAGGTCACTTTAAAGTTCATGAATGCAAAGTGATTGAAAAATCTAGATAGTGAATGAATATTACATTCAATGAAAACTTTATACCTGTATGCTTTCTCAAAGCCTACCTCTTTTTGGGCACCATGAATTTAGGACATCTGCTACAGAACGTTCCAAACCTATAGCGTATTGAAAGTTACTGAACAGATATCAGCACTAAACGATAGCGTTCTTGCATGAAGGTAAGTACTGGGCAGGGGAAAGGTCATGTTTTCTCTGGATTCGTCCATACGTTGGAAATCTGCCATCAAGGACGTCTTTTCAATCCTCAGTTTTTCATCTCAATGGAACGCGTCTCCTGGGGCTACGCATCGCTTCACTTTCGTCAATTTCTCCTCTCCTCATTCAGTAGAGTCTCAATGGAGTGAAATGTCTTCAGACAAACAACTCACTCCCTTCAACGTCAATTATGAAAATGCCCGGCACTCGCGCTGATGAGGATAAGAAAAATTCAGAGAGGTGCACACGAGTGAAACGGATCTCCATGGCAATGTGAAGAAAGAAACGATTCATAAGAGTTAAAATGGAGGAAATGTTTCAAGAATGATTTTGATTTCAAAAAAGATGCAATCTCTCATAGCAAAACATTACTACAATGTGACGATTCGGCAAAATAATGATATGTTGGCAAGATTTGTGACCCACCTCAAAGATCTTGAAAATCGCTAGAAATACACTTATGCAATTGTCTTCGTGACATCTAAAAAATAAAAAAAAATAAAAAAATAATTAAGGTTAAAAATAATTAAGGAGCTTTCCATTGATATGAAGCGGCGGGATTCAGCCTTCGCATACCACACTTCGCGGCTTCGAGTCCCGAATGAGTAGGTTACCCCTAAACAGGAACATAGTTGTCGGTCGTTGTTACTTGATGTCGCCTCCCGATGTAACGGTCTAATGGAGATGTTTTTGGGATGGCGGATATACATAAAAATATACTTTAAACGTTAACTAGAGATGAATTTTTGGTTAAGTTAGAAATAAAAGTATTCATGATTACTACTTTTCTGTTTTATGAAAATACTAGTGATATACTACATCGAAATAGCAGCGATTGGGTAAAGCCGGTTCAGACGGAGTGGCTTGTTTACATGAGTAAAACTATATAAGAGACTGCGACACTACTATGTATAGAGTTGGGGTGGATCTCAAAAGAACTTGGAGCCTAAAACTTGAAATAATAGAAGTAATTCTGCAATTACATGTTCACTCTTCTGCCAATAATAGTGCGCCTCGCACTAATGACTAAATGAATAGGAAAGTGGTGTAAAAATAGCTATTCATTCATAGGAAAAATATTTTGAGTTTAAACTTCTGTTCATTCCATTAGACCATGACGCCTTTATAAGGCATCGTGATTCTCAATTACATGTTGACACCAATAATCATAGGGTACAGGTACAGGAAAGCAATTATATAAATCCACACATTTTTTATATTTTAACAGCTCAGGTAATACTATGAATCTATCACAGATTTAAATAGAATTAGGTTTTATCATGGCTCTGGTGCCATGAGCTGAACTTTTATTTGGTATATAAATGCATATTCTACGAATATAAACCATAATTTACAATTTTGATTAAATCGTGAAGAATTCCTACCAAATCAAGAATTAATTGATTTGATACATGTGTAGAAGTTTTTCGAACTTTTAAATCTCTTTCATGCTTTTAAATCTATCCTTATCTGTCCCGCACTTGAATCTCTTAATTTTAAAAAATAGTAAAAAATACGTTCGTACTTCATATGAACACTCCAGATATCTCTATAAATTGATTTATCCGCCAAATGAGACTGAGTTAAACTGCGGACTGAAGGCATGAGGGATGAAGAAGTTGGATTGCAGTTGGCCGCTCACAAATCCCCACGCATTCCACGGAAGAACACGCCACGCGATCGGCCGCAGGCCATTTGGATGTGATAGCTAGGTAAGGAACGCAAGTACGGAAAAGGAAGGGAATTGCACGCGAGCCAAGAAAAAAAAAGATCTGGGAAACGAGAAGAGAAGAGGAGGGATGACGGATGAAGCGTGCCTCGAGGAAAAATATGTGTCGCGGGGCGGGAATGAGGGTGATGGGGAGGGGGAGGAAGGGGGATGAAGGGGGTGGAATAAAGAGGGGAGGAGGGGGCATTATTCAGAGACGGAGGAGGAAGACCGCTTAGAGGGATGTACTGGTTTCAGTCACAGCGAATAAGGGCAGCATGGGGGTGGCTTATAACTATGAGTGGAGCGAGGGAGTTGGGGGTTTGGCATGCTTTCCACCGGAATCCTTTTGTCACCGAGAAGGACGCTGCCTAATGAACCGCCCCCACTTCCTTCTCCTCTTGTTTGGCTACTTCACCGCAACTCTCCACCCCTCCAAGAATGTGGTTCTTGGGTATCTCCTCTCCGGCGGCCTCTGAATAAACTTCTTCCTTGCCTCCTCTCCTTCCTCCCACGCACTCTCTTATTTTGTTTCGAGGCCTCTCCTCATTCAACCCCCTTTTGCACCCCTCCGAACGCACCGCACCCTCTTCGAGCGCGTGCCTGGTGAAGGAGAGGGTGTGGGAAATGAACTGGAGGAAAGGCGGCAACCAAGCGAGTACGAAAAATTCAGCCCAAAGATTAATTTGTTCAGCCGTTATATTTCTACGCACAGTATACTTTGTTCGCCGTTACATTTTATAGATATGGCATTTGACTTTGGTTTTGGTATGGTTTTGTTAATCTTTTGATGTCTTTAAAAATTGATCATTACAAAAAAGAAATAATTTTCCGGTGCATGCAGAGTGTTGAGCAGATTGTTTTTTGCCTACTGCATAGAAATAATTCTAGAATGAAAAATTCATAACAATGCAAGGACGAGTTGGAGTTTTCCATCACAGTGGAGTTTTTTGCAACTTTCGGTAGCGTCGTGAGAGTCATAATTATCTAGTTGCGTTTGGAAGTCACGTTCATGATTACCATTTTAAAGGGTATTGTGGTGCTGTGGGTCGTCACCCTTCTTTCCTCTTTCCATCCCTCACTGAGGGAAAGCTTTTATGGCCGTGCTTATGCGAAAATATATTTTCATGAAGGAAAATATACGATTTTTATTGCATTCCATATTTTTAGTTGAGATAATTAGTGGAGAGGAGCATGGTAGGAATTTGAATGAAATATTTGCCTAAAATATTAGCTTCAACTAAGATACAGACTGCCTTAAGAAAACGTGAATAAAATCTGGTAAGTAGGTAAATGCGTCTCATTATCACAAATAAAGGTTAGAATAATATGAGCCAGTTACAAGAAAATAATTTAAGAATTAATATTTTTGCTTTTATTCAAACCAAAGGCTCATAAACTAATAAATACGATGGACTATTTAACATCGTTTAGCAGCGGAAAAAACTAATGCTCGCGTGTCCAGAATAACCGTTTTCATATTTCACGCGAGTATTACTGAATGACGCAGAGGTGGCCTTAAAGGCGATAGAGGATCCCCAAAGACCCGAAAGGAAGGGAGAAAGGAAGCGACCTTTACCTCTTTGGGGACGGCGCGGCGGAATAAATAGGGAACCCCTAATATTTATCCCTCAAATGAGCTGGGTGACTCGGCCATGAATGGCGCTTACCCTGGAAACTTAAGGTGAGTAAGACCACACAAAAAAGGCAACCGCTTCAAACAGAGTTGATTACGATTAGTGTCACCTTTCGGAGGTAAGTTGGCTCACAAGAGTTAGAAAACAGACGAGGTATCATTATAATACTACTGCTGAAGAGAATTTTAATTATAATTGATAAAATTACGCATTCGTCGCAATAATAATTTCTCATAATTTCCTACAATCTTTCTATAAAAGAATATACTAATAGCATGCTTGGTTATACTATCCTCATCTGTTACCTAACGGATACAATGGTGAAAGTGCAAATAAGAGCAGTAATTTTTTGCGATTAAATGTAACTTTACCCATAGATTTTACCTTAACAGTTGGTTCAAAGCATATTTTAATGATGTACACACGGTGCATGCATATCATGAGTAGGTACACCAGAAGCTCAACAATAATTCAGTGATTGGAATACTATATTTTTTATTTGCTAACTTATGTATGTGTTACTAACGTAACGATCTCTTATAAATCATTATCAATTTAGAAATTATTTTCATCTGATATGAGCATTTAAGTTTGGAATTTTCCCCAATGGAGAACTTACTCAAGTATCCTCACAACTGCCGATTTTATCATCATTATTAGATGACAGACAATAAAATTTAAATTTAAAGCCTAAAAAACCTTGCTTAAATGTTATTTTAAATTGAAGGGAGTTGTTAAAAAACATTTATTTACAAATTATACTTTTAAACCCCCCCCCCCAAGAAAAGACAATGAATGCCTTAATTTCTTTGGGATTCAGCAGATCAAAATTCCTGCAAAGAACATCCCCGTTCCGTTGAAGATAAACTTGATCTTCTTAAATTCATGAATATTTAATCCTTTTCATCATTTTTATCGTAATTAAAATGAGAGAACGATTAATTACTCGATATTTTCTCCACTTTTTTCAAGGTAGCTATCGCCTTTTTTACTCTGCAAAAACTTTGTTCCATTTCAATCTATTACACGAATTAGTTAGCTGCGTAGTTTTATAACGCTCCATATGCATAGAAGCTTTTATCTGATTATAATTCGCAGTGACAACTGTCGTCGACTTATGCCTCTTTCCTATCGATTCCATTAGCGCGTAGCTTAATTACATTCATGCAGCGCGCAGCTATTCGAATACCTATTGATTTTTTTAATCAGATGAATGATCAGAGAATGAGGTTGCAGTCATTTGAATCTGGTGGTGACAATTAACATAATTGGATCTGGGACTTATCCAATTTCACGAAAATTAATATTACACAAAAAACTGCAAAGCTAAAAAAATATTCTAGCAACATATACTGATTCTGAACTCATCCATAATTTTTAACTGGTGCTGTGGAAAGTCCATAAGTTCCATTATAAACAGAAAACACGAATTGATGGCATGATTATACAATTTGAAATTAATTTTTTATCAATATCAACTATTGCATATTATTTATGCATTCAACATGAGCGGTTTTCTGAGCTATTTCACGCATGAAACTCCATTAATAACAACATCTTCAGTCATCTCATTACAATCAATGTAAGATTAACTTCATTTTTGAACATGTTACCCGATTTCAACACATTACAAGATACTTATCATTTGTTATTTTATACATGCGAGCACTTAAAATCCTAGATAGGTCTTAAAATTGTTTACCGAAAACGGGATTATTTCAGCTTTAAATGGCATGAAGTTGAGCATAAATGACACCTGTTTTTGGAGCTCAACGTAGCCAATGCCGTGTACTATATGGAGTTCAACCAAGTGCAATGCCATAAATGTTTTTTTTTTTGCTACTTAACTCATTTTAAAATATTAAATCAGAGTAGGTCAAGTTTACTGGTTAGAAAAGGATTTGCCCTTAAGTCGTTGTGGCATCTATTGCACATTTTGAGGCCAAAAGCTTCATATGACCACTTCATATCAATAATGAGTCATGGGAGATTGAATGTCTAAAGACTACAACGAAAACTTAACATTCTAGGTAAAAATTGTCAAATTTTATTCCATTTAAGACGTTTTATTCTTAACAACATGAGATGAAAGCTGCGAGCCCTGATAGTAAGTTAGCATTTATAAAACTCAAGTACCAGTTTCACTACCACTCATACGATGAAGAGGTTGCAATTTTTAAGGGCATGAAACTTGTGAATGTGCATTGAGAGAAGTTGGTGATGAGAGAAGTTTCGTATCAGTCATCGTTTACCTCTCTTCGTGATTTTAATAAAGCACTTCGTCACCCCTGCAGATTAGTACTGACATCATGAACAAGTTTTCTGGAACAATTCTTCAAACATTTAAAATGTAATTCTAAATCCATATGAAATATTAAGAAACAATTGCATACCCTAAGCGAAACCACTCGATCACGAGCCCTGATCTGAGGTTCCATATTTCCCTAAAACTCAACCTACGGAAGAATAAAAGTTGCCGATTCCGTTTCTTCACTTGATCCATCTCATTCTGCTCTCCAATCTTACGGACATCGCGCAAATTCCTTCCCTTAATCACGTGACCCCTCGACCTTCCTGCGCTTATTCCCTTCCATCCGTTTTCTCCTCAACATTCACCTAAAGCCGCGATCGGGACACTACGAAAATTGCACAAACGCTCAACAATCGCCCACCAAATTAAATCTGCTCACCTAGTACTACTAGGGCTATCTAGATGTTTGGATTTGATTCGTTGAGCGATTGTTGAGCGTTTTTGCAGTGGAGGTATCGACTCATTCTCCTCAGAATTCTCTTTCCAAACATCTCCAGCCATTTTATCTCTCTGTCAATCGCTGGCTCCCTCCACTTCTCCATTCCTCCCTCCGCGATACACCCCTCACCGTTCGGTCCTTTCACGTTGGGGTGCCTTCCTCGTGGTCCAACAGAGCACGAATGACCCAGAGGAAGGCATAACATGGGTGCGTGGACCTTGCGTGCCCTGGGCCGATAGGCGCGTCACCATCGCACATCCAGTGGATGTCATTCTCGTTCTTCCTCTTATCCTTTCACACATAATCCATTTCATTCCTCCAGCGGAGCCTAAGACTTCTACTATCACATTCTCATTCAAAGAGGATATCTTTTCAAAGGACTAAAGTATGTAATGGGAATTGTACAAAATTATTTCAACAGAGGTTTGAAACGTAAGCGTGGGCTAATAATTTATTTTCGCTTCAAAAAAATGTTCACGACCAATAAAATGTGAAATATTGATTTAATAGCCTCAGAGAATAATTAATAGTAAGCGAGGTGCAATGCCAACTGCTTACGTATTTGGATATTAATTTTATTTCGTTGAAGTTAAGGACATGAAATTAACAAAAATGAATGCAAGTGCTTCGGAACCATTATTAAATAAACTATAAATTAGAGAAAAAACTAATCATTCCATATAATATATGCAATGAATTTTTCAAGGAGGGTTTTCCTCCATAATATAACGGATTTTCAATGCACATTTGTAAAAACAAAATACGTATGTAATACCTTAAAACTTACAATTAGTTTTTAAATTCTATCATTTTATCCATTTCAGACAATATATTCATCCAAAACCCAGAATAAATGTTTCCAAAAATGCAAAAATTCATGAATTTATCATCTAAAATAAATATATTTTAATTACTAAATTTAATATACTAAGACATTAAAAATAAAAATATTTTCTCAATACGATTCACTTCACCCAGTGCATACAGTTTGGATGTAATATAGCCCTTCAAACTTTTAAACTTACTATTTTCATTTCTAACTGATAGCCTAGGAACATCCAAAGTACTTAAAAAAAAGTGTGACTAGACGTGTAAACTAAATTACTAAATTTAACTGATTGACCTGCGTCATATCTTTCCTCGGCAGCAAGAAAAATAAGGTTTCATAGCCTAATTTAGTATTTTGCCTGTTTATCTTATGCGTAGCAAGCTACCGGAGAAAAACATGCGAGACAGTACAGTCATATATCTTTTTCCTTTTTTCATTAATCCTGGCAACCGACCAGTACCTCTTCCCAGTCTTTATATTTGCGCAAATTTTTGGAATCCCCGCTGTGGCAACCCTCCGCCTCTTAATTTCTTCTCTCCCTCCACCGTTGTGCCTTTTGTCTTCCGAGCCCTCAAAAACCACCCTCACTCTTTTTTATCATCCCTCTTCCTCCCTCACATTTATAACACTTTTAATATTTGGCAACACTCTCTTTAGGCTCCGATGTTCTCAAGGCACGGTATGCTGAGCAGCTGCGCTTAATAACTTCGTGGAAAAGGATATACACCCGAGTCCGTCTTCCCACCCACACATCCACCACCCCTACCGGGGGAGGAGGAAGTAGGAGGTGGGAAAAGAGAGAGAAGGAATGAGAAAAAGAGAGAAGGTTGGGTGTGGACGGGAGATTAAATTCCCTGATGACAAATAGAGGCGCTCGTTGAAACGCGCCATTTCTTCCCCGTTTCGTTTTCCCCTCGCTTTCGCCTGCAGACAACACCCACTTTCACTCTCCCTTTCACCCATTTATTTTTTCTCTACCAGTCAAAACACTGTGAGTTATTTCGTGGACGGGATAGCATTGATGGCCACTTCTTAGTCCTCGGGTCGGTTATAATATATGCCAAAATAAATGAAATAGCCACATTAGAAGATTGCGAAGTGCGATTCTTCCTAGAAATAATTTTTTAAACATCGAAATATACTTTCCGGTAATGGAATTTTATGCAAAATTATTATATATACTATAATTTTTTAACTCTACGATGTTGATGGCATAAATGCAAGCTTTCCCTCATGATGATATATTTTTTAAATTTACTTTAGAAATCTTCAAAAATTTGTGGATAAGAATTACCATATCACATTTGTATTCTATTATCCCGTGATATATATCATTATAATTCAATAATTTGTGGATAGCATGCTTAAATAAATGTTTAAAGGAACAAAGGTAGAATATATCTTGATAAGACCACAATACCTCATACGTTAATCCTTAATAATCAAATGGAAAATCGAATTTGTGGAATATTGAGTACTAATGCTTCAGTCAGACATTATTTCCTCATAAATTAGAATGAAAAAGTATCAATAGCTGTATAAAATGAAAAATGGACAAGTTATTGTCATTAGAAACGGGCAGTGTGCAGTATTTCTTAAAGTTGTAGAAGCAGTGTATGTGAAAACACATTTCATGGATGTAAAACTTTGATAATTCTAAAGAATTCGCCTGAGACGAAAAAGTAGATGCTAATATCATACGGCTAAGTCGCCAACGGTGATGCCTTCAGAAAGAAAAAAAGATATTCAAAAATTAATGATAAGGATTTCAAATGAATAAAATAAAGCTATCGCATTCCTCATCTTAGCAAAATTATTGGTAGTATCAGTAAATTTACTGTTTATTAAAGGAAAAACTAATAATACTATTAAGACATGTGCAACAAATTTTTTAAAACTTATTTCATTAGCCAGAGAGGTTTTGCAGTGTAGATCTTTCCATTATTCAAAAGAGTATATAGCATTGATCTAGTAGCTAAAATTAAAGCTGCTATATTTTTGATTGAGTATTTTTGTACCTTTAGTACGGAAATTTGTTCGATTTAATCATAGAGTAAGTATATTCGTATATACTTACTCTATGATTTAATTTAAAGTAAACAAGGTTAAGAATTAGGAATGCATTTTTGATAGCATTAATTAATAGTATTACCGAATGGAAATTAATCATTAAGGTTAAGTTTAAAAATTAACGTTCTGATGTTTTGTAGACAAATCAATGACAATAGCAGAATTAGCTAAGAAATTTAAGTGATAATTATGTACGGAAATTTTTTATAGGCTCCACACGAAACAGTAACTTAATTAAATGTACTAGAGATGTTGAATTTTGTATTATCTATTCTGTATAATGTGTTGTTAAATATAAGCTTGGGAATTTTTTGCCGCAAATTGGAGCTAAAGAATTATTGGCTTACAGTTTGAAAGTTCCAATCAAAGTTGATATTATCATTCATCCAATTATGGGCAAACTGTAATTTGACCACAGCCTTTGAATTAATTCCATCATCATAAAGATGAGTGGTTTACGCAACAAATAATGATAATTAATTCTATACCACTATGTGAATATTTGACTCCCACCTGTGCCAAAACGCGTATTTACTTCCCATATTCCTGCAAAAGCCGAGCGTTTTCGCTTGAAAGCATATTTTTGTCGACAATTTTATTACACGGATGCGGCAGCAAATACTCAACTAGATTTTTTTAGTATTTGAGATAGGCTGATTAACAAGAACAGATTTTTTTGTAAGCATTGCAAATACTGGTTGTTCAACTCAACGGTTCTCCAGGGATCTCAAATTGAAAAAGCTTCATGTAATTAAATGTAATCATATTCAATTACTACGCTCCATCTCATCTCATTTCCGATTGAAAAACTCATTCGACGAATTAAACAAGTAATGATTTGGAAGACCGGTACTCATTTGCACGAATTTAGGATTTTAACTTTTGAATTTTTTTCTCAAATATTATTTATAAACAAAAGAACGCCACCACACAGAGTAATTTCTTGCATACGTTTTGTTTAATTTATTTTTTTCATTAATTATCAGTAGTAAATTATAAAATAAGGTAGCCAAAGTCAGGTATGTAAACTTGGTGTTAATGCAAGAGAAAAAGTGAAACAGCACCCGGGGCACAGGACCGTTTATCGTGGCCTAGGATATGAGATAGATAAAGATTCTTACATATAAGTTATTAACGATGATACACTATTATTGAATAGCTAGTTTTACAGTATGATAACTCTTATGTTGTTCTAGAAGTTTTAGAAATGTGGAAAGGTGGCCTATTTTTATGTGAACCATTTGAAAATAAAACTTTTACAACTATATTATATCTAATTCAAGGAAAGATTATTATCTCAAACCACTGGAGTATTATGCAAATTTTCACCTGTAGGCGTGAAATACATTCATAGAATTATATGCATTATAAGTATACTATGAAATCAAACAGGGTATGCGTGTTCCGCGGAAAGTGTGTTAACGTGTCCTTTAGCATTTTTTATAATTAACACTATCTTGGTAATTAAAGGTGTTTCAGCTACTTTTATCCAATAAAATTATAAGCAATGAACCATTCCTTCATATTAATGTGAAATTCAGTACACTTCTAGAGTTTTAATCCACTTACTAACCCCGATATTAGGAATGAGCTGTTTATTCTCTTTACCGAGAATGTAAATCTCATTCTAATCTATCTTTGAGATCTAGAACTATGAAATATTTTTTAGCTAGTCAGGCATGAAAGGGCTTCTATCCTAAAGTACCTAATATTAATTGGTAATTTAAAATTTTTTCTTAAAAGCAAGAAATCTCATTTTTTGAAAACTATTAAGCTAATTCCACAACATAAGTGCCGGTTATTGACATGCGTGTATCAGATATTCATTAACTGATATAGAGATTTTCACAAAGGCCAATGTATTGTCAATTCATTACCGTTGACACATGGTGTCAATTTTTAAAATCTTAATTAAAGAAAAAGGTCGATTCATTCGCTGTGTACGACTTCATCAAGTTAAAATAACCTAATGGTATTAACTTGAGTACTATCAGAATGATGCAACCATTTTTAATATTTTTGCCGAGTTTAAGCGCCTGGTAATAAATAAAGAGGGTGATCTCTAAGGTCTAGATAAGAAGAAGATCTCTAAGCCATCTATATTCGCAAAATTTCCATGGTTTTAATATTTTCACAGTTTTCTCCTTCCCCGTTAATATCCCTGAATTTTCCACCTCACACCCGAATCTGCTCTCGTCCATTCTCTCCTCTTGTCCTTCAAATTGTCCCTCTCTCTCTCTCTCCAAGTCCCCTCTGTCCTTCCAATTCTCGATGAAAGCCATCTCGCGAGTGCTAAAATAGCCCCTGGGCTAGGCCGTCCCCCCTCGCTCACGGCCCTCCCCTCTATGGCAACGCTCTGGAGTCTATGGAGTTGGGACTGTCCGAGTAGGAGGAAATGAAGGAAGAAATGGAGATGGAGTGAAGTGGCGTGGGAGAGATGATAGAGAGAGGACTCTCCATCAGGAAGAGGGGTGCTCGATGTGGAGTCAATGTGATGTGAGGGATGAAAGGGACACTGGGACACGGTACTTATGAAGTGTGAGTAGGTACCATAAACGAGAGATGAAAATTCGTCTGCAATGGGATCGAAAAGGAAAGCCAGGGAGGAAAAATAGCCCTAAGTTTTAAGTTTGAGTTAGAGTTCGTATTCAAGAAATTATTTTCAACTTAAATCACTTGAGCTAGAGTGATTCCGGCAATATTCAGTGGTAAAATTTAACACAAAAATTCATTTAACAAAACAATTGCCAAACAGAGTTTTTGCTCATTAATGAGTAGCATCACTCGAGTAGAATATTTCGTGGCGTTGTCCCCGGCTTGTCATTTTTTCTCACTCTAGCTCCACTATGCTAGCACAAACAGGAAAAAATCATGCCAAAATGCAGAGAAATGGATTTAGATAATATTGGTGCCGATATAAGGCTCTATTGATCGACATCAGGTCTTCTGCGCCTATAGTTCACTAAACCATGCCAATGGTGGCGGGTTTCGATTGAGTGTTGCCGGAAACAAAATGAAAACGAATTTTATGCTAGGGAAGTTCGCTGGGAATTGGTGTCACAGAGCATTGATTTTCAATAATTCTAAGAAGGGTAATTCCCTTAAAAAATTCTCTAATCACTTTTAATGATATCTGTTGTAAATTCATCATCACATTCTAATAATTAAAACTTCATGATCAATTACTTCCTATTTTCACAAGAATAATGTTTATCTCCACCCGGGTATTTTCTTCCTTTGATTTTTAAGAATTTTTTATGGTGACATTTCTAAAGAGCTGTATAAAAATTAAAAAGGCAACTAGAATCATGCGTAAAATATGTATTCAATTTACGAAGGGATGTTCAGGTATCACAGTACTGAACGAACTTAGGTTGGCTAAATCTCTGAGAATTTATGAGGACATTAACGTGGAGCTGTTCTCTTTAAAATTTTCGGGGAGAAAATGTTTAATTAGTCCAGGGACATTTTTAAGAATAGGTCAGAAACCACTCATATTATATCTAGCACAATAAACTGTTCTTTGCGTTTACCAATGCCACGAACTACTACCTACCAAATATCATTTCTCGTGGCGGCATCTAAATTTTGGAATTCTCTCCTTGAAGGCTTACAACAGATAGGCTCAATTCATAAATTTGAAAATTAATTACACTTGGCTTATCTCAATGCAGAGCAAAATAAGACCAATGTGCTAAAAACAAATCACAGCGTAGAACTTACGAGCGTTTTAAAATTTTAATCCTTATTTCTTTGCCATTCTTCTATTATTTTTTAATCATATTTGTATATTTATTTCTTTACAGTTTCATCTATTTTTGCTTTATGCAAAGAGTTATTTCAATGTCTTTTTTCGCGTTTCTTATTAGCTTTTTGTTAGCTAATTATTTTAAATTGTGTTTTTCTCCAAGGGGGATGCCCAGAGTATTTAAGATATATATTCTTTTCTTTTCTAGTCGCATTGTATTAACTGTCCTGGTTAAAAAATATAATACTGCATAGCCACGAGCTTGCGGCTAAGTTTAAAGAATTATAGTAAGATAGAATCGAATAGGGGAGAGGGTACGCATCTACAGAGTGATGAGGGAGAGGAAGTGTGGGGCGGGAGAACAACCCACGTCCGGGAGACGGATATCCGCAGCAAATGGCACGGCAAAGGCAGGAGCGTGGCTGGGATTTCCACCACCGGAGATCAGATAAATATCAGATCAAACAAGGCGGCAGCGGCCGGGTGGCTAAAAGGAGAGAAGGTCGTTCCATTTCAAAGGAGACACGCGTTCGGATAGTATTTTATATTGACAGGGTCGGGTGAAGGGGATGGGGAACTCTCTATCTACAGCGGAATAGATGCGCCAGCATTTAGTGTGGATGCGACATGGCTTCAACAGCCTTAGTGCACATCAGAGAGCAGCGTATAGAGAAGTGAGCTAATGCAATACATTAGGTTCACTGAAAAGGAGATATAATTATAGTCTACAAGCATGCAATGTTTTAGTCTACAAATACTAAATCAAACACTTAATAGGTAAGAATCTGTTATATACTGATGACATGGTATCATCTATTGTCATTTATTATGTGTCGTATGTGAAATCCAATAAATTTTCACGAAATGTTTTTCAGGTATGTGCACCAGAAATTAAGGCGTTGGTAACACTTCCCTTTTTATGCAGTCACATGGGAACGAGTTCCACGACGCCAAAATAAAGATGAAATTTTACAAATTTTTTGCCGAGGTGGGAGAAAAACATGGCGTAGTTAAGCTAAAATAATTCCTGGAAACACTTTACGCCTCTAGGAAAATTCGAGGAAGAAAATTTGCCATGAAATGAAAGCGTTTGACCTATTTACATTTATCGCTGCTGTGGCGCTAGTTGTGCTCCAGCGCCCACTTTTGATTACACCTCGACACAACTCTCCTCTAATGACTTTTCCAGAAGACAAACGTCCGCGTGCCTTCCCGTGTGCCGTGAACATGTGTCACCGTCCTCGGGATTTTATACGCCTTCGCTCCTTTTCAGTGGACAGGATACGCGGCCGCAGGGACACTCAGAATGAGTGGATGGAACGATATTTAAGTAAATTCATTGCATGCATTTTAGGACTGCCTTAAATTCTTAAAACGAATTTATATCATAATTTTATTATTCCATCTAAATATCTAAATTTTAAGGTCTAAACTTCGTTACGGTAATGGAGGTCATCCCCAGCTCACAGCACCAATTCATTATTTGAGACAATAGTCATGAGAAGACCATTGAAGTGACAACTTCCAGACCGCTGTCACTCTAAGATCACACCTTCAAGCACGGGCATATAAATTTAGGTCTAGTACTAATTATTATTTAATCATTGATTACAACACTATCTCTTTGGTCTTCAATCTCATTTTGTACTTCATAGGCTTGAGGTCCAACTTCCTCTTAATCTACTCCACAAAAAATTTGCTAAGAACCCGAACAGCACTCACGTTTTTAGTATCCAACGGTTGTATAATTTTCCAGAAAAACTTTTTATGGGACATAAAAATGTTATTTCCGAATGACCATTACGCTTCCAAAAGAAGAAACTCGCTAATTACACCAGCAGCTACTGAAGTGATCAACCATTTTTGTTAACCATGCACACTGACCCACTCAAACATCTTTGATACGCATTTTTTGCAGTTAAGGCTAAAAATGCACATAATTTTACTGGCGAGTGCCAGTTTGCTGGGCTTTCTCATTATGGGAGATCGTTTCTCACCGCCTTGGAAACGAAGAAGGCTGTGGAAGCGAGCCGAAGTGGCCAAACCTAACGAGGGAGTGATACGAATTTCTTGTTTCATCCAGCAGTTGGCATCGTTACCGGGTCGATTGATGAGTGGCATGTCCGAACGCATGCCACAACCACCCCTGGAGAGGCTGTAACCGGAGGGTATCCTAAAATTCAATTAAAATTATTTTAAACAAGCTTAATACCCATCTTATTAAAAATTTCAGAGCTAGATTAAAGAAAGCTAGGTAGGTTAAAGAAACACCGCAATTTAAAAATATGAAAATTATCACCACTAATCTCTTGAATAATTCCAGATGATGGAATGAGGAAGATTAAACATCAACTTCTTAAGCAAGCCTTACATAGTAATGTAACGTTCCATATGGGTTACTCTCGCGAACCAACGAAAAGAATTTATTCCACGAAGTACTTAAAGGAACATGTCCTTTCTCTTTGTTTCTTTCTCCATCTCGATGAGGATGTTGTAAACTTCATTGTGTTGGCTTCCTAAACCGGTTTAATATTCATGAATTTAAAATTTCCTCAAGGCATGTTAATCCTATTTTCAACATTTTTAAAGAAGACACATTTCAAAGTATTTAAAGTACTTTTTAAATGAAGTTTTAATATGCGTAAATGCAAGGTATGTGACTGACCATAAATGTTTCCTTTACGCGTAAATATTTTCTCTGTGGCTTCTTCATTTTATCTCAGGATAGCGGTAAAAATAACACTTGCCTATATTGTTGGAAAACATTACGGGTCATCCTTCGTGTCTCCAAAGCACGGAAATACTCATTAGCCTGACCTTCCCTGGATTTTTTAAATTTCAGCATATTTTTTCACCTCTTTGAAAGTCGAAAAAATCAATCCGCTAAAACATCTTGAGAAAATTCGAATTCTCGCGATGGCATTTTGCATTTATTTCACTCAAATGCCTCGCAGACAGAAGGTAGAAAACAATAAAATTTGCAGATTTTGAAAATGAGGGTTTGTCTTTAATTAAAAACACAGCATCTCTACAACTTGGTTCATTCGAGAACCTCTGCAACAGTGAAAACTACCAGAATGCAATTTTTACCATACTTCCCAAACAATGAATATTCGTTTCAGGCATTATATCATCATATTTATTATCACATCTCATATCTAATCAATCCCATACACTGCGAAAAGAAGAAAATAAACGCAATATTCATCTATCTTACAATCTATAATCTATATAATGCCATTTAGCACAATGTTCTGAAAATATGTGCTCACACCTGCGACAGCCTGGTGTTCGCTGCAAATGACGTTACAACCAAGAGTCCTCTGTTTCGATCTAGTCAGATTTTTGTTCTAGTGCTAGGTACGAATGGCTTACTCAAGCGATATCCATTATTCCTCCCCACTAATATTTATTTAGCATTTTCCTCAATCCGATTGCAATTATAGGTGCCTTTTCTTCCTTGGTTTCCCCACTTATCGATATTGCAATTGAAATCAGATAGAGACTTCCATTTATTTGTGGTTTGATGAACTTGAAAGATATATTCTCCTCCACAGTATCTACTAGACATAATAATGTTTAAGTCGTTAATTTGGCTCTATATGTCCCTTGCCAAATAGGGTGCCAAAAAGTTTGAAATTAAGGACTTCCGGATGAGTATCTACTAAACTATAAATACCATTGAGTTGTGTGTTAAAATAGTTAAATGGAAAAAATATTGTAGGAGCGCAATAAACATTACGAGGAATAACATTTATTTTCCTCTCTCATTATCTCCGTAAGCGAGGGACTCGTGATCGGCCATTGGGGCACAATGGTCCACTGTTGGAGTTCATTCAAAAGAGCTGGTGGTGTGGGAGGCAAGGACGGGGAGAGGGATGGGGAAAGCTCCTGAAATATTGACCCCGGCCGCGATCCTTAATTACGAGCGAGGGCGGGCGAGAGGCTGTGTGGACTGCGGTGGTTAGTCCAATGGGACGAAAACAGGGAAAGGAGCGGATGGGGTTGCGATAGCTATTAAAATACAAATCGAAATATTGCGACGAAACGTGAGTATTGCAGCTTAACAGGATTTAAATGACTGGTGAACATTTTAAATACTGTAGTACGGAAAAAGAAAATTATTTTGCGTTGATTGCCGAGAATACATAATAAAAACATGGAAAATGAAGCTAAAAAACGCATAAAGGTTTAAATTTTCATAGGAGGTTGTGAAGCTGAGGACAAACGAGAAAAAAAGAGGAGTTATGTATAAAAGATAATAAAAAATGAGCCCACGGAAAATTAGATATTAACTATAGTTGGTAACGATAATTTGGCCACATAATTAGGTATAGATGATGTATTAAATGAAACTAAAGGGAAAAATACTCAAGAGAATGTCCCCGATGAAAAACGACTAGATAAGTAGGTACTTCGGGGGTTAGTCATGAGGAATAGGAAGAGAACCAGCCATGGGAGAAATATTGAACTACCTAGCTTCGAATTGGGGAAATGGAAACCAACTATAAGGTTGAATATTTAAGGACAACAAAACGTAAAATTTGAGGTAATTGAGTTAGTAATTTAAATATGCCTTTAATATTATTTACTTATCACGAATTTCCTCCACGCATTTTCCTCTCCTACTTCCAGAGCTGACATTTGGATAAAAAGACGAAAATCCGACTACTTAAAGCATCCTATAAACCTGAAATATTATAACCCGAGCCTAAAAATTATTTTATTTTAACTTATTTATTTAATTATTCAAAGAGCATTTTTTGTTTAAAAGGTCTAACCATGTGCCACAACCGATTTATGGAGAGTAACTGGAAATAGTAAAGTGGGGTTGTCGTGAAGGATGAGCAGAAGGATTTAAGAAGGGTGAGGAAGAAACATCAGCGGAGTGTAACACGCGAGGGATGGAGACAAAGCAGGCGAGTGAAGAGGTGGCTGGGAGACCGTGTATGGGATGAGGTTCGGGGATTGGGGGACAGAAGGCGAGGTGTGAGCGTGGAAGGTGCGAGAGGGGATGAGGAATCAAAGGAGAAGAACAAAGCACACGCCCCCTCTCCCCTACCAACCCTTTCCCAAAATTGGCACCGTGGAAAAATACACCGCCCCAGTCTTAATTATTTCACAAAGGGTACAATGGCGGAACAATGGTGGTTGAGGCGAGGACAGCTGGTGGCGGGAAGAGAGTAAAAGATACATGCAAACATGGGGGATTGAATGAAAAATATGTACACTTAAATATTTTTTTCTGAAGCGGGTAGGTATAGTAAATGCTTGAACCGACAGAAAAATGAGAGATAATGCAGAGGCAAACCCAATCTCCATTCGCGGAGTAAAGAAAGTGGGGGAACTTGATTTACGCTCAAGCTCAGTGAACCTATTTTTGAAGTTGTCAATCTCAGTGGTGAGTGTACACTAGGGTGCCTCGTTTTGCCACTTTTTTTGAGGAGCGAAATGTAATACCCGGCAAAAGTTGCGTACCCGGGTGGGTATTACAGATATGATTTTTTTTCAAAATCGGTTAATATCTTCTGTTCGCCATTTTGTCTTGAAATTTCGAAATTTTTAACGAAAAACGTAAAAAATGAAAATAATTTAAATTTGGTTTTAGCGAGCACTCATTTTTTCCATTGGTGCATAGCAGTGGTCTTTCCTTGATATTTTAGACCAAATACGTCAGCTCTATTCCTTTTAGTTATCGAGAAAATAACCTTTTATCGTGTCCCCGAAAGCAGTTTTGTGTGTAGGCAACCCGCAATACAGATTCTCTTTTTAGTCTATGCATGCGAAAAATGACGCGAAAAAGAGATGTTTTTTAGTCAAAAATGTGTAAATCATGTCTGACGTTGTCAAGGGTAGTCACTAGGGAGAGTGTATGCTCTTTTATGCCATCGCCGACTATATTTACCATATTTTCGAGTGAGGAGATATCACTGGAGATGGAAATTATTATTCGGGATTCATTATGACGGTTTTATGTCCCTCTACGGTCAAATTCACCTCCCCTGCGGTCAGTAAAGGAATTTAATATAGTATGATCAAGCAAATGTAGAGCTCCTCGCTCACCTATCCAGAGAAGCTAGCCATGTGACCCAAATCCAATCACGTGGAGGTGGCTGCACCTTGGGCTCCTCCGCCTCTTCTACCCTATCAACCAGCCAATGTTATGCAGGCCAGTTTATTTGTTCTGAATCGTCACCGTCCGGAAATATTGTGAAAAATTGAGATTTCCATAAATATTTTGGCAGAACTTGCCGTGAAATCTAAGTGGATCTGATAACAACATCCTTGGCGTTATTGCCGCATGCATGGGAAGCCACTTCGGAGACTAACTTCACTGTCCGTTCCACTGCCACTGTGTAGTGGAGATATACGGCGAATGACTATTCTGGCGAAGTATTATCAGGAAGTGACAGTTTTTGAACGATTTCTTCATTTGTTGTATTCCTCACAACTGGTAACACGATAATAGAAACATAGAAACATCGGTGCTTTCCCAATGAATCATTTCTCCATAATCCATGGCTTCAAAATTCAAATGGGGAACAATTTTGCGCATGATGCCATGATTTAAAAAACTTACTTCGTGATCTATAGCTCTAAGAATTTTAATTTGTGCCTCCGTCAGTCGACGATCACTAATCACTACGAGAAGAATATTTACTGGGAGTGCGGGAAACACTTTTGTTTAGATGGATGAATGAACTAATGCTTGGTGCTTCCTTGGCGATATCTATGAATGGTATCACAGACGTGACGATCATCATCGGCGAACGAAGATTGAGTCCTAATCCAACATTTCATCACTACGTGACCTTTTATATAAATGTTACTATTTCGAAGAGTTTATTGTTAGGTTTCTTATTCTAAATGTATAACCTAAGAACTATGTTAGCTGTGGTCAACCAACGGGCTTTATTTAGTTTCCCAGGAATCATATTGACTAGCCCTTCTAGAAATATTCCAGACGCAATGGCTTGGGGTATCTTGACTGAATACTTCAGTTCCTTATTAAGGTTTCAAATTTCTTCTGGGCTTTCGTTTGGCAAGTCACAAATTATGAGATGAAATGACAGCACTGGAAGCTTTTCACATTCAGGCAGTTTTGAAATTATGTTTGCTGTGTATTAATACGGGCTGAAAAAATGCGCGGTCAATGTAGGCGGAAAGAAGTTGAAACGGCAACTCAATGAAATGCAGATGGCAAATAGCACATTGCATAGGTTTTCCCGATATTTCTTCCAATTTTCGCAGGAGACCACCCTTCCAATCCGCATTGGTGATCGTCTCGTCATAGCCAAGAACTATATTGCTTAACGTTATGTCGCTATATTGCTCTTGAACTATAATTCCAGCTTTTAAACCTGCGTTAAGTACAGTAGATGTAATGTTTTCTGCAACCCCCACTTACGCTATATCTCTGGTGAATTATGGCAGTCTTAGTCAAGTCTACCCAAGTAGCCATGAATGACGGCTGAATATTGGACCGGTATTGGCATTAGATTGACATATCGGCCCCTCATTGCCATCATTCTGCCAATGTTGGTCCGATATTGGCAGCCCATATAGGACCGACATCATCTGCTGATATTATGTTAGGACACAAAAATATAAGTTCCATGAAAAGCATGTTTTGAAAAGCAAATCATGAAGTATGGAAACTATTAAACATAATAGGTGAGGAACTTTTTTTTTAATTCACGTTGGACTTAACCATTTTCGTGGTTTTTAAAAAGATAACCGAAATTTAGTTTTGAGGCAAACATTAATGAAGCACTGAATTATATAGTCAAATTATAATTTGACTATGGACTTTCTTTCTCTTGGTTTGGTGAATGCCACATCGTTAGCGCACTACCCGTCACGGTTTTCCTCATCAACTTGAGTATCCTCTTAAGTATTCACTATCATTCCAAAATGACAACTGTTGAATCAGATGATTTGAGTTTAAGCCTCTCATTTATGATTACGTTCAGCCCTTTCTTGCATTTTTTTAACGTAAGAATGCCAATAGTTGTAATTTGGATTATTCTTGGACCTCGCTGTTCCACAAGGAACCGGTACTCTAGGATAGAAACTTTTTTCTTATGACAGACACGATTGGGAAAGTTGGCACATTTGCAGAAGTCTATACATATAAAAAGGTTTCGTCGCCTCCTTAGTAAAAGACTTTAATAAGTCATCCTATGTTTTCTGAAATACCGTTTTACTCTATAGGATTTAATTGTCCAAACTGTTTTCATCATGTAGCGTGAGATGAGTTGAAGTACTCTGATTTACGTAACTACTAAAATAGACGCTTTTTTCCAAACGGCACATACCTTGGCAGAAACTTCAGTGATATATATCTTCTTACACGAAAATATGGTCAATATAGTCGGCAATGGCATAAAAGAGCATACACTCTCCCTGGTGACTACCCTTGACAACTTCAGACACGATTTACACGTTTTTGACTAAAAAAACATCTCTTTTTCGCGTCATTTTTCGCATGCATAGACTAAAAAGAGAATGTGTATTGCGGGTTGCCTACACACAAAACTGCTTTCGGGGACACGATAAAAGGTTATTTTCTCGATAACTAAAAGGAATTGAGCTAACGTATTTGGTCTAAAATATCAAGGAAAGACCACTGCTATACACCAATGGAAAAAATGAGTGCTCGCTAAAACCAAATTTGAATTATTTTCATTTTTTACGTTTTTCGTTAAAAATTTCGAAATTTCAAGACAAAATGGCGAACAGAAGATATTAACCGATTTTGAAAAAAAATCATATCTATAATACCCACCCGGGTACGCAACTTTTGCCGGGTATTACGATTCGCTCCTAAAAAAAAGTGGCAAAACGAGGCACCCTAGTGTACACTGTACTCCAGACATAGACAGCATAGAGATATTTAAGTTTCCTTGCCCATATGAGGAAAGTGACTCTATAGAAGTGTTTGGGGAAAAATCTGTTCTAAAATGGAGAATAAGTGGTGTTTTCCCTCATTAAGAATAATAATTTAAACGATAGTATTAAAATTTAACACATTTCATGAATAATTTATGTCATTAAATAAATAATCTGCTCGAATTAATAAGCATTAGAATTCATTTTTTTCCTCGAAAAATTAAGTGCTTTAATGACAGTCTATCTGTAGTTAAATAACTATAGGTACCTTTTTAGCACATTCACAGGTAAATGAGTGGTACCCTTACACAGCCCACAAAACTCATTTTGAGGCAGCTGCGGGAAATTATATGGAGTAAATGAAGATTGATAATGAAGTATAACTGACCGAAGAAAAACGCCAGAAAATACTGAAAGTGAAGAAGGGTCCAGGTGATGTGAAAAGCCGGAAGGTGGTTTCATGCCCGAAACATTTCTCTAAATTCTGTTCATTCAAGCTTAATGTCTTGAAAGTAACGTAAAGCCACAAAAGAAGTGATAAAAAGATAATTAGAGGAAAAAATTCCGTAATAAGGATTTGGATTTTACAAGTAGGTTGTTGCTAGGTTAGACACTCTGCTGTGAAGTTCAGCGTACATGCTAACGTGAGTATGGTATGATGTCGTATCAAACGCAGGCATGTTATCTACCACCCAGGGGAATGCTTTAGAACACTCCGTCCAGACATGAGCCGACCCTGTTTCATAAAAGAAGAAATAAATGCTAAAGCTGCATCCTCTGGGATCCTGCCACTCAGTACGCCTCGAACTAGGAATGGCGCAGAGTGGATAGGGCTGCGTTAGCATCCAATGCACCGCATTACATTGCAGATGCTTGTGACGCAGAAACGCACGTAGTCAATTTCCGTGAAGGCATTAGCCGCGGCGATGTGCAGCAACCTGTGAGCTGGAAACTGCCGATATCAGTCGGAACTAATTGAAGAACACTGAGTGGGTTTTTGCTATCAAAGAATGGCGGAGTATATGGAGGGGGTAAATTTTGTTCCGATTATTAAATGCATGTCAGGTACAAAATCATGGGAAGACTTGTGGAATAATAAATTTTTAAATATATCAATGTTAAAAATGTGAGAGTCTTCAGAGTGATTGAGGTTAATGATTAATAAAATCAACGGATTTGGGCTTTACTTGATGGAACGATGAAATTCCCATGGTGAAACAAAACCCAGTACTGTTCCACTCACTTTTTATTACTAGCTGTCAACTAGTTTCGACGTCTATACCGTCATTATTAAGATTAATTTATCAAGACTAACGAGTTAGTCTTGATAATTTGTTACTAACTTGTTAGTCTTGATAATGACGGTATAGACGTCGAAACTAGTTGACAGCTAATAATAAAAAGTTTGTGGAACAATATTGGGTTTTGTTTCACCATGTCCGTGATTAAGTTTCGTCGAGTCTTCCCAAGATAAACAGATGAAAAAATTTGCAAATTATTCCAAATTAAATTCGAGGAAATCCTGTAAGTTAACCAATAACTTTATTTCCGTGTAGGGGGAACATTTCACATACCAGTAGGTGGTAATATACCCCAAATGTACATAATTCTGGAAACAACCCGTGGGCATGCTGTGTTTATGCGTGTGCGTCGAAAACAAAGAGAGACAGAGATATTTGGGGAAGGTCTGACAACACACAAAAAAAAAGACTGAAGAAGAAGGGAAGTCGCTAAAATCACATCCCCGGCGCAGGGGGTGCGGAAAGAGGTGTGGCAGGAAAAGGGATGAAGGATTCAGAGGGTTGAAAATGAAAGGGAATGATAAAGAGGGAGGGTAGGGAAATGAGAGGCTTCTGAAGGCAAGGGAGCAGTCGGAGAGTCTCTTTCTGGCTGACGCGATCCTCTGCGGTTGCGGAAAAAAATTCACTCGAAATTGGGGGGATTTCCAGGGGGGAACGTGGTCGGCAAGAACGGAGGGAAACCATTGGAGGAAAGAAGAAACAAGAGGAAAAGGCGACGTCAGTCGGTCCAGGGATGGAATCTTAGTTCCTCAATATAGCACCTCGCTTTGCGTTGATGTTGTTATTACAACACTACCGAAAAGAAAGCCGCATCAACAATGGCCTTCAGTGAATGCCTGCCTTTAATGATGTCCGGAATACTTGTATTTTATGGTATAGAGGCAATAAAAATCAATACAAGTTGAGTTACATATAAATCCTTTTTTCGTGATGCCCATGGTTAAAGGTAAACAATTTCAGCTGACTTAAATTTTATTTTCACTTTACTCACATTGAAGAATGTTTTCCATCAAGCGACATATTTTTGCTATGATTCAATTACTCACCTACTCACATATTCCTTCAGAAAGCGAATCGACGAACAAAAAATAACTGGAGTGTTTCTTATAGTAATTAAGGCATCCAAAAGATAAGGAACAATATTTATTTCATTCATTTTACGTATTCTTGAATATTTGCCATTGTTCCGTAAATGGGGAACTTGCATGAATTTTTTTTATTTCACAGGCAGACAGAAAATTATTTTCTGAATACAACAAAGGAAACCGCATGTATATCTGAATTTTCCTTCGCGAGATATTCAATGATAAATATAACGAATTTTAAAGCGCGGGAAAAACTCCCTCACCCCCCAAGCCACTGCCGACGAAGCCTCGATGACGTCAAACGTGCCTAAACATCACACGAAGCTATTTTGTGATTGTTTGTAATAGTTGCCAGCAGTTGTGAGAGCTTCGTTTGTTAGACGTGTTGATTATTTTCTATATAAAGATAAATATCCGACGATAGAGGCTCGGAAGCCCTCATATCTTGTATTATTTTTAATATTAATATCTGAGTAAGGGCATAAAATATAAAACTGGAGCAGTTAAACCAAAAATTTTATAATACCTAAATAACATCGTTGTAGGAGTCTGAGCCACGGCCTTTGGAAGGGGATATGTTAATTGTAAGTTGATGTTATCGGTGGCACATTATTCATTTAAGTATGTAATTAGAACGATTTTGATATTTACTAATGTCCGCCTAGCCTTTATATACAATAACTACATCCGTTTATTCGTAGGTACCGGAGAATTCGTCATTTAGGACTGCCTGTGCTTGTATTATGAGGTGAATTCCAGTCAATGCAACTTTTGCTCGCCGATTGGAGACATCTAGGAACATTTTTGTGCCAAAAATAGTGTTATTTTCAACGTGACATCTACAGTTAAGCTACTGCTAATAATCACAGTGCCAGTGGTTGTAATGCACAAAGTTTGACAAGGTTGAAAAACATCGGCCAAGAGTTATCAGTCTTCCAGCGTGATTTAATTGTAGGTATAAAGTGCAATTACGCTATCGATAAATGTCTAACAGTAGTGTAAAAATTGTCAGTGACGTCTTAACCTCCGTTGTTCACTGTAGATATGCCATTTCACGATCAAGCTATTGAAATAAAAACTGTGTGTGAAGTTTGTTATTCCATTATTTCGACGAATAGTAGTGAGAAAAGTCACCTGTGTCACTTATGTGGGCTTATTTTAGGCTTTAAATCAGTGAATAAATAGTTGTTTTCAGCATAACGAGCTCTGTTATTACAAGTTGTACGTGATGAATATTCGAGAATGTAGAATCGTAAGATAGAATCTCGTAAGATTGGTAGTGACTTCCAGTTTTTGATAATTGTATTTCCCTATTTCCCTCTATATTTTTATGGTATATGCTGGTATATTGTTTATGGATTTACCTATATTATTGAAATAGGTTTTAGCTGGTGTGTGTGTTGGCAGCGGAACCGATTCGCGATCTCACATGTGAATTGCGTGCAGACTGTTTTGCTGTGAATTCGTACCGTAGGAAATATAGGACTACCTTCTCGCTAATACGGCGTTGCCAAATTCAACAGCACAGCTTACTCTAATGTCAAAAGCACAGATTACGATCGTTATCCCCCAGTATAACAATTTTCTTTTACAACTCGATTTGCCGCCGACGTATGCCAATAATTTGTCATAACAAATTCCATGAGGGTCGTGGCATCAATTTTTGGTGTCCTAAAAAAAAGAGTGGTGTCCTAAAAAAAAAGGGTGGTGTCCTAACACCCCATGCTACACGCCTTTTAGGCGGCTTGCGGGGTATTATGTAGATGTAGATGAATTTCAGGTCTACTATTCGAACGAGCGGCAACGTTATCATCCATTTATCTGATAACTAAAACATAAGAGGTGAAACGCTTGTCCTTCATCCTCCCGATGTCGCATTATTATTATACCAAGTAATAATTGAGGCATAATAGCAATAGGAAAACTTTCCTAAGAATAACAGAACAAAATAAAGTGGCGATGAGTGGCTTAATACTCCCTCAAAACAAATTTTACCGCATGCGCTCAGCGTATTTCCCAACTCCCTACCGTTGTTTAGGCACCTATGACGTCACGCCTGACCTCGGCAACGCTCGGGTGTCTTCGCTCAGTGGTCGGCTCAGATAAATTTTTCTCGATTTTAAATGCAATTTTTTTTTATTTCTTTTGATGTTGAATGGAGAAACTAAAGGTGTTTTTGCGAGATAATATACCCATTTTACTTGCTAAAAATATTTTTAAAACAATCGACGACCCATGCAAGTTCCTCATTGTCATGACGCAAGAAAGTCAAGCCATATTTGAGAAGCCAAATTTTTGATCTTACATTTCATTTTTGCGAATAAAACTATTTTAAGGATCCAAAAAATTAAAATAAGGATTTGAAAAGAAATAAACTTATGCATAAAAATATGGCATTTACGTTACAACATAACTTTTTCTAATCTCTGGCTCATAATTTAGGTTTTAGTACACTTCCTTCTTGCATCCAATTATTTGAGGTACTAAGTACAACCAATCATGTCAATAAAGTTGAGTCTAAGCAAGACTTTTGCGCAAACCTGGAACATGTCCACCTCAATGGTCCACAACCAGCGCTCCTGCCACCGTAAAAGCAATACTACATTGTCGAATAAATCATCAAGAGGGTTCCACACATATACATGAAATGCGGAAAATAGTAGAATGATGTAGAAAATCACTTAAAATATTTCCAAAATTTTTTTATGGCATTACAACTAGCGAAGATTAAAAATAGCTAACACAGTTAGCCCTCCCACATTTTTGGAGACAAAGTATTAGTACTCAAAGATATTGAACATAGCCAGTGATTTTTTTTATTTCTTTCAACGACCATACATTTATGTCTGTCTATATTTCAACGTTAAGGAGGCATAAATCCGAAAAAAAATTTCCACTGTAAAAAAAAATTCGGCCGAGTTTTCACAAATTATTGAAAAAGAATATTTTTGGCGAATCTGGAGGTCGGGTCAACCAATCCAGAAAGGCCCTGAAAAAGAAAAAGGAGACGATAGTGTAATGAAGAGCGACAGTAACAGTGCCTGACCGGAATGGAAGGAGCTGTCTCCCGTGGAAGGGTGCTCTACTCGGGGGAGGGGGGAGAGACATGACACACAGGGGATGAAGAGAGTAGGACGGACGGGTGCGTTTCGGGGAGACTGCATTCTGGTGCCACGTGCGCAAAAATTGATCCCAGGACAAAGGAGGTCTACGGAGACGGAAGAGGCGAGATTGACCCCGCACGCATAGTAGCCGGAATCATGCACGGATGTGCTGTGGCGACTGGCCCATTAACTGTCGTCGGCAATGCTACTGGAGTCGGGGTTTTCGGTCCGGAAGAGGAGGAGAGAAGGGAGCGGCTGCACTGGGATTTTGGCGGACGTTTGTTGGGTCGCGGACTGTAAGTGGGTGAGAGAAGTATGCGAATTAGGATTCCGTGCGCTGCCGAGTGTGGTGGGCACGTGACAGGGCGGTGCGGAATGATTCATTCCATTGTTCGCTGATCCACTCGATATATAACGGCGCTTACCCTTCACTTGGCTCCCGATCGCGGTCCATGGCATTGCAAATTTCGGCGCGGAACATTCCCGGGGGATTAGTCACGCAGTGGCCTGTCACCGACAGCGATTGACTGTTGCCATTCGATACGACGGCAGTCATTTACGTTGTTTGGGTGGACGGAAAAAACGCGGGGAGACAAAAATACAGCCTGCACATGTTTTTAAAGAATCCAAATCCTCTTTGTTAGTTTTTTTTTCCTTTTTCAAGCTCTTACTCGCTCCGCTATATGCCATCCACAAACTTTTATTTTCACGTGCTCTTCAAGGATGCCATATGCGTCAAAATTGCAAATTTATAATAAAGGTAGTTACAAATAATTTATCAAGGATGAATACACACAGCGGGATTTTCACCGATGATTCACATAAAATAATGCATAAAAGCATAGTACAAGGTTTTAATTCCCATGAACTTCGCTTGAGAAGGCATCACGTCGATAGTAAAGTATTTTAGCTACGTAAAAACTGTTTTGTTTTCTACCATCTGTCTTCATTTAAATTATGACGCCACAACTTGATATTGTCTTGAGTTACGTTCAAGACTGATTAAAATAGAGTAAGGTACGATAAAAACTTGCATATTTATCATGAGAATCATTTCATTATTACCACGAGTCTGATGACATAGTTCTGATAAAAGCCTCCATAAAACCTTCTCTGGAGACTTAATATTTCAAGCAAATTCTATTCTAGCCAATCAAATACGTCGAACCATTTAAAGCACTTTTGGCCATTGTTCATGACAAACTAAACTATCAAGCACTAAAGATGAACAGGGTATTTACCAGAATATACAACCTTCCACTGAAGATGCCACGGAAATGTGAGCATGAGTAGCTAATATTGATATTAATTTTTTTAGTCATAAGAAACATTAATTTTTGGGTCAACATGGAACTAGAATACTATTTAATCCGTATCATCATAATTTTTATATCATTTTTCCAATGATAATTCGTCCTAATTTCATACTGATTACGTCCTACACTGCTTATGAATTACGGATATAACATTTCATGTTCTATCAGAAATCAGTCTTTATGACATGTACGCATTAATTACCGTTTTAAATAAAAGTTAGTACATGGCTAACGGATATATTTTAAGCATGAAGTTAATCCATAAAAGTTATGTGATTGATTTTAACCACTAAAATAAAAATTTTTCTTGTCCCTCAAAATTAAATAAGTACACATTAACGAAATTTCGATATGAATTATTGTAAAAACGATAAATGGAAAAAACATTTTGGTTAGAAAGGTAAATTGACTGAAAATGGTGAAGTCAGTACCATTTAACTAAGATAAAGTCAGGGAGTTGGTTGTTGAAGAAGGAAGAAAAAGTAGGCAATACATGTGAGAGAGGAGCTTTCGTCTTCTGTCAATTGATAAGGTATGGCAAAAGAAGGAGGGCGAGAAAGAAAATCGGTGAATTTGAGTCACAACCTGGATCGTGGAAAGCGTAAGAGAGGAGAAAAAGAGGAAACAGTAGGTGGAGAACAAAGGGAAAGCGGATTTATAAGAGGAAATATTAATGAAGCAAAGAGGCAAGAAATTAGGCTAGTAATAAAATAAGCCAATAAAAGCCAAAAAAAAGTAAAAAATAAGCCAAATGCGAGTAGCGATTACGAGACGGAATTGCACCGTTTTCCAACGGCCCTCCGTGGTTCTCGCGAGAATTCTGCTGAACAGGGCTGACTGGAACCCTTTTGAATGAAAAACTAAGCTGCGCAAGAATTAGAAGAGATAAGCGACTTTCACGAAAATCTATATATATAAAAGAAAGTCGAAAATCGTGTTAGTTAGAACACTTATAACTCGAGAACGGCTGCACCGATTTCAATGAGATTTGGTTCTTTGGATTCGACTCAGGCGGGGTTAACATATAGGCCATTAAAAAAAGGATACTTTCACAAAAAAAAATCATCTCTTTCCTATGGGCATGCTTTTAGGAGTTATAGTAACACAACAATTGATAAGTCGGTCAAAACTACAAATTAAATAATTTGTTTTGTTTTTACCACTTTAATAACTGAATTTAGTAACAATATAACATTTTAATTACTAAATATATTCAAAATATTAATTAAAATGAAATTACATTTTTTAAATTTAATTCGAGCTGATTGTAAGCCCAGCCGCGGCCCAGCTCGAGTTGACACTTCACTACCGTGTTTGTAAACAAATCTCCAAGCAATTGTTGACAAACGGTAATGTCCGTGTTCCTGTCGAGGAATCGAGTAGTTTTAACTCATTTCCTTGGAATGATTGCAAATTAGTTTCAGTGAGCTCTTCAACAAAGAGTTCCAGAATATGATTGATCACCAAAAGAATCAAAGATGGTTGATTTAGCGAGCAAGAACGAAGATGTGGATGACTAAAACGAGGTAAATTCAAATAGTTCGTACTTTGCATGGATTCGAATCTTGAATGTGTAACAAACGAAGACGAAATCACCAACTATCTATCTGAATATTTTAAGTCCTTGGGCGTACCTGGCTTACCAAGGCACGATTTACAGAGAAATGTAGTTTCTGTGCTCATGATCTTTCGAAGCCTAAACCAACCATAACTATCCAACGGAACGTGTTTGATCATTAAAAAAATTGGTGATGAATGTGATTCACGCAACTTTACTCAAAGGAAAATTCAAAGGTTAAGAAGTCCTCATTCCGTAGATTCCATGATCTCAACTCATATGCCCTTTTGAGCTTAAACATATCCAATTTACAATTCGTGTTGCATTCGTGATAACGATTAAAAAATCGCATGGTCATTCTTTCAGTTTTTGTGTTGTTTGTGCTCATGTGCTAATGAAAACCCATGATTTTCTCATGGTCAATTTAGCGTGCTATGTTCACGAGTCGATAAACCATCCTCTGTATTTCTTCCTTCGCTTCAAGTGCGTAGCTAGGATAGGGGGTTTTGGGCGCAGCTAATACCACGGGTCTGTAGGGTATAAAAAACTCGCTAAGGTAAGCGGGAAGTGTGGGGGCACTTCCCCCAGACATTTTTTAAGATAATTGGTTCAAAATAGTGGGTTTTGTGGCTGTGTGAATAGTTAAATATGTTTTGTTTGTTAGTCATCCGTCCCCCAAATATTAATAACAAAATCTTTCATAAAAAAATTCTCTAAGCTCTTGGGGGGGGGGGGGGGTTTATCCCCCAAAACCTCCCCTCGCTGCGTCACTGCTTTGCTTCACTATATTTATTTAGCTTCATCCGCTTCATCTTGCGTCTGATATCAAAACAAAAACTGTTGTTTCTCGGAAGGTGCTTGACGCAAGACATTAAACCCGAATGTGTAGGGCTCACCGTGATGCGTTTACGCATGCAGTACGTTTGCGCAGTGCATTTTTTCCAAACAAAGATACTAAAACTGGCGCGCCTTAAGTCATTTAATGCGAATGCTGCTTCATAGGGGCTTTTCTTGCACGATTTTGAGCATCAGTCAAGCGTCGGTCTGGGGTCGGTCTGGGGTCTGCCCCCTGAATGGGCCAAGTGTATGCAACAGACTTGGACCTAAAAACATTTTTTTACAGCTAATAACGCAAATAGCCAACAACTGAATGCGTATAATTTTCATTTCATGAACTGCTTTATTAAACCACAATGCCCAAAATTTCTTAAGCTAAAACGTAAGAAAATTTGTTGAAAAAAATCCACGTAAACGTGCTCCGATTCACCCTATGTAGATTCAATAAAGAAAATGTCTTTCTGACAAGCAATTTTGGTACTCATTTACGTAGTTTTATTGAATTTGTATCCTTATTTTATTATAAAAAATTAAACATGATTAAAAACTATACAGCCGCTCTTGATTTATAAATGGTGTAAGTAAACTGTAAGTTCATTGATTGTTAGGCGGTACGAAGTTCGCCGGGTCAGCTAGTCTATATATATAAAAGAATTCTATATATATAAAAGAAAGTCGAAAATCGTGTTAGTTAGAACACTTATAACTCGAGAACGGCTGCACCGATTTCAATGAGATTTGGTTCTTTGGATACGTCTCAGGCGGAGTTAACATATAGGCTATTAAAAAAAGGATTATTTCACAAAAAAAATTCATCTCTTTCCTATGGACATGCTTTTAGGAGTTATAGTAACACAACAATTGATAAGTGGGTCAAAACTACAAATTAAATAATTTGTTTTGCTTTTACCACTTTAATAACAGAATTTAGTAACAATATAACATTTTAATTACTAAATATATTCAAAATATTAATTAAATTGAAATTACACAGTACATAAATTACATTCGAGCTAATTGTAAGCCCAGCCGTGGCCAAGCTCGAGTTGACACTTCACTACCGTGTTTGTAAACAAATCTCCAAGCAATTGTTGACAAACGGTAATGTCCGTGTTCCTGTCGAGGAATCGAGTAGTTTTAACTCATTTCCTTGGAATGATTGCAAATTAGTTTCAGTGAGCTCATCAACAAAGAGTTCCAGAATATGATTGATCACCAAAAGAATCAAAGATGGTTGATTTAGCGAGCAAGAACGAAGATGCGGATGACTAAAACGAGGTAAATTCAAATAGTTCGTACTCTGCATGAATTCTAATCTTCTAAATGTGTAACAAACGAAGACGAAATCACCAACTACCTATCTGAATATTTTAAATCCTTGGACATACCTAGCTTACCAAGGCACGATTTACAGAAAAATGTAGTTTCTGTGTTCATGATCTTTCGAAGCCTAAACCAACCATAACTATCCAACGGAACGTGTTTGGCGATTAAAATAATTGGTAATGAATGTGATTCACGCAACTTACTCAAAGAAAAATTCAAAGGTGAGGAAGTCCTTATTCCGTAGATTCCATTATCTCAACTCATATGCCCTTTTGAGATTAAACGTATTCAATTTCCAATTCGTGTTGCATTCGTGATAACGATTAAAAAATCGCATGGTCAGTCTTTCAGTTTTTGTGTTGTTTGTGCTCATGTGCTAATGAAAACCCATGATTTTCTCATGGTCAATTTAACGTGCTATGTTCACGAGTCGATAAACCATCCTCTGTATTTCTTCCTTCGCTTCAAGTGCGTAGCTAGGATAGGGGGTTTTGGGCGCAGCTAATACCACGGGTCTGTAGGGTATAGAAAACTCGCTAAGGTAAGCGGGAAGTGTGGGGGCACTTCCCCCAGATATTTTTTAAGATAAATGGTTCAAATTAGTGGGTTTTGCGTCCGTGCGAATAGTTAAATATGTTTTGTTTGTTAGTCATCCGTCCCCCTAATATTAATAACAAAATCTTTCATAAAAAAATTCTCTAAGCTCTTGGGGGGGTTATCCCCCAAAACCTCCCCTCGCTGCGTCACTGCTTTGCTTCACTATGTTTATTTAGCTTCATCCGCTTCATCTTGCGCCTGATAACAAAACAAAAACTGTTGTTTATCAGAAGGTGCTTGACGCAAGAAATTAAACCCGAATGTGTAGAGCTCACCGTGGTGCGTTTACGCATGCAGTACGTTTACGCAGTGCATTTTTTTCAAACAGAGATACTAAAACTGGCGCGCCTTAAGTCATTTAATGCGAATGCTGCCTCATAGGGGCTCTTCTTGCACGATTTTGAGCATCAGTCAAGCGTCGGTCTGGGGTTGTGTCAACCTCCCCCCTGAATGGGCCAAGTGTATGCAACAGACTTGGACCTAAAAAAATTTTTTTACAGCTAATAACACAAATAGCCAACAACTGAATGCGTATAATTTTTATTTAATGAACTGCTTTATTAAACCACAATGCCCAAAATTTCTTAAGCTAAAACGTAAGAAAATTTGCTGAAAAATATCCGCGAAGACGTGCTCCGATCCACCCTATATAGATTCAATAAAGAAAATTTCCTTCTGACAAGCAATTTTGGTACTGATTTACGTAGTTTAATTGAATTTGTATCCTCATTTCATTATAATAATTTAAACATGATTAAAAACGATACAGCCGCTCTTGATTCATAAATGGTGTAAGTAAACTTTAAGTTCATTGATTGTTAGGCGATACGAAGTTCGCCGGGTCAGCTAGTATTGTATAAAGGTAAAAGCCAAGGCGAAGTCAGTGGAAGGTTTAGACACACAAGAAAAGAGATTGTATACCTATTAGACTTTATTCATAGAAGCGCCCTATGACAGGAGTAATTTTGCTCTTGGCTATTTCATAACGAATCATTTCGCACACGATTCGGGTCACAACGCCAGAAGTTATCACCAGTAACGACTTCGCTCATTTCTGAAATCGAATTGGGCCACAAACTTTTCAAGCCAGACTAAATTTGCGCTATATATTGTTGACGTTAAATTTCATTAAAAATTATCATTCATTCAGATGAGATGACTTTTAAGTACTTTAAAAGAGTAAATGTGTATTACAAAACTAAAACATAAAGAGCATATTTTGTTTTGGAAGAATTGGCGCTGAAATGGCAGGGCAAAATGTGGACCTTCTAATGATAAATAAAGCTATCCAAGACTGCTTTAACGAGAATAAATAGTGATAGCGGGAAACCTCGTAACCGAAAAGGGACTAAAATATGATATTCTGGGTGAACAAAGTTTTAAAAAACCTTATTGCGATACAATCATCGCTGTACAAAAATACGTATTTGAGCGTCTTTATGTTACCTTCTTTATATTTGAGTGTGCATAAGAAGCAGAAACAGTATAGCACCAAAGAACACCATTAAACATTTAATATGGTGACCATTTCAAACTACCAAAGCTGCATTTTTCACAGCGAATGTTATCTGCTGTGTTATAGGAGCCAGAGATGTGATTAATCCTAAGATTTCTTTGATGCCATTAGGTCAACCAAGGAACAAACTTTATTGCCATGAACTGCGATGGGTATAGGAAACTGGAATTTGAAAACTAATTTGTCATTTCAGGAAATAACACCAACATTTTTTTAACGATCTACGGAATTTCGCTAATCATAAAGCAAGGAATTACGGCTGAGACATCCGAGAGATTTGAAAGTGATGATTTATTCCGTTCATATTTTAACTATTGGTCACGTAGAGCATGTTTTAAAAAAACTAATGAACATAAAACATCCGAAAAAATGCCAACAATTGAACATAAAAAAATGTACTTTTGTAAAATTTTGCAAATATAGGATTTATAGGCTACCATCATGAATGAAGCGGAGAATACAACAATATCTCTCATCATAACTTCCATTTATTTCATTCACGCCATTACCTTCCATTTCAGTGAGTTACGGCTTTTCAAAGAGCACTTCCACATTTCAGCTAAATTAACGATCCTTTTTCTCATACTACTCTTTCCGAAGTCAATTAGTCGAGCAGCTTCATTAATGACGGAAATGTAAAACAACCTCCGCTAAAAAGACTTCCCTCGTCATTTGAGAGTGACTTAAGTGCATTGGCTGCTTAATTTTTAAAACTTCTATATTAAAATTATTTATTTACTTTACTATGAAGAAAGAGAGCCAAAAAACATATAAGACGCCAAATTTTATGATGCAATGCAAGAAAATCATTCGAGGTTGAGCTAGCTATTTACATTTATCAATGCCATTTTCATTAATAAGGCGATGATTCTGATAAAATTTTCGATACTTAAAAAAAGGTCTTAGCTTGTGGTTACTAATATTTTTAAAACTAAGAAAAACTATTTACACCGTCTGAAAATGTTGAACCTAAAAAATCATGGAAATTTTTAAATCATCGATTTAAAATTTTTAAATTTCAAATTAAAAATCAGGAAGAAAACTGATAACATTTTTAAATTTTCTTTATGTCTGATGATAGCTACTGAAATCGGCAGCATGAAATAATAAAACTATATATTCAAATAGACTGTCACTTTGATAATTTTCACATTTATCTTGGCGGGATTAAGACTTCGGCAACTGATAAAATAGTCTTTACTTAAAATTGCCCTTTGAAAAATATATCGCGATAAGAAGAGAAAAAAGTGTATAATAAGTAACAGAGTACCGAGAAAGTTATTTTTCAGAAGGGGCCTCTTACATCACCTTAGTATATCAACTTATGTTGTATTTTATGGTAGTAGAAGTTGGAGATGATCAAAAATATGAATACATATATCTTAGCTGTGAAATCCACTCTTAACTAATTTTTTAACCGTCAACATTATCAAAAAAGTAGCCTCTCACAATTTTTTTGCATATTTGGAATAAAGCTGAAAATATTTTATAAATATAAACATGCTAATATCAATTGAGGCGGTGAGAAGCCGATGGGTACAAGTTATTTTTTCTCAACATAATCAGGTGAATGGATTTTTAGAAGAAATACAAAATCTTGGTTGCCATTGGATACGAGGCTCTGCTGTATGCTGAGAATCAGTGGAAAATCAAGTGTCCTACCAAATATATTACGGATCTCATTTGTTTTCTATGCCTAATTTCTGTACCTAACTCAGTGTAGAAAATAGAAATCACTTGTACCCTTTGGCTTCACACCCATTCAATTTCAATATGTGCCGAAAGAGAAGGACAGTTTGTTTACTTTTACTATTTGGGGACCAAATAATAAAAATATATGCCTGCAATGAAGAAACATAAAATACTGAAAGATTCAAGTTCTTCCATGGAAAAAATAATAGGGAAAACACTTCGGCAGATGGAATGAAATGAAAACAACAAGTGAGCAGTGTAAACGTGGGCATTAGATCGAGATAAGTTGGAAGTACTCGAGAGGGAAGAGGGTGCTACTTATGGATGAGGAGCGGAGACTCTCGTTTGAAGAGGATTACCACACATCACCCAACGCACGCTTGCGAAATGTGCCCAGTTTTATTTTTATCCTCTGATGCCCCGGGGTGAGCAGCTCTGTAAGCGAACGAAACCTGTGAGTATTTGGGAGGCCGATCCCCATTTCTTTCCCATCACTCATCCTCTTGTCACTATTTGGCTAGCTCTTTTCCTTAGCCGATCCCTACTGGTGGAGGAAATACTTTCTTACCCAGTAAGAGGATTAACAGCCCCTTAGGGGATGAGGATGGTATCGAAAGTAGTTCAGGTCGATAGTATTTTCATTGCAAACACCACCAGGGGTCATCTAGGCGAACATATATTGCCCTTCACCACCAACAAAGGAATCCATCATCTTTTTCTTTCCCGATTACCACCACCTGCGATCCTCTATTTTTTCACCCCTGAAAATACCATCTCTTCCGACCAATTCCTTTTCGCCTCTCATAATTCTTCCGGTCTTCACTAACTCTTCCCTCTTGTGTGTCTGATTACCCCCTCCCCTCCCTTCTAGCCTCTCCTCCGCCCCTTTCCACCCTCAGCCCACATTTATTCTCTTTCACTCGCTCCGATGTAATTGCTTTCACTTTCTCTCGTCGCGCTCCAAACGATCGGAAAGCATGTCATGCCCTCCCTCATCCTGTTGTGCCTGGGAAGCAAAACGGGACGAGAATGCCAATAAGCTCGGAATTTTTGCATCGGCTTAAAGATAACTTTCTTATGTAGTTATGTCATTTAAAAATGGCAGTCACTTTCAAATGTGGGGGTAAAAATAGGGACAGTTATATTAGTTTCGCGGCTTGAGCGACGTGCATTTGCGCAAATTCAAATTCACGAAATTTCACTGTGGAAAGAATGTTTCAAATGCAAATCAATATTGATTAAACCATTACCTCATCTAAGTTATCTCAAAGGCTTCTCAGGAGTCACTATTATCTGATTAATATGTTTGCATGTTCACACCCGTAAATTCTGCACGTCCTATGGTCAAATAATTAACAAATTTTAACTGCCCGGTATAAGTATGATTAATTATTTATTTCTACTTAAAGTGCCCAGTCTGAACACCCCGCCTGTTTCAATCTCATCGCTTTCGCGAGGTAGAATAAAATATAAGGACATGGTGATATCTTTTTTTAATATTAGTATCGCAATGCTTTAATTGTTAACTTTAAAGAGCATTTTTTTATTTTTAAAATATATTAAAATATATCAATAAAATTTTAATAAAATTAAAAATTACCATTAAATTATCAATGGTCAGACATTCATCCCATAATTATCTAATTTAAAAACCTAGTGTAATATTTTGATAAGTATGATGACAGAATTATCATACTTACGGAAAAAAGGAAAATTTATACTTAATGCCAGGTAATATTAGACTGTATGAGAGGGCGCTGGAAAAGATACGACTCCATGAAAATAAGTTTCAAAATATTTCCAGTAAAACAAAATTCTTCGTTATGAGATTCCGTCGCAGCCACCATTCCGGTCAATCTGCTTAGATGTCCTCATATCGAACCGAACCAACTAATGCCCCTTGTGGGTATCGAAGATGCTTCTCAAATTTTTATATACCTACCCTTGTCACAGAAGCTTTCCTTAGCATTGAAAAACCCGGTAAGATATTTACGAGAATTCAGTGAATTTATCGTCTTCTATCTTATGCGACTACCTTCTAGAGTCAGGCAGTCGGTAAGGTATGGCGAATAAGGTGCTTAAGAGCTTATTATAGTAAGGGAGAACGATTCATGATAAGAATTTGTTCGGGCCCACGTTGGGAATTGAAGATGATCCGGATTAACTCGATGACAGGGCAGAGGCTAAAAGGTTTACTCATAGCGGGCTCTCGACCGTGAGACCCGGATCAAGGGCCGTCAGTGCGCGGGAAGGGTGGGATGGTGAATGGGTGGGCCGCCATGGGTCTTCGGGGAGCGGGCGGTGCGACTAGAGAAGGGAGAGAGATGGAGGAGGAGTTAAGTCTGCAGCGTGATAGAGTGAAGGGCAAGACATATTATATACTCTCCTCATTTGAGGTCGTAAAACATCGCGCCTCAAGTAACTTTTATTTTTCAAGGAAGTTCAAAGGAATAAATATTTTTATACACAATTTAAACCCTCATAATTTTCTCACGGAATATTTTCATACCCCTCGTTTGATAAATCTCTTCAACTGATATATTTTCCATCTTTCAGATCGGATTTGATATAAAGAACATTTATTATCAGAGAGGAATCACACAGAATTTTATTTCAACAATTGTGTGTGATTCCCCTCTGTGCACCAAAGTTTCACCGTTCGCAACTATTCTTCACTGCATTAGTAATTTATTTTTTACCTCACAGTGACCATTGAATTTCTTTTGTCTGAATTGTTCCCTGCAAAGTATTTATGATCCGTATAACAGCTATTTTACTTCTATTCTTTGAAAGCGAAGCCCGCTCCCTCATTTCATCTAAAATGCAAAATTCCATTAAGCACCAACATAATTAGAAAATGCCTCAAAAGAGAGAGATGGAGAAAGATAATATATACGTAACGTAAATTGTTTATAGACGTTATAAAAATATAAATTGATTTCATTGCCCATTCATCAGGTTTTGCCGAGAAATATTTCGCTGAAAAATAACGGCAAACTGGGAATAAAAGCAATATCCAGACTGTCCCTTTATAAATACCATGTGATATGCATTTATGTAAGTGAAGAAGTGCTAAATCTCTTTCTGATAACAAAAGAGATCTGTAGATAGAATTCGTTCGATAAATGACATCAAAAAGTTCAGTTGAATTAATAAAATCAGCAGAAATTCCGAATGAAGTGAAAAATTTCACACTTAAAAATAAAGCCGTTAAAAAACTGAAGCTCCCTGGGATTATCATTACAATAACTCCAAATAATGAGGAATGGAATCTATTTATCAAAAGAATGTCTCGTATTTTCAGGGAAGCTTTATTATTATTTATATTTATATTATATATTTATTGTTACTATGCTTTTCCTTTCTTGGGAACATAGAAAATAAGAGAGAAAATTTCCATCCGAAGCTTTTTTCAAATTTTCTTAATATCTCCGTAAACCTCGTTCATATTTTCCTGGCACTCGATACATGACCAATAATTTTTGTATATAGATTTTTGTTTGCGTTTAAAAATTTAGATATTTTACCAATTGTAGCGAGAGGGCAATGCGTATTGAAAACTCTTTTTCAATCGCAGATCCTTTCCCAGGTACATTTGCAAGCAAATTCATTAATGCTAGACTCCCTCCGTCAGAATAAAGTTGATAAAAGGACGCAAACCTCACGCTTGACTGTTCTTTATTTTGATGTCAGATTGCTTGCTCAAATACTTGACAATATCTTTGAAATTTGCAGGATATTTTAAGGCTTGTTCAACTTTTTTGCGTACCAAATTTGAAAACGTTTTGCTTGCTATTTCTCAAATACAGCAATATTATGCATTCTCTGTAAATTCCATGATGAAAGCGTAAGTTTTAAAGGGGTTATGAATAGACAAAAATATTAAATACTACTTCGGGAGGAAATACGCGAATTCTAAAGGAAGAGCTTGGTTCCTGCATTAATAAATGAATATATCATAGGACAACATGAAAAATCTCCTTTGAGAAAAGCTACACATAAGAATATTTTATATTTTTTACTAAATTAATCCTCGATATTATTGATGTCTCCACCTACACAGGCAGTACTCAGAAGTAGTGTTAAGTCCTGCTGACTACCTGCAGAGCTACGAAGGTTTTAAAAAATAGCATTAATCTAAATAAAAAAATCCTCTTGCATCGAAATAACAGATTAATCCAGCCGCACTGGCGAAACTGGGAAGATTGAAGATATTACGGTATAACAAGGAGGAAGAATGAAGGGGGAGGAAATGAAAAGGGGTTTAGGGGAGGTGGTGCGGGAGATGCAGCGGTGAAATGGGGGATGAAAATAGACTATCAGGCGCGTATCCTGACGTCCACGCGCACGCGTGTCCTTTGGTAGCGTGAGTCAGAGAGGCTGAAGCGTTGAACAAGCATCCGTTTTGGCAGTAGAAGGAGAAGAGTAAATTTGGATGAACGTGAAAAAAAAGACACTGAACATCTCATTGCACTCTCAAGTTGGTAGTCCTTTTTAATAAGGTCTCACTGCTAACATGTGATTCAAAACATATGAGATTTCTTCTTTTACTTTTTGGAAATTTTGTTTAAAAATAAAACTGTATTCCTGGGCACATTGTAAAGGGTTGCATACGACTGCTTATTTTCAAGAACACGACATTTCAAGCTATTCTAAGTTTTATTTCAATTACAGCATAATTTTTCTAGCTGATAGCTTAGACTTTTGTATCGTGGTGTGCTTATATTATACCAGTATTTACAAATTAAAATTTACATTGCAGTTTTATCGACATAATAATCCAAAATAAAGGAATTTTCATGAGAGGTCTTAACAGGTGTATTGGGGTTTAACGTGGATTGCATATCAACTAGATCGTTTTCGGTAGTGCAATAATAAGGAATTAAAGCGAAAAAAAACCTAAAAACCGTATAATTTATATATTACAAGTTATAATTTCATTTTTTATTTAAACTCGCTAATGTTTGGCGGAGTGGTCCTCGTCGGTGGCATTGAAAGCATAGGTTGAGAATGTAACAATTCCTAGAAGATAAAAAAAATTTTCAGTGACACCCATTTATAACTATATCATTCCCAGAAAAATTCCTTTCGGCCAAAGTTTGTTGGAACCAATGTGCAGTCATTTAAGCTCATCGGAGAGAACGGTAGCAAGTTGTATACTCCCCCTTGCCGCTAATAGATAACATGAGTCTAGAATCTACTGGATTCTGAGTGAATTTGAAACGTACTATTTAGAATATTTTATCAGTTTTCTGACCTAAACTATAAGCTTAAAATAAAATCACCTCGCACAACATAAATTTTAGCATTTTTAGATTTTAGCTCTTTTAGATGTTATGACGGATGATTAAGACATCATAAGAGTGGATATTTGATGTTGCAGGTGATGATAGTAAACTTTGAAAAAACGAAGTGAGAAGTTAATGGAATTTTGAGTAAGAAGTTAATGGAATCCATGCAAAAAGGGAAATGGTAAGCTAATATATGTAGCTGTTTTTCTTTCGATGAATTAAAGGGGGAAATAGTAACTGATCCGGAGAAACAAACAGCGCCAAAGATTTGCGCTTAGAATTTTAATGAACCCAGCTTTTAAAAAAAAAGTACCTTATCCGGTAATAGATTACAAATTAATGACTATTTTTAAAAAAATGCTGTATTTGTAATGCTTAGTTCCCTTGGTCTATACGCTCGTGTAATTTGTGGCGAAAATCCCGCGACTCCGAAATAAATAAGGTTCCCCCGACCCATATCACTCTGATTTGCCAACGCGCTGCCTTCTAATCTCCTAGCAAAGGCTAGTGCAAGAGACCTCAGGAAAATAGGTTAACGTAGTACAGGCTGGAGGAATTAGAGGACTAGGAAGAATCAGAGTGACGTTAACGGGCGACCAATTCTATACGGTTGGATGGGATTCCCTTCGAGGTGGCGGCAGCTACGGGGGAGTGCGTCACTGGGGATTCATTTGGGAAGCTTTTTGAAGGGACGAGTGGAATAGATAGGAATGAAGATAGCTGTGTATGCGGAAGGATGGGGAGAGGAAGTGTATGGCAATGCACGTCGAGAGAGGACGCTGCAGAGAATAAAGTAGAGAGATCAACGAGTGAGAAGGAGCGGCAGTTGAGTGCCGACTTCTATTTCGGGTGCAGCGCAAGGGCTTAATAGCAAGGAAATGTCACCCTAAACCACTGCCCCTGCATTCACCAATTAAGCGCCTAAATATTAACGCTGTGCTGTAGATTTTTGGAGAAGGACAAGTTGCATCCCAATCCATAGCTCGAGTAATATTTTTTCCTCCTTTAAATGACACCCTCCATCAAGAGCTAAAGCCCGAAAATAATTTATTATGCCTCATAAATCATTTCCCAGTAGGCTTCCGCGGAGATTATGACGATATGCCGCGATTATTCCGGGTTTCCTCAGCGTTTATTCATTTTACTGGACAATATTTCGCCAACGTTCCAGTTAGCTTCTCAAGGCCAACTGAAGTGTCAATGCATACCCTTTTTACCCGTTATATATTCCTGTTTGGAGCCTATTTTGTGGAGGTGTACCCTGATTGGTCTATATCTTGGAACACCTACATCCTACCTTCGATGGTACCACGGAAAAGATCGCGAGATCCCTCCAGAAACACAACATCATGACCAGGCTCAAATGCCTCACCAAGATGGCGAATATCCTCGTCAATACGAAAGATCACCACCCTAAAGACATCTGCGGAGGAGTAAACCAGATTAAATGCAGCTACAGTGATTCCTAAGTCGGTGAGACATCAAGAGTACTGAAATGCAGAGTTCAAGAGCAAAGAAGGGTCGTAAGAAATGGTCAATTCAGCCAGTCAGCGGTGGCGGAACACCAATGGAGTGGGGCGATCCACAACATTGATTTCGACCACGCCTCTCTATTGAATAAAGAAGGCCGCGACTATCCAAGGATCATTAGGGAGGCAATTGAAATCACCAAAACACCCAAGAACTTCAACCACGTAGACGGCTACACTCTCTCCAGCGCGTGGAAACGGGTCTTCAAAGATCTCGACACATCAGGGCACACCTCCATAAAATAGGCGCCAAACAGGGGAATTTAAAGGGGAAAAATCCTGCATCGACTCTTCAGAGGACCTGGGGAAGCCAACGGGAACGTTGGCGAAATATTATCCAGCAAAATGGATAAACGCGAAGGAAACCCGGAAGAATCGCTGCCTATCATCATAAATTATGTATTATACCTCACATAAAATTTCTGATTCGGAAGCAATAAAACTCTGCAATGTTCGTTCATACACTCACAGAGAGAAGAAAGTTTCTCCTAATTTCGATGAATTACTTTGAATGCCTACGCGGCTTCAGTGTAACGGGGATAGAGTGTGTTGCCGTGGGTGCATACCTTTCGATTGCCGACGAACGGCAGGTATAGGGTGGCATACAGCCAGGACCCTCATCCCATGTAACGAACCCTTATTGAGTGAGGACCCTTTCAGCGCGTTCGCGTTTTAACCGAGCGACAGGGTATTCGTGGAGTGGAATAAAAGTCCCTTATGAATAATACATTAATTGGAGGGCCTACCCCGTAATGACCCGGCCTGTTTGCAAAAAAGTGTCGCTCACCACCCTCTTTAACATAAAATTCGTGCTTAACACGGCGCGGCGTTTTAAACACCCTAAAAGGGAAAAATACCGCTTTCTAACTATTAGGGCCTGTTGAAACCTCAGTGTTAGCTGAGGATTCGATTGAGGATTGCCATTATAAGTGATCGCAGGAAATCGCGCTTACCTTCGTTTATGTTCAAGGCTGCTGGGGTCTATTTCGAATAATTGAAACCATTAATTACAAAACGGCATGTGTCCACTTGGCAGGAATTTGATATGAACAGTATTTACGCTTACCTTTGGGGCTACTAAAGGTAAGCGTAAAAATTCTGTAATAGACTTGGATATGTACAGAGAATTTGTTTAACCTCAGAAATTTGCTGACATTATTAGAACTGTTTTGGAATTCACAAACTCAATTTTTTTTGACACAATGATCGTTTTTATGACTTCCATCGAAGAACAAAAGATCCTTCATTTAATAAAGAACAACTTGAAAAACCGCTTTTGTCATTTTTTTAATTCATTCATTCAAATTTTAATTTAAAGCAATCACCATCTATTATTTTAAAAACCTACTTTTATTTCCTTCCAATGGTAAATTCTCAGTTTTCTGTGCACAATGATGATCATTTGAAAATAAAATTTCAAGACTAGTTGACCCACCAATTACAGAATAAACTAAATTTGGAGTAAAAATAATGATACAACATCAATATTACTCGTTATTGCAACACTGCTAGAACTTGCGACTCAGAATTATTCATGGCATTTGTGGAATGCAATTATTCTTTTATTTCTTCAGAAATTAGATATTTTTTTTATAAATTTTAGATGAGTATATAAACCTAAAATTATTAAAAAGAACCTAAAAACCATTATCGTCATTCAACAAAATTTAAAGCTTATGGCCGTCAATAGCAAATATTCAGTTCAGGTTACTCAGTTATGTATTTCCATTCTGACTCACTCTGAAAATTTTCCCTACTACCGGGAATGGAACATCGGACCGTTACCTTTCCGAGCCATTCCGCATATCAATACTCCATCCTTGTTCCTCAAATCACAAAAAAATTTACAAAGGTATGTGATGCAAGGTACTCATTTAACAAAATAAATTTCCATGCTTGATTTTCGATAAAATTAGGTAACGTTATTAACTAAACTACTCATTTTCTCCCTTTAGTCACGTAGGGTGAAGAAAATATTTGTCATTAGATTATATGAAGTATCTTTATGAAAATAGAATTTTTTCATAAACTAGTTGAAGATTTCGAACCATATTTATGAGGCAGATAATCTTGACGATATGAGAGTTCAGCCATATTTAATCAAAGTAATAATGTCATGGAATTTATACGCAATGGGAATTGAAATTAATTCTAATGCGGTTACACTTATCGCCGTGTTTTGATCCATTGATATAATAACGACTTTCAGCTTTGGTATGAAGTGGCAGAAAAAAACTGCATTAAATTCTGCGTGCAAAAGAGTTCACGAAAAGTTGTACATCGATGCCTACAACTGGTTTTCATTGCAGCGCTAAACAAATCCCCATAATTCAGCATGATGGAAGGGAATCAGTATTTAACCGGGGGAATTTACCCGTGAATGACGCTCTTAATTAGCTACCATATGAGCCTTAAATCTAGTTTGGACTTTTGAGAATTTTCATTTGTACTTTGGATGTGAGTTTTCTTAATTATGTGGCATGACAGGACATCGCCGTTTAATTTCATCCGACAATATATGTTTGCATAATGGATGTAGGTAGACTTGAAATGAAAACTGGCAGTGAAATTAGGTAATTTAAAAGGATAACCTCTGTAAACACGAGTCTATATGGTGCACATTATTCAGCAGCTATCCAGAAATCTTCATATTTTACGAAATAAGGAGGATGTAAGTCTACCACACCAATGGAGGATAAAAATAGATTCATAAACAAATAAGTAACGACAGGTATTGATCGGAGCTTCCATTTATTTATTGGTAAACAAAAGACACTTTCAAAGTTACACAATAAAATAGGTACTCAACTTTTTTAAGGTAAAGATTAAGTACTCCTCCATGGAGTTGAAATGAGAAATATGGTATCACACGCGAAATGAAAACGCAGCAATATAAATCAATGGTTTAATCACCGGCCGTGGCTATCTTCGGAAATCCCGAAATTAATTACTTCTAAAGTTGGCCTGGGTTGAGCGAGGTACTAAAACAAAACAAAAGCTATCTCCCGACTGTCCAAAAACCCTTTTCTACCGCTCGTCCCTTTCATTTCGCTCGTGAAGGCAAAAAAAGAGGAATCGGAGCGCCGTAGAGCGGCAGAAAAAAATTATCTCAGCAGCAGGAACGCGGTGAAACTCCCAAGAGGGTTTTACTCCCCTCGCAAAGAATGGCTGTGCGGGGTGGGCACATATTGGATAAGGCGTGGGCGGGGAGGGATAAACTGAGTGCCCCACACATGACCTCTGACCACTTCCTCCCTCTGTCAAAGCAACGAATTGTTTCCAGACAACCACTCGGTAAACACGCTCAAACACACGAGTTCCGTCAGTTCCATAACTGGCGTGAGACTGCTAGGCATGTGTTTTAAACCCCTGCACTTCACCCTCCTCAAATAACAACCCTTTTCATGTCCCTAGGGCAGGGGAGTGGGGAGAAGTAAGGGGTGAGGCACAGAGGCACGAAAAGACATTCCTTCACTTCCCCTCTTACCCAAACACATAACCAGGTGTACTCGCATATTTTTTGGTCGGTTTTCCATGCACTTCCCATTTCCTTCCTCCATTTATTCAACCCTTAACTACCCCTACTTCGCGTACCAGCTTTCTCTTTCCTTCCCTTCCTTCCATCAGTGGATACACACCTAGGGGCAGACTGGTCACCCAGGAGCCCCAACATAAACATGGTCAAATGGCCCCAACGGGAAAATTCCCAAAAACCTCCGAAACGACTAACAGGATTTTATATGCAGCGGTTTATTTATATAGTGAGGCGATATATAACAAGGGAGGGACACAACTTGGTGAGCATGTTCTTATGATAAACAAGAAAATAAAATAATCCATTTTGAAATTCAAGGTAACAGTCCTTTCAGATGTTCTAAGTTGTAAGCAAGCATCTCAACACTTTTATTTCTGTCCACCTTAAGAGCAAAAAAATTTCTCAACATAAATAAACCTAAGGGCTAAAAAAATGGGACCCATCCCAGATGTACCTTTTCAATAACATAGTTAGAACATTGACTGACGCGAGACGAAAAATAAAGGGAATGTAAGCGCTGCATGGGGTCTAGCACGTTCTTTGATTCTTCAGTTCAAGTGCTTGCTGCGTTCAAAGAAAATGAGAGGCGTTAGTAGAGCGCAGTGCCTCCCGAGGCCATTGGGGTCTCCCGGTTCGATTCCTGGTGTTGGAGGCCACCAAGGCTTATGACCCCAGAGCCGATTCACGCCCGCACGCCCTTGTAATTCCGCCCTTGCACACATCCCCTTCCCAATATGATATTGGTGTAGCCAATATTTTCGTTCCCTTTTTTTTCAGACTGAGTGTGGGTATTCAAAGGCGCCTTTCATACGACCCTTCTGTCGTGACAATTCTCTGGGCGCTCATGTCAATTCGTCCACTCGTCAACTTCACCGCTCTGCGCACTGATGCTCGAGGGTTGGGAGTGTCTGTCCAAACACCTACACCCATCCACACGCGAGCACAGAGAGTGTCTGCGGGGCAATTAATAACGGGGTTGGATTTATATATTCTCTCTCTCGGAACCTGCGTAAAAATATATCATGAAACTTATATTCGATCGTAATTGAAACTCACGCAAAATTAGCGACTGAATATTGTATTACCATGTCTGAATTATTATTCAGATCCCTTGTGAATCAATCGTGTTGTTGATATAAATGATTATGAGAGCTGAACATATTCTGCCTTTGTTCGATGAACAAAAATATATTTGCTCACGAATTTCATTAATAACAAGGATAAACTATAAATTTTGAATAATATTAGCTATTGGCTTTTCCAAAGCTGGTTTAAGGCTACTTTCAGAGGACTCATATCGTTTCATTGTACACATTTGTAAACATCTGCCATACATGGAAATGCAGGTTATATTTAATAGTTAATTAAAAACGCAGATTTTTCGAGCTGGAAAAAACATACATTTTTTCTGTGAAATGCATGCTCCAAAAATGTATTAATCGTAAGAGTAGCACTTTTTTTATTCCAAAGTTTGTTAGAACTTCCAACAAACATGTCACACTACGAGACACAAAGCGAAGGCATTGCATATATCACTCATGCGAACACCTGTGACATAAGTGGTTGTAATAACACAGTAAATATACTACAAATCGCCAACTCCTCCAGTATGTGCCAAAACTTTAGGTCAATAAAGTTTATGAATAGGAAGCTGATTTTACTTAAAAGTGTTTAGTAATTAAGATAAAAAGGCTAAAAAAATAAATATATATTCTTTTAATTTTAACTAAAATCAAATGCATGGTAGCCAAAAGTTTCATTTATGATTGCTGAAATATGATCGTAAAACCATAAATTTGATGTTTCCCCAATTATTGGCAAGAGCACCAATTTTATTCATCTGACCACCTAACACCAACCACCATAATTTATATTGCAGTAAATATCCCTGACATCCGAAGTAAGACTGAGGTTGATTACTATTTCACTGCGTCAATTACAGTTCACGGTCGTAAATTAACAAAAATTGAAAACGGTATGAGAGACAAATTAGTTTCAAAAAGTGTTTCATTTTGAACAACGCGTTCAGTATTCAAACAAAACACCTATTCAAAACTGGATATGCGTTGTAAACATTCACCGATTGAATCAAAAATCAACAACCCCGAAGGGCAAGTGAAAGAATGAAAGTCATAATTGCATCCAAGATTCATATTTGACAATTTTCACTGAATATTTTCAGATTCTAATCCTCCATCCCTTGATTGCTTCTCTAACTCGGTTCTTGTTTCTCATATATTTCATCAACATCACGGAAAGCATCTGCAAAAAAAATCTCATTTAACGATGCAACGTAATTGAAATGAATATTTGAATTCGATCCGATGCGCCGAATTGATTCTTATAATTGAGGCGTTGACAAGTGAAAGGTTGTAGGTCAGAAAAAAAATCGAAATTTGGTTTTCTCATGGATAAGGCTGTACATGCAAATGCCAAAGGCATGGATAAGGTACAAAGTCAATCGGTACAATATATCAGTTGCTAGTAGCAACTTGCTACGATTGACGAAGTTTGTACACTTATATAAGCTTCACAATGTTGGCTAACCTCTTTCTTTCGTCTCCTGTGTAGTTCACGTTGAGTAACTTAATACCTTTACCGCGACAACGCGTCAATTTACCTTGTCATATCATCTTATTCATCTTCTGCTCTTATCGCACCTACACCACATTCATATCACCATCACCATTCTGGCGACCTTGTTCTTCTCTGAAAACGTATACCTCTGCGCGTGGCAGTGTAAAACTTCTTTGGAGAAAGACATTCAAAAAGGCAGAAATATTTTTACCGAGAGACGCTTATATACGCTTGTTCGTTTTTTTTGGGAATCTCAGGACTTCGATGCTAACGCTGCCGGTTTAATACAGGGCAGCTTTTGTAATAGAATCCCCTACGGTGTTTGAGGACGTAGTGGCTAATTTCGCGCGTTTTCAGCTCCTTGACACTATCAAGTTTCGCTCCTCATCATCAACCCAACCTATCTGCATAATCTCTGTTCCCCTTTCAGCACTTTGATTGCGGTTGATGACCGTCTAGGTACTTAAACAGGAGGTGAATGGCCAATTGACAAGAAAATAACGAAAAAAAGGTAACTACTCTTACCCCAACTAACTAAATCAATTGTTCTAAAAAGCAATTTCTCAAAAAATTAATTTCTCTACTTCGGAAACAAATCGTGACCGTTTGTTCAACTTCTCGAGCTGTAATAAACAGCAATTAAAATTGGATACTGAAAAGGAGTAGGAAAAATTCACTCAAAACAGTCAATTAAAAATAAACAATCCGAAGGACAATAAAAGAAGGTGAAAGTTACAGTAGCACCTGGGTTGACGACTTTTATTTTCAGATTCAATTTTTTTCTCTTTTCATTGCTTCCTTATTGGTGCTCACCCCTCTTTAACAGAAGAAAAAGTTAGTTTTTATAGTATCCTCTCGGTTAACGATGTCTTTTAAAACATACAAATCTTTGAATACGAAATTATATGTTAATTTGCTCGTATAACCGACGTGCGCACATCGCCTGAAGTATCTTCTTCCCTTATTGCACCTACACAACTTTTGAGCCACCGTCATCATTCTGCCAATCTACTTTTCTGATAAAAGGATTTCATTTTCCGCTATGCATTGCAAATTAAAAATTTCACGCAAAACACCCACTCTAATATCCACTGACAAAATCATAAATATGTTCACCTCGAAAGATAATGAAAACAAAAATTTAGTATAGTCTTTTTCTCTTATTCGGGCGACTAAGCACTTCAACGCCAACGCGGCCGCTTTCATGCAGAGCAAAGTTCGTTGTAGAATCCTTTCCATCCCCCACGGCTTTTGAGGTTGTAACGGCTAATTTCACAATTTTTCCGCTCCATGAGATATTCAAGTTTTGAACCTTATCACCAGGCCAATCTCACCGCATGATGAGGTCCCACTTTCACCCCACTTAACACTTACACTGCGGTTGATGACCGTCGAGGTACTTCAACAGGTCAACGCCCAACTGACAAGAAAATAGCTTACTCAAGCTAAATGATCTTCCTAGACCAGCTCATTAAGGTGTATCTGTTGAGTACAAAAAATGTAGGCCACATTGCTCATTTCACCTTTTATAATCAGTGTTCTTATGGAATTCAACGAAAAAGTTTTGATGATATTAGAAACTCATTTTAAAAAATTAATTCATGCTTCCCGAAAGGTTTCAGCGTCAAATATCCGTATGTGCTGTTCTAGAATAAATATAGAATGCTTTTCAAATGTCTGATAAAGCTGAAACAAAAAAATGGATATTCTTCCTCCATCGATGAATGCACAAACCCAAAACAAATACGAAAATATTCCTCTCTTAATATATTTTTTTTTCGCAGAATTGGCTATAAAAATCTGTAATTATCGAAAGAAGCAATAACATCCCATCATCTTCATGATGTCTGGTGAGGTATGGCGACGAGTAACTTCTGCGCATCACACGCCCACGAATATACAAAACTATTGGTTGACAAACGAGCAGAATTCCCAGGTCACATTCCTTCCTCTCGAAAAAAAAGACGCTTACACCCCCTGCCATACTAACACCCATTGTGGAGGGCGCCGCCGAGACCCACGGTCCCCAGGGAAGGTGGCCAGGAGGATAGGGAACCAGAGGACGATGAAATATTAAGTGGCTGTCACTGACTTGGATTCTCACATAATGAAGTCATAGGGTACCCACTTGCAACGCTTTGGGATGGGAGGAAGACAGTTGGTCAGGGAGTGGGGAATATGAGCGGAAGGGGGTGAAAGCCCCGGGCTGCGTTCGGGTGGTTTCCATTGCTTTCGTAAGGGGTGGCGACTGTTATGCTCTAACTCAGCCTTGGGTCACAATCACGTCAGCGCCGAATGATAAACATTTAAAAATGATTGAATTCACAAACTCACGGCGGCAAATAGCATTGCTGCAATAGAGAACGTCGAAGGCAATGAAGGGGAATCAGTCCATTGTTTATGTGTGAGATAAGGGTGGGAGAACGCGGATGGCATTGTTATGGGATGAAAAACGGATTGGGTATGTTGTAAATTTCTGCTTCCAATGATAGGAATAAGCTCGAGGGTTAACGCTCATAACAACATATCTTGATGAATGATACGAAAAAGGTTTTCAGTATTTCTCTGGTTCATTCAATCGAACGCACAAAATTGGAAGTGATAGAAATATCAATACCGGTAAAATCTCAAACTTAACTCACCATATAACGGCGGTAGGAGATATTTTCCGCGAAAAAACAACCGGTTTTGACCTTACCGCAATGCATCTTAGCCTCCACATTTACCTCAGTTGGTAATAAATACTAGACGCTAGTAATATGGATAAAAAGGTATGGCATTTTAAACTAAACAAGAATTTAAGATAGAGTTTGATTTTTGTCTGATTAACATCTATAAACATGGCACAACTAGTATTTGTTTGGCATAAAAATATCAATAATGAACAGTGATAAATGGATGGAATAGGTAGCGTTCTCTTTTTCAAAGAATATTCTCTAATATTCTCTAAATTCCTGTTCTTCATACTTCATGAATACCATACTTATATAGTCAGTAGAAACTATAAAAAATTGTGATCGAGGGGAATCATCATTTCGATGGTTTGTTATTTTTATCCTTTACACCCTTACTAACTTGACCAGTGCATCTCATTCTCGGCCGTTCCAAGCATTTACTGCCGTCTACTCGTTCTTCGAAGAAAAGAATCGCCACTATGAAATTATGCAAATTTAAAATTGAAAAACTCCGCCATTTTGGTGGTTATAATTATGAGCTAAAGGATGAAGACAATTTAAAGTTACCTATAACATTTTTTTAACACTAAATCAATATAAAAATGCACATTTCAACAGGAAAACATTTTTTCAATTTCATAGAGACTTTTAAAGCTCTATTAACAAGAATTTTTAAACTTTTATATCAAATAAAAACGTAAAATTCTAGTAAATTATTTTTAGAGCAATACGTATATCGAACTTACAATACACTTCCTGCATGAAATCAAAGAAAGGCAAGAAAACACTTATACCGTACGAAGAGCTACACATACAGTTGATGCATTTATTTGCTTCCGAGTGTAAGCCTATCCTTACGGAATAAGAATATGTGGGTGTATCACATTTCTTCCCTCTTTCATTTCCTGCCTTGCAAAAATATACTTTTTTCCACACCGAAGCCATAACCTTGACAATAATACGCGTTTTACGCCCTTTGGTTAACTCTACTTCGGGGAGTAATAAGCTCCTCGCCATTCCCTTCTTGTTATTAAAAAAAATATGCATAAAGATGTAAAATTGACCACGCCTAAGCCACAAGGCTTGACAAAGAGTTCCATACATATACATACAATACGGAAAATAGCAGAATGATATACAAAAGCACTTAAAATGTTACAAAAAATATATTATTACATCTAGTGAGCATAAAACATAGGTAATAAATATAGGCATTCCAACTTTTCGAAGGCACAGACAAAATACATACCAAATATATCGAATATAGCCAGTAAAAATATTTTAATTTCCCCTAATAATCACTCACATTCATTACAAATATCTAAATGTATAAACTAGATTAAATGTTCACTAAATGCATGTATTGTAAGTTTTTAAGTGTTTTTGTATACCGTTCTGCCTTTTGCCACATTCTACGTACATATGTGTAAACCTCCATTAAGCCGTGTGGCTCACCTCTTTCTTTAACCATTATTTATTATACTTTATTTAACCATTCCTTTAAGATCTTCAAGGTGTTTAGAAATTCAATTAAAAGCGTCCGGTACATAGTGCTTTGCTACTCTATACCGTATAAATTACAATGTATGTATGTTACCAACACAGGGGAACTTCTTTCTACCCTACCTTGTGTGGTTCTATAAGGAATTTTAAACTCACTTTTTATAATTTTACGTCAAAATTACCCATTTCCTATATTGACCAGCAGTTGGAACTTTTTATTGTCTACCGACATTATTTTATTCACAGTTAACGTCGAATCCACCTCTATCTTCATCAACCAAAGTCAATATTCTCTTCTGGTTTCTGATTATTGATTTGATTTTTATAAGGATTTATAATAAGGAGTATTAAAAGCCGATCCCCAAACTGTTATTCAATGCATCAAAACACTTAGCACCATTGCATTTCATATCAATAGCCTTATGGGTGTAGATACTATATCTCTGAGAATTTCAATTGGATATGCAACGATTCGATTATTTAATTTGTCAATATGGCGTGGAAATTCAAAATGTTCATTTGTAACATTACCAAAGTAACAATAGTTTTCCTCCTGTTCCAAAATGGAGCAATTGCAATTAACTTCGCAATCGATGTCAATACAGTGAATACAAATATTATAATGCAAATTTATCTTTACCTCTTTCCTCTTGCTTCTCATTGAAATTGTGTGCATAGTCAAAGTTTAATTTTTATTTATTATTAAATTATTATCGTGCGGCCATAAAATTTACTTGCAAAAATCAAGTTGGAGTCTCTTATAACAGGTTTAATAATATTTATGTGTAAATCTTAGAACAATTTTACCAGCATACATTATAGTCTTACTATGTTTAGCAGCTCTAACAATATCATTCATGTTAATAATGAATAGGAAAGGCTAAAAATTGAGCCTTAAGGAACTTCATACATCATACACAGTAAGTATTTTTAACTTTAACTGTTACCGTTTCGGTAGTTTTTAAAGTTAAGTTTATATATGACCTCTAATCCTAACGTGCTTCAATTTATTTAGAAAGATATCAATATGTAAGGTATCAAAAGCCTTTCTGAAATCAATATAAAGGGCTAGGAACGGGAATTTTTTCCTGAATTTTACTATGCTGGCAAAATTTTAAAAGGAACTTGGTTCCTTTAGATTTTACCGTTCCCTTGCAGAATGAGAATGCGTGGGTGTATCACGACGATCACATTTCTTCACCATTTCATTTCCTGCCTCGAAAAAAATGAGTTGTCTTTTTCAGCCTCCATAACGCACCGAAGCGCCGTAATCCCGTCAATAACACGCGTTTTATGTCCCTCGTCCCACTCCTCTTGGGGATGTAATAAGCTTCTCGCCACTCCCTTCCCGTTATAGCATGCAGATCCTTATTCGCAACGTCCTCGTCGTGTCGCCGGCATCACAGTTTTCTTCATTTCCCGAGGATCTCGCAACCTCGCCTTTCCCACGTCGAACACGATAAATAAACCCCGAACGCGCACATGAGATTCATTACTTATTCATTTAGAATTCATGAAGGCGGTCTAACCGCTGAGAGAAGGCCGTAAGTCGGGGACCGAGAAATCTGCTTCGGAGGTTTTGCTTTTGCGGGAAGAGACGTTGGAGTAAAGTAGTCGGAGGATGGCCCCGTGGTAGGATGGACAAGTTGCGCCCTCCCTCGTATAGGATGCGGTGAACATATGAAGGGCATCGCACGGGAGATGGACGCGACGTGAAAGAATTTCGTCCCTGTTGCAATAACCGCTCTTGTCTTGCTCTCGAAGAGGTCATCGATTATTCAGGGGGGCCGAAGGGGATATGGGAAGGACATAGGAAGGGGGAGATGCGCAGGGAAAAACTTTGGGGGGCGGGGTGGACGATGTGTAATGGGATGGGACGGAGGAAGAAATAAATATAGAGAAGTGCTGTGGAATGGGAGTTGTTGGGACTGAGAGGACAAGAGTGAGGGGAGGGGAGAGGTTTGTTTATTAGAGATGGTGCACTAGGTAGAGAGTGCCTAGAGCACCATCCAGGGACACATCCCTTACCTCTGAGCCGGACTTAACACGGAGAGGGGTTGTTTAAGTATAATTCTGCGGAGTGATCCCCTCCAAAGTCTGAAACTCGTATGCGATGGAGCGAAAAAAAAGTGGGTTGTGGCTCTCGTGCAATTATGTTTTTTCTCTCTCCAGTGATCTTTCTCCGGCGCACTGTTATATACTCTGATGCGAAATTTCTGCTTTTTACCTCTCGCAAAACATATTTTTATTTTATTTATTTTATTTATTTATTTTGTTCACAAACCACCGGATACAACTCTTATTGGCCATTTTACACCGGGGTGTTCAACAAATGTAACAAGTAAACGTGCACAAACGACCATGCCCTGGACCGGGGAAAACCTACCCAGGCGGGACTCGAACCCGCGACCTCTTGTTTGGCAGGCGGGAACGTTACCCCGCCGGCACCGAGGCCGGCGACATATGTTTTCAAATGAATACCATTTACATAAGACGTAAATATTCTATTGAAGTTCCACACAGCATTTATTGAAGTCATTTTTGGTAGGATAACAGATTGCTACACTTATCCGTAACGAAAAAATAGCTCACGTAATTTATCGTTTCTGTCGGTCCTGGAAATAGTTTTGACAGTATATTAATGCGTGACAATTTTATTATGAGGCAATATTTAAGGTAAAATGTAAGATTTCGGGAAATTCAAAAGTAAGGCTAAGAATGTCTGATTGCTTAGCATCGTTCTGTGAAAAGTACGAGCATTTGTCCTAAGTAAAAATTATTACACAGAAAATGAAGAAATCACTGCATCGAACCCCGTGCTTTTCCGATGGATCTACTCTATAAGAATTAAAATATAAACTTAAAGAAATTTTATTTAAAAAATCACGCTTTAACTCAGTCTTAAGAAAATTCTGGTCAAAGCAGAGGAAAACATGCGAATGAAAGTGAAGAGTAACATTGTAAAAGTATTTGGCATAAACTCGTCACCCCATAATCATCATTATAATATAATACACAGCCACATAATGGTACTACATTTTGAGATTTTTTTATTAGCGCTACCTCTGAAGCCAAATTTTTACGTTTACATTTTTGCAAGCCACGTTTTTATAACATAAAAATTACCATTGTTTCTTAAAAGTTTTAAATTATGTTTCGATGTTGTAGTATTTTTTGATTTAGTTGAATTGTTCAAAAACCGTATACAGCTTGCAAAAGCAAATGCACTTTGGACTTTCTATTATGTATAGACTTTTTATTATTTAGGAATTAAATTGCAAAGAATAAATTTTCAAAGGCATACATTTCAAAATGGTGCATTATCAATCAAAAAGGAATTGGAGATATCCGCTTCTTTATATGTTTGGGTCTACTAGAGCATATTTTTTTTATTTTTTCTATAACTTTCTTAACCTAAAATAACCTAAATAAATAAATTTATTTTGTGAAACAGCTAAGTGTTTTCTTAACCTTTGTGCATAACATAACCTAAATTTCTTTTTTCGTTGTCGGTTGAGCGTCCCGAATTTTGCGAGGCAAAAACTATTAATGGAGGTTAACCGACGATTGTATTCTTGATGATATGGCATATCGAATTCATTACCAACTTTAAAATGCCATTTTGTAGCAATATCAAAAATTAAAATGCTAATTTCTCAAAATAATAGAATATCACAGCGCGAACCAACGTGCTGCGGAAAGTTTTCATGAAAATCGATTAAAAATCAAAAAGTAATGGCAACAGAAATGAAGCTTCTTTTCGAAAGACTGGAACATACACCATGCAATCCTAATGACCTATATTTGAAAAGTATTAGTTACGATTTGGTGTGTCTCGACCACGGACTTAGTTATGACATTCCCTCTAACCATGGTAAAGGCAGGGGCGGCTAGGACGTAAAACCTCCTTTACTTCGCTCCGAAAGAAAAAATCAGAATCTGATGGTCACGTCTGACATCCAGTCTAGATGGTGACTCAGTGGCCACTCATTCAAGTGAAGATTCACTCTCAACTCCGAAACGCAATCGATGCTCCCCTTGCAATTCAATCGAGCTGTGGAAGCGAGTCACCGCCGTTTGATTCTCGCCCACTCAGCAAATTTCTCCCTCGATCCAATGCCAATCGCTGCTCTGACAACTCCCTGTGTTCTGCAAGAGAGCTCTGATGATACTGCAAGGTCACATATCGAGGTCACGGCCCTTCATTCCCCTCGAAGCGTTCCACAGTAACACTTACTTCAAATTCCTGCAAACCTCGACCTCCCCGCCTCTAACTTAGGCCCGCTTCACATGGACGCGGACCGTCCGCGCTCCGCGCTACGCGAGCGGTTAAGGTTCCATTGAGTTTAATGGAAGCGTTCACATGAGTGCGGATCGTCCGCACGCGGAGGAGCCATCCGCGTGGCCCCTCCGCCCCGCGGATCATCCGCGCGCGTACGGGCCACAGAGACAGGTTTGTGCTTGCACATGAACGCGGACGGCTGATGCGGACCTAGTAGAATTCGAGCGAGTCAGTAGTATTTGAGCGAGCGCGGTGATAAAGAGTGTTTTCGCAATGGATTCAGTAGTTGACACTGAGCTTTTGATTGGTGAGGTGGAAAAAAGGCCTAACTTGCGGGATGTCTCTCACGATAAGTATAAAGACCGTGATCTGCGACTAAAAGCGTGGGAAGAGATTACCCAAAGATTCTACCCTCGCCTTCAGGATATGGAACAGAATGAAAAGAAGAAAACTGGTGAGTAGATTATATTTTATTTTCTTAGTAGAGTTGGTTACAAGTTCCAATTTTTATACAACCCCTGACATATTTTTAATTGTTATACCGAAGGAAAATTCTTCTTTTTATAGCTGTGCAAAAAGAATAACGTGTTTTAATTGTTAAATCTATGTTATGAGTTTTCTTATGCTATATCTGCTTAATAAACCGGCATTTAAAAAAAATATTCTCGGCGGATTTATGCGTGCGCGTAATAAACAGACTTTGGGAACTTGACTAAAACAACAATGTCATGGTTCATATAATGTTTTCAACGTTGCATCGTGAGAACCAAGGAATGATAACTCTTGGTTATACACTTTTCAAGTCAATGAATGAAGGACAGGAGAATTAGCATAACCAGGAAATCTCATTACTTTGTATTTCCTTTTGAACGAGTCAAATTAAATTTTAGACTCTTGCCAGGAGAGCGCCCCAGGGCCTACAAAGTAGTTTGCAAACTTATCTCTAATTGCATTGGCCGATCTATCTGATTGTACCTGATTCCGGTCATCTTGCAATCCTGTAACAGAGAGTGTGTCTTCGAAAGAATATCCGTCCCTTACTCTGACAAAATTATGCAAAAGGCAACATGCTTTAATTACTGATTTAGCCTTTTCAAGGTCAATATTGAGAGGACGGTGGAAAATTCTCCACTAATTAGTTAAAATTCCAAAACTACACTCGATAAACCTTCTGGCTCTTGTTAATCTGTAGTTGAAAATTCTTTTTTTGTAATTAAGGTTCTTCCTTGCATAAGGCCTCATGATATGATCCGCTAAAGAGAAACCTTCGTCGGCAACAATAACGTAAGGCAACTGGGGCTCATTAGTTCCCGGAAGAGGTTCATCTTTTGGTATTCCTAAATTTCCTTCCGTCATTCGCATCCAGAATTGGCATTTTCTAAAGATGTTACTGTCACAGTTCCCTCCAAAAGAACCCACATCAATATACGAGAAACAGTAATTAGTATCACAAATTGCCATTAGAACAATGGAAAAATAATGTTTATAATTAAAGAAGAGAGATCCACTTCTTGTGGGCTTTTCAAGGCGGATATGTTTTCCATCCAATGCCCCGATGCAATTAGGAAAGTTGGAGACGCTGTTGAATCCTGAACTTATTTCCTTCCATTTTTCCTCCGTTGGCTGAGGCATACACTCATCTTTCATTGTGGTCCAAATAGCATAACACACCTCACCCACAATCTTCGAAATAGTTGATAGCCCTATTAAGTATGAATAGTGCAAATCCGTCATTGTGTTCCCACTTGCTAGGTATCTGTAAGAAAATAATTCAAAGTATTTTTATACCCGTTGTGAGCCGTGGGTGTGTGAATTTTTTTATTGGAATCAAGTAAAATTGTCGCAAATTCAATTCATTTCATAACCTAGTTGCGTCAAATTCGCACAACCTTAGTCATTTGTCTTTACAAATATATGGATTCATATTTGTCACACATTATCGAACCATTTTTGTTTTTATTTCAGTTGACAGAGTACAAAAAAGGTGGAAAACTGCGAGAGATGCTTATTTCAAAAGCCGAAATAAGGCAAGAGCTACAAAGTCGGGGTCTGCTGCAGCGAAAGTCATTAAGTACATTTACCACGATCTGTTGCAGTTTCTTGATTCTGTTCGGGAATGCACCACGGAATGTAGCTTGGAACAAGAAACCTTTGAAACGGATGAAACACAGGAGCTGCCTACTAATGATAATTTTAGCTCCCAGGCAAATCATCACAAAAAGGATGACTTCAGGAGGAAACGACCACAAAAAGGGCCATCAGCTTTTGAAGACAGCTTGCTGTCATTATTACGAGATTCACGAGAAAAAGAGGATGACGACGATCGAGCGTTCTTCACATCAATCATGCCATTATTGAAAACTTTTAACCTAGATCAAAAGCTCATGTTTCGTACAGAAGTACTACAACTTATGACGCGTATTAAAAATGTTTCTTCCCAGCAGCCCCAATTTACGCAAACACCATACATTCCATCCTCATCTCCAAAAGGTCCTGTGCAAAATCTGTACCTATCTAAATCACTTCCGCATCCTAGCTATCAATATATGCTAAACCAAGCAACTGCTCCTTTACCTTCACCAAGTACGTCGACATCATCTTGGGAGACCCTTTGAAACATTTCCATGCTATTTGTACTAATATTATTTGTGATTTTTAGATACTATTGAAATAAAGTATTAATTAAGCAAAGTAAGAGTATTTTCATTATCACTTACCTCAGTGTGACACAGAGCCGCTCAGTAGGAGTAATGGAGATTCTAACTGTGTTTTGTCGTTTTAAACGCCCTTCCACTTTCGATAAGAGCTCGTCGAACGACCGCATAGACATGCGAAAATAGTTAAAAAACTTATTTTCATCTGCTCGCAATTCAATAAATAGGGTCACGAAAGCGCCTTTAAATGCTCTTCGTGCCACAAGTGGGTGCACCCAAAACCTCCTGATGGGCATTTTTCTTCCGTTTCTTAATGACCTGATATGCAGCAACTACTTGAATAGCACTTGGCAGCATGACCTCTTTCTTGGCAATCTGAACACAACTGACATCGTGGCGGACGCGGACGGTTTTCGTCCGCTCCCATGTGAACAGCGGCAACCGCTTCCCGCGCTCCGCGCGCGTAGCGCGTGGCGCGGACGGTCCGCGTCCATGTGAAGCGGGCCCTCTCCTCACACGCGCAATCTGCCCTCCTCACTCCATCAACCATCCCCCACCAGGGACTCACACGCTTCAATGACCTTTCCCTCTCGGGGGGTAATGTATCCTTCCCTAAATCTCGCCACCCGCACTCCACTCATTGCACGCCCCCTGCCTTCGACCACAGCTCCACCCCCTTCACTATCCTCCTTAAGCCACCTGTCCGGCCGAATCACCTTCCTCTTTCCTTCCAATCCATATATTGCGAAGTTTATCGCCCAGAAATCTGCTGCTCGCCTTCGCTCCGCCATTTTCCCACCAATCTCTCCACTAGAGTGTTTACTTTGCTCGTTTTTTCAACCCTCGCCCCTTCTCTTCAGTGAGAAACCCGTTTCCATGACCACCCATTGGGATTTCGCCCATCCGCCCATTGTCCACTACTCATCTACGAGACCACCATCTCCTCCTATATTTCCTTTTTTCTGTGGTTTCCTTGCCCATGGCCACTTTTACAGCACCGAGTGAATCCTTTTATGCTCGATAAAAATCAATGAATCGCGTAATTGGACGTAATATGTGACCAGATGGTTATAGACGGGTATAAAATATAAAAACGTCGACTCGACCAGAAATTTTCCCTTTCTATCATATCTCCACCATATGGAGGCCACTAGGTTGCATAGCTGAAGAAAAAATCACAGTAAGTTGAAAGATATTGCCAATTACAGTTTATTGCGCGAATTGAGTCCGTATCGGCTGATTCAGATCCATAAGAAAGATCTCTTATTACTGTTTAGCAGCCAATGGCCCTAATTGTCATTTGAAGCTGCTTATGTGACGGTAAAGATATCTTCTGATTTGTAATTTGAGTATTCGCTTATATATTATGACCATTTGATATCAAATAAAGCAAAAATAAATCGATTTATATTTTAGTGTCTCTCATAATGTAACCCGAATAAGGAAAAGATAATTGATTTTTCACGGTATTATCTGAAAATTGAAGGGGTGAAATATACCTTATTGAATTTTCAACTCTTTTTTTCATGAAGTTATCGCACCCCACCAGAAATATAAGAACTAAGCAAAAATTGAGCAGCTTAAAGCCGAGATATACTCTAGGCTTAAGTACTCCCACACTGCCAGTTTGTGTGTCACACACACGTGTCACGCTGGGACGCGTGACAACTGGGCCCCGGCCTCGGGGGTTTTGCCCCCCTGCTCTCACATTAAGGAGGGACTAGTTCTAGTCATGTGAAGGACAGTGGAGTTTTATTTCAACTAATTTTATTATTGAAACGTAAAAGCCGTTGAAATATTTCTTCGTTAAAACTTTCGCGGGTACTCGTCATGTTGAATAAAAAATGTTTGGGCTACGTCGCCGCGTCAATTTGTGTGTGGCCCCAACGTTTCCCGACCGATGCTGGTCACTCATTCAAGGGAATATGATGAAGTAGGAATTTTTATTCATAAATATAGGTATTCGTGTCAGGGGTCGGAGGAGGGAAGCGGGAAGTTGGAGGAGTAGGTTTTTTCGGATTACGGGTTGCCAAGTAGAGTAAATTTAAGGCCGGTGTCCCTGTTAAAATTGCTCTTCTCCTCTTTTGTTATTTCGATGGCTTCTCTGACGAATCTCTGTTTGAAACCTCCTAAATGAACTGGCTGGCTTTTCTTCTCGCCGTCATAATAAGTAATGGTCCTGAATCATCAGCTAACGGAGTTTTAAACTGAAAAACGAATTTGAACACGGAACCACAAACCAACAACATGAACACTGAAAACCCTGTTGTGTTATGCTTTGAACCCTCTGATTTAGTGTAAAAATTTCACTGTTAAAGAAATTTGAGCCATTCATTCAACTACAGCTTAATATTAATTTCTAGGCACGACTCAATGCTGGATTTCCTGAGATGAACTCGAATGAAAACAAAGAAAAGACTTGACCACCCCGACATCCAATGACCATTGAATGTCCAAAGAGCTGAATCAAATGTACTAAAAGAAGAAAATAATACATACCGATATCATATTTTGTACTGTAAGAATGAACTTAAATACCTATGTAAAACAGCACTGGCTCGGGGGAAGAGGGGGCCAGATAGTGGCCTCACCCCAGCTAGGTAAAATAAAATAAAAGTCAAGTCATATCTTAGCATGGTCTTTGAAAATGTATATCAAAATTTGAAGTTTTTATGGGTTAATGGATAAGTAAATGGGTTCCAAGTGACATTTGTAGAGGGAATTATTGTGTACCCCTACGAACAAAATTCGCCTGACTCTGTGGCAAGAGACTGTCATCTCTGTCATTAATTTGATTCTCACTCCTGCGGCTCTAACTTCGGTGAGCTCAACCATCAACTACATCAACCAACCCTTGTTGAATCACTAAGTTTGCTTGGCACGGTCTCTTGTATATCTGGGGAAACTTCAATGGAAATTTCTGTTCAAATGAATGAGTAAAAAAGTAGCATTAAAAATTGTACCTGAAAACCAATTCCAGTAAATTAATTCGAATTGATTCACAATAACATGTGAGACAATTTAGCATGAACTCAAAATTGTAAAATGAAAGTCGTGGGTTCATCTTTTTTAACAACTCTATGTTATTATATGATTACCTTGAGTTAAATTACTTGCACACGCAATGGTTTTGTTACAAGTAGCTGCGATAGAAATGACCGTACAGAATATATGAAATCTCGCATCGAATCGAATCGAATTCTGCGCATCATAAATATTGTTACGCCACTCAAGTGGCTAGGGCTTTGCTTTCATGCTTTGATGACGTTGATTTTACAGATAAGAGCGGGAAAAGGAGACAATTTGTCACGATTTCAGCACAGCAAACAACACGATTCAGGTAAAAAATAAGGTAGGGAATTGTTGGCTGACTAGACAAACTTGATCTTCACTAAAAATAACTAAAATTTGTGAATTGAAACATATTTAAGATAAAATAAATATTGAAGGAAGGAAGAAAATCTATGAAGAGGAAATTATCATCTACTTTTAAAAATATTGTCGCTCAAATAGACTGTTTTGTTCGTCGTATAAAAGCCAAATTAAATGTTCTCGTTTATTCCAAAGCTGGAATTAAAACATATCTCAGGAAAAGAGATAGATTTTTGAAAATTATATTCCGTTTTAAGAGCAATGACAAAACTTCACTTCCATCCATTCTTAAACGCCACTTTCCTACAGTAAGACCGAGATACTAAAGTTGAATTTTTGCATTCTTGACAGACTAGGATCACTTCAGAATGCGTTGACCACCATCCTGTTTTATTTCCTTTCGATTCTTATCCAGAAAACATAAAAAATTGATGAACTTATTATTTTGTGATCAGATTTTCCAAAAACTGCACTATTTATCGATTCATATTATATTGGAAATAAAATCGAGGGACATACGTCGAAACATTTAGAATCAAAGAACAATGATTAACGAGGCATGATTTTCTTCGGTGGGAGGGGTACAGAAGGCAACAGCCATTCTGAAAATTCGAACGGTGATCCGTCATGGGGGGCGAGATAAATGCGAGGGACATCCATCTACCGAAGCATTCGCGCACCGAAGCCACCCCCTGCCTTACCCCATCCCGTGCATCACAAGTCCCCACGCACGTCGGAACCAGCTCATAGATCACCTCACGTTTATAGTGGTTAGGTTGTACTGCGTGAATTTACCCTTCGCTTGTTAGAGTTCCTTGAGTTGTTTCTAATGAAAATGGATATTCCTACTATTTAATTGATATTTCTCTGCTTGAGGTTCTATTTCATTGCTGTCCAACAGCTACAATCATTCCAGTAAAATGCTTTAAGGTCTCACTCGGAATTTCTAGAACCATATTTTTTTCACTCTCCAAAAGATGAGATCAATTCACCAAGTTCTTTATTTCCGATGCAAAAAAATAAGCAAATTTAACACGAAAGATTCATTTTTTCCATTACTCGGATGATGTAAAAAGATGTCATTCTTTGATAAATAAAGGCTGTTTACGAAGAACAGTAGGCATAAATTTCAAAGACAGTAGACAAAAGAAGGTATAGGTATATGTTACTCATTAGAATAAGTGAAATATTGCAGTTTTTCGGTAGAAATTGTATCTATTGGATACCAAAGTAGCTCCGTTAGAAACTGATTCCAGTCGTTCTAATTCAGTACTTTTGATTTGATAAGTATTTCGGTGGCATTGATTAAAAGAACTATGCACGTAATAATTGCAATAAAAGTAACTGTTTTCAGAAACGAGGGATATTACCACATAGTTCTATCAAAATTCTTGTAATAGGAATGTGTAAACTGCTCTGTGAACTTTCTGCTAAACCTTGAACTGCTCTCATCAGGTATCAACAAGCAGCTCTGAAACCGTCATCATGGCTTCTTAACCCGGATTTGAACTCTTGAAAAATTCTTCTCGAAATTCATTGATTCTCTTTATCTCATATTATCAATCCAACTCGATTATAAAGAATCTATATTTGCCATTTTAAAGGAGTGAAGGGGTATAGAGGGCATTATCTAACTGTGATAACTGTCGGTGGTGATACAGTAGGGTGAACTTTTCCCCATTCTGACGTTCCACTCATTCCGACTCCATCGATAGGAGTGGCAACACTGCCCCTCCCTCTCCCTTTCGCCCACTGTCCCCCAAGCAATCCAGTAAACGTGTATCTCATGAACGTGGACGAGGAGGTGCGATGCAGACGAAGAGATGGCAAAGGGTTCACAAGGGGTGTGCTTTGAAGGTCTATGAGGGAGGGTGTTTGGAGAGGGCGCAGCGATAGGTAGGCGGAGGAAGGGAGAGTGAAGGACGATGGGAGTGGAAATTTCGGGCAGGTCTGCATAAATCTCAGCCAGACGACTTCTCTCTCTCTCTCTCTCTCTCTCTCTCTCTCTCTCTCTCTCTCTCCTCCCCCTCTATCTCTCTATATGTCTCTCTCTTTCCCCCCTCTATGCAGCGTCACCCTCCGTCCAGAACACCACCATCCTGCTCCTTCCCACCCCTTCCCCACCTATCTCACACATGGACATATCCTTTGCACCTCTCCGTCAATTTCCTCTTTTCTCACCCTCTTTCTTTGCCATTCTCCTTTTCTCTCCTCTCTTTCCAGAGCGGCTCCCGTAATTCTCCCCATTTTTACCACTCACCCGGCAGAGTTCAAGATGAAAACACACAAAAATGACAGAGAAAAGCTTTCCAACTCCACAGTATACGAACAGCGCATTCCAAGTCACGTTTTCATCGACTCTATAGGCAAATTATCATGTGTGGGTTAACTTCAGTCCATTAATTTTCTTTTTTTACGGGTTTTGACTTTCTTTTGTACCCTTGAGATCGTAATTAAGTCATGGATGAACAGAATAATAGTGGTTCTCGGCGTTTTTTCTGATTTCATGCTAAAAATAAGATTAAAAAATTTACATATTCCCTCCAACAACATTCCAGAAAGGGAATCCATCGAAATGTCATAGCTTCCCAAAACAAAACTAACAAACGTTAAAGTTAATACAATTGGAATATTTAAGATGCTTTCAAGGAAGTGAGAACTCTGATGCAGGATAGATTAATAATATTTTATTGAAAGCGATATGAAAAAATGAGTCGCCAATGCTTTTCTTTAAAGGCAAATTATCAAAATACTGTGTCCTCAAAATTTATTGTGTAGTAATGATCAAACTATGTGTCGCACAAAAATATTCTTCATAGATTAAGCCACAGAGATTTCTGAATATTCAAGGCTTCAGAAATACGGTATTTCAAATACCTAATCCTATACCCTAAGCTCGTTGTGTTGTCATTCTCAGGTACGTTATTTCTTGAGGTGTGCAAGGCCCTCAAAAGAGCATATAATTTCTGAATAAATGCCATCAAAATGTATCTTTCAGCCAAGCAATCCATCAAGCACGGTTTTCATGCATAAAAAGTAAGGCCTAAAAAATTCACTAATTGTTGATGTGGCAAGTTAACTCAAAGTTAAGTAAAAAAAAAATAAGCGCAAAACCTTTCTAAGGTAACCAATCAGCAAGAACTACACCCTCTCTGCGCAACACACCAGAAAGAGATGACATAGAAAAAAGAGTTTTTTTCATCAGTGCATAATCCTTCTCCATCATGACAGGAAAGAGAGGACTTAGTTACGCCTCACATAAGAGCGCTGCAGTAGAAGAGGGCGGGGAGAGATGGGTGGACGGGCAAAAAGAAGAAAACAACGGCTGTATCTTTGCGGTTTTAGGATGGAGGATCGGGACCTCCCATTCCTCGTCTAAGATGAGATTTACGGTCTGGATTACGACTTCGCCATTCCAATGATCGAAAACATTTTACGAGAGATACCCAGAAGAAGGGTGCGTGGCGTCAAAATCCTGCTAGGTGGGGGGAATAGTACGCTGATGGATCCAATGAGAGGTCACACTTGGAGTGAAGGAAAGAGTGAGGATATAACTCTGAAAGTCATGAACCTCGCCACTTCACCCGACTTAAATGAAACTACATTCACTCTTAGTTCCACTCTTAAAATTTGTGAGGAGACCCCTCACATAGTTTTAAGGAGGTAGGATTTCGAAGTTCTTTTAAGATTTTTATATAAGTATTCTACCGGTGAGAATGGTTTACATGGAGCAACATGCAGCTTACACCCGCCTGACTCATCTCTCAACTTAGACTTCACTCTCCAGTTCATAAGGCTAACTTCTTTTCCTTCTATCCATGGATCTTATTATCATCCTTTCCCTGCCTCGCTATGATAAAATTCTATCTTACTCTGTTCTAACAACCCATCTCCGCTCAGTACTCACTCCAATCAGAACACTGTTTAAAATGGTTTTTCGTTATCAACAACATCAATCAAGGTTAAGAAGAAAAATTAAAGTATATGCAATTCAACAAATTTATTTTAACTCAACACTTTTTTTAAACAATTTACGCCGACCTTCGGAACATCCTTTGACTTCAAGTATTTCTTTGATAATAACTCAAAACATAGCCATGTATTTTAGCCTAATTTTTATTTTGTGCATCTTTCTAAAAGTAGAACGATCATCATATAATTTTTGTCAAAAATCTTTACGTAGTTATCCTACCATTAATCAAAATTTTACTTATACTTTGGCAAGAATAGCCATTAGAGCCCGCATATACATGCAGATTTATTATGTATTTGCCAGAAAATATTCTTGAAAAATCCTATTTATTGGAGAATCCTGCCGATGAAAATAATAGCATATAAATAAATATTTTTAGGTACTAACTTCCTCCAAGATATCCCTCCGTTTCCATTTTGCCCCTTGCACAGGTTTCCTTAATGGAGACAGGCTGAGATGTCAGCCTTGGGCCACTCTGAGCATATATTTTTTCACATAAATCCTCAGCCACCACTGGACACTGAGATACCGTCGCTAAATCCCCCTGTTTACCCACCCTGCCTTCTCATATCCTCGTCATTTACGTCACCCTACAAAGCTCGGAAATCTTATTTGCATAGTAGGAATGATCGACTGAAATAATGCTTATCAAATAAACTTTCCTTCTCAGATTTTTTTAAAGTAAAATCAATAGTTTAAAACAGTATCAGTCACTCTAAGCAACTGTAAAAGGCATGTGAGTAACGCTGTTAAAAACGCATCTATGATTACGCGGGCATTCAGTTCTTCAACACGGAAAAAGGCAAATCTCTATACTTGAAGATAATTTTCTCCAACGCTATAGTTTCTACCTTATACATTTTTCTATTACAGGCCCAGTCTGTATGGGTCTCGTTTTGGGTTTGAAATTCCAGGACAATATCTAGCTAGGGCTAAATGAAATTGCTAAAAGTGAGCGATTTTGATATTCTAGGAGGGTTCCGACCATATAAACAGTTTATCCGAGAATAAATCTTAACTTCGCTATTGTATGAGAATAATAAATATACGAAAACAATTGAATGTTTTTAATGCCAAATTTAAAAATAAATGAGGATTTGCGAAAGAATTCGTATTGCTGCATGTAGCATAAATGGATTTTTTAAATGGGAAATGAGGTATACAACATACTTATGTCTAATCGAACTATCGAATAAATATGACTCTTATTAATGATTTTGGTAAATATTCCTAGAGTTGATCTAGAACATTTATTGCACAACAGCTGATCTCCAGCCATTGGCGTCATTGACTGAAAATTCGCTATCATGGAATATAAAAAAGGACACTGCAATAACAATAAGCATGACTTAAGTGTAAATTGCTAAAGGATAAATTGCTTAGGAAATGATAACTATCTTTAATACTAGAAAATACAATGGGAAACATATTTTATTGCTATTCCTTTCACAGACTTCGCACACCACTGGTAACTGAGCCATGAGAATATTCGTTTTTTCCCTTTCCAGTGATTCACTTCCGTGCGTTCATTACGAAAAGACATGACATTTCTCTCAGCACGTCATCGGTCACATTTTACGAACTCACGCCTTCTCATCGCATATTTTACCGTCCTTACTCCTTTATCTTAATTTCAGCGTTCCATGCCTCATTTTACTTCCCCTTTTTTATTTTATTCTTTCCCGAAATTCCGATCTCATCCTTCGCATTATTCTCCGGTCGCGCGGCTTATGTCTCAAGTGTCTGATGTCATGGAGACATTTTTCGCTCCCTCCAACCCGCAGCGATGCCACCACATTTTTCTTCTACTCCATTCATCCTTCAAGCAGCTCATAATGTTGCTGTCGAGAAATGCCCTGGGGTCATGAGAGCGTGGCTTCGTGTTGAAGATTGAGCATAAAGGAGTCTCGGTGAGCAAAACTGGAAAAGGGTTTTTTAGTAGCGAGAAAATGGCAGATGAGAAAAAAAGAATTTGCAACATTTATGCCGCTGAAATCTATGAAATATTATATTTGACTTGTAAAATTTTTAAGTAATAAATTGGGGGTGATGAAGTTTCAGTAAATTTCTAGTAATATAAATGCCTTCTCCATAAAAATTGTAGCGGCGTTATGCTCATTCAGCTATACAACTTGACTATGACATATACTCAACCGCTGTTGGAAGGTTTCATAATTTATATCCTCTTTATGCCTGGTAAACTTCAGTTACCTGCCCAAGTGTACTTTGAGATTTAAATCTTATAATGCCCTGAAAAGATTGTTTAGAAAATCTTTACCACCGACATTTAAACATTGTAAACTGTTCATGAATAATAATAGTAATAATAACTTTTCAATATTGTGAGATTCCAGCATCTGATGTTGCTATGAATAGAATAGTATCAATTTTTGAAATGTTTTTGCGGAGTTATTATTATAATTTGTCGCGTAGTGGTGGACAGCAATAGACAAATAACAGTGGGAGAAAAATGAGGCTAAACGTAAGACAGGCATTTGAAGTGGAAACGACTTTATGTAGGATAACAGGCCTTTAAATGATATATGTGAATATCGGATATACGGTGTCAATTAAAAGAAATAGCCAAATAATTGAATGGGCGGTAAAAAAAACGTATGAAAGCGTTATTACGCAATTCAAGGATTAATCCTTGAAAAGGAAGTCTAATGCTCGCATGATATTTCTCATCAGTGAAAACAGTCGACAAAAATGTTACCCGTTTGAACGTGGAAAACTTGAAACTAAGACGAAAAAAGGAGATGGCGAAATAGTGTAAACATCACACACCTATTCGGGATGGATGAGAGTGAGAGGAAGATAATGAGTGGGACTGGGGGAGGGGTGGAGATGCCCCAAGGAGAAGGATTGGAAGAGGGAAAATTGCCCGCTGCCTCGAAGCCATTCTCAAGAGAAGCAAAATGTTCCCCGAAGTTCTCTTCTTAGTATCAATTAGGGTAATGATATCCATGAATTTCAATTAATTATTCCTCTCTCGCACTAACAAGCAGAGAGAATCATCATACGATAGCATAATAAGCTTTCATTTCAGATTTAAAATTTCAAATACTTCTCAGTGGGAAGAACGTTCTTCGTGACCAGAACTCTCCTGTTTTAATAATGTAGTGCCAACATTTACAATTATTCAGGGCTCATACTTCTTTTCTCCTGTGACTTCAGACCAGTAGGAATAATGGAAGAGATCTTATCAAAATACTATGGATAAAAGTTTCTTAGCTAATCAATTTAGACACAAAAACTTAAATTCCATTATCCTGGGAAAAATTATATTTATCTAATACACTTGAATGAATCTAAAATTGGGTGAGATTGCGCAACTCGATCTCCAATACTCGCTCAGATCTCTCGTTTAATTAAGCTTAAAGATTTATTGTTTCAGATATTTACAATCCCAATTTACCCGTCGTATATGCTATATTTTCTGTAAAAAATAGTCCTATATTTGCTAAAGCTATCTTAGGGGTAGTAAGCCTTGCCGCAGACAATCTTGCCACTCCTGGCGCCTGCAAGATTTGTCACTTAATTTAGAACGGTATAATATGACTTTCTCCCTTCGCTAATTCAACCATGCAGGCCTGATGTGAAGCAATGGATACCTACTCTAACTCTCTTAAGTGTACAAAATAATACCCAAGTCTTTCTTCTCAATTAGTCGAACTTAAAACAATACGGATTCTTTTACATGTTCAGTTATTCTCTCAGAATAACTTCTAATTGATCGCCTTCAATTTGAGTCGGTATCGTGGAATACATACAAATAATTGCACCATAATAATCACATATTTTATATTTTGATGAGATACATCCATCTAAATTTATCTCTGAAAATTCTGGCCGGAATAAACGGATCAAGGAAAGATTGAAATCAACATTTATCATCTAGGAATTTTGCATTAGCTGGTTAAATAATGTATCCACTCTAGCACTTTGAGTGCTAGCGCTTTAAAGCCTCATCCTTACCCCAGTGCTGGGCGTTTTTACGAAAGTTTAGAAATTTTTAATAATTTTACTACAATACATAGAAATTGAAAATAAAGACGACCATATTGTTTATAAATTTATCTTTAATTATGTGTTTAGGTGTAATATACGCAAATAATATAATATTTTTGCCATCTCTACAAAAATAATCAATTTTCTTAAAAAAAGAAAATTGAAAATTCCGGATTTGTAATACAAATGATAATCACAATTAAAATTAAATATACATTTTCCTTTCAAATACCATTATGTGAAGTGTGAGCATCATTTTTATCGACTATTTATGTTACATAATTTTTTTTTGTATGATATATTTGAAAGCATGGAGATACACAAAATCCTAAATGGCAAATTTTGCACTCAAAAGATGTGTCCTTTCTCCTTGCCTTCCCTGCTTGCTCTGTACCCTTGTCAGAGCACACTTTACATCTTCTTTGAGCCTTTTTCTTTTCTGGGGGAATTGGTATTCTACTGAGAAAATGTTTTCCGGAGAGACGGGTTAGATGACCTCCACTGGGACCAGGTCCTGATGAAGGTTCTTCCTGAGTAATTGCAAGGTCACTGCAGAGTTCCTTCATGAAAGATGTCATTGGAATTTTTTTCCCTGTAACTTGGTTATACAAGACACATGCATTTTGTACTGTCATCAAAATCATGTGGAAAGCTAATTTCCTCCACCATTTCATACTACGGTGGTCAAATACACCATAGGACATACGCTGGTCAGAAAGGTCTACACCAAATTTTTTCTTATTATAGTTCACCACTGCAGCTGGCTTAGTTCTTTGGTTACCTCTTCTATCACTATAGGTCACCATTTCTGATGTATGTCGTGTACTTATGATGTATACATCACGCTTATCCTTCCAACATAACACGAGTACATTACCTTTCCTCCTGTAAACTTGTTCCCCACGACTTAGTTGAGGATTACGAAGAGCACTGGGCATCCCTCTCCTATTTTTTTGCGTTGTTCCTACCAACCCCGTTTGGAGACCTTCCAATTCCATGGCAAGCAAGGGACTTGTATAGTACCTGTCTGTATACAAAGTATGCCCTTTTCCGGCTAAGTTTCCAAGAAGCCTTGTAACAACATCTTTCACAACATTGTCCTGACCGCAAAATACGTCGAAGTTCCAAATATACCCAGAATCAGATTCAGAGAGCATATATAACTTGATGCCATAACGGCTAGGTTTCTGAGGCATGTATTGCTTGAAACTTAGCCTCCCTCTGAATGCACACATGCCTTCATCGATGGTCACATCCTCTGCCGGTTGGTATGCACATTGAAATCTACTTCTGAGCAACTCGAACATGGGACGAACCTTGTGTAGAGGGTCAAAACCTGCCTCCCCTTTCTTCTTTGCACTGGTGTTATCATTCAAATGAAAATTAGCTAAGATGGATAGGAATCTATCCCTACTCATGACACTAGGGCAGAAATTACATGATATGACCGGATCTGTGCTCCAATGATTGGCCAAAGATGGCCTCTCACTGATGCTCATGTGCAAAATAATTGCTAGGAATTTTCGCACATCACCCAGTGTAACAGTTTTCCACTTCAGCAGCCTGCTGTTAGGAGATATTTGATTCAAACTCCTCTTTTTCTGTAAAATTTGCCGAGCATAAAGATTTGATTGTTCCTTGATGATTTTTATAATATCATCATCAAAAAAATAAGAAAAAAAATCAGCAAGAGGAGTGGTTTTGTCGAGACCAGTTTCCTCAACCATACCAGACATTCCGGTGAAAACATTTATATTTGGAACATGGTCTATTTCACTCCAACCTCCATCTTGTGCATCTGCCATGATCCTTCGTCCACCTCTGCCTCGTGGCCGCCCTCTTCTACCTCTCAAACCCCTTTGATTCATGGCCGCTGCTTCGGTCTCACAATCACTGGTGCTACTGCTGTCACTCGAATCTAAAGGAACAAAATAGAAGTATACAAAACAGGCATTTGAGAAACCAAGTTGAAAATATTCAAGAAACCTTGAGTAATATGTAAGAATAAAATTATCTAAAAAACGACCTTACGCAATATTTCACAAGTAACGTAAGTGGGCTTCAAGAATAACAGAGGTCGTTACGCAGAATAAAAAAAATACCAAATAAAAGACATTAGCTTACCTAAGTCAGATGTCACTTCGTTTAAAATGAAATCTGGATCATCTTCACTAAGTTCAGCATCATCAGAAGTGCCACTGTCATCCCATTCCCGACGTAGTTCTCTAAGAATATCTTCATCACGGAGCATAGCGTCGGCCATGATGACTGCTTTTTCCACAACTGACAGGGTGATGCAATACCTATATTTTTTCGGTCATTACTGTAGTGAGCTGCCATCTAGAATATTTTCTATGCACTAACTCGTGTAAGCAACCGATCTAAGTAGATTTCAGAACGTAATATTACGCTGGCTACATAAAAGACGATCAAATTCAAACCGACGTAATATTACGTTGCCCGCAGTTCTACGAAGATTCACGAGAACGTAATATTACGTCGTTAGCACTCAAAGTGCTAGAATGAATTACTTAAATGAATTCCATTTCAATTAAAACGTACAAGCAAAGCTATCTACCCCCGCGGTTTTAAATTGAACACCTTAATTTTAATATTTTTTCCTAGTGGAAGAATAGGAGGCATTGAGAGTAGAAAGCTAAGCTACTGGCATTCACACTCATGGGTAAAAAGGGTAGTTGTTTGCTCAAGTCAACTGTAAGTTACGAAGCCTTTTTCGAGTTTTTGAAGAATTGATCGTATTTGAAGTTTGAACCCAAAACTTTTCGATGATCACAAGGCAAATTCTCAACGCACAAATACCACCTCGCTCTCTGGAATAGCAATTTAGTCTTTGAACTACATACAATATTTACAATAAATTTTGACCGCTTTTCAAACTTGATTTCATTTTTTTTTAAATACATTTTCCATTTATATTAAAAAGTCTCCAAACACATTCATTCCCTTGCTACCTCAATTTTCAGTTGCCAAAGATCAAGAATGGCTGGCCTTTTCATTCAACTGTCATCTTTAAAGCAAGTATTAAAGAATACTTATTCTTCGGAAATCATGCAAAAACGTGAGCCAGATAACCTTATTATTGAACTGTTCGAGGAAAATATCCCAAAATAAACTATTCCTTCCCGAAGGACTCGATTTCATCTAGCCTTGGAAAGAATGTTGAAGTAAGCTATCTTGAATATGTAATTTTTAATTAAATTAAATTATTCGACGATGACAATGTTTTAAGGACTTTAATGAACGTGAGTGTTTGGCATTTTGTCAGTATGTTGTTTTCCTCCAAAAATTCGTGCAGCCCGAGCCTCGCTGAGATCGAAGGATTAAGTGGCAGGTTCCAACTCGAGCTAGGAGTGCAAGCCAGTTACTATGTCAACAGAGGGATTCGCGCACGCCATCGCTACGCCGGGGCTTCATGACGAATTCAAGGCATTCCTCATGTCTAATACCGCGGCGTATCTAATGCGCCATTCATGAGCAAGCTGCCTTGGGGTAACCCGAAGGGATGCGATGTAAAAGGAGACCATGATTCTCCTTACTCCAACTGCGGTGTGCGTCATAGCGGGATATGAGGAGGAGTGAGTGTATACGAAAATATGAAGAGGAGATAGAGAACCAAAACTGGAGCTGTAAATAAATAGTTTCCCTTAGGTTTAGGATTCCTTACCTTGGAAGTACTTGTAGTGAAATGTTAAGATGAAAAACGAAGCTAGCGATTCGCACATTAAAGAGTATTTCGACTCCTTACTCCGGTTTAGAAAATCCACCGGAAAATTACAAAAAATATCTTCTTGAAGTGGGTGGAAAACAAAATCTTTTTCAATCACGGAGAAAAATCAGTATAAGACTAGGTTAAGGATACTTAAAAAAAACCATAAAAGCTTAAACAGCTTAAATGACCATATTACAAAATTAATTGTTAAATAATAATAATAATAATAATAATACGTCTTTATTGGGCGAGATTGGGACTAGAAAGTCCCATCTTCCATCTAACCCCTCGTCAAACATTAAATATATGCAGTTAAATACATTGTCTAGTTGCTCATGAAATTAAATGCAGAAAAATTACATAAAAATAAGTAGAAGTTCCATTTTCAATCAACAATTAGCATTATAATTTAACAAAGTTACTATTGACCAAGTGTAAAAAGATGTTAGTGAACGTGGGAAAAACCTAAGGATATTGACTGTCGTCCTTATTGGAAAAAACCCACTGCAGGAAAACGCCCACACAAGAAGGGGGGCGTGAAAAACCTGCGAAAACCTACTGAGAAAGCTAATGTAAACCTGAGTATACAAATACAATGAATTACATGGAAAATTTCACCCAGTACCTGTAAAGAAAAGGAAAATTAGATGAAGCCGGATGAGATAATTGATGAATCTTTCGTACTGTTCCCGTGATGTTACATGTCTTGCTGTTGTTCTCGAAGAAGTTTTACGTGTAGTGCCTTTTTGAAGGAGGCGAGTGATGATGATTTACGTAGTGGTAGGTCAATGTTGTTCCATTCGCGGCATGCAGTAACAATGAATGATTTATTGAATCTGACTGTCCGGTGGTGAGGTATAACGAGTTTTTCATTTCCCCTCGTATTTGAGTCGTGTATTCTACTAAGTTTTTGAAATTCGTCTCTGAGGTACGCTGGTGTATTTGTCTGTAAGATTTGATAGAGAAGACAAAGGATATGCATCCGGCGTCGAGAACTAGGCTTTAACCATTTGAGATCGTTAATATGATTGGTGGTATGATCTGATATTTGTAAATTAAATATGAACCTAATGCAGGCGTTGAAGGAGCGGTGAAGTTTATTCGACAGCATCTGAGATATGTCTTGAAAGGCAACATCGGCATAATCAAAATGGGGAAGTATTAATGTTGAAATTAATTGCTTCTTTAAGGAGAGAGGAATAATGTTTCTGAAACGTATTAATGGAAATAATGACTTATTCACTGCTTTACATATCTTAGTTATATGAGATGACCAAGACAGACTTTCATCAATGATCAATCCTAGATTAATAACTTCGTCGCAGTACTTTATGGGAGAATCGGAGATGTGTAGTTGCGGTAATTGATCTCTGTCGATTGACTTGAGTATTTTAGGATATCCAATTATAATAGCTTGGGACTTACTAGGGTTTATGCTTAGGAAGTTGGATTTGCTCCAATTGTTGATATTTTCTAGGTCATTATTTAGATTACATATTCCATTGAACAGGCTTTTAACATTTGAATTTAGGTACACTTGGAGATCGTCAGCATAAAGATGATATTTAGAATGATTTATCACTGAAGGGCAATCATTAATGTACAGAGAGAATAGCAGAGGTCCTAGAATAGAGCCTTGGGGCGCACCTCTTGTGGTTTCGATCCACCTTGAGCAGAAATCATTTGTAATCACTCGCTGATGCCGGCCTGTTAAGTATGATGTTATCCAATGGACTACCGTAGGAGAAAGGCCCATGCCTCTCATTTTTGCTGCTAGGATATCTTTGTCTAAGGAATCAAAAGCTTTCGAAAAATCAAGCAAAACGAGTACTGAAACTTCTTTTTGATCCATGGAGCGTCTCAAGTCATCGGTGATTTTAGTTAAAGCGGTAGATGTGCTGTGACCGTGTCTGAAGCCAGACTGAAATTTATCGAGAATACTGTTGCACTTTAAGAAATGTGTTATCTGCTCATATACAAGTTTTTCTAGAACTTTGGAAAGGATGGGAAGAAAGGATATTGGACGGAATTCTTTTTCCCCTTGGGAATTATTCTTTTTTGGAATAGGTCTGATTAATGCTCGCTTCCATTGACTTGGGAAGTGATTTTGAAATAGAGAGTAGTTAAAAATGTTGGTGATGTATGGGATAATGACAGGAAATAGCTTTTTTATGAAATCTAGTGGTATACCATCGGAACCTTGTGCTTTAGACTTAATTTTCTTGAAACACGATTCAACTTGTAAATATGACTTATTCCAAACCGTTTGCGTGAACGGCAGTGAAATTCACATTAATTTCCGAGAGAAAAAATTTCCTTTGACCTTGAATAGAACCGCGAACCTTTGGCTATCCAGGTCACTCGGTAGACCACTACGCTACCCAGGTTCTTCAATATAATTTTATTATAAAGATCTAAACTAAAAATTAATACTAAAAAATAAGTTACTTACCGTTTCTCAATATTCTTGCGGAGGCCTAAGAGACCTATCACCAAGTAGTCCCTTGCTGTGGAAAAGAATTCACTGGGACGATTTTTAAAAACGATGCACCACTTTAATTGATCTCATTATTAGAAAACGGAATGGAAAATTACTGTTTGTGATGAATAAGACCTCGTAATAAGAGAGACAAAAAAATATGCAGTGGAAAAAATTAGAAACTGCTCACGGATAAACCTCCTCACACGTAACGGTAAACAATTATATTATTTAAATAAACACTAAATGTTTCTGCGCTATGATTATAACCTTAAGATGCCAGCAAGAAACTAATGTTATTAAATATGCCACCTAATCCCAAAGCAAATAAGTATTCACTGCGTTTCAAGGCACAAACTAATAAACCTCACGTCCAGCTATTTCTCTGCACACTCTCCGCTCGTAAGGAGGACGACTGAGGATAATTCTCAGCAGAAATGGCCTTGCACCAGGAACCCCATGCAATGCGTCATCTGAAGAAAAGATTTATTTTCGTAACCTTGAGTAGTTTTAACGAACGCTGCTATCGCAATGCATTGAATCGAGAGCTGAGGTTCTTGAAGTTCCCTAGCAAGGTCAACTTGAACGCCGTCATCCGCTGATTCCAATAACCGAAACGGATACCTTTTCGAGTGATGATGAATTAAAAATTGGATACTTTTTCGTGTGATTACTCCCCTTCACATGTAAGATAATGCTCTAAGAGATAAAATCACGCTAAAAGTTAAAGCTTGGGCGCAAATTTTTTTACCACGAAAAGAATCTACATATACGAGTTACCGAGTAAGCCACCACCAGAATGTATGGCACGGAATGATTCCGTATGGTATGGTATTTGGGGGAGGCGACCGACAGCTGAGGTCATTTTCGCCATGAGGGAAAGGGTAGGTAAGGAAGGGTGGAGAGAAACCGGTGTCGGCATTAGCCTGCTCTTAACGAAAGGCGCCAAGGAGACCACGGCTTAACGTCCCATCCGACGGACGGAGTGTTGCGCTTGAAACGTCCTCCACAACATTCAAGCAGGGATCGGGCAGTCTCTGAAAATTCTCTTCCCCCGCCGGGATTTGAACCCGAGCCCGCCGGGTGGGAAGCCAACACTCTAGCCACCACACCAACCCGATCCCGGAATGATACCATAAAAGGCATGCAGCGCTTATCATAGTCTTAGATAGAAACGCGCTCTCTTGCTGGATACAGGGCATGCACACTGGACAACGATGCATGGTTAAAGCAGAAGCTGAGGGAGTTCTACGTACACGAACATGCTAAGAATCGTTGTCTTTCTAGTTTTATGCTGATTTGCCAAAAAATAAAAAGCTAGAAAACCTTCAGGTCAAAGATTACTTTACCTCTTCACTCCATGATTTATCAAATTTACCGGCTCTCTGATTTTTTGTCCTTTTTATGCCTCAGCATGGAAAACTTGCACGGCATAAAATATAAGTTTTTATTTAATGGTGAAGAGAATGCATCACACCAGTTCGGGCTTTCATTTTTTATCAGGCAAGACTTCTTTTTTTTAATCTATCATCATGAAATTCTGATGAAAAAATATCTTCCCAGCATTCATTCAAAGGTAATGTTTTTATTCACGAGTGGCAGGAAAATATTGGCATTGGTCTAATCCATATTATCCAGAATGATTCAAGACTACAGCATACGGTTTATATGAGCAATGGTCCACGAAAAAATATAGAATACGACCATTCGATCGGCTTTGATGCGACCTCATAACCGTGAAAAATAAACGCGCAACATTCGCTTTGGCATAAAACCAGCTACACTGCAGTATGAGGCTGGGAGGTGAGGCAAGGAAATAAATGACGAGAGGTTAAATTGGTCTGGGTGCAAATCCGGCGTCTCGGTTGGCCGGAATCCCAGGGTCTGCTGTTATGGCTTTTCACGAGGGGGGCGGTATCAAGACGCGGACGGCCGCCCATTAGAGCGCAGATGTCCCTATTGTCCCTGGCGTTAATGCCCTTGTGGATTTCAGAATCCGCAACCATCCCCACCACGTTTTGAGAGGTTGCCTTGGTTCAGCCATTCTTAACCGTAAGCGTTGCGCAGCCCACTGCGGGGATCGATGCAAATGACATAGGCATACATACGTTTCCGTATATTCCCAGAGCCTCATACCCAACCTATAGGGTTTTAACCTCGAGATGAAATTACTTTTATATTTTCCAGCTAAAATTCGCAGCTCTTATCAATTGACAACTCGCTTCATAAGCACTAACTAGTAAAGAGAGGCGCTTACTTCTCTAAATTCCATGTACGCCACTCGAATGCCACACCGTTTGTCTACGTATATCTCAAGTATTCCTTGAATAAAAAATTTAATTTAATAGCTTTGTTTTTTGGAAAATTTTCACTGAAAAAATGAAACAGAGATCCCGATAAATCTTCACGAAGATCTTAAAATTTTCTCCGGTGGCAACGCCCCGCCCCGTCCGCGGTGCGAGGATGAGTGTTCCCGCGAACGTAACGAGATAGGGCAGGAAAAAAATAGAGCTGACATTAATGAGGGCCTCGAGGGTAATTATTCACGGGTTCTGCAAAGGAACCCAATATCTCAAAAAAATAACCGGCGTAATAATTTTTTAAGGCATTCGAGATATGAATGAAAATATCTCTCGCTTGAGCCTGTGACAATATTTTAATGACCAAAACTTCAACGAGAAAATCATTTGTCACCCTCCCAACTGCCGTATCAAATATTTACTTACCAAATTGATGAAAAAATAACGCATTAGAACTGAAGTTACTCCGCCACAAAATATTCCAAGAGTAACGAAAAAATTAAATTTCAATTATATGAATTATTAATATAACACGACAGGAAAACATTAATTATTTCAGTCAGCTTTAGAAATACTTTTAAATGGCTTAGTTTTTCTCTCGTAAAGACTATGACGTAGCTCAATTTTTGATATCCGAATAGATTTTTATGAAGATATTTATTATATTTCACCCGAATTTTCCAATCCATGAGGTAGGTCTAATCTAATACTTTTTTTCTAATCAATCATATTTCAGATTCTAGTTTCTTAACCTCAAATAGTAATTCCTAGCTCAATATTGTTTTCAATAATGAAATTTGAAAGATGATAACATATTTATGTCAAATGTAGATCGCATTAAAAAACGCAATCAATGTATCAGAAATGTATATATTAGTTTTTCAATTAAATCCATATTTATCAAAGGATTCCGGTCACACAAGTTTTGAAGAGATTTTTTTACCTTGTTTCCATTTTTGTAGTAACATCTAATTATTGCATCAAGTTCATCCGCTCGAATTTCATCTACCATGGAAAATATGCTGTTAATTCTTCCGTAAAACGACCGATGATGGCCTCAATAAAAATCTTTGCTTTTAGTTCATGCCCTCACCGTCAGCTTAATAATTCATTTTCTTTGACGATAAAAGTTTTATATCGACAACCGTCGGTGAATTTAATTCTCAAAAACATATGGCTATTTATTCACTTAAATTAAACCCCGATTGATGATCACACTGCTAATCCTCACCCTGAGAGGTCAAACTTAGCCAATGAAATGCAACTAAAAGGAAAATTAAACCCAAGTGGAAACGAAACAATAAAACAATACAAATTCACGGTCACTCCAAACAATCGGCACGGCTCTTCCTTTCCCCAAAGACCGCGTCCCATTGTCACCAGGGAACGCGATGAGGGAAGTTACTTGGCGAGGGGGAAGAGTTATGTATTTGGGAAAAGAAGGGCTTGGATCATAACACTCTCAAAAGGAATGGTCACCTTGTGGAGAGAAGGAACGAGGACTCACTCACGAACAAGGCCACTGTAAATGAAATAGCCACTACCAACTGCGAGACGACGATACAATCCGTCATGACGATGATGCGTATGTGTATATGATTTCTCGCAGAAAATACACGCACGAGCGTTGCGCCCCCTCCGCTGACACCTCCTCCTTCCCATCACTCCGTCGGCCGCATCACTCGCCTGAAAAACATCCTCTCCCCCTTCCACTCCTCTCACTCAGAATTCCCGTTCTCTGTGACCTTCCACACTCTCTGTCTCCTTCTATCCATCTCTCTATCTCTTCCTCTCTCTCTCTTTCCACGGCAACCACATAATCTCATCCCTCGGTGGCTCTTAAATTGAATCACTCGCCGACTTGCTTTCAATTGGCAAGGAAGTCGAGCGGCTTAAAAGAAGGACAAAGGAGTGGAGAGCCGTCAATTTGGGTTGTTTGTGTCGGTGTTAAAAATAATATATATTGCGCAAAATTCCAAGTGTAACAACGCACAACAATAACAAAAGGATTTCATAATAAATCATGAAATTCTCGCCTTGAAACTGTCGAATATAATTTTATACAATAAATAATACCGCGCAATTGCGTTAGTATCAATACAAAAAATATAACCTGCAATGCACACAGAATTTTTTCGAATATTGGGGAGTGTATATTCTTTGCTTATATAAGTTCTATATTTTTTCTAATAAAATTACATAGCTCCGTTAAGGAATGATGGGATGGGATAAGAAATCATTCCAATAATTGGTTGTTGACAGCTATCCACCTTTCTTTCTCTGCAGTCGTTCTCTTCGTTTCTGTGTAATATATACATCCTTTACTATCTGCTTCTAATATTCCAGTCTTGGCCTTCCTCTATATCGTCTGTTTTTCACCACTGCTTCAAATTTTACCTTCACTAATCCCGAATAGCGTATTATGTGTCCAATCCATCCAACCCACGTTCTTTTCAAATCTCTCCACGGGTTACGCTCTTCTTTCACTGCTCTCAAAACTTCTTATTTTAAAAATATTTATTTAAAAAAGGATTCTGTTTTTTTCCTTAACATTACCATAGCACTAAATAAGTATTATTAGGGTGCATTCGAATTTCAAGCACAGGCACAACAAAAACACACATCACCTACCAAGAAAAGGAGAATCAGGGCATCAGGAGAGCTTGGGAAGAGATCAGTGAAAAGAAGCGATAACAATAGCGTAACCTTAGTATCTTGGTGTTTTCATGTGTAAGTGAAGTGCAGTTCACATTCAAGAACTTTAAGTTTTTATTGCTAGCTCGTGCTACAATTTTAATTTCACCTTGAACCTGAATTAAATAATTCCATGTTTCGGCGAGACTTCTAGCATTATCGGTACTTAAATGGTGACTCCAACATCAACCTCAGCGTTCCCGTTTCTTTGTAGTTACTTTTTGGTTGCATCTCATGCGTAAAATTTCCAATGCATTGTGAGTAGGATTCTCCCCGCACTCAAAATTTCCAAACCAAAGCGTGAAAGTCAGCGGAGTCATTCGAAGGAAGTGGAGGAGGTGCGACATTTTCGCATGAATCTCTCGAGGCTTCCTCTCAAATCGTCTCCTCATCCTTCTTCCCATACACACCACAATGCAACCCACACACCCTCCATCCCTTTCCTTCCTTCTGCACCCACAACTCTCTCCCCTTCAGATTCGCATGATTCGGATCGAAAAGTGCTCTTCCCTCATCCCCACCCCTTACAAGGTCTCCCATCCACAGAGAGACGATCCCTCGACCGCCCCCTGCGACGCCAACACAGACGCCGAGATGTCGACACCGTCTAGGCGAGGGATACAAGTGAGCACTGCGTTGCGGAGTTATTGCCCAATACGATACGCTGAGAAGGGTCACACTAGTTATCGCGACCCTCACTTCTCAAGTTAGTGTTTAGATGATTTTGCGTCGGAAGTAATTAATTTGTTACAAGCGATGCAAATTGAAGTTAATGCCATTTGTCCAGTAAATTTCTGAGATAAATTATGAATAATATCGCTTCATATTCCCGGGAACTTGCCTCAAATTGGAGACAAAAGTCAAATCAAGCGACTTCGGAATAATGCAGATATAATTATTAAAACGGGACAAAAAACAAATGTTTGACCAATACAAAGTCTATAATTTTCCGATAAGGTTTCTACTAAATAAGAAAATTTACTTGGCAAGAAATTACAAGTCGCGTGTACCACGCATCCAAATGCATAAACTCAGTTTCCTACGATATATCTAACAAACTCTATGTTGCTTTTGCGGCTTTATAGAATTTTCACGAGTCCCACGCGTAACTTTTACTGCATCAGCCTTTCAGAACTTTAACCTTGTGGGAGTCAAGAGGGGTGAATTTTCCACACCCTTCCTTCGTCACACGCTCGCGGGCCCCATTGAACCGAACTCTCACCGAAGTCCTCCGCGACCCTCTTGAGTGTTTATCCTGGCGAGGCCTGAATGAGCGAAAGCAAAAGAGAGAAAGAGCATGGTGGGGCGGGTGGGAAGGGGAAGTGGGAGGCGACTCTCCCTCCCTCCCCCTCCCCCCAATTCCAATTTCGCTTCCAAGTGCCCTCCCTCCCCACCTGAGACAACCCTCCCCCCGAGCCCCTCCTTCCCCTTTCCACTTCCAAACGAATTACTCCCCCTCCGACCTTGTACCAGAGCATCCCGAACCGCATCATCTAACTCAGGAAGCTCAGTTCACTGCCTTGGTCGCGTTTCATTTTGCGCCAAATTCTGGTGTAATGTCGTGAGCACATCCTTCCTTTCCCTCTCCTCCTCTCCAACCCTCACAAGTTCACGCCACAAACACACACACGCACGCATATCTCCCATTCAATCGCATCCTCACAGTGGCGTAGCCAGAAAACGTGAAAAACACCTGTCTCTCTTTGTAAATGCTGAATCGGGGATTATAAGCGTGGATTTTAAGTTACATTTCCCGAAAATGAATAAATCTATTGAGAATATTTCATACTTCTTACGATCGAGAAATCATTGTGATGACGCTACAATGTTTAAATATATTTCTGACAAAAGATGACACTTTTGCGTCCCTGTAATTGATTAAAATACAAAGGGCTCAGGTAGTTACTCGTACATATCGTAATCAGACCCTGGTAATAAAATTGAAAGAATTGACCAAGTAGTTTCCTTTACCCTTCTCCTCGCCTTCGTTTGCCATGAATCTCTCCGTTGATGCTCACTATGAAGTTTCATTTGCTAAAAGAAAATTACCTATATCACATTCTCCTTCGACATTGTTAGTACGGCAATTTGAAACGTAATTTCTTCTTCTGTCTTGCAGTGGAAGTTTCATATAACCATTATAAAAAACAACTCCGTTTCAATTCTCATAGTCTTATTGTCAGGGTATTATTACGATGCATAAATTCATGTACCCACGTTGTATCCAATATGTTTAGACGGTTGGAACTAATCTATTTATACCATAAATTTATGAAGAAGAATTTTATTAAATAAAATGTGAGTTCCACTACGTAAATCAGGCAATGATAATAAATTTTGCGGATTAAATAACAATTGAAATTGTTTTTATGTGTATCCCAGCTTCAACAAAGGCAAGTTATGGATTAAGCTCACGTTCACACTGATGTGAATATGTTGAAAACATGTTTAGGTCAAGAGCATATAAATGAAGATACATACTCTTAAGTGTCACCTAAATTTGATACAGAAGAAGCTAGTTTTAAATTTAATTGGTTACTAAAGCAGAATTGGTGGGTTTAAAACCTGCTGAGATTTTGCCAACCAAATGTAATGCAAATACGCGTTTTTCAGCTAATACGAGTTACTACAGCATAGTTTCTCGCCGAATTTTATTTTCGCAACAAAAATCAAGCTTTATGCAATAACCTTTTTCATTTCCATGGAAATGACATTTTCTCGACGCATTGTTTTTTGCGATGCAACCCAGCCCAAATACCACTACTGGAAAATATTTGTGAATAGGCATTACTTCAAGCAGCGATTGTTTCCCGTGGAACAACTCATGCATGGATAAATGGCTGGTGAATCAAAGTCTCAATGTCACCCTTTTGCGAGAGTTAAAAGAATTGCTTTTAATCGTCAGTGAATAGTATTTGGACGCAAACTAAATTCCACATATCGCTTTACCGAATGTCCGCCACTAGGCTCTCCTGAATTAATCCAACATCATATTCCGAGCAGAAAACCATTAAACGAAACCAGACAGCGTACTTGCACCCTCGGGTTTCTCAAAAAATATATTTCTGACGCATGGGGCGTAAAAATTTGGCGCTAATAAACTAAAGAAGGTAAAGTACCAACAGTTCGGATGAAATAGCCGTAGCAACTCGAAACGGCCGCGATACGATGTTTTTTTTTTTGTTTTTCCTTCCCCTTCTCATATATTGCGACGCTTTATTTTTTCCGACATAATCCAGCCTTAATGACGCGACAGGAAAGATTTTCTAAATAGCCAATGCTTCAAGCACCGATTTTTTCCATGTTCGGACGCTAAAATAGCTCCAAATATCGCTCTATGAAACTTCCGCCACGATGCTTTCCTGTGTTCATCCAATATCTTATTCCGATTGCAGAGGCGTTAAACGTACCCAGACAGCGTACTTACATGTATTTAAAAAAATATATATACATATAAATCTGGCTCACGTGGCATTTAATGTTAGGCGTTAAATATCTAGGAGATATAGTACCAACCAAGTAAGTTCGGATAAAATGGGAGTAGTAACATGAAATGGCCGCGCTTCGACGTTATTATTATTTTTTTTTCGATCTTCCCAGTGACAACGAGGGAGATCCCATTGATCCTCCAGACAACTGTCCGCTAAGCCCCATTTCCTGAGCGAGTGATTAGTCCACGCCGAACCGTGCGCGTTATATCAGAATAAATACGGCTTGGGTAATTACCGGAGTCACATTGACGGGGATGCTAAGGGATAGAGGAAGGAAACCGCTGGAGGTCACAGACTGAGGCATGGCAATGTAACAATGGATTTACCCGCATGCTATTTGTGCCGCCCCGCCTAAGACATAATGGCCGAGGAGAACTATAGTGGAGGATCCCGTGAGCTGAAGCTCATGCATTACTTGGTGGATACAACCGAGGACCGCCGGGAGAGTGACCAACAGCCCAGATATGCAGCTAGTACCCCAAACACAAATCATCCGCCGATTAGATACGAGAGACTCTGCGAGTGAGGATTCCTGCTCAACTGAGGATTGCACTGCGCAACAGAAAGGATTTAATCAAAGGAAAAATTACTCAAATTAACAGCAACCATGGACTTCAAAGTTGACCGTGGCATATTTGAAACTCACGAATCCGGGTATTTTGAACGTGGGAAATTTTCAACTCAATTCTTCTCCTTCATGCTATAAAAATATATTTCCGCCAAATGATTAATCAATTAACGTATGGCTGCCTGACATCAGAAAAAATTAAAATACCACTTATAACCTTAAGCTTTGCTCAGGTGGAATAAATTAGAGGAGTTTATAACCCTATCCCAGCATCGTGAAAGCTGGCACGTGTGTGTTTTTTTTCCCGGAGACGGTTTGTGAACTATGTATTATTTTATAACTCTCATTCTGGGCCCACAAGAGTCCTGATGTGCATTCATACATTGGCTTCCGTTCAGCACGCTGCTGTGGCTTTGTTGTTTGCTTACCAAAAGTACTTTAATTGAAGCTAGATGGCTGGTATTATTATTTTTTCGGATGGCTGAGTTAATGAAGTTTCCAGTTCTTACTACCGCTTTTCTATTAATTTCAGTATTAGTATAAAGTTGACATTTTTGAGGCAAAATCTTGCATTTATGTCTTCGAAACGAGCAAACAAATAGAAATATCAATGTATCTAATTTACCTGTGATTGTGTTAGAGAAGGCAACTAAATTAATGAAATGCAATTGGACTGCCTGATCGTACGAAGTATCGCAGATATAGTGAAAGCAACGGTTACAGTTGGAATGCATTGGGTTTTTATGCATATGAAAAATGAGATAAATTCCTGAGAACTAGGTATAGTGTTGACCCTGACATCATTTTGACCCTAACGTTGTCCCTGTAAGGAAAAGGATGCTGGAAGTAGTAACAATGGTGGTGACATTCAGCTCATAATACGTGCAAGGTTAATAGAAAGTATAAATAACAAACATAAGAGGTTATGAGAAATAATCGGCATAGTTTCCTAAAAAGTAGAGACTCAGTAACATACAGCTATAGGTATTTTATATTTCTATTTCTTTCTGTTATTATTTACAAAGTTAGCCATAGTCCACGTAATTCTCTCATATAATCATAATTTGGACCATTTTTTACAATATTGAAGTATGGATGCAGTAATAACATTAAATGAACTAATTCTGTTGATGCATTTTCCAAAAAGGTCATCGAATAATATGGCCATAAAAGTTTAGCATAGACGAATATTTTTCTCAAAGATTATTAAAACATCATTAAGGCAAGCTAAAATTCTCTATGCTGCCACAGAAAAATTTAGAATATAATTTTAATCTATTTTGCAATATATGTGATCCATAAAAAATATGAAAGCACAATAATTCTTTAAGTATGTCCTGAACTATGTTTGTTATTTATTATTTAAAAGCTATGATACGTGCTAATGTAAACAAATAGTGTAAACAGGACGAGGTATTTGCATACATTTTATTACAGCTATGAGAACATCAGCGCGTGTCGTCTTTCACGTACCAAGCGGAACAAATATCGTGTAACAAGAAATTGCTTTCGAGGAACGCACAACTTCTGCGTGTAGAGAAACGCCATACCAAAACTGACTTCGTGTTTCCACTCTGGCTGTTATATTTCATCATGAGTTTCTGAACTTCCTGAGTTAAAACTTCATATGAGTATGCATTAATTAGCTTACGTGTTTATTTTTGATAGGTGGAGGAAGAGCATGTTTTCCATAAGCCTCTTAAGCATGTGAACTTATATTTTTGCCTAGAGACTGGTGCTATCATAGCGACCACAACTTCACATCGTGTTTAGGATATCCACATAGATTATCTATTAGCGCCTACTTAGATCCATTATGATGCTATATAAACTTAACACCATAAATGATTTCAGATATCCGGATAAGATTTACTCAAAGTACTATGGGCTGTAGCAAAATTTCTGAAGAGCAATAATTTCACTTGTGTTGAGGAGAAAAGTTAATTACTCCTCCAAACAGTAGCTAATCATAGTAAAGTAAATAAACTTTGATCTTTTTTGCAGTGAATAACCATCGGGAAAAATATTTTACCCCTTACAATGGAAAATATATTTTTATTTGTTATTAAGTTTGATACACAAACATTTTTTACTTTTTTCTTTCTTAAATAGACTACAGTGCAATATTATATTCCATGAAATTTTCTCTCTAACCGATATTTCGGCCCCTGGTTGCGCAGCATAGCTCTCATTTCTGGGTTTAACTATACTAAATATTCAAGCGCTGTGCGCTGTCATTTCCATGGTCTGTTCTTTTATATATACCTCTACATACTACCCCGTAAGCCGCCTAAAGAGGCGTGTGGTGGGGAGTGTTATGACACCAGCCATCTACAAATAAATAGAAAATAATCAAACGAAGTTACGCCCAGCATAAATAAAGGTCCTTTATTGCTCGCGGGAAAAATGAATTCCCATACCTATCCGTTCGACAAAACATCTATCTGTCCAACCTGGAAATATAATCGGGTTATAATATGATGTTCACCGTGTTGCAACGAAATATATCTTTTCTCAATTGCTCAAGCAATCTATTCCCAAATTAGGATAGAGCCCCCCGTACTAAGAGCTTGTGAGCTTCACAAAGTCAGGTTATTTTACCTGCTACTTCCCTTAAGCCAACTCGCACTTCGATGAATTTTGTTTACGGGCCTTCTAAATCTTCACCCGGAATTTGAACCCGAGATCCCTCGATCAAAATCCAAATGCCCTTCCCGACAGGCTAACCCACTCCCCTATATATATTTCTCCCCGTTCATATATGTATAAATAGTTCAAGTCAATATCAATAAACATAGAAACACAAAAAAATAAACACACGGGAAAATAAACTCGGAAGCTTTCGAAGCACTAACTTCTTTCTCAACCTCTGTAAGAGTGGGGAGGAAAGGAGAGTGTTGGAAAAGGGAAAAGAGGGGAGAGGGGAAGGGGTATGGGGAGAGGGGGTTAGAAAGAGACGTTAGGATGCAACGTTCAAACCCGGAAAGCTATTGGATTGCAAGTGCCAAATGCACGCCAATTCGAGGGTGTGGAGATTGAGGGCGGAGTCAGTGGGAGGGATACATATTCTGTCTCCAAAATGTGAGTGTTATAGAAAAAGCAACTGAACTTCACAGTTCCACTCATTGCTTCAACATAGAAAAATAATCCTTAGATTCATAAAGACAACCGCACTCTCGGCTTGCAAAAAGAAAAATTCCACCCTCTTCACCCTGAAGATGCTGAGGCTGAGGCTAGGATGAGGAAGCACCTGAGGGCGGCGACTCCATTCCCTCATCTCAGCTCTCTCTCTTTGTGCGACATTGCTCCTTGTCCGTCGTGACGGCTTGAAGAGGACGCCTCCCGATGTCCCATCCTCCTTTGGGCGAAACATATTGATTGCTGCCGTTCCCTTTTTCTTCCTCGCCCGAGCGCACGGGTGGGAGATCACACGGAAATGGATTGGAAGGCGAGAAAGAGAATACGAGAGAAGAATACATTGCGGAATCGTCCTCATTCTTCATCTCTCCCGATCTTTTCTTCTCGCAGATTATATCCGTATCACCCGAAGTTCCCTCACGCAGATCTCCAATGATTACTTTGCCGAAGCGCCGAGGGCATTGGAAGAGAATGAGATGATATGGAAGATAGAGGAAATCGGCGCGTTTTTCTCACGGATTGAACATCGTCTCATCACGAGAAAGACACGTGCATCAACAAAGTGTTTTGTACTGGAGCATTCGCAATGAATAGAGATTAAATTTTTTTAAACGCTTTTCAATTGATGTATGCCTTGGTAAAGAAGACCTATGTATCGAAGTCATTTTTTTAATAAATGCTTGGATAAGCAGAATTTGACCTATAATGCACATTCGAAAATTACTCCAGTTTTTCTTGCAGATCATTTGTGTTATGCACCTTCTATGGATCTATTGATTCAACATTGCAGAGTAAATAATAAAAAGCATACCAAACCAGATAAAATCATATCTGTGGATTTATGCCATAAGAGTAAATTGATAAAGTCAGGATTAAAAATTTTTATTATAAACAATCCACTCACGTCTGTGCTTTATATAATGATGAATAAGTTAGTAAAAAACCTGCTAAAGAGTACTCGCAACCAATATCAAACCACTTCACCGTAGTCAAGGACTTTATAAAATGTAAGATTTAGGAAATCTTACATTTAGATATTTACTAAATCTAGTCCTTGGTCTCGAATCCAAGAACCTCATGCGCAAAAAAACACGGGTAATGCTGGGCGCCCTGGGAATCAGACTCATGGCAGAAATTTTTTTTAACAAAAACTCGTAATCCTTGATGACTACCGAGGGAAACTGGTAATGCAAGTCCACTTCATTAGGAATCTCCTATAAGTTACAGATTTTTATGAAATAATAATGGCTAATGACAGTTTTCATCATAATATTATATTTGTAAGAGCTAAACTTTCTTAAAATATCAGAAAAATTCGTTACTCAACATCCTTTTTTTTAATCCAACGGTATTTATTCAAATTTGTATTTAATTTTTAGAAAAAATACATTATCCACTGAAAATATTTCATCACAGCGATCCTTAAAAAAAAACTCCGTGCAATTATGTCATTATCTTCCATTTTTAATTAAGTTACTGATACTGAAAGCAATACCCATTCTAGCCATTTCAATAGGTGAGGCATATAATAAATTATCATTGCACCTCATAGCTCGTTACTTGATGGCTTTGGAAGTAAGAACCTAAAGTAATGAATAACGCGCTCTTGCTCGCCAGACATCAAACGAGATCAACTCATCTTGATTCCTTCACCTTGCACTGCCATTATATTTATGGAAAACTTTCGCAAAGATTAAAGCTGACCGAAAGCATCGCTGCGAGAGAAGATATGAGAGAGCTCTGGAAAAGACATTGACGACTCGTAGTAATTGGAAAGGCCAGCCAAAAGCCTTGTATCATAAAAGTGAAAGGTGATGCCGGAGGGCGAAAAATGAAATGGACGCAGAAAAGAGATGATATTTAAGATGGAGGAAGAGCAAGGCGGAACACGAATCTTTTTCTTCGTCTTCAATATATATCCTGTGTCTTTCTTGCTAACTGTGTGGGCTATCTATCATCATCTCATATTTAAGCATCCACTATGCTACAACCTATTTTTTTTAATGTGTAACGTGTCTGTTTTTTATTGTTCGAACTTGTTGAGCATTAAATATTATTAGTAAGCATGTATTAAATATTATTGTTTTCTAACTTGAACTTTACACAAATATGCGACTATCTCGTTAATTTTAACTCATATCCGTCCAATTTAACCCTGATTGTGTACTCCCAATGAATTGAATCTCAGATGACGACACAGTTAAAGCCAAAACCGGCAATTAGAATAAAAATGTAAGGAATGCTGCTATCTTTTAATCACACGCATCAATGCGGAATTCCAAGAAGTAAAACCAGAAGATTTGGAATTTTTTAGGCCATGCATTGTCATTTTTCACAAATATATAATAATTGCTCATACCTAGTAAATTTTAGGTTGCTTGTAGTGGTCCCTTGGTGCATTTTAGCCTATTTAACTCATTACTTGTCTTGAAAATCCATGCCTCGTTTTCATAACATAGCACAGAAATTGCAACTTTTTGAAGATTTTGAAGCTAGTTTCTAACCCATTTAAATGTATATGGATCAATACTCTTCCATCTTGAGTTTAATCTTGATGTTCTGTACCCTTAAAGGAGGGGTACGCTTGAAGAAAGATTATTTGCAAGAAAGAAAGGGAAAAATAAATGTATCCGAAGAATCCACGAGCATAAATGAATGATAAAGGTTGGTAGGTAGATGGAGGCGAGCGAATTGGAGCGGTTGAGGAGGAAACGGAGGTGGATAATGGCTGTAGCCCACAGGCATCGCTCAAGACATCGGAAAATATACCCCCAAGCCTCTCCTCTTGAATTAATTAGTGTAATGATATCCACGGATCCATATTAATTATCTCGCTAAAACCCTCTGAATGCTTGAATTTCTCTGCTGCCTTCAGGGCTGGAAGTATCTACCCCGTCAACTAGAAGTCAAATATTCAATTTATAATATACCCCGGGAAAATATTTTCCTTTATCACTATTCACATTGGATAACAACCCGCACATCTCCTGGTTTCACCCTCAAACTCTCGCAGAGTCGGTTTATCTCTTGCTCGGAGCTTGTTTTCTAGGAACACAGAAACTCCAGGATCGTCACAAAAGGAAAGGCTAGCTTAATTACCAAAGCAAGGAAATAGAAGATAAGTTATTTGAACTGTAATATATGTTTCACAAAATAATTCTTTGGCAGTCATCCCGAGATCATCGCCGTGGATAATTAAGTTTTCGTATCTTTTCCTGGTAACGGCTCAAATTCACTTTTATTTAGATTTCCCACTTTGGAAAAAACAAGATATGAGAGAAAAATCTCAACTTTATAATCAATGACCCAAAAGTGCTAGGAGGCAATGGTTTATTGTTTTTTTATTATAAAAATAATGGTTTTAACGAAGTTCAACGTCATTATTCATTCGGCAATCACCAAATTCGGTATATATGGGGCATAAGTGATTCTTTCGGTTGATCGTGCACCGTATTTCCCGGAAGGAGGAGGCTTTATTCACGACGACCCTGTCTAAATATGCGGGGCACAAACAATGTCTCCTCGCTGCTCCCCTCACGGTGCGGCAAGGTGGATGGCGATGGCATCGCCCGGGGCCGCCGCCAGAGGAAAAAACGTTCGCCCTCCGTCGACGCCTCCGGCGAGGAATATCCGATGAAATTCCGCCTCCCTCCGCCTTCCCTTGCACATGACTCGCAGCCAACGTGAGGGGGGGGGAAGGGGAGCCGTAGAGTTTGCGTAGGCACGCCACGAAGGGAAAAATGAAGCCGCAAGATGAGGGGAAGGGAGACGCGAGGTCGCTGGAGGAGAAAATTGGGGGGGCTGTTTGGAGGGGGGTAAGAGTACGGGGGTGCAGGAGATGCTTGCAAGGAGGTTGGGGAGAGGGGTTCCCAAGATGGTGAGTTTCATGTGAAGATCAGAAGAGCAGTTCCTTAGCGTCGGAGGGCTCCGAAGAAACCGGAGACGAAGCGGGTGCGTGCTATGATGCTAGCGGAGAGTATCTTGAGGGGTTTTTGTGGGAAGCAGACAATGGAAACCAAACTTTCAAATAATTTTAATCACTTGAAACAGAAAAAAAGTGATTCGAATGTTTAGAAAAACATATAAAAACCAATGTCCAAGTATCTCAGAGAGTGAATGTCGCTTCCCCATTGCATAAGGCATAACTGCCAAGATATTCAACAAAATTATATATTTAAGTTCAAAATTCTGAGCCACTTGCATGAAAAAACTATGCGAATTCCCTTTTCATAAACCTTGAGAAAAAATACTTGGATATTCCTTCTTTCTCCAAAAGCCATTAGCGTAGCCCCCGTCATAAATGAAGAGTGAAATTGCGATGGATTATACGAAGTATTATGCTCAAGTGAAGGACGTTATGAGAAATAACATTTCAGAGCAAGTTCTTAGTTCAAGAGTGAGTACTAATAATGCAGTATTCAATGTGCTAAATGTTCAACACTAGAGCTCAAAAATCTACCGATTCTCCTTGAAACCGATGGGACTAAATTAAATTACGACATCTTTAAACACTCGTTCGTATCAAGGAAAAGGAAATTCTTCTACTATTTGCGGCTGCAAATAAACGGTGAAGTTTTTGAAGCTTCTGGAAAATTTTCTCGACCAATAAAGGCACTACTTGCCTAAATCAAAAATGTCTCAAAATATCATCTATGGGTAAGGGACACCTCTTGTAGACTCTGAATCTAGTAGTAAGTAAGCAAAATTGAGGGGTAAGTGAAAATATCAGAGTAAAAATTACATTCATTCCCATGATATTACGGCTATTATGCTACCACTTCCTCTGCCATAATTCACAGAATTGCATCTGCTGGGGCCGGCAGCGTGTATGGAAGGACACGATGATATCTGGTCATGGATACAATGGATGGGAGGGCAAATCGAGAGGAAAGTTAAAATTAAGAAAAAGGAAGAATAAAGGTTGCGAAGGAAAAAGATTTGTCCCATGCGAGAGATTTATCTCCCTAGAAGGCCGCCATTTTTCTGTTCGACTCATTCTCTCAAAAAAAATTATGGGGAACAATATGCGTTAATTTGAAAGGGTGACTTGTAGCCTCAACCCCGGCCCCCACCCTTCCTTTTCCTGACGACCAGAGTTCATCGTGCGTGGGAGGGAAAGAGTTTGGGAGAGAAGCAGTTTTTCTCATTCCTGTGTGTCCGGGGTCAAAAAAAAAAGAGAAAGGAAAAAGAAATTGCTGGCAAAGAGGAGGCGAAGGGATTTCTTCGTCCGTGCAATGCATCACGGTCCCTTCCCTTCCTCTCCCTCCCACCCCCTGCTCGCATTCATTCGCCACATCTTCGCCCACACTCCCCTGCGCACCTCCCCTCGACTCCGCCCCGTAACTTTCTCATACCCTCCTTATTAACGTGCATCCATCATCTTCCCCTTTTGCCCTCCAGATGTCTCCCGCCCTCCTTTCCCTCTCTCATCCACACTATTCAATGGTGGACCAATCCCTCACCCCCGCACTTCTCTCCCCCCCCCCCCCACACCATCGCGGAGAAACTCTGCGAAAGAAAACATTGATTCTCACCAGTGGTAGCAATACGTCCAGACCTTCCTCCTCCATCCTTCTTCTTCTTCCGATTCCATTATCTCCGTCTCTCCCCCCCCCCCCTCTCATATTCTTTCCCCCTCCATCCACCACGACCTCTCTCTCTCGCTCTCTTTTATTTCTCATCACTCTCCCACCGTAATCCTTTCCTCTTTGTCCTTTCCTTAAATTACACGCTTCTCTTTTCGTGAAAGAATAATCCTCTTTTTTGGATCCGAGAGAATCAAGGAACAGCAATCATCCCCAACTTCCCCATCGATGGACTGATACACGTCTATCAGTTGGTTGGACGATGTTACAACTGCTACTGTAATACGCCGGCAAAAATTAGTTTGAATGTACAAGTGACCACGAGAGAGCCCATTATGTTATGACAACCTGTGAAGAATTTCCGAGGGCTTTATTTGCTTACTTACTTACTTAAAGATGGTTTTTGGCCACGTCAACGATCCGCCTCCACTCTTCTCCGTCTTTTCTATTTTTGCTCATCATACATCCTCCACTACTTGGCCTCTCCAGTGCAGTCTTGCTCTTCCTAGAGGTCTTTTACCATTGGGTCATCCATGAAAAACCTGTTTTATCGTACTGGTTTACTCCCTTCTCAATATAAGGCCCAGTCATCTTATGCACTTACTTTTTATTGCTGCAACTATCTTCGGCTCACAATAAATATCTATCACATCCCATTTTTTTCTGATTCTCCAAACGCTTGCTTCATAAATAGGCCCAAATATGTTCCTTAGTACTTCGCTTTCAAAGATTATTAGCAATTTTTTCTTTAAACTTTGCTAGTGACCAAATGTCGCAACCGTAGATAATTACAAGTCGTACAAAAGTCTGATAGATCTTGATTTTGGTTTCATACTAAGTAATTTCGGAGTTAATATTTCAATTGCCATTTTGCTCATATTGCAAATTTGGTTGGAATTCCGATTGATTTAGATTTTTTAGGTTCACAAAGGATGGGAGTCGTGATTCCTTCAGAGTGACTTTCGTGCCACTGCGCTCATTTTTTGGAGGGTCACATGGACGATATCTATTCTAGACTCTTCCCACACCCTAGGGTATTCCTTTAGAAATAGTTTAGTGAGCACGACGAAGCTCTTAGAGGAGTCTTAAGTTCAACTGATGATGGAGTAAAAGGATAGCCTACCTAGAATATAAATGTTCTCTCATGGATTCGAAGGAAATCAATTGTTTCTCATTAGCTAGTTCTTCACAATTTAAGTTCGTGATAGCCGAACACGGTAAATCGTGGTCATGGGCCTTTCAGTTTTGATTTAGAATTGTTCTTAACAAATGAATACGGTTATTTATGACTGGTACCTACACTAACAACTGAGTGTAAAGTTTGAAGGATATTTTTATGCAACTTACATAAATTCAAACATGTTACTTGAAACACAAAAATTACTTGCTGAGATGTCGGAATCCCTCAAATAGTATTGACTTCCTTTGAATCTCAATTTGGCATTGCCCCTTTTTACTTCACGTCTTCTTTCTTAAACCTTGTTTTAGCAATCGTCTTATTTTGAGCAGCAACACATGCCAACGTTCCTTTACACAAACAGTAGACAATCAAAAACATCAACAGAGCAAAACATATATTGACATTTAAATGAATGCAATCAAAATCTAATTAACGAACGATATTAATTAAATTAAATAAGTTAAAGGGAATAAATAAATATGAAGTCCACACAAGGTATGACGTTACACTATGTATAGCATAAAGCAAATGTTGCTGCTAACCTTACAAATGGATAAGTAGGCTTCAGGCCTTGGGTATGGTTCAATGCTCTAAAGTATTCCTCTATGCTCTTTGCAGTCCACTGCTCCACTTCGGCTATCACAGTTATCCCCGCCCATTACCTACAACTGCCCATTTCCCTCCTTGAACTGCGTGCGTAACTCTTCCCATTTCTCCATTGAATCGCTGAATCAGCTCCTCATCATCAGCTTTCAGACGGTGGGCCGTCCCTCTAGGGATCTTTACGTCATTCATAACGTAAGTATCCCGAGAGGGAAAAATTTCAAACGATTGTGGATATGTATAGAAACTTACTCATTTTTTTCTCCAGATAATATGCTTCAACCTCCTTTCGGTGTTCATTTTACATCAACCGTGACTCGAGGCGCCTGGGAACAGGGCTCGGACTGTCTTCCAAGCAAAGACGGAGGATATAAAAGTTGAAAAAATCTGGACCTCTTTCTTTTCCAAGAGCCTGTGCACTGCCTCATTTGAAGACGAAGGGGTCGCTGGGGTCTTCCTTCGGTCGGAGCGCTGAATCCCCACCGGACAGCTCTCCACTCGCTCTCCCCTCCCCCTCCCTGAGGCCCCGTGGCGAACGCAAGACCCTTATCAGCTCCCTCTCCTTCCCATCCCAACCACTTCATTCTCATCTCGACCACCATTACTTACTAAAACTGCTTTGGCGGACTATCCCAGATGTATTCCAGCTTCTCCTCAAGGCATATCTTTTTCTAATCATTCCTCTAATCGGCCATAGTGGGTGGAGAAAAAGTATGCCACGAAATTTTAACCCTGGATAGCTGATGCCAGTAGGAACTAAAATTACTGATGACGCATAAGTAGAAAACGCGCCATTGTAAACTACAGAAACTATGTCCAATTGGGCGAAAAAGTTAGCACTGCTGCAAGATGCTCTGGACAAAAGCAAAGGCAAATGTAGGCATAGCATTCAAATCCATGAGTTTTCCAGATCATCCGGTAACGGGGAAAACTCGCGGAAAATCGTAAAGCTTGGCTCAAAGTTTCTCTACTTTAAAAATGCTACGTTTTCAACCTAAACATCATTGATAATTTTGGTTCCTACTGGCTTACTGGTGTTCCTAAAATAAAATTCTGGGGATCCATAGTATAGTACATGTTAGTTGAAAATCAATTCCTTAACATTGACATTTGGCGTACATTCTCGTTTAAAAACAGGGTAGCCGGCCAAATTGAACGGTACAAACTGACTTCTTGTGGTACCGCAAGCTAAGTATAGCAACCTGCATTCCATTGTTTTGAACAAAGGGCTTCATTAATTTCAAAGATCGGACAAACATACTCTCACAGCTTCCTTTCCCTATTCTCCTCCTTCTTCTCTTCCTCCTCCTTTTCTCCATTCCTCTCTACCTCTCTAATCATTTCCGCCGTCGGTCGTCTCTCTTGGCAATGACACAACAGCAATTGCAATATCTTTCAACAAAGACTGGTGTTCACTCCGTGATTCATCAGCGCTCTCTTCTTCTCATTAACAGACCATTTTTTCATCCTCACGCTCCTTCCTTCTCCCTTCTTCCTCCCCCTTTCTCTCTTTCCCTCGATGCAGCCACTCCTATCTTCTGAAGTTCCCTCCCCTTTTTTCGATCCTTCAAGTCCGAATTTCGATCTATCTCCTACTTTCCCCGAGCAATCTCCTCCTTACTCCACTCCTCTCTTCTCCGCGCCCTCCTTTTTACCTCTGCTGCGACCGTCTTTGATCTCTTCAGGAAATTCTGCGTCCTATCTTTCGAATCACTATGGAGGGGACACTTCCCCTGCGGCAATTGAGAAAGGTAAGAAAGCAAGTAGTAACTCGCCGCCCTTCCTAATTCCATTGAATGTTGGGGGGACGACGTGACCACGCCTCCCTGCTGGCCCAGTCACACTCACGCCAGACATTGCCGTACACCTTTTAACCAGATTGATGCATCATTCCAAGTTACTCAAAGGGAATAAAAAAGCTTACAAATGGAACGAAATAATTTATTAATATCACTAAAAGCATTCATTTTATATGTCATTACAAAGCAATTATGAAACACGGTAGTTCCATGTACATATACCAATTTCTTTTCATCATAACCACATGACTCTGAGCAGTAATTCTATATTCGCCAAATTAAATCAAATGTGCAAGAAAAATTTTAAATTTTATTTTTTCTGTATTTTAAAATTGCAATATTCCATTCCTTGACAGCTGGTGCTACACATCAATGACTACCTTCCGTTTGCATTCTCTTAAAGTTCCTCAGACATGATAAAAAAATATGCTTTCATATTCATTACAAGGTGGCTAAAAATTGAATATTTAGTCATAAATCAACAAGAAGAAACAGATTCACATGAAATATATACTTTTGCAACCCAATATGTTGTAATTTCAATATGAACTGATGAAATCTCCTTTGAGTCTCTTTAGGAGAGCGCAGTAGCGCAGCGGGAGGAGCATTGTGGTGTTGATTAATGGGTACTGGGTTTGATAAGAGTGTGCCTATTCGAACAACCACACAGAAAGTCCTCGATTTCCGAGCCTACCCCGTCTCTACCCTGAATGTGTGAAATTCACATGCCTGTGGCTTATCTCTGCGTGAGCTCTACCCTTACTTACTTAAATCATCATCGGGTTGAATCACTGATTGAGTTAGTGGTGCAAAAAACCAAGTGAAAATAGGAAAGTAATGTATAAGTGGTTTAATTATAAGTTATCCAGCTTAGATGTAACCCAATATCCTTTAATGAATACCGTACAGGGTAGTTGCGTACATTTTATAGATGCGTACTCAGTAGAACGAATTGGCGCTATAAAACTCATAAATCGGGTTTATACTTCCATGCAACCATCCTTTAATCGTTCACACATTCTTTTACACGAATTGCCAAAGCATTAGAAAAAGTTGGAAATTTTACTGAACAACACCATCAGTCGATTATAGTGAAGCATCCGTCGTATTACATGCACGTGTAGTTACTAACAGTTGCCTTGGTAATTGTATAAAAATTGCGAAAAACTCGAATCTCGTTAAGTGCTGAGGTCATTTGGATCCTGTGGAACTTTTTACTGCCCCGCGCCCCAAGAGGCTTGTCCTTTCTCTAACGCTCTAGCCCGAGCTTAGTGTCTTGCCGGTGTAACGCAGGATTAAGGAGTGATTTATCTCATTCACCGCGGTAATAGTTTTCTCCTTTCTCCGCCTGCACAGCCCAAGGCCTCCATCTGCACATTTCCCTTCTCTTCCAGTCACCTTAAATCCTAGAGCAACAACCACCCTCATCCTTCCACCTCCACGCATCTCATTCTTTCCTAATCCCATCCCTTAAATACCCTCCCTTCACCACCTTTCTCTTCTCCATCCCATCCTACCCCTATCATTTCTCACCTCTCTCTTGCTCTTTTTCATTTCCCTCCTCTTGTCGAGTGCAGACTTTAGATATGGAAACCACGAATAATCTCCTCCTTTTCCGAACAGATGGGCCACCGTGTCTCATTTTCCTGTTTCCCTGCGAAAATTCTGAGGAGAGAGAAATCGCACTTTAAAAGGAGCGCCTGGGGGTGCAATAATAATTCTTCCGCGAAGACTCTTGCCCGAGGCGCTGAAGTCGCCAACCTCTCTCCTGACAATGCCGCGATGCAGAGGCTTTTCAAACTTTATTTTGCTGGTCGCGAACGTCTGAATTCGTTCTTAGGAGTAGGGTTTTTTCGTCATGTCTTACTTATAACGGATGCAAATGGGGTGACTATGTTCCATTAATCACCCAACACGCCTGAAAACACCAATTTCTCATCCGCCGCCTCCTGCTCCTTCCCGAGATTTCCTCACCTTTCCCATCCTCACGTTTCTTGTTAACACTTTGGTCACGTTTGCAAACTTTGTGGCTTTTCGTCTCCGAGATAGATGCATCAATGGTTATTAAATTTATTCGGAAGGAATAAGTTGGGAAACAACTTGGCAACTCTTTTCCTCACACCTTACTTTCCCTTGCTCATTGTCTTCAACAAACGATTTTTAGACACGTGCACATCCACCAACAACACTTTATCAATCAACAAAAATAATTTTAGGTGTATGGAATAGAGTAGATTTGATTTATCTTGCATTGAGAGAATTTATAATCGATCAATATGAGATTTAATACATTTAACATATTTGGTTATATCTCATTTGGAAGCCAATGCTGACTACCACCAACAAGTTTTTTTATTAATTTCGCAAGGAGCCACTAGTCTTTTCAACTTTAAAGAAATCTCCAAACTAGGATTCAAACCACATTAGAGGTGAAAAATTTCCAGTTTTTCAAAATTAGTAGTTCAACTCTGAAGAGAGATGGTTGAAATACATCTCTTTCAGGTTTTTCTTTTTTTTTTTTAATTCTTGAAAATGCTATTGCACCTGGATTAATGGTTTCTCTTGCAGCAAAATGCTGCACCCATCGCATCTGATCCCCTCCTCACTCATACCATCTATTAGTTTACCATGGCGACCGCCCTCCCCACCTCACACCACGTCTCACACTCCCCTCGCATCCCTAAGGCCTTGTTGTCGACTGAGCCGCAATATACACATTGCACGCATTAGATTGAGCTCAGTTTGCGCAAATACTTGGTTTTATTCGAAGAATTGAACGACATGTATGGGTCTCATTCCCTGGACCACAGCACGCGCCTCTAAGGTTCTCCTAGCATTCAACGCTTCCTATTACTTGAAAAAAAAAGGCTCCACTTTGGGAGCAAAAATGTAAAATGATCTCTTCCGCCGGCCCCGGTGGTTGTGTGGCGGGGTTAGACTAATGCCATACCGAAGGTCGCGAGTTTGGGTCCAGTCTAGTTATCCACGGCATGGATGCTGGCAGGACTTTAATGGATATTGAAAGTATATCTCGATTATAAGATAAAAATGCTATTAACTGAGGGTACCTAATTGCATTTGAGATAATACTATTATTATAATCACTATCGATGAAATAATTGACTTTTTAGGCGCTGAATACTGAGTTTTACTGAAGCACGACTAAGATTTTTTGGCATCAAAGAAGATATGCCAAAATCAACTGTTCATATCTTAGCACTACAAGACCTATTAATCTACCTTACTTTGGCAATAAAAACTTTTGAATACAAAATTAAGAATTTCTTGTCGATATTATTTTATTTCATCAGTTCCGGAGAAATAATATAGGATTGAATTGAAGCAAGTTTTGTTGAGCGTCTCTAGCTTGAGGCAGATTTCTTGTTTCCACAGGATCGCTATCTAAGAATTCATTAATAATAATGTTCATCAAACGAAACCTTGGCTGCTTCTATGAAAAGTTTCGTAATATCCTCCTACATTTTTGCGTCTCATGGGAACGCAAAATTTTCTTCTGAAAAAATCAAGACCACCATGAATAAATGAAATTTCGGAAGGCGGAAAAATTTTCTTCCCCTTCACTATTTGTTAAAATATTCATAACATTCAAGTCCCAGTTCTACGAAGTTTTGTGGAAACACTGTTCAAATGTTTGCGACTTATGTTGGGACGGTAAATGTGGATTTCCATCGCCACGGTTAGTAAGTGGCACCATGCATTGCTTTAGCACTTCGAGAATTCAATTTCCGCTGTCAGTCCACGTATCCTTAACAAAGAGGAAATGACAAGCTCGAGACAAATGTTGGCACCAGGAGCAAATGATTAATCGACGATTACCAAGAGCGTGGGGAGCTCCAAGGCACCGTAAGGACGCGATGCTTTGAATTCTTTACCACTTACGAATGCAATGTGAGGAAAAGTTGTGAAAGGTTGACACGTGAAATATTGGGGAGTATAATGATGGTGTAGGGCGGAGGTGGCAATGGTCCCGAGTTTGACTCTTTTAGGAGCCCTCCATTAGCGAGAACTTTCTTGGCAGATACAAAACGACAAATGATGGAAAAGCAAATTTCAATTTAAGTGCTTTGGAATTCAGCTTCCGTATCAAGATCGGAGAAAAGTAAATCTATTAACTATTTTGAGTTTCTAGGAAAGGTATGCAAACCAACAATTCATGCAGTTAAATTCAGCAACTTAAACATGCAAGAGAAAATATAGTAAATATACATCCATTTATAATAGGTTCGAGCGACATTCATCGATATCAATATATAGATATTTGCTATATGAATACCAACATTTTTGAGGTTGCTATTTTCTGCGTTCAATGCTCCGATATTTGATGTTTCCAACGCGTTATAAGCATTAAACTCGGTATCGGCATACGCGTCGAAAGATATACTTACAGGATCAACCCTGAGTGGTCTACGTTAGTGCGCGCTCTGCTGTTGCGCTGTACACGGAAAAAAAGATTCGATAAAAACTATCAAACTGGTGTAATAGAGAGTATTTTTGTTAAATTATACTTAAAATTTGATGCAAATTACTAAGCACTTGATTTATTTTATCAAACGCTCTGGATATATTTCATCGAGCATTTTGATATTTCATAATTTGGTCAATTGTACGAAAGATTTTGGTAAAAATAATTGAATTAATTCAGTACGATTCTGAGTTTGGTAACTTTCATCGAAAAACGATTAATTTTACGAAGGTGCTTGTTAGTTTGGTAACAATTATCAAACTGTATATTGTTCACCAAATTTGGTTTGATAGAATTTACTAATTTTGTTTCGTAATCTATCAAACGGACTGCCTTCCTGATTTGTTTTAACCAATGCACAATTACAGTTGAAAGATTATTGAACAGGCCTTACTTAAAAGATAGGTTGCTGGAAATGATTTTATTTTCATTACTTGATGATAACGTTCTAATTTTGTTTACGTTCATTTATCCGTTTATTTCTGCTTTAAAGTGCAATGTTATCCGTAAGCTGGTGCATCAAAGAAATGAACACTAGCATACGTAGGATTAGTCCTATTATGGGCATTTCATTTTCATTTTTTCGTGTTACGAAGGTCACGTTTCATTGAGTGACTAAGTTATTTAGCTTTTAATAACTTAAGATTCACCACTTAAGTAATATCTTCTTTATCAAAGTTTGTCATCTCATACTCACAAGATGATTTAATAGCGTAACATCATGGATATAGAAGCTGTAAGGAGGTGCTTGTGTATTCCGACACATTAAAACTTTATTTAGCGGTATTCCTGAGGTAACATTATTCGCGATCATGTTGAATAATCATGTTATAAAAGTCGTCCTACTAGACCCAATCTATGCTACGGATATCACCTAGCACGTTAAAGTAACCTACATCGCTGTGAAAAGCCTATACTAATAAAGTTTTCTTGCGCATCTGCACCAGATATACCTATTGGGTAACTACGTAATGTAATCGTGTGCGTCAAGCATTCCTCTTAAACTTGCAAAGGGAAACTTTAGTCACACCTTATTCTCATTTCAAAACAAAAGTTCATTATTTACAATAGGAATAAATTACGGCATTTGTTCGAGCATTTACTATGGCCATCGATTTAGACCACTTTTTTTATAGTTTTTTTTACAGAAACTTACGTCAAACTCCTAATTTTATGACTTTCAATCAGAACAATGTTTCTATGGGTGAAAAATCTTTCAGATGTACACGCTACGTCGGTTTTATTATCTTTTTAATTTTAGTAGTTTTTATCGAACTGCTGTGGCCAGTTCGGTAACAATTATCATAACAGTTTGATAGAATTTATGAAACTGGTTTCGTAATTGTTACCGAACTTTTTGATGTTCCATATGAACCGAAAAGTTTGATAAATTTCACCATAGTTCTACCTAAAAAAAATTCCGTGTAGGTAATACACATACGTGTTTACACACTATGACGTTTCTCACGTCACGCTCGATCATGCATCGTCTAGTGAGACGTGAGAAAAATAGCATGTCGCCCAGAGTCCCTTGCACTCCCTGAAGAATTTTTGCGCGGTGCGCATGTAGAAGTTTGCACTTGCACACAATAAATGCCTTCACGGAACTCTCTGCGAGCATTTCCGTCCTCAGATATAACCTTCAATACTGAGAATGGAGGACTAAGCCCCTATCGTCCTACTCAACAGCAACAACCACACATCTTCCACCTCTTATCCAGCTTTCGCACCACGTATCGCATTTCTGAGTTCGCTCTCCTGAAACGCCCGCCCTCCTTTTCACGGCACAGTCCGAGGGACTATTTTCCCATTGAGAGAGAGGTACGGCATGGCTTTTGAAGAAGAGGTGTTTGGGACATTCCCCTTCATCCCGCCTGCCCCAAGGAGGTGCTCTGGTTTTTGAAGGATGGAATTAAGGTCGCTGGCTGAAAGGGAGCAGAGTATGTATTAGGCCGCTGTTGATCAAAGGCCACCGCGGACGAGCTGTCATTCATTAGGCCCACAATGGAATGCGACCCTCGCCGAAGTACCAAGGGCAGATGGGGAGGGAAGAACGGCAGGATTTGACGAAAAGGCGCGGTATGTTAACTGATGAGCAAAAAAAATAAATAAAATTAACAGGAGTGTCGGCCAGGAAAGCGAATGTATTAATGAAAGAACGAGGATGGCTCCACTAACAATCTCACGTCGCAACGGATCTTTTGCTCTCACATTTCGCGGGTTTTTCTCTTCAAACACATTTCACCGCTGCATAGACCGCAATCACATTAACTGTTTTCCTAAAGGGAAATAGAGAGAGGGGACTTTGTATTGAGCGAGTTTCGGTATCCAAAATTCGACCGCAAAGAAATTGGACGGCGGGCAAAGAATAAATTCTTCCTGTTCAAGGCGAAGGAGTCATTCATCGCAAGAGCATATGACGCTGAAGTTACGAGCCGCAACTTCATACATCGCATCGGGAATTTATCTATTCTAAATGTCGATTCTTTGTCAGGTTTTCAGAATCTCCTCCAATATGAATACGTAAGTGATTCCACGCCATACACTTGTTCTATTCGTGCTTGAGACTTTTAAGAGAAGTTTAAGATAAATGACAAATTCTGGAATTTTGAAGGGGCAATATCTAATTAATTCTTTCATTTAATTATTCATAGAAGTTGAAATCAAGGTGTTAAACGAGTATCCTCGAGTTTTCGACTCATACGTTATTTATACGAATGGAAATATATTCTCGAGTACTTATGTGCAAATTAAATTCCGTATTAATCCACATTAAGTATATTTTCACATCAATTCTTGGTTTTAGGTCGGAGTACTGATGTTTGGCGAACAGAATAATGTTTATTTTACGAGGGTGAATTAGTTCTAAAATGAAACCAGTTACTTCATGTCTTTACCCGATTCCAGTTAACCTCCGTCACATACTTGTGATACGCTTAACTAATGTGAGAGATGCATACGAACATCGATCGATGACAGTAAAATTACCAAAGCTACATGTATAGGTGTGGATTCGTTTAATGGAGGATTGAATGTCTTGTTTTCTCCACAAAGCGATTGATCAAGAATCGGGAAAATTGTGTATGATTTTCAGTCACAAAGTACCTATCACCGACATAACAACTTGAATATTGGGAGGTACATATGAAAAGTGAGGATGTTATGGTTTTAAATAAAGCGTGTCGGATGAAACATAAATAAGTATGGCACAACAGAAAAAGTGAAAGGATTGAGACTTGAAAATCCTATTTCCATTTCCCTCAGAATAAGGAAATCAAAACTGAAATAACTTTCAGTACTGTAGCCACGAATATTACAATTACCTTCTCTATCTAGCCGCAGGATGTCTTTTCGCCCACATTGCATTTTAATAGGTTTAAAAAAAGTGATCACTCGCCTCGCCTACGGGCAAGGGTTCCAAATTTCTCGGAAAGTGGTTAACGCTGTTAACCGAAATTTATATTCAGAATGATGTCATTTATCAAATACATAGATTTTTTCTGTCATTGTTTTTATGAATGCAAACAAACTGCTCAGTAAATATGGAGAGTATATTAATCGTTCACCGCCACGCTGAAGGCGTTTCTCTAAGCCGATTAAAATTCTTTCTCAGTGGTAATGAAAATCAAACCTTAACGAGATGTACCGATGCTGCCTCTGTGTATTCCCCTTAATTTAAACATACGACCTATCAAACCGATGAATCTATGATATAGTCCATTATTTCCATACATTTATGTATGATTCCAATATGAATACATTCCCTCTCACCCTATTTCATATTCCTTTTTTCTTGTTTCTGTTGTGTCTTAGTTCCTTGTTTAAATTGTCCATCGGTATATTTCCCACTCTGAAGAACTTTTGATTCGACTTCCGATGCATTTTAGTCACTTGCCACCTTCATATGGCCCTCACCCTCCCATTAACCATCTTGTGTCCTAATCCCTTAGCAACTTTTCCTTCCCACTTCCACTTATCAACCTAGCTAAAGACTTCAGACAGTGGAGATGCTCCCGGACCCTGGTGGTTGGTGCAAAGCCTCATATCCTCAAAGGGAGGGGGGGTTTCGTGTGTGCAGAGAACATTAGGGGTTTGAACGGAGGACCAAAATCCTCTCCGGCGCCGAGTGCTTTGCGACCTTCCGTCTTATGTTTTGCATAGGGGATTATAATTAAGGAGGGAATTCGTGTCCATGGGATTAAATGCATAAGAAAGGGCAACGGACGTAGTGCTGCCAGAAAGTGGCTCAGGGATGGCGTAGGACGCAGGGGTAAATTCTCTCCATTGACCGCGTAAGGGAATGGGGAAAGTGCCAATATTTACGTTCGCCCGGAAGAAGAAAGGAGCGCGAAGATCAACTTCAACCCTCTGGAGGGGAGCCAAAATTAACGGTAATGGTGTTTGCTTACCTCAAGGGATGAAGCCACGGGGGTCATGAAAGTTAAGAAATAATACTTTTCATCATTTACTAAGGAGTGGAATGAACCCATCATCCTCTAATGATAATCATTTTTGATGTAAACTATCCGATTTTGTAGTCATGTGCAACATAGTCTTAAGAGGACACATCACTACTGTTCGACGGATTATGTTGTGTCTATTTTTTTCTTCCCGTAATAATTATTTTCATGGTTGAATAGGGAAGTACACTAGTGTTTCAAATGCACCAAACACATTTTTTAAATTAGAGTTCAGAATAACATAATGTCGTAAAACCACAGTTTAAATCCTAATAGTGAATACTTGATTCGAGATGACCGTCTAGTGGGTGGTATGCTTGGCATTGCTTGGCCCGTGATCTGGTGAAGACTTCGGGGACTCCAAATTAAAATTCTGAAAGTGCGAGGTGGCCCAGGGAAAGAAATTGCCCCCACACAATGAATGTGTGAAATCGAAACACCTAAGGCTTATTTCAAGGTGATCTCTACCCTCAATTATTTGAACCGACCTTCAGGCTGAAACACTGAGTGAGTAAATACTTATTTAAAACTAAAGACTTCATCTTGAAATTTTCTAGAAAAATAGAACAGACCGTGTTCGGTTATCATTTGCACTTCAAATATGATAGTTTCCCCTCAATACAGGTATTTAGCTAAAAATATCACTTTTAGCATCATAATTCAAGTTAAGACTCCATTGCGGAAAATTTTGAAATGATGCTCTGCTAAATGTATTGCAAATTTACAGGAAGAAATAAATTTATGCATAGTAAATAAATTAGCAATATTGGAGGGGTTAAAAATCCGTCCTGGCCTAATTTGGGTCGAGTTGTTTTTTACTATCATCAATCAAATATATCTTACTTACGATGAAAATACTTTTTAGATGAGGTTAAAATTTTTGTGACAGAACTTCAAGGAGAGATTCTTTTTTTCTTTAATGCTACACATCACTTACGCATCCATCCAACAGCTTTTCTGAACTCATTGAAGTTAATACTCCCTCTCAATGTTTTTAACGACTTCATTGGCATGAGGCTATTACTGCTCTATTCATCACTTCGCTATTCATCGTACACTGCGGTTTTAAAGTCCTAGTTGTTAAGCCCCCATCAATTAGTGCCGGAAAATACTATTTTCGTAACGACCTACACATCCAACAAAACCAAGCATTAAAATTAATCTCCTTTGATTTCCACAGCTGAGTGGCGAAATAAAGCACTCCGCTTGGTTTGAGGACAATAAAAAGGCCCTGAGATGCACTCGTCGCTTTTTGATACCTCCGAATGTCACGTGCGTACGAAGACGGAGAATTTTCGCCACCCACACCCCTCCCACTCCCTCTATTCCCAATTGACGATTCCATTTTTCTCTCATATCCTCTTTTCCCCTCACTCCACTACGCTCGCCCTTTCATTTCCCAGTTCACCGGTTTTAATCCTCCCCTCAAGCCGCGCATACCCAAGATAAAATTTTCCAATTGGAGCTTTCGTTAACGTCGCCCGTAAATGCAAATGCGTCCCATTTATTATGTCACATTGGAGATGAAGATTTCAAACAGCCGAGCATCCCACACAGGAAAATTAAACAAGATGTTCCCTTTGTTTACGCTCTCTGCCCTCCTCCCTGGGAGATATTTTCAGTCCTTTGCTCGCAAAGCCAGTCTCATATTAGTCAAAATAAAAGGTGACTGATAATTTCGTTTGGAGGGATCTGGAAAACCTTCCTCTCCCTCTCTTTCAAGTTCTTGGCTGCGTGCCCTTCCCCTCGGTTTTTCCTTTGACTCTTTGCCAAAGGCTGCCTTCGGAAAAACACGAGTTGGCGGTGCATTACATGACTATAGATCAATTTTCCTAATCTTTTTCTGAATACTGACTAATTAATTAAGCGACGATATTGATGATGCAACATCTAACACGTATTCAATTTCTTTACCATTTCTAGTGTTAATTGAGTTGTTGATACGTAAAATCTTCCGGTTAAAATTTAAATTGTCAAATTTAGGTTTTTCATACGTGCATATTAAAGATTATTGTCAAATTCTGGTATAAAAACTGATATTACTCAAGGAAAAATTATTCCAGAAGTATCTTTTGCAGCAATTAAACAATATGTAAACTAAAACTTCAGTCAGGCATAAGTAATAGTTGCATTTACTTCAATTCATCTTGCTGACGTATATTTTTTAGCTGAATCGAATTTGAATGCATAACTTGCCTTTCTTTGCTGTCATACTTGCCATTCAACTATTTAATCCATATCACCTTGCAGAAATTGTTTAAGAGGACATGCTTTTGGCTGACACCTTAAGGGCCTTGCCAGAATTGTCGTAGTCTTAAGAAAAAATCAATGCCTGCGTAAGAATTTCGTTCAGTTAGTTTATTTTCGAATGAATTTTCGTCCCCCGTTCCCCTTGGATACTCGGCAAAACACTCCAATATCACTCCCATTTCCATAAAAATCCCATTCCCAGTCTCCCCTGGTACACCTCCAGAAGTACCTACCACGTCAACCCTCCTCCCCACCTTCAATATTACTCTAAACACCTCTCCTGACCCTCCACCGAATACCCACCCCTTCAATCAGCCAATCTGCTGTACGTTCTCTGCCGTCCCCCTATTTCCTTGGAATACGCACATAGAATGCTCTCGCCCTTACAGTGCTCGACCCAATCTCCCATTCCGCCCCTCTTAAGTCGATCCCCGTCCTTTTCCGGCTTCCTGTGGCCTTACACCTTGCCTTTCTCTCCTGTCTCGCATTATTCGTTCGCTTCCTGAGCACATTTTGGGGTCGATTTGAGGAGAGTCAGGGAGCGGCAGGGATGAGTTATTGGGTCATGCTGAGGAGGAGTATAGTATGGACATAAGTGAAAAGGGTTAAAAGGGGAAAAGTTCTCTTTACCCTTCCATTCGCTCTGTTAGCGTGAGCGACGGAGATGTGCAAATAGGCGTATGTGCTATCCACTCGACCCAATGTGTAATTGGTGTTTGGCCTCTTCGGGTAAAGGGGAGAAAGGATCCAACGTTCTTCCCCTTACTTTTCTCCCTTTTCACTCACCCTCTACTCTTTCGTTTCCACCCGATTCCAGTGCTCTTCCACCGATACCTTACAGCATACCGTGCTGATATGCAGCTAGTAGCATGAATCGTCAATTTGACGCGGAAGATACTACATCTGTTTTCCATCAAGTCTACTCTCTACTCAAGTGACACTGAAGGCCTTATACTCCGATTACTATACTTAAGCATTCCCGTTTCATGTGCATTTTTCATCCAACCAAATCGTCTGCGTAAATTTTACCGACTGGCTTCTTCTAGTCCTGATTCTGTAACTTCATTTAAAAATTTTTTTTCGTACTTTTCCTGTTATTTTTACTACATCGGCAATCACCAGTTTTAATTATAGTATTGAGTCCTATTAAAGAATAGTCCTATTGAAGAGAGATGTGAAAGAGAAGAAATACGTAGGTGTGAAAAGATTAGCTGATAGGAGAATAGAGTGGAGAGCTGCGTCAAACCAATCCTAGGATTGTTGACCAATGATGATGATAAAGAATAAAAAAAGAAATGTTTTGAAAAATTATATAGATCATTATTATATTCTAAGGAGGTGCCACATTATCTATGCAATCGATGTAACAAAAATTTACTCCAAATTAATGATCCCATCAGCGGTAAAACGATAATTACTGACTTATGTCTGAATATGTATTAATATTTTTATATTTAAATGCTATCAATTTTTGATAAATTGATCAAACTTTAATAAAGACGTAAACAGACACAAGAGGTTGCAATGCAATGCATTACAGTGTAGAAAAGAGAATTAAGATCTTCAGAGAACCAAGGCAGGTCATATTCGAGAAATATATGGTAAAATAGATTTTAATAACTATGCTACATTTATTAGAGTAGGTCAAAGGTTTTAATCTGCATGATTTCATGCGGTCATAAATAAAATAATACCCAAATTCGTTTCAATGAAGTTCCCACCTTCCTTAAAATTACTTCTAACAAACAGTATGGTTACGCAATTTACACTAACGTACTATAATTTTGGGTAATTTTCGTACATATTGGACTGGTTCTAAATGATATGTTCTAACATGAATTTCATGCATGGGGGAGGTAAAACCCATACTATATTGATGTACTAAATTTAGTACGTGATTGAGGGAAACATAAAGAGTAAACACTATAGTAGTTAGAGTTATGGTAATACGTACTAAACAGTTCAACAGTGTAATTTGAACTCCAGATCATTCTCGCTGCGTTGCCCGTATGCCAAGCCTCCCCTCGTAGCGAAAATCGTTATTCAAACCCCGCTAATCATGCACCTGCTTTTATTGCTGTTGCTAGGTTAAAATTTAAGAACGGATGATCAGAGGAAAGAGCATGTTCGACTATACAGTACCCATTGGAGTAATAGGCGTCTGGTCACGTTCACCTGGATAGCGCGACGGTGCACCAATTTAGGGGATAACCCCACTACGCAGTTCTTCCCCTAGTATAATACTTGTGTAATAACATGCTGTCTTAATGGTTCCCTCTAGAAGAGGAGTAAGGGGGTATACGGGGGAGGGGGATGATTCCGGATAGGCGGTGGTGAGTTCCCTTCTCTTGATTTTGCTTCTAAGAGTGGGTTGATGAAAAGAGTTGTCGGATGAAGAAGAGAGAAGGCAAACTTACTCTCAAGTCCTAGGGGAGCTGGTGATCACGCTGAGAACGAGGAATAGTGTCTAGGGAGATAACCGTAAGGTCTACCGAGAAAGCGAAGAGCTGCTGATTTGCACCATATTGTGGAACTTCCGAAAAGACTTCTTCAATCCGATATCCTCACCTGGAATCCTGCAAGTACAACAAATGGAAGTGCCCTTTAGGCAGAATTTTATTCCTATCAAATCCCTAACTATTAAGGATAGAATTTCTCAAGCTTTGTCATTTGGCTTATGTTGCCAACCCATCATTTCCTCCTCAAGAATCTCATTCAGGTACTGATATACTAAGTTAGCGAAATAATTGCATTTGTAACACAGGTTGAATGCAAATTAGCATTTTCTAGCGACTCCAATCGTAATTTAAGATTGATGTCTACGTCGTTATGATGTCTCACACAACTCAAAACTCCAGCCAATTCTTAGAACTTTGCTTTTTGCCAATAAAGGCGGTTGCTATGATATTGATACCCTTAATTTTTGTCATTATGTCTTCAATCGTACGGAAATTAGTCTCTCTATAAAGTGGCAAGTAGTTAGGTGTAACTGAAGGGTATTATTATTATTTTTTGCAATGACTTTGTAAGCCATCAACATAGAACCTTAATAAATAATCGGATTTTAAAGACAAATTTTTGAGAAATATAACGTGGGAACTCTAAATTACTTACATGTCAGCCGCCGCAAATCAATAAGAGGGGCATATTTTGACATTATTATCACAAATATGGCATTACCCTTGTTCCTTGCTCAATTCTTGGAACGCTAGTCTCTCACAGCAAAGGCATCGTTTAAAGAATGAAGGTTGGGAGCGCTCAAGTCTTTGCGTTTCTCCTTTGTTTGCGAACTGTAGTGTTCCGAGTAGATCGGACTGTGTAGGAGAAGGCAGAGGGTTTAGTGTCACCGCGTGTCGTGGAGAACAAAACTTGAAACCTCTCTCTTTTGATGTGGGCGCGTCGTTTTGATGCGTCCGCGTTGATGCTATGGGGACGGGAGGGATCGTTGCGTGGCAACGAAGGCGATGGTAGGGTGGGAGGGTGAGGTAGGTCGTTGTGAGTGAACCGGGCGAGGAAACGAGTGGTCGTGGGACGCGGGGTGAATTCAGATGCAGCAGCCATCGCATCCCCACGCCTTCCTCCCCCATCTCCCCGCTTGAGAGAGAGAGAGAGAGCCGCGGCGAGAAGGATCCGGATGTGCCTCCGCCTTCGTAATCCTCCCTCTCTTCCTCTCACGGCCACCCTTTAGTCCTTGGGCGCCCATATAGATAACCGCCTGCAACCTCCTCCTCTCCGCAAAATGTGCGTGCATCTTGATGAGAAGTAGGCACAAGCCTTGCTTGCGCTCAGCATGCAAGACCATCGAACACGGCTGAGATGAGGTTAATTCTTTTTTATAAGCCGACTGTGCACATGTATTCCCAGGACTACGAGGATTTTTCGCGATGCACGAAGAGAACATTCTGCGCGCGATGCTGCAACGCGGGACCCGGGTGTTTAACCTAGTCAATGGCGGAGGGTTTTCAGACACAAAAACGTAGGTACATAAGTTATAAAAAATATCTGAGCATATATGGGAGGAATAGAAAACTAGAGTAAGATATAAACATTCTTAAGTCATGAAAACAATGTTTACGAAAACTTATGTATTAATATTAAGAAACTTGCCGCTCAACTTTGCGATGGTCGGCTTTATTCTTTGAAGTGGGCTCTTACTATGGGAAATACTTTCATCGACTTCCCTTCGAAGACGGATCACGTTGTTAATGGCCACGAATTGAGGAATTTATTTTATCATATTGCATGTATACACAGTTTTGATGACAGGAATTATGTTTTATCGCAACTCTGTGAAAGTGATCGATTGAATTCCTGTCTGGACTCTGATATACGCCGAGCAAAAATTTGTTCCGGGCTAATAGTGCTTTAATTACTTGTCTACAGTGACATAAAACAAAGATTGACCAATCAATTGGCATTACTGTCTGTGGCCCATCAGCCAGCACTTTCTATCATGTTTTACCTCCATAATACTTCACTCTCCCGATTTTATGGAGGTAAAAATGTCATGTAGCCACCTCTTTTACTCCTCAAAAATATCATACATTTAAATAATACAGCATATCATAATCAATCCTGAAATAAGTTTGCGGTTTTAATAATTGCTTTGCTAACTGCTTAGAATATGTTGGTATTTTATTGGAAAGCACTGGTAGTTGTAAATGAATTAAATGCAATAACTCTTCATATTTTAAAAGTTTTAGTAGTACCGTATTTTAACTTCACACACATAAGGATTGTTAACAAATACAGATCAATAAACAATCTTGGTAACCAACCAACAGAGACAAAACACAACTGAAAATTACAAATGTCAACACCCCCCCGTAATTGAAGATGTGCTGAAACAGCTCTTTAGCATTTCCATCAAATGAATTACAAATTTTTTTTTTTTAATTATTTTTAAACCATGCCTAAACCTCTCATACATTTTTCATGTTTTATACGATTTAAGCCCTTGGTAAGTATGTCAGCTGTCATTTCCTCAGTGGAGAGAAAATCTACGTTTATATTACCGTTTTCTACTTGTTCTCTAACAAAATGGTATTTCACATCTACATGCTTCATTCTATCATGGAAAACAGGATTTTCTGCTAACTCGTTTCGGGAACTTCTTTTTCTTCGGAATAGTTCGAGACGCATTGGATGCAAATGCAGTCTCAGTTGCACCATCATTTTTGGACATTTCATTTAAGAGTTTAGTTTTCACCATGTTCACCGTTACTTCAACTCCTGAATTCTCGAGTGCCATTACTAGGGGGTCGTAATGTGAAGGAAGACCTCCAAGCAAAATAGCAACTAAATCCTCATCAGGAATCTCCTTCCCAATATCAGCAAGCTTCTGAGCGGTATCCATTACGGCAGTTAGGTACTCTTCAATGGACGTATAATCTCCGAGGGATAACCGGTACAAAGTCTTTTGAAGGTTAAGTCTCCGGGCAAAACCCTTATCTTCATATGCATCGGCAAGAACTTTCCATGCTTCAGCAGCTGTTTTGCATCTTCTTACATGTATGATAGCGGAATCGTCCACGCACAAACAAATCTTAGCTAGGGCACGCTCATCCTTCCTGGACTTTGAAGCAGCATCAGTATGATCATCATTTGGGTATCCATCAACAGCATGCCACAAGTTTTGATCTATTAAATACGCCTTCAGCTTAAATTTCCAAGTTGGATATCCTTCACGCCCACACAACGGCTTAATGTGAGACGATATACCGGATGCGTCAGACGACATTATGAAGACTTCACTTACTTCTTATAATTTACCAGTCCTGGGCCCATAACCTCTGTTGGTATTTTATTGGAAAGCACTGGTAGTTGTAAATGAATTAAATGCAATAACTCTTCATATTTTAAAAGTTTTAGTAGTACCGTATTTTAACTTCACACACATAAGGATTGTTAACAAATACAGATCAATAAACAATCTTGGTAACCAACCAACAGAGACAAAACACAACTGAAAATTACAAATGTCAACAGAATAAGGGAGCATAATGCATGAACGGATTAGCAATTAATAGGTCGCACAGGACGTTATATGGTTTATTTTTAATGGAACAATATGTAATGACTGGTATGCATCACTCTGTAAAAAAATAATTCAATTTAATCAAAGGCACTTTCATACTAGTTCCACCATGATATGGAAGATCGGTTGGTCGATACATGGATATGGATATGATTTTTTGGTGAATTGCTGATCAACTACCCGTGAAAACTGATAAAGCAGATTGCTCGTACTAATACGGTTTGCGATTAAATTGAATCCTCCCTTCCATTGTTTTCACTCCGAATTAAATTAATGAATTACTCATTATGGCATAATCGTTTCCGATTCAACCCGAGAACTGTAGCGATATGAATTATCAGTGAATCAATACCCCTGCTGCAACCCCCCTTCCATCTCTTTTGCCAACTTCCGCGCTTTGACAGAGGAATGCGTGCGCCTGTGCACAGAATTCAAAGAGAATCTGGGCTACGTGTTTGTGTATGTGTTGAGAGAGGAATGAGAGAGGGAGAGAAATTGTTGAGATAAAAGGGAGAAAGGTTGGGAAGAGAACGAAAGTTGTAGGGGAATGAGATAACTCGTATTAGGAAGGCAGGGCACACGCACGGATCACGCACAAATCCACGGGGGATGATGCTGCAAGGGGTGGAAGTCACACATGGATCGGAGGGATGGATTAACGTGAGTGTATGTGCGGAGGATTTTCTCGTCGGATTCAGCGAGGAGGGAACGCGCGGAAAGGGAGAAAAGAAGAGATATGAGGTGCATATAAAAAGGATAGGAGGGAGGTAAACCAGGAGCGGAGATAGGGTGAATGTGTGAAGAGGCGAGAATCGGAGGAGATAAGGGTAGGATGTAAATAGATGGAATAGTTTTATTATCCTAGGACCACAAGTCATTTGGGACATTACAAGCATTACCAATGCAAGGCAATAATAATTATTTACTCTATCAAATTCCACAAACAACCGTAATTTCAAGAAATAATTCAATCAATAAACAAGTATATGATACCGAAAATGATTCAAATACACATGGTAAAAACACAACAATAGAAAACAAGCTAAACTAAATCACAATTAATATTTACTATACGCACAGAAACTGAAAAAGATACTATTAATGTATGTTAAGATTCACATTCAGTGACAATGATTTTTTTCATTTTTTAAGCTAATATTTGTCGTTTAAATTTTTCGTCGAGATAAGAAGAGGATAGAAAAAGGGATTACGTGCAGGGATGGATGAATGCGAGTGTGTCCGTGGAGGATTTCCGCATCGGATCCAGCGTGGAGGGAACGCATGGGTAGGGAGATATATAAGAGGTGGATATATTAGATAGGGGGATAGGCTTAGGGTGGAGAGAGGACGAGGAGAGGGAGAAAGTGTGGAGAGGAGAGAATCGGAGGAGACAAGGGGGAGGATGGACAGAGAGAGGGATATAGGGGGTGGTGAGCCGAGGGAAGGCGGAGGAGAGAGAGGGTGTGGGGTGGTCAGAAGCAAAGTAGAGAGATAAGGGAGAGAAATACAGCCAGCCGCCGTGCTCACCTCAAGAGGAGAGGGAGGGAGATAGTCTTTTGGAAGGGGAGACCCGGATACTGGACACTGAGAGGGGAACGGGAGGAAACAAGAGGTGAAAATAGGGAGGGAAGGGGTGGTTTTTTGCCACCGGACACGGGATGCGGGTATTTAAATGGGTGTGGAGAGAGGGGTTGGAATGGCCACAGGGGTGTGTGAGTCAGCGCGGATTTAATCTTTGTTTGTGCTCGCACGTATCAGCGCGCGAGTGTCACTGCGCCTCCTCACCCCCTCATCTCGTCCTCTCTTTTTCTTCTCGTCGTCTCTTGTGAACTAACTTGCGGACTCTCGCCTTGCTTTCATTTTTCTCCCCTCGCCCGTGCGTGGTTTCATTCTCATCGCAGTGTATTACATCCAGACCTTAGCTTCCCTTTTTGATGCGTAAGCATGATATTATCATTGTAGTGATACTGCATGTCAACGCGATAGTAATTATCTAAATTACCAGAACACATTTTTGAAGCTATTTAGCGTTATCAACATCAGCCACATCGTAATATAGAAAAGATTTATCGACAATGTGCACCAAAAACTACGTGCAGCAGCAAAAATGTGACTCGGTGTAAGAATCTTGTTGATAAGCACGATCACGAGGGTGGGTGGTGGTGAGAAAGATAATGGAGTGTAATCCATACTGCAGTGTACTCATAGCGGAACTAGTCCATTTAAGAAGTTTATAAGCTCTTCCTTAAAATACGCTTACAAACTAGGTACATAACCACGCTCTTTCATGGTTTTGTATCGCCAAGATGAGAGTGTAGTAACGAAGAAGTTTGGATGGTGTGGAGATTTAAGGTTAGAAATGAGAGAGTGAAGAGCTCAAATGAACTGATATAAATAGCAATGAAATTCTTTCAAGGCTTGTTTGCAAAGTACTTCGAGGGAAAATTAAGCAATTTACGAGTTTATTTTAGAGCGCTCAAACTTTAGCCTCCACTAAGTAAGATTAAGGCGGAGAGAAGTTCAGCATCAGTTAGAGTAGTGATGCTGAAGTTAGAAGGTTGAGGAGAAGGGCGTGAGCACTGGGATCACGAGTGGAATTTCAAGCAATGTTAATAATTTTCAAATGCGTGAGCTGAATAAGGATCTATAAGTGGTTGAGTTTATTAAGGCATTAGTTGCACCTACAACGCACCATGGTTTCAGTTTACATCTTCGCAGTGACTGCTAAAAAATATTATTTCCTCCAAGTGAAAACACATGAATGGAAAATTACTTTATTTTTTTTAATTTAACTAAAGAAACGCTTGGTATTCGTAAATTCCATGCTTTCAAAATATTGTGATACACCAATCCTCAAAAGACGGTAAAATATCAGCAAAAAAACTCGTTAAGGGAGTGTCAGTGTATTCTCCTCATACACGTAGGAAAGTTATATTAAAGGAAACAAATCTAAGTTGGTTCATAAAAACAGGAACGCCCTTTGACGAGCAAATAATAAGCATGTGCGTAAAACAAAATAACAGCGTGATTGATGGGTAATGAGCAATACTCAAAATTTTCTGTAATGAAGTCATGTTTAGTGAGCAAGTTAACCAAATAGATCAAAATCTTCCAACATATGAAGTATTAGTAATATTAGCTTAAATTCCATTTTAGTATCTTTACTGTGATTATCTTCCATGACTTTCAACTGTCATTAGAGAAATTACCTATTTTTGAATGCTTTGGATGAAGCAATTACAAAGTTTATTACGTTCAAATATATAAGTGCACAATATACCTCCTCGAAAATATATGATGAACATGTTTATGTATGTACCAAGCTAATCTTCCGATGACCTTTGGTTCTGAATTTGTTAGTGTCTTACCGCACTTTTGGTTCCAGATTTTTAATAAAATTCTATAATTTCAGCCCGAATCATGATCGTTCCCTTGGTATTTTATGAGCATGGCAGACTACACTGGACGGCATAAAAATCGGCCCTGATACCATTCCTGCTGATTCTTATGTAAAATGACCTCCGTTTTTCTCCATCACCCATCATTTATGGGGAGCCCCCCTCATATTTTTATCACTTTTCGATAATTTTGCGGGACGAAAAGGACTATTTTTGCATTAACATTGATTCCATGGGTTTAGAGAGTAGTAAAATTCTAAAACATAAACATTTATGGTAAGGAGGTAGATTGAGGGGGTATAAGTCCCCAAAAATTGTTTAAAAAAGCAATATAATTGATCGATTTTGTCTTTTTTTTTGTAATTTTTCACGTATTTTCTAAATTTTACAGCTTCCATTTTACCTCATCCTTTCTCTAATGATGGAAAATTTATCAACAAGAAATAGTATGTCCAGAGCGAGAAGGAGGCAAGAGCTAAGGTGATCCTAGGAGGCGGAAGAGGGTGAGGAAGAAGGTAAAATTGATGGCGACATCGGGCGGAAAGTGGTGTTGCTGGAGAGATAGAAAAAGGAACGGGAAAGGGGTGTCGGAATGCGGGGAAGAGGAAGAGCATAGGAGTAGGGTAAGAGAAGGGTGGTGGAATCTCGAGAAAGGGGATGAAGACGGAGAAATTGAAATTTTATGGTGAGGAAATACCTGGGAGGCTTAGGAAGCCAAGTGAAGGCTGCACTTTCTCTTTGAATCTATAAAATTCCCTAGAAGCTAGAAGGTAATCGTTTAGATGGTAACATAAACGCTCGATCTCCTTCCAGAACTAAACAAAATCTAGGATACATGCTTGCATTAGGCTCTAAATAAATTACGTTTTTAATTTAGCACATTTCAGAAGTATAATCTGGTAGAGTATGATCAAAAGTGGTTGGTTCAATTTATTAACCATGAAAAGTTATTGAGATTCTAAAATATTTTGAAGGATTGCATTTAAAATTCTACGGTAAATTCTTTTAGGGTAAATTTAGCACATTTCTAAATTGTAGTATTTTATCAATGCTAACCGATAGAGAATAATTTAACGCGGTAAAATGAGTTTGCCAGAAAAATACCATTTAGCGTTTCGGGAACATTTCGAATTCATAGAAGTAGGAATTTGATAAAAAAAAACTATAAATAGCCATACACCTGAGAAAATATAACGAAAGGAATGATTTTATCTACGAAATGTTTAATTTTCTCGTGTTCGTAGGTTTAATGCTAAGTTCAAAGGTTGTAAAATCTAGGGTTTGACTGACTTCATGGATACATTATTTAATTTCACATTTCGAAATAGTACATTCCGCAAATAAAAAACTCATTTTCAATGTGCCTTAATGATCATTTTTGCTTTGGAGAACTTTTCTTCCAATGAGGAAAGTGAGGTGGGGGTAAAGCAAGGCAAACAAAGTAATATTTATTATTATGCGTGGGAATCTTAGAGACTTATACCTTAATTATAAAAGCTGAAGACGACGAGAGCTCGCTTATTTTCTCTCTCGTTATATAGCCACCCCATATTACACCATTGCCATCCCATATCGTAATTTCGAATTTGCAGAAAATACGAAATGCCTTCCGTTATACTGAGGAATTTTATAATTTCATGCTCCAACTCATAAAAGGGTTCAGACCTGTAATTTCTCTCTGCTCATATGATGATGAATTCTATAAACCATTGAAATCTAAATGAGAAATAAATACGTATTTTAGTTTTGCTTTCGTTATTAATCATTGTTATACTGCGAGAGTTTTAATTCTAATGAAACTCATTATTTCAACGTAATTGAGTCATAACCATAAAGAATGTTTGAAGGCTTGGAGTTCGCAGCTAGATTTTTTTGGCCTCTTAAATAAAGTCATAACAAAGTGTCAAAAATACCATTCATCTCTCACAATTCTTTCTCGTTAAAGGTAAAAGTGCCTTCATGCACGTTACACCCAATTTAAAACAAGGCACGGAATAATTTCATCTGCTCGTCGAATTAATGCAATTGAAAAAATAAATAGCACCCCGCATGCAGTCCCGATTCCGCAAAATCACGCCTGCCAGCGCGGATTAAGCAGTTCACTTATTTCCCCTGCCAATTCCGAATTCGTTTCCACGAAGGAAAGTGCAGGTGAATGAATGAACTTTCAAATTATAAAGAATTACGCGGTATTTAACAAAGAAGAGAGGAATTACTGCAATCCAACGTCAACCGTTATAAGAAGTTTTGTTTCACGCAAAAAACTATTTTTCAACGCTTGAGGGCTCAGAAAAAATCGAAAACAAAATATGGCACGCCTGAAAAGAAGCGTTGAATTTTTAAAAAAATCTCATCACCCTCGAGTCAAGCAGCTAATCGCCATCGGTGTTTAGAGAGATCTTGTAGCTCGATCGACCTTGCGAGCAGGATGAGGAGCAGTAATTATTTTTTGGTTAATGGGAGCGCTTGAGCATTCTATTAAAAAACCAACTCGCGCATCCGCATGGAGAAATAAATGACGATCGTTGCCAAGGGTAACGAGGGGGAGAGTGATATTTGCGACGCGCTTCCTCCTCTCCATTCCTGAGTCCCTCCTTTGAATTCCTTCCTTCGGGTATGAGCGAGCGCTCGCTGGAATCCCGTGCTGAGTGGGAGGTGAGGAAGGAGAAATTGGAAGGCACTTCAAATGGCGCACTGCTCGAGTGCGAACGCTCCCTCCCACTCCAACGCACCCTCGCATCGAATGCCCTTTCAAGCGATGACGACGACCCGGTCGTTGGGCGCACGTCTCGCGAGTGCTTCTGCGACATTCTCACAACCACACCACAGCAGCAGCGGACGCATAAAAATAAAACAAGAAAAAAAAGACAGGAAACATCGTTTGCCGAGTGAACACGTCCGTTCGAAATTTGAGCGAAAGATGAGAGTTTTTAAGGGTTAGTTGGAGAAGAGGCTGAAGGATTACACTAGGATTTTCTTCCTGCATGTCCTTTTCCGTGAAGTTTGCAAGTGTAGCTGGCAAGTTTAGGCCCTCTCCGAATAAAACAGCTTGTGTATCTGTGCGTGGGCTAATGAATATGATGTTGGATCCTCCAGATTAACATATTTTTAATTAAAATGGGATTATAACCTGGCTATTATCATTTCCATTCGTTTTCCAATATATACTATATTTAAAGGATGGTTTCCATACTGACTGATTTAATCACTCGTGAATACACAGCCCAAACTACTGAAGCCACAGCCGCGAAATTTTCAGGGTATTTTTTTGCCGATTTTAGGCGCGGAAAGAAAAAAATTCGAAAAATAGCTTTTTGGGTATTTTCCCGCCATTGATGTTAATTATTTTACTCTCAAGGAAGAGCATTGAAGTCCGTGATGACCTTTTTCTGACGTTCTTTTTAATGATTTCCACCACGACTATGAGAAGGTACATTTAACAGCTGTACCAAGAAGACGAAGTCCCATAGAGTTATCATTGAAGTTACTTGCTTGGATGAGTAATGAATCACTTCGAGAAACAAAAAAAGCAATGAAACCATGAAAATACGTGTATACGATGGGAAAACAATTTTTTGGCGACCAAAAGCTTAAAGGAAGTTTCAGACTATCCATAGTATTCAAATCCCAAGGCGTCCACTGGTTTCCCTTTTAATGGAATGTGACAGAATTCCCCCCTTATCACGTGTTATCTCCTTCGGCAGAAAAAGGACAGCGAATGGGTTTCCGATCCTTAAAAGATCTCGACTCGAGTGGCACTGATTAAGGGAACGAGATAAGAAAAAAAGGTTTTCTTCTCTTAGAAGACAGGTTATAGGACATGAACGAGACAAGCAATCCACTCGCTTTTCAAGTCGAAAAGGAAGGAAGGTGAGTACGGAGGGAATGTAGGAATTACGAGATTGGGAGAAGAATTTTAACGGACGCGAGGCGATTTGGGAATATTGCGCGGTGGAAACAGGACTGAGAAGGGGAAGAGGAAGGATGAAGGAGAAAGGGAATAAGAATGAGACTGTAGGAAGGGGGTGGGGATGGAAGATTGGGAAAGGGTATAAGTGGCAGGGTACAAGTGGTCCGGGGAGTACAATCCAAGGGTCGGGGGTGAAATCTAATAAGAAGCTCGAAAAGGGGGAAGAGATGCTACTTATAAGGGAGAGTTGAAGGTAAAGAGAAGACGGTAGAAAGAGGATGAGGGAGTCTGGAGAAGGAATGAAAATAGAAGTGGAAGACTGATTTGAATGAAGTGTAATGCGATTGATTGAAATAGTCAGACCGGTGGGAGCGGAGATTTCCGAATTGAAGACGAAGGCGGGAGAGCTAGGGGAAGGAACGGAGCGGATTACGCTTCCCTTTGAAACAGGAAAATAATTCAGAGAAAGTAATTATTTTGCTATTAACGGATCATCGCGATGAGAGGGCCAGATTGTCCTTCCTCATTTTCACCGCGAAATGGATTCCTCGTAATAAATAGGGCCGACCATAAAATGTAATTACCATCTGTCAGCGGGATACTTTAAAAAGAATGAGAACAGGAGCACACATGAGAATAAATCTGTCTTACAGAGTTAGTGAGGTATGATTTAGTTTTTATGATCTGTGAGCAACGAAGGATTTTACGTAATTAATGGTGTTATTAAGGTTCCTACTTTAAATCAAAAAGGGTAAATTAAATTTGGTACAGATAATTTGCCAGAAAAGGAGTTACATATATAGAAAAATAGCTCTTTTTTGAAAGGTAGGATACATGTCATGACAATAATTAATGCAAAATTAAAGACTATTTTCATAATAAACGTTAATTACAATATATCGAACTTCAGCAAGTAATGTCCAAAATTATGTATAGGTTCTATGGTATCCTTCAAGTATCATACTTTGTAAATATAATTATTGGACGAAATTTATGTTAATGTATTATTGAACTCTTCTCGGGTTTTCTACTAAGTGATCAGGTAAATTTCTTTCAATATTTCGACTGCCGACTCGCCCATCGTCCGAAGCGGTTTGAAGATTACAAGTTTGTATCCAAAAGATGGAGCCCCCGTAGGTCTCGCTGCGCTCGAGATGGCTGATTTTACATTATTGCCTAAAATAAGGTGTCGCTAATACTCGTTTGTTCCTCTTTCTATATTACGGCTTGTTTTACAGATGCAAACATCATCGAGTTCGAACGTGCAAGTATATTAAGACACCGGAAATGACAAATGTCACGGCTTCCGGACCTCTGAAGACGATGGCCAAGTCGTCAATCTGAGCGCAGATACAAATGTATTTGAAATAACTGGTTGAAAATAATGAGCTGATGAAGAGAAAATCTAAGACAAGTTCATGATCATCAAACGCCGGAAATTTGTGTGATATCTCTATATAAATATGGTATGGAATAGCATTCCTATCGTTTAAAAAATGCATCCTCTTACAAATTACATTAACATGAAAATTAAACAGTACTAGGGTATTAATTAAGGGTAGGTAGGTATGTAGGGTATTATTTAACATCTATTGGAATTTATAGGAAGCTGATAGTTGATCCGAATTTGTAGCCTCAAAACATAACGATTTGCCATAGTCGATAGAGAACATTGCAATCTTATGAGAGGTGCTTCTTAAGGGAGAAAGCGAAATGCTTGGCCTTCATGCTTATCATTTCACACTACCTAATGAAAATATTATTTATGACGTTAAAAATTACAAAACACTTTTTCATTTTCCATTGAAGACCCGAGAAAAGTTTATAGCAACGCATAATAATTAGCCTGATATTATAATGAACACTGGTTCATGCTAAAAAATTTGGCCAAAAGGTAAACAATTAAGGACAACTGTAATTTTATGAAGCCAATAATTCATCAAGAAATGTGTTTATCTAGACAGTATCATTAACGCTGCGGGCAGAAGTAAGGGCGATTTTCACTTGAGAGAATAATTACTTTGTAAATATATCGTGAAAGGTTAGGAAGTGAATATGAGTCATGATGATAAATTTCCACAGAAAATTCATGCAAAGATTCTAATAAAAAATAATGAACTTGCAAAATAGACGATATTTTATACTTTACATTTAGGTTGGTCATCTTATTTTTCCATTTTTATTTGCTAATATGTCAAAGAAAAACGATAGCTCAATGTCAACTTTGGTCTGTAGTTGAAACAGCACGTAGTTGCAATTTCTCGTCACATTTTCATTTCATTTTATTTATTATACTTATGACATCGCAATCCATATTTTAAATTTTACCCAAACACGAAAGCTACGTCCTATAGAAATAGATGTTGGAATCAAGGATAACTGCTGCAAAAAGAGAATTATTTTGGACATGCGATGTATATTTCATGCCTCAGAGAATCGGGATACTGCAAGAGTTAGGTGGGCAAGAGAAAAAAATCCTTTTTCCTAGAGAGCAGCTGTCGACAGCAAATATTTTTCCCCTGAAATTCAACGAGGAAGATGCGCGAAAAAGGCTAATGAAAAAGAGGGTTCGGAGGGGTGAAGGGAACAAAATTTGAAACACATAATTTCAATTATGTCGCGGCCTTAATTTGATGATAGCTCGGAAACTCGTCCGTGCGAGAAGGTGACAACGAGACCGAGGGATTTTCTGAGGCACGCCATGTGAAGGCAAACTGCGGGACTAAGCACTGAGGGCGGAGTGAGAGTGGTACATTGTCAAAGGACTGCCGCTGCCTACCTCCCACTTGCAGCGCCAAGGATGCGACAGCGGATGGACGATAAACTTTTTACAGATTTGTTTTTGCTTCGAAACACTCATACCTTCCCCATTTCTGAGAATCCTACTTGCCTTGAACAACGAGTTTTTTTATTGATAAACTACTAAATGTATAGAGTCTGCGCGATGAAAGAAATATAAATATATTCTGTACCAAAGCGGAAATATATAAAAAAAGTTTGATTCCATCTTTCATGGCCAAAAATTGATCTTAATTTCATTCTTCTGGTAGAAGCAGGGCTATTTTGAATAAAGAGGGTAGAATTTGAACAGAGGGGAGTAAGGGTAAAAATCGAAAATTAAGAACAGGAAGAGATAAGGATAGTTCGGAGGACTCATAAAAAAGCGTCTGAGAAATGCGGAAAGGAAACGGGTTGACATGTGGGAATTACTGAAGGCGGGAGTCGGGATGAGTGGATGGAGGGAGACTTAAAATATGAATGAATGCGATCCACTGAAAGGAAACGGTTCTTCCTGAAGTCTGAGAGGAACTGGATGAAAAAGAATTGAAGAAAAAGTCCAACTAATACTCGCCCGCCTACCCTCTCCGTCGATATTAATCATTTCCTCACCCGAAACTTTTCCAAGTTATCTCACCCTTCCAGATTTTCTGAGCATAAATAGGTTCACGGATAAAAAAAAATAGCGCCGTGGGCCCAATTAATCAAATTGCCTGATAAAGTCTCAGGCCATTAGTTTTAACTCGAGTCCTCTGTATTAATTGTTACGATGTATTTTTTTCGTTTCATTGCAATTCGACCGTTTTTTTTCCTCGTAGAAACGTTCCTCAGCAGTCAGAAATCAGCCTCGATGCTGCCAAGTTATTCGACTCTCTATCTTGAAAAGAACACTTCAGGGAGAAAAAAATATGAGTTACTTGCGATTTTAATTGAGCGCATAAACTTTATCAGCAACAGAGTCTAGTCATCCCTCTATGAATGAAAACTGGGAGGACTTATAAATAAAATCTTAGATGTGAAGGAAGATTCATGTGCAGAAACGCGGATTAGTTAATTCTGCCCAGTACCCTTCCAAAAAAATATTCTCAAACATGTTTTCATTTGTCTATCACCTTTCTCTCTCAAACATTTGCTAACAGTCTAGAATTTCCTGAAAATAGAAATGATATTTTGATGTGTTACAACTGATGAGATGAAATTAATGCGTTACACAGTCTGGAAACTAATATGTTGGTTTACCACTGACCATTCAGGGTACAAGCACTAACAAATCTGCACTATTACAACTGCAGGTAGATTTATTTGGTCAGTGTGATTTGCTAGATATTGAAATCCTTCTACTTCCCAAGTGAAATAAAATCTATCGAGATTTAAGGAAAAGGAGCAATAAACTTTGCTGCGTGAGTGACGAAGGAGTCGTGTGCAAGAATTCGGGAGAAGATACCTCTGTTTCACAGGGCCCGCTATTCCGGTGTTTGGCTTGGGAGAGGGGTGGCCAGACGGGCCCTAAGCGTTGAGAGATGGTCCTGTATAGGGGCGAGACAGTGAGGGGAGAGAATCCTATACTGCGATCTTCATCGGCGGCAATCACGTCCCATGTTGATGCATGGGTTCCTCACCACGCGTCGCCTCCCCCCCCCATTCCCACCAGGGACCACCCTACCCCCCTGTCCCCTCACGAGGGTACAGACGCATCGTTCAGGGAATCAGGGAAAGCTGCCCACCTCTCTTCGTGCAAAATTTGGACTTGTCCCGGCAATTTCCAACCGCACCACACCTGTCCGATTTTCTTTCACTTCAGCAGATGGGAGAAAGAAGAAAAGAGTGCATGCGCTCGTAAAAAATCCTCTGGTGGTCCCCGTAAATATCTAAGCTGACTGATCAGAGAAAAATTGGGGTTTACTCGTTGAACCCAGCGTAACTTTCGAAATAGTTATTTTCGACCTTATTAATTATTACAAGTTTTGAAGAGGATAACCGAAAGCCTTAGACCAATTGAATGAGATCCCCTTCTTCCCACATTCCTTTTCACATGCCGTTTCATATATTACTGCGGATTAGTAGCAAGTCGTGGCGATTGATTTATTTTAGGATTATATCCACCGATATATTTAACTCTTTCTAATAAACACTCATATATAAAGATTTAAATGCGGGAATATATTAATTATAGATCCATAGGAACACTGAATAAACCTTGGCAACAGGAGAAAAACTGATAGCAAAATATTTTGGTTTGTAAACTGTGCTGATCACATGTTTTTTCTTGAGATAAAACTTTCCCAAGCCAAATATTTCATTTTATTTGATCAATTTTTGATCGATGGTAAACTTTTGTCATGGCAGCATTTTGAAGTATTACAGCTTTATCAAGCCAGTACCTGATGTATCAACTCGTATATGTCGCATAAAATATTGAATGCATCTCATAATTATAAAAAATGCCATTTTTTATCATGACTAAATATTTTCCTTCACCTCTAAATTATTTATGCTTTTTAAACGTGAAAATTATGTATCCCTTACCTGATTCACATTCATTTTTAGCAGAAGTCATAAATATTGCATGAGTAATTTAAAGTGACATCATCTTTCAATACGCTAAAGAAACAAGCTATAATTACTTACACTGAGATTCTTGAATCAATTATTTTTACACAGCTTTTTTCTTTCAAACGAATCGCATTGCAAAGTTTTTGATGCTCTAATGAAATGTGAAAGATAAGATGCACATCTCCATTCCCTTTCCTTGCTTTTTATTGGCGTTGAATGATTGTTTTTATAGTCAGAAATGGAGAAGGAGGAAGTCATTACGCTGATGAAGTGATTTTAGCTAAATTTTTATTTGAAGAATGAAAAAGAGCACAGGTATTCCCATTGATCACATTTCATCTCGAATGCAATGTCATTCAATTTTCATATATTTAATTTATAGCTTTTCTGCTTCAATGCCCTCGTCGTTGCAAATTTTCAGCCCATGATGCTCGGCTAAGTGGATGCATAGTCCGAATTTGAATCATATAAAAAAAACAACCTATACTCATTCGACAATTTACAACCATTTGAATATTTAAGGTTATGGTATGCTACAGTGCATTTATATAATGAGCAAATACAAAAATACCATTATGACTTATGAGTAGTTGATATCATGAAAAACTGTTACATCAATAGGTGCGCAATTTTCAAATAAAATTATTGGAGAGGAAATTATCGTGCTCGGAAATGAAGTAAAAGATACGAGTAAATTAAAAAGAAGTTAAACAGCAAGATAAAGGATTGCGGAAAATACACCAAGCGTTTAAGTAAAGCTCCACTGAAATTCAGGGATGAGGATGGCCCGGTTTAGAACACGATTAGTTCTAGCATTTATAAGTATCGAGCCGCATTCTGAGATAATCTGGGCCCTTAGCAACCACAAGAGCCTTTTAAGTGGCGGCCCAAGGTGCAGTTGGACCTTATGGCTGCTGTCACGGTCAGCTTGCGAAGGGACGCAGGGGGCGTGAGTGGGTGGACAGTAGGAAGGGCAATAGACAGCGCCCTTGACTACGGATGGCGGAGCGGATGGGAGGAAGGGGGACTGCAGGATAAAGGCACCTCCCCTCCCACATGGGATCCACGGAAGATTTATGCCTCCCATTGACGGTCAGCGCGGACGAATGGGAGCGAGGGTTGTGCCATGGTGTGGGTGCGGTGATTGGTGCGGGGGTTCCCATTCACCCTCAGACGACACATTCCCTTCCCGCCCCACCCACAGCCGCACCTTCTCCATGCAATATATATCTCTTCCTTTCAGTCGCCCGACCAGACGTCACGTTCCTCCACTTTCTTTTCCGTATTTTCATCTATTTTGATATTAACTTGTATTTCTCCAGAGTAAATTTTATTGTTTAGTTTCGTCGCCAGGAGAGCAATCTGAAAGGTTTGAAAGTCATGTGCTGGTGCGGAGTTCCCTTCGGAGATTTTTTCTTATGATAACGTTTTGGTATTAATTGCTATAGGGATTCAATGTAAGAGATAAAAGAAAACAAGGTGATGGCAAAGAGTAGAAATAGTGGAAGAGAGATACATAAGCTGCAATTTAAGTAGACAAAATTAGAAAACGATAGTGATAGTTGTGTGATAGGTGTGGACAGGACTCAATATAAACTAAAAAGTTCACCAACAGTTCATGCGAAATTAATTCCACGCCATGAAATTTTTCGCGTGAACCTTCCATCACATTGGTACCATAATCCATCACCTCCTTCCAACAAAAAATGAATACCAAAGAGATGTAATCATCCAGCATCTATCCTGTACAAAGTTTTGTCCTAAACTCAGGTTTGTGGCACAGATTGCACGATTCAACTGTTATGAAGAAGAATTGTACACGTTCTCTAGATATAGTTGCACTATCAAATGTTACTTTAAGTATTAAAAGAAAACAAATTTAAAACACTTAAAAATCAGATTACCAGATTTTTAATGAAAATAAACAAGTCCTATCAAAAAGTTCCCATAATGTTGGATTGATCATACGACCTAACAAAATATCATGTTGCTTCTGGCAAAAATAGAGAAATTGCGGTTTAAGTAATTGTCTTCAAGACTTTTCCTGTGTTCCTCTCTGCGTGCATTATGACTAACATAGTTAGCTGCTTGCAATCAGCGTATTGGTTTAAGATTGATGTACTCGTAAGAAGTTTTAAGACCGTGTATGATGACGTAACTTCACTTCAGACCTGGCGCATGAAAAAAGGTAGAATAGCATATTATGTTTTCCCTAGCTTCCTTTTCCATAACTGTTTCACATTGGTAGACAAGCGAAAAAAAAATATTTTCCACAGAATTTCTTCTCAAGGCTATATAAATATACCAACTTAATAAGGACTCATGACTATTTCTTTACGTAACTCATACATTTGGATGTTCCTATCTCATTTTTTTTAGTTCAATGTTGTCTTTGTGGCCTTGCGAACATATCTTTGAGAATGAGTTTATTTTTAAATATTATGTCCTTCAGCCAAACAATTAACTCGCAATATTTATTGATGAACTGAATTATAAATTTATTGCTTTTACAAGGCATGATTTTATGTTTGAATATTCTGCATTATTTCAATTTGTATGAATCTTTGTCAGAAGGGAATACCAATGAAAAAATCGCCTCGCAACATATTTTTCAAATCCGCCGCAGACTGGAGGGCCGAAATCTCAAAAAGTTGCATCACAAGAAAAGGTTTCGTTACGCAAATAAATAATTATTTTATTTTATAGCACAATGTCGTTAAATGAAAAAGCTTTATTTGAAGACAAACGGTAAATTTGAGGACGAAATTATCACGTCAAGTCTCATGGCTACTCCATTGGATTAAAATAAAAATGGAAATTTCTCCCTATGTAGACCTATATTTTCCTCTTCATGCGTTTATATTTATGCGCATATATGTTGGACAGAATGATACATGGAACATGGCTCATATGAGTTCTATGCTTTACGCTTGTTTGCATTTCGTCTTCAATTTGAAAGCTAATCGTCAAAGTTCAGTAATTATAAAAATAACCTCCATATTAGCAATGAAAGACACTTTGTGAAAGCAAAATATATCTTGAAAGCAACAAAGCGTCCTCTATTGCTAATATGGAGCCCATCCACAACGTATAAACTTCAAATTTTGATTTAAAATAACCTCTCTTGCTCTCAAATAGTATTCCTTTGATTTTTGGCTTTATCTTCAGCACTAAATTTAGGCAAGCTGCTGTTTTGAAATTCCAGTTAGCTACCCCTCCTCCTAAGCCTTCTTAGCCCGCATACGTAAAAGGAGATTCTCAACTTTTGTCCCAAGATGATAAATACATAATTTATAAAACCTTAAAAATCTCTTTAATCAGATGAATGAATAGTTAATTGAATTTAAACACCATCGAATTTTTTGAATGAAGAAATGGGAAAAACATTGGGCCAAAAATAATATTTTTTTCATATTATTACGTATAATTATTACTGATTACTTACAATTTCAGAAGTCGGTGCAGCCGACACCGCACTATAAGCGTCTAGGTGAAATCGTCACAGTGGTCATCTCTGTTGCCACAGATCGCGAGGGAGGTCGCACTTTCTCGAGATACTGCTTCCTCAATCGTGAACGTTCTACCGCTTACTCACTGCGAATATTCGTCCATCCTCACTTACTTTCTTATTCCGACCTGCTGGTTGACATCAGCCTCGGCCGGCTGGAGGACAATATTACGTCACTAAAAACCTTGGGCTCCTCAGCCCCGGCAATCCCAATGCCCAGCGTCAAGGGAATCTTCGGCAGTTCCCGCTTCCATACAGTGCTTGATAAATTCCCCACCCTCACCATGGCAGAAGGAGAATACTAACCGGTTCAACACAACACCGTACATCACGTCAAGATGACCAATGGTCCACCTGTGACATAAACTGCATCTTATCAAAGCAGATTTCAAGGAGATGCTTAAACTCGTCACAGATGGTGGCTACTACAGCTGATGGGAGTCCGCCCTTCACATGGTGTCTAAAAAGGATGATGGATGGAGGCCTTGTGGGGATTGTCGTCAACTCAACGCCCAATTCATCCCAGATCAGTATTTGGTCCACTGCACTACCGATTTTTCACACAAACTGGCAGGCTGTAAAGTATTTACCACCATCTATCTCGTCAAAGCATGCAGTCGAATTACCGCAAATCACGAGGACGTCCCGAAAGGCAGCAATAACCGCCGCATTTGGAGTGTTTGAATATATGCTAATGCCATTTGGCCTGCGTATCGTTGCTCAAACTACTCGATTATTTATCTATGAGGTACTCCGTGACCTTCATCCTTGCCACGCATACATAGATTAAGTTTTCATTGCGTCGAAAGCAGAGATCAAGCATGAGGATAATCTCCGCCAGCTTTTTCAACGACTAAAAGATATCGGAATTCCCTTGAAACAATCCTTGAAAAAACGTGTGTGATGCCACCGCATTTATTTTCTTAGACTATCGCGTCTTCGTCATCGGCACACCTCACTTGATTCCCGCGTGGATGCACTCTTTTAAGTCACCAACACGCTTCTTGGGAATTTTGAATTTAACCCTCTACCAGGCGAACACTACTCACCCACCCTACTTTATTAATGCCAGCGTATTAGTGGGTAACGGGGGGGGGGGCAGGGGAAGTTCGGGGGCGAGGGTGCAGTTTCAATGGCGTGTGTCGGTGATGCAGCCACTGATTAAGCAGCTAATTAAGTCGTCAATGGGGAAAATTGGGATGGGAGAAATGGGGAGCTAGGGGAGAAAATGAGTATCTTTGGAGGAGTGAAGGGGGAATTTGGACGTGGATAAGGGAATAAGAAAGCGAGGAATGAAGAAAGGGAGGGTAAAGGGGAGGGAAGATTGAAAAAGAGGAAGAGGAGGAGGGATATCAACTTCATTTAACCACTCAACTGTGTTTACGTTGTTATTCCCGCCAGCAAGCTCACGGGACTACTAGCACTGCAGACGGCCCAGAAACAGCAGCACGTGGTTAGAGAGCACTCTTGACTTCGTCCGATTTCTATTGGTAGATAAACGGAAGGGTTATGTATTAGGCCGCAGTCATACTAAACCTTGGATAATTGGCTGGACTAGTGGGACTTTTTCACGATGCTTTTCCGTGATCCCATGGGGAAGTATTTTAGCAAAATGTAGCCGAGAATTCCATTTCAAATTTCAATGTATATCGGTTGTAATTTACAGGAAATGCGATGATTCTAAAATGGCACTGTTTGTTTGTTTTATGTATTGAATAAGAAAAAAAACAGTCAATCATAATGCCGAATTAAATTAATACTCATAATGAATTCTACTTGCGTACGATTTCTGCAAATAAAGGATTTTTTCTATTTAAATCGCTTAGAACTGATTTCAGTAAATAGTAGACTATGTTTTATATAAGTCACATCATCACATTTTGGCCATTAAAACAAGGACGATCCAAAATAATGCAAAATCAAACAAAGTCAAAGGACGTTTAAAAATTTATTATTGGTGGCGTCTTAAAATATTGTTCGACATAAAGACTATGTCTGCTACACAAGAAATCGTGGACTTGAATCCCGCCGGGGTAGGTTTCCCCCATATCTGTGGCATTTATGCCCGTGCGCGTGCACTGTTATATTAAAACCTCCGATGCAAAAGGCAAATACTGCTGTTTTCGGTGTCATTGGAATAAATAAATAAGAAAATCCCGTGATAGCCGATAATGCAGGAAAAGAAGGAGAGGAAAGCAACAATGAAATCAGCCAGTTATGTAGGACCTGAAGAAATTCATAAATAGGAATAAATAAAAGATTACTAGGGATGGACAGAGTAAGTTACTGTACGCAATTTTGAACTAAATACCGATCGAGGGAGAAGGATAATAGACTACAGGGAAGCATGATGCAAATACTGAAGGGCTCTGTTACCATGGTTTTTGCTACATTTTAATTCGAGGCGTCAATGCAAATAAATAGGTGAAGTCCGGGAAAAGTGGGTCTCTTCTGTGATAGGAGACACTGAGAAGTGTTAGCTTTTCAATCAATATCAAATTAATAACAGCGAAAAAAAATCCAATGCATGAAAAGCAAAGCACTTCTTTTCGTCTCCTCAAAGTTTTAAGTCATTAATTACTTCTTTTCCTCCCTTGCCCGAGTGGAGTAATAAATCCACCATCTAGTCTGACCCATAAATCCACCCAGAGTGCTTTTCTAACTTTAGGGCTGGAGGTGAATTTCATCACTTTAAGACTTTTTTCCTGCCTACTGGCTAGTGTAATGGAGGAACGCAAAAACTTAATTGCTCTGTACATCAACTTCCTCCAACATTCTTAATATCTCATTCAGTCCATGTTTCAACCTGGAGGATGGTTCAGATAAGAGCGGAGGCATGTGGAATAATTTGGAAAGTGTGAAGGTAATGTGCCATAATGACGAACACTGTCTTACAAATAGAAATATCATAATTCTGCACTAAAGAAGTACTGATTTTTCATGTGTTAGGCAGTTTTTTCAAAAAACAGGAAAGGAATTACCATCCTTAATTGATTACTAGAATTAGAGGCCTGGAAAGATTCAAGTTTGGTCCTACAATCTTCTAAAAGAAGCGATGTACTTAGTACTAGATAGATGGAATTATAAAAATGAGCGTCAACGTGGATTCTTGCGAATGATTGAAACAAATGGTGTATATTCTTCATTTTATATTTCGTAATTGATAATACCTGGTCTCTAAATCGTACGTTGCTTGTCTCAAATATTTAACTCTCTAATTATTATTGAGACTACATTACCCGCTGTCATTTTGAATACAGTGAATAATATGTATTGTATCAAGAGTTTCTGATCCCTTAAAATGACGTTTGTGAATAGGGAGAGTTAAAAAATTTGGCTAGTAAAGATTTCAAGACACTCAAAATAAATGGCGGGGTAATGTGAAGGGGCGGTAAAACTCATCTTTCGATAAAATTGGTTGGAAAGGAAAAGTTTTTGAGAGCCCTCAAATCAGGAAGCACGTGAATGAGATAAGGGCGCGCATATCCATCCCGACGTAAAAACGCTTCTCATTAAGTTATAAAAGGTTGGCATCGTCTCACTGTGCATCATTGCTCCTTCTTTACCCATTTCACTTTTCCAAATTCTATTGGATGAACAAGGGTGTCCAGTCCCTGCGTGTCCCTTCGGGGAACGGCTTTTACAGAAGACAGGGGTCGGACCGTCAGCCAGATATTAAAAAAAGTAAAAGGTGGCTACCCTCCCTTTTCATGATTACATACGCTCTTCTGAGAAATTCGGCAAGGGTGCCCAAAACGAAACGCCCCGCGGCAACACTAATTGCTGGTATTGCAATGCATGATGGGCTTGAGGCAGGAGTAGAAAGAGACGCAGGCGAGTATCTCGGGAGTGGTAGCTGGTGGGAGGAGGGAAAGGGAAAAGCAGGTTTCTGAGTGCGTACATTTAGAAATGAAGTAATCGACAGAGGAAAGAAGGGAAAATAGAGAAAGTTAGGCAGCCGATATAAAAGATGTATCCACGCGAAGGATATAATGATAGAAGGTATCCAAAAGAGAATAAGAAAAATATCATACGTGGCCAGTGTCATATAATCTTACACACGTGCCAAGGGTGTGATGGGGACAAGATTTCCTAGATAGAATTTCGAAATCATCCAAGGAGCTACGTGACACAAGCTTATGATTAACTCTGATTACCTCTGCTACACATTAGGGTGGTGCGAATAATCTCAACTTACAAAATTTCGTGTCGCTATAGCGCGGAAAAGTTGCGATACGTTGGTACAAGAAAAACAAAAAAAGAATTATTAAAATCGGACGTCATCTTCCGATCCCGCAAAGCACCTGAAAAAATGACAAAAATGGAAAAATTCATTTTTTTCGTTGTAAAAAAATGAAATAAAATTTATATCTTTTAACGCTACAGCAAAAAATGATTACAAATAGCAAAGGTTATTATTAATATATGCTTATTTATGGTTTAAACTGTTATTACCGATCGCACCAGATCATTAAAAATGTATAAATTTTGCAATTTAGCCGGTTTTTCAGAGTTGTGCAATAATTACTTAAGCTCTCTAATTTTAGTCTAAAATACATGTTTGATTATGCAGCTCTTCCTTTGTTTATATATGATTTAATTATATTTAAACAACCCAGAACTCACCGCGGAGAGGTGGCTGCACTTTGAGTTCTACCCACACCCTCCATCCATCCAACCAATGAGGGTTACTGCTATTTACAATACTTACATTTTTTGTACTTATTTTAAATTTTAGCTTTTGAAAACGACTTTGTACTGCGATTTAGTGGTGTAGTCTGACATAATGGACCTTGATTTGAATATAGCCCTAATAAATCCATTTCTGGATCGATAGTCACAAAGCTTAAGGGATGCCTCCGTTACCAATTTCACACACGGCTCCATTGCTGCGTGCGATATGGGAAGTTATAATATCCCAATCTTGTTTATCACCTGATTCAATGAAGGAAGCTATTTTTTCATCAGTAATTATTCTCCTAAGAAGAGGTGGAGTAGATAGTTTGACTACATTCCAGTCAATCAATTCTACATAGTCAGTTACTTCGAAGTCCATACCATGGTACGAGTAATGAAGTGTACGAAAGTTTGCCTTTTGGTTATGTCTGTCAGCCTTAAATACTCTTTTTAGCCCTAGCTCTCTAATAAGCCTTCTGTAATCAAAAACCGTCGCCATCAATACGTTCTCTGCGTGATCAAAGTTAGAGTTCCGTTCAATGACAGGGAAAACTACTTTCTTTTAATATTCAGGTATGTATCAAGAGGTTTCCATTGCTCTGTTCACACGAGTCATCTAGCATGTGAAATTGGTCCAGGATCATGGTTTGCTAAGGCATTTGGAAAGTCACCACTTGTGATTGCTTGACTAATGTCAATAGGGTATTTTTGGTCCTTGCTCAAAATTTACCCATCAACTTGTAGAATTTCACATTCAATTGTTTGGAAATGCAGTATTGGAAGCTTTCTATAACCATTCATATTAGTCCGATTGACCCATTAAATGATTTTTGGCCACTTATTTCACCATCTAAGTACTGAAAAATATGACAAAAGTAATTCAATGAAATGAAGTAACCCAACTGCCCACTGCAGCGGGTATCATTGGTGTTTTACGAGCTTTCTAATAGTGCAACCTTTCCATTCAATATTGGTGTTCGTGCCATCACAACAAACTAACTCCAAGTACTCTAATGATACTCCTTGATCAGAGAGATAAGATAATATGGAGACCACTATATCTTTAGCTGACCCGGATCTTGGAGAAACATGACTCAAATACACAAAATCCAGTTCTTTTATTAGAGAATGGTGTTTCGCTTTTTTTCCGATTCCGACAGTACTCCTTCAATTCAATCATTTCTATTATTATGGTAATGTATATCCTTCCGTCAAAGTATAACCCGTGTAGCTCACCTAAATCAAGATGGATTTGCTGTAAATCGCTTATAATATTTCTCTTTTCCCTTCTAATTCTGCATCAGTCAATGAACTTAGAAGTATATTCTTCAATTATAACACCATTGTCTACAAGTACACTTGATGCTATAGCAGCAGTTGTACGGTGAGATACCCCGTATTGTTCACAATGAAAAGCTGTAGTTTATAATTTTACCCTCATATGCCATGGTGACTTATATTTTTTTGGATGTACTAGGCATAAGATCTTCCTAGTCAACAAAGTTCTTGTTTGTTGAACTTTGCGTTGCGTCATTTAAAACCTCAACATCTTCACTTTCGGTTTCCATAGGGTTAACATGCAGCCTTTTTAAAGTGCATTTCTGCCTTTCAATTCTAGTGGCCAGTTTCATTGTCATTTTTGATCTAAAGGGCTAATTAAAACTTCACAAAAATTATCTTCAAGTAATTATTACAAAACTGAAAAATCGGCTAAATTGCAAAATTAATACATTTTTAATGATCTTATGTGATCGGAAATGACAGTTTAAACCATAAATATGCATATATTACTAATAACCTATGCTATTTGTAATCATTTTTTGCTATAGCGTTAAAAGATATAAATTTTATTTCATTTTTTTACAACGAAAAAAAAAACAATTTTTTTCATTTTTGTCATTTTTCAAGGTGCTTTGCGGGATCAGAAGATGACGTCCGATTTTAATAATTCTTTTTTTGTTTTTCTTGTACCAACGTATCGCAACTTTTCCGCGCTATAGCGACACGAAATTTGTAAGTTGAGTTTTTTCGCACCACCCTACTACATATGGGCAATCAGAGTCTAAAAAATATTAGATTGATGGAAACAATTAGGGTAAAATACTTTGCTATGTGAAACAATTTACCTCCGCAGTTTATGTAGTACCCTCAATAATACACGCAATCATATTGGCCATTTAGCGCGTTTTTTTATTACTTTCACAATGCATACAGTATTCATAATTTTACTCCAATTTGTGTTGTTTGAATGGAACCACGGAGTTAGCTTCATTTTTATTCACCCTGTCAAAGAAGTTGCCGTTAAAAGCGGATTAACACAAACTACTATACGATACTGTTACGATTACTTTAGAGTCTCCAGTACTGAAAAGAAGGCAGGGAGAGACTGAGTTGGCGCGTAATTGAATATGGGTGCCCATAAAACAGCCCCACGCACCTCGCACTGAATGGGGATTTGTTTATACATACTCCCAGCCAACCACATAGGCCCCTATCGTTCTTCATCCAGGTCCTCATGAGAACCGACACTAATTGTACTTTATGCTGTAGGAAAGCGATTTTATAAACACTTCAGGGGATCGCAGTAAAAATCAATTATGGCAAAGGTCCATGTGAAATGAGATACACACACTTAATCACTGGAAAGAGTTGAAAATTGGCTTGCTAACTCCCTCCCTTAGGCTCTCGTCTCGTGAAATCAAATTAAGGCAGAGTTATTCGCCCATTAAAATGACTCACGCCCACTCGAACATCATACACGTGTTAGCTTCGCGTCCCACGCGTTCAGCCGATTTGGTACTGCGCTTCTATTGGAGAGGAAATTCTCATTATCAGAATTTTTCAGTAATGTAGGAACTATTAATTTCCGAAATTCTTACCTATAACCTCGACCGCTAAAATAATTTTCCACTTTTTTCTAGAGAACCGGCAATCTTATAATGCGAAGTGTCAAGTGCATGTCAAAGATTAGTCATGATTGGGTATTGTTTTTTGCGTGTTCACCTCGCAAACGTATTCACTCAGCACAAGTTATTTAGCGTTAGGCTTATTCATACGACCGTAAATATTCTTTTTTCCTAGGTTACTCCGGAGGTAGTTATGAAATAATTCCAGTAGGTAGTGCCTACATAGAACCCACTATGCCAGTTGCATGAGATTCTTTATGAATAGTTATTGTATTGTTTTGTATCCCCAGTATTTTCAGAAACTATTGTTTAGTTTTATTATTCAGATTACATTTCGGATTAAATTTCAGTGCCGTACGTTACTCATAGAGTTTTCAGTCACTATTTTTAGAGCACTTTTTAATTATTTTCAAATTTGGAAAATATATTGCCTCTTTGCTTTCAATCAGAGGTATCACTTAATTTTTGAAATATTCTAAATATTTTCTAAAAAAATTGACGACAGTTCATAATACATATAGCATTACCTCAGAAAGTACTCTCCTCTACTCATTCATAGTTATAATATACAATTCACTGAATACGGTGACATCTTGTCTAAATAATAGTGGGACATTATTTCCATGAATGCTTTGAAAGCTTGCCTACAACCATATTTATGCTCTATGAAATTGTTGCTTGAAACAAGCCAAAAACTATGATTAAAAAAATTATTATCGGGAAAGTAGCATTTAATACTCATCTTACAAGGAGAATATATGAAATAATTGCTTGAATTAAGCTAGAGAAAGAATTGCCTCGGACTCACCGACCCGAGAACAGAAGATGGAGATTGATAATTCGTGAGGGGTGAACGCACTGGAACACGTGATTAGGAATAGACCGGACCGGATTAGGAATAGACTGGCTGAGGTGAAAACACTAGTAGAGAGGCTGACCTGCGAAGTAATAAAAAGAAAGGGATTGAAGAGTTATTTCGTCCGTCAAAGGCCACCACAAAGAGGAGAAAATTCTCGGGATTTCAGGGAGCAAGGGTTTTCAAATTTCCGGTTCTCCTCTGAGTGAACACTCATCACTTTCCTTTTTTACACACATCCCTTACTCCGATGCTTACTTCAAACGACTCCTCCACAGTGATTACTCGGTGCACACACCAAGAGAGGGAGACTCTGGAGAGAAATTCGCCAACGCCCACTCATGACAGCAAGGCTAAATAATTTAACACTTGCCGGATTTTGTTAAAGTTTAGATATTGTTGTTAGTAAAATAAATTGATGCTGATATAATTAGTTTTTGTCATTTCGTGCCACTTGAGCTGAAAACAATCTGAAAATTCTAGCAAGATAGTCAAATTTAAAATATAAAAAGGAAAAAAACAAGGAAGTCAAAAATATTAAGCTCAAAATCATTGATAAATTTTGATTTAACACACATTTTGATCACACACAAAAATTCACATTCATTCAAATATTCAAAAATTTTACGAACTTAATACTAATTTTAACGTACCCAGATATGACAATAAAGTGCGGATAAATTGCATTTGATTACCTGTAGGTGTATTTCAAATATTTTAGAACAGGTGAGTGCGATAAAGCAGAGGAAAGCAGAAAATCAAAGAAAAAGAACCAACGAGGAGTGCATAGGGACATTTGCACACACAACGTCAGTCCTCACGAAATTGTACACTTTCAGAGGACTTACGCCCTCATGACTCCATTCGAAGCAGCTAAATTTGGTCATCTTTAGCGAAAGATTATCCGTTTGAGCTTACGTCATACCCTTGAAATTTTCTAGGCACGTATATAATGTAAATTTTTTTACATTTAACCGTACATTTCAATGAAAACCACAAAGTTCCGGTAAATTTTGCCCCGGAATAAAGAATACGGATGTCATTGGAAGATTACAGCAGGTTGAGCACGTAAGGGAAGGTGTCAAATAATTTTGGCACACAACAATTGTAATGGCTCACTTCAAGGAAAAGAATCGGATTCAAAAATGAAAATTGAGATGCAAGTATCTCTCCGCTTTAGGCAAAACTTGAATCGCAAAAAATAAAGGTTAACCTTCTCTCTTAACTTTATTTTTTTGCGATTTATTGCGATTTCGCGCATATTTCTCCATACTTTGGTTCTCAAGTCGTACCGCGTATTTTTTATATTCTGGTAGTGAGAGGTAAATGTGGAAGTTTTATCTTTGGCCCGTTTAAATTACACATGCGCTTTAGACACGAAAAAAACATATTTTTTCTTACCCCATATCTCACGCCTGTGATCATTTAATAGCAAAAAATCCATGTGGAAATGCGTCATTAAATCTATTTTGCTTAATCGAATCACCAAATCCTGATCGATCACTTCCTTATCATGTCTATTGCGTGCCGTGAAACGGTGAATCAAAGCCGATTCATGATCCGGCATCCTCAAACAAGGTAAGCCCGTTGCTTGGGGCGGTAGATTATCAGTTAATCACTCCTTCCTGGGTAAGGCGCAAGCCAGCACTCCTAGCCCGTTGTTAATCAATGTGCAATGACGAGAGTCAGTCAATGCCGAACTTCTCTTTCACTTATGCTATTCCTCTAAAGTGCCACCCTCGCCGCCTCACAAACATGTTATCTTTGCTCCCGTACTATTTAACTTCTTTGCCTATTACTAATCATCCTCAAGTATCAGTTGCACGTGGACAACTATATTCATCGTAGCTTCGTCAAAAATGGAACTCACTATCGTCTCACTGATTCATCCGCCTGTAAATCATAACTTAATACGGCGGGTATTGGCTCTTTCCTTTTACAGTCGGTGTAGACAAGACACTTACATGTGTATTTATAGAATTAATGCTAAAAAAATACCTGAAACTTTACCATTTGGAGTAAATACATTTTCCAATTTCACAGCATATGACAACGCCTAGTACTTTATGAAAGAGATTAACGAGAGTGTTAGAGAGCAGCTAAACCTTTTCAATTCTCAATAATTAGCATAAGTGTTTGTTTTCATAAAAAAACACAAAATTAATGATTGCATCAATAAACTGAATCGTTTTTGGTTATATCCATATCCACACTTCGGTTACTATCACAGAAAGTTTTGCCTAAACACAAGGGTACGATTGAAAAACGGGATTTACGGAAGGTCTTTCCGGTTTTTAACGTATAATAAGACGTATCAAAAAGCTCTCTAACGTATTACTCTCTGTCGGGTAAATACCTAGACTACATAACTAGGATAAAAAGCCACAACATATAACATAAGTGAACCAAGAGATAAAAATTAAATATAGGATATTAGAGATAGGTTTGCGATACAGCTGCACAATCCACTGATGCCTCGTTCACATTACCATTGTCCGAGCGATCGTCCTGACGATAGTTGGCCGAACTGGCCGTGTGAATGCATGTCCTGACAATAGTTGACGTAGTTCCGAACGTTGCCTCTTTACGATGGTTAGGCGCTGGGAGACCGGAAACGGAAGCGACAAGAGAAAGACGAAAAGCTCGTGAAACTCTATTTTTTTCATGGATTTGTCCTAGGAAGGAAGAATATGGGCGGAAGAGAATTTATTCGGTAAATACACGTTGAACACAGCAATATCTTGTCCCTGCATACCTCATCAGCTTTTCTAACCGTCAATTTCCCGTTCACCTTAGATGTCAGCACTTGAGGGCAGCACAGGTTTTAACAATTGTCGTGTGAATGCACGATAGTTGGGACAGTCGCTGGAACAATCGTAATGTGAATGAGGCATTACCCATTCAGAGGGAAAATTATGAATACCCTCTTTCTTCCATTTGCTGCCTAGAGAATAACCATTACTGTTGGATAAAGGGGAGGGAGAGCAAAGAGTATGGTTGGGAGAACGCTTAGCATGAAGTGGGAGATTCACGGGATAATGGGAGGCGCACGTTAGGTCCCCGCGCTCATTGGGTGCATTGGTGATTGGTGCCGTTGAGGGAGTTTGAAATGACCAGCGTGCCATCATGGGATAAGCGGAACTGACAGCACGATCAGGGGATCGCATAAAATTCAAAGCACTTGATTGATTCGGACACCGTTTGAATGCGGTGGCCGATAACGATTCTCGACAGTCTACCGCTCGCTTAATCTGCGCTAAGCCTCACTTTTTTGGTCCACATGGATGGTACACAGTAAAGAGCGAAGTCTATCAAAAACATCTTATCCCAAAAGAGGAAAGAGAGTTAAGTAAATAAGCAAAAGTATATTTCGATGGTAAAACCTCCACATAAAAAATAGAATATTAATTTTTTATATCAGGATAGGATCAGGATAAATGTGAGTGAATGATGTGTCCTTATTAAACGACTTCAATGATTCAGCAAGGCAGCAGAATGGAACTAAATTTTATAGGATATCTACAAGGTTATAGCCGTTTTCACCAATAGACAACGGCAGTAAAACAGGTAAATAATACCAATCGAAAGCTCAAATAAGCTTGAAAGTATGGGAAAATATGAAGGCACAAACAAATAAAAAGACAAATTAATTTCACCTCATTAACTTGCCACTATCCATTTCCTGACTTTTCTACTTGATTCAATTTAAGTTATTTTGAAAGTTTAAGGGCATACAGAGTAAACCATTTTTAGCATTTACCCATGCATCAAATATGAAAGTTTTACCGACGAGAAATTAATGTGCATAAATTACAAACCTTGTTGATCTGAAAAATAAAATCAGGAAATCAGGTGAGGGTGGAGTGAGTTATCTTCCACTGTAAAAGCTTCCAATATTGTTTATTGATTGAAGTGTTCTTTTGGAAAAAATGTGCTGTTATAGCCAAGAATGGCAACCCTTGAAAACAACGGTGACTATTTACGTGTTCAAATATATTACGTTTAGATCACGAGCACTGACTATTGCGTACTCAAGATAGGATCATTTTGCCTTTACCTATTTTTTCTTACCCCATATCTCACTCCTGTGACCATTTAATTGCTAAAACTCATTGTGGAAATGCGTCATTAAATCTATTTTGATTAATCGAATCACCAGATTTATCACTTCTCTGTCATGCAGCCTGCCGTGCCGTGAGACGGTGAATCAAAGCCGATTGATGATCCGGCATGGTTGAACTGAACTCTTTGGTTGTACTTGGGAGTATTTCAAGGGCAGTTAGCCGTATGTTCCAAGGATATCAACTATCAAACGCGCACTCCCACACTGGTGCCGATGTCAAGAGGTGGTCTTCAAATTCCAGACCCATTCCACAAGAGCCCCAATGCAATCGGATACACCGATTCAACCTGTTGGAATTTCCAGAATGCACTCGAGAGGGCGATGATACTGGAAGAGCCGGATTGTTAAGAGTCAAGAGGTAGCGCTGCTTTAAGGGCAGGAGTTCGATGTAGAGGAGAAAAAGGTAGGGATGGAAGGGAAGGGAAGAGGAAGCAGAAGGAAGGAAAGTGAGGGGGGAAGAGAGGAATTAGTTGGAGGAAGGTGAAGAAAGTGATTTAGTGGTAATGGGAGGGAGAATGAGCATTTGCCGTGAGAGGGCGCGACAGGTGTGCGGATGGGACGGAGGTATGTCATCGTAGAGAAGGGGGGCCGAAATGGGTGGGGGCGGAGCGCGAACCTGGGGGATGGTGGGGGTGGATTAGGATGAACGCTGGTTAGGAGGGCAAACTCACTCATAATCCCCCACTCCACCCAACAACCACGAGGTCTCCAATATGGAACTACGCTCCCGGGAGTGATTAATGGGATAAGGGTGGGCTTTCTAAAAAAACCTTCGTCGTTCATTTTTCATTCCTTGATTATCATTTTTCCCATTTAGGATATTCCTCTACCTCTCCTGCCTTTCCACTGGTTTTAACTCTCCCTCTTCCTCTCCTCTGGCTTTTCAAACTGACTCATCTCCCCTCACCGCTGCTCCTCCGAGAAAAATAGCGTTCGGTGGCGCGGAAATGGCCAATTCGAAAGTGAGTGGGGCCAGAGGTTATTCCATCGCGCCGGGTGGGGAAAGGGTAGTGGAACCCTCGTGTCCAAGCGAGCCACCAAAATTTTGCGCAATTTCTCCTTCTTTTTTTTAAGTGCCTCGCTTATTTTTTTACGGAATTCGGCTGTTGGATCGAGTTCGGGATGCGGGAAATGGGAAAAAAATCTCCCGCAGCTGTGAAACTTACTGCGTAGGAGAGAGAGAGAAGAATATTGGGTGAATATTATGTGTGTCATAGCGCCCATTGCGGCGGTGTTCAGCCTTAAAACGATTTGCATGTAATCACAAAAGCGTCGCAGCGCGTGAGAGTGAATAGAGAAAACCCAAACACAATGCGTCGAGGCTCAGCTGATCGAGGATGTAGTTTCAAGGTCATGAGTATATTTAAAAGCTAAAAGAAAGGGTACGCGGGGTTTAGTCTCCTCCAATCCAAGAGCGTTTATTTTTTAGAAGCTCGTCTCAACTGTAGACGTTTTATTGATTACTTAACTTTTGGGAGGATACTTCTCAATAGCTAAAGAAAAAATTCACGGTCTAATATTATAAACTTACTAACCATATCTGAAAATAGTTCTCAAGATAAATGTTATTTTTATGCGTTAATTTTTCTGTGGTTCGTCTCCCCCTAAAATTAGCAATCTTATTACAGAACGAGTGGAGTTTTGCTCAGACTCTTCCAATTATTGTCTGTGAAGAAAAAAAATACGTTTATGAAAAATGACTTTATGATAAAAGCAACTTTAATACTTGAAATTCATGTCTCCACAAGAAAAGAGTTATTAGATTACGACCAAATTTCTTAAAAAATGTCATTAAAATATACTTAGATTAGTCTTCATTCGGTTGAACACTTTTCAAGGAAAAGAGTAGAACAATATTTTATGAATGAATGAAAAAATAATAAGGTATTCATTTTCAGCATAATAAACAACTTCAACGAAGATTTTCTCTTCAACTACAAACGAGGCAGGATAAATATCTCATTAAATCCATAAACAATCAATGGAATACCTTTTTAAGAGAAGTGTCTCAAGTATGCGTCACTCAGTGAGGGGGAGCAGCATTTCATAGATCCTATTCAAAAGAGGGATCTATAAATTTTATTGGTGAAACTCTATGTGAAAACAAACGGGCTAGTCCGTAATCTTCAACTTCAATTGGCTTAGAGTTATCTATTTCCTTGGTCTTCATCAATCTCTAAGAAATTCTTTTCCCGGTGAATGGAAATCCTTATGTGAGCACTCGGACTTGTGCTAAAATGACCAGTTGAATCTGCTTAGGTGCGTTTTGCAAGCTTAAATAGTTATGTAGGATTATATGTAGAGTATTCACGAATCACGCATCGGATTAGCCCCTGGCTTGATCTAATGTACAGAAGCACAGGAACATAGCATCTTGCATAACTAAAGCAATTTTTAAGCCTGGGTAAGTCGCAACAAGAGCACGAAATTTTACTGAGACGGAGGAAGGATATCATTGCAAAACGGCTTCCCTGGCTTGGTCATTTTATGCCAGGATAACAGTAATATTTTTTCCAAAGGAAAGTTAATTTGAATATTTTGATTGCAAATATACCTCCAAACTAAGATTCTCTCTCTCTCTCTTGAATTGATGGAATATTCCTTAAAAATATTAGCTGATAAATAATTGCAAAGTAAGCTTCCAAATGCGCTTTATTTTCCACATAAGTAGATTAAATAAATTTCTAGCTCAAAATTCATCAACATTTAATTCATGACGCTGGAAATTCTTACAAAGCATTCGGATTCTGATGGATATAAAAATGTGAACGCGCTTGAATGTTTTATTACATTTGAAATTTTTTCAGAAGATTTATTTCATACATATGAAGCGCGTCGAGAAATTTGGATTCTTGGAACGATTAGAATAATCCCGGGCTCATGTTTTTCATAGTACTGCGAAAATCATCAAGGGCCTTTTCCCCACATAAACTAATAAACAAATATGGCATCATGGATGTTAAACAGAAGTCTTTTGCAGTGTGTAGGTATTTGAAATGTAATGGACGCAATTTTATCAGAAAAAAAATGAAAATTGATATTGCAAATGTTTCCCATGATCTGTTAATTATTTCTCCTGAAACGTTTCTCTTTACTGTCGACTATTCACGTAACACATTCTCTAATTTGTCACAGGACTTGATGTTATCATTAGAGATATCATTAATTTCATGAATGGCTTCACCTCAAGCCATTGAAAATTAGCACATGCATGATAAAAAAACCTCTGTTTGAAAATATGATTGATATTCCGTGGAAAACATGTGTTGTCAGATTTTTAGCCACAACTATCCATCAATAAATTCACCACGAATAAAATATTTCGAGAATAAATATGATACAAATTACCGCGTCTTGATAAGCGGAAAAACGTACGAAATTATTAATAACTCGTCAGGCTAGCTTCCGCAGACGCAATGCATCAAAAGACGAGGGCTTCGTTTAATATCCTTGACATGTGCGCCACAGACCCTCTCTTTCAACGCTCTAAGCCCCCGCTGTAAAGCATCACATCCATTTACGAAGGGGAGTTCCATCCGTGTCCTTAGATCAAACACAGGATTACGTTGGATAAATAGGTGCGGTTCTTGAAAACAGACTCATGGCTTCGTGACATAACGGCAGCCACCAGCTGCTCTCGAGGGACCGCTCCTCAAACGCCCGCGCATGAGGGAGAAGTGGGCGGGTGTTTTAAATTGGGACACTGGATGGCACGATCGCGGGTCTCATGGGAGCGGAAGAGAGGATGATTCCCTTAGGATGCGAAACGGAAGTAAATGGGGCTATTAAAGATACCCAGTCGTTTCACTCAGCGTCAGAAAAATTAATCGAAGGGCTAATGACGGAGTCGGATTTCATCAGGGGGCTTCCACCATTTAAGTGACTTCATTTTTCTCTTTTAATATATTTGGCTCGCCTGCCTCCTCTGGCTGAAACGCAATCCTTGTCTCGGTCACCCTCACATGCGGGCACGAATTTAGATGTCTCTCCCGTAATGCTCATTGCTAATGATGAGGAGCCCATATCGCCACAGAGGCCTAGGCTTGCGCCTTTGTAAAAAGAATAAAAATTTGATGAATTTTTGGTTACACATTCTTTAAAATCCGCAATTTCAATGACTCAAAGAAAAAGAGAATCCCACGAACCGCTTTTGAGACATTAGACTGTAAAATAAGGATGATTTAACATGGGCTCTTATGTAAAAATACAGTTTTTTTGAGCTAGTGAAACTCTTTCAAAAAAGACGTTCTTGAAACGGCAATCATTAGAAGAAAATGCTTTTCTAAGTGCCTTAAATTTGCTTGAGCATCCGATTTTAGAAACCTCTTTATCTGCGTTAAAAATAACTTTTCCGATGAATGAAATTAGTTAAGAAAACATTTGATTGGTATGAGCTATGGAAAAATATTGGAGAAATCGGATTTCGTGTGGATAAAAACACTTTAAATTGGAATTGAACGGTATTCTATGGTAAATATTGTGGTTCAATTCCGTTAAATTTCATGAGAACCTTACTGTCTTGCTCTATTCTGTAACTTAAGCTTGGTTCACTTAGAAAGGGATTAGTGCAAATGGTAAGGAAATGTTTTTACCCGTATGATATATCTCTTTCTTCCTTTTTCCAGTGGAACTTAATCAATTGCATTTATAAGCATCAAAATACCTTTACTTTTAGGAAACGTTTTATGTTCCTTAATAAATTACACCAAGAAGTAAACTAAATCAATGCTGTATAATGATACTCCAGTTGCGTTTCATTGTCCGTAAGTGATGACATATTTTTTATCGAAGTATGTGTATCCGGCTTTTGTTGAAATGCAAAAACTCTAAAAGAAATTGTGAATTTTTTATAAAGAAAATATACTGGACGTTCCTTAGAAGTTACAAAATTAATTTTTATTCTGTGACGAAAGCATAAAACTCGAGATGATTAATCCCAACCTCAGGGGCCGTATTCTGTATTTCGTCGGTGCCGCACCGGTCGGTTTCCCTTTCAAGCCCACCGACTGGACATCAAACCGTACCGACAACGGATTCCGCACCGACGACGACACTTTCAGCGATTCTGTAAGGTCGTCGGTTTCAAACCAGTCGGTACGGTTCCCTCTCCTTCCCAAACAGGGAAAATCCGAATATATCCGAAGTTTCACGTGTCTCCACCAATGAAAGAAGGGTAAAAACAAGAGAAGACTCATTGGCACAGTTTGTTGTCGTCATTCTCAATCTTTTTATTTGCGGAAATTACGACTTATTGCTAGATTAAGATAAACGATATTGGATAAGTTGTTAACAATGCTTATATAATGTGTGGTAGTAATGCTGTACCTACAGAATCGAAGGAAACAATATTACAACATCACAATAAAGTTTGTATGTGATGGAGATTGTTGTTGCTGGAATGAATTATTGAAACTATCCTTGAGATCGTAGTTTCTTTTTTTAAATATTGGTTCCGTATAATGCTATTTATTCATGATTTGGTAATAAAGTTGTCATTAAGTAAGTTCCGTATAAATGTTATCAACGGAAGGTTATGCCATTGGCACCGTAGCAGACGAAAATAGCATACCATGGAACGTGAACGCAGGATTCAAAAGCAAATGTAAATGTCATATTAGAGGAACAAGTTAGGAAATTGTTATAAAAATATGGAGCTGGGTGCAATTAAAAGAAGTGTAATGACGAGGAAGTAAATAAATTGTGATTGGGTGAAATACATATGTATAAGTTGCGCATTCCAAGTGAGAGAAAATGATAATATTGCGGTAAACCTCATACTTATTAACAAATATCTTCTTTTATCGTCAAGGGAATCAATGGTTGACGATGAAATGAAATATAGTTGCCCGTTACAAATGAAAGAAACTGATACCGTGGTGGCAAACTTCATACTTAAATAAAAAGATCTTATTTCTATGCCGAGAGAAACGCCAAATTGATGATTGAGTGAAATAACAGTCGCCTATTCAGAGTGATATAAAGTGATAACATTGCGGCAAAACTCATATTTAATCAAAAATATCTTTTTTATGTCAAAGGAGCAAATAAATGATGATAGAGAGAAATAAAGCCTATTACAAGCGAGTGAAAGTGGTAACATAAATGAGAGAAAGTCATTATATGTTAGCCAACCTCATTTTTATTAACCATTATATTATATTTCTGTCAAGGTAATTAATATAGATGATGACACAGTGAATTATAGAGGCGTATTCGAAGGGGCAGAAAAAGATAACATTGCAGAAAACCTCGTTATTTACTCGGTGGTGAGATAAAAACAAAATAAAACGTACAATGCGCACCCACGATTCATGAAACCCACTAGTCGGTGGCCGTACCGACACCTTTTTGCTGTCGGTACGGCTACCGACGATCTCCCGTCCTCTCGTCGGTGCCGCACCGACCGGGTTCGTACAGAAACGCACGACTTCTTACCGGGAGTCGGTGTGACGTCGCACCCGACGAATCGGTGCCGCACCGATCGGTTTGGAGTTACAGAATACGGCCCCAGGCACGGAATCGTCCCGAGAAATTCATTAATTCAAATATCGACTGCAAAAAAATTGCCTCAAGCCACAGAAATATCAAGCTCTTAAATTAATTTTTTCGTGAACCACTTTGGAATCTATCGATATTTTATTTTAATGACACCCTCATCAATTCCAGTGTACTGCTTTCATTAAGTATTGATGAAGAAATATCTCGCCACGTTACAAACAACGCAATTTTTTCTTGGAATGGGCAACTTAAAATTAAATTGGTGGGCAAGACTACAAATTCACTTCATTGTAAGCTACATTATCTCTCTCCAAATTTATCATCGTATCTTTGGTAAAAAATCATTCGAAATAGTATTGGCAGCGCTAAATTCTAATACATGTCAGAGAATACAGCTAAAATATTGAATTACTATGTGAACGCAATTGTAGCTCTAGTATTTATTTCAAACAAAGATTTGGACCAGAGGCGGGTTAATATCCTCCCAATGTTTTACTCGGCATCACCAACTCGTCTGGATGGGCTTCTCCTATTCGGAAACCAAATCACCACTAGCGGCGCTGTCGTCGCTGACGTCATAATCCAAAATGGCCGTCAGTCCGGGTATACTTCTCGTGAATAACAACACATTTCAATTGCAATCTCCGTGATTCTCCTTATTGCTGTGGATTCGATTGGGCATATCGGCACCGTTCTTCGTTTTCGGACTAAATTGTATTCTAGGGAACATGAGTAGCAAAGTTTTTGTGACCTAATAAGAAATTGTGCGATATTTTGGTGGAAATTGCAGCCAACGAAATATCTTTTAAACGCGGGTTTGGTGATCACTGTGGGGCTTCACCAAGGAAATGGCTGTGAATTAAAAATAATGGCTCTTGTTCTTCAAATAAGTGGCCTTACCAAGGAACTGCTTCAAATAAACGGTCTCATTAGCCTAACAATTGATGAGAAAATCGAGATCCGTAAGTTTGATTGTTCTCGCAAAGCGGGAATTGTTTAGGAATAGGTAGAAACCATTCGTAGACAACCCAGTTACATTAGTAGCTATTAATGGTTAATCATTTTATGCTACATTAATTTAACCTTTAGTATTCATGAATAATAATGCAAAAAATGCCAATCATTTATTACTAGTGTGTGGATGTTGCAGTGTCCATCAAGTCAGTGACAAGAGTACCATACAATTATGGGAGAAGAAAGCTAATATGAAGGAGAGAAATTTAACAAATAAGCAGTCATAAAGGAGAAATTTCAAGCTTCTTACTAATTTCAAAATAAATTAAATTTACATTAAAATTGTTTTTGTTGGGATATAACTGAATGGAGAAAACTTTTGTGTCAGGTACCTTAAAGAGGAGCTGTTTTAACCATAGACCACGACCACTTTGGGCTACACTGACCTCTTTATCTGGTACATATCCTTCAATTCTCTATCCTATGGCTCGAATAAAAAAATAAATGGAGTTACAGCTTCAATCAAAAACTATAATCAAGCCGAAAGATTATTAGTTAGTTAGGTATTACCTAAACAATTCACTGGTCGTATATGACTGCAATTATACATGTAAATACTTAGATTAAGGATTAAAATTGGGCCCACTGAAAAATGTACAGAACTAACCTACCTGAATGAAATCATCAATTCATCATAGATGACAGCAATACAACCATATACTGACTCATAGGCGGATTTATCCCCTCCCTCCCCAGACCCATGAGATACCAGCAGCCCCTTTAGCTAAGACCAATTATACCCCCAAAGGTTAGACCAATGCTTTTCCATAATGGCATCTGTTTCTCAGAAAATATGCGCAGATAAAAAGAAATTCGTATATTTTATGTACGCCCATTGTCCCTGCATGGAATACGTACCTTCTTCCCTCAAAAGGAGTATGGAGTGAAAAGATGTCATTCACAGTAAGCTACATAGAGAACATAAGAAATACATTCTAACATGCGAAAGAGGTAACCTTGGTGACATGGACAGCAAGCAACTGGGGTCTTGAAGGAGTTAAATGAAACAAGATAACAAAATTTATATCAGTCGATATATGTTTTCCAAAGAAGTCGGAGACATCAAATGGAAGACGTATACAAAGATAATACACAAATGAGATGATTAGTATTGACAACATTATCATTCATGGTACACTTGATGCGGAAGTACGTGGTTTAAGTACATTATGAAACCATGGAATAAAAAAATATAGTACAAAGCAATACAATAAGTAAAATATGCCCAAGTGGTGTAATATCCAACAGTTGTAGTCATATCTTGGATGATTTACAATGTTCAAACTAGATTTAGATTTTAATAACAGCCAGTTTGCAAAATGGAATTAATGATATTTATCCTTCTTTATAAGGAAGGCAAAACAATGCAAAAAAATACACTTGATATGGAAGTTTGTGGTACATTAATGAAGGAAGAATGAAAAAATATATAATACAGTGCAATACAATAAGTAAAATATGTCCAAGTGGTGTAACTCCCCACAATTATACGATGTTATTATCTGGGCTGATTTACAATGTTCAAACTAGATTTAGACTTCAATAACAGCCGAGTTACACCATGGAACTAATGTCATCCATCCCCCTTTTTAAGGAAGGCAAAACAATGCAAAAACAAATAAAATTACACTTGATATGGAAGAATGTGATACAAGTACATGATGAAGCCATGAAATGAAAAAAATTATTATATGCTGCCATACAATGTGTAAAATATGTGGCAGCACGGCAAAGGATAAGTTTAGCTTCATTTTCATGAGCGATAAAATTATTTTGCACTTGTTGTTTAAGAAGTACCTCATGTTGTCAGGCTGAAGTTCCGAAAACAAAGTAACTAAACTGGCCAATTGCAGAAAGGAATCGAGGCCAGTCATCGTGTATAGGTTCCTCTCACTGACGATCATGTCAGCCACCGTAGAGTGAAAGTCACCACTAGTTACCTGGCACCCAAAATCCCTTGTCTCATTCACACATTGAGTGCCAATACTACATTTTACACCCCTAACATCTCCATTTCCAATGGATATCAGGGCCTCAGCAGCTGCAACCTCTTGAGTTTCCATCGAAGAATCTTTAGTGGGCTCATCAATGGGGCTTGCAATAATCTGGTGGATATCAGCCTCATCACACTCAGCAACTGCCTCCACAAACCCTCCACTTTGGATCTAAATAAAAAATAACCAGATTACAATGATTCAAAACAGTACTTGGCATTGGTGAAAAACAATAACACGGAAAAGATCCCTCACAGAAGAATGGTAAATGACAAATGTCCTCAGTGAAACTCTTTCCAAATCTCTATGAATTCGGGCAATTGAGACAACTAAAAAGATGAGGCCAAAACGAAAAATTTCCTGTTCCCCTTCCTCATTATTGAAGGTAAATGACGCATTAGGGACTTTTAAGTATAAATTCCATAAAATTAATAAAAGCTTTCAATTATCATCATTTGTAAGTAGAACTGAGTTTGTTACTGTGAGACACATGAAATGCTAACCATCTTTTAGTGCTGAATTTGGTAATACTTAGCTAAGATGGACCAAAGAAACGACTGAAGATTTAGTTCTCTACAGTAATATGTAAACTGATCTTTATCCAAATTATAAGAGATAAAACGATAATATAATATATGAAAACATTTTTTCAATCCCATAAGTTGATGCCATAGAAATGTGGCCAATGGGTAAACAACCAAGTGTATGGCCTTAGTGGAAACTTTATTTTTGAATAACCATAAATACCAAAATTTGTTATTTTTCTAACAATTTCACAACAATAACAACAACAATTTAATATACGGCTGAAAACTACAAGATTAAATAATACATTCCTTTGAAATACCTACCTTAATTGGCTCTCCTCGTCGTCCATGCCGTCTGTGTTCTCAAACTGGAGATTTTTCTATCGACGATATTGGTAAATTCATAGACGGGACAGCACATCTCATCAAAAATCGATGTCTTGCTGGAAAATCTATTGAGAAAGAACCCGTTAAAACGTAGATAACTACAAGGAGGTTAACATTCGCATCGACTTCACAACGTGATCTCAGCCACGTTGAAACAAATTAAGAGAAAAAAAGTGAAATAGAAAAATGTATACGTACCCGGTAATATATAATCGTTCTTTATGAAGTGCAAAGAACACACCAGCATGCTCTTCGTCACCTTTTTCCCGATTTTCAGCCGGTGGATCCACAAATTCCGTCGATCGACCTTCTCCATCTCACCCCAATCATTCCTGCGATAGAAAACATCGCCTGGCTTTGGAAATTCGTGAAATCGAACTACGGTGTCCCTACAGGCCTTGGAAGAACACTGTGGCACACAGCAATTCTTGTTAGATTTCCCTTTTCTTGGAGAAAAAGTCATCGGAATATTCTCCATAGCAAGCAAACGACACTACTTCTCCTCAGAAGAACCTTTTCTGAATGAGCCGTGCGCAAAAGTATACCCGGACCAGTGATTCTACTTTCGCCCGGTAGTTGGCGTGTAGTTGGCTGGAATCACGAATACTCAGGGTGATATATTTTGTTCTTGTCTAAAATTAAAAGAGTAGGAAAGCGCATTACGGTTAAAAATGCGATTCTTTAAATAAAAAATATAAAGTATAGACTATTCCATATAGCATTATACCGTAAAGCTATAGACGTGATGGAATCTTAATGAAATTAAATTTTCACAGGAGAAGTCACAAGGCGATTCAGCAATTTTTTTTTATTTGGTAAAGATGAATGCATATTAATCGAAATGGATGTAGCCTCATTGTACTAATATGCCTTGATGACAACAAATAACAATTTATAAATAAAAAACAATACTAAGTAAGCATTCCTACAATTTCATTTCGAATCTTAGAAATTCCAACGCTAAGTTTCTAATAGCTTCTGAATGACACGCATGCCTACAACCTACAAAAATTTCAAGGAATATAATTCAGAGCAGTCTGTTATAATTATGAATTTGAATGGAATAACATGAGAATCATTAGTTTCCTCTTCAGTAAAATCGTTAAAACATCCAATCTCCCGCCGTTGGGTCGGTCGGGTTGTAACACGGTAAAAATGGTTCCACAGCTGCTTAAAAGGTAGCAATGTTACGTTTTCTTTGCCTATATATACGTCCCAATTTTAAATCTCTCAGGATGAATTGGTGAAGTTCTTCAGTTGAAACGAGGCTGTGAAGGCAATGTATGCTCCAAAGAAAAATAAAGGTTTCGCAGTGAGCTTTGCGACCACCATTACGTGAAGAACTGTTTTTAAACAATTTCTGTTTTCAGTTATTCGTCTATATTCAATTGTTTCCCTAAGTATTTGCCAAATTATGTAAGCTAGCTGTTATTTCAGTTATAAAACACAAATCTGAATAATGTTGAATAATTAGAAAAAGAAATAGATAAAAAGAGGCTCTTCAAGAAATGGTACACGATCCTCGCATTTGAATCTTTCTTTTTGATAACAGGCATGGATAAATTCTCTAAAATTCAAAAGAAGCTATTTCTGTAATGGTGGCTAGGTAGAGTTAGAGTCGCGCAGCTAATCATTTCATTTTTTTAGCACAAGAATTTAAAATGCCTATGCGAGTTTTCAAGCTATGCTGTAGAGCTCGCAAGGCATAGCCATCTAACTTGTCATGTCATGGTCAAAGCTATGATCAGCCCTGCGGCTGCATGTGCGGTTGGTTGATTTTCCACCAATCGCCCTCCGGACTGAAATTTGACGCACAAATGATTCGGATCCGTGCTCAAATCGAGGGATGCTGCCGCCGCAGGCTGTGAATATCCCAAATCACATCCCACTCGCGATTGAATCAAGGATTCTAATTCTGTCACATACGGGACAATGCATTCCGTAAGAACGCTTCACAAGCAATTAAACTGATTAAACTCATTCACTTTTTTAAATTAGGTTTGGAATTTATACGGTGATTAGTTTGATTAAAAATGAAGCTAATATTCTCTCATTTTAGTCCTAAGGTTTTCACTTTTTTTTAGCGGGTATGGAGGATTATATCATATTATATATTGAAGGTTGAAGCGTTAAAATGTCTTTAACAATCTTTAATTCGGTAAAGGGTTATCATGTGCGGATTTTAAATTCGGAAAAGCCAATTTTCGTAATGAACTCATCGTGAAGTACGCCTTCACAAATTGATTCATCCACTTCAAAACAAAGGAAGCATCAATCTATTAGCAGTATGCTAACAATTTGGATTCAGGTGTATAGCCACTTTTATCGGCGCATTAAGGAAATATTTTTTCCATCTCTCGTCTAACTCACAATCCGCGATCTACTATCTACTTTCCTCCACGACGTCAAAAAACTACAGCTTTACCTCATCTTGGATCTCCATTGAATTAAACGAGGTTAATGAATTCTTCCATTCATATTCATTACTGAAAATAACTTATAGCCTATCAAATTTCCTTTAAATGTTTCTTTTCTCCTTAAAAACATAGTGAATGTTGCGTTACTGAGTTCACCTATTCTAATTTTACTGAAGCTTAAATCGCGTTGATTCTCCGTTTGGTTCCAAGGTTATCAAGCCATTACGCATGTTGATTAACAAGCTTCAGAATCATATTTTTTCTTCCCATTAGTTTGGCCGAATGATAGCAAAAGGGAAGGAGTGGGAGTAGCTTGCACTGCCATGTGGGCCTGGAGTGGAGGTAAGGTACGCAGGAAGACTTTACGAGATTACTGTGATGCTGAGATAGCCTTGGAGGGATAGGAGAGTAATGAAAAGGAGGAAGGAGTATTGACGTCTCCTGGATTAGATACGGGACCAATGGGTGGGAGGGTTATGGTGGGCAGATTGAAGGTACGATGGGAGGATTGGGGAAGGGCGGGATTTGTGGGAGGGTTGGGAAAAAGAAGGTGCGAAATTTTTCGGTCGAAGGGTGAATCGAGGGCGCTTCATGATCTCCATCTCAACCCCCTTCACTCCCATATCCCCTTCCCAGATTCAAGTTCACCCCCTTCCTCTCCTTCACATCGACCCCCCGCCACTCCACTGCATTTTCCCCTCCCTCGTTTAACTAAAATACAACTTCCTTCCACCGCGCCAAACGCTCCACAGTTTTTCCTCCCCTTTGATCTTCAATCTCATCGCCATAAACTAAATTTCCTGCAAGGTATAGGGGTGAACGATTACCAAAGGGCGTTTTAGGGTAGAAATCAGAGATAGCGGGCGTGCAATAGCCGAAGATTTCTCTCTTTCCTCTCCAGTGAATCACATCTCATGCCACGAACATGAAAAGGAAAACCTCGGCTTTTGAAAGAGAAGTGATGTGAAGGAAGAGCAAATATGCGCTATGAAAATAAAATACCGTTGGGATGGAAAAGTGAACATTTATGGAATGGACTTCACCAGTCTGATAACTACCGAATATCTCAAAATGACTTGGCAAATATTTCGTCCCTCGTAAGCCATTAGAGCCCCTCATCCATTTCCTACAGCTGTGTCAGAGATGATGGAACTATCGCAGTAAATGCATCTAAAACGAAGGGAATCTCTAAGACGGGTTTCTCTGTTTACCCGTAGCGTCACGATTGAAAATGAAAAAGTGTGAAGGGGTGAAAAAAATGACTGTGGACGAGAGCCGCGTTGGAAGTTCCTATGTCCAAAGACGGAGAGGACGGCCAACAAAATAATGATCTCACACCAAAACTCTTTCCCGCCAATAATTTTGGCGGCTCACCCTGAGATATCGCATCTTCGGTTCAGTGGTAAAAACTACACGAAGGAAACCATCAGCAGAGGAAAAAACGACGGGGGATATTGTCTTCTTTTTTTATTCGATTTCTGTGATTCGCTTGAAGTCATAGCGTCGTGGCCAATTTTCTCTCTTTCCTGTCGTGTTAACCACATCTCATGCCGCGGAAATGAAAAAGAAAAACCCTTTCTCCATAAAGGCTGGGCATTCTCATCACAAACTTCTCTCGTTCTCCATCTCCCTTTTATTTTTTCCTCGGCTGTGTTTGGAGCAGATCAAGAAAAATTATAAAGCGGACGAAAATGACTCCTGAAGGAGCTACTTACGACATATATTGGAGTTACTCGGGAAAGAAGAAGGTGCGCGGTGATTTGGCGGAGTAATAAATTATTTTTTATTACAACAATGCCTAATAAGATTTAAATAGCAGCAAATTATGTTATTAAAACAATAGATACAGTTATTAAGTTATTTCTAATCATGATTATTTATTATTGTTTCTCGGATTTTACAGTGATTCATAGCGCTAGAGACTACTTCAAATATTAAAAATTCCAAGGAAGACACTAAGGAATTTTTGGTGTTTAATGTAGCTGAGCCATACAAATTCATGAATAGCAATCTTATTTGTCATTTTTCTGCCAGAAATGTATGTTAATGTAAATTCTTCTTGAACTAAATTAATTCCTTCTTCGAATGGTTTTCATCAGTAGTCGAGACAGAGAATATGGGTTAACTTGACGTGCACTCTCTAACTGACGATTGTGAGCTTTCAAAATTCAAAAGCAAATACAATGAAAGAAAGTTCTCTACCGAGGCATTCATTTGAATTATGTGAAACTCGACCTCATTATAAACAATGCTTTCTCATTTTTGAATGAGCTCCGTTTTTTAATTGATCTGTAGTGCGGGAATCTAGATATACAGAGTCAATAGTGAGAGGGGTATACGTACCTTTACCCCAGATTCAGTGTGAATCTCTATTATATCAAGCACGTACTCCGCTCTCAGACAGGACTTCCTTGTTTACTCATCACTCCGAGGTAGCGCTGCTGGAAAGATCGTGATCAATCGTGGCGCAAACAAAAGCAATGACGACGCGGTATCGCTCTCCTTGCTTTGCATTTTTGAATGACTGACAACAAACTAGAATCTGGAGCCCCAACTGATCTGGATATGCGGTTGCTTAAATGGGTCAAGAGAGCTTCATTTAAAAGGACTATTCGGTCTACTGATTTCCGTGCAATTGACTGTGCCATTGGAGCGTACAAAGACCTATGAGAGTTCCCTTTCGACAAATGTTCAGCGAATATTGTTCATTTTCCCGCTGGGAGTTTGCAATTCATCGTTTGCATGCCACCGGCCTATTTAACTGAAGTATGTTTTCAATATAGTACTGATTCAGAATGAGCGGTGGCTTTGCTGAATTTGCAGAAGTACCAGATAGGCGATTTGATGCCTAGCCTACCATAAATCTCTATAAACATAAGCATCTCCTCAGTCTATTAACTTTGTATCCTATGTTTATTTTTCCAAAGTTTTTCAGGTCTGACATTGATGTATTTCATTTGAAACAACTCTATTCAAATGGAAAGCAAGTACTTCACAAAGACCAGGTTATATCTTTGGAGCATGTTCGTTTGAAACATTATATTTTAACAGCATGGCCATTGTTGATAGGGGGAATAATTTATTTGAGGATTTACCTTAGTTTTTGAGAGAGTATTTTTATCAGGATGGAGCTTACTGAATACCATGTAATTCCATGATCAGGTTGTATGGATGTTTATTCTCAACTCGTGGGACGAATTCTAATGAAACTACGCCATGACTTTTTCCTGATTTTTCCTACTGTTTTACTTGGCAACTTGCATCGAAAATCATAAGCATGAGGTAAATATTTATATTCATATAGAAATAATTCCCACAATGGGTGGACTTGATTCATTGGACCCAGTTACGAAGTTTTAACATCTTCTATAATTATAATTCGATATGAATGCTAACTTGTGATTTTATCGCTGAGAAATCTTGCCACTGCAAATACTAGCCATGAAAAATTAACGACTCAAAAGCCTGTTGTTAAATACATATATCATAAATGTGCTGCATTGGCATTCCTGCATTTTTAGAGCCATGCCTGTCGTAGAGCAATTCGAATAATCATGAGGAGTAAAATTCATTACGATGCTAACGTATGATGGTGGTAGTACGGAGAATAAAAGTGCCAAAGCGTTTGGGGGGAAGGGAAATTGAATTGATTTAAATAATGCGAAGATAGAAAGTGATGAGAGCAGGTATGGTGTCACGTCATCGAAGAACCCTTTTCTATCTTTAAAATCCTTATTCAGCATTTCGCGTTTGACTCCTTAACTACTCCAAAATAGAGCAATGTGACAGAAATTCGTGCAAGCTCGTTTTTATACCGTCACTGAGAAACAGGATTTACTGGGGTGTGAATTGGATGCGTGGTGAATGCGAGTAAAAACAATGGGAGAGGAACGGGGAATTTCCTTTTTTCTCCGACGTGAAAAAAATACATGAAAAATAGCCGCAAGACGAAAAGACGAAAAATCAAGGGTAGATATAAATAAATATCTTGAAACAAAATGGAAAGTGGCTGTAAGGGAGTGGAGAGAATGGGAGTTGGTCGTGGCGAAGAAAAAAAAGAAGATCTGCTTGCGTGGATTTCCACAAAGACAAAAGGGCCGACCACAAGACACGCTTCCTCCACTTCTCCGAACCAAAGTGAAGTCGCTCATATTTCTCACTTACGCGCAACAGTTTTTTCTTTCCCCTCTCCTCATCCCTCAGATCTCTAGAGGTCAGATATCATCTCATTCCGCATGCGGCACTGTCATTTTCTTTATATCTCAAATCTTCTGTCCTTTTTCAAATCCTCTCTCCTCCCAGCCCCTTAATCCTGCGATCCTCATAGGTCTCCAAGAGTCCAAATCCCCTTATACTATGTTTCCTGTATCTTGAAACGACTGTCTTTTGCAAGTAGGAGATTTCGAAGTCGATTTTAGTAAGTAGCACATTTTGTGAAAATAAGTAAATGGCTCGTAACTCAGTGTAGAAAACTTTTCACCATTTTGCTTGCTGGGTAGTTACTTTTTTCTTGCGGTACTTTTACATAAATTTATTTCGCAACTAGTTGAAGAGGCATCGCAAATTTTAGTGGTCACAACAGAGGCACATACGTCTAATATTTCTCCATATATGTGCAAAATGCCATAGTGACACAGTTTTGAAAACTCCCTCCGTATTTAAGTCCTTATAAGAGTAGCGTAAAATTTTCATAGCTACTTTGACTTCAATACCTTTCAGCCACGAAGTAACACAGGAATAGTGACAGAAATAAGCCAAGTGATTAGGAATGATGTATTTCATCAGAGCTTGGACTTCCGCTTTAAGATCTCCTTTTGATGAAAGCTAAGTGCATACACTTGAAGTACTCGTGCAACTTTGAGCTGTCTGATTGGCTCTTGTTTCACCGACAACACCGCGCTGATTCATTGCTTTATAAAAGTAATATTATCATACCATGATAGAAGTCATAGGCGTTTCAAGAGTGTTTAACATGTATTCACAAACAAAGTTCATTTGAGAGGACTGTAATCACGTTATATTGTAGGTTCTGACAGCAAAGAAAATTGTCACCAAGGTACGAATCGAAGCAAGCAGCAATTTTTCCCAGTTGCGCCACTAAATGACCACTCGGTCAGCAATTACCCTACTCAAATTTTTACCAAACGCAGGTGAGTTGCTAACTACATACAACTTCCATACGTTAATAAACGTACAATCTCTCTGAATCGTTTTCATTCCTCCCGCGGTAAAATGCCGTGCCTGTTAAATTAATATTTTACTTAATAATAGACTGCAAATAGGTATATTGACACTGTTCTATACCTGTTATTATTTCACAGGCGTATTACTTCAATAGACAATTCTTTTGATAACTGTTTCTCTGAAATTAGAAGATGCGGCTGTGCAAGCATCTCGATCGTGAAAGTTTAATTCCGAAGTGTTGTTGAAAATAAAGCATACATTTAATCAATGAATGAATTCATGGTTGATGATGCAATGATCGCGAGCAAATCATTTATTTTCATCGGTATAAGCTGTCAACGGTAACAAATGCCGAAAAATTAAAATTCAGAGCACACTGTAATTTAGATTGAATGATTTCCAATGTTATTCATGAAATTTTATTTTTTTAACTCGAATTATTTTTAGTATAGTATATTTTAGCCTTGAAAACCGAAGACGATTTCATGTCAGGCAGTTCAAAAAATTAAATTTTATGATTTTATGCTGTAAAATCAATGAGTTTTAAGTCAAACTCTTCTTTTCCGATAAAATATTCTATCAGTGATCAAACCTTTTCATAATATCATATAATTGCGTAAGCTTTTTCAATCAAAATTTGAGCCAGTTAAAATAATGGATTAACACATATTTTAGTTCTTTTGTAACCAGCTTTATTCGAGTATAAGCCGTCTTCCACAGGCATTGAGAAAATAATCAAGAGAATTTTTCCACTATACATCCACGTGACAGTTATGGCCAGGAATTAATGGTTATAAATGGCCAAGACAAATAAAGATATATTTTGTCCTCCTACTACGATCTCTTGTTTTTAGAAATATGTCTCAATCTTTTAATATCTTGCTCTCAGCCGCTTCTCTTTATTCTTCATTTTTTCCCATGAATAAAAAAAGAACAAAATAAAGGTGCCGAGAAAAGCGGTTCCAGTTTTGGTAACTCAAAACAATGGGCGCTCTTTCTCGCATTCTCGCAAATGAAGAGGCGAGAAAACAATGAGGAATAAAAATAAGATGTCTTCAAAAGAGGAGAGCTTTTGTTCTTTCAAGCATCCTTTGTTTCCTTCCCATTGTACCTATAAATACTCCTGATAAGTCACTGCTCTGATGTCTTATTCCCTTCCTCCCTTAACTCATTGCTCCCAGCACTCTTTTCTTACATTTATTTCTCCCGATTTCCAAAACCTCGGTCCGCCCCAAAAAGAGCAGGGAATGGATGGTATGCGCTCGAGACTCAATGGCGCCTTTCTTGAGAATCCACTTACAACGCGACGCTTCAACTCCCATGACGATGAATCATAATGGCATCTCTGCATTGTCATTCATATTTTCCAAGCTTTTGATGCACCATTCATACAAAAACTTGCCCTTTTCTTCACACTCAATTTTTATGCGTAGGTTTTTTTTAAATTTACATACCTTAATATACCCTTATATGTATTTACAGAAGATCACACTGGCGAAGCAGAACAGCTATTTCACATATTTTCTCATTTATCATAATATTAGACGAGAATTACGTTTACTGTTGGAAAAACTTTTGTGACATGCTCTCTTGAATGTCATTAGTTTTCGGTAAAGGTGATATTATGTTGTTTCGGTTTTAGGACCAATACAAAAATACTGTCTTCACTTTAAAAAGGAAAATTTTCATTTTTTACTGAACCAGATACTTATTTTATTGTTAGCATGCACCACTTTAACTTAAACGTACTATTAATAACGAATTTCGAGCAGTTTGGCAAATATTTTTTCAGCACTCGTTATATCAAGATGAAATTATGTAGCGGCAAATGTGATAGAAATCTAATTTATATGTTCTGGAAATGGTATGTTTTCATTCAGTCTATTCAAAAGTTAAAAAATTCTTTGGTGTATTTTCCTATTTCCTTGGTCTGGTATTTTCTCGCCAATTATGTTTTTCATGGCCTCTTTGGTTTGTAGAGGTGATTATTCCTGGTGACATATTTTCCCAAGGCACGATGCCAATAAGAATTTTTAGTTCTTTCCTCATCTTAGAGAAATATTTTGAGAACGAGCTAAAACAAAAGGTACCAAAATAAATGGGGTCTTATCACTCGAGTTTTGAAATACAACGGGTTAAGGCAGTCGCGAAAGAGCACTTAGCCTATAACCAAATGTCCCGATTGCAATCTTTTTCCCAAAGAAACAGCTGCCATGCATAAAGTGGTAAAATGAAATACGAAATATTTTATTCAATATTTTTTAATAGTTTTTTATGCGACTATTACACTTTGTGATAAGTAAAAGCTCATATGGGAAAATCTGAAACTACATTCTATTTTATTTTGCTTGGTGGTGGTGTAAATAGAAAAGGCGCAACATATAGATCGAATATCATTCCATGTTTACATTTAGCTCACATAGTGAAAAAATTGACCCTGTCGAAAATTTAGATATTTTATAAAATCCGTAACGTGAGCATTTTTAGATATTAATAAGATTAAGTTTGAATTGGAAAGCAAAAAATCGATGAAGTGAAAGAGTTTTGTTACTTAAAAAGCCGAATTATCAAGGATGGACCATGTAAGATTGAAATTATCAGTAGAGTAGCACAAGCGAGAAGGACTTTTAAGAATTTACTTACAGCTGAAAATACAAGTATAAAAGTGAGGAAAAAATCCATCAGATCCGACATATGGAACGTGTTTATTTATGGAGGGTATGGCTGAAAGTTGTTTGCAGCAGAGAAGTCTAGAGTGGAAAAACTCGAAATCAGTGCTATTGAAGAATGATGGCATTAGCATGGATCGACCGAGCAAGCAATGAGGGAGTGCTAAAAAGAGTGGGAGAAAAGAAAAATCTTAAACCTATAGGAGAAGACGGACAAAAGTTAGTTGGCCACTTTATGAGTCATGATGACGTAATGAAAACAATCATGGAAGGACAGATGGATGAGAAAAAATGCAAAGGTTGGCCCGGAATGAGTTACGTAGGACAGGTATTAAAGAATATGAAAGAGAAAAAATGCGTTGCTATGACAAGACCAGCAGATAGGAGATAGGAATGGAGAGCTGCGCAAAACCAACCTTGGGATTGTTGGCATATAACGATGATGATGAATAAGATTTAATAGTTATCTCAATCCTTAATTGGGCAAAAATTATCGCTGAACAGACTTTCTCTGTCCGTTCCTCTTAGTCTAACCCGTGTTCTCACTCCTACTCTACCCACTAATCCGACACTCTCATCACCTTATTTTCATTTTTCTCATCGATCTTTTTTGAAAATGTTATTCGACGACCCGTTTCCGCAGGTGGCTCAGGTAAGATGCGTCTCGTGATAAATGCTCCCAACGCGAGGATGGAAATATTAGATGATACCGAAATCGATAGATGGGTTTTTGGGATCGGGGGGGGGGGGGGTGGAGCAGGGATTTGGGGGATTCAAAAAAGGGGAAACTCCAAAACCATTTGCCACAATGGACGTGATCGTCTAAAAGGAGCCAATGGCGCTCGGGGAAGGGAGGCGGGGTTGTGCGCGGGGAGGGGTTTTTCGGCGGGAGAGAAGAGGAATGGCGTGTGTGGGGGAGGTTTTTCTACGTGAGGGATTGAAGCCCCAGGTGGGTTCAAAGGAATAAAAAAGATGATTTGCGTGTGGAGATGGGGTCGCCGGAAGACATACGGCCCGATTTAAAGTGAGGAATGTAACGAGGAAGCGTGAGGAGCAAGCTGAGGTGAGGGGGGCATTAGGAGGGCGGGGCTGAGAAGACTTTTGCCTTTCCGCTTGCGAGTATTCCAGTACATTCGCATCTAAAAATGGTTGACATGTTAATCGATGGTCTCTGAGAACCAATAACCATCATATTGTCCGAAAATAAGGGTAGAGGTCCCCATGGTGGTTTTTCTGCATTAAAAAATTCTGCATTGGGCTTAAATTCGGATGACGTCATAGATTTAGCCGAATACGGGTACTGTTCGGAAGTTCAACAACTAACCACCAACGGCGCGCGAGTAGCGGCTCATTTTAACTGCTCAATATCGTGGAAATAGCTTTTTTCCATCATGTAAATATTATTGACTCAAGCTATGAATGATTCATGGAACGATTTCTTTGAAGATGTAACAGCTATCGTAAGTGGTCACCTTAATTCGGAAATAGAGAATAACCCCCAGTGCTTGTGTACAGTACTGTGATTTTCACCCAGAGTCATACTTGTATTTTTCTTAGTAAATGATGTTAAATTTTCCTCAAGCATACTCGGATGTTTCCTTTATTTATAAATTCCGCAAATATCAATTTACTCCTCTCATTTAAGTATAAGAGCAATTGGTTGATGACCAAATTGATCAATGCCTTCGAGCACCATATGAAATAAATTATTCAAGCGGACATCAAAATGTTTCGTAATTTAAATGAATTTGGCATAGAGTGTCTTTACAATTGCAGTGTATTAAGCGATTCCAAAGGAATCCTTGGGAAACTATTACTGGAAATTATCGGGCAGGGAATTGCTAACATGAATTGAAAACAGATAATAAATTTCTCTGAAGTGGCTTCAAAATGTAATTTCACTCTGCTTTGATGAACTGTAAAGAGTTTTCCCTTTAACTGAAGGACGAATTGAAGGCCGTGACAAATTGCACATGGAGCTAAGGGTTAGGGGCGCTGAAGTGGAACTGGATGATGCGGGAAAAGTAGTCAAAATTCACTCCGCAGTCGCCTGCCCAAATGGTTATAAAAGATAGGAGTTCAATAATCAGAATTCAATAGCCATGCAACATCCTCTATACCTCGTGCTAGGGTGTGCGAAGATTTAAGATGAGGAAAATAGCCGCCGTGTATTTGCAGCATCAAATTATCCGTCATTGTGACTAGATCTGAGGTGCTTGCTTAGATGATGCTTTATACACTACAGTACCTGAACGATAGTGTTCTGAGCATTAAATACACCATCGGAAAAGATACTTACATTTATAACTTCTAAAGATTTATATTCCAAAATAATTCATTTTGAAACTTTTAATCCAATTTCTCTTAGCCACGGCTGCCTTTCCGAGTGTATCAAATGATAAGAAAGCATGGCAGGTTGGGATCATGTGAGTAGAGGCAAATGTAGGGGTATCTTAAATCGTGAAAGTCTCGCAGAAAAATTTGTGCAGCGGAGGAAAGAGAACGTACAACAATAGAAGGGACCGTTCGATGAGAAACCTCTGGAAGAGTCGAATTGTTGACAGAGTGCCCCGCTAGCTAGTTGCATCTCCCGACTTCTCCTTTCAAATTGTTGGTGGTGCAGCTGAGGAGAAAAACCGAAGCAGGCACCGCGTGCGGCCGGAATGCTTGATGCGGGCAGAGCGTCAGGGAGGAGGGAGCGGGGGAGGTGAATACTTTTCAAAATCCGTGTTCTAACTCCGAGAGGGGATAACTTCCAACTATTTTTTTCGGCTGATGCCCTATTTTTCTCCGGGGGAGACGTGATAACGAGAGGTCTCGGTTTTTTTATGACTGCACCAGAAGCGTGCTTCTAAAGTCGCTCTGCCTTGGCACAGATTTCACCCTGGAGTCACCGCGGCGTCAGTCGCCTTCTAACAGATAACAAAAAGATATAATACTAAATCTCTGACTTTCGTTGAGCAATGCTAAATTTCTGGAATGATATAAAGGAAAAAATAATTGATTTAGGCCAAGGAAATCAAAATTTTAATACATATAGCCATTCATCAATGATGACCGATATTTTACAAAGCAAGGCAAAAGTTGTCAAATTGAAGAAATATTCGGAAAAGTTGCTCTAAGTTTTTAGAGTTTCTTTACAAATTATTAAAGACTATAATTTCAATGCAATTCGTTTGAAAATAGAGGAATATGAATATTTATGGTCGAATAGAACCGCTTGCATCAATTCCACAGATACGCTGGGAAAGATTTTAAATGCAAATATAATAATTAATCCTCTCATAAGCGTCAGAACAATTAACATTTCATGCTCTGTGCACACCTGCTACCCATGAGAATCTAGTAAGAAGTTACTTAATTAATTTCTTCGCGATGGATTTTGTGTAATGCAATGTTGTTTCTCATTTCTTGAGCCTTTAATTCCAAGAGGAGATAACTCCCAAGTGTTTTTTTTTCGGTTGACGCCCAATTTTTCTCCGAAGTAGGCGCGATAACGAAAGACCCCGGAGTTATTCAGGACTGCAACAGGAGCGTGCTTTGAAACTCGCTCTCTTTTGGTACAGATTCCGATTTACAGATTCCGTCGTCTTAAATCATCTTCATTGAGTTCGAAAAAGGGAATGCTGAATATCTGAATTTCGTATAGAAATCTTACGTTTGCTGGAGAAATATAACCGAGAAAATTTTTTAATTAAAATAAATTAACTAGATATGTACACCAACACAGTATTAGGAATGAGGAAACAACTTCATTAACATTCAGAAGTGCTGACCCATATTCCTACCGAAGCACCATTACAATTAAATTAATAAAATCTTTGAAAATAGTGGCTATCGCGTTTCAGTATTTTGAAAAAATGTTTTTTTTTAATAGTTTCTGTTCTAGTTATTTGAAATTTTTGGCCATGATTATTTCTGCTTTCATAATACTGATTAAAAAATCCATTCCACAATAACTCTTAAAACATTTCTTTGTCATGGTAAATAGATCCCAAGGGGTGCCGGAATACCTGATATATTCTATCAGGTTTTCCGATTTTTTTCAATTTTTTATATTTTCAAGTGCTCCAACATCAAATAAAATATTCCTGCTACCCTTCGGGATGCGATAATTACTTTAATATTTGATATCTTTTCATCTACTTTTATAAAATTCAGTGTCATTCTTGTTAATGCTTTGATGAAAAATTATGATTAATAACACTTACACACGAGCTATTTGTGGCTTCATTATTGAAGAATGAAGAAAACGGAGCAAATGGTTTTGCAAAACTAATGAAAACTAATTTGCATTGTTACCATCCAACTAAGCAACAATAGAACGCTGGTGGGTTGCTGGAGGTGGGGAGTTGGGTGCTCGTCACATGATGAGCATTGTAATTACAAATTAGTTCAGTTTAGGAGCACGTATTCCAAACCATAATCAACGCAGCTATATGACGTTTCCAAACATAGTTCGTGATGTCCATCTGCAACGTCAAATAATTCCGCATCGGATAAGTAATTCCACCGGTCATGCAAATTTTTAACCGTTCTATTCTCGTCTCTTATAGTGCTGTTATCAACTTCATCATATTTTTCTTTTGAAACATTCACATTTAAGTTATTGGCTGTAGAACGCACGAAAAAATCGTCCCTCTTAAACGCATTGGGTCGAACAACTATCGAAAACATTGTATTCGTAGTCCACGTTCTCCCATACTCATTTAAGCGGGATTCTCCCCAGATGGATATCGGTACTCCTCTTTTAAAAGGAGAAAATGTCGTTTTGATCAGTTCAGGTGGGGGTGTTCAGTTTAAAAAAAATCCAACCCAAGATGGGAGATTGGGAATTGGAGGAATAGAAGGAATGGAAGATGGGATGGGTAATAATATAAGGAAGAGGGGTTCGTGGACGGAAATGAGGAGATAAAGGAATAAAGACGGATGTAATGGGGAGGGGGAGAGGATGGGAGTTTTAAAGAGAATGGGGTGGAGATGGGAAGGGGTGAACGAGAGGGTCAGTCAGAAGGGATGGGGGAGGATTGAGGGTGTGAGAGGGAAGAGTATACTTTTCCGAACACGTTTCACTCGTCCAACCCCAGTTGTCTTCGAAATGATCGCCTGGCGGAATGTTTTGTGCGTGGGGAGAGGGGCGGTAGAGGTGAGTGGGAGGGTAGGTTTGAAAGTATCCGAATTCGGAGAAAGAGCAATTAAGGATGAAAAGAGAGCTTAATGGAAAATTCGGATATGGGATGCGCATGAGGGGATTGTGGACAAAGGAAATTTACGCGGGGAGCACTGGAGTGCGTTTCTTTATTATTCGTCGAAAACCTGCGTGCAGGTTCACTGATGCATCGTTCTCGAGATCAAATGCGCTTTTTGGATATAATAAGCTCTTACAGAGCTATTTTTAATCAACTATTTATATTGCACTAGGGTTTCATAGTGTCCCTTCCACCGTTGCCTTGAAATGACAACCTGGCGAAATTTTTTGTATAGGACGGGAGTTGTGGGGTACGAGTGGGAGGAGAGCTTTTAAATATCCGCACGTATTCGGAGAAAGATCGATTAGAGATGAATGGAGGGCTTAATGGATGATTCGGATATGGGATACGTGTAAGAGGGTAGTAGGTAAAAGATATTGTACTAAAGCCATGGTGGGCATTGGAGTGCGTGCCTGTTAGGCCGGCCCTTATTTTTCGGGGTGGCGCCCTAAGGGGGGTTTGCATTACGACGGACGATATCTCCTAAACGCTTAGAGATAGCTGAAAACAAACAGAAAATCGGCCCAAAAGGACTTTACTTTTACGTTTTACATAGAAATAGTGCTTTTTCGGCCCCAAAAAACTCAATTGAGGGTCCTTAGTACTTAGGGCCCGTGGGGCACGGGTTGCCGTTATTTTAAAGTAACCAAATTTTAACACGTGAATATGAACACCATTTGGATCATTTTGAGACCAGGAAAACATAACTTTTCGCAGTTATGAAAAATAAGGGCTGGCCTAGTGCCTATATTACAAATTGAATACCTGCGTTTCGTCGATCAGTTTTACTGGTGCAGAATTTAGCTGAAATGCGCTGTATAGATCTAACAAAGCTGTCAATGAGTATTTTTTTTAGCAATCCTTTATAATGTAAAAAGTAGTCGCGGTGTTCTGATGCTAGAGCTCGTATGAAGCAGCTACTGCAATGGCGGGAATGGAGTCATGGGATTAGTTGGGGGCCAAATAATTTGTAGGGCTCACACATATCTTTCAAATCGCATTTGAATGGATTTTATCCTTATCGCACACACTATGTTTCCCGATTTCTCAAAGGAATGGGTAGGGAAAGTGAGTGAACCATTAATATTGCCAAGAAATAACGTCACATATCCCGTATTTGTAATATTTTATCGAGCTCCCACCTTCCTACAGGTTCAGCGATTTTCTTGTATCCCTTACGCCGTTGTGCGATTACTTAGAGGGTGACGAGAGTTTGACTTCAAATGTGGGTGCAGGAGGAAAGAGGGGTTGTAGCCCCCATGGGAGGGTCGGATGGGGGACAAAGGAACCCTTCGCCCCCGAAACTCAGGCAGCAGAGACTTCCACGCAAGAAGAGAACAATTGATAAAATGCGCTGGCAGCGAAATGGCAGGCAGAAAATTAAGTGGACTTGACTGAGTGAGAATTCGGTCAAAGTTCACCACAATGGTGCTCCGTCTACCCTTGCCGTTCATCTCTCCTACCCAGGTCCACACTAACGCTCCTCCTGTACCACAATGCCCCTAATGGGGCCCTTACAATGTACGCCTTTATTCTGATCTCACCTTGAACATTCCTTCTATCTCGGCATCTTATGTGGCTAATTGTATTTCAACGGAACTCAATCATGTGTCATCTTTATTTATCGTAATAAAATTAGATAGGTATGGAGGCCAAAATGCAGAGAAAACTTACAAATTATCTTCATATCACGCTTTATTTTGAAATGTATTACAAAATCATCAAATAAGCATACAAACATTTAAATATTTGAAAAATAGAAAAATGATTATGTTTAATAGCATTTTCTTGATTTTTTGTGGCAAAATAAAGGACTCATTGTTTCACATTGATAAAAATTTTAAATAAATAACATTTAAAATGCCTCATTACGTTTTAAGGGTACTTTTATGTCTGGGTTTATAATTTCGTATTTTTTTTACACGGCACTGCCTCAAAAATTGCTACTAATTGAAAATGGTGTTAGCACAAAGTTCAATTTACTTGAAAGCCATCATCAACAAAATTATGCCGTAATACATTTCTATAATAGTAGAAATTTCGTTCATGATACTAGGAGCTTCGGTCGATTTTATTCTGATTACGTATATTATAAAATGATTAGTTGGAATTATCATGCTATGTGGAGGCTTATATATTTCAAGTTTAACTAAAATGAACGAAGTACACTTGAAACAGGCATTATAAATTAAATTTTCATGGAAAGATGAAATATTTAGGGGTAAATTTTAAGCTTACATCGTTTAGTTATATCATCTTTTTTTATGTAAAACTGTGTCACATATTTATAAAATTCCTTCCACTTCATGATATCTCATGGATCGTTCGCCTTCCCGTTAAACTCGTCGTGGGTTGTTTCTTTTTAAGCTGAATGCAAACCTTGTTAGTCCTAAAATGGGCCCACATACTAAATTTTAGGAGATGGGGGCTATTTAAAAAAATAAAAATTGCCTAGTACATTCCCCGCCGTATCCTTGTTAGAGGACGCTGAAGCGTTGACAATGGTAGCGCTTGTGCTGCTCTATCTGAGCGCCGATTCGCTTTAGGGATGGCGGTTGACCGCTTGAAGTGTGCATGAGAGATGGAGGGAAAAGGGGGAAGGGCGCTTGGGGAGGTCCGTTTACGGCATGATTCATGTGGGTCGTATTTCTACTCAATGTTTAGCCGTTTAAGGGACTCGTCAGTGGAAAGGTGGCCATTCATCGCGGATTGTGTTGGGCCGAAAAACGACTAGAGAGCATCATTAACTCACCAAAAAGTGACCAAATGGAGGGAAAATTTCAGCACCTCAGCAAGAAATCATTATAATAATTATTTGTAAAAATAGACTCGTCAAACTCAATTCTAAAATATTTTTATTTTTTAACGGGGAAAAGCGCAGAAATCGCTTTCGTTGTCACAAATATGTAATAGTATGCATGGATTTATATATATAATACATAATAAATGCTTGCTATTTATCACTGGGATATAAATAGTATATCTCCTTTGATAAGAATATTTTTTAAATGTTAAATTACCTGCAAAAATCTTCAATATTGCACGTTTCGTGTTGCTATTGTTCATCACAAGCATAAGTGGCTTAATTTGATAACATTTTGAGGTTATTGGGTTAAATTTGATCGAATTACTTTAATGTTGTCGTGAAATAGTAAAATAACACATACTTTACGAATTAAATCTTCTTGTAATGGGGGAAAATGTATAATATTTTAAATACCGAGTCTCCGGGATATCTTAAGTTTAAAAGATGGATTCATTACGAAAATTGTTTTATTGAATTATACCAACTTTTACTAGCAATTATATCAAAATTGAGTCAGAACACCAAATTATATTGGACATTGAAACTTCATCAAATGATTACGAATTTTAGTAAGAAGTATTAACCCTATGCATTTAATGATTACAAGTTTTTTACGAAGAAAATTCTGACTTAGTTTCCAATTCCCTGTAAAATTTATCATTATTCAAAATAATAATGAATAAGATATACATGTTCTGAAAAAGATAAAAAAAGTAAATCACGGATTACTAGGACTCGGACAACTAGGCGAGGTAAATAAAAAGGATGATTTAAATGAAGTTCTATGGAATAGTTATGCACGTTTTTTTGTGCAATTACGCTTTTTTGTACCTGATGATGATGTGAAAACGTCGACACCGTGGTCGGACAAATAGAATATGCTTTCTAGCTCTTCATTTTGCAATGATTATCGAACTCCACCAGGTCACGCTGGAGGCTACTATTTACCCTAAGATGATGATTTAAAAAAGCACGTCCTTGAGCATGCATGCAATTATTCTGAGAACTACCCTCAGTCTAAATAACTATTTCATAAATTCTTAAACTAATTTTCATTTCAAGACTTTTGCACGCCTCTCTAAAATATTTTTATATTATAAATACGTTATACTTCAGAAGAAGATATGGCTAACCGTTCGTACTTTTTCTCTCGTAGTTTCCCTCGGCAATTTCCATTGCGGTTTTGACCAAGCCGTTAATCACTGCGACTCCAGCGCAGCTCACTGACCATCCATTTCCACCAACCCACTCCACGTCACCCCTCCGACTCAACCCCCTTTCTTCTTTCCCCTTCTCCCCCACCCGCCGATTAACTCGGCGCTGTCGATAAATAAAACCACCAACTCTCCCCTCCCCCTTCCGAAGTAAGTTTCGGAGAAAAATGCATTTTTTTTTTTTTCCGCTCGCCTATTCTCAATGGCTGCCGCATCTCGAACTACCTCCCCTCCCCCCGTCCACTCCCTCGTCAATTTCACCCTCAGTTCCCGTCATCTCGTTATGTGTATCTCTCTCTCTCGCTTTCAACCCGTTCCCCTTCCCTTACCCTCCCTCCGCTCCCCAGTCACCCCCACCTCAAAACCCCTCCCATACGTCACAGTACATCACCCCTGACAACGGTCCATTTATAGCCATTTGGGGACCGATCGCACAAATATATCGCACACACACACATATAAGCATCGCATGTATCCTGCGACGCGAGACGGTTGGTGAAACTCTCCTGTTATGAGCGTTGCGTCCTCTCTTGTTCCCAGGCGCAGACGGATTGGACATGAGGACGCTGGACACTACTGTCTGATACCTATCCGGCAAAAAATAATGGTAAATTCCTCTCGGGAACCACCCCGGGTGAGATTTTAGCTCTCCTTCGAACGTTTAGACGTTAGAAAAATCTGCAGTGGCTTAGCTCAGTGTCCACCGGAACCGCATGATTCACTGGGTGGGCACGAAACTTCATTTGACAACAAGGCAATCCAATGAACAGAGACACCGGACACTACATCAATAGGACGTGGGAGCATCTCATGAAAGTAAAGGTGACGGTCGACTAATCAGGGGTCGCTGAGAGAAGATATCGCTGAAACCCTGGCAATTGTATGTAAACCGGTGATTGTGAACGGAATGGCACCTTGATACCTGTTCCCTGAAGATTATGAGCCAATGGCGTAGCCGGGTATTTTGTTCGGGAGGGGGGGGAGGGTCCAAGACCAGGGAGGGAAATTTTGGAAAAACGGGCTACTAAATAGAGGGTATTTAAACTAATTTTATCGCTTTTCATAACCGAAAAAACTTCATTTTTCAAAGAAATCTTTTTTAAATTCATGATTTTTCAATATTTGGTTTCCCTTTGTGATGTAAAGTGAGTGTGCTTTTATATTTCAGGAGGGGGGGTCCGGACCGCCAGACAATCCCTCGCTACGCCACTGTAATGAGCATGTCACTCGTCGAAACGTTGGAGGGAGATATGGATAATCTCACCCGGTGTGAAACCCGAGAGAATTACATCAACAAGGCTGGAGCCTATTACAGTTCTTTCCAGATGACCTGGTGATTGGCAAGTGGGTCCAATAGTTGTGGAGGAATCAGAACTTTGGGATAACCTTGAAAAACTAAGTGTATTGAGTAGGTATGAATATTTTTCTGTTTTTCAAAGTATTAATACCATAATTAGTTTAACAAAAAATTAAATAGTGCAGTTTAAAACCCTTTTCGTCAATCACTGAAAATCAATTTAATTGTACAATTGTTCATAATCGTTGCCATGATTTCCCTAAAAATTTCAAGGCAGAAGCACGAAAAATAAATTATGCTATCTCTCTTAATTTTTGTTCATTTATGTCGGAACATCCATCTGTACTGGTACTTTCAATATTTATCATGAGGGACAACTGCCTAATTGGCCTCATCTTTCTGAGATAAATAATGTCAAAGGAAGTAGTAGAACATATTTTTCTTTGGTCGTAAGATGAATCTCAGCGCTGTTCAGGGAGTTATCTTTTTATGCATAATAACTTGTCACTTTAATGATCTAAAATATTTTTAATCCGTTGTCGTTGCGCTCTTGAAAATCCATCCAATTCTGGCACTCGAGGTGAGCATAAACTCCCACTGGAGAGAGTCCAGTACAGCGTATTAGCGTTCCCGAGGTTTTCGCTCGTCCGCCGCTGCCGTCCCGAAGTCTCTATCCTTGAACTGTTTGGATGTCTGTGAGGAAGGGGAAGATGGAAAGCGACAGTGAATAAGAAGAGGGTGGAGGTTGGGAAGGAGGAGTTGCAGCGGCCGAGTGCAGGGCTTTCCACAGGCAGGAGGATCGGGATGACGGGTCGTAAGTAATGTTTAGGTCCCGCAGCGCGGCAGCATCGCAAGGGGCGGTGGAAGTCCCTCATCCCGTCGCCACTCGGGTGCGTCGTCCCGTGAAAATATCGCACAGCGACTAGGTGGCGCCTTTATCGTCGGCGGACGCCGCGACGTCGCCTCAATAACCCCTCTCCCTCACGTTTAACCGCCCCTCGTTCCATTTCAAACCTTTCCTCTCCCCCAAACACCCTGTATTCCTGTCCGACGTCCCTTTTTAACACCTCCCACCCTCAAAAAAACTCCTCCCCAACTGAGTCTAATTTCTCCTCTGGGTTCGCTCCGATTAAACGATCAGTGTATTGGACGGAAATGAATGGATGCTCGTAGTAGGGTTGAGAATGGAATGCTGGAAATTCGTTGCTAAGCCGGTATGTCTAAAATATCTATTTTTAGTCAAATAAAGCATTACAATATTCCCGATGAATCAATTTTCAAGCGACACTTGAACATTATTCTCAAGTGCATTCATGTGCTGTTGCGATAACGAAACATGTCATTCAAAAGTAAATTCATTGGAAATATTGCCATTTTTAATTAATTAATATTAATGAGTTCCACCACATCGCTCTACCTTTCATGCTAGATAATTCTCACTTAAAATAAATTTGTATTCGATTTTAAAAGAATTCCCGGATAGTTTAAAAAAATGATTATGTAGTTAAAATTTTCCAATGTTCCGATCTTTTCGAAATTTTCCCAAATTTAATAAGAAAGCTTATCAATCCCACTCAAGTAGCCAGCATTTGTATTTTACGTGACATATGACTTGTTCACACCACTCTATCACCTCATAAATGTTTTAGGGGTTAAATCACATATTTTTGTATATTTGCTTTAGTCTATGATACTAAATAAACTTACAAAAATACACTATAAAAATACGCTATTATACCTTGAAGGAATTAATGAGGCAAAATTCAAAATGTCCATATTTGAGGTGAATACAAATGCCAGCAAGGGTTAGCCCTCTACTCTTGGAGTGCTTGAAGACTGATAATTGTAAAATTTAAAAAAGTAGTTGGAAAAAACCGGTTCCAGCCAAAGTGATGCGTTACATGTTACTTATTATAACTTACTATGCGTCTTATTGATTGTTACTCATTGATCTGCAGTTGTGCAAACTCTTACATTAAGTCTCGATCAATTCTTAACTTATCTGAAGTATTCATAGATAGGGGTGCTCTTCCATTATTTGAGAGTATGAGTAGGCAGATGAAATTGAGTAGGTACATATTCTCGTGAAGTGACTCTTTTTCGATCGAAGGTTTTACTCGTCTTTTCCATTTATTCCTAAGTGCAGTCGGCGCAGCCCTCCCCAGCCACCTTCACGCTATTTTCGATGCGCACAAAATCCATCTTTCACTCAAGAAGTCATCTGTTTTGTTTCAATTGCTTAATGAGGAAAATCTACTGACAGGAGGTGACCTCCAAATATGCATCACTTACAACTCACTGTGGTTATTTCTTTAGAAAGCACTTGTGGGATGATGACTTACTTTGGGAAACATTTTAATGCTGAGAAAGTCATCACTTGTCTATTCTAACATGCCTGAGTATTCTTAGGTGATATTAAAATGTTACCTTGACCATCAGAGATTCAGTCTTCTCCGTCTACTACACTCTCATATTCAGACATGGGAGTTGACACTTTAAAGGCATAAACTGCGTCCCACCCTGTCTGTGCATCTTGGTGAAACTCCTGCATACCAACTGAGAAGATGTAAATGTAGTGACGAAATCCAAGAGGAATTAAATAACAGAATTTTTTAACTCTCATCCTTTTTCAGTGTTTTATGCCCTTTTTCTCAGCCATTCAAGCAACTTTAATTCAAATAAACTTCCAAATTGGATTCCAACTGATTGAGTATTGACCGTAAGGGTCGGAGTGGGATTATAAATGCAGAGTTTTAAGTAGTCCGTGGGGAATTTGAGAGCATAATTCATGGAATAATCTGTTCAGATTTACCAGTCCATTTCATTTCTGAGCGTTCCGAAGTTAGAGATTTTCAACTTTTATAATTTTCCTCTCGTTAAATTACAGGAATGCTGGACTTGAATTACAGGTAATATTACAAACAGAAAATTGGCAAAGTCAGTAGAACGCAGTGAGAACTTCCAAATATTATGAGTGGTTGAACGATTCAAACAAAAGTTTATTTTTGTGCATTCTAAATCCCCCTTCACATTTCAATCCGAAGGTAAAGGCCCTCAAATCATATATAATGCGTTTGGCGTTGGCATTCTTGCGAACGGTCTGCACTCTTGTCATTAATGCACATAACGTGAGTAATTAATGGAAGGAGATAAGACTTATTACGTGACATGCATTGAAAAATCAATTATTTAAATCATAGATTCTATATTAAAGGTAGGAATCCGTGATACAAGTTGCATTAATCATGCTAAATGACCATTATGTGAAGTTTCATTTCTTATTGTGGTCATAGGTCCTATTTCGGCACCAGTAATTTCGCTTTTTATTATTTAAATTCGTCATTAGCGGTGTAAGGGTCCAGGTTTTCCAGCCAGCCACACAATCTGGTACGAATAAAATAGATATAAAAGATTTCTTGAATGCAGCTTTACAGGTTAATGGCAGTATAGAGTAGCCTAACCTTGAAGGAGAGCAGATTTACACCTGCTTTTGGAACAGGATTGGATGTTGATTATTTTGATAGTAATCATCCCATAGGTTCTCTATAGTGTGCGCAATTTGGTATCTATGCTAATGCTAGAGACGAATTAACATTTCTTCTAAGGTCAATGCGTAAATGCAACATGATTCTGTTGATTAAAAGTAATGGATGAAATGCTTTTATATCCACCGATGCGTTTCTCATAATTAGGAACGGAGAGGCTACTGTCACCAAAATACGATGTGCAGAGTTTGTTAATAAATATTCAACAGGGTCCTATGAAAATGCATTTGGTATTCATATGGTCAAAAAATTTTTAAAAAATTCAATACGGGCGATTTCAATTTGTTTTTCAAAATTCAATTTGTTTGAAAATCCACCAAAAGAGCTGACCTGAAGTACTAGAACAGAAAGCCCTTTGGCATTATTATTGACCCATAGCATTATTTCTTCACCTTAACGATTTGAATTGCTTATTTTGAATCCATTTTAGTAATATTTTTAAATGTCACTATCGTCTAATTCGTAACATCGTCTAAAGACATCCAACATCTGAATTTTTCAATTTCTAGCATGCGAGAAACTTGCAGGAATAGGATTAATCATCCCTTTAGATTGGTCATTGTGACTCTAAAACGAAAGTTAATCAATAGAAAAATTATACGCCTATTACAAACTCTGGGGACTGCTAAAAAAATTCAAATTCAAATTTGCTATACTCGCTTCTGATAAATAACAATAATAAAGCAAGTCTTAGGGAAAGTAATTTTTACCAGCGTTGTGTTGAAGCAACGATAGGAAAAGAAACGCTGCGGATCGTGAATGCAATGCTTTGAAAAAGTAAGGTTTGGTGAGATTAAGATCATTTAAAATATTATGTTTAAAATCCAATGATTCTGGTTGAAATTATAAGAACTTTTAATTCTGTTATTTATGTTGCTCTATTACTACAAAATGGAATGAATTGGACGTTGTTAAAAGTGTCTGATCTTTTGACGATGTAATGAATTGGACGCTATAGACTATTAAAAAATCGCTAAAATGGAAATGAAATAGGTTTATCACAGCGCCAAAAGTTCTGCGATTAGTAAGTCTAGCTATAACCAGCGGCTGTAAAAATATTGTCCAACCATTAGAAAACTCAAGCGTATGACCTTATCCTAGAAATAGGATGAATGCCTTAGATAATGGCCAAATATCTTTTACTAATTGTGTACGGATCCCATACTCTTACAGGTGAAGGAAGCCAGACAGGATTTCATCTTTAATGCTGCCAAATGTTATTTTTGGACTTGCATGAATTTCTACAATGTAAAATATTGAATTAAGAAATAAGGTGTGGTCAATAAAATAATTTTGATTTTTCATAATATTATTATTAAAATGCACTACTGTCTATAACTTGAATTATTTGACACTGGCTTTTTATGATGGGCGAGTAGTATTTAAAAATACAAAGATGGTAAAAATCTTGGGATCAGAGAATTCATCCTTCGGATATTATTGATAGGAGAAAATTCAATTCACAATACCCTCGATTTATATTTGTAGTTACAAATGATAGTTATGATATGAATATAAATTAAATCGCACAAGAGCTAAGCTGTGATTATAATACTTAAATTATTTTATTTGAGTAAATACGGATTAGCCTTGAATAGGTACTTCTTCTGCATGCTCCCTCCCTGCTACTGAATTCTGCCAAATTTTTGTCAGAATTGTATATTGTCAGAACTCTCCATAAGCAGATTTTAACTTCATGAAGATAATTTGAAAGGTGAAATTATATTCTATACACTTTTATCAACAAAAATATCATAACCGAAACACAGACAGATTTTATAAGCAATTTTCATTTGAGGAAAAATGTAGAGCATTTATGAATTCAATTAATATCTAGAACATACTTCTACAACAGCATGCATCGCTTGCATGCACAGCAAGTCTGGATGTCTATTGTATTTTTAAATTTGAGTATAAATACTTCCCTGGAATTTCCTATTGAAGTAACTTACAATATTACAGAGCTCATAAAGGTCTAAAGATGTATTTTTGGAGAAAAAATGAAAAAAATTGACCTTTAAACTTTTCCTCACATTCTGTCACCGAAATATATTTCTAATGACGTTGGAGCATGAAAAACAGCGGTAATTACGGAAAGCGCGGCGTGAATAATTATCTCAGATATTCGGGAGCATTAAAACGGGAGGTTTTCAATGCGGAAGGCTGCAGGGAAGTAAACAAGTTCATTTGGCGGCAAAGCAAGCGCGTGCAAATAGTCTTCCGTCTCATTCAATCCATCATTCGCAGGGGAACGATGGATCATTGTCAGATGATCAGTAGCCCTGGGACTAAATGCTTCGGAGGTAGACCTACCGCAGAGATACTTTTCAGTGCATTACAAATAGCAGTCGGAGGTAAAACTTCCCTCATTCTCCTCTCTGCTCTAAAATGTGAAAGCATGATATTCAGAGGCTGTTTTGTTCGTATGTCTCGCAATACTTTCGCACACACTCAAAATTCCCACCATGAGAGAGTCTGGAAATAAAATTGCCTCGGAAAACGTCCGCTCAGAGATTAATTCGTGCAGCTGTCCCCTATCGTGAGCATAATGAGCCACTACCTGCGACGGATGAATTCATTCATCTATGTCGCAGGGTTTATTACCGAAGTAGGATGCAAGCCTGTTATGTCAGCTGGATTGAATATCACGCTCTAATATTTTCTCTATGAATAAAAACAAAGTTTCTACTCACGAAGATTGGATAGCATCCATGTTTTCATCATTGCGCTGGACGTTGCAGGAACCTAGTTAAAATGATACGTCAAATTTGAACATGTGTATACTTGTGTATTGCGTGAATTACTCTCTTGACATATTTTTTTCTGACATTACTTATGAATATTTGTTGAATATTGCCATGATTTTCTTTAAAAATATAGGAGAACTTTTATAACTCTAACGAAAATCTACGTTTCTATTTATGTTTCTACACGTTTCTAATTATGAAAATAAAATGTTTAGTAATTTTAAGAATAAGATAGAGGATTAATTGGAAACCTGGTCAATTAAGAAAACATGCGAAAGGTGTTAACTCTGCATATCTCTGCTATTTGAATGGGTGCATTTTTGATGTTGTAACCCCGTTTTAAATGTCATAATGTGCTCTTTATGGGGAAGTTGGGAATAAATATATTAATACCAAATTTTACATTTAATCTCTGATATCTTTTTATAGTTAAAGATAAAGTTGGCAAGTAGTGAGAAATATTTAAGCATGAGATCGTGCGAGATAAATAATTGAATAGTGGTCATTTGATATAATTTCGTTCCCAGAGGAAGGTTATTAGGAATTCGGGGTCGCGATTGCTACCTAAAATCAATAAAGATTGAAAATATTTCATTTTAATTTCGGCAAAAACCCCCCGAAATAGTGCATTTTTGTCACTCTGCCAGTTCTTACAATTTTTGCTTAACTCTATAATGCAAAACAGTATCTCCATCTGTTGTAACCCTACGACGTAACACCATATAGATTCGATTCGGCCAAAATCAAAGTTCTCCGAATGGTCTCAAAAGTTGATTTCTCGACGCGGCACAGATTCGAGAAATGACATTTTTTAATACTCTGTTTTTTGCCCCCCAAATGCCGCCAAAAAAAGCATAGAGGCAGGTGGCAACACTGTAATGCATTGAAAACTTAGTGTTTTGACAATTACTCATAGGGTTTCATACGATTTTAGAGGGAGTCGATTCTATGACTTTTTGTCGTACTTATCTCGTCTCATTCAACCCAAATCATTTGTATAAACAAGTCAGATAGTGGTCGAAAGTGGGTTTTATAGCATATTGATGGTGAAAGTACGAGGGTAAAGCTGGTTGTGTTAAATTTATTGGTTTGCAGAAGTAACAATTGTTAAAATTATCAATAGCTCCTCATGAATAACTACTCCTACGTCATCATACCTACTTTGGATATTCATCTTCGTCTTAGCATATTTCATAGGCATAAATATCAAGGAAACTAATAGCTGGGCATACGTATAAATATTCATGAATCAATATATTTTTAATTATCTGAGATAAGATAAATGTAAGTAGAAGAAACTGTATGGGGCATTATTGTCCTTGAAAATTGATTGACGATAAATGCTGAGGAAAAGGAGGCAGTGAAACCTATGGGAATGTACCTTCAGATATCCCCATCTAGTGGGGATAATTTAATAGCATAGCTCGCAAACCACCGCAGCCGATAACTCAAAACAAAGTCCATCTCGCAAAAAGCCATTATGGTCGAACAAACCGATAAAATTTATTGCTTATGGTTGAGAAAAGATGAACGAGCGGTTCTCCAATCTCCGACTTTGGGATCCTACAATGGCGCAGTTTAAGGCGACAGCGAAAGAAATAATAGCGGGAACCCCGAGGAAAAAAACCGCGGCCGCCTCTCCTCGAATTCCCTTAAACTGGCCATAAATACTTCCCTTTCTATCTGCGAGGGCCCACTGTGTTCTCCTTCCTTCCTCTCGAGCGGTTGGGATAACCTCCTCAGCCGGCTGGACCCAACCTTCCTCCTTGGACGACTTTTCCTCTAAGAAGCAGTTACCCACAACACAGGAAGGAAGACTTCGGAAAGTGTTCTTCCTCCATTCTCCTCCATGAAGCTGGCCTCCTCGGCCAATCCTCCTCCCCCTCCTCATACCAACTTCTCCATTCCTCGATCGCGAACTAAATCCTCAACCCTCCCCCACATTACCCAACCTGCCCCCCCGCCGCAACCCTCACGCCGCGTCTTGGACTTAGGGGGTGGTGACGGCTCTTTTTCTCGATCGGAAGGTTCGGCATAAATTTAGATGTGGGTCGGGACTCGGGTGATGTCAGGGCTCAGACGTGTGACCGAGGAGGCCCCGCGGTAGATTCGAAAGTTTTTGCAGGAGGGATATAAATTATATCTACTCAAAATATTGGCGGTCGGGGCAGTCGGGGGAGTTGGCTGGTTGGTAGGCTTTTCTATTCCTTTCGCAGGATTTGGGGGAAAAGGCGGGGAACTTGGAGGTTTTTGTGAGACGTGAATGTGTATTCTGCATTGGCTGGAGCGTGTAAGTGTTGTGGGCTGTGAGGAAACCAGGGGAAACAAAATAAACATGCTAGAGATGAAAGAGGCGCAGATAATGCAATTAGTTGCAAAATGAAGTCGTAGCAGTTCTTCCGCAATTTATAATTAAGGAAATATGACATTATACCCCGAATATTACAGCACCCGGTTTGATCCAGTGAAAAAAAAATTATTTTTAAAGAGTGTTTATTGGTTGCCTTAGTCAAAGGGTATTTTCCTTTTTATCTTGGAATTCTTCATCCATTTAGCTGGATATACACTTGACTTGGAAATAGTATTTATGCCAGAAAAACACCAAGAAGACCTTTTCTAATGTGAAATATCACTGTGAAATAAATTATGATCATTGGTGTACTTTGTTTCTAAGGGATGAAAAAATAATTGATGATTAGTCAATAAAGGGTGTTCTTTGCTTTGAAAATTCTGTTATTTCTTAAAAGGTGATGATATGCATACTCACTGCAACAGATATCTCTAGCGTGTTCACCATATCAAGTTAATAACATCTTTTTTGGCTCACCATAAGACTTTTTATCCTAGGTATAGTTAAATTTTTTGGGCTCTTCAATGGCAACTCCCATTGTAACAATTTAATCGTTACACTTATTTTGAATAACTTCAGAAACGAATATTCCTACACAATTTTCTTTCATCAATTCACCATCCTCTTTTCATTCATTATTCTCCTCTCTTCTTCATACATTCTTCCTCCACACGCTCGCAAATCACCACTCGCGTTCTATCCCTCTTTTTTCCTCTCCTTCTATCTTCCTCCATTCCACATTTCCCTATTTAATAATGAGGAGGAATAAAATCTGATCTTAAGTTTCCCTGAGTCATTATTTTTCCATTTTTATCCCCTTTGTCATTATACATCCACATCCAACCAATGTTTTGCGTCCTTTAATCCCTTGCCCTTCCCATCCACGTATCCTTCCATATTTTCCTTGTACACTCCTCGTTTTTCCTCAGCCATCGACTCCATTGTTTACCTCCCTCTCGATAGAGAGCGCGAGCCACTGCCGACGCCGTCTGCTTCATAATCCCCAGACAACCCGGATTCATCGCCGCCAACGCACCTTCATCCAACCCCAAACAAAGAATGCGTATCCCCTCCACCAACCACGCATTTAACACATGTCTCCCACCGTCGCCCTGGATTTTCTCCACTCATATATATGCCTGCACGAGAGTGATATCTCTCGCTTATTACATTGCGTGCAGCTTACTACAATGCCACGGATCTCTCTGTTTTACATCCTTCCCTGCCTCTTTCAGCCTTTACTTTCTTTCTATTGCCATAGTGCATGAGAAAAGGGACTGAAGCTCCTAGCATTTCTCTTTCCACGCATAAGCAAAAATTCGATACCGCCGCAAAAAGAAGCCCGGAGATGGGCTCGATTAATCCATGGTCCCCATTATTTTACCTCCGTCCTTCCAAAACATTTTTTTAAGCCGTGTAGACTTTATCTTCCTACTCTCCGCACCTATATCCTCCTCCCCTTCACATTCTCAAATCCTTCGCTGCTGGTGAAGGGATCCCTCATTCCCTTCCTGATATTCACTTTCCCTTAGTTCCTTTCCTCTCAATTCCTGGCCATTCATTACCTGGGAATATAGTTTTCCTTATACAACACGTTACTCTTCTACCATCCACCGAACCCGATCCTGTTCCATGTACCCATTAGTTTCCTTATCTCTTTGGCCCAACCTTCCTTCCCTCTCTCCCGCCTACCGACCCATTACGTACCTCGGACCTTTCATCGCTCTCTCTCTCCTCCCTCTCCGTTTATCCTCTTTCCATTCATTACTTTCCTCTCTTCTTCACCCTCCATACAACCTCCTTCCTCCACACACACGCACTCGCGTTTTATCCCTCTTTTGTCCTCTCCTTCTATCTTTGTCTATTCCCCATTGTTTCCTTCCTCACCCTCTCATTTTCCGCCGATATGCCAAATATTTTGCACTCTCCTAGTCTCGTGCACTTGCAAAACCACGGAATCCATCACAGCTTTCGCTAAACAATAAGAAGACAACCGATTGCGATGCTGTATGGCGGGAAATTCCGACGGAGTTGAAGGACACAATACCTCACACTGTAAAAAAGGCTTTTTCTCCACAAAATGTGGACCACTTCTAAGATTTATCCTTGCACTTAGATCTGCTATACTTTCAGTAGTGATGTAAAAATCGAGTCAAATTTAAACCACGGATAAGTTTCGCCTTCAAACCTTCATGCTACCTTTTTCCAGGCATGTTTTTACTTGGTAAATAAGGCTAATGCTTAGTTGATACGTGATAGCTGTTTTATAAGGAGGCAATTCCCGTAGCATTCCCAAAACATATTTTATACTTACGTTTCGTGAAGTAAACGTCTTAAAAAGCGGCAATTCTCGAGTAATTTAACACCGATTCTCATATATAACCCACTATTTTTATAGAAAAAGAAAATTTAAAGATTCGTCCTTTGATGAATATGGACATATTCATTATTATCTGATCAATCAATCATGATTATTTACATGTTCGGCCACATTTTTTGCACTACAAAATAAGTCGTAGTTCAGTTTAATCATGTTGAAAATGCTCACATCAATGTGAAGGTTCCTAAATATTGATGCTTAGAACCAAGCGAATATTTCTATGATAATAAAAGAGCAAAATATTGATTTCACAGGAACTCATGAGACATATTTGTGTTAGATCAGGTAGAAGTGTCAGATTAGGTAACTTTGGCAACTGAAAATAATTTTTTTTAACTGATCCGGGCATTCCAATACTTGATTTGATTTTATTTATTTCTTTTACATGGCCCAAATGAGGATTTTATTTATTGAGAATTTTATTTCCTCAGAAAACACTTTTATGTCAAAATATAAATGGTTTCCTCCGATATTAAGTCTTTTTTATACATTTCCAATAAATAGCCTACAACAAATAGGAATTATTACTTGACTCATAATTTAAAAATTATTTTTCTCATTTTTTGCCTCTGAAGTTTTTTCGGTAATTGACCCATAAAAAAGCTGAGAAAGAGTTAGAAAGGATATTTCACGCTCGTGTTTTCTTTGAACTAGAAACTTTTTGCTGTTTTATCTGGAGGCATAGTAAAGTTCAAGATAAAAGTTACATTTCCTTGAACCCTAACTCGGTGACAATCAGTAGGAATTTCCAGTGAAATTCACTTACGTTGTGTGAGTTTAAAATATTTTTAGTTGGTTACGGGTTGGACTTACCTTCTCCCGACCTGGGAACGTGATGAGTGCTCAAAGCCTCTTGCGCGGAAGTCGTGTGTTCTCAAAAAGTTACCAGAACTCGGCGGATCCGTTTCCTGAAAAAGCCATTTATATCAGCGAACTTCTACCCAAACCTTGGAAGACAGCACATCAACATTTCCATGAGAGTTTGAACAAACGTTCATAGACGGGTTAGGAGGCAAGGATCTATATAATTTCTTTTTTAATTCTTGCATGCATATTTAGTTCACTTGGAATGAATATTTACTTACGCCTACCAGCTGTGTCATTTGAATGCTAGAAAAGTGATGGTATAGCATGTAATCTATCCACCTCTTTTTCATCAACGTAAGAGCAAGTTTACTTTGTTTTTGTAATTTTTGCAATAGGTGTCCTATGAATAGTCATGCCTTTTAAATATAAATAGACACATACTGTATCACTGTATCACTGTACATGTTGAATCACTTGGTTTACTTAAAGCATGCGGTTTGTCCAAATATTAGAGAGTACTTACTTTCAAAGATATTACGGACTCAAATAATAAAATATGCGATTTCTTAAATATTTAGTTGAATAGAAGATTCTAACTGTTTTTTATTTTACATTTTCTGCATCAAATTTAGATGGGGGTAAACTCTTCCAATAACATTTGATTGCTTTGCTAAATCTTTCCGAATAATTTTGAAAACATTGCTTCGACCTATTTTATTTGATACCCCTGTAATTAATGATACCACTAAATAAACACAATTCATAGTTTGATCAGAGCAAAATTGGAGTATATATACTGTTATCGGGAATAAAATTTGCAAAGCCGGAATTCACCCCTTTTTTTAAGAGGAGATCGGATTATATACGCGAATTAATTCACGAGTGAAAAGAGGATAGGGTGAGCACTGCTCACTGAGCAGTGGGTGACCAGATTCTGGGCCTTTTCTATCTCGGCGCTGCGGAAAGCGAGTGCCACTCTCATCCGCCGCCGCCATTATTTCATCCCCCCTCTCAACGACACCTTTTCCAAGAAGTCCAATGAGTGCAATAATTTACCCCCATGTGTGCTCTCACCGATCCGCTTTCATCCAGCCGATAGACAGCGTTGAATTGCGACCGCAGTCTCAATTCCGACCCCTGTGCGTGCGCGTGAACCCGGCCGTGCGGCTCGAATCAAATCCTCTCTTGCACCCCTCCAGTGTCAGCTGACTTCGGTGCGTTTGGCTGGGAGCTTATAGTACAAGAGGATGAGGAGCGAGTGAGTGCTCTTGGGATTCCGGAGTGTGCTTTGATATGAACGCATACGATGATGCGTTACATCCACCCACAAAACCAACGGGAATGCAATATCCATGATGCGAAGGGGGTTATGAACGTTTGAAGGGCTGACCAGATCACGGGACTAAATGAGATTTTCGTCACCACCCTGCCTAGGCAATTATGAGAACCTCATATCTCTCTCATTTACTGCCCGAGGATCCACTATGAGGAATATCAATCATGAACCATTTGCATGTCGTGCACAAAATATATGTTAGATTGAAATTGCAATTAAATTTAATTGCAAAATATGTGTTACAAAATATATCAATGTACCTATATTGTAATAACTAAAACTTATTATCTATGGAAAATATATACGCTTTAAAGGTAACTTTGGTAAAGGTTTGAAATACTAGTTTATTTCGTAGATTTATGGTTTTTTGGGAATATTCCGCGTCAGGTTATTAAAATGGCCGACGTTTCTTCTCCTATGCCGGAGACCTCATCAGGGCAAAAAAGATCAGGGCCGGAGACCTCATCAGGGCATTTTTTTCCCTGATGAGGTCTCCGGCATAGGAGAAGAAACGTCGGCCAATTTAATAACCTGACGCGGGATATTCCCAAAAAACCATAAATCTACAAACATGGACCACGAAACCTTTAGTAATTTGACTAGTTTATTTCATTTTAATGAATCCTAACTGAATGCAGTGGCGCCTACATGGATAATTCGCTCTTATTTTTTATCTCATCCACCTCCCCCCCTCTTCAAGTCTCATCGTGTCGTCAGAGCACCGAATTCTTGCACGCACACAACATTGGTGCATTAGCCAATCGGTGTAGTCCCGACCGAATTTTCCAATTGTCTCCTATCGCCTTGCTAACGGATGCGCCTGCGTATTTGGCATAATATTTCCAGAAGAGATAAACAATTACGGTAAAAAACATGATGGAACTACTGATGAGACATGAAATTATTTCTTTATAATTTTGATTCTTCACAACAGGAAAGATATACAGATAACGCATAGATAATGTATGATATTGCACACAAAACCTGAAATGTTCATTCTTTATTTGCTTTGGGAATAAGAGTTAATAATAGCTCCTCTTGGAAATATAAGGAAAACATTTGTTTCGCTGAGAGAGGAAGCCAACGGTATCAGATGAATTAAATTTATATAATCAGTGTCATATTTTCGATATCTCATTAAAAAATCTCATTTTCACTTAGTAAAATTGGAATTTTATGGTAATTTTATACAAAATTTTTAAATATATATATTTCTGAGTACTGACCACTTGGATACATTTTTATAATTATCTAGACCTTTTCTGCATAATTGTGAGAAATTGGTATTGTGAATTTGTATGAATAGAATTGTGTATAATATTTAGTAGCAATAGCGACTTTATTCTCACATCACTTTCATTTGAGGTAAATATATTCAATACGTCCATCATTTCCAACAAAGTTCATTAATTCCTTAAAAATATTCAGGCAAATGTATGGTTGGGAAAAGAAAGGATTGACTGCAATTAAAAGATTAACAACGGTTCGTTGACATGAATTGATTGATTGTTCCCACAAGAACATGCTCTGGAGGCCACTTTTCAGCCAAAATCTATGACTTTAGAACGTACCTAATATGGAATCTATCTTGCGAAGGCCGCAAAGCAAAACGAACGATTATTTCAAGCCGCCATAATTAATATTAAATCGTCTTGGGGATGGGAGGCTCCAGAAAAGAGAGCTTGCAGCTTGGATGCCTCACATCCCTCAAGGGCAACCTTCAATCACTGTGACTAGAAGGCGTTCCTTCCTGAGCATCATAAGCCGTTACGGACGCAGAGCGAGCGAGGAGACCCCTGAGGGTAGGATGCGGTGGGGATTGTACACTAGGGTGCCTCGTTTTGCCACTTTTTTTAAGGAGCGAATCGTAATACCCGGCAAAAGTTGCGTACCCGCGTGGGTATTACAGATACGATTTTTTTTCAAAATCGGTTAATATCTTCTGTTCGCCATTTTGTCTTGAAATTTCGAAATTTTCAACAAAAAACGTAAAAAATGTAAATAAAATTAATTTGGTTTTAGCAAGCACTCATTTTTTCCAATGGTGTATAACATTGGTCTTTACTTAATATTTTAGACCAAACACGACAGCTATATTCCTTCTAATTATCGAGAAAACGACCTTTTTTCGTGTCCCCGAAAGCAGTTTTGTGGATAGGCAACCCGCAACACACATTCTCATTTTACGCATTGCATGCGATAAATGACGCGAAATAGAGATGTTTTTCAGTCAAAAACGTGGAAATCATGCCTAAAGTTGTCAAGGGTAGTCACTAGGATGAGTGTATGCTCTTTTATGCCATCGCCGACTATATTGACCAGGGTTAGGTGGAAGAGGGGACTTTCCAGTCTCAACCTCGCCCGAATAAAGGCATTTTATTATTATTATTATTATTATTATTATTTTCGTGTAAGAAGATATCACTGAAGATGGATATTTACATTCAGGATTCTCTATGACGGTTTTATGTCCCTCAAAGGTCAAACTCACCTCCCCTGTGGTCAGAAAAGAGATTTATTTTAGTATGATCTAGCAAATGTAGAGCTCCTCGTTCACCTATTCAGAGAAGCTAGCCATGCTAGCCAGAGCCCATCACGTGGAGGTGGCTGCACCTTGGGCTCCTCTGCCTCCTCTACCCAACCTACCAGCCAACGTTATGCAGATAGGTTAATTTGTTCTGAATCGTCACCGTCCGGAAATATTGTGAAATTTTGAGATTTCGATTGAAACTTCGCAACTTGCCGTGAAATCAAAGTGGACCTGATAATGCTATCCTTGGCGTTATTGCCTCATGCATGGGAAGCCGCTTCGGGGACTAGCTGCACTGTCACTGTGTGGTGGAGATATACCGTGGAGAATGACTATTCTGGCGAAGTATTTTCAGGAAGCGACAGTTTTTCATCGATTTCTTCATTTGATATGTTCCTCACAACTAATAGCACGGTAATAGTAACATCGGTGCTTTCCCATTGAATCATTTCTCCGTAATCCATGGCTTCAAAATTCAAATGGGAAACAATTTTGCATCTGATGCCATAATTTAAATTACCTGCTTCGTGATATATAGCTCTAAGAATTTTAATGTGTCTCCTGTTGGACAGTCAGTCGACGATCACTTATCACTGTTAGAATATTTTATGGGAGTGCAGGAAACACTTTTGTTTGTATTGATGAAGTAACTACTGCTTGGTGCTTCATTGGCAAGTATCTATATCTATGAATGGTCTCACAGACGTGACGATCATCATCGGCGAACGAAGATTGAGTCCTGATTCTTTATTGCATCACTATGTAGACCTTTTATATAAATGTTAATATGTCGAAGACTTTATTGCTAGGTTTCTTAGCCTTAATGTGTAACGTATGAACTGTGTTAGCTGTGGTCAACCAACGGGCTTTATTTAGTTTCTTAGGAATCATAATGACTAGCCCTTCTGGACATATTCCAGATTCAATGGCTTGGGGTATTTTGATTAAGTACTTCAGTTCCTTATTAAGGTTTCAGATTTCTTCTGGGTTGTCGATTGGCAAGTCACAACTTATGAGATGAAATGACACCACTGGGAGCTTCTCATATTCAGGTAGTTTTGAAACTATGTTAGCTGTGTATTAATACGGGCTGTAAAAAGCGCGATCAATGTGGGCGGAGAGAAGTTGAAAAGGTGACTCAATGAACTGCAGATAGCAAATAGACAATTGCATAGGTTTTCCCGACATTTCTTCCAATTTTCGCGGGAAACAACCTTTCCAACCTGCACTGGTATTCGTCCCGTCATAGCCAAGAACTATATTGCTTAACGTTATGTCGCTATATTGCTCTTGAATTATAATTCCCGCTTTTAAAGCTGTGTTAAGTACAATGGGTGTAATGTGTGCTGCAGTCCCCCACTTACGCTATATCTCTGGTGAATTATGGCAGTCTAAGTCAAGTCTAATTTGACTATGGACTTTCTTTCTCTTGGTTTGGGGAATGCCACATCCTTAGCGCACCTCTCGTCACGGTTTTCCTCATCAACTTGAGTATCCTCAAAGTATTCACTTTCATTCCAAAACGAAAACTGTTAATTCAGATGATTTGAGTTCAAGCCTATTATTTATATGATTACGTTTAACCCTTTCTAGCATTTTTTGACGTAGGGATGTCAATAGTTCCAATTTGGATTATTCTTCGACCTCTCTGTTCCACAAGGAACTGGTACTCGAGGATAAAAACAATTTTTTCTTATGACAGAAACAAATGGGAAAGTTGGCACATTCGCAGAAGGCTATATCAAATAATTTCGACGCATCTTTAGTAAAAGACTTTAATAAGCCATCCTATGTTTTCTGAAATACCGTTTTACTCTAAAGGATTAAATTTGCCATATATTTTTCATCAGGTAGCGTGAGATGAGTGGAAGTACTGTGGTTTACGTAACTACTAAAATAGACGCTTTTTTCCAAACGGCACATGCCTTGACAGAAACTTCAATGATATCTTCTTACACGAAAATATGGTCAATATAGTCGTCGATGGCATAAAAGAGCATACACTCATCCTAGTGACTACCCTTGACAACTTTAGGCATGATTTCCACGTTTTTGACTGAAAAACATCTCTATTTCGCGTCATTTATCGCATGCAATGCGTAAAATGAGAATGTGTGTTGCGGGTTGCCTATCCACAAAACTGCTTTCGGGGACACGAAAAAAGGTCGTTTTCTCGATAATTAGAAGGAATATAGCTGTCGTGTTTGGTCTAAAATATTAAGTAAAGACCAATGTTATACACCATTGGAAAAAATGAGTGCTTGCTAAAACCAAATTAATTTTATTTACATTTTTTACGTTTTTTGTTGAAAATTTCGAAATTTCAAGACAAAATGGCGAACAGAAGATATTAACCGATTTTGAAAAAAAATCGTATCTGTAATACCCACGCGGGTACGCAACTTTTGCCGGGTATTACGATTCGCTCCTAAAAAAAAGTGGCAAAACGAGGCACCCTATTGTACACCAACAAGTGAATCAATGCGCCATCGTTTTGAGGACGTCCGCTTCGCGGGTTACTGTAGATTCTTCAGCCACCCTCAGCGCTCATGGTTTATGGTTGTCCTTTAGGGATGTTAGGCATCCAAGCTGCAAGCTCTCTTTTCTCGAGCCTCCCATCCCCAAGACGATTTCGTATTAATTATGCCAGATTGAAATAATGGTTCGTTTTACTTTGTTGCCTTCACAAGGTAGATTCCATGTTACGTTCTCGAGTTAGATTTGGGCCGAAAAGTGGCCTCCTTTTGACCATGGACTTGATCATAATACTTAGATAAATTACCTCTTCGATATGTCGACTCGGACTTGCTAAAATAGGCTCTGAATGTGTAATTAATACGTCATTATTCCAACGTCTCCATTCTCCCGGTGCTACCGCGTAGACTGATGGTTTAAGACAACAGTTTCGCTCGCACTGCTACCAGCGTCTTCAGGTTGAAGAAACTGCTGCCTTAGACCAACAACCGACGCGAGTGCACCGAAAGAATGGATTTATTGGAACCTCGGCACCGCGGGAACCTCCGTAGTCACTAAACCCATTATATTTGTAAATACTATCTCCATGAAATATTTTGGCATGTTATGACTTGTTCATGAATCACTTACAACGCTAACTTTTGGTTTTTCTATTAGGTACTCAGTAATAGTTTTACTTAAATGGCAGCATATTCGCGTCCTTAAGACTCATATAGATTCTAGTATTCGAGAATCCAGACAAGGGAGACGCCAACTATCGGCCGAATTCGAAAGTAGAGCTTCGAGGGAACCATAGGCGGCTAGGCATTTACCGCAGGAAGCCACGTTGATCAAGCATTGGTATTGTTCGGTATTCTCTGATTTCTGTTGTTATTTTGTTGACATGAAGCTACCATTACGTCGTAAGCAATACATTTTATCCATTGATATTGTGTTTGAGACTTTTAAGTTGGTTTTCAATGCTACAATTCGTCACTCAACTGTGACGTTGGTAATATAGAAACCACGTTGCGAAATCATATGCATTGTAGGGTATATTCAGTTTTCTCTGGATAAATTTTCAGTGTTAAGCTTCGATAACTTCGTCAGTAATGTATTTTATGCATTTATATATATGTGTGTGAGGTCTTTTATTGATTTTGATCACTGCAATTCATCATTCCCCTTGACGGTAAACCCCGACGGTGGGAAACCACGTTGAGAAATCTTTGGCATTGCTGGGTTTTCTCTAATTACACTGGACGGCAAAAACAATTTTTTTTGAACCCTGATACCATTCCTAATAATTATTATACAAAATGACCTCCTGAATCCGAACATGACATCCGCTTTCCTCCATCACCCACCATTTTCAGGGGGAAGCCCCCACTCTAATTTTCATGTTTTTCTGTCTCTCACTTTGATATGTCTTGGAGGAATGAAAAGGATTATATTAGAATTTATATTTCTTATTAGGTTTTTTAGAGGTGAAAAGTTCTAAAACATGATAATTAATGGTAAGGTTGTAGATTGGTTTCCGTTAATGATTTCAAAAACCCATTCAAATGATCAACCTTTCCTTTTTTCGCAATTTTTTCACTTATTTTCTTCATTTTTCAGCTCCCATTTTATTTTCCCATACCCCAAATATCCGGCAATGGTAGAAAAATATACATATCAACAGATTATATCAGCAATAATAAAAATATTTAAGTACACGGCATAGAAAAAATAATGAAAATGTGTGCCAACAGATGAGAAGGTACGCTACCATGCTGGCGCCCTCAATACCACACGCGCATCAACAAAGAGAAAAATAACCAGTGTGAAGTGAGGTAGAAGTTTCTCAAGCAAAAACAGCAGTAGGCCTAATATATCAACATGCCGGCATTCAATTTCCCTGAAAATCTCCTCACAAATTTGATGGTTTCTTCATGGACCCATTTCTTTCGTTTATCTGAAACTGCTCCTAAATATTCTATGAAAAGATCCAGGTGTGAATGAAGGAAATGCATTTTTAGTGACACGTTAAACCCCATGGCCTAATACGCTGACAGCAGTTCACACGTTTCTCAGCTCATTCTCACAGCTAACACACGTTTCAGAATCCAAGCCAAGCTCAATTTTATTTATAATTCAGGTGTTTCATGTACGTAGAATCTTTGAAAAGTTTCCTAATCTGGTGACCCACGAGTTCCTTCCCTGGTTTCAGCCTCACTAATTGTAAGACGAGGAAATTAAGTTAAAAATTGAAATTCAGCTCCTGTCTTTTCGATTGCCTACACAAAGTATCTCATCTGTCTTAATTTGATGTGCAATGGCGACAAGTGAATATTTTCCGTCGAAACCAGGGAAACATGAGCAACATTTTTATAACCATGAGTAAACCAGGAGTGCTGAGCATATTAATACCAATATAAGATTGGTATGAAGTACCGCGCGTCTTTACAGAAAAAAACCAAGCCTTTACCTTCCATAAAAAGTTATCACAGTTCTGACTGTCTAGCCCCATAGGAAAAAATTTTTATGCCCTTTTATAAGAGATTGCCATTCATTTACGCGAAACTATGTGCCATATGCTACAGTGGTTTGACCAATTATTTGGTTAAATTACTGTAACAAGTGGTGCAACAAACACTTGGAGCTTAATCCTAGCCCTGACCGCCAACTTGGCAGCCAGAGTAAAATTTATAAGCAGTTTCAAAAATGAAAAGAAGATGTTATTGTTGCGATGTTTAAGTCAATTCAACGCAAACATAGCAGAAGCGATGAGGATGATTTTTACACATGGTAACATAATTACACATTTAATCACGGTAATGATCACAACTCAAGCCCACATACTGACATTCACTTGGAAAAAGCCGGAGTGAAACAACTTCTACTGTAATCCTTGTGCAGGCTTTCGCGGTGTGGTGAGGATACAGAGTGGAGGTTAAATCTGCAGAGGTGAATCTATGCGGTAGTAACCCCGAAAACCTCCACGCTGAACTTCTACTGTTTTGCACAATTTTAACTACTTGGAAAAAAAGGATCATCCTTGTCCAAAACACCGAAAGAGTTGACTCTGCGATTGCTAGAGATACCGAGGGAAGATGACGACAATTTCAATACACACAATTGATTTGAGAGGCTGATACTTTGTGCAACTCCATTCTTAAGGAGAAAGAATACTTTTTAACTGAAATGATAATATAAAATCTTAATCTTATATTTTTCGTGGAATAAGGAAGTATTACTTTTCCTTTTTAGCTGTGAAAGCTAAGAGAATTGCCGTCCAAGGCTGAGCGGGCGAGGTATTGCGAGGGCCAGCGTAGTAAAGTGAACCTTCCGAGGTATTGCTACAAATTTTAATCATTGTTGATATGCTATGCTGCAAAATATCTTATTATTACTGCTGTTTCTTGTTTTTATATATATATATATATATATATATTTTTATCATTCGGTGGAGGAAGACGTGAAATGGGAGCTGGAAATCTTTAAAAATACGTGAAAATTTGCGAAAAAATGGCAAAACTGATAATTCTTAATGCGTTTTTACACAATTTACGGAGACTTATTCCACCCAAATCTACCTCCTTACCATATATAAATGACCGAAAAGTGATGAAAATCGGAGGGGGGGGGGAGCTTTCCCGAAAATGGTGGGCGATGGGGAAAAACGGAGTTCATATTCGGATTTAGGAGGTCATTTTACAGAAGAAGCAGCAGGAATGGTGTCAGGGCCGATAATCATGCCGTCCAGTGTTATTTTGTTAGTATTGTGGTAACGTTGTGAGTAATATATGTTATGCATTACCAATAGCCAATACTTTCAATTCACCGCCTTGCTGGCTAAGGCAACCAACGGAAATTAACAAGTCCCGCATTTAAAATACACTCTCCTTCCGTGGCACAGCCGCTATTCGTTGTTGCCCCTAGGTATCTGTATACCTCTTCATAACCAAGAAAAATCTTCTTCGACATACTTCAATTGATACAGCGGGATGCCTCGACGATACTTCCTACCACAGAGTTGTGCTCCTACTACGCCTATGCTATTGTCCGTACACTAACCTCGCTGCGTCGGCCATATTGTCAGCGCCTGCAGCGCCGCCATCGGTGATTTGAGTCTCGAATAACTTCTCTTGCCATTGTCATGAAGGCTTGGGCTGTTTCCGGCGAACGAGCGCGTATCCGATTAAGGCTAAGATGAATGCTGCATGTATCGTGTGGAATCACTCCGTACCACACACCCTGGTTGCACGGTACTTCGGAAACGTAGATGCAGATGACCTCCACCCCTCTCCTTTCTCTGTAATCCTCCCCCGACCACCTCTCTTCAACACTTTAACCCTTAGCTTGCTCACGCACTGCCGGGAGTCCTCAAATCCTCAACCCCAGCTTAATCTCCTTCCACTCCTCCAATATCCCTTTGCATCCTTCCCTTCTATTCCACTTTTAACCTTCTCCCAAACTCTCCCCCGTACGGAAGTCGGAGGAATTAGAATGAAAACAATGTATTCATGATGTACTCTCTGAAAAAAATATCAGCGATCATTTGAGAGGCTTAAACATTTCCCCTAAACCTTTCCCTCGCTTCCTCTTTTGAAAATAAAGGATTATATTTTCACAGCACCTATATAGAGTGAATACTAACACCCTCTTCCTAGTCCTTTACAATGTTGAGTACTGGTCAATTCTGACTCGGTATGAGTCTATTAGTCTACACATCTAATAATGAATGATATTTTTTGCGCCCTGTAATGGTAAAGGAAATTAAGTTCTTGAACTAAAAAAAAACTGATGGTAAGGAGTGTTATCTCAAAAAAATATTCTCTCAGTTAAGCTATTATTTGGCTGCATAGTTTAAAACTTGATCTAATTAATATACGTTATTTTATTAAATATTGGGCTTAATAGAAGTTTTTGCTGTGCGCGGATCACGTCACTATCCAGTATCACGACCGATAATGCCAGCAAAGGGAAGGAAACACACCACACAGGTCATATTGAGTGTGAGCGCACAAATAAATTTTGCTCCTTAAAAGCATTATTTAGCTGCAATTTTTCACAATTTTATCTTCCACAAAGACATTTTCGTTAAATATTCGGCTGTTTTTGTACAGTTTCGATCACTTCACAACCCAGTATCACGGCTTAAAATGTCTACGGAGGCACAGGAACCTAGTGCGAGGTTCGTTTTATTGTCGGTGTTTGTTTATCCCCCTCTGCTAATGGCGGTAAAAATGTTCTCCACCCCTCCCTTTAACTCTCACATCCCATCACCACTCAGGGCACACGCATCCCCTGGACCCATCAACATCCCCAACTACTTACCTTCGGCCTTACAACCCTATACCCTCACCCCACACGAGCGGTATCAAAACGTTTCCCTCTCCTCCTCTTTCCTTCCCCTCTCCCTCCTCAACACTATCGTCATACAAGACTTTCCCATATTCTTTCTCCGCCCACGCACTAATTGACCCAGCTCGAACAGCCCCTCGGCCAAGGGTAGGGGGGACGCAGCCTTTATTCAAGCTTTCTTTCGGCTTTAAACCCTCCCTCTTTGCTATCCCTATCCTGCTCTAGCGAGAGTGGCGCCATTGACTCCTCAATTTCGTGGCCGTAACTCCTCAACTCGCGGTGTAATTATACATCGAAATGAGGAAGAAGTAAAGTGAGCAGAGAAAAGGGCATAGGAGAAGGTCTCATCTTTCTTTACTTTTTCCCATACTGCTATTCGTAGTGCCCTGAGTTAGGACAACAAGGTGCGCCATGAGCAACTGAATGGCTGAGTTAAATGCTTGTGGGAAGGCTACCAAAAAGTGAAGCACATATCGGTGGTTACAGTGGAATTCTTCACTGCTCACTACCGAAGTTTTTGTCGTGTGAGAATCGCGGATTTGCGGAAAGGCGACCGTAACTTCATCGTCGCAGTCCAAAACTGACACTGTACCAAATTAAGACAAGCATCAATTTTAAGACAAGCGAAATACGGATGTCCTTACCTGTGCATTTCGAAGGACCCGGGTGAATTGGTGAAGGCAAACAGTGTGCAAAAAGACGCTGGGAAGAACTTTCTCATTCACTACTCACTCTCTTTCTTTCAGCTGATCGTGATCAGTGCACCCCTGGTGACCGTATATTTCGACAGGTGGAATTCGATTCTGTTGTCGAAAATAAGAGAGTAGCAGGGAGGCAGACGGTGGAGAATAACGTTGGGTTCGCCTATTTCTGCTTCCCCTCTTCATTTCTCACAGTTTCCTCTCTTACCCCCCTGCCTCTCATGCCCCCTCCGTTTCGACTAATCCACTTTCCCAACCCATTTCCATCCCCACCTGCCCCGCCCTCTGTTGCTGCCCCTCGCAAACCCTCCCCTCATTTCGGACTACGAGGATTACCCCATCCTCCTCATATCCATTCCAATCTTCAGTCTCGTTCCCTTTACTACTGTCGATTCTCTTCTTCTGTTGCCTCTATTCCCCATTCACGGTCTCGTAAGCGAGCTAACGAATCCATGGCTCATGTAGCTGGTTCTATATGATACTGCAGACCTCATCATCTTATGATTAGATTTGATTAACTTTGGAAGGATAATAGAGACTATTAGTCTAGTCACTGAAGTTTTCCATTTCCGAATTCTTCAAAACTGAACCAATTGACTTGAAATTTCATGAATTGTTTTAGAATGAGCCAAAAATCATAAGTGATATAGCGCCGATTGACGCTTTCATCCTGGGGGTGGTTTCCACAAATTCTCATGGGGTGTAAATTTTGTGATTCTAAGCAACCTATTCACATTGACCTTTATAAGCTTTCATTTGAAAGTTCTATCCAAGCTCTATATAAATGTCGGGGTCCTTATACCCGTGAAATCAATTATTTGTGTGTTAATTTACCCTAAATGCATCAATTCGAGGGAACGAATCAATTGCTCATGTTATTGATCCAACTCGAAACCTTAAATTCCACGATTTTGTGAACAGACCTAACCAATAGATATCAATATAACAACATAGAATAAATTAAGCTGTAGCCGGAGTCGACGGAAAAAATTATAAGATAAAAACAACAAATTTTTAATCACGCTATTTTTTTAAGCAATAGGGATTTTTCATTCATTCTAGAAAACAAAATTCCCTCCGCTACCTGCTCAAACTTTTATTAAAAACGTAATATTCACACGATACACGACCTATCATGAGTATATTTACAAGTGTTTTTACGAGTATGTTTACGTTATAGATCATGAGGTTTTTTCAGTCATGAATTCAAATGCTCATCCTTATGAAAGAGATTACAAGATGAATGGATCGATTCAATCGCTTAAAATCTGTATGATTGCAGAAGCATACATTGTGCATCTATGTAGGCCTTGAAACATAGCAAACATTGCGTTAAATAATAAAATAGGTGCCGTCAGCAACTTAATCTCTGTCACGTGCATTCGTTAAGTCATGATTTTCTCCCATCAAACCGCAGTTAGAATTTCTGACCCTGGATGCATTTAATATCTACATTCTTACTATTAACTCAGTCATAGATATGAAGACATTTCCTTAGGTTGGGCATCTCTACCGGACTTACCTTAAGTAGTAAAATATTTTGTTGATGGTGGGAATTAGAGATAATATTTTTCAAATTGACATATTTAACTCACGTTGGAGGTGGACAAATGACGTGGAAACAAATCGACGCTTCATGGAAAAAATCTCATTTCGGAAAACTCGTTTTAACCCATCCGCCCTTCATCCTTCATCCCCAGTTCCATTTTGGATTCGAATCGAAGGAGGTGGCACCAGCGATGGCAAACCTTTTTAATATATCAATCCGCGATATAACTCGATCTCGAAATCCCTCCTTCGCTTCCGAAGGCATTTGTCTCCCCCGCAATGAAGAAGACATCCGAACCCTTAACGCATCGGCCTCCTCCTCTTCAGCTTTTCTTTCCCCCCCCTCTTCATCGCCTTACGCCCTCTGCCAACCCCTGCCACACACCCTTTCCCTGCCTCCACACCTCTTGCCATTCATCCCGCGTCTCCTTCTCTCGCCGCCCCCTTCATTTCGAGTCCTCCCCTTTTACCTTTTTACACCCGATACCCTTCTTCTCCCCTCCTCCAAACCAACTCCCCTCTCATTTCCTCCCAAGACTCACTCACCGCGCAGTGCCTGTCCCTCGCCCCTTGTCTCTCTTCCAATGCCATCCAGCGCTCTTCGGCTACTACAATCCTCTTCCTCTTCGTTCCTTGATTACTCCCTTGCATTACTTTGGCATCCTACCAACAGCATGTCTGGCCGAACCTTAATGGAGGCGAGTGTAGAGAGGGGGCAAAGGAGGAGACGGCTGCAAACTGACGCGCCCTCTGACCCACGGCTGCAACGAGAGGAGGAATTAAAAGTGCGGTGGAAGAAAAGGTAGGGATGAGAATGGGTGGAGTTGGAAGGATTGATTAAAACACAAAGAGAGGAGAAGAAAGGTAAGATGAGGTTGGTGGGTTACCTGAAGGATTCGTGTGGAATGCTAAAATAAAGTGGTATCAATGTACGTGGAGAGTATTCGCAATGCATGCAAACATATATTTTTGGGCCCAGGGTGTAATGACGAAGGGAACACCACCGCTGCATAACTTAAAATTCGTCTTTCCAAGGTGTGTGTCCAAAGAGATACGATTTGAGATGCTGTAATATCGAATAACCTTTTGGAAGTGGTTAGAACACTACGCCTCATCGTTATTATTTCATTTTTGCAATACTAAAGGCACCAAACCAATGAATAGCACATCAATTTTCTATATTTTACTCTATTACACTTACACTCAAGTGAATATATTAGGGCGGAGCATACGAAATTGGTTTATAATTAATTTACTATGGATTTTCCCCAAGTCCACTCGGCAACGATTGAATTTAGCCAGCCAAACCGATGTTCGGCATTGCTATTCTGCCGCTGCAACTCATCTTGCATTGAAATATCTCAAAGAAAACGAACATTTCATGGAGAATGAACTTTTTACTCTTATTACTCATTACCTCAACGACTGCTTCAAATTGAGTGTTCGTTGCGATATGAGAGAGTTGAGTTTACCTCGAACTATGCCACAAGAGTGTACATTTCCCAAAGCCTAGGTAGATAGGCCGTTCCCTTCTTGGTGTCCCCATATCACTTCGTGCATTTTTTCTACTTGGGCCTCCGAACGCTGTATTCGATATTTAAACGCAGAACCTTTACATTACGAGGCAAGCGTTATATCTACTGAGACCCTAAACTCCCTACCGCCATGGGTAGGACTGACAATGATCGCGATCTCTATCCAAGAAATTTATCAGCAAAAGTCTGGGTTAACTCCACTACCTGTTTCTCTTAGGTAGTTATCATAGGTTATTGCCTATATTTTTCTCATCGCAAAGCGTGAGTTTATATTTTAAGTTAAATGTAATACATAACCATTTTTTAGCATGTTAAATGATTTTCATTGTCTTTCCTAAATCTTCAAGCTTCAATCAAGTTCGCGAGAATAATAAAAGGAACTCCAAAAGCATTCGTGTGCATGATATTCACACTAGAATTTTATGCAATAATTCAATTCATCCATTCGTTAAATGGCAGTGTTGTCCCACTTTTCGTAGGTTTTTTACCTTGCTATTTGTTTTGAAAATAAAATTTGGAAGATGATACTTGAATGGTATAGTTTATACTTCAAATGGTCAATCGGATACTGATTGTCAGCCATTGGCGGATGAGGTTGGCAGCACTTGAAATAATTATCCAGCAATAGCTTCGTGTTAAGTTGGTGGCGCAAGCAAATAATGTGCTTGATTCTGCGTTAGCTACCATGAATATTGAGATGTCCGTGCATAAATTTTTGAATTAATTAAAATAGTAAATATAAATGGTGCACAGAAAATCTCGGAAATCGGTGATTCTCGACAATTAACAACCCTTATAAAACTATGGATCATCACGATAGAAACCTTAAGTCTCATAAACAATGAAAAATCTGTGCAAAAAATTATTTTACAATGCAATTTGCCGCAATGTAGCCAATTTAGTTCATAATTTAACTTTAAAATAGGAAATTCACTTGCTTGTGAAAAACATCCTTTTTCACCGTGACATAATTCCTGTTATTAGTCTAAGTCCTTGCGCTGACCCAGATAAAGCAATGAGAGAAATCACTACTTTCACCCTACCATATTGTAAATTTTTACTTCCATCAATAAAAAAGGGTGGTGGAAATTCCTCCAGAAATTTTCGCTTTTTGAATGAGTTGTATTAGCATATTGAGGGTCTTCTAGATCATGGATTAATTTCCAGGAATCACGAATATCTGCCATTATGAGTCACCTATGTCGATTACTTTATCACTAGATGCACGGCTACCGTAAGAATAGGAATGGATTAATCCTAGGTGACATAAGTAGATGGCAGAATTTTTCATCGAGCCAGCCAACTTCCATTAGCTGGCCGAGGATTCTATAGCCCCTCGGAGACCACGACGATTTGAATGCATTCCACGCTTTCACACCGCTTCCCTTCCAACATTTCCTCACCAGAACCTCCCATCCCTCCTCCTCCCCCGGCCGAAGTTTCTTGGAATCAACCCAACCGAGTCCCCTGCTCTCTGGGACGCACCAAACTCAGTAACCAGATTCCTCCCCTAAACTGTGAGTGGTCAGAATTCAACTGATGATACCAATGAGGCTCAGGGATACTGCGGGAGCCGGGCAGAGTTTAAACCCTGGTTCTTCGGAATCTCTTTCAAAGTAAATAAAATCAACTGATTTGGGCGTTACTTGGTGGAACGATGAAATGTTCATGGTGGAACAAAACACAGTACTATTCCACAAACTTTTATTTTAACAGTCTACTAGTTTCGACGTTTACACCGTCATTATCAAGTCTTGATAATTTGTTTTGTTTGTGGAATAGTACTGTGTTTTGTTTCACCATGAGAGCGGCCACACGAAACAGGAGGCGATACTACCGAACCACGGTTTAAGGGCATCGGTGAAGGAAAAATTATTTCTATCATGGAAAATAACCTGGTTTTGTACCTAAGATATTTTAATGTTGTTTATGAGCAATAAATATATAAATAAATAAAATATTCACCAGATGTTTACTAGGCCATAAGGAGTTGTGCCATTTTTACCTTAGCGATTGTTGCAATTAACCATCGTTTCGTTATGCAAATTCATCCTGGGCCAGATTCCTAAAATTTAACCCACTAACCATATAAAGGGGTTGACACGACCGTATTCTTTGCTATTTTTAATAGATATTTGGGTGTGTAGCTGTAAATTAAATTAAACGGATAAAAGTTTATAACCACGGCAGTACTGAAGGATGAAGGCCAAGGCATTGTAATTCTCCGCTGAAAAAATTGAGAAAATTAATTTTCTTTGCTGTAAGACTAAGTATATGTTTTCGCCCAATGAATCTCAGTGTCGAAGGCTTACGATTTTGCACCATACGAATGGTTAGAGGACATAACGTTATATCAATGATGTTCCTGACTTAAATATTGCATGTTGGAATCCATAATTTAGAGAGGGAAAACGGTTGGGTGTCGTGTTTCGGTGTTTTTCATGAAGAATCTGTGTTTTCTCTCAATAGGGAAGTGCACTAGTGTTTCAAATGCACCAAACACATTTTTTAAATTAGAGTTCAGAATAACATAATGTCGTAAAACCACAGTTTAAATCCTAATAGTGAATACTTGATTCGAGATGACCGTCTGAAATATGGAAAAATTCAAAGGCCGCGAAAACGGGTGTCCATGTTGAATATTGGCCGTGACGTCACAAGGCAGAAGCAGAAGGCAGCTTCTACACCGTTTAGTTCTACCACTATTATTGCATAGAAAAATTACAGAATTTGAGGGTATCCGTTTTTTGGTGTCATAAAATATATTCAGATTATATATGTGGCTGCTTCTCTTTTGAGTAAACGACTTCATCATTGCGTAATATATTAATATTCATTTACGTGTCAACTTCAAGTTTGGAAAGAGTATACTCTAGTAGTGCTATTCGTACTATAGTATACTATAGTACGAATAGCACATTGAATCTTTAATAAATGCATGATGGCATTTATTTTTCGCTGGGTATATTTTGGCACAATGCCGTTTATCATGCCAAACCTTTTTTTGTAAGAACCGAGTCAAACTAATAAACCTATTTCAGACGTTTGCTGCAAGACTTATTCGTTGCGCATGTATTCACGCCGGCCGGAACGTTCGCCCCTCGCTACTAGAATCATGGGATGTTAGCCTTATTTCCGAGCTGGCTGGTTGTTGCAATGGTTCGCTGTCCAGGATGGGTTAAAGAAAAGATAATCTTGGTTGGGAGAAGGAAAATTCCAACGATTTATAAATGGTATACCAAACTTTGATGTATTTATGGTCACTGAATTTTTGAATAAGGAGGACAGGTTCAACGCTCCACAGAAATGCGAGACGTTAAGGCTAACAAGGGGAGACCGCGTACCTCTGCATCTTTTTCAATTAAGGCGTTAGTTAGGCTGTAATTAATTAATTTTCATGCGTTACTTTGTACAAGTTATATATATAAATTCAAAATATCGTCTTTTTCCCATTGGATGGGTTGGGGTAGTGGTAGAGTGCACGAGTCAATGGAAAGACGATAACCGAAGGACCGTGGTTCAAGTCTACGTAATGGCATTATTTTTTGTTGCATTCATTGTGATCATACGGCGTCTAGTTTATCATTAATTATAATTGCAGCAATCATTGACATGAGACAATTTTTTTATCGTCATTATGGCGTTTAGGTATTTTAGCAGTGTCATTACAAACGCCGAGATACGATGACTACAAGGGTTGGTGTGCGCTAAAATGTTAATTTTTTCTTTGCTTATACTGACCAACTTCCACATTAAAAATGAAAACCACTCTTGCAAGAGCACATACCATTAAAGGCTCGCGGCAAGCAACAATATGCGTACAGGCACAATTAATAAGAACACAAAGCGAATATAAAATGCCATATATCTCGAACACTAGTAATTCACATTACTCCAAAGGGAGTTAAATACTTACTCAGTACATACCTCAGTACCTTGTACTCAGTACCTACCAGTTTACCTCAGTAGCAGTGCTAAAAGAACCATTCTGAAATATAATTTCAACTAACAAATAGGATGAAATAAAAGTTGATAACCCTGGACCGGGCGCGCTGGCGTATAAAATACGTCAATCTTTGAAAACCAAGGATTTCGACATTGTACGTACATTCTGGGCTATAATGGTCTCGTGTATTCTTACAATGTACTTTGACTGCCTATATTGCGAGTTTTCAAAGTTCGAGGTATTGTAGCTAATTTTTTAGACCAGCAAGATGAACCCGTCACCAGTGGAGTACAAATTACGCCGCGCGACCTGCCGTGTACCTTAATATCTGTATCACCTATAAATGTACTAATTTCAACAAATAAAGATTAACTTTAACAAAAATCGTTTGTTATCATATATGCACATATCATGGGCAAAGTACGCATTTTTCCCGGTCGTGTAAAAAAACAGTCGCGCCATAATTCTTTAACCAAACTACTTTCAGTTTATAAATTACGTAGATCTACGCGGAAGATGCTATATTTTGACTCAACACACTTTCTGATGTGACTGAGGTACTTATTAAGTAAATTATTATAATATAAATATCAATTTGATCTTACAATACCTTCAAATGATCTTCAAAACAGAATATCATCGATAGGTAAGAGTCAGGAGCAGCCTTGAACCATTTATTCCGTATAGCTTGTGCTTAAGGCACGGGAATGAATATCTTCTCCAGGCTTTTGTTTCGACGTCGAGATGAAATTTGGAACAAAAAATCATTTATAATTCTATTTTGAATTCATGTTTTCGGTACTAGGCGACATTTTTAGGAAGCAAACTCCACCGATTCCCGGAAACTCTCGCCGCGCTAAAGAAGGCGACGGAATACAGCGATACTCCACTGGTGACTACTGCCTTGTGACGTCACATCTCAATCAAGATGGAGGCACTGTGTTTCAGCGCAACATGAAATTTTCCGACTTTCAAAACGTTTTAAAGTGCATACCCCAGATGCAGAAAATAAAAGTGACTATACTAATGTTTCTTTTTTAGGCTAAACTTTCAAATTCAGCAATAAAAAAAAATTAGTGCACTTCCCTATTAAATCCTTATTTATTTTTAAATAGGTAATAATATTAAGTTCATTACCAAGAGGGTATTCAGATAACGAGCTAAAATTAATCTGGACGCAATTCTATCCAATTTAACAGCTTAAGCTCCTCGTTGTTAATCCTGCTATCCAACAGGATGTGAAATACGGCGAGAGAGAGAGGTGATTTCCTGCGAAGTAAAACATTCGCCTATCTGTCACTCACATTGAGAGCCAACTCCGCTTCTCCTCTCCCGATTGGATTAACGTGAATGTAGTCTTTCACTCTGGTAGAGTAGCAGAGAGGAGAATATCGGGACAGATGGAGGGAGGGAGATTAAAGACAGCCACTATTCTTCCTCTCGCACATTCCACGCGAAGCTGCCCTATTATTCATCCCCTCCCACCTCCTTAAATCTCGTCAAATGGTTTTTAAACCCTTCCGAGCCCCACGATAAGGATGAGATAGGGCGAAGGGCGAGGGGAGGAGCGTAATGGAGAGAGAGTGAGAGAATGAGGTCATTAAAGGGTGAGTTAATGACTCGCTAGAAAGTATGCGTACCCTCCTCGCAGTAACTTAAAAACAGGGGGTGCGCGCACTTTTAGGAGAAGATGAGAAGCCAAGTTTCGCCGGGATTCCCGCGAATAAAGCATTTGAGAGAGAGAGTGAGAGATACAGAGAGAGATAGAGGCATTCGGAGGGAGTTCGACTCACTGCTTGTTCTCCCGCACACCACCATCCGCGTAATCCATAGACCACTCCTACCCACGGCCTGCAGTGTGCAGTCCATACATAGAAGTTTATGGAACTGCCTAATTATTAGTGTTTTATATTTGCGGTTGTTAAATCAGGTTAATTGGAACACATTGGAGCCAATTAATAATGCCTTCAGCCCCATTTAGCTGAAAAATAACCGCAGATATGCTTACATGGATTTTGAAATTTTAATAATAAGCAAATGTGAGAGCTTAAATGCTTTACTATCCTATAATTTGTAAGTAAAACGGAAAATTTTGAGAAAATACTGAGATAATAAATATTTCCCGGAAATTCTTAGAGTAGGATGAAAACTATAAATATTTCACGAAGCTTTCAAGTTTGTTCATAGCATAAGCAGCTGTAAGAGAAATAGTAAAAATATGTGCTCTAAATTGGTGCCTATATTGTGCTCTATATTGGTAATTGGAAAAATGTACAAAATGGTTATTTGGTGCCTAAAATATTACTTGTTTCTCGGTACAGTAGAGGGCAAATACCACACATACGTGGCCCGTTTAATACGGCTTTTCGCCCAAAATTACCTGACAAAAGTTAATGCCACAAATTAGTTTTATTTTGATTTTTCATGGAAATTAAGATGACGTTACAGGCATCTAGTGACCCCCTATAACGGTAATACAGTATGATAAAACGACTTTCTTCATTCTGGAAGACTATTCATTTGCCGATTAAGTCGGTGCAGCATTTTGTCAGGACTAAAAATGAATCGAAGCAGTATTTAAAAACTATTTTTGTGGAGGTTTCCATTTGAGAAGGGGAACATTTCGGAGAGGGTCTTATGACGAAAGTTCATTGAAAGTTACACTCTCAAATTTCTGAGGTATACGAACGGTTAGACCTACCGTGCTAAAAAAAAAGTCTTCGGAAACTAATGCAAACGCGAGATTTGCAATCGTTCTGCAATTACAGGCCCATTACTAAGTGACAGAGTCAAGAAAACCCCTTACGGATAGTTAAATATTAATGACTAACACTCTTAATTTACTTTGTGGTATTCCATTATAAGTTTTCCTAGATATCACACAATTACTTATACCACTTATTTAACCCGGGTCGCGCTCTGTAAAAATAAGTGGTATAAGTAATTGTGTGATATCCAGGAAAACTTAAATATTAATGGTTCTTCTTTTTAAAGTAAGGTGAAACCATGGGTAAGATTGAATTAGAGGTCGTTTAATTTTAGTTTAATCATTTAGTCACCAACAAAAGTAAGGAACATGTTTTAATTTGAATTTTAAGGTGAAATTTAGGATAAGACGAAAAAATTGCAGCACCGATAACATTTTTTTTAAATCTTGTTATCGAAATTTGGACATTTGCAATAATAAAATGGATATTTGGTGACAAAAAAATCTATTCAGAGATTTTATAGTTTAAGGAAAACTACCATTAAGGGGAAATAGTCCGGAAAGGAGAGATTTGATGAGAAATAAGTGATTGGAGTGCTAATGACTAATATTATCAAGACTTCTCAGTCAGAAAGTATTCCTCAAGGATTGCGTATTTAATTCGTGCACTTGAATATGGCTCATATGCGAGACCAGGATCGCAGAAAAAAATCAGAGTTTAATGAAGGGAAAAGTGAAATATTTAAACGACAAAAGAGTGATACGCCGCTGGCGAGAAGAAATAATTGCAGTGACTACATGCGACGTAAATACTGAAGAGAGAAAGGAATGTGAGGAGAACTTTAACGATACGCTTGTACTCCAATTATTTTTAAAATTTGAATCGAAAACATGCACAAGAATTGAAAAAAAATAACAATAGCTTCCGAAAGAGAAAGTATATCATTGGAGAGTGAAAGGGAAAAAATCGTAAAAAATATTAAAATAAAATGAAAATATAAAAAAACGGTTTGCGGAAGAAATTGAACGACCCAAGGCAACAAAAGATACCGGAAAACATAAAATCACTCGTAATCCGACTGCAAACTTTATTAATATGTATTCAGGTTCATAGATGTCAGTGTTTGCAGTATTACTTTCTCCTGCTAATTTAATTAAATATTTTGTGATAATGTCCTTAGTTTTTTAACTATAGATCAATTTTTGAAGACAAAACATCATTTTCTCAAGTCAATAGAAGAGAAGTACCTATTTTTTAAAGTTAAAATCCTCTCTTATTTTAATCTTAGCTCTCTGGTGCGGCATTAAGTTTTTTTTAGCAGTTGTAACGTAAAATTTATAATTTCAGCCATGTAGAAATGCATTGTGCATAACGGGATCCGACACTTCACATTATTTTTAATCATATTTTGGTGTGTTTAATCCTGAATGCTCATATATGCCAGCAAATTTTTCACAATAGAGCAATGAGAAATTAATGGGAAATATCTAAATTACGGTGATAAGGTGAAGTGAGGTACTTTACCATTTACGCTAAAGGAATAATGTTTCGTTAGTCCAGTTGCAATTCTATTTTTCCTAGCACATTACAAAGCTCTATCTACTCCAATTCTCAAATGATGCCACTTCAAAGCATTTATATTGATTGATGACACTCATAAGGGTAATTACATCGGATAAATACAAGTTTTACTACGAAAAACTTTGCCTGGTAGACATCAACTTGGAAAGAAGACTATGATTAAAAATCTCAAAGGTATTAAATAATAGTATCTACCCCTTAGTCATTAAAACATCAAAAAATATATACGTGGTCATCATTATTTTAATATCTTCCAATCGGTCATTTGTTTATAGCATTTATTTCCAGTGGTTTGTGGCAAATAATTTCTCGGAATAATAAACTCTCCTTCTCAAATGGAAACGCCATGAATGTGTCCAGTGAGCTCTCATTGCGTTTTGTTGTCTATCGAAAAGTATTTCCAAACAAAAATCGGTTTATATAGATTTTTTAAACCGTTAATTCCTCTTCATATCATTTCAGTGCAATTCAAGTTTCCCTCGAAATACTTAATTTAAGCATCATAACGGTACTCTACGAAAAAAAATTTAACAGGCCAGTCGCTACATGCCTAATTTAATATACTCTAGTTGTGCTTTCCGTCAGATAAAAGGAATTATTTGATACATTTTTTGGCTCCAATTAATCTTTAAATATTAACCACTCAAAATTAAACCTTCCTCGCCTGATGAGGAACTTTGAGAACTTAATAAGCATACCTTCTCCCTTTAGAAATCGCTTTCCTCTGCCATGCAGACAATACAGTTTATGGCGAATAGATTAAAGATCCAGGAGGCGATGAAACTGCGGAGTTATTGACGCGTTGGAGGGAAGTGGAAAGAGAGTTAAACGAGAGAGGGAAGAATAAAGTGGCTGCGGGTAGAGGTGGGGGAGGGGAGGAGAAAGAGTAAGGGTGAACTTGATCGTGGGAAGGCGGCTGAAGTGGAGTGAAAGAAGCGCCCTCGATACACCTCCAAATCCTCCATCCCGTATAATTTCACAACCCCTTTTTTCCACCAACCCTTCCACAAATCCCACCCCTCCCACCCTTTCTCCATGCGTCCTTCAAGCAATCCACCCCAAAACTTCGGCCCCCCTCTCCCACCTCGTCCCGTTTCTAATCCACGAGGCGTTAAGTCTCCTGCCTCCTTTTCATTATCCTCCTCTATCCCTCTGATGCTATCTCTGCATCGCAGTTATCCCGCAATGCCTCCTCCTTTCCACCGATAACCTCTCCTTCGCAACTTCCTCCTCCCTCCAGGACCATACAGCAGCCAAAGATACATCCTCTCCCTCCCTTTCGCTAAAAATCGGCCTCATCACTTGAAATACTGGGCAGCTTACCATGGCATGTCAAGGCTAAGACGGACGAATCACGAGTGGTGCTGTTTGCAAGCAATAGAAGTGGTTATGGTATCCAGTCTTTATCTGAGTCGTGCATATAAGAAAAATGAGGTTTTTTTACCACATTTATACCCCATTTTGTCTCCCAAAGAGGGGATGATCCCAAGTCTCCCAAGGAGGGCTTACTCGCTACAAAACACAAATACAATGTCTAATAAACTCAGAAAATAATTCATATAAACATTAAAATAGGTTTCACGTGAATTCAAAATAGTTTCCATTGAATATTATTACCCTTAGGGTTGTTGATAACAAAAAATAATAAATTTTATAACCTAGGTGCCGAGAGGAAAGCATATTAGATCAATCATTGAATGAAATTTATTAAGGCCGAATTCCGCCAAGACAAGGTAGTGATGACTCAACATCTATCATGAAAACAAGAAGACACTCGTTTCTCCGTAAGAAATTTAAATAAATATAACAGAGTTTTTAATTGATAATGATGAAGAATAGTATTCATTTACATTGTTTTTTTTATCTATAACTCTGAATGTTAAATAAAATGGGCCAATAGCTGCAAGTGTATATTTCAACCACAATTGAGCCGAGCTTAATCATTTGGAAAATTTTGATGGTGCGGTATATATATATATCTGGTGGTCCCCTGGATAGTATTGGCTCTCGCGAAATTACTTGCTTTCCAACCGTGTCCGCTTGGATATGAACCGCGGTGTACCCGATCAATAGTAGGTCGTTCGACTAAAAAAGCTACCTCGTGGCGGCCGTCTGTAGACCGGGAAGCGTGACCCTCGACTCGGGTCAGATAGAGACCGTAGAGGGCTTTTCAAATTCTAATCTGCCTGCGTATGCGCAATTAATTACGGCACATAATTAATAAATGGCTCAGAATGTCATAAATTTATTGGCATAAAACTGATGATGTCTTTCATATTTTGTGATTATATTCACGTTTTAAACTTTAAGTTTCTTTAATATACGCTGAAAAAAGTGGGTGTACACTTATGTGCTCATATTGAGTATGTTGTCAATAGATTGATAGTTCATTCATTTTTTGCTTATGGATTAAATGAATGGAAAATTCATTCAAATACACATTGATCTAATTAATGTGCATGGCTTTGTCAATTGTTAAAGTCAGCATTGAGTATATCTAATGTAAACCTAAGTCCATAAAAAAATTTTCTCGTTTTAACAAAGCCTTAAATCTATCTAATTTGACAGTAAACACCAGACATGCTAGAATGTGTCAAAAAATAGAGACTGAAAGGAGAGAACATTGGCTTTTATCTTAATCAAACTAATTACCGTGTCAATACGAAATTTAATTTCGCAAATTGAATAAGGTTAATTAATTTAATTGCTTGTGAAACGTTTTCATGGGAAGCATTATCCAGTACCTATGTGATGGCAGTGGAATCTCGAATTCATCTGTGAGTGGGAGGTAATTAGCCTAAGGCGGCAGCATCCGTCGATGTGAGCGAGGCCTCGAATCATTTGCGTGTCCAATATCAGTCTGGAGGAAGATTGGCGGAAAATCGATCTTACATGTGGCCGCAGTGCTGACCATTCCTGTAACCTCGACATGACGGCTCGAGAATCAAACCACAGACCTTCGGCTTTCCGCTTAAATAAACCGCTTCCAAGTGCGGTGTTAACATTGGAATGGTTTCCATCTTTCATGAATGGCTTCTTAAAACCCCATATGTAGTACCGTAAACTTCGATGCAATTCCCTGAATAGCGTATTGGTCTTCACGACATTTCCCGCAAAGCCAAGGGTCTGTGATACAATTCCCGGTCCTTGGGAATTTTTTCTCATGGCAATCAATGTGAATTTCACCGTCGTTCACGCTGCGGGCTTGAAATAAAGCAAAAGACGATTTTGGTCTCTACTATTTCCTCGAGAGAGTTGGAGCATAACTTATGTCTTCATTAAGTATTTTATCTTGCTAGTTAAAATATCAAAATTACTTGTTGAGCGAAGCAAAGTATTCATTGTTCGAAGTTGTCTCTCTCTCTTTCACCAGCCGTTATCACAAATATGGCTTATTTCCAGATTGGGAATTTCAAAAAATTCCATTATCAAATATTGATGGGAGGAACAGGTAAATAATTTAATAAAATTGTTTTCAAAAGCTTTTCACGTTTAAGTATCCAATACTCGCTGCTGAATCCTTATTCACTAGCTATTAGGGCCTCTAAGGCCTCTTTCTAGCTAAAGATATTTTCTTCTTGGACGATAAGAAGTCTTTTTCTGGCCACGTTCTATACAGCTGCTCCACCATTTATATCGTATTGCAATGAATGAATTTATGAGAAAATGGACACTTCACCTTGTTGAAGAGGATAATCTTCAATGTTTCTTTGGTGACTCCATTGGTATAAAATTTTATAATCTAATGCACTGAATAATTTCAATTGTATAAAAGGTTTTTTAGGAAGTATCCACAATTTATTGGAGGCTTGCGTAGAAATTTGTAAAATTTGTATTTAACTTGTGTAAATCATATCCTTATACTCGGTTTTCTTTCTCGATAATTAAACTGTTATCTGTCAGCATTCATGGATAGAAATACATAGGGGCTGCATTCAATGGGACCCATATGTAGTTATCTTTACCATACATTTTTAGTGAATAGCTGACTTCCTTGTAACTTCTCCAACGCAATAATACAACATTTCTTTACGTGCAACAATGCATATTTCAGAAAATACCTCCACGATTTTTTCTTTTGCATTTACACTTTCCATTATATTTTTGATGATGCTCATTTTATTTTAAGAATCGAATTTCAAACCGACAGGTACTCACCTCAAATTTACTTTTTTTGGAAAACATAATTTTTCAACCGCAATTGTTTAATTTGAAAGCCCCCTTCAATGGTGGGATTCAATCTTGTGATATTTAGGGGAACAAGCGAGAGCTTTACCCCTCTGTGCTATTGCCGATGCCGGCATCTTGGTGACCCAAGACTTCCTTTCCAATAAAGCCTATCTACGAGGGTGGTTTTCTTCAACTTCCTATGGGTCATGAACAGAAGACGAAGTGATTGATTGAAAATTATTTTATTGCTGAATCTTGACCACACGTGTGGTGTCCTTCCGACATTATGGCCTCGCCGATTGAGGAATTAGTCGTTCCTGTGGACAATCTTTACTATACCAGTGCAGACTTAGCGGGAGAATCATTGAAGCAGTGTAGTTAATGAGGTTTCTATTCTGCTTAAACTAACAACCGACGATCAGAAATGATTTGAATGCGTGGTGTGGAGGATGCGTAGTTGCCTTATCCGCTCAATACTCTCCTGTCGCTTGTATGGTGTTTTTGCCGAGCGATCGCAGGTTGAAAAAAAACCACCTTCGTATTAAATTGCGCAAGAGTATCAAGTCACTATTTTTCCTATACCTTTTCCAAATCAAGTTTCTCCCCAATACCGATGACACATGTGTCCAGAGTAGATGTAGCTGACCATTTAGTAAGAGTGTTATTTAGCCCAACAATTCAATTATAAGATACCCCTTCAAATAAATAATAGCATTATAGTATGCGTGGCAAGAAATTCTGAATGCATGCCAAATGCCAGAGGTTTCATTAGATAGATGTAGGTATTACTAAAATAAAATCTCCATGAATTTCAAAGCCATCCTCAAATAAGTTAAATTACTTGCTTGATATTTCTGTAATCCTGGTCCTGGTAATTTCCAATGAATACTTGAATTAATGAATTCAGAGGTATGATCAAGTTTTTTTAGATCTACTATTTTGTGTTTTGTATTTGCCTCATGTAATGAAATAAATGTTTTTATTCAATATAAACCGGAAAATATGTCTTCTTTATCAAAGGATAATAATTAAATTTGTTAGAAATTTCGAAGACACAGAAGTACACAGAATAAATTGAATTTATTTCACGATTCTTCAAACGTATCATAAAAATAATGGTAAATCGATCTAGAAAAAAGCAGTCCATTGAGCATCATAGGAATACCGGCAAGACAAATCATATGTGCATAATTTTTTGGAGGAATTTTTACCTACATTTATCAATTCACTTTGAACAATAAGTAGCTCAGAGATAGAGCGGGATAGAAGGGATCTCATTATTGCCAATGACTTTACCCTACGGTATTTACTTAAAATTGGCTTAAAATTCGTATAATATATCCTTTAATCAATATATCCCTTTATTCCCTCTAAATGATCTTCCACAATTCACCCCAACTGAGAAGTTTGTTATGAAGCTGCGCCGGTCATAAACAGTTTTCTCTATTGTAGAAATTTTGCTTTCCGGTCGTAAGTCCATAGGGAAAGGGTCTAGCCGGTTAAGATGGTGAAAGTGCCCCCCAATGTTTTGAATAATAAAAAATATACACTTAAAGTGCATAAAAAATTATGTGTTTCCCCAAAGTTTCAGGCCTTAACAATGGATTATAACCCCAAAAAAATTGAAACACGATTTTTAGTTTTTTGACTATATCTCCAGTTTTTAGTTTTGTGAAATCGTTATCTTGATTTTAAAATGTAAATACAATTACGTGCACCCACTCTGATTTTTTTCAAAATTTTTAGACCGAAAACTAAACTTTTACATAAGTTTGAAATATTCAAAGTTAAAGTAAAAAATTTAGGAAACAATAGACACGCTGAAAAAATATATGTTGTTACCACTACATCAAAGGATATTCCTAATTTTTTTTCAGATTTTTAAAATTGGTGGAACACTGCCAAAAACACGAAAAACTGCTTTGCGTCATTTGCATCTATGTATTCCAGGAGGATATTTGATTTGATTATTGAGAGCAACGATTGTTGATCAGTTTGTAATATTATTGATTAAGGCTACTGATTAGCCTAAACAATTCCTATCACATTTAGATTAGTCGTAATTATTGGTTATAACCATACTGCTAAGCTTTAAGTTCGTCTCCAAGCTTCGAGAAATACATTTACTGCCGTAAATGTTTTTTTTCATCTCTCTTGACTTAAATTACCCTTGAAGTTATCGCCAGCATTTGAGCCAATTTCTTAATTACTGCGCCTATATGAAAGAAATGGTGATAATTAGTAATCGTCTTTTCAAATGTGAATAAAAGCCGTTTTACACGGGGAAAATCTTTGCACAGGTTAGCATTGAAAACATTTGTTTAAATGCGAGAATCCGCGCCTGCAATTAGAGCAGGGGCTATTTTCCATCTCACAACAGTGCGGTCTAGCAATTTGTCGCTTTACAAGACGCATATTTGACAGCACCTTCGTGCATACGTAAGGTTCCGCAATGATGTTACCCGAGTAAAACGGCCTTAAGTTACACTAGTACAGCATTTACGGCACAAAATATCATTAATCAAGACAACTTCATTAATTTCCTTGGAAATTCCTTCATAAACTAAGCTGTGTCAAGCAACTTTTTGTTTCTGGTTATTTCCTTGCAGTGAATGCCACACCTTACTCATTTTTAATCATATTCTGTCTCATTGTAGTCATGATTGACTCTTAGAACAGATATGTTGGCTTTAAAGTAATACTCTACCTATGAAGTTAAAAACGGTCCATATTTGAAAAACCAAGAAATAGAATGGGTTTGCAATTTAAAACTGAAATCATATGTCACGGTAACTAAGCTTTGTCGACAAATGATTTCTTTATGTTACATTAAAAAGAACCTAAAGCATAGCAGTATGGTTATAACCAATAATTACGACTAATCTAAATGTGATAGGAATTGCTTATGCTAATAAGTAGCCTCAATCAATAATATTACAAACTGATCAACAGTCGTTGCTCTCAATAATCAATTCAAATATCCTCCTGGAATACATAGATGCAAATGGCGCAAAGCAGTTTTTAGTGTTTTTGACTGTGTTTCACCAATTATAAAAATCTGAAAAAAATTAGGAATATACTTTGATGTAGTGGTAACAACATATATTTTTTTCAGCGTGTCTATTGTTTTCTAAATTTTTTACTTTAACTTTGAATATTTCAAACTTAAGGAAAAGTTTAGTTTTCGGTCTAAAAATCGTGTTTCAATTTTTTTGGGGTTATAATCCATTGTTAAGGCCTGAAACTTTGGGGAAACACATAATTTTTGATGCACTTTAAGTGTGTATTTTTTATTTTCCAAAACATTGGGTGGCACTTTTCACCATCTTAACCGGCTAGACCCTTTAAGCTCCATGTGTGTCTTTAGGGCCAATTGCGTTCCGTAGCGATAGTAATGGAGCGACAGCTAAATTTGTGTCCGAATACAAGGTTTATGGAGACAAGGATTTGGCTTCAGTAAGAGTAGGAAGACGAGCGAAGAATATTAAAAGAGAAATATTGCTGCAATTTAATGACGGATATTCCTTTAATTCATTCCTATTCCGCATATAGGCCTCCGATTAATTTTGCTGGCGCAAGCCGAGAACGAGCGGAGGATCCGCAATGGCCCCATTCACTTCCACTTCGCCTCATGGAGGAATATCTCTCTCTTACGACCCCATTCGATAGGTACCTACTCGTTTCATCCCGTCCCCCACTTTAAGACTCACGCCCACACCCCTTCCAAGCGCGGGCAAATGAGGAAGGTTGTCACGCGGGTGGGTGGTGGCTGCCAGCCACTTTGACGTCACGAAGCCGACTGTGTCTTTTTTTCAAGAAGCATACCGATTTATCCTCCACAAACCTCTCTGTGGTCTGAGGGTACGGATGGCTTCGTTCTCCCTCGTTAAGCCATGGACCGCGGTCATTTGGCGGCCAAAGAGAGGGTCTCTCTCACAGAAGCCAAGAATATATTTCGATTTCCGCGATGCTTGATGGCTCACGTCTGCGAGTGCTACCCTAATGAACACTTAGTAGCTCCGTCTATTTTTTCCGCAAACGAAGATGGCATAATGTCTGCCATATTTATTCCGTTCGTATTTTATTCGCGGTGACTTTAATGAGGCACAATTCCCGCTAAAAATGTGACAACTAATTTTTTCCACGGAATATCAATCATCTTTTCTAACAGATGTTTTTCATCATGCATGCGCTAATTTTCCATGGATGTAGGTGAAACCATCACAATTAATTTGATGTGATTTTTAATGATGCCCTCGTTTCGTGTGACAAATTGGAAAATGTATTGCGTGAATTATCTACGATTGAGAGAAAAATTTTGGAAAAAATGGTAAAAAAACATGAAAACGCTTTAGATGACATCATTCCTATGACTTCAGTAAATTTTTGTCCTTCCTTCGTCTCTTTTCTCATGCAAAAGACAACTAAGCCGTATTTATGAACTAAAAATTTTCTTCTTTATGATTTCAGTTAAGGAATGTGGCTGCTAAAAATGCGACAGCACTAACATTTCGCGGATTATCAATCATTTTTAAATGGATTTCTTTTCATTACCTTACAGCTATTTTCTACAGCGTCTGGTGAAATTTTCAAAATTAAATAGATAGGGATCTTTTGGATGGGGACATCATACACTATGACAAATTGAATCACTTTCAATGGAGAGAAAATATTGTGGTCAGACGATCAATAAAATCGGGGAATGTGGTTGAAATAACAACCTTTCATTTGACTTAGCAAAACTTATTTTAGCAAAACAATTAACGACATTGTAAAGCAACATTTGTGAAAACATTCCATGAACCTGTGTTTTATTTGGGGAGAAATGTGATGGATACTTTTACACCACAATATGAAAAAAAACAGAAAGCTAGGCCTGGGATAATTCATTCCGCTCCAAGAGACTAAATTGGGCATTTTGCATTCCAATGTAGCTAAAAATATTTTATTCGTGTTTATCTGGTTACATCAACGGGAGTATAAATGCTCATGTAAAAGTTTACATTTGCAAGTGAAGATATTGATTAGTGATAGCCCTAGAATAGGAAAATTACAGGAGACCAAATGTACCCCAGATCGAAATGAGACCCAAATGGAACCCAGATCGTGAAACTTTAGTTTCGTTGGTTTTTAAAAGCTTCCTATGGAAAATCAAAACTCCAGTAAACGTCTAAAATCTTGAGAGAACTCCTAAAAGTGAGTATTATTGGATTATTGAAGAGTGAAAAGCACCTACGCTTGAAAAAATATTGAAAGTTCAATTTTATAAGCTGACCTTTGAATGAATATTCTTGAAATTACCAGCCATAGGCACGAGAAGCTGGGCCCAAGCAGGCATCCTTAGGGTCTTTAAATATTCCCTCTATTGCCTCACGGCGAAGCTTTTGCGGTTGCATGAAAATAGTTTTAATGAAGAACACCGCCGCAATGGTCGCTATCGAACCCATAATATTTCACTCACTTCTCTCCTTTCTCTTTCCTACGGAGGGAGTTATGTACGTACCCGTGGGAGATATTTTTTCCGATTTTCCGCATCCCGAACTTGTCCAATAGAATCGTTTCGCAAAAAAATTAGCGAGAAATGAAAAAAATGAACAAAAAATAGCACAAAAATTTAATGGCTGGCCTCGCTTGGACACGAGGGCTCCACTCCCCTTTCCCCGCCCTACGTGATGGAATAACCTCTGACCCGAGTCACTTTCGAAATGGCCAGTTCCACGCCACTGAACACCATTTTTCTCGGAGGAGCGGAGATAGCAGGAGATGAGTCATTTTTAAAGGCTAAGCGAAGAGGGGAGGGTAAAAACTAGAAGAGAGAGGGATAGAGGTGGAGTAAACGAAACTGGGAAAATGAAAATCAGGGGATGAAAAATGAGCGGCGACTACTTTTCGAAAAGCCCACTTTTATCCCATTAATCACTCCCGTGTATTCGATTCCACGGGTGCGTGGGAGGAGGGAGTTGAAGTAAAGGAGGGGGAACCATTGGTGAGTTTTCCCTCATAAACAGTGATGCTATTCTGTATTTTCGATTTTGGATTCAAAGCAGGGATGGCAATAGAAACTAAAAGAAGGTCAAAAACAGTAAAATTTCAAAAATTTCGTTCCCGGGAAGGAAATGTGCAAACGAAACGAAATGGATTTAAACCCGGGGAGCTGAACTCAGGGTCGAAACGAAATCGGAGTCAAAATTACTTCGGGTCGAAGCTAAACTAAAACTCTGGGACGAAACTAAATGTAGACAGTGTTTCGCACCGGAGAGACCACGCGATTTACCTTTGAACAGTTTATTTTCGGCCCACACACCGAGTACGAAGTATGGTTGAATGAAGTGGAGGTTCGGCTAACCGCCATTAGATGCAAGGTGCACTCGTATTTTTACCACTAACGGGAGAACGGTGAGCGCAAACTGGCCATTCGATTTTTAAGGGGAATGTTTTGACCTCTCTACACGTATGTCAAACGTAATAGATCGAAACTATTATCTCTCATCTCCCTCCGCTCAACTTTTGGGATGGAAACTTAACTGTGAGCAGCGGAGTTTCGATTAAATTAATTTCGTTCCTGGGGTTAAAGTTTCGTCCCGGGTCGAAACTAAACTCCTTGGTGATTTTAATTGCAGGAACGAAATTAAACCTAGGCTTCACATTTTCTTTTTCCTCCGGATCGAAACGAAACATTTTCGTTTTGTTTAGCTTGCCATCTCTGGTTCAAAGTCGGTCGAGGTCACAGATTCATCAAAATTGGATATTTTTGTAAATTCAATAACCGTCGAGGGCGCTCGAGCAATGGCTCAACGAAAGAGATCACTTTCATGGGAGCAGTTTATTTTCATTGAGTGATTTTTTTGTCTGAAAAAATGAATGACTCATTGAACGGTTCATTTAAAGATCCGACAATTATCCGAATGTGGTCATTTTCATCCAAAAATACAAAATAACCCCCGAGGCTTCATTTTAATCCATCCCCCCCTGGTCGTTTTCCACCCCCTCCCAACTCAGCTCCCCTCACTCCGCGATGGCATACCTCTGCCCCATACATTTGCTCACCTGTCGCGCACTATCATGGCAAATGCTCATTCTCCCACTCATCACCACTAATTCTTTCTCCACGCCTCTCTTTCCCTGCATCCCTCTCTCTCACTTCTCCATTCTATCTCCGGCCTTTCTCTTCACCTTCCTTCCCTCTTTCCTCATCCTCCTCCTCTCAGCCTCGCCTGCCCTCAATGTAGGACCGCCCCTTGACTCAACAATCCGCTAAAACAGGAGTTATCGCCCATTGCAGTGAATTGTGGAAATTACAACAGGTTGGCGCGGTGGATCCAATTGCAAAATGACTCGGATGGCATTGGTCTGGTTTCTGAGCTCCACTCTCTTGCATTAAATCCAAATCGGGATAGTAAATTTCACAGCTTATATACTTTGAATATTCTACGTAACGAATATAATGCGTAACTGTCCTTGAATTATTCCCGAGTAGCGTAAAGCGATTAGTTCGAATAAAATCAATCGTAAATAACTGACATCGCACACATTGATCAATTACAGGAATCCTATCTCTTAATTAATTACATATATTTTACTATAAGTAATTTCTCTTTGGCACAAATTCCATATTTTTGATACGGGTAAATGAAAAATAGGGTATACTCTATATCGCCTTCATCCTACAAGATAATGTCTTATTATTTAGACAGACAAAAAGTCAGGCAATTATACTGTCGAGTAGGACTAATTCGTCTTCTCGTCATTCTCATTTGATGCGCTTAAAAATAACGTTTTTTCAATGCACCATTATTGTGTTTTTTACATTTGGTAAAATAATTTGAAAGCATTTCAGAGCATTAGGTACAAAAACAAAATTTTCATTTATATTTTGCGAAGATAAGTTAAAAAATATATACATGAGATATTAAATATGTACTGCATAAACATATTAAATAATAGTATTATATCTTAATTCCTTTAAACAGGTGAAATAAAGCAAATAAACCATTAAAATTTACTAATATGGTTGCAAGATTTCAATCAGTCTTCAAAATACTATCGACATTGATTATAATTTATTGTTATTACATGTGGAATCGTAAACATCGTGCTGCACTCATCGTGGCGATGCAGACATTATTGAAAACCAATTGAAATTCTATCGAAACGGCATCAGAAATCAACATTCTATGGAATGGAATAGGGCCTCCTGTATGTAGTCACCTTAGCTTAGGTGTCCTTATAACTGTAGCTGCAGGCGTAGGTATATCTCCTGTGGACCCCTTGATGGTTCTTTTTCTCTGGCATTGGAACCACCCTCTTAAAACTTAAGCCATATCTGTTTGAGCAACTCCATTCGTGGCTCTACTTTCTTCTTCTCCGTGTAGCAATCATGCCACCATCTTCTTTACACATTGTCTCTTCTTCCATTCAGCGCCATCAAGGCCCCCATTCCGAGTCTTCTGTTATTCATCCACTACTGCTCCCTCGCAATGGAATGGGTTAATGGGATCGACAGCCGTGAAATCGAATTGAGCAGGAGAGATTAAGATTCCGGAGGATATCCTAGCTGGATTTTTTGTAATTATGTTAACGTATTCCTCGTCTCAATCCCCCTCTCTTTTTAAAGCGTTTTCCGTTCTTTTGTAACTTTATTCTTCCGTTTACACCAGGGTTTCATGAAGGAGCTAGATAGCAAGGTCACTGCTGAAGCCAAAACATCCATTATATCAACTGCTAGATAGTTCTCAGGCGTTTGAGACTGTCCTCAAAGATAATTATTTCGTAACATAAGCTGACATGAGGATTAGGTTATGAACTTTTCTCACAGGCAGCCATCGTTGCTAACATTTGTTTTTTCGGAGTAATATACTCTATTTTACTTTCTATTATTTACCGTATTGCGAAATGTCAATTAACGTTATCTCCCTTTCTTATCAGCAAGGATTTTCTTGTTTGCCTCAATCGTATATTTTTTTCAGATATTCCTCCTACCAACATTGCCCAAAGTAGAGCGCCATCTACGAATTAACCCCAGTAATTCCCTTATTTTGCATAGAAAAATAACGAAAGGTGAATAGTTAGCAGATTCAATAGTGAACGATTTTGGAAATAGAAATTTTACCTCATGGCTTTAGACTGTTGCCGGTGAGGGTCAGAAGATATACCTTATAAAGGATTGGATGTTGAGGAAATTTTCAGGGGAGGATAGGAGGACTACATTAATGGATGGGCTACGTGCACTGTATGGGTCAGTAGTTTTGAAAAATCTAGTTTAACTGGATGTCGTACAGGGGTGAAGAGTAAAATATGTAAACAGTCTCCTGCTATAATCTACCATTGAATTTCTCAAGCATACGCATTTTTTTACAATGAAAAGATTCCGTGGAGGTAATCACATGTTTTATCTCCCGAAAAAAATTGCTGAGCACACTCACAAAATTCAATTCCTTCGCAAAGAAGACTGCAGACAGCTGAAAAATATATATCTTTTTGTTGAACCTATTTACACTCATTGCCGATCTTGGACAGTTGTAACGGACATTTGTACAATCCATTTCCGTTTTACCTGCCCTATTCCTCGCATCGGAGCGTTCTACCACACGTAGCAATTACTCGGCAGATGTAGCGGTTGCACGGTTCGTCTCATCCCTTTGTCGTTTAGATGTGTGTGAGTAAGAGCAGTCGCTGACGCCTATTTTCTCGTACTCTTGGGACGCGCTCCCGCGGAGCGGCTAGCCGCGTGACGTCCCAGCTTTAGAAATATATATCCGTGAAAAGGAATGAATTCCCGGAAAGTCACCGCAGCCACAGCTGAAAATTGCAGCTTTTTCAAATGTAATTGCGTTACGCACTGTCGCGTTTCACGTGATATTTTCTACGAAAGCGGTCCGATGGTCGGCTTCACTTGAAAATACTCTTGGCATAAATTTTTTTTCCGGCGAACGGGTAGAGATATATTCCGGGAGTCGGTTTTTGTTGTGCAGCATGTTCATATTTCTCTTACCTTCACAAATCCCCTCTACCCGTATATCTTTTCCGCTCCCTCTCGGCTCGTTTCCCCGTCTGCTTACACCTTCTTCTTTCGGGTTTTAACCCCCTCGCTCAGCCGCACACGAATCTCGGAAGCTGCGCGCTAGGGACAAAGAGAATATAATATTAGAGCCACACTATATTTCCAGGTCCGATAGAAGTGATAAATTAAGAGAGATATTTTGCCGGACGGATAGATATGGGAATTGATTTTTCCCTAACCATAAAGGACTTTAATAAACGCTAGTTCCAGGCTAGTTCGCTAGAGCACATCATTTTTTATGTGTATATGGCTGGTATCCTAACACCCCCTGCAACACGCCTTTTAGGAGGCTTGCGGGGTATTATGTAGATATGTAGATGTAGATGAATCTGAGGGGGCAAAGTAATTACCCCAGCGAACTGGACGAGTCTAAGATCGCAGTCCAGGACGGAAAGGACTCCTTTCTCAGACGGTCCATCCCATCCAATTCCAAGGTCCACGCAGGAATGCCACGTCCTTCATCGTCATCCCTCTCCGGTCGAAATATATGAGAAAGGGAATAAAGTGAGTAAACGGTCTGAATTATTAAAATGCCTTATATAAGAGGAAAGAAGAATGGGAATTACATAAACGTTGTCCTGATATACCTGTTCCGTAAAATCTGGAGATTTCTAATGGATGGTATTGCATTTTCTGGTAAAACGCATACTGCCCGCCGAAGTATTTTAATATTCTACCGTTAGCAATATGCCTGGGACCATTTGACTACAATAGGGTAAAAACTATGGAGCGGGAGCATTTATAAGGAAAAATATGTCAAATGCGCTGGAAAAATATGGCTTTCGCTCCTGGTGGAAAATTATTTTGAGGAAATCATGGATGCATTTTTTAAAAGCTACCATAGGTGCCTAAATATCACTGAAGCGTATGCGAAGGGAGTAATTCATGGAAATAATCTCAATTTCCGGAGGTGAGTCTAAATAGATTTCATAAGCTATAAAATACTAGAACTAGTAATGGATATTAAACTATTAACTCCTGATTAGTTACGTATGTTGTAAATTGGAATTATGCCTGACTATATATTGTATTCTTAAATGATTCAGCCATAACTAATTAGAACTCAACATTTTACGAAAATAGGTAAATATAAAACCTCTGCTCATCTATATTTGCATGAAAAGTTCTCATGGAGAACCTCATTGATTATTTTTATTATAATAAATATTACAATAAATAATTTGCTGATAAAGTTCCCAAAGTTACGCTTACTATGAAATATTTATTTTTATCCAATGTCTTTGAGTTTAATAAGAAAGGCCATAGCCGAATAAGAGTCCCCCCTCCGGAATTTTTCCCGTACTTGGAGTATGCAATTTGGGATCAAATAGGACAAACCTCCCCATATTTCCAGCCCGATAGAGGCCCACCAAGGCCGGCTAGATCGAAAATACGATTTTCACTCTTATTTCAATATCTCGGTCAAGTAGGCATATTTTAATGCGGTTTGTGGCATTTGAAACCTTATTTAATGGAGCAGATTTCCAATTGTTTTCAAGAACTTTGAGCGGGGCAAGAAGATATGGCGTTGATTTGAAGATTTCTAACGAATGTTTTGTAAAATATGTTTGACAGGGCCAAAAAGAAAAAACGTTTTCTGGAGGTGTTTTTAATGCCTTTTGGCTGGCTTAATGAAAAAATAATTTTTAGGTGATTGAAAATCGCGAAAAACGCGGTTAAAAAAAATGCGATTTTGGCCATTTGTCTCTATGCTCTGGTCCTCCATAACACCCCTTTTTTATTATAGTATTCTAGCGATTAAGGTGCCCACACAGGGACAGAACTGTATGTATACTGGTTGATTGATTTTAGAGAATAGGCATCATTTTGATTGGCCAAAAAGGGTCCGGGCATATAAACCACAACCCATAAAGGGTAAAAATAGGGAATTTTTTACAAAGGGGAACTAGTACTGTTCATATTTCCGGTTTGCAGCTTGAAAAGAAAAACTACCAGCCCTTGAGTGACTGACCTAACATCCGAATTTCTCGTCGACGTTACTCAGTTACTTGGTCCCATGAAAAACCAGTAAAAGTTTGCGGACAATCAGTTCTCTGTAAAATGGAAGTCACAAAATTTCGCCGTCAAACACCGGTTAGATAAATCTGCGACTTTGTCCACAAATAGACGAATTTTAGGAACATGCAAGGAAATACTTATGCATTAGATACGGAATTGGTAATTTCATAGGTAAAAACCGCTTATAATGTAGATAATCTTTACGGACCACATTTTTTAAAGGAATGATCAACCTCCTCTCACCTGCAATCTAGCTTTCACGGTAACAGGATGGAGATAATTTGTAGCGGTATATCCACAAATGAAACAACACTTGTGCGTAGATACAACGCGGGGAAAACTCAAATCCAGCTCATTCTCTTAATATATATTCTTAAATTCCGTCAGTTTTTGGAAGCCCTAAAGCCATTTTCGGCACCAGTATCCATATAGTTCTGTCCCTGTGTGTGCACCTTAATCGCTAGAATACTATAATAAAAAGGGGTGTTATGGAGGGCCAGAGCATAGAGACAAATGGCCAAAATCGCATTTTTTTAACCGCATTTTTCGCGATTTTCAATCACCTAAAAATTATTTTTTCAATAAGGCAGCCAAAAGGCATTAAAAACACCTCCAGAAAACGTTTTTTCTTTTTGGCCCTCTCAAACATATTTTAAAAAACATTCGTTAGAAATTTACAAATCAACGCCATATCTTCTTGTCCCGCTCAAAGTTCTTGAAAACAATTGGAAATCTGCTCCATTAAATAAGGTTTCAAATGCCGCAAACCACATTAAAATATATTCTTTCTTGACCGAGATATTATAAAAAGAGTGAAAATCGTATTTTCGATCTAGCCGGCCCCGATGGGCCTCTCGTGGGCTGGAAATATGGGGAGGTTTGTCCTATTTGATCCCAAATTGCATACCTCAAGTACGGGAAAAATTCCGGAGGGGGGACTTTTCACCCTCTTTATCCGGCTATGCCCTTTGTTGCTCTGAATGGTGAGCTGAATTGATACACATCGTCATATTGAGGTGCTAATGGGTGCTATTAGTGAGATAAGACTTCCGTTTTTATAATTATAATAATAAATAAAAAACCAATATCAACATTCCAAGTCATTAGTTTTCAGCTATGCTATTATGAGAAATGAATAGGTCGTCCAGATAGAAGCAACAGGGACACTTCAGTTCTATACTACAGTTGTCTTAAGTAGTCAAGAGTATACTTCCCACAGTTATGAGCTTCATAATCATAAGGATAATGATGTTTAACTTCAATGGGTTGAGGAGTTTAGGAGGTACCTACTTATATTTTCCTGTTTTGATCACAGTTCTGACTTACAGGCTCCAAAACTTCTGAAATGTGGACCAAGCAATGGGAAACAGCTGTTTACTTCCTTCCTATGAGCATGAGTATTTAGTTTGAAAAATATTGCGTCACATAATTTTACGTAACTCGGTTAAGGAATTTGGTGCCTAATAACTTCTTTGTTAAGTTTCAAATTTTATGCTACTGCAAAAACTTTATGATTATTTCCAATTCTCGCGTTTAAAAAAAGGTGTTGACCAAAATTTTGCTATCATAGATTTTAAAAATTTAAATTTTTCGGAGTGAAAACAAAATAAGCTCTCCTCTTATGCATTGGTGCTAATAAACATGCTTACGCAGTCCTTTGAGCTCGTGAGGAGGAATGGAAAAGGCCGTGAGCACTGCGTAAGCGCTTTTGGCGCGTTCTTTTGAAAAAAGCATCCGAGTAAGGGAAGAGTGGCGAGCATTTACTCAGTGGAGCGCCGGAAATTAAAAAACCTTTACTCCCTGAAATACCGAGAATTTTTTTCTCCCTGTGAAGGCCTTTGACGGGCGAAATAAACCTTCAATTCCTCTTTCTCTTAAGTACTATGCAGTTCTCCCACATGGTCACCTACGCGTACATCTACTGTTCCAGTCTAAATTAAAATCAGTCAATCGGGGGGATGTAGTTCTTCAAGCCCTGACGAATTCTCTATTTTCATCTCCCGCTCCCGGGCCGGTTAGTTTCGTATTATTTTTTCTTAAACGTAAACCTTGCAAGCAATTAGGGGCTTCTTGACCATGTGAATATTCTTTTCGGTCTTGGTTTTCATAGAAGGCAAATGTTGTGAATTTTTTAGGATAAAATGTTTTGAATGCATACTCAGCTTTTGGAAAGCATTGAAGTACCCTCAGGAAAGAATGCTTTATAAATATTAACAAATAATTTCACCGCATACATATGTATTTGATTTAATTCATTTAATAATGCTTTTCATTGTAGAAGAGTATTTTCATCACGTATCGATGCTTTCAAGATTTTTTACAAATATTTGGAATGTTTCGAAAATTAACTGAAAGCATTGATTTAGCAAGAGACTGTAACTTATTTTTAATGGATCTTTTCCATAATGGATTTTTACTGTGATTCCCTGCAGTTTTCGCAGAATCACCTCCAGCAGCATAATGCCCAAATAATGTCGGGACTGGTTATAGCTTTGATGAAGAACGGTAGGGGCCTAATCATTACCTAGGAGTGTGAGGAAAATAACGCCCCAAAGAGGACGAGGTAGGTATCTCGACCGCAAACCTACTTGAAAGACCCCTAGGTCTCAATTAGAGGCTTCAAAGCGACTCTCATTGCCTCCTTTCCCATTTAATGCTCCTGGTGTGTAACAGGTTACTATGGAAGTCTGGGTTATTTCGTTGATACATACGAAAAAATCATTTGGCGAGAAAGCAAAAATTAAAGTCTTAGTGGTTTCATTTGTAAAAGCAATTTGAGAATAACAGTTAGAAATAATTCAAACTTTATACTTCACGACCCCTTATTATATATATATATTTTTTTATATCACGAGATGTGGGTCAAACAATAAAAATATTATAAATTTTGTGGGTTAGAAATAATATAATTAAATAAGAGGCAACGCGAACGTAAACAAAAAAGGGTGACATGAGCAATACGATTGCTTGGTCTTTGAGGATAGTACATAAATTGTCGATAAAAATTAAAGTGCATAGGAAAATACTTTTGCTAGATTCATTTTCAAAGGTGTATTCGTAGTTGAAACTATGGATACCCTTGAGTTAAAAAATTACTACCAAAGCATACGATCTGCAGTGAAAAAGTTAAATTTTTTGAGCATGGATTTGCAAGAGTTGCCGATATGAACAAAAATACGACATAGGCCATGTAAACTATGCGATAATTTATAGCAACGAGGGTACGCGGAATTATTATGCATAGCGTGTATTGAATATTCGTCATTGGTCCCTCTGCTTTCTCATTCAACCCATCCAGAACTGTTAAACACTTCAAGTCCGCCCACACCGCTGACGTCTCGATCAGTGCTCAAAGCCGAATCTCCTCATTCCCTTCCGGGCTTTTCCATTAGTTTGCGAGTGTATATCATACTGCGGTCCCGGGTTTGAATACCAACCACGTTTCGACGTCGTGGAATAAGGGGGAAGAGAGAGTTGTGTGTTTTTATAATATTTTTAAGTGGCCTCATTTCGAAGAGAGCGGGGTTTGAAATATTCCGTGAGTCGTTTTTTGTTGGGAAGCGTTTCCATATTTCCACTCGCCTGCATTTAAGCTTCCGAGGGAGCTGAGCAAGGGGTGGAATACAGCTGACACGTGAATATTTGCACCCGAGGAAAAATTGTTGCACAAAGCTAATTATATCGCTAAATTAGTTTTGGAAGGTTTATTTTATCAAGTGATTCCGATGACCTATTCGTATGGTATTGGTATGGTATCTGGAGGAGGCAACCGACAACTGAGGTAGGTAAGGAAATGTGGAGAAAAACCCGGCGACGGCATTAACCTGCTATTAACGAAAGGCGCCAAGGGGACCATGGCTTAACGTCCCATCCGACGGACGGAGTGTCGCGCTTGAAATTCATCCACACAGCATTCAAGCAGGAATAAAGCAGTACCTTAAAAGTCACTGCCACCGACGGGATTTAAACCCGAGCCCACGGGGTGTGAAGCTAACACTCTTGCCACCACACCAACCCGATCCTCACACATTCGTAGACAGAGTTATGTTAAATTATAACATCTATATCTCCGAAGTTTAATTTTGAGTATGGGTTTGAAAGTGTTTTCGGCTCAAAAAAAAGGCAACTCAGGCTAATCTATCTAAATAATAGTAACAAGAGTACGCAGAAAACTTATGCATACTATAAATCTCATTTTCGGCAGATGTTCTTTTGCAATTCCTCGCAAACTCAACTCGGTCTGTTCTTCGGTCCCACCCACCAATCCTCACTTGTCCATAACGCCGAAACGCCTCACCACCACCCTCACTTTTTCATTATTTTGCGATTCTGCATCACGCTGCGGTCCGAGGTTGAATACCAACCACGATCTCAAGTCATGACAAAAGGGGAAGAGGGATTTTTGTTTTTTTTTTTGTAATATTTTTAACAGGACTTATTTGGAAGAGGGGGCGAACGGTGAGTGCAATATTCCGGGAGTCGCTTTTTCTTGTGCAGCATGTCCATATTTCCTCTCGCCTGCAATTTGACTTTCCGAGGGAGCGGAGCGCGGGGTGGAACACAGGCGATGCATAAAATGCGCGCACACGGGAAAAAAAGGCCTCTTTTGAATGGCGGCAGTTGCAGCGCTTGAGCACGAAGACCTTGAGCTTGAGGGTGGACGTTTACGCAACTAGCGAATTAAATGGGAAGACAATGAAGAGCCCGCTCGTGTCCATCGTCATGTTTCCATTGTAAATAAATGGGCTCATGAAACGGAGATTCACATTCATATCGCTATGCGGCAGTAAAGTGTGAGATGCAAGCACTTCGCGCCGCATCAAATGCTTAAAATTTATGTAGACTCCACTCTGCGTCTTTGCGACTTATTTCGCGATGGTAGGAAAATACAGAACATATCCGGATCTGTAATATTTTGGATGTTTTTGGCCACATCTTTTTCGATTGGTATATAATAATAACTTGGCACAAATCGGCACGTTAATTACAACCTAAAACGTATTCTTGTCTTATTTAGTAAAGTTTTGAATGGCTTTAAAATTTCTCTATCTTTTCTATGGGAACTAAAGTTGTTATCTCCATTCACTAAAAACATTGGATTCATAATCCCTACCTACTCAAAAATTTCCTCATTTTTTTACATGATATGAGACTCCCTGGGAAAGTTTTCGGGGGCTTATTTACTTCAGCCGTGAGTTTAAACAATTATAACGTACTTATAGTCCTTGACTCCATATTATTGAAGTCCTCCCTATCATAAATAAAAACAATAATGATACCATTACAGTTAGTATATCCACAAAAAGATGCGGTAATGACTTTGTGTAATCACCCACTACATTTGATAACTCAGAGAACTGAAAGGATCTAGGGTGTGCCAGGAAAATATTTTCCGTGGAGGGGCAGGGGGATTAGGAAGAAGGAGGGAGGGAGAAGGATTCGGGTACACCTAAGATTGTCTTTCCCCAACATTTCGGGGAGGTTTGAACCCTTGACCCCCGCCGCTTCGCAAAACCTCTGATACTTTGTCCAAGGTTCACCAAGAGGGTACGAAGGGTAGGCAGGTGATGAATGAAGACAGCTGATACGTGATTATACGCACTCGGGGAAAATGGCTTATTTTCAAGGAGATTAAATACACTTTTGGGGGCATAACTGGTTCCGAGCGTTGAGCGCAGTGTGGTAGGAATGGAGGTGCTGGGGTAGAAAAGCGACAAAAAATTGATAATCCCATAAGAGTCAATGCTAACTATTTTGTGAAATATTCGGTCATGAACGTTGTTACGTTAAAATAAACTATCGCAAACAAACACAGTAAACCTTTTTTCTATCATTATGGGAAGTCTTCGTGAAAATATGCCTCGAATATCTTTTCCCAAGGAAAATTTATTTTCAATCACCACGGTCCGGCTGTGCAACTTGCTTAGCCAAAAATAACATTTTACAAGTGTAAAATATCCATTCCCCTGCACTTCTACTGGCAAGTAATGAATAAGATTACAACAAATTTAAATCTTACGAGCGGACCTGTCGCAATAACCCCTCACAACCCACAAAGAAGTAATTGATTTAATTTTTTCATTAATTTTCATTTCATAAATTAGAGGTGACATAAGGAATAGAATACTTGATTAAGTACGTACACTGTTTGAGACCAAGACCGAAGAAGGTCAAACCAAGATGGCGGAATTCTACAGCGCCTCCAGTGTAATAACAACCTTCTTGCTTATTTTCTTTGACGACTGTTGCAGTGCCAGAACACGAGGACCGCGAGCGCGCGGGTGGGCGTTTGCGCAACTAGCGGATTAAATAGGAAGACACTGACGAGAGCATCCGTATTCAGCATTGACCTTCCATCATAAATATATGAATAAAATATAAACCTATGAATCGCCGATTCAAATTCATATCACTCTACGGATTGGATTTATCGAGTGGATTTCGCGGTGGTGGTTGGAATCCTAAAATTTTAAATCTATTTGGTAACATAAAAAAATTTAAATGGGATTTCTCAATGTCTTTCGCTAAATTTCCTCGCCGGAAATATGGATTACGCATTCGGAGCAGGCACGTTTATTATCGCAAAGTATCCATCATTTTCTGACGTGGATGAAATTTTGAAAAGCAATAAAAATTCAAAGTCACTGGCCCATACTATATGTGGCATCATTATGATCATGGTTCATCAACGGAATGTAGGATAATTGCTAGATGTCTTCTCCAAAATTGTTTCATTTGTAAATTTTATAAATATTAGATACATTTAAGAGCATATGTTTCGATACTGGTATGGTATTTGGAGGAGGTGACCAACAGCTTAGGTCATTTGCGCCATGAAGTAAGGGTAGGCGTGTAAGGGTGGAGAGAAACCCGGCGTCGCCATTAGCCTGCTCTTAACGAAAAGCGCCAAGTGGACCACGGCTTAACGTCCCATCCGACGGACGAAGTGTTGTCCTGGAAATTTCCTCCAAACAACATTCAAGCAGGGATCGGGTAGTCTCTGAAAATTCTCTGCCACCACCCGGATTTGAACCAGAGCCCACGGGATGGGAAGCCAACACTCTAGCCACCACACCAACCCGATCCCCGGTTTGGATACTCCTGCATTCTTTACCTCAGTTATGAATTATAAACATAATGTTACATATAATCCTGGATAGAATAGCTTGGAAGATAACAACTAGGCGAGCCCATACAATTATGGAACAAAAAAAAAGAGTCCGGGAAGAGAGGCGATGGAGGGAGTGAAACTCATAATGGGAGTAAGAATAAACGAGGACTTGGACGCTTACCTTGCTTCCGCTGCGATGCCGGCACGCGCTCGCCCAAGGCCAACGCCTGACTTTCCGACCCAAAGGCGTATTGCACTCACACTGGTCTGTCTCTGCTTCACATTAGACGGTTATGCCCCGACCAAACGGAAAATCTCGAGACACTCGAATGTCAAAAAAAACAAAAGACGACCGGATTGCGCACAAGGGAGGAGAGAGGGAATTTCAAAATAGGGAAGGTAGGGAAATTATAAGCCTACCTCCCGAGTGGTAACAGCAAAAATTATTCTCAACAAAGTATTTCACTAATATGAGTATACAAATACATATATACACTATAAATATCTATACATATCAGAGGAGTTAAATGCTGAAAGGTGCCAGAAATATTTCGCGGGGTAGAAAGGGGAGAGTTGAACGTAAAGGGGAAGTTTACTGAGGGGAATGTCCATCAGGGAGATGAAGGTAAACTTGGAGGGGGGTCATCTAAGACAAACACCCCTCAAGAATTCGGGGGAATTTAAACCCTTGACCCGATCTTGTAAAGCCTCTGCAACAATTATTATGTTTTTCTTAAGATGGAGGAGGGTTTCGAAAGGTAGGTAGGTTTTAGGTTTTGCAGAAAGATGAGTTTTCACCTAGTGGGTGATATCCTTTTCGGCATTGACATGCCTCAATGAAACCAGCTCTATCTTGCAAAATGGTAGATAAAGTTATCGAGGCACTATCTGTAACGGCAACTATTGCTTTATAGAGAATCCTTCCTTTTTCGTTTCCGATAGGTCATATTGGCTTTACCTTTCACCTGAAAACATTAAATTTACAACACAGGATTCTGAGTCGTAGGATTCACACGATAGTTGAAACCTATTATATTTAAAAATATTTTACTGCTGAAAATATCCTAAAGTTTTCCTCTCCAGCTGAGCTAACCTCCCGTTTAGTGATACCAATTTAGTTGATTCTTGAGTCGGATGATGATTTCGCTGAGTTTTTATTTTCATCTTCTCTATTTTTATCCTCTTCGGCGACTCCAAGGAGTGGTTAATTTTCTTCCTCGATTGCCTCGCCATCCTTCCGATCTCTCTCATTTCCACACTTGAATTGCTAGGGACAATTCCACCACTGAACTCCATTTCCTTGTCTTGGTCAATCCTATGGGCGCCACACCTTATTCTCCATTTCTACCCCCACCCCAACCCCGCGCGTTTCCGCATCCAGCAACCATCTCCCACCCCCTCTCAACTCACTTTGCATCCCTTCCTCTTCCCTCAGATCATCATTTTCTCCGCCTCACTTTCATTCCTTTCGACAACCCTTCATTCGATCCCGTCCTCATCGCATGGCCGTAGTAGGCCGTATTTTACTGTTCTCCGCTGACCATTTTCCTCTGCCTTTTTATTTTCCATCTCACTCAAATCACGTGTTCGCGTATCCTTTTTCTCGATTCCAACTCACGTATTTCTCCCCGCCCTATTTTTCCTCTCTTTCGAATCTTCATCCCCTGGGGATCGTGGGTGTTCAATGGGTCGTCGTCATTTTCTTGGTCGCCGAGCATAATCCTTCCCCGAATGTATTAGTATAAGGGTAAGAAATTTCCGAAAAAAGATTGACGAAGGGGTAAAAAATTTTTTTTCTCGGAATCCGTGTCTTTCTTCTTTCTTTATGTCATTATAGATACCTGTGAATGCTTATTCGGTTACGTAGGGTGAGGTGACATGTCATATTTCCCACACAAAGAGGTTGAGAGGCTGGTGTTTGGTCCCTGCGGGGAATTTCTCCCCCTTCCCGCACACCAACGCAGTAACTTTTCTGACTTGCAAGGTGGACGAGCAGGGAGAATCATACGGCCAATTGAGAATTTTCTTTTCTTTAATCTTCCGAGGCCATATAAGCTTAACCCCCATTTTTTCATTTAACCTGTTCCGATGAATTTTTTCAAATTTTCAGCATTTCACTGGAATATTGCCAATCTGTAACTGTAATTAATGCTTCCATAATATTCGGTTGTAGGTGCCGTGGTGAAGTGTTAAAAATATTTTTGTTGCGCGCACTCGATATCTGAACACCAACTTACGTAAAAATTCTGTATTATTCATTTGAGTACTATAATGTGAACGAGTAGATGGAGGCTTTCGTTTCGGAGTTACTGATCAGTCTGATAATATCCTTAACTTGAAGTATGATTAAGCCTCATATCAGAAGACTATTCGGGAATGGAAATCAAATATGGAAATCAACTTTTAAATAAAATAAGGCATTCATGATACTTATAAAATTGAGATTTAAGAACTTTTCAACTGAAAAAATAATTTTTATTCTGTGAATGGAAAAGTTGATCTTAATTGACATTTGTGAAGACGTTTGCGACACTTTGTGAAGTGGCGCAGAGAGAGGTATTTTTAATTCAGATTCTCTCTCTCTTCTTCTTTATAAGGAACCTTATTCAGTCGGGGAGGGTGATCTGAACTGCCTTTCTTACCCCTTTTGAAATTATTTGGCATATTCCAATTAGACATATAGATATTTCAGCATTTACCTACCTTTAAAATTTTCAAACTGTAGGTGGGATTAACGTTTACAAAAACGTCGGGGGAAAAAGCCGTGGCCATATTTCAAAAATACTTCGCTGCATTGATTCAATATCCTATAACGTACCTTCCCTACCTTAAAAAAATTAGAGTTTTTCTGTCGAAGGTTTCTATGGTCTATCATGTTTATTATATATATATACCCTTCCTTATGCCCTTTCCTCACTTTCCCTCCTCTTCTCACTTGAGAAAGATGGGCTGCGTCCCATCGAAAATTTGTAAAAACAACCTTTCCCCGTAAGTTCCTCACTTTTATTTTATTTTTCGTTTTTCTGTCAATTTCTAAGTTTTTTTGTGTGCCCACCCTAGGGCAAGAAGAAGTTCCTTTACATTATTTATATATATATATATATATATATATATATATATATATATATATATATATATATATATATGTTGTAGGCTGTTAAAGATGAATTACTGACTAATTTCTGACAATATCCTGACCTTGAAGTTACATTTATCCTCAATGTCACGAGCCCACAAAATATATAAGTCAACACTTGAAAATTAGGCATATGGAACTTATGTATAATTAAAATTTGAAAACATCAAAACTGTCAAAAACTGGGTATTCTCTGGAATTTAATCTGCGATCGTTTTAGACGGTTGCGGAGAATTTTTTGATTATTTCCCATTTGTTGATTCAAAATGAAGAAACTCGAAAAGGCATCCACATCATTGAGATAATGGCTTCGAACAAGTCATGCCCGTAAGGTGGACTCATGCTAAACCATGAAACTCCTCTTATAAAGTATCTATGGAAGGTACTCACCTCCCGAGTTAATACCGATTGTGATTAAATTGAGTCACATATTAGGGAATCAACAATTTTAAGTTACCTGAGTCCTTGGTTACAATCCTGATGCAGCTGCGTATTTTTAATCGCTATTTAACTTAATATGAACCAATTCTTTTGAAAGGTCTTAAAGCTGGAGATTTTTTAAAGCTAGGATCTAAGAAATCGGAATATGTTTTCTTAAGTAAATTTTATCTACAGTTAAGGAGACCGCATCTATCAAAAAATTCTCGGAACATGTGGCATCGATGAGAATTAGTTTGATGCTTACTTCCAATGGGACCACGACTGATGGCCGCTATCTAAGCAGTTTTAACCTTTAAATTAATAGAAATGTGATAGAAAGTTGTTGAAACTAAGGCTCTCTTACAGTGACGTGAAAAATGTTTCCCGTAGAAACACACAACGGAAAAATCTTGTGGCGTGGAAATGTGGAAAGCTAAAGTGTCGCGCTGTCTCTCGTCTTATAGTTTCATTTGCATCTACGGCATTCTATGCTTCATAAAGGAAATCTCGTACCTATCTTATCCTCCGTCAGTATATCCGCATTCCATATAACTCAACATTCCCTTCCTGACTATTTCGGTCTCTTCATTTCTCAATGTACGCACTAAAGAGGCTGCCAGATTTTACCTATCCACCTAGTAATCGCCCCTGTTATACCCGACCCCCAGACATCAACTACCTTACCCTACCACTACCACCATAAGCCTATCATGAAATTCAATACCACTAATTAGTGATGATGCCGTGGGGCGTTTTATTTTGGTCATCCTTGCCGAATTTTCCGAAAGGACGGGAAGATATGTATTCGTGTAAAGAAAGGTTGTCAACTTTTATTTTTTTAATACCCGTCTGGCCATTCTACCCACGTCTTCTTTGAAAGTCGTTGCCCGAAGGGATGCGCGGGGACTGGACACCCTTGCTCATCCTGCGGATGGTGGAAAAGTGAAGGGAGTGGAGGAGGAGTAATGATTCACAGTGAAACGAGGACCACTTTTTTATAACTTAATGAGAGGCGTATTAACGTCGGGATGGATATGCGCGTCCTCATCTCATTCGCGTGCTTCCTAATTCGAGGGCTCTCAAAACTTTTCCTTTCCACCCAATTTAATCGAAAGACGAGTATTTCCGCCCCTTCATTTTTCCCCACCATTTCTTTTCATAGTCTTGAAATTTTTCCCTGCCTAATTCTTGTCTCCTCCCTATAAACCAACGTCATTTTAAGGGATTACAAACTCTTGTCACTACGCTTTGATGGCTTTAATCTCCTTTGCACCACGCTGAAATTGGGTTTACTTGCCTCAGCATCTACTTCAAATTTTTTCTCCGCCCACGGAGTTGGGTAAGTTAGATTCGAGTCCTTCAGTTGACGCTATGTCACAGTATTCAAAATGGGGGCCAGTGATGTATTTTTACGAATAATAGCCAACATTTAGTCCGTGAAATTCTTACAACGAACCATGCAAGATTAAGATCACAGGCGTTCTCAACTACGAAATGCAAAATCTTCGAGGATATGCTCCATTCGCTTCAGCCATCCGTAAAAATCCAGATTAGTTCTTATTTTAACTCTCGTGTTCCGAGTGCAATACCTCAATAAGAATATTACTTTAATACCCTCCGGTTGGTTTTAAATGAACCAACAGTCTGGGTGTACAATCCCTCAACATTCACAGGTCGAGCAGATATCCATGTGAAGGTTCAATCGTAATTACTTTTCCAACTCATTTAGGCGTACTTATATTATGCCTTCACTCAATAATTACTCGTACCTCATACTTCTCTGCTGAATGACTTCGTAACTGGTAAATCATTAATTGCGTAAATTTACCTGTTTCACTCTATTTTTTTCTATTTATGCCCTACTTTTGATTAATTTGGTCCCTACATAACTGGATGATTCCTTGCTGCTTTCCTCGGTTTCTCTTCCTCCATTATCAGATCGCGCAAGATTAAAAAGTTATTTTTGAATGTCCCATAATTTTTATTAGCTATTATTTTTGATCTTCTGTGCTGCTGAGGATAATGTCGTGATGGACTTTATTTAGAATAGACTGCCGTTTTCCAAAATGAGTTTATTCGATTCGAAAATGATTGCCATGCGATCATTAACTGTTTTCTCACATTTAGTGGCATTTACACAATGGTACGTAATAGCTATAGCATTTCCTGAGTAAATAGCAACGTATCAAATACTTTCAACTAGTTTATGGTCAATTACTTATCTTATTGTTTATAGAATATCATCGTAAAAATATCCCACTCGTCCAACTATATACGATATAAATGCGGCCGTGTACCCGACCCGTCTCTCTACCTATCCGTAGAAACTCAATCAGACGAAGTTAACATCTACAGCTACATAATACCATGTGAGCCACCTCTAGAATGTTTGGCAGGGGATGATCAAACATCTTGCGAGAGTATTCCCTCATGCTTACCACAAGGACATAAAAATGTTACATATTTGAGCAAATTGTACTTCCACCTTCATACAATGGTAAAACCTACCTACTACAAAACCTAGCCTACTATTCTTGAAGACAATCCACCTCTGAAGCTAGAACATGCAAAACGTGCGGTTAAAATACTAGGGAAATTAAGAAACATGTACTAAGGAATACATAAGTCAGCAGGCTACACTGCAAGCCAACTAAGCTATTAGCAAGTCCTAACGTCAACCGAGACCACGTCCACGTGCCAATGTTCATGGACCGTCTGCCGTGCTATATCCCGGCTGGCTGCATGGAGTAACAACACACATGGAGTTAACACTGTGGCATGGGATGACCATGTCCTCCCCCTCCCCTTCCTGTTTCTCTCCACACTCCATCTCTCCATTCCTCGCATTCCTATTCCCGCTCCCCTCTCCCACCTCTCCCCCTCCTCCTTTCATGTACGCTCATTTTCTCCCCTTCGCTCCAAATTTCTCTCCCCCCAATTTTCCCCGCGACAACTTAATTACCCGCTTAATCAGTGGCTCGATCACCGCCCTTGATACTGTACCTCCGCTCTATCCCACTGACAAACTTCCCATTTTTACTCCCGTCCCCTCATTACACTCGCATTACGGCGGATGAGAAAAGTGAAGTGAGCTCGTGGGGTACTGATGGTCTGAATGGGGGAGGGAGATACGGCGCGATATTGCAGCAGGGGTGGAAGGAGGTGGTGGGGGTGGCGCCATTACCTACATGTAAAAGGGTGGGTTTACAGCAGAGACGCTGGTGGGGCAGTAGAAATCCGCTTTCGATTAAAGGCGTTTTGGTAGCGTGGAGGAATTCCGAACGGTGGTGATCGACGCCATTTCGTGCACAAAAATTTCTTTTTATATCCTAGTTTTGGATGAATAAGTGAATGGTTATAGTCATGGAAACATGCGCATGGAAACGGCAATAAACATGACGCTAAAGCGTTATATTTACTGCCGTTTCCACACGCATTTTATTCCGCGGCGCCCCCTAGGCTGTGGTATATAGTTAAAAAATTGCTTATACAGTATGAGGAAGTAGATTTTCTGCTAAGAAAGGCGGAATAAAACGTTTTCAATTGAAGATATATTGTATTTATGTAATTCTCATGCATTATGCAAGAAAGTTAGTTATCCATACGTAAATTACTGGTAATTCACAATCGAATGCAATCGGTAAAAAAAAACAAATCACTGAAATAAATTTATTTTTTATGCATGTTAGCCCCCGTCATGTTTTAAACAGTGGTAGCCCCTAAACTACTCCACAAAGGGGTACATATATATTCCACAATTATGAAACTGTTTTTCAATGTAATGTTTTTGAATATGAGTGGAATGAAATTATATTATTATTATATTATTATCTCGTTCAGTGTGACTTTCGCCAATTACCTTAGTGGAAGTGGTCCTTTTTAGTTGACATCATTAGAAATCCTAAATAACGGATCGCTTTGCCTGCGTTTCGTCACATTGCTCGTTCACGACAAGCAAAAGGATAAGACTGGTAAATCATATTGGCCTCAGTTCAGCTATTTAATTGTAATTTATAACCGAGAGTTCTGATGTCGTAGGAGCAGTTAATGTGCTTTTATTGCATGAAGAATAATCTTCCCCGCTAAAGCAAATTTCGCCTGTGTTTAAACTAATATGGATTTTAGTGTTGGAATGATTTGCATGAGAAGTTAAGACAGCCATGTAAGGTTCAACGAATACCTAGCTGGTGCTGCGTGTATCTGTGAAGGGACTACAACCATTTTTGGTCGGAGGTATTGGCTTCGTTGGAGAACTTCTCACCAAAGTCATCATTCCGAGTGAGATCCCTGAGGACCCAAATTTCAAGTTTTTTCGGAGTGATATAATTAGAAAGACCTCATTTTCTCAAAATTGAATTAATAAATGAAAGAGATTTTGTAGGTTGAACTTATAAACTTTTTCCATCTCACTACATGACGTGTTTTGAGTGCAATCAAGTCATTTTTAGGAGTGAGGAGCTTGACTAACATTAATTTTGAAAACATCGAAAATTTGAAAATGGTTTAAAAGCATTGAGAACTCTAAAATAATCCGTTACTTCATTGAATTGCGTCATTTAGCGTGTCCAATTAGGATTGTGAGCAGAACCATCAAAATCAATTCTATGTACGATTGCACGGTTCCACCAAATATCACCTAAAACAGCAAGTTTGATACTGAATTACGCTCAGATCAACAACTCTTACACCCGTGTTTTTTTTATTAATAATTCAAAATATCTGCAGAGTAGGTTAAAAATTTTCTATTGTTTATGAGTTTGGTATGTAAGGAAAGAGGTGCACTTAGTTTGTGAAGAAATTGTAGGAAATGAATTCAAACGGCCATATTCATATATTTTCCGCTAATACACGCTAGTAGGGCGACTAAGTTAGTCGGCCACTAAGACCTTTAAGTCGCCTACTAAGATATGGTATTCATGGATTCTTTTAAGTGAGTTACTAAGAGCTACTAACTTAGTGTGCTACTATCCACCTCGGCAGCCGTTACTCGGTAGCGATTTGTGTCCAACCCGCTAGGCTACGCTTGGCAACATTGCATCCGACTCCTCCGTGGCGCGGAAAATTCGTTAAACCATCAAACAAAAGAAATTGATGCAGCAAAATGCATCGAAATTTTTGCATGGTGATGGATAAATCGATGTAAATCCATCGAAGATATATTTATTGGTTATTGTAAACTGACAATTATGCTACAGAGATTTATGAGCACTACTGAAACATTTGTATGTTTGAGATTTTTGCAGTTATTCTTGTACAAACGGCAGTGTATCTATTGATGAAATATATTGCATTTTTTTGCACTTCCGATATTTTTTTCCCTAGTGTATGCGTTATGAGTATGGAGAAACATAACTAGCAACGTCAGTATTTTACACATTTATATTCGAAATGCAGAAATATACCTCAATGTCGGAGTAGAAACGAAAAATTTTACAATGCAGAAATAAATATTAAAGAAAATAACGTTAAGGTAAATGTGTGAATGACACACATTACGTTACAAATGCCTACGTGCGAGCAATTATTAGTAAAATATTTTTGCAACTCCTAAAATGTTATAGTTGAGGAAACAACAATCTGCCTCGCCACATTTAAATTTTTTAAATATTGACAGCGTAGAAGTGCGGAAACATGGGCATATAGTTTACAAGAGGTGGTTAATGTTAACAACAAACCATAATTAACCTAACTTGTTTTACTAATTTATTGCTAATAATATCACAAATAACACTACAACGCACACAACATTCACTTTACATTTCACGAGCTGTCTTTATGATACTTATCATAGGTACATTCAGAATCAACTGATTAAATGAAAAACTTTGCTCATTCTAATTTTTAAAACTATAACGCAACACTAATAAAGCCTTATAATAAGTTTTCCAATCACTCTGCTCACACTAAAAGCATTTGCACTCCTTGAAGTTCGAAAGGATTCTTCACATCTCACTTCCCACTCGTCACTTGCGATTTAGAATCACTTCATGTTATTTCACATTACCATTACGTAGACAATGAAATAAATAGGCTGAAGCAAATTGCAAAATCAGTTATTGTAACATCATAAAACTGCAACAAACTTCCAATGACGCAATCACTCTTACCGTAACCAACCAAAACAAAAGTAACAGCGCAACGAAATGCGTGAAGTGTAAACACTAGTAATATCTCACGATGAAGTGACCATAATAAATAATAAAATCTAACAGAACCTGTAAACCTACAAACGAATGAAAATTAATGCGCGTTCGCTGTATTCCTAAAGAAAAACTACTTCATATATGAAGCATATCCCCTTCTTAACAGTTAGATACCTTATATGGAAAAGTATACGGTTGATTAAACCAGTATGGAAGTAATAAATAATTTTTCCGAAGGTCATACACTCACAAATCACTTCACTTGCCGCTTCACTCTTTACTTTATCATCTATATGCTCATCGTCTACTTAGGGGCGCACTGAATGCACAAATTGTGTTCACTTACACTAGAGGCACTAGTTCACTGCACGTCGTAGCTTCCTCGCAGCTACACAAAACTTTCAATTCCTGTCAACGATTATACTACACACGTTGCCTGCCTTACTTAAAGAATGGATTCTCGTATTCCATTTTGGCACAAATGCGTAAAAAATCTGTAACAGTATGCAAATAAAACCGGAGTTCGATCATCCACAATGGTCCGCCATATTTAGTAGCTCCCTTAGACAAGGCTGGAGGGCGACTAAGAACCAGGTACTAAGATAGTAGCATACTAAGCTTAGTAGCCCTCACGATCTATGAATACCATTTTGCTAGTACGCTACTACTTAGAACGCTACTTAGGCTTTAGTAGCTTACTAAGGAAACTATGAATACGGCCGTTAGAATCTCACTCGCTTATGTGAAGAAAGTTTTCCAAACATTTCCTTCTCTTGCTATACTTCCACTGAAACGTAAATAAATTACTGTCATGCATGTAACTGTTTTAAGTTTCATGTGCGAAGGCTTATGAATGGGAATATATAAAATAAATACTTCAAGAGGAATTGAAATACATGAAAGCAATATACTACATTGAAACATTGTTGATTGGTTCTACTTGGCACTCACATAAAATTTATTAGATGCTTAATTGAATTGTCGATCTGAGCTTAATTCACTATGAAACTTGCCGTTTCAGGTGATATGTGGAGGAAGCGTTTCATCGTAATTAAAAGTCATTTCGATGGCTCTGCTTACGAACCTAATTTAATGCGCTAAATGTAGCAATTCGATGCTTTAGTATTATTTTTGAGTTTTCGATGCTTTCAAAATAATGCTTGCCAAGCTTCTCACTCTTGAAAATGACATGTTAGAGCATCAAAATACCTCATGATGATTATCACTTAGGCCAACCAGCCTTCAGGATAAATCGCATAATGACTGAGTTTTTGACCTGATATTTAATGACTTTCAGACTAAAAACAAGCATTTCCAAAGGTCGTATCATTTACTTAATTTTAGAAAAATGAATCATTCATTCGATGAGTTCCAATGGGGGGAAAACGTTGGTTTTTAATCACGAAGATGGTAATGAACAAAAGATTTTTATGTGATCAAATTTATGTGTTTATTTAATAATTTCGACTCGAATTTAATATTATAACTAAAAATCACTCTCGGCCCTTGAGGGTGCTCCCTAGTTTAAGTAGATTGGTTTTGTCAGTTCGATGCATTCAATTCGTGGTTGGGTTGAAGACTTATCTTTAATCTTGCAAATGATACTGATCGGTGGATTTTCTTCGAAACCTATGCCACTTGATGATTCACTATCTGCGTTGTCTTATACAGCACACTGCAATGGAAAAAAAATCGTAAGCCATTTGAAATCGCGAGAAATACTTTAAAACTCAATCAAAACGTTTTCAAATGTACAATGCGCAATATGCATTTTATTTCACGCTTATAGTCAACGTCCATAAGAAAATATTATCAACTAAAGTTATAAACTATTCGTTTAATATTTTCGATTAAGATTATACAAATTTATTACTTACAACCTCCACCCATATCAGCGAATTCAAGTAACTTCCAGATGATAATGAAATGGCACTGATATTATTTTTAAAGCTTGCCACCAATTCAGCTCGGAATTCCGCTTACAAATCCTAAAGTAAGAGTTTTTCAATGTCGTTATTAATCCTGTTGGACTAAAACGATGCCGATATGCTAAGTCTTTTGAAATTTGCTTAGGTTACCCACGTATTACTCTCTTAATTTGCATTGTATTAAGTGATAAATAACCTTGAATTTTGAGAAAGACTCTCAAATAATCAGTTACCTTAGCAACGATCGTAAGGACACTGTGCAATTGTTGTCTATTCTTGATTTTCGATGGAACAGGTTACTCTGTTACGCGATGAAACTAGATGCACTATTTACTCATTGATTGAACTATCAATACTTGAAAATTTAATTATAATAAAAACTGGAAATATTAATGATTTTTCTAGCATGCATATCAATTAGAATTTATTATAGCTTATCGCGAGAAGCACATTTAATAATTAATTTAGACCATTTTTTATTCTTCTGGTTTTGAGTGCATATTAAATCATTGATTTAGTAGTAACGATAATTTAAAAAATGGAATATTGCGCGACGTTTATACAAAAATGTCCAATCTCAAAATAATTAAATAGACAAAATCTATCTGCCTAGGTCAACCTGGGAAACCAACTAAACACTTCTTAGTGAGCTTCAATTACATAGTGAAGTAATAAAAGGATTGAATGGGCTCTTATTTTTATTGTTATTTGTAATCGGGTTACAAATATAGAGAGAACGGCCTTTATTCGTTTTTTAACTCCAAACCTTGGGCCTATAGAAAAATGCTCCATGAAGTGTTTGCCTCTAATATATCTGATAAAATTGCATTTTATCCAGCTTACAATTCACGAAGGAGTATGACGCCGAGGATGTGCGGCGTATTCTATTTTCAAATTGTCCTCGTTAAGTATTTAAAGGTCTATAGGATTGCTTTTGCTTCCTCAGCCTAGAATAAACAAAGAGTGGAGAAAATGAAAGGGAAAGTCCGGTTTCTTTCACTTCATCAGCACCTGCTCTTCCTCATCTCCTCCCTCGCCCGCTTGGCGTCCTTGCTTTCTTTCGAGAGGCTGATCAAAATTACCCTCCTCATAGACGTTGTCGTCGTCTTCATTTCGTCAAAAAACCGTCTCGGAATTATTGTCGCTCTCTCTGACGAATATCGTCAGCCGTCTCTTTTCTTCTCGAGCAACAAGTTGGCGTCAAATTGCAAGAGCCTTGGGAGACGGCCGTATAATTAGGGGGTGGGAAGGGGATTCGCAAGGAAAGCGTTACCGCAGGGCCTTCTCGAATTTCATAGCGGCATTATCGGGTTACTTCGCCATCCGCATGAGCAGGGTTGATGCTGTCAGACCTTAATTAGGTACATTAGCTATTTCCTCCCCGTGACATCTCATTCGAGCGTGTTTACTCACGGACTCCGCCATTCTCATCTTCTCTTTCGGGCTCGGCTACAAGAATAGCGTAGCAAGACAACGCAGGCATATCATCAGACAACGACCTTGATACATCACTCATGATATGCAATATATCGGCTTTCAATATTCATGGAAGAAGCTTTTGTTCCCTTAGTTCCTTTTGTTCCCATGCTACTATTATGGCCGTTCTGCGTCTTAAAGGTCATAAAGGTAAATTCATTGTTATCGCTCATTATTATCCAGAAAAAAATGTGGGAGAATCTCATATTTTTGAATTTTTTAATTGTTTCATGATCATAATAATTTCATCTAAATTTCGCATAAAATTATGAACAAAAAATTAAAATTATGTTACTCGATGGGTTTCAAAGTAATTTTAATGCTCATTCTGTGCTAAATCAAAAGGCATTAGCAAAGTATATCCTATTTATATGCAAATGTGGGTATCAGTGCGGAAATGTCGTAGCTTTTATTGCAGTGCGGCATTTTAAGAACATCTGCATGTAATAAGAATGAAATACACCATATTATTTTCTCGATTTTTCACCATCTATGTTGGTAAAATTCGAGCCTGCTTGGGTTCAAGTGATTTGTGTTTCTTCTGGTGACCTTTATTATTATTGTTACTCATGCCGAAAGCTGAAATCCCTATGTTACGCATAATGACAAAAAAGGTTGAGGAGGAGGGGTAGACAGCATTCACTTCGGAAAATAAAGAATGCTCTAAGCTCAGCGTTGTGTATACAACATAATGACGAATAAAAACAGAAATTCGAGAGCGAGAGAGGTCATTCTTTTGGTCACTGAGCCTCGACGATGACTTTTTCAGTTGAGACCGGAATGCATAAAGCATAAAAGTAATATGAGCTGTGTTTCAAGCACCTATTCTTGGCATAAGGGATATCCGTGGCAGAAAATAGGGTCTTTTGGACAGGCATGTTTAAGAGGAGGGTGAAAAAATGCCCATTTCGGTTCTTACATACATTTGGCTGGGCGCTTCAGGTCCATCCGTGCTCGATTAAAATACGCACTTGCGATTTAGGAGTAGGAAGGAAAGAATTTATTGGGCAAACTAGTCCGCCGATTCTTGGATGCACCGTTATAAAGATGAGACCACATAATACCGTTTTCGGAGCACGGAAGAGGAAATTGAGTTTTGAGAGGCGGCATTTTCAGCGGCCATCCATCTTTTTACAGGATTCAATTTTCCTTGGGTCCAACTACGAGTACTATCTAACTCACCATCGTTCCGTCCAATATTTTTTGAACGGAGAATGTACAGTGAGAGCTGTATTTCCAAGTGAAATTTAATTCACAGAGGTAGCGATAAGACTTCATATGATATTATCATTCCCAATTTACTATGCGTCTTTACTATTGATTATACCAGTAATTAATAAGTATTCGAAATAATACTTTGAATTTAGTATATTTTTAAAAATTAACTAAAATCAAAGATTGAGGTTCATAAAAGTACAAAAATTCAACCATTGTAAGAAATAAGTAATCCTACCAACGGAATGAGATTTGTTAACAAAAACATATTCGGGAGTACATGTTTAGCTTGTGAATTTTCTTTTGGAGCAAATACTTTTAGAGGATATTCTTTTTAATTTTACTTTAAACTATGTCCGGATCACAGAGGGAAAAGTTTAAAAAATACATACATTTCTATGTTGCGCTGTTTTCAAGCAAGGTCTGAACTTGTTATAACCCCTCAATTCGTCAGACACAGACGTAATATAACTTTTACTTGTGAATGAACCTAAAATCCAAATTACGATTGCAAACGATTACGATTACGGGAGGCACAACAGTCGCTACAAGCAGTGCCTCTGAGATATGAACTCAAGGAATAACTTTAAGGAATTTATCAAAGGACATTAATAAAGCGCTATTTCTTACTTTTGACTCAGCATGTTTTCCTTATTCCCCACTACATTATTATTTTCCTTCTTGTTGGGCTTTAATCAATTCTCTCAAGTAATTTTCAATTGCAAAACTGTAGTGTACCTAACAATTTCCTGAATATCTTATTATCGTTTTCCTCCCATAACTATAGAGTTCGTTTATTACTTTTTTAGAGAAAGAAACAGCAAATTACTACGATCTCGTTCCGTATTTTAACACAAAATCATCTATTTTATTTTCCAACATCCCTTTCTAGGCGAATCAAAGTATAGATGTTACTACTATTTTCTAAGGAAGCAGCTTGAATAAAGTAAATTATCTAAGTTAGGTATTTAATCCAAATATGACTAACTGTACTCCATAATTTACCTGTATCAGTTTGCAAGGGTAGCCTTGAACTATGAGATTGTATTTTCTGCTGGATGAAATTAGTCTCAAGCGAGACAAAAATACCCTCAATTTAAAAAAAAATCTCTTTCTATCCTTTTCAGTTCATGGCACTTTATAGCCTATGAAGCCTAGCCTAGGCTTTCTTCATAAAATGATATATAACCGGTCAGATACACAGTTTATAGATTCACGCACAGAGGAATAGCGTCGTAGGTCCAATTAATGAAATTGCCTATTAAAATCTCCGGCAATTATTTTCAATTCGAGGTCTCTGTATTGATTACAATAATATAATTTTTTTACAAGAGTATTCTTTCTGACAAAAATTCACGAGTAAAATGTATACAGAGTCCCATCCTCTGTAGAAGCATATCGCCAATTTAACATGTCCACAAAATATTCCTGCACGAAGTTTCCTGTCAAATATTTGAGAAAAAAATATGACAGTTGCTTATATATCCCAAAAAAATATATATCGATTGCAATGAATGCACCATGCAAGGTGAATAAGGTATGAACTCTAGACAAAAGTAAAAATTTGCATTAAAAGTATAATTTTATACCTACATCGTTTACAGGTAAATTTTAGTTTATCACAGTTTATCCTTGGGGTAGGAGCAGGGTCATTTCAACTTAAAACGATAGACATTTATCATAGGAATGAGTAAGTTGTGGGTGAGGGTGAGGATAGGAATTTAGGAACAAAAAGAAATAATGAGTGGGAGGTTTCCGATGGACAGATAAAAGAGACTCTGAGAAATGCGGAAAGGAAGCTAGCTGACATGCGGGAATGACTGAAGAGGGGAGTCGGGAAGAATGAATGCGGTCCACTGAAAGGAAACGGTTCTTTCTGAAGTCAGAGAGGAAATGGATGAAAATTTTTAAATAAGTTCAACTAAAACTCGCCCGTTTACCCACTCCGTCGACATTAATCTTTTCCTCTCCCAAAACTTTTCCCCAAGTTATCTCACCCTTCCAGATTTCCAGACCATAAATAGGTTCACGCACAAAGGAATAGCGTCGTAGGCCCAATTAATGGAATTGCCTATTAAAGTCCCCGGCCATTATTTTAAAGTCGAGGTCTCTGTATTAATTGCAAACATATAATTTTTTTTTACATTTTTTCTTATTCGAGTCCGACCATTTTGTTCTCCAAAGACCTTTCCGTTCACTAATCAGGCTCTTTGCTGCGAAGTTCATCGACTTTGTCTGAGAAAAATTCTTTAAAGAGATGTAAAAATGAAAAATCTGCATCGATGATGATTTCGAACCAACAATTTTTTTTGTTAGTTAGGTTTACAATGAATTTAGTATTTTTTCAGAGATTGGTTGATTTTACATATTTCTCATATGTATTTTTAGGATAAATGCCATCACCTGGACATTTAAAAGCTTCCTGCACAACCGGTCTTATCAGATCTGGATATTATTATATTTTCATCAGTTATAACGTTCGCTATCAACCTATCAACATTAAATTCGAAAGGTGTAAACAATTGAGCCTTACAATTAGTAATCAAAATGAAATTTTACGGCAGCATTTTTACTGTAGCATAATTTTCATATTTTTTCATTCATTATGGTTGTAGTTGAAATGAATCTTCTATTCCCCTGAAAAGTTTAAGACGATGACGTAATATTTAAATTCGTCATTAATGCGTCAGGAAAATAATAATAAAAAGACAAATGACCGATTGAGCGTTAGTGATGAATTCTCTTAAGCCTGTGTTATAGGTGACGAGCGGTCGCATTTATTATCAAAAGTTATTATTATGAGAGCATTAGCGTGCAATTGCACCCCGTTTGATATGGGGACACGGTATTACCTCTAAATTTTCATGACTCCCTACCCTTTACCACTAAAAGTGATCAACCACCATTCGCGTGAAGTTTGACTCCTCTTCGGAGGGCTCCAGTTCATCTTTTCCTGTCCTGAGCGGGCGCAAAATATTAGCACATTCCCCTTCCCTTAAGCAGTCAATAGAGAGAATTTATCCTCACCACTAACGTCATCCCTAAGCTACTTACTGGCACCACTTCCCCCATTGGCCTTACTTACGCGTTTAATCCCATGGACACACGTTCCCTCCTTAATTGTAAGCCCCTGCGCAATCCTTAAAACCTTTGTTCGTCAAGCACTTGGCGCCGGAGAGGATTTTGGTCCTTCGTTCCGCCCCTCATGTTCGCCACACACACAAGCCCACCTCTCCCTTGGGGATCGTGGGCTCTGGACCAATCAGGGCCGGGGCTTTTATCCGCAGTTTGAAGCATGCGTTTATGTCCTTGCGGTTAAAACTCGGCGCTGCAGGGATCTGAACTCACTAAGACCCGCTACTATGAAGGTAACCATGTTTTTGTTACCGTTGATGCAAGGTGGTCATAAATAAAAGTGGCTGAAGAATAAGGCAGGGAGGTCCGTGAGAATGCGGCAAATGACTGAGGTCCTTCGGGCGTAAAACCGAAAGATCTCTAGAGACAGACACTTCAAGAAGAGAGCACCGGTGTTAGAGAAGAGCATGAAAAAATGATATGAAATAGGGTGTGAGGTAATATTTACATTGGTCCCAGGCATTTACGTATTTTGGGAAGGAAACTTTTAGTCAAGCAAAACACCCATTGGAATGGTACATCAAAGTTTTTACTCCAGGGGACTACTCATAGGAGGCACTAGTCTGTCCCGTTTAGGCTACTTTGTTGCCACTTATCGCGCACTCCAATCTGCTTTTAAAAACATCCGTGGCGCGACAATAAGGTGCAAGCCATCCATTAATTCTCCATACTTACCACATATAATATTTATAATCGTGAAAAATAGCATTGATAACATTGAATTTAATAGAACGCATGATCGAGGAAGTTTGTATGCTCCTGTAGCATTTATCACTTAAGTGTGTCATAAGCATATGCAGAGGGTAAACTGGAATAAGGTAAAGACGTGAAGAAACTGGTCATATTTCAGAACTCGAGACACTCCAGTCTACCAAAATACCATAATCAATCTGTATTACTTCGTTCTTAGCCCACTGATTACGGTGATAATAAATCTTATTTTAATTTTCACGAAAGGTAATTGATGAAAAAGAACTAAGAAAGAGAGAATATATTTCCGATTGTCAATTTTTCCTATTAGTTGAAAGCATAAGGATGCTCCTTTAACACCAGGATTTCAACTTCTTAATTATTATTATTTATCTCGCATTTATTTTCTGGAGTAAAACAAGTTCCTCAAGTAGAACCACTTTCGTTTCAATATTTGGGGAGATTTGTGAAAACCCGACAACGAATTGAGATTTAAACTAGACTAATCACAAGTGCGATGGATGAAGTTTTGGCAAGTAAAATATCAGCTTTATGCATTTATGCATTGAATTACTCCTCGGTCGTGCTTAGTAAAAATTTATTCTTGGTTCACCGTCTAATTCTTAGCGGTCGAAATTTGGATAGCGAAACTCGCTCAATGCGAAGTCCTCTCTCTCTCTCTCTCTCCTGATCCGTATTTTGAGACAACCGCTAATGAGAGTGCGGTCCATACGACGACAAAATGTTTTTGACGAAAAAAAATACGAAACGGGAGTGAAAAAAGATCCGTCGCGACGTGTGATTGTTAGTGGAACCATCCTCGTTCTTTCATTAATAGGTACATCCGCTTCCATGGCCGATACTCCGGTTATTTTTTTTTCTCATCAGTTAACACACCGCGCCTTTTCCTCAAATCCTGCCGTTCTCTCCTCCCATTCCTCCCAATCTGCCCTTGCTACTTCGGCGAGGGACGCAGGCCATTGTGGGCCTAATGAATGAGAGCGCGTCCGCGGTGGTCTCTTATCAACTGCGGCATAATACCCACTCTGCCCGCTTTCAGCCGGTGACCGTGATTTCATCCCTCGCAAACCAAAGCATCTCCTTGGGGCGCTGATGGTGAGGGGCCAGGATAGGCGGGGAAATGCCCAACACACCCCCTTCAATAGCAGTGAATGTGGCTCCCTCTCAATGAGAAAATGGTCCATCGGACGGCAGCGTAGCACATTGGCATGGGAGGGAGGGTGAGCGATCCCTGTAGGTTGTTGTCGGGGTTAAGGAGGGAAATGAGGACTTGCCTTAACACACGCTATCTTAAAGGTGAGATATTAGGACGGCAGTTCTTATGGAGAGTTCTGTAAAGGCATTAAATGACACGCATGACACGTAAATGAAATTATTAACTACCTCAGAAGGGAAAATAAAATTAAAATAAATGTATAAAAAAGTGTTGTTTTATGGGTAGTTACAGTTTTTACCGCGGATCTTGATATATTTATAATGCTATGGATTAGAAGCTCAGGCTACTAGAAAGATGAATGACTTTCTCGCGATTTAAAACGACCCTCGGAAGTAGCGTGTATTATACCTGGGAATGACTGTCTTATTTAAATTACGTTGGAGGCATTTAATCGTTTAAAATAACAAGAAAAGTTATTAGAAATTGGCGTATATTAATGGTATAAATGTGCATAGAAGTGCTCCATTCTACTTCATATGATTACGTATAATGGAAAAACACCTTTCAATATTATAAAAATGTGATTTCTTTTATAACATTTCAAGCCCTTACCTACGATTTGATGATCGCATTTATACTACTTGCATGTTCATGATAGATGCGTTGCCATTCATGGAGGTAGCGGAGGGTAACTATTCAAAGCATTGGGGTTGCTGACAGGTCAAGGTGTAGTTATTGGTAACGAGAATACCTTTTTCATGGCCACACGATTAGAATGCATGGGATTGGATAGTTCTTATTTCTGACGTAAAGCTCTATCATATTGTAGCGATCCGGAAATGGAAGATTTCCATTCCCAAAATATGCATAAATATATTGTTGTGTGACGTCTCAGAATAGCCAGCAATGTTAAACTATGCCTCGGAATCTTTACTCTTCAATTTAAAAAACGACTAAACCTTACTTTTCCTATTCCTTTTTGTCGTCAATATCCTTTTTCAACCATCCCCATATAATGGCACAGTGAAGACACTATGGCACTCAGTTGCTTATACTCAGTCACTGGTCACTCGTCTCTCGTCATTAGTCACAATGTAGCCATCGCACAGTGGGCTGAAATCGAAAAAAGCTGGACAAAACCTCAAAATCGATTTCTTTGAGTGCGGAATTTGAAACTTTGCACAGTTGTTTTCAATACATTAGTGTATATTTTGACACAAATCGTTTTTCATGGGTAAATTTTTGAACAAATTATTTCTCAAATTGAACAAATTTCGCAAAAATTGCCCTCATTGAATTTTTTTCGAAATTCAGCATGTGAAAACTAATGCCACACCTTCTGTAATAAGTCAAAAAATAAACAAAGATTTGCAATATTATTATGCGGTTTATTATTGTTAATGCTTTGCAACTTTCACGACGCGTTGTATTATTTTTGGCCGATACGATACAAAATGGCGGACCCTGTTTTTCGTCGAAATTTTGTGTTCGTGTAGGAATATAAAAAAAGGATCACCGAGTTACCTCGAGATATTTACACCGCTTATACAAAAAAAACATATAGAGTGTGATACCAGAAGGACAGCTGCGACCACCTGCGACGCCGAAATTAAGATCGATTTTTCGGACGTGCGGCACAGTTCGCAGCTCGCTGTTGGCTACGGGGAATATCGTACTCGAGAGATGTTAGGCCTTGAATCTTTAAAAGCAGATTAATTGTATACAAGCTATAATATATTAGTACCACATTTGATTTCCATTTCATACAACATAATTTCTTCACTTTCTTGCGATATTTATCGTCAATACGATACAAAATGGTGGACCCTTTTTATCGTCGAAATTTTGTGTTCATGTACGATTATAAAAAAAGGATCGCCGAGTTACCTCAAGATATTTATGTTAAAGTTGCAATAAACGTTTTAGAGTGCCCATCCCAAAAAATCAACAACGTCCGTTAGCAACAAGTAAAATAAAAATCGATGTTTTGCCGTCAAGTCCGCGGCAGCTCCAATGCACTAATATATTGACTACAACTGTGCAAAGTTTCAAATTCCGCAATCAGAAAAATCGATTTTGAGGTTTTGTCCAGCTTTTTTCGATTTCAGCCTACTGTGCGTCGGCGGGAATCGAAGCGCGGGCCGTATGATCCGTGCGGCCTAAGTTCCTTGATATCCACCTGTGCCATCACCAGCAGCTTCTCTCCCTCCCGAGACTTTGGTATTATCCTAATTTTGGCTATTCTAGACGCAAAAGTTCATTATTACTTGATGTTTTTTTTTCATTTTACTGTTTCCTTGAGAATTTCAAGGGAAATAAAATTTGGCAAAAAATTTAAATAATTTCGTGCGATTATTCGCTTCCCGACACCATGCGAGAACCCACCCTTTTAACGTGCGATTCGCGTTGTGGGCCGTGACGTAACAATATTCTGCTTCAATAGCGCCATTACGATATAACAAAGCAGTACTCCGGGGAGTACTAAGTAAAACATTAGTCAACCTCCACTACTCGCTCTCCTGTTTCTGACAATTTATGTTCGTCATCCGTCACTTTGCACCATGCACTTTTTCTTGCTTCTCAGTTCATATGCTGAAAATTATGCAATTTCAGGCATAAAATCACTGCAGAACTTATCTTTCCATGGATATGGTCATTGTTACTGGTAGTTGCTGAAATTTCGCAACTCTGGAAATTTGATACTTCCCAGCAAATTTCGATTTCTCTTAGATTTCTATTTCCCAATATTATATGGCTATAAATGTTTTTAACGAATTCCAAAGATAATTTTTCTTCCGACTCCAAGCGCAAAAAGTGTGGTATTAATATTTGGTAAATTTATCCAGAATCGGCACAAATTCCAGACAGTTAAATTGATATTTGGTTTCCTTTGGTTATTTGTCGTTCTGACTCAGCAAAGGAAGTTCTTGCAAATGGGGAATTCCTGCAAGAGTAAAAATCTGAGCCTTTGCAACCTCCGATTAACATAAACATATCACGTGAAAATCTCTCAAAACTTCTCACGCATCGCATTCCTAAGTGATATAGAATTCAGCGTCGTTACGTTGCTTTGAAACTACGCACGTTTTTGGTAATCGTCAAGTAATCATTAGCTCCTTGCGCCAACATTTGTCTCGAACATGTCATTTCTCCTTCGTTTATCAAATCTCTAAAATTCGAGAGACGCCTGTGCTGGCGGCGGAAATTAAATTCTCTTGCTGCCAAGTCAATGCAAGATGTCACTTACAAACAGCGTAGAAGTAAATTAACACGTACTGTCCAAACTCAAGTCATAAAGGTTTGAAACACATTTCCACCAAACTTGTAGACCAGGGACATGGAGGTCATGGATATTTTAGCAAATAATGAAAGGAAAGAAACTTTTGTCAGCCTCCCAAAATTTCATTAAGCCATGGTAGTTGGTTTTCCATTTTCAGAAGTTAATTTTGAGTTCTCATGAGACGCAAAAATGTAATGCAAGAGGCGCGTGTTAAGAAACTTTTAATCAAAGCAATGAATGTTTTCTAAGATAAAAATTAATATTAATGAATTCTTTGATAGTTATTCTGTGGAAGAAAAAAATCTGTTCGGAGTTTAGAACGCTCAACAAAACTTTCTTCAAATTCATTCCTTACAATTTCTTCGAAACTGATAAAATAACCTTATGTCGAAAGATATGAACCACATTCCCACTAACTTGAATCACAGGGACATTGAATGGTTTTGAATGTTTTTAACAAATTACAAAGATAATTTTACCCAACTTCCTTCTCGCAGGAAGCATCACATTAATATCTAGTAGTTTTGTTTTCTTCCGGGAGATAATTTTAAATTCTCGTGACTCAAAAATGTAATTTTAGAAGCGGGTGTAACAACATTTTTAATGAAAAAGTTTTTCTTTTATGAAGTTAATATTAATGAATTCTCAGATAGCTATTCAGTGGATGCTAAAAACCTGCCATAAGATCGGCACGCAGAACAAAGCGTTTCTTTTTTTATCCTTAATGATTTCTTAGAAATGAATACAATATCGTTATGTCAACGAAAATTCTTAATTTTGCATTCTGAAATTTAGTCGTTGTATTAAAGCAGAAACTATACCTTGGAGCGACATGGTATGATTTTCAAACGTATTATGTTAAAGTAATTTATGGAATTTTGCAAAACGCCTCCAAGCAAAGGTATGAAGTAAAATCCGCAATGACAACAAAGCAACGTTTTAAAATAAGTCTACATTCACTCAGTGCATCGACCTTTAGTTAAGAATTTGTCAAGTAGGCACAAACTACTATAATGTGAGGCTCCGCAGGTGTTTTACATAGGCTATCGGGGTTGAACCTAATATTTAATTTCAAAAATTAAAAACAAAATTTTCGTCTTTTATGCAATGACGACTATTTTACGAAATTTAAAAAGAAATCTTTCTTAAATTTAATTTCTTAAAATGTATATTGTATTTGAAAGCGATAAATTAACAATATTTTGTCAGAAATTTCTTAATTTCGCATTCCGAAGCTGCAATCGCTATGGTAAAGCAGACGCTAGTTCTAAGGATGCTATTTTGTGAAAATTGAATTTATAATACACATTATTTAGAATTTATAATACACATTACTTAGAATTTATAATTTTTTACAACAAGAATTTACCTGTATAGAAAACATGGAAAAACCGTCAAATTAAAGATGCGAAGACACAAACATTTCGAAAAATTACGCAAATATATTCGCACTATACTCATTACTTACTCACTGTATCAAAATTTATATAGGTATTTGTCGTCTATATTTTCACTTTCTGAGACGCTGTCGATGTATTATAATTCTATGGTGGATAAGCTAAATGATTATTAACAATGTTTATTAAATACGTTGCACTGTGTGTTAGTAGCTAAGGCCGTATGCAGCTTTCCTCGGGGAAGGAAGAATTTGAATCTCCGTTTTGTTAAAGAATCTTCCGAAGCGATTTTTATTTAAAAATATTAGATGATACTTTGCTGAATGATTAATTTTTATTGACTTATTAGGACAGACTTTTAATTATTAACGGATAGAGTAGCCACCAGTCCGCAACGTAACTCCCAGAGAAGAGATTAGTAGCCAATTAGACTCCCCCTTCTAACTTCCACGGAAATAAAATATAGAAGCATTCATGTTCCTACCTCAGAAAAGACAAATGTCTGTAGGTTTCTAACGTGAGAAGCGTGTTAACAAGGAAAATAAGGGTGACTATGAGAAAGATTTATCGGAATAGAGCGGGGAAGAGAGGCAGCGTTTGAGAAATCGGTGTTAAAGACGCGCTGGTGATTAATGGAACGAGTTAACTACATTTGCACCTGTTACAAGTCACGATGGCACGGACATAATGGAATATAACTCTTAAGATCGAGTCCAGAAGTTTACGACCATCCGTATGCCTTGAACAGCCTCCACGGAGCGGCATTGTCGGGAGAGAGGTTCGCGACTTTGTGTTTCTTCAACTCGTGCAGAAGTCTTCGCGAAAGAACTTTCTCCTGAGCTTTGCTGGAAAAAAAAGAAATAGACAAAGTCTTCAGAGGAAAAACTAGCAGGAAGAGATTTGGTTGGTTTGAGGAGAGGAGGGAAATGCAAATGAGCAAGAGATTGAGATGGTGGGGAATTATAGGGGTAGGATGGGGGTGTAGAAGGGAAAGAAAGTGAGGAGAGGGCATTTAAGGTTTTGGGGAAGAAAGAAAGAACGAGGGTTTCCTGGGATGCATGGAGGCGGAAGGAAGAGGGTGGCCGCTGCTCTAGGATTTAAGGTGGCTGGAAGAGAAGGGAGTTGTGCAGATGGAGGCCGTGGGCTGTGTAGGCAGACAAAGGAGATAACTACTGCCGCAGTGAATGAGATAAATCACTCCTTAATCCTGCATTACACCGGCCTTACTCTAAGCACGGGCTGGAGCGTTTCAGAAAGGATAAGCCCCTCGGGGCGCGGGGCAACAAAGAGTGTAGTGGGGTCCAAGTGGCCTTATTATTAAACGAAAACATAATTTGTCGCAATTTTTATACATTTGCCTAGAGGAAATTTTGTAACGACTTAAATATGTAATGTGACGGATGCTGAGCTTTCCTCAACTTATGGGGCCATTAATCAAGATTTAGCAAGCGTTTTATATTACTTGGCACCTCCTGAAAATGAAAGCATAAATGATAGTGTGGGATCTGCAGGTGTTCATCCATGATTGCAAGATAGATCAAAACGATAAAGATGCTGTGAATTTGTTTTTTTGCGTTGTTCTTATTTAATTTTCGAGGTATTCACTTTGTAGATACTGTTACTTAGAAAAAAGCATTGGCCCCTTTCATCCCTAATATAACCTTTTTCAGATCGTACTGCAAGGTAATAATGGATAAATAGCACAGTTGACACATTGATTTCTCAATTCTGAATAGCAAAGGCGAAATTAAACTTGCAATTTTGTTTTTATTTTACGGCTACAGATTTACTACGCAGCAGTTATTATAGAAAGAAATGTATACCTGTATACAGGGTTGGGCACGAATCACCTAATATTGATTCGAGTCGCGAATCACGAATCATGGAAGAAATTAGATTCGACGCACGAATCACGATTCACGCCTGGAAATTTGATTCAAATCTCGAATCATGAATCATGTGATTTTTCCTTGAAATATGATTCGTGCGGTTCACGAATCACGAATCATATTTTAAGGAAAATCATTGTGCCATTTCAGATTGACAATAACACTAAGTAATGGTCACATTATGAACATTGGTCCCATAATTGGGAACCTATACCAATTTTTTCGCCTGTTAATTAAAACTTGTGAAGATGCAGTGTGAATCAACGGGATATCATAAATTACCAGAATTTCTGTACATCAACATCCTGCAAGCCAAAATAAAGGTGTGTGGTAGGGGGTGAATTCTTACCAAACATGCACTACATATCATGCATGAAAAAGAGTTGGCAATAATGTACTAGTCTAAACCGCACTATTAAAAAAATAAATCTAGCAAAGTAAGAATGCAAAAATATGCCGTTAGTTGGGTTACCTTCACGTCCTTAAACCAACATGGAGCTACCTATGATATACATTGATTCATTCGTATTGGACATATTAACCTCTATTAATATCCCTAATTGTAAGAGGAAAAAAGGAATTTAGAATCATAGGTTGGCGATCAATTCATCTATTTTTTTATTATTAAAAAAAATTACAAACGTTGCTATCAAGGCATTCAGCATACTGCCTCGGGATATGAAATTAAAAACTTCAAATAATTTTATAAACATGGCCTGGAAATGGTTGTTTCCATTCTCTTCATAGAAACCATTAATTTAAAAAATAATGGACAGAAGATGACAACAATGCCCCCCGGATTGAACAGCTATATAAGCGCAGAAGGGAAGGCCTGCAGTTCATTTCTGCTCAGAGGACGATGGAAGAGTGTTACATTAAGTAACGAGTACATTACGAAAAACATTAGCCACGAATTTTCTCACTCGGCTGGAAACCCAAGAAAAAACAATATCATATAAAAAAACTTATTAGAGACAGCAATATGGTTGATTGCCTTTCAGAAATATTAACTTCTCAAACACCTTGTCGGACATTTTTGATCTTTCTGGTTTCAAAATAAAGTTACCCCATGAAAATAGTCTCTCCACTGGACCAGAAGAACATATTGGGGTATTGTATTTAATAAAAAGTTTACGAATATTAGGATAGCCCTGAGTAAAACATTTGAAGGTTTTATCTGAATCAGCCATAAAAGAAGCAAACTCTAACTGACTTCGAGATGTCTTGCTTTTACTTGGTGAGGCTAAAACATAAAAATCTGAGTCCTCTTCACTATTACTGTGGATAGATGGTGTGCCATTATTCTTGACTTCTTCCAAACAATTTAGGCACAGGTTAGTAATTCGCTTACTATCAATATCACTCACATTATTTGGCAACCAAAGCATTTTGAACTGAGGGTGGAATGCTGCTGCCAGTATTGCATCATTCACTTCTGGAGATAGATTATAATATTTGCCAAAACGAGTGTTCAGAGCGGTCAACAACTCAGGAATTAAATATAAGGTATAGAGCAGTGGCTTCTCCAGCTGATCCGCAAGTTTCTTGCGTATTGAAAATAATGTGGGTAGAAGTTGTCCATAGAAACAGCTGTTCCCACTTTGAAGCACATCAATGGCTTGTGCAATTGGTCGCAAGCAAGCAATGAATTCTTCCATATAGTCAAATTCTGTATCAGAGAATAATTGCTTCATGTCCAGTTTCCGTAACACATCATTCATTTTTGGCCTCAATTTTACAATTTGAGAAACTGCATCAAACAGTGAATTCCACCGAGTAGGGCAAGGGTATACGAGACTACAATCAAGAATTTCAGTAATAATTTCTGAAGATTTAGGCCTACGTGATGCATTCCAGATATAACTACACTTTGCCATTACAGATTTGTGCAAGCGATTAACCAAAGATGGAGAGTTCTTGAGAATTTTTGTTAAATCTGTTGTTGCAATTAAGGATAATGTATGAGAAAAACACCGCAAATGTTTGGGTAAAAACCTGTCTTCTTCTAGATCTTCACATGCCATATTTATTGAGCCAAAATTCAGATCAATGCAAAGCTCTTCAATGTCGCTATCGTCTTCATGCATGGGCAAATCTGTAAACAATACGACTGATTCAGCAAAGACATTGAATTTTTATGCATAAATTGTACTGTAAGAAATTCGTCAATAATAGTATCATATTATTGTCTTAAGTTATTACCATCGCTGTCTATATTTATTATTTCACTGCAGCCAAACTCTTTGAATGCCTTTACGAAGTTAGACCCATTATCCGTAATCATTGTGGCAACTTTCTCATTGTTTAACCCAAAACTGATGAAAATATTGTGTAGAGTGTCTGCTATATTCTTGTAATCATGTGTACCTTTAAATCGAACACATGATAAAACAGCACTTTCACGAGTCAATGTTTCATCATTTATCTGGAAACATAAATCAGTTAGCATATTTGATCAATGAATAAATAACGCTAAGGCCACAAAAGGCTTTATATAATATTATTTTACAATTTACCCAATGAGCTGTGACACCAAGGAAGCTTCTATGTTTCGTGGACCAAATATCTGCAGTAGAAGTCATAAATTGAATTTCTGTAAATTTGCTTGCCAAATTTTGGTTTACATTTTCAAACATGAGGTTTAATTTTCGACCCATTGTTCTCCTTGACATGATCTGAACCGAAGGATCAATATCTATCAAAGGATAAAATACATCAGCACATAAAGTAAAAACAGAGTGTATTAGAAAAAAGTTGATGTAGGACGTCATTAGAAATGTGAGAAATACCATCACAGAGTTCATCGTATTATCAATAAATTCCCTTAACCACTTGCTGGCCTGAGAAAACTTACGTTGAAACATTCGCATAAAATTTTCATCTTCCACAGTGCGGACAGGCTTCATGCTATGAATAATGTAGTGCATTATATCTTTGTTCAGCATTTCATTATTGATTTTCACTCTCATGCATTTGGAAGAAACAAAGTTAGTAATTTTCTTCTGCTGAATTTCACCAGTCCGTTTGGCATTCTTCTGTGATTTATATTTGTTATAACTTTGTAATGCGTTGTGAACCAACTAAAAAGCAATGATGATGCATTATTTTAATAAATTTGGAATCAATCATATTGTTGTCAATAAAAAGTTGATCATTTTTTCGTACTTTAAGATGCCGAGTAAAATTTGAAGTGCTGCCTACCACTCCTTTAACCACTTTGTTTACAGGCAAGCAAAGCTGACATTGGGCAGAAATATATTTCTCAGATTGACTTACAATTTGGAAAAATTTACCATCAAAAATTAAATTCGATGGGGCACGGTAATTGGTACCACCTTCAGCAACGTTATCACTAAGACCATGATTTACCTCACCTGAAATGACACGAATTCTATTATAAAAATCACTTTGTAGTGTTTACGAATTTGAATTAATGAAATGATTAATAAAAGTAGAGTAAGAATTATAGGTAAGCATAAACTGCAATAACAACTTACTGGTACTGGCCATTTCTCCAGACTGCCTTCTTGACATTTTCTTTGACTTGTGTCTTGCTATTTTCAAATTTCATTTCTATCTTGTCATCTTGTTCAAAACAATTGAAAGTCACATTTGAACGAATTTACAGTGCAAAATATATTTTTGAATTATCCGAGTGGCTGCACTTCTGACTTGTACGTATACAGCAGTGAAATTAATTCGTGATTCGTCAGTGAATCGTGAGCTGCATCACAAATATTCGACTCACGAATCACCTCAACTAGTAAAAAAAGAGTCGACTCACGGTTCACGAATCACGAAAAAAAAATGATCCGAATCACGAATCACAAATCACAGTTTGTGATTCGCGAATCATGATTCGTGATTCATGAAGACGAATCATGCCCATCCCTGCCTGTATATGACACTGCTTAGTTCTAACTTTACTTTTCAACTATATATAAAATAAATGATTTATGTGATACGATATAGTTACGATTTTGTTGTGATGGTTAATCTTTGTGTCCCATGGAATGATGCATAAAATTGATGTAAATGAGTACGCGAATGCTTTGGATGAGTGTGTCTGAGCAGGTAGGACGGGATTGTCATGTCGTCCCCAAACATTCAAAGGGGGATCGGCGAGTTGATTGCTTTCTTACTTTTCTCAATAGCCGCCGGGGAAGTGTCCCCACCTCAAAGATTCCAAACATAAGACTCAGATATTGTTCGCGAGATGAAAGAGAGACGTAACTCGGATGGAAGGAGGGCGCAGGGAGGAGAAAAGTGGTGAAAAGGAGAGTGTGCGCTTGGGGGCAAGGCTGAAATAGATAGAAAATCGGACATGGAGGAGCGAAAGAAGGGAAGGGCACTTCAAGGAAGAAAGTGAGTGGACTGAGGAAAAGACAAGACAGAAGAAGGAGATGGAGAGAGTATGCGCCGACGTGAAGAAGAAAATTGGAAGAGAGAGAATGAGGAGAAGAAAGGGTCCTGATGAGTGCGGGAGTATACGCCAGCATGCGGAGAAAGATTCTGCCATTGTTGCCGTGGCATTGTCAAGGGCGACGGCCGAGTACGACGTGATTAGGACAGCGGGAGAAGATTAATGAGAAACTGGAGAAAGAGATGAAGGAAAATAAGAAAAGGTGGCTGTCGGAGCAGGCTTGTTCGATATTTGAGATGAATTAATCCTGAAACTCCTATAATTAGAATGCTGGTCGCCATCCGCAACGCGCCGGACTAGTTCTAGTCAGTCTGAAGCCAGTTCACGCCTGTCAACGTGGTCGAGTGCAAAGTATTTTGAATTGGGAAATGCTTAGATAATTCGAATGTAAGAGCGTTTTCTTTTGAATCATACGAGGTGATAAGTGCGAAAAGGACAGTGTGCTCGGGTGAAAGGAGGAAATAGAACAAAATTCGGACTTCGGAAAGCAGTGAAACAAAGGAAGGGCATGTGTATCCCTCCACCTTCCAGGTTTTTGCCGCGTCGCGTCGGTTGTCAGAGGTTGATGAAAGCCTCTCAGGGATTCCGACTGTGTGAGGTGTATTGAATAAAAGTAAGTTCATCAACTTCGATCCGAAGACGCCTGGTGGAATCGCGGCGAAACAGCCGTCATCCTCTGGCAACCAACGCGGCGAAAATTCGGAAGATGGATTGAGCACGAATCTAGAATACCACGGAATGCCGAATAAAAACTTTTGGACTATGTCGCAGCGTCAATTTTTGGGTGGCCCCAACGTTTCCCGACCGATACTGGTCGTTTTCTCAAGGGAATCTGACGAGGTGGGAATTTAAATTCAAATATATAGGTATCCGTCCCGGGTGGTGGGGAGAGAGGAGCGGGAGGTTGGAGTAGTAGGTTGTTGATTGTTTTGCTGATTACTATAACCTCCCGCTCCCCTCCCCAATCTCCTGAGACGGATACCTTTATATATACATATGAATTAAAATTCCCACTCTCCAGAATCCCTTGAGAAAGCGACCTGCATCGGTGGGAAACGTTGGGGCCACCCAAAATTTGACGCGGCGACAAAGCCCAAAAGTTTTTATCCAACATGACGAGTATCCGCGAAAGTTTTAACTAATAAATACCACGGAAGACTACGAGCCAACAATAGAAGGGATAGAGCGAATGAATCGATTGCGAGAGAAAGGGAGAGGAGGATGGGAGATGGAAGAGGAGGAGAGAGAACTTGAGGAAGAACATTGAGAGAGGGGAAGAGGAAAAGAAGAATAATAACGAAGTGAAGTTGGATTTAAAATGTTCAACCCATCTCCCCACAATTGGTCATGGAGACAGGGACAATGGTTTACCTAGAGGTATCATTTGTATTGAGGCTAATTTTGACTACTGAGAAATTGGAGAAAGAGATGAAGGAAAATAGGAAGAGGAGGCAGTCGGAGTTGGGTTCACAAAGCCAATTCTCGCAAAAAAAAACAATTTTTCCAATCCCCTCTATTGAGGAGTGCACACCATTGTTCCCTAAAAATACTTCAATTGCTGCCATGACATTTCCAAGGGAGACGGTGGAAGGCGGTGGGGGCAGGGGAGCGGGAGTGGAATGAAGAAACGGTGGAATTTGAGAGGAAGGAAAATGGTAAAAGGAGCTTATCGGAGTGGGTTCATTTGATTTTTGGAATTTTGAACCCCTGAACTCGAACTGGTGGAATATTGGTTGCTATACCCAACTCAAAGGGATCAGTTGAAGGAGTTCTACGTCACAATATGATCGGCTACCAACTTGTAAAAGGATGCGAAAAATTCGGATCTAGGGGAAAATACTATTTAAATTGCTTCTTAATAAATTATTGGCCAATGCACCTCGTGTTTTGCACCATTCAATCTGGCTAGTATAAGAGATCTCCACGTATATATTCGCACTTGGGGTGCTGAATCATAGAAGAAACACGGGTTACAAATGCATATTAAACTACAGCTATATCTTGGAGTTTTACTGAATAGATTGATGATTAAGTCCCTATACGTATTGAAATTATAAACCATATTTCGAAAGCCCTTCACCTTCGGCTAAAACCTTGTCGCGGTGGAAAGGCTTGCGCGTTCCTATGACCCCTAGAGCTGCACTGGCGGGATTAATTCTAAATTATTCCCGGTAGGGCCACCCATTAGGGTGGTGTGAAAAAACTCAAGTTACAAACTCAGTGTCGCTATAGTGCGGAAAAGTTGCGATACGTTTGTACAAGGAAAACAAAAAAAGAATTATTAAAATCGGACGTCATCTTCCGACCCCGCAAAGCACCTGAAAAAATGACAAAAATGAAAAAAAAATTGTTTTTTTTCGTGGTAAAAAAATAAAATAAACTTTATATTTTTTAACACTTTAGCTAAAAATGATTACAAATAGTATAGGCTATTATTAATATATACATATACATGGCTTTAAACAGTTATATCCGATCGTGCAAGATCATTAAAAATGTATAAATATTCCACATTAGCCGATTTTTCAGAGCTGTGTAATAATAACTTAAGGCAAATTTTAGTGAAGTTTTAGTTCGCCCAGTAGATGAAAAAGAGGCAATATAGCTGACTGCTAGACTTGAAAGGCAAAATTGCACTTTAGAAAGGCAGCATGTTAACCCTGTTGAAATCGAGAGTGAAGATGTTGAGGTTTTAAATGACGCCACGCAAAATTTAACAATCAAGAAGCAATTTGATGACTTTGAAGATTAAATGTCTAGTATATCCAAGAAAAATTTGTCAGCACGGCAAATGAGGGTAAAATTACAAACTACAGCTTTGCATTGTGATTGTGACCGTGCAGATGCTGTTATAGCATCAAGTGCATTTGAAGACATTGGCGATATAACTGAAGGAGATACTTCTAAGTTTAGTGACTGATGTGAAATTAGAAGGGAAAGGAGAAATACTATAAGCGATTTACAGCAAATCCACCTTGATTTAGGTGAACTACACGGGTTTTACTTTGACGGAAGGATAGACGATTCCCTAGTAATAGAGATGATTGAATCGAAGGAGTACCGTTGGACAGTTAAAGAGGAACACCATTCTCTGATAAAAGAACCGTCCTCTGTGTATGTAAGTCATGTTTCTCCAAGCTCCGGGTCTGCTAAAGACATTTGGCCTACATATTATCTCATTTCTCTGATCAAGGAGTATCGTTAAAGTACTTAGATTTAGTTTGCTGTGATGGCACGAACACCAACATTGGATGGAAAGGTGGCACTATGAGAGAGATCGTAGAACACATTGGACGTCCACTGCAGTGGGCAGTTTGTTTACTTCATTTAATTTAATTACTTTTCCGCCATCTTTTTCAGTATTTAGATGGTGAAACAAGTGGCCAAAATCTTTAAGTGGGAATTCAGACATAAACTGAATGGTTATGGAAATCTTCCAAATACTGCATTTCCAAACGATTGAATGTGAAATTCTACAAGTATATGGACAAATTTTGAGCAAGGGCCAAAGATACCTTATTGACATAAGACAAGCAAACACACGTGGTTACTTTCCAAATGACTTAGCAAACCGTGATCCTGAACCAATTTCACATGCTAGATGGCTTACCTATGCTAATCGAGTTCGCAGACTTTACGTAAGTACCGAAAACGCTTCAGATAATTTTAAAGACATAGTTACTTTTGTTTTAAATCTTACATGCTTGTTCGTTGTTCTACAGAGCAATAGAAACCTCTCGATACGTGACTGAATATTAAAATAAAGTAGTTTTCCCGGTTATTGAACAGAGCTCTAACTTTGCTCACCCAGAGAACGTATTGATGGCGATGGTTTTTGATTACAGAAAGCACATTAGAGAGCAAGGCCTAAAAGGAGTATTAAAAGCCACAGACCGAAAGGCAAACCTATCGGAAACTTAAAACTCGGAAACTCCTACCATGAACTTCAAATCAACAGACTATATAGAATTGATTGACTGGAATGTAGTAAAACTATCTACTCCAACTCTTCTTCGGAGCATTACCAATGAAGAAATAGCTTCCATCATTGAATCAGACGATAAACCAGATTGGGATATTAAACACTTCCCATGTTACACGCAAGCAATGGAGCCGTGAGTGAAATTGGTAACAGAGGCATCCCAAGCTTTGTGGTTATCGATCCAGAGATGGATTTATTAGGGCTATATTCAAATCAAGGTCCATTATGTCAGACTTCACCACCAAATCGTAGTACAAAGTAGCGTTCAAAAACTGAAAGTTAAAAGTAGGACAAAAAATGTAAATATTGTAAGTAGCACTAACCCTCATTGGTTGGATTGAGGGAAGGGTGTGGGTGGAACCCGAAGTAAGACCAGCGGCGAGTTCCGGGATGTTTATATATTATGAAATCATATCTTAACAAAGGAAGAGCTGCATAATCAAAAATGTATTTTAGACTAAAATATTACCTCAAGTAATTATTACACAACTCTGAAAAATCGGCCTAATTGCAAAATTTATACATTTTGAATGATCTTGCACGATCGGATATAACTGTTTAAAACCATCTATTTATTATTATTATTATTAATTATAACATATGCCGTTTGGAATAAGAATTTGCTATAGAGTTAAAAATATAAAGTTTATTTTATTTTTTTACCATGAAAAAAAAACAATTTTTTTCATTTTTGCCATTTTTTCAGGTGCTTTGCGGGATCTGAAGATGACGTCCGATTTTAATAATTCTTTCTTGTTTTTCTTGTACAAACGTATCGCAACTTTTCCGCGCTATAGCGACATTCAATTTGTAACTTGAGTTTTTTCGCACCACCCTAACACCCATGCCAGATAGGTCGAAGGGTAGGAGCCAGACGAAAGGTAGTCCACGTGATAATGTCAGCGAGGTCGACGTCGTCAACATGCGAAATCCTTGCAGAGACTTATCATTCATCAGCAGCAACAGCATCAATGAAGAGAGAAGAAAAGAAGACGAAGAAGATGGAGAAGAAGAAGTCGGCTATAAATGTAGGGACGTGGAATGTAAGGACTATGGTGAGGGCGGGGAAGTTAGAAAATATCAAAAGGGAAATGGATAAAGGGAGGATAGATATCTTAGGATTATGCGAGGTGAGGTGGAGGGATGGGGGTGACTACTGGAGTGATGGGTATAGGGTTATATATAGTGGAGGGCAGGAAAGCCAGCGAGGGGTAGCTTTAGTATTAAACGGGAAGATGGGTAAGCGTGTGGTAGGTATAGACCAGGTAAGCGATAGGATTCTGGTGGTATAAATTGCGGCGCGGCCCACCAACCTTGTGGTGGTCCAAGTTTTCATGCCCACTAGCAACCATAGGGAGGAAGAATTAGATGAGGTGTATGAACAGCTCGAGGAAATAATTAGAGACACACCGGGTAAGAAAAATCTGGTAGAGATGGGGGACTGGAACGCTTCAGTCGGGGAAGGGAGGGATGGAAACGAAATAGGAGAATTTGGATTAGGAATTCGGAACGACAGAGGTGAGAAAGCAGCATAATTTTGCAAGAGAAACAAGTTATTCATCACAATGGAATGCAGAAGCGCTGAAGGGGAGTATGAGGAGAAAATATCAGGAACTAGTGGACATTAGTATACGGGAGATTGAAATTACGTAGACTGTTGAGGAAAGATGGGATAAGATTAAAACTGGAATAGCCAATGCGGTGGAAAAGTCAATTGGCTACGTTGACAGTAGAAGGATAAAGAAGCCTTGGGTTACGGAGGCAATGGTAAAAGTAATGGAGGAGAGAAGGAAGTGGAAGAACGTGGACACAGAGCAGGGCAAGAGAATGTATAGGGAATTGAATAATCGATTACGACGTGAAACTAAGTGGGCAAGGGAGGCTTGGAGGAAAAGACAGTGTGAGGAAATGGAAAAGTTCCAGAAGGATGGAGAAGTAGGCGCGTTGTACGCCAAAGTGAAGTAGCTATCGGGCGGCAAAAGAGGATAAGCTATGACTAAAATTAAGGCTAAAGATGGGAGGATGCTAACCAAGCGAGAAGAGGCACAGAGTGGATGGAAGGAATACGTGGAGGATCTGTATGACGAAAGAAACAGGCCGGAGAGATTAAGTTTAGAGGAGGAAAGTGCAGTGGAGGAGGATAATCTTGGGCCGGGGATATTAGATTCGGAAATTGAGAGAGCACTTCGTGATATGAAGGCTAGGAAAGCAGTAGGCTTGGACAATATCCCGTGTGAGCTTCTGAAGAATCTAGAGAAGGAAGGTAAGAAAAGGTTTTTCGAACAAGTGCGCAGAATCTATTAGGAGGGATTTTGGCCGGAGGATTTCGTGAAGACGGTTTCAATTCCGCTTCCGAAAAAGAAGAAAGCTGTGGAATGCGGAGATTAAAGAACTACCACCCTAATATCGCATGCGGCAAAAGTGGTACTGAGGATATTGAACAGACGAATGGAGGCGAGGGCAAACGAGTATTTGGGTGAAGATCAATTTGGTTTCAGAAAAGGGAAGTCAACTGGTGATGCAATAGCAATAATGAGATCCCTCGTGGAGAGGGACCTAGAATATGACCATGCCTGTTTCGTGGATTTTGAGAATGCGTTTGATATGGTGAACTGGGTTATGTTAATGGATATTCTCAAGAGAATAGGTGTAGATTGGAGGGATAGACAACTGATACGTAATCTTTATATGGCCCAGATGCGCAAGTGAGGGTAGCGGACGGAGAATCTGGGTGGGCAAGCATTGGCCGAGGTGTGAGGCAAGGCTGTCCTCTACCACCGCTGCTTTCTAACGTATACGCTGAGGAGATGGTAAGAGAAGCGTGGGACAAGTTGGAAGCTGGAGTGAAAGTGGGTGGAATGATGTTGAAATCGGTAAGGCTCGCGGATGATCCGGCGCTGATTAGCCAGTCAGCGCGGGGACTACAGGCTCTAGTGGATGCGTTAGACGAGCGGTGCGAGGAGTATGGGATGAGGGCTAATCACAAGAAGAGTAAGGCAATGCGGTTTTGTAAAGTATCGTGAGCGAGGAATGTGAGACTCAAGATAAAAGTAGGCGGGGAAAAACTTGAACAAGTAGAGCAGTTTAACTATTTGGGCAGCACATTAGAGAAAAACGGACACAGTAGCAAGGACATCAGGAAGTGAATTGCGCTAGCAAAGGAGGCGTTCATGAACAGGAAGGAGCTCCTGAGAGGATCGTTATGTAAGAGTTTAAAGAAAAGGTTAGTGAAGAGTTGGATTTGGAATGTAGCTCTCTACGGTGCGGAAACGTGGACACTGAGGAAGAAGGACGAGAGAAGATTGGAGGCATTCGAGATGTGGGTATGGAGAAGAATGAAGAGGGTGAAATGGACGGAGAGGAAAAGGAACGACGAAGTGCTGGACATGGCGGGTGAGGAGAGGCAGCTTTTAGATGAGATACGGAAGAGACAGAAGGTATGGATGGAGTTAATGCTTAGCGGGGAGGGGATGTTGAAAATGGTGTTAGAGGGTAGAATGTTAGGGAAGCGTGGGAGGGGAAGGAAAAGAATAGGATTTTTAGATAGATTGAAAGGGATTAGGCCTTACAGTGAATTGAAGAAGGCAGTGCTGGAAGGAAAGGGAGGCTTCTACATCACTTCTTGAACACTCCATGGAAACCTACCTTAATCGGTAGAATACTAATAATAATAATTTCGAAAGCCAGGAGGGGTAGGTACTCCTTGAAATAACTAATAAATGATGATAATATGCCAAGGATTAGACTTTTTAATTTTGCCATGAGTGAACTTGGAATTGCCATTGATATGTATCATAAGCTGAGCAGCCTTCTGTAGGAAATGAATCCTGCTAACTTTCTGCAATGGAATGGAAATCGACATATACCGCGCATAGTGTCGGCTCAATGACTTCTTAGGTTTAAATATATGGTAGAGTAGGTGAGTGGTTGGGTAAAGTATGCGCCTTCAGAAGGAGCGGGAATGCATCTGGGACTTGAGGTGGAAGCAGTCGCAGTGAGAAAGAGGGGAGTGAGCTTGAGATGAGGAAGAAGTGGTTGGGTTGAGAGAAAGAGAGAGAAGCAGCCGATAAGGACCTTTTGTTACCGTAGTGGGCTCAGGAGGAGTGGGAGAGGAGTGGAGAACTGTCCAATGGGAATTCAGCGCAAATCTCCGACCGAAAAAAACCCCAGCGAATCGTTCCCCTTCAAATGAGCTGCTCCTCCACCCGAAGAGGCTCTGTCCGAGCTCCCCCAAACCAATATGGTCCAGCATCTTCAACTTTATGTTCCCAATATTTTGCGCGGCAGACAGTCCAAGCCCTATTCATGGGCACCTCAAGCCATGGTGGAGGCAGAAAAATGAAACATACAGAGAGGAGATTGAAGTGGGTTATCTGGAAGGAAAATGAGCTTCTTCATATAAATCACCTCACGCGTTTTAAATTTTTCCCTCGTGGGATTCTTAACGTTATGAATGACGTCAAGATTTCCCGAGAGAAGGCACACAGTTTGAGGCTGATTACGAGGAGCTGATTCAACGATTCATAGTTTATGTGGGGCTTTCAGGAAAAAATATAAAGATACCGTAAATTTTAGCACACCCTAGTTCTTTACCGCGACTGCATTTATATTGGCATTTACAATAAAGGGAATAAGAATATTAAGCGGAAGCGTTATGTATATTTCTCATTAGAATTTGGAGTTTGGAGGCCATATAAAGAGGAAATATGTATATTTCAATATCTCGCATACCCAATAAATAATAATACCATGTTTTTACCCCATCATTTTATCATAAATCGTAAGTATACCATGGTACAAAAATGAAATTATTAGAGAAATTCTGGAACTTTATCGTAATTGGACAGCAAAGGGAAATGTTATCTTATTTTTGTACGAATATTTGTTCAGAAGAAATATTTCTAGCCAACGCTACCCTCTGTATGAGATATCATAGCTTATTTTTATTGTAGGTACATACAATTCCAGAGATGGGTTCATTATTCCACATCATGCATCTATATATATATAGTTTTCAATATTTTTTCAAACTACAGATAATTTCAATGTTGACCATAGACGTGTTATGAGTGATATTCAGCAATTGAGATTTAGAATATTTCCGATATTTACCTTGATAAAATATGATGCATACCATTCTAGTTGGTTTTTCTCGGTAATGAATCTGGAAAAGTTACGATCATTCGCAGTACTCAGGAATTGAGAAAAATAACAAGAAGATTCTGGAAAAAATGTTTTATTCATAGAGTATGTATATCTCACCATTTGTTGCTAGACCAAATCAGTAAAATTTTAAAGTTTCTAGTTATCACCTAAGTTAATGTGATATGCTGGGAAATTCATGAGCAGTATTTTATGGCAACAAATACAATAAAATCTCCTTCATTTCCATGGCAACATGTAATCAATTAATTGTTTGAATAGTTGTACTTAATTCTATTTCAAATTACTTGCGGTGACTGTAACGATTACTTTCTCTGAATGCATCTTGTGATATTAAATATTTAATGCCAAATTATGTAGTTAGATGATTAGATAAACAACCAATAGAGTGAAAAAAATGAATGCTAAAAATCAGGAATACGTCTTGTATCCTACGAGGGTAATGAAAATAATTGATAAGCCCAGAATCAAATTCTGAAATTTTTTGATGCCTTGGTCTTAAATTTTAAACTAGAGTTCCATTTGTCGAATTACATCTTTGTTTTCATCAGTTCTCTATATCACAAGGTCACCATTGTACTACATTCATGTAATATAACCTCTCAATGCAATATAAATTGTTGCGCTGCTTGAGGCAACTGCAAAGGGGCGCACATATAATACATCAGAGGAAGAGAGGAAAGAAGATTGGAAAAATCTGTACGCCACGGGTATCCCGTCGTAATTTCAAGATCCATCGTTCCCCATTGACAATAAGAAAGGAGAAAGAGAAGGGGAGAGGAAAGAATGGACGTCCGTCGTGAGAAAAAGAGAGGAAAAGGCAAGGGGAAACGAGGAGAAATCGAAGAGATCGATGGCCCCAAGGAGAGAAACAGATGAGCAACGATGCTGGCGACAGAGAGCTGTATGAAAATGGAGGGAAATGGGGGGAGTAATGGACGCCGATCGAGTAGGGGAGGGTGGGCAGTTGGGGGTGGGAGGGATGAGTAAGAGCCAAAGTGGAGCAGGGGTCTGCGAAAAGGACTTCCTTAGGCGTACTCGAAGAGCATTGAACCGTGTGTGCACTGTGCCTGAAACCTCCTTCATTTTGTATGTTTTTACATACAAATAACAACTTTTTCATGCATTTATTTATCATAATATATCCTATTATTTTGGTTTACCGATCGAGTAGCATTACTCTGAATAATATGCGAATAATTACGATCGGGCTTTAACATTTTTAAGTCCAATAATTAGCTTTTTCCATGCTGAAATTAGAGTCCGCCTGTAAAACCATGCGGAGGTGCGTGGAGGAAGATTTTCTAAAGGACTTTTAGGAATAGAAATTTTAATTATTAAGTGACCATAGGATCAATTAAATTTTTAATAAAACGCAATATCATGTCATAACGCCGTATACTTACACACAGTGAATTAATAATGTGTACCCATGCGGTCACCAGCACTTACGTACGTCCAAGCGGTAATATCGTAGGAACTGGTTTATGTATCATTTTAAAAGTAGCAGTAAGTTTCGTATTGCCAAAATTATATCGCGAATCTAGTTTATACGTCTTATTTAATATTGAAGGGACTGCAAAATTTGTACTCTGTAAAAATTACTAATGTCAATTGTCGAAGTGAGTTCTTAATATCTTAGTCTTAAATCTTAAATCTAAAAATGTCTTAGTAGTCTTAAATCAATAATTTTCTGCTGTTCTTTTTTTCAAACAATCCTTATCGCAACTGAATTTTTCAGTAGTTGGGTTTTACCTCCAACAAAATTTGCTCTATGAATTTATTATAAAATAAGATGGTGTATTTGTGTCAAAGGATGGGAGATTGATTCTAGTTGAAGTAAATGATTTAATCAATTGCTACTTTAAATTAAAAGAAATAAGCAAAGAGATTGTCAATGGTTAAAATTTGTTGATTATTTACAGGATAATATCAATCTGTCAAAGAGACAAAATCGACGTGTATAACTTGAGATGAATAAGATTATTATTTATATTAATACTGTGTTTAATATTTATTTATGAAGCAAAGGAAGAACTGATTCCAATAGTTATTTCTTCATGATTTATTCTTCGAATACTTGAGGGAGCGTTGGACACATAATTTCCAGGTTAGCTATCGATAATCAATGTAATTAAAGACTCCATATTTTGAGATTTTTAAACTGTAAAAATTCAACAAGTTACGAGCAAACATACCGATCGATCTCATCCGGAAAACACTTGTCCGCATTTGGTATATGTAGAAGACATATTTTTCATCGTCACCGGGGTACAAACGGACGGCGTGCGCATTATAATACGTAATCATGGCACGTAATAATTATTCAAGGAGATGAGTCCGTTAATTTGACGACTTCAGAATACGCGGAGTGTGCAGTCAGGCAGCTTTTACGGAGCAGTCATGTCATTAAGTAAAAAAATTGGCACTCGAAAATTATTTAACACAAAATTGGCTTCTTTTTTTCTTGCAGTTGCGGACGTGCAGAAGTGTTTGTTTAATCAAGAATGCCAACTCTCCTGAAGGAGACGCCAGAACCTAATTTCAAACAATTTCAAATAAAAAATGATCGATAAGATTTATGCACTTGGTCTGTTACATTGTTAGGAAATATTTGTATTTTATACTTAGTAATTTTATCGTCTTGAATTCTAAATTTGGTCGAAGGTCCGAGTTCACCCGGTTATTTTGGTTAGCTTCTAACTAGCATTTTTGTCGAAGAAATTTATCCGAATTCGAATCTGCCAGTCAATACGACAATTTATTGATTTTGTTTTGGCGACAATGAAGCAACTTGTCGTCTATCAAGTCATAAATTTGACTTCATATTTCCATTAATGGCTCAGCTATGCTGATATGTATAAGACACAGCATTGTCCAAGTAAGTGACAGATCTGAATCTTTCATTCAATGGTCTTTAGAAATGATTTCCGTACCTTGATTCTCTCCGATCCAAGGGTACTCGCTCAAGAAAAGGATAGTGTGGAATGTGAGGAGACGGGCGAAGGGGTGACGCGGTGCGAGTGATCAAAAGTAGAAAAGAGAGGATACTTTCATTTTCAATTAAAGTTACTTCTTGCTCAATTAAGAGTGAACTTTCTTCAAAGAAAAAGATTTGCTGATTATCATCTTTTGTTTGGTATGGATCATCCTCTAACTGTGAGTGCGTGTCACCAGAATTATGATTGGTGGTGGTTCTCGCGTATTGCTGTGTACGTAACATTTTCACTCAACGTTTCACTCCTCCTACTGGGAGCGTTATCAAGAAGCGTTGAGAGCGTTTGATTCCCTTGATAACGCTCCCAGTAGGAGGAGTGAAACGTTGAGTGAAAATGTTACCTACATAGCAATACCCGAGAACCACCACCAGCATTGATAAAAGAAGCTGTGAAAATCTTCATACGAAAAAAAAGAGAGGATACTACCACAAGTGGGTATCAACATTTTCTTTCGCAGAGGTTGTCTTTTACGGTGTGTGATGGGAAATGTGGGGGCGAGGATTTTATGAATCATAACACCGCTCCTCTTAGTATCGAACAAAACTGAAGGAATCGAAATTTCAATTAAATAACTAATATGTGCAGAACGACAATCAAAGCAATGCGCATGCCTTAAAGTTCTTCACAGAATGTCATAAATTAATGAGTTCTCACGCGGTCGATTTTTCATTCAAACTAATTTTTGTCGGCTTAACATTGAAGCAGTTAAAATATGGTCAAACGTACGCAGAGACGCGCATCTGTCCATAGGTAGAAGTTGGGAATGAGTTCCATGCCATGATTCTCTGATTTTCAAGAAAAAAAGGGTCTCTCACGAAAAGAGAGGCATGAAATTTTAGGAAAGAGTCGCAGAGGAAGGGATGAAGGTGGGGGAGAGATAGGTAGGGGGAATAAAAGAGAGATAGGTCGGGGTAGGAGATGGAAAGGGGAGACAGTGAAAGGCGAAGAGAATGGAATTGGAAAAAGAAGAAGGATGGAGGAGGAAGGTCTGGACGTATTACTTCCACTGGTGAGAATCAATGTTTTCTTTCGCAGAGTTTCTCCTTGATGGTGTGGGGGAAAGGGAGAAGCGTTGGGGGTTGGAAGGGATTGGTCCACCGTTGAATAGTGTGGATGAGGGGAAAGGAGGGCGGAGGACATCTGGGGGGTAAAAGAGGAAGATGATGGATGCACGTTAATATGACTGGTATGAGAAAGTCATTGGGCGGAGGCGAGGGGAGGTGCGCAGGTGGGGGGAGGGTAAAGATGTAGCGAGTGATTGCGAGCAAGGCGTGGGACGGAGGAAAGAGGGGTGGGGAACGTGATACACTGCGCAGCCAAAGAAATCCATCCGCCCTCTATTCTAGATGTTATTTTCGTATGAGGAATCTTTCTTGACTATTTAAGTAGTTTTATGGTGGATATCTCTCGAGGTTTGGTCCAAATAAGAGATTTTACACGAATTCAATGCACCAAAATTAAAATTACCGTATTTATTAGGTTATCAACATAATTACTATGACTTAATATTTTAATAATAATGCTTAAATTGCATTTAAAATATTTCAGATTTTAGCGCATGAGTTTCAATGATTACAATTATAGATGTAGTCAATTTTAGCTGTTTTTTGTTTGATGCGTAAGAGCCCTGGTAAAGCCAATGTATTTCTGCGAAAGGTATGTTAGCATTATAACTTTGATAAAAATAATCTCTTATTTGGAATAAACCCAAAGAACTATTCTCAGTAATATTTTTTCTTTCTGTTTTCGCTCCGGACGTATTGAAATGAGAAAAACTGCTACTTGCCCAAACTCTCTCCCTCCCACGTTAAATAAAAGCGGTTCGGTAGAAAAAGGAAGGCTGGCGACCGTGCTGGAGGCTACGAGTCCAATTAACGCACTTTGTTTCGCATCGCTTTTTTGAGAGATTAAGTGGAACAGAAAAGTGAGCGCCTGCTGGAGAGCTAAATCGCTCGCACTGGACAAATCCTTTCCGTTGCAGTCTTTATTCTTCCTCCTTCTCAATTTTAACTTTTTTGGTCGATTTTTTATCCCATCCATAACGACCAAGGCCAAATTACATTCTCTACTTTTAAACACGTTTCCGTTGCATTCCTACGCATGAATCATTTTATGATTTATATTATAGGAATAGGCAAAATAAAATCTATTATAACACAGGAATGCGATCGTTACAGTCATCCATTCGCTTCTCCCCTTAAATATCCTTGATTTAGACTCTATATGATATATAAGAGACACTTTTGGATGAAAGCACAGCTTGATTGGTGGAGATAATCAGCCGGAGGCCCATAAAAACTTCACCGTCTATTCATGACCATGATGAGGAAGGAAGTAAATATTTTTCCTTGACATGAATGAGTGATGGAGGAAATTGATATTTAATTTCATTTGATCTAATTAATAACCAGAACAGATGAGCGTTTATTTTTTCTTTAACCGTGGCGTTTAGCGTATCCATTTAGCGCACTGAATACCTCATAAACAACATTAATGCTTAAAGAAATTGATCTAAAATTTGTTTTCCGTAGCGCCTGGCACTTGAGTTTGTTATTTCATAATATTCCTCGTAATTTTACTACGCCTATATAACTGTTCTTTTAATTGTAGCTGTAGCATCAAGGTAGAAAAAACAGGCAAGTTGTTTTGCTCAATGTTTCTCCGATGATATTGCGGAATCACTCACAATCAGTTATTTGATCCATGAAGATTAGAATTTTGAACTTAAGCACACTTTTTGCATCATTTTTTAGTAATAATAACTTATGTGAATGCAGTGATTACATTCTGATATATATGGACCGCGATATAATACATGTTATTAAACAAAAACTAACTTTTATTTTCCTGCCAAATATCACCTTCCTCTTTCGGCTCCCCACATTTACCCCTCACGGTACTCTCTGATAACATACCTTCGCACGCTAATGCCCTACATAACCGCTCCACAGGGGCCCTCCTACGCCGTGAAACAGCTCTCCTAATCTCGCGATGGACCACTCCATGCGAAGGAACCCCTCTCCCCAGCATCCTTGCACTCATCTTCTCCGTCTCCATATTCTTCCATTCCACCCCAGCCAGCCCCGCCCCTCCAATTTTCTCCTCCAACGACCTCATGTATCCTCACCCTTGTTCGTGCGACTTTATTATCCCTTCGTGGCGTACCTACGTAAACGCTGCTGTGCTCCCATTTCCCTTCGACACGGTGGCTGCGTGTTGAGAGAAGAGCGTTGGGATTTCATCGGATATTCTTCGTTGAAGGCGTTGACGAAGGACGAAGGTTTTCCTCTGGCAGCGGCCCAAGGCGATGCCGCCGCCGCAGTGAGGGGAACATAGGGGAAGCTTTGTTTGCACCCCGCGTATTTGAAGAGAGTCGCCGTGAATAACGTCTCCTCCTTCCGGGAAATACGATGCACGGACGTCTAACTAACCGAATCACATATGTCCCAAGTATAGCTTCGCAAACTTGGGGGCTTCCGGAAGAAAAATGACATTGAACTCCATAAAAACCAGTTGCTATTAAAAATATAAAAAAAACTGATCATCATTGAACCAATATATCCTTGTTCTACTATCGAGTAACCTTCTATTGTCGGGCTATGATTAAGAAAATAAACAATGGTCTCTCATATTCGCCAAATTTGGAATGGTTGGTAAAAGAGAAATTGAACAGTTACCAGGGAAAGATACGGAAACTTAAATATCCACGACGTGAATTTCAAGACCAACGCCTTGTGGATGAAAATAGAACCGCCAAAGAATTATTGTAAATGAGGTAACGTCATACTTTCGGAAAATACGGTGCACGAGAGTCAGAAGAACACATTTGCTAACGCCCCCGGTATTACTGCCACGATATTGCCGGCTACCGGATGAAACGGCATTTAACCTCGTTACAGCCAATTTTTATATTACAAATAAAAAGGAAATCCTTAATGAAATAAATATATGCTACACTTGTTTCACAATGATAGAAAAATTTATCTGCCTATCATATGTTATGTTTGACCAAAGAAACGTTGATAGAGAAATGCTGAAGAGTGCGAGAGTTACTAAGAAAAGCTACGAAAACTAAAATATTCATGATTCAATTTTAGGGACTACTTCATTATGCAGGTTAATGTAACAGCCAACGAGTTTGAAGAGCAACACTTTTTAATCATTGTAAATAAATTAACTATTGCTTCAAAGAAAATGAGGCAGTGACTATTAGGTTATGACCGACTGCAGGATGACATTAAGAAAACATAGATAATTTAAGATGGCTGTTAACTATATGGTTACATTAAAATTCCATTTATTTTGACAAATATTCTTGTTCAAATAATTACGGGTAGTCTTCCATTACCTAGACCTATTAATTAATTAAGCTTTCCACTCACTTCGTGATGGCCCTAATTTTCCATTGTTCCTAGAACGCAAGCTCAAAGCGAAACGTTAAAAAAAAATACTTTCTGAGAGCTGGAGGGTGAATACAGAAGACAAGAGGGAGGTTATACAAAGTGGGTAGTGATGCAGGAAAATATTTTCACTGGATAAATTATAATTTTCATTTTTGACTTCTGCGGCGTGAAGTTTTGAATACGGAACAGTATACTTTCACCCTCAAGGGTGATGAAGATATCCAACCATTTCAAGGGTTTTCAGAGGAATGATTAAAATGGGTCCATGGATATCATTACACTAATTGATTCAAGAGGGAGCTCATTCTCCGATGTCTAGAATGATGCCCGCGGGCTACGCCCTTTAACCACCGCCGCTTTCTCCTCAACCGCTCCAATGACCTCCCCTCACCTCCACCCTCTCTTTGAAAAGCTACTCCCTCTCCCACGCACTCAATCTTCGAATATCTCTCTCTGTCTCTTCATATCTCATCATCTTTCAATCCAAAAATTTTTCCAATAGTCCTTCTCCATCCATAGAAGTGTGAGGGTTATCAACAGTAAACTCAATGGTGACAAAAAATAGAGTCACAAAAAATCAAATGGGGAAAGAAGCTTCCTTAAAGATATTTAAAAATTACATATGTCTCCTTTGCAATATAGTAGCGAGGTAGGGATTCTCTCTAAATGAGATACATAATAATTTAATAAGTTAAAACATGTATGCGGATCATTCGGGAAGTTACATTACCAAAGTATACTAGATGGGAAAATAAGCCAGAAAATAAGCCAGATAATTGTAGGGAATTTTTAAAAAATTCCCTACAATTTTTATCACAGAGCCGATTTTGGCGTTTACTATGCGATAATTAGGTGTGCAACTCCATGTGAGTAAACTAAACTGTATGGAATATTATATCGGTTATATTTTAACCATCAGAATGAGTATATATTGTATTAAGTAACTGAGCCTCTATGAATGACACCAAAAAATAATATTGTCCAAAATGAATCTCCAGAGGGAAGTGGAGTGATGTTACCTCAGAGATAAAGTAAGGATATAAGTTCAGTGTAGAACTATGGAGACTTTAAGCCCCCTTTCACCCACTTTGTGTTTTAAGCCACGGGTTGGTGAGTATAACTGAGACTTAAGTTCACCCCATGCTACAAATTTGAGTGCAGTTCAACTGAGAATATCGGCAATGAGGAAAGGTTTATTTGCCTCAGGGATGGAGCATGCTGTTTTTAAAATAGCGGATGTATAACTGTGAGACCAAGACGGTTTGATAGCTCGTACAGTTAACAAGATAGAAAAAGGATATGACATGAAGTGAGGAAGAAAAAGAAGACTTACTTTTCCGGTCTTTCCCGCCATTCAACACATCGTCTCTTTTTCTTCGTCCATTCCATTTTCCGCGCTTCGGCGTCACCTTTCTCTTTTACGATTGAAGGTTTTTGCAAGACTTTTCCAAGTACAACGTGTCAATAATTCCCTTTTCAGCGCCTTTTCTCCACCTCGTATTTGCTCCCGCAGCGATGGTAACGGTTATCTTATTTAATTTTTGGTAAAGTTTTTCACTCCGGAAAATGACAATGAAAGAAGAAGAAAGTATGGTAAGCTCCTTTTGAATGATTCCAGGTGACCTTGTGGTTGTTAATTATATTAGGTTCTTCGAAAGCCATCAGGTAACGAGTTATGCGGTGGTCTTAAGGTTATGCATTACGCATCGACAAGTTCAGAACAGGTATTGCTTTCAGTTTCAGTCACTAAATCAAACACGAAGGATTAAAAACGATATGCTTCCTTAGATTTTTCTGAGAAGTTTGCTCTAATTTAATACTCTGTGTGTTTAAATATTTTAATAGTGTTCACCTGATAGGACATTGGAAAAAGTACCACTGAAATTTCCAAATCCAGAAGATAACTAACGATCTTGATTGTCTCTTAGGAGAATTTAGCTCTTTCATTGTTTTCATAATTTCATTGTACACAAATATGGAAACTATTGCTATTAATCCTCAGACAAATGCGTAGCCTTTAGATTTTATCCTAAGAAATAAACTAAATAGAGCCTGGTTTTTCCTCAGTGGTTGCCGAAAATCATGTTTTTGCTAGGGAAGCAGCTGCAGTGAAATTGATCTCACGTTCATTGGCTGCTACAATTTCTAGGGCTCCCAATAGTATGAGTGCAGTTTTAAATGCTATTCTTCAAAAGGTGGTAAATCTGCAGTGAAATAAAATTAGTAATATACTTTCAGTTCGGCTATGCTGGGTGATAAAGAAATCAAAAATTAAATGCGCTTTTGCGTTATTTTGGTCTTTTTTCGAAAAGCCGCATAATATATATGTATATTTTTACAATGCATTACAAAGAATTACCGGGTGTTTCTTAGAATTATTATCATTCTCTTACGTTTTTACATGAAATCTTTTCTGAATGTAATGTTTTCGCTATGGTTTACAAGAGAGAATAGTTCAGTTGATTTAATTCAATTTGGTTCGGGAGTGTCTTTGCTTACCGACATTTCATGTAAGACCGAAATTTTATTTAAAATAAGTAAAAAAAAATGTAATTCACGTACAAGAGAATATTGACAGCCTTTTGTGTTGATAATTATTCAAATCATGCTTTGTTAATCATTTATAAAAACCGTTTCACTTTGATGCATTTAAAAAACCTGCACTGCATGTATAATAATCTGTAAGAAGATTATTTTTTTATTCCTCTCTGGAAATGATTGTGTGAAATGCACGCGCCATCAGAAACAAGCATGATTTCGGGCGATTTTAAAATAGACAACATCTTAACATCAAATATATTTTGCTGCAGGACCATGACACGCAATACCAATGGTTTGAGTCGCAGGAACCCATGTAAAAAAATTTTCATCAAAACAAATCTTTATGACAGCATTATCAAAATCCAAACGGGCCCATGCACTAATCATGGGCCTCAACTATCAAAAAAGAAGTAAAGAAACTATTGAAAAATAAGTAAAGAAACCGTTTTATTCGTCATAATTATTTATATAAATATCTTTTCTTCCGAGGTGTTGTCACTATAGTGTGTATACCGTAAGTTGGCGCATGGGCCCACGAAGTACCTGAGCCGCGAGCAAAAGAGGGGAGGAAAGGACCGCCAAAAAAAAACCTGTTTGGGACCGGCACAGATAGCTGGCGGGTCCGTTCGCCCGTCCCTTTCCTCCCCCTGATGAAGGTAACTAGCACCTCTAATTGAATTAGTATATTTTTTTACTTTCTCATAATATATCAATCTAATTAGCATTTTAAGAGCCAAGAAAAATGATAGAAAACACGAAGTGCTTCGATCTTAAATAACGAAATGGTCGAGAGTTATTTTATAGCCGTTTTACTGTATTAACTTTCAGGAGATTGAAGGATCGGTATTATTTAGTGTACAGCTTAAATTATTATTGTGACATTAGAGTTCGTACTAAATTTAATCGATGTAATCTCCCTAATTTTGATATTTTTATTACTTTCCCTTCATATATTGGCACTAAATAATTTTATTTGCTTCGAAAGAATGCATGATATGCGATACTCTTAAGCTTCACTGTATTTATGCTATCTAAAAATTTTGTTTTTGTTTGAACAAGAAAATAAGAGACTTAAAAAACGCTCAGCAAAGGTTCACAATCTTTGAACTCAACTATCGCCATCTCTTTGGTGATTAGTGAACAGCGATCTCTTCCAAATCGTGGCATTGCAGAGTCACTTCCCCTTAAGACTCTCATTGAATACTAATCTTTCAAAAACTTTCTTATCAACAATCTTTTATAAAATTACTTATATTAGTCATGATACTGTCACTTGTGTCAAATGCTGTCCTATTGTTTTGCAGATAATCTGAAGTTAGCAATTTTTTATCTCAACGGTCATTTTACAATACATTTTCATCGTTTACTTAGGAAATTAAGGAAAGTAGATCTTACTCCCACCTTAAACAAGTTTCCAGCAAACACAAGTCTAAAATCTGTGACCAAATTCCTCCTTTTTATGTGATATTATTTTTTCCTGAAGTTAAGCAGTCATTTTGGGGTGAAATAAATTTTGTGGGATGTTGGTAACAAATGAGGTGAAATTTATCCAGTATTAACACGTTCCCAATCAATAATTTCAAGCATGCCGTCGGATTTTGAGGCACACAGTTTGTGTTCATGTAATTTCTGTTCCCACAGATACAATAAAACGCTCTGCTGTGCAATTGTATTCATCTTGATCAGAACTATGCTCTTGTTGCGTCTCTCTTATGTAATCTGTCTAACCACATGGCATATACATGCTCACTTTCATATCTATCGTAACAACTTTTAGCATATCTTACTTCTTGCCTCCATGTTCCATATAAATATAGCTGCGTATCGGAGCTCTGGGTCACTCTCCCTGCGGCACTCCGTTATATCATACAAATAATGGATTAGCTTCATCTCATGTGATCGTCCGATCATAGTTCTCCACGGCCGTTGTGTCTACGGTGGCAGCACAAACAACATGCTGGTAATTCCATTGCTGTATCGCACTGCCTCTGTCTGACTGTGACCCCCAGCGCATTGCCTCATCTATCCCTTAGCAACCCCGTCAATTTGACCACGGTAATTAACCAGGCCGTATTTTATTCTGACGGAGAGCGCACGGTTCGATACCTACGCGGCGTGTACAAATCGGTGGTCCAGGATATGAGGCTTAACGTCCAGTTGTCTGGAGGATCAATGGGATCTCCCTCGTGGTCACCGGGAGAAAGGAAGAGGGGGAGGAAAAACAAAAAAACGTCGAGCCGCGACCGTTTCGAGTGGCTAAACACATTTTTTCCCGAACCGTCCGCTGGTGCTCTGCCTCCTAGATCGTTAACGCCAATTTTTTACGCCCAATGAGTCGGGTATATGCTTTTCTTCTTTTTTAGAATCCCGAGAATCCATATACGCTGAGTGGCTACATTTAGCGGCTTTGCGTTATTGGAGGAAGTTCCGTAAAGCGATATCTAGAATTTAGTTATCATCCAAATTCTAGTCCTTCATGATTATGAACACTTCTTTGAACTCTTACAAAAGAACACATGTAGTTTAATTTGTCAATCACTAATCCATGCATGAGTTGCTATGCTGTAGCAAAAACTTGGTGCTTAATGCAATGCCTGTTCACAAACTGTTTCCTATTGTGGTTGAATTGTAACGCAAAAATATACTTTGCGTGATACTGGAAAAGGTAATGGCATGGAATTTGATTTCCCCAGGGGAAAACAAAAAATTTCTTCCTGGAATGTTTCAGTAGTGAGTTGTATTTGCTGTAAGCGCTCATTTGCATTCCACTTTTTACGCAAACCCAAAATTCAATGAAAAACGATATCTCTCTCAATTAGGGCTTTTTTATTTAATGCTTCATGAAGGTATTTTTCATACTCAGAGATCCCTGGGCAGGGGCATCAGGGGGCTAGTTTAGATCAGGGGCATCCTGTGTAGGATTTTCATGCTGCTTGCATTTTCCCTAGCTGCCATTTTATTATAATCTGAACAATATAAAGTTGAGCATAATCACTTGCTTCAGTAAAAGTTGGGAATATGACAATTATTCAATTGCTTTAATTTATTATCAATGTCTGACTTCTCATCTGGAGCTTGGGCTTAATTTAATTATTTTTATTGATTAATAGGAGTTCATATTTATCATTCTCGTTGAAAAGAGAGAGGATCTGAGATTTAATTTTATAGAAAAGTCTACTGTATGTATACCAGATATAGATATTTAGTGAGTTCCAACGGAAGTAAGTCAAAATTATAAAGTATATTTTATGTGTTATAGTTATAGTCTGGATTGAAGTCAGCGCCAAAACTCTAATCACTCATGATTTGAAAAACTTAGAATTCTTATAAAAGAATGACACTTGGACTTCAATTTGCAAGCATTAAAGCATGCATGAGTTGTTTTTCTCCAGGAAATAGTCGGTGCTTGAAGCGATGCCTTCAAACAATTTCCTTCCTGTTATAGCATTAAGAATGGATTTTAACGTAAAAAATAATTCGTCGCAATAAATGTAATTTGTGTGAACCTGGAAAAGACAATGTCATGAAATTTGATCTTGATACGGAAGCAAAGTTCACAGTGAGGAACACTTTAATAGTACCTACGTCGTATTCAGTTTCCATTTTATTTTTTCTAACGCTTTGCATTTAATTTAGTTGAAAAATCCTCGGTGTACTTAATTTTAAACCCACCGATCCTGCATTACTAAGCACTTATGAATTTAATGCTAGGCACTGGTTCTTTTATATCTAAGTCACAATTTAGGTGACACTTATTTAATAGTTATTTATCTATACTTATTCATAATAAGCCGTTTATGGAGTTACGTATTGGAGGATGACAGCCCCCTTAAAAAATCATGAAAGCCTAATAGGCAGTTGGCTACGCAAATCAGGTCTCAAGGAAATTATCTCTCTGAGGTATTGCACACCACATATGGGCCAACCGATCACTGTTTATCTAAGTAATTACATTTGGATTAACTTCGTTGAAGCTCAATGTACCCAGAGCTAAAGGTATTTTTTTCATAAGACACAAGTTTTTCGAATCAGAGTCCGACGTAACTTCTGGGAAACGGGTTTTAACATGTAAATTGGTCGGAGTAAAACAAAATTAATTTGAGGCATGAATAAATTTGAATGTTGAAGTACCAATTATTTGGATTTAATGGCTTTTGTCGGAAATAAGAAACACTTACTTGGCGTCATTGATCTTCCAATCATTATATGCGTATGTCATCTCTGACTTGTTTCAATGGGAGTTCTGAATATCCATGGTAAAAGCCTACATTTTAGTTCAGTAAAATGTATTATTATCAGGGCATGACCACAACGCATAAGTACCTGAGCCCTAGTTGTATCAAATAATTTAGCCGTAACGAAGCTAATATATTTTCCACTAATACATGGAAACATTTTAGCGTAATGTACGAGATAAATTAAAACGAGATTAATTAAAATGAGATGTCTCTAAAGCACCAAAATACAAAATATTCATACACATAATATAAAAAGAATCAGTACTTCTCTGTTAATAACAATTATTCGAGGACTTGTCAGCAGCTGACATAATTTAAATGCGTGATTATTTAACAACATTTTCCAATTTCATATACAGTACCCAATTCCAATTCATCCGTATTTCAACAGACTACAATTTCCTCTTTTTTTAAATATCATTTTTCAGTCAACCACTTAATGATTTTTTCCGGTTAATCGTTTTTAGTCGAAATTTTACTTAAAATATGTGATAGCTGATTAAATTATTTAGGAAATAGCACAATGAATGAGTCATTTCCAAATCTTGTATATGATAAAGGTACAATATATTTTCTAGGTGCTCAGAGATTATCAATCTCTATTAAAATTTAAAATTGAATATGTAATAACTAGCTATTTTTATGACATATTATTTAGCGAATTTAATATCGATTCCATGATTAAAATTCCTGATACAGCATTGATGAAGAGAGCCAAGTTTTCTTCTCAATTTTCACGAGTTATCGTGACCCGAGACGTTTCAAGGAGAGAGCAAAAGGGAAAATCCCCCTGAGAATGGTCAAGAAGAGTGAAACTTGCTAGAGAGGAGTGACAGCGAGAGAGAGAGATAAAGAGTGCGGATGCGATCGAATCAGAGACGGGTGTGCGTGAGTGGCGTGAGGGGTGAGCTTGCGAGGGCGGGGGAGAGGGGAAAGATGGCAGGAGGCGTGAGATTTGGTCTTTCCCTTTTTCTACTCTGGCGCGAGAGGGCGAATGCTAACGGACTGAGGAGGCGAGAGTGGCTGGGAATGGGTATGCTGTTTTTTTTAGAAGAGAGCGTAAGCAGGGACAGTGTTTTCAATGCGGTTTCTCTCGTTAATTTTATACTTAAGTTATCTCTTCCCTGACTAATCGGAGTTACGTATATTCACACAATCTTATCATCAGGGTCAGATTACGATAACCTACTACCCGAATCCGGATTATTTATGAATCGGTGAGAAGCCATGGGGTACAAGTGATTTATTTTTTCTACACAGAGATAGGTATGAAATTAGACATAGAAAACAAACGAGATCAATTTAATGTTTAGTAGTGCATTTGATTTTCTACTCGATGTCAGCACAGAACAGAGACTCATTCGTATCCCTTGGAAACCAAGTTTTTGTGTATTTTTTCTAACAATTAACTTTACCTGACTCCGTTGAGAAAAAATCACTTGTATCCATTATATGTAGATCCTTGTAGCCATGTAAATCCATTGGCATCTCAAACCCTCATAGTATATATTTAGTGGGTTGAAACAACGTAATTTTAGCACGAATACATTGAAACACAAAAGCCTCATAGACGTGATTAATCGAACATGAGAAGTATCTATACAATTTACTTCATGGGACAATAATTTCTTGAAAATTAAAAAAAAATTGAAATTCAACGAAATTATTACTTATTGAGTGTATCCAGAGAGATCCACATCTTTTTTGCTTTTTGCACGGGTTATCGTGACACCCGTAGGACGCGAGGAGAAAGGAAACGGAACTCACCCCCTGAAAATGGTTAAGAGAGAGAAACTTGCTGACGGTTGACTGCGAGAAAGAGGAAGATAAAAAGTGCGGATGCGATAGAATTGGAGACGTGTGTGTGGTGCGAGCGGTGAACTTCTGAGAAAGTCTTCTTTCCCTATTTCTTTTTTGGTGCTAAAGGGCGAATGTTGATGGAGTAAGGAGTGTTGATGCATGTGTTTGGAGTAGTTTTTTTTCAGTTTTCGAGAGGGGATAGGGAAGGGAGGAGGTGTTTGCATTGCGGTGTCCCTCTAGAGAGGTGGGAATAGTGATTCCAAAAGGAAAGGCCGCTCCCTTCTTTCCTCCTACTTCGCCTCCGCCTGTGTGACGGCGTCTGCTTCCCTTTTGACGGCTAGAGAATTAATCCAGGCACTTCCACGGGGGCGATAGGGCGGGGAAAGCACGGCGTCACGGGAGTTAAGGGCATCGCAAGGGGTACATGAAGGCATGCATCGGGGTTGGTGATATTATAATCTCGGTTTCGTCTCATGAAAAAAAAATTGTACAAGTTAACGTATGGCGATCCTGAGACGAATGAATATTTGCTTCCACTACCTGCTTTTTCTTGCAGTGAATAAGTACTTGCGTCTCTTCGTCGACTGGAGAAAATGTTTCCATATGCACAACCTGAATACTTTTTTCATTTCATTTTTGGATTAACATTTGCTCCAAATTTTGGCTGAAGGTGACAAAACTACCCCCATCAAAACTACCGAGGCAGTCGAGATATGGTGGAAGGACATCCTGAGTTAACGAAAAAGAGAGAGTACTTCTTCACAAGTTTTGTAGAAAACCTATTTGAAAAGGGCCATCTCTTTTAGTATTTAGCTAGCTCCAAACTACCTGAAATGAGCAAGAGTTAATAATGAATAAATCAGGAGTTTAGGTACTAAATATTCGGCTTCATAAATAGGTCCCCCTCAAAATAAATGTATCTTACCATAGCAACTATTTCGCATAAATTTCTTCAAAGCTGGCGTTAAATATCCTCTAGTGACTAATGGACACTCTTGGTGCGATGATATAACCTCAAAACTTCGCACCAGAATCTAGCGAAAAAATGGAGCGTGTGTCAAGAGTGAACTGAGTTTCCCGCATTAGGCGAGGCGGTTTAGGGTATTCCTGGCGAGACACAGAAGTCGATGGGGGAGTGATTCGTTTGGCAGAGCAGGTCGGGGAGAGAGGGTGAGGGTTGTCTCAGGTGGGGAGGGAGGGTACTCGGAATGAAATTGGAAATGGGAGGAGGGGGAGGGAGGGAGGGTCGCCTCCCACTTCCCCCTTCCCACTTGCCCCTGCATGCTCTCTAGCTCTTCCTTCCTCAGTCGCCCATTCATTCCTCACCAGGATATACACTCAAGATAGCGAGGCTGCGAACGACTTCGATGAGAGTCGCGGTTGAATTGCGCCGGCGAGTGGGTGACGATCGAGGAAGGGTGTGGAAAACTCTCCCGTCTCCAGCAGTTCTGAAAGACTCTAGCTGTTTTTTTTTAATCGGTGGGACTCGTGAAAATTCTACTGGGCTGCAAAAGTGGCCTGCGAGTTTGAATGAGCGTTCGCGAGCTTCCATTTTGGAATACATGACTGAATCAAATTCATTCGCTGCGCATGCAACTTGTGATTTCTAGTCAACATATTAGGAAAGATTCCAATATCTATCAGGCAAACAGAATACATGAGCAGACAGAGATGCGAAAGCTTACTTAGCGTTAAAACACTTCCAATGACGTGGCCAACCGAAAACGTCCGTTTGCTGGCATTATTTTGAGAATAATCGTGAACTTATTTTGAGATAAGAGAATGAAGTAACCTAAGTCGTACATATTACGAAAAGATTCAGAATTAATATTTATTTGATGCCGAACCGCCACTGATTTTGCTGATAATAAGTGGCGGGACTTTGATGTGACTTGTTTTGCTTTGTAATAACTAGGTAATGGGTAAAAAAGCAATCATTATTTGCGACCTACGACTGTGTTCAATCGTTTCTAGTTGAAACTTAATTGCAACGAGTTCAAGACTATTGAGTGAACAATCTGTGTCAAGTAGCTGCACCTATTTGGGAAGCAGCAATTTATTTCCGAATCAATAAAAATGTCATCTGTTGATCTGATAGTCTACTCCAGATTTCGGCTACTGTTCAGAGAAGCCACACATTCTTTTCCATATTTTCTAAAAGACGACAGAATTTGCAAAGGGCACTTCACCTGGACTTCAATTCACAGCCATAGAAAGATTAATTGATTTTGGTTCAAAATCAGTAAAATATCAATTTTAAGAAAAAACCCAGTTTGATCCATCAAATCGTTTTGTGCCGTAAAAAACCTCCACGACGCAGCACTGACTTGCCTCTCTCTCTCTCCTGCGCCATCTCGGCGCCTGAGCTACGAAGCAGGGGGTAGAGGAGAGATCGTCTCTCTGGGGGTGGGTGACCCTGAAAAGTGTGTGGGAAGAGGGAAAGGCACTTTTCGAACCGAATCACGCGAATCTGTAGGCGAGAGGATTTTGGGTGTTGAGGGAATGGGCTGGAAGGTGCGTGGGTTTCATTGTGGTGTGTGTGTGAAGAAGGATGCGGCGACGATTTGAGATGAGGCCTCGAGAGATTTATGCGAATACATCGCCACTCCTCCAGATCCTTCGAATACTTCCGCTGACTTTCACACTTTGGTTAAGCGAATTTGAATGCGGGGACGATCGTATTCACAATATTTTGGCAATTTCACTTTCGAGATATAATAAAAAGCACCCACGAAAAAAAATGGTAACCATAAAAAAATACTTTGTTCTATTCCACACTTTATTTTCAATAGTACGACCCGGTTTCTGCATATCATGCTAACATCAGGTCATTGAACAAAGTATTTTTATTTTAAATGATGAAGCCGTTCTACAAAGTAACGCCGGAGACCGTGTCTTATATTTAAAACGGTTAGTTGAATTTGGTGTTGGAATGTCCGATTTAAAGGCAATCAATGTTCGAAGTCTCGCCGAAAAAATGGAACAATTTTTAACTTTTTAATATTGGTCCAAGGTAAAATTAGAATTAAACGCGAATTAGCAATGAAAAATGATTTTTTTGCGGATTTGGCCTTCAATAGACAGAAATACACCAAGGTACCCATATTACGCCACTGTGAACGATCTTTAACCATTTAAAAAGAATGTGGGATGAATGGATTGGCGTATACCGCGAGATGATGGATTAAAAAAGATAATCTTTGAATGAATAGTGGTGGTAGAAAAAATTGAGGAAGGCCTAGACTGGAAAAATGGAAGAAGATAAAAGGGGATATGGAATGTGGACGAATTACGTAAGTGAAGAAAATGGCGAAAGAAGAAGTGCGCTAAGGTACTTGCCTCAGACTCTCCCATCATCTCTAAAACGAAGCGATTTAATTTTAGCAGAATAAAAAAGTAAACTTGAAATTCCCATAAATTTCTATCGAATTCTTAGTACAGAAGCAATCGAATAGTATCATTTCGTGAGACTATATTCCGTGTTTTAATTTATAAATTTCATTATAGGATATAAAACTCATCCTGTGCGGTGTTTGCATTCCAAATTCAGGTCCTAATTAATGTTTTTAAACACCTCTCTCAACATATTCCCCTTCCCTCAAGACACTTCACTTTCTCGACATTTGAAAATTTGAGCTTCTCGGCGAGTGACTCAATTTGTGGGCCACCGAGAGATGAGTTTATAAGGTTGCCCGTGGAGAGAGAGAAAGAGGGTGGAAGACAGTGGAAGGAAGAGTGAAATGGGGAGAGAATTTTTTGAGGGTGAGTGATGGAGGAATGGGAAGGGAAGGTGTCTCCAGAGGGGGCGCAGTGGTCGTGGGTGGAATGTCTGCAAGACACCTTATACTATACACACATCATCGTCATGACGGATTGTATTGTCGTCTCGCATTTGGGAGTGGCTATTTCATTTATGGTGGCCTTGTTTGTTTGCATGCCAGTCCCCCTCGCCTCTCTTCCCGAGGCGACCATTCCTTTTTGTGGTGGTGTTTGGATCCTAGCCCGTCTTTCCCCCACCTCTCTCCTCTAGTCTCTTCCTCCTCGTCATGTCGCTTCGTCCCTCGCTCTCCATCCTCGTTACAGCAAAGCATGGCCTTGTAAAGTGCGCCAATTTAACCTGAAGCCTGTGAATGGTGGTAGAAGGAAGACTCAATGTTCGAGTCGCTGGAATGACTGTGGATATTTTGAACCGAAATGAGAAGGACGCGGAATAAATCGTGACGATTTATTTCGAGATTTTATTTCCGTTTGCCTTTTGGCTGAATTTCAATTATTGAATTTAATATATTGGGCAAGGATCGTCAATGCGGTCATGGACTGCGATTTCATTGAAGCAAATATATTGACTATTGAGATTAAAATTCAATACGGTCTTCAATATTAAAATGTCATCATTGAAGCAAAACAATTATTACGTTAAAGCATAGGTTGTTATTGTCTCCTGAATCGGCCATTTAATAGAAAATTGGACTGCGAAATTTCGATGCTACATTACATTTGAGTCAGTGCAATACGGTTATTAGTTTCGATTATACACAATCGGCGTCAAGGTGATAAAACTCGCTACGGTCCTTGTTTGATCAGAATCCGTCGATAAATTGAGGTTTCATTGAAAAATAATTTCTGCCTTTATTTCCGCGTGTCATTACTTTGAGTAGTTCATTTTAATGTAATCTATGCTTGGTATTAAAATATTATTATTTTTGCTGTTGATATTGAGGTTGGATAGACTATTATAGATTCATAAACCGAAGTGTAAAATTTAATCGATCAGAATAAACTACTAGCTTGGGCTTAACTTTCAGTTTGGAAAATTCACGCAAAGTGAAATAACTTCTTTAAAAAAATCTGTTCGATTGCCAAAAACTGAATAGCGTGATAATCTTGACAAGATATCCCCTTAAATTGCAATTATAATCGCATTTCAACTCACTATTATTCCTGTGTTTTTGTGGTTGCGTGAATCCAGTTCAATTGCATTATTTTTATGTCCATCACGTAAATAAATATTTGCTAAAGTAGTTTGGACGCCAATAAATGAATTTCTCGTTTAAACGTCGGCCATTAAAAATATAGCCTAAGAGCCCTAATAAGGGAAAACATCATTTATATCATCTCCAGGGAAAGTCTTCGGTTACGCGGTAAAAATATTATTTCTCTGGCTTGTTTTCGGTTATCCGATTTCTTTCGGCAAAGCGCGTTTATAATTCATGGTGAGGCTCATGACTATGTCAACTCCTATTTTGTTTTCATGCCCTATTTCGTTACGTCATTGGCGGAAACACGCTCATCCCCGGACCACCGAGGTGGCGCCGCCTCCGGGAAAAAAGGGAAAGTGTGAAAGGGAAAAACCCCCCAGGGGGCGCGTTTCTTCATTCCAACCCTCCCTCTCTATCCCCACCCCCTGCTCCACACACCCTCTCCTCAAACCCCCTCCCTGCCGCCTCCATCCAGAAATTCTCCCCGCCACCTCGTGGAAGACCGTGAAAACTCCATGATAAATGCATCATGCATGCATAGAAAAACATTTACGAGCAACAAGCGGGCAAAAGCATTCGGTGAGGCAATGAGCCTTCGGTTAGTTTTACACGATTTGCAAGGGGGATGAATAGATGAATCCCCAATCCGTCCTCATTTTTAAGCTTTTTTTTGTTTACACTCTGGAAGTATCTTAATTAATTTACAAAAATGCCGCAGATTGCGTCAGGGACGTATGTTATTTTCAATTTGGACCATTACGGCATTATTGAAAATTATCACAGGACGCTTTTTTCATAAACATATTTTGATAGTCGAAGAAGGCACCAGTGGCGGACGCATTTAATATGCAAAGAGTTTTTAACACGCAAATTTGCGAAGGTCTTCCGCGATGTATATATATTAACAATGGCTCATGGGATTGATAAGTACTATTCAGGACACTTCGCTCGCGCATTAACAATATTCAAGATGACAGCATCAAAAACCTCAGTTGCAAAACACTATAGTCTTTGCCACCATCGCATGGCCAGCTGCTGTGCGCCCGTCACCAGTCGATTTACTACCTAAGTGCATTCGTTGCCATTTTTGCAAGCGCGCTGCAGCCTGGGTGGCTGGTGGGGGAAACTAAACTTTTGTTATGGTTGAAGTTTGGCTCTTGGATTATCACTTGCATGTAACCAATTCGTGTGATCTCGAGAGAATTTTTGATGCGGAGCTGTTTAAAACACTACAATCGTCACAAAATAACGGCTTGATTTTTCATGCATGACACGATGCCAACCAAAGCTCGCCAGTATAGCATGAGAGAGAGAACACGCTTGCGAGGAATCATAATCAGAACGGTGCGATAGATATTTTCCATCACGAATAAATAGCCAATACAAAGCATGTAATGAAATTATTAAGACTATCATCGTACTTTATAGATGGAAATGAAGTACAATTAGACGAGTAACTTTGTCGTACTTCGGGAATCCACTCTTTCGAACAGCAATTCTAGAATTTCAGTGTATTTAAATGAAATATTCCGAGTTTTTTTCAACTCTCTGGCATTTTCGACCTCTGTGCGATGTAGTTTTAGTGATCAATTCATTTTTAACATTTACTATACATGTAGGAATTACGACCATCATGTACCTATAGCTTTGATAAGATATGTATTTGGTAGATTATATAGTCTAAAATGGAAATTTCGGGTTACATCTCTAACCATAGGTTAGGTATTTCTACGTGAAATTCGGTTTCCTTCAACTATCAGAGAGGCGAGTGGCGACTTAGGTAAACCCATTTATCTGCAGGATGAGTGATAACACATCTAAAGGACGATTGAAATGCACACTCCGTTGTAATATTTGTGATTCCAGCCCTTCACTCTCCAAACTTCCATCGGCCACCCCTCTTTACCCGCTCTTCCCTCCGCATGCCTCCTTCCGTCCCCCCTCCCATAACCGCGTTCCTTCAGAAATTCGTTCCATCAAATCGTGGCGGATGGTGTTAACGCCATGATAAATGCATGCTGTATGCAAATGAAAAATGAAGAGCACTAAGCGGGGAATAGCATTTGGGGTGGCGGCGAGGCGTCGGTTACGGATACGTGATATGTAAAGAATAGAAACATTGCCGAGGAATGGGTTTTTCGTTGGGGGTGGAGAAAGGATTTGAGGGGGGATTTGAGGAAGGGAATCCCTGAGGAAAAGGAGGAGGGGAAAAAGAAAAATCCATCCGAAGGAAAGGTTGAATGGATGCGGAAATGATCGCGGGAAATACGGGAAGGGATGGAAAGTGGACGAAGAGCAAATGCAAAAAATGCATTTCAGGATTCTTTTACATTTTTTATACATTGTGATCAATAAGTAAATCTTAATCTTTTATTAGCGGTGAATGATAACCCTGGATCCCTCAACCAGTCAGGTCACTTGCACACACTATGTTTTCCGTGCAATCTCATGGTAAAATTTGCATTTGGCTGTGTAGGCCTCATACCCACATCTATTAATATTTGAACCAATAACTTTACTACCTGTAAAATTGAATTAAAATTTTTGGAATTTTTATTTATCTAAAACTTACACTTTCTTTCAAATTTTAGCAATAATTATATCTGATTAATCCAATTTAACAGATTGGAGATCAGGGGTTTTGCGCTCACACTTCGAAGAATGTGAGAAATAATTCGTAGTTGGTCTTTAACAAGTTGTCATTCTCCGACAGACATGATTTATACCCAAGGTACAAGAGGTATATAGCTATAGAAAATTCCCGGTTATTTGAGAACACTGATAAGACAATTGTTTGGAAGAAGTATGTTTTGAAATAGTTATTAATCTGCTGGCATTCAGACGCCAATGAGCTTCACTATAATTTTTTTTCGCCGCTGTACATTTCTCAAGTAATGGAGAGAAGGAGAGTAATCGTCTTTGGCCTTAAGGTGCATGGCTACTTATTTTCAGGAAAAGCTTCCTTGACTTTGAGCTGGAATTCTTTTTGAGTAAATACCTTTCGCCCACATTTCATTGCATCGGTATTTTGATTAAAGTGATGAAAATCACGCCTGCATCTACGAAGTGCCATAAAATTTGCGCTGTTTGTCATGGAGGTAGCGGTAGGCTCTCAGGCTGCCCGTGGATCTCAGTGAGGAGAAATATTTCATGTCGATTAAATTAATATAATTGTGAACAGTGACGAATGAGTAGACTTTAACACGTGCAGTTTCCCATTTGTTTTTACTGATGTTTTTTTATTTTTCCAAAGATGAGCTCCTATTTAGGACGAACTGTAATTTTCATACCATTTTCCAAGGGTCTACAAAGTGCTGCCTAAGTGAATTTTCTTTCTCTGCGGGTAGCTAATGATTTGTTGTAGCGAGCTGCTTCTTCGACCTAAAGAATCCTTAGAAATGGCAAGCAATTCCTTTGTGTATTTTTTCTTAAATAAGTACATGGTATTGACAATATCCCTTCACTTCTGGCCCCATTACGTGCTATTTACATGTACAAATGGAATTGGACACCACCATAACTCAGTATATATTTTCCTCTAATCATCAAATCCTTAAAGCAATGGCTCGTGAAAAAGTCCGTTTTTCAGAGTACCCCCTCCAGCGACACAGCTCAATCAAACCTATGTTTGGGAGGAACGAAACTTTTTGTCAACCTTAACTGCATAGTTAAATCACGGTAGAATCAAAAATCAAGTAGTCAGCGTGAACTTATTTATCTCTCCACACATGTTTTGTTTACCAAGTAATTTTATACAAATTTAGATGACACGATGAGTCAGTGGTAGTAAGGCAATAAAAATATGGAATATCAGAGAAGAATAACGGAAATGCAGCTAATTTTAATTATATAATTTGAACGTCACACACCGTTTAAGCGGAAATACATTTCATGATACGAAGATCTCTGATGGTACACAAGACACATTTTCAAAGGTGAAAAATACTAGCTCACTCAAGCTATTGGTAAGGGTACCTTCAAGTTAGGCGTTGCGTTGACGCCGCGGCTTGTGAGCCAATCAGAGCCCGTCTTTGAGAATTGATGATGTCGCCAGCTCGCTGCGTCGTCGCAGAAAAATCTGATCATGTCGGATTTCCTCTGCGTGAAGGCGGCAGTTCGCTGGAGATTTCGAATTGGTGTTTATTTATGGGAGGCTTAGGTATGCAAATATGCAGGAGTGGCTCCAATGGGAGCGACGAAGCTATTAATTCTATTATTCACCATTACTTTGAACTTTTACGCATAGATATTTCGTATATTACCAAAAAATAAGACACATGTTAACCCTAGGATAGATAACAATCACTGAGGAGCATAGATTAGCATACCATCAGTGGCATCACAAGCTAAATACAGCGTGAGAGCTCAGCTGAGAGATGTGTTCAGCTGAAGCTATTTCGATGACATGTCTGGGACAATCTGTATGAGCAACAGTTATCATAAATAAAAGTTCCTGATAGCTTTTCACGTTACTCATGTTCACTCAGAGTATGTAATTTGTTATTTACCGTATATTCCGAGTTAGGAAATAAAACTCAAAGGTCATTCAACAATCGAGTTGCGTCGGTTTCTTAGCCATCTTCCGGTGAATTGTTGAAACCGGGGTAATAAGTAGAAGATTTACCCTGTGATATTCAGCAGACTTGCTCCTTTTAATATGTTAACAGCCGTGCTTTGGTGACTCGGCATTCTCAAACTAAGGCATACAATTAATCATATTAAAAAGACTTAGCGCTGGTTATGGTCCTCCATCTTCTTTGTACATTTTTGTACGTACTCACTATCTCCATTTTCCCGGTCTGACGATTGCGGGAGTTGGAGCAAGGTGAATCATACCTACACTTCTTTTCCATCTCTCGGATCAGATCCCTTTGGGTTCCCCCGTTCCTAAGGTTGCTTGCTCATGAATGACACATGAGATGTGCCGTGAGTCGCTACGAGGTATTAGACAGGAGGCAAGGACTGAATGCGTCATGAGGCCGCGGCTTGGCTGTGAGTGTGTGAATCACTCTGTTGACATAGTAACTGGCTTGCACTCCGAGCGCGTGTTGAAACCAGCCACTTCATGCTTCAATCCCATTGAGTCTGGCCCCCACGAATTTTCGGAGGAAACACAAGTTGCAAAGCATACCAGAAAGCATATTTTTTCCGAAAATAGCATGGATTCGTAGTGATAAAATCTCTAAAGATAGAAATTTATGTCGAAACAGTAAACTGATGTAAAAAAAACTTATCATAATATCAACAGCGGTTTGATTCATATGATTCCACCTATTGTATCATTAGTTTGGAGTACGTTATTTCGAAAAATTGAAAAGTAAGTTTGCCACCTCAAATTTACGTGATTTTCGAAGAGGAGGTAATCATTGTAACATGGCGTGATTGTTACAGCTGAATATTATGCAGTTAAAATCTATTTAAGTATCTATCTCCAGCAATGTTTTAAAGTGAAATAATACCGTAATTATTTTTTAAATATAAATTTATTTTTATTAATATATATTTTAAGAGAGGGTACAAAATTTAAAAGTCTATAATTCTTTATTCAAAGTATTGAATGCAATGTAAATATTACATTAGGACCTTGGGTTCAACCCCAGTCGAGCCTTCAAATATCCCCAAATAAACATCTTTTATACCCGAGGTGGCCACTAGCGAGGAACTATAATCTATCCAATTTTTGAGAAATTCACACGCCCGTGCCTTAGCCCTATAAATATTCTTCGCGTTGAATCATTTCATTATTTTATAATTATCATTCCATTCGCAAAAATATTACGAACATTAAATATAGCACAAAATATTCTAAACTCAGGACTGTGAACACTAATTCCTAAGGTCTTGAACGTCGGTTTTCGCAGCGAGGGGCATCGTTGATAATGGCTTCCGGGTGCAGCTGCGTGTTGCGCTTTGTCGTGCAAGCTTTCGCGACCGTTGCAGGACGTATCATCAGGCGATGAATGAAATTACGGAAATCGGTGGTCAATTAATATACTCGTCCACCTCCCCCATCCACCGGAGTAGTGGGGGAGGGGGGCGGAGTTGACGTCAGCAGAACTCTCACCCCTGTCCTTGAGCGACGAGCGCACTCCCGGCTATTGAAATTGAAAAATGCCCCCAAAATTTCAACAGAGTGGACGGCGTTAAACTCAGCCAGACGTGGAAAACGATTTTCCGAAAGAGAAGACGACGAATATGTTACCAACAAGGTTATGCGCTAGACAAGAAGAGTCCGCTCGTCGCTCAAGGACAGGGGTGAGAGTTCTGCTGACGTCAACTCCGCCCCCCTCCCCCACTACTCCGGTGGATGGGGGAGGTGGACGAGTATATTAATTGACCACCGATTTCCGTAATTTCATTCATCGCCTGATGATGCGTCCTGCAACGGTCGCGAAAGCTTGCACGACAAAGCGCAACACGCAGCTGCACCCGGAAGCCATTATCAACCTAAGGTCTTCTTCCCCCATTCTTGCGAATCTGTAATCTCTATCACAAAAGTCGTACCATTTCCGGATACTAGCAAATTGTGGCAACACTTAGGAAAAGCAGGAAAATTCTTATTACGAAGAACACACCACCTCCAGAGATCTTTTGAAACTGCTTAATTCAAAATGAAAACGCTTTCGGATGCTGATTCTCCGTATTTATCAATACGGAAACGGAATACTTAATTGAAACTCGTGGATATCATTACCCTAATTGAGACTGGGAGGGAAACTTTGGCGAATATTTGAGTGCTCTTGAGAATGACTTCGAGGCTGCGCGCAATCTTCCCTCTGCCGTTCCTCCTCCTTGGGACATATTCACCTCATCCCCCCTCTTCCTTTCCTCTCCTACATCCCCCATCCCTACTTATGCAGTTCCTCTAACTAGCGTGTGTGCTCGCGACTTCCTTGGCGAAGAATAATGCTTCGATTTGTTTCCTTATCGCCGATCCAATCACTTAGTTCGTTATCTCTTCACATATTTACTTTTTGAGTACATAGTCGTAGAACTTTCTAGAGATTCGATACAAGGGAGAGTTTTTTATGGGTAAACTCTCATTATTTGGCTTTAATATCCTCATGGGTTTTCAGAAAATCAGACTTTTTACATAATCGAGCTGCTAATTGGAGGAATTCAGTGTGCCGAAACTTTTGCACTGGAAAACGTTTTACACCACGGAGGTATGTGCTATTTGCTTGCTTATCCGATTTAAACCTTTTCTTGTTCCAATTGTAATCCTCATTGAAAATCAATTAAATTTAAACAAGTTAAATTTAATATATGAGATATTTTCGAAAGAACCCATCTTGATACAGAGTTAAGTACAATGAGGAAAATGAGATATTTTATTTCTACTTTTTGCTTGAGCATAAACTATTTTAATTTGGCATATTGGATTTTGCCAGCTATCATTTAAATATATTTGTCGTATATGATTTGAGATCGTTTCCCGCAATCCTAGCGATGCAAAAAGGGTTGGTTTAGTTAGGTGAGTGTTGCGCTCGCCTCATTTATAGTCCCAGGTGTATAAATAGAATTAATAGTATCGGATCCTTGCCAAAGAATTAGGCGAAGGTTTATCTTTGAGGTGCACAATAATTCTCTATAATCCCTCCGTAAATTTTGCGTGGATCAATCGGTCAACAGGCGACATGCCTTATTAACTAGCCCACCACTCTCCCATATGGCAATTTTTGCCAATCTAATTGAATTTCTGGGAATTTCAATCATATAGGTATATTTAATGTTCTTTTGTTTTCTCGAAGTAACATAATCAATATAGTGGAATTAATTGGGAATGGGGTAAAGAATTGCCGTTTAAATATTTCATAGAGCGTTCTTTAGGCAGTTCAATTAATATTTGCGTAAGTGTTGTATTCGTTACAACTATGCTATACTACGCCACCGGCAAAAAAGAAGCCCTAACTCAGCGATTTCCACCCTCACGGCGTCGAAGTCAGCAACTTCCTTCCTTTTAAGCCCACCCACGTTTCTGCCCCTCGATTAAATCTCCCTTTCTCTGTCTCTCTCTCCTTACACGACGCCATTCGTTCAATTGGGATCCCAGTGTCGTTCATCCCTCGATCTTCTTTTATTATCTGCAACGGTCGCGTTGTTTAGGGTCGACGGTCGCACCCCAACCCCCCAGAAATCTATCCCATAAGGTTCCTTGGCATTACCCGATCCTTGGCTCTTCGTGGAAAGAGGAGAGCTTTCAGTGTTTCTCGTGCCTTGGTCTCTGGCTCTTTGAATTCCCTCCATTTGCCGTTGCTTTTTTTCAATCTACGAATATCGGCAACGGTAGAAAAAAATTGTGCGTAATGTGTTGTGTGCTGTCAGGGATAGAATGGTTACCTGAGATGCACGGCACTCACTGAAATAGGAATTAATTAATTTATTTATTTTTAATTTTTTTTAAGTATACCGGGACTAGCCACGGTGATAACTTTACCCGTCAACCGCAATACATAAATTGCGCGAAAATTCCATAGAGAAAAAATCATTCGCCTAGACCGGGATACCTGGCTAGTCCCGGTATACTTCAATTAGTCAAGGGCGACCGCCTCTATGTGGTCAAAGTTTGGTGGCGCTGTGCGCACGATTTGGAGTACTTATTGCATAATATGCTCAGCAGTCCATACCACCTTGTGCGGTATAGCCCACAAATTTTCACAAGAGAGAATGACGCCTCGGTTATAGCTTAACTGGCTTAAGTACTCTACTGAAAATCCGGGATTCGAGTTCGCCTCCCGGTCAAAGCGATTTATTTTTTTCTTTGTGAATTTTTAGCTCAAATAGGAATGAAATCAGGTTCTATGCAATCAACACAGTCAATGAAGTTTCCTATGGTATTTTGAGACACTATACCTGGGCGAGGGTACAAAGTTAGAGTTGCATAAGGTAAAATATCAAACATCACTTTGTGAAGATGCATTATAAAACACAAGAAAGATAAAATGTGTTAAATTCCTCTTCATTACTTAATAAATAACTCAGTTTTTTGAAACGCTATCGTGAGTCTGTTCTAAAAAAGAAAAGACATTCAATTTAAAACCTCTTTGGCGAATGATTTAGCAGCATTGTTTGAACTATTCTGACAAAGGGGGAAAACATCCCAGATTATTTAAGAAATGAAATCGGTTGATGAGATGATCATTTGATCCGTATTAATGATAGCCATTGCCTTGCTAAACGATAATAGAAGGTTCTTCGTGAATATCTGAATCAGACGATGTGAACTAATTTTTTTCCTGCAGGCAAGCAGGCAAGTGACTGGATTTGGTGGAAAAAAAGGTAGAAAGGAAAAATTTCTAGCTCAAGGAATGGACCTTAATATATTTCATACCAGTCTCGAACCATCTGGCTTCTGATTACGTCCAATTATACGATCCATTGATTTTTATCGTGCATAAAAGTTTTCACTCGATGCGGTAAAGGTTAGCCAAGGGCAAGGAAACCAAGAAAAAAAGGAAATATAGGAGGAGGAGATGGTTTCGTGGAAGAGGAGAGGGCACAATAGGCGATGGGCGTAATCCAAATGAGTGGCCATGGAAACGGGTAATATTATCTCGCTGAGGAGAAGGGGAGAGGGTTTCTAGGTAACTCCCTAGTTTGAGGCGGGGTTAGAGAGAAATCGGCGGAGCGAAGGTGAGCAGATTTCTGGGCGATAAACCGCGTGATGGATGGAGGGGAAGGAGAGATGAGGGTGCTGTGGCTGGACAGTCGGGTTAAGGCGGAGGGAGGGAGGGTGTGGTCGAGGGTGGAGGGTTTGCAATGAGTGGGGTGTGGACGGAGAGGTTTAGGGAAGGACATAGTTTCCCCATGAGAGAGGCCTTTCAAGGGAGAAGGGTGGGTGGGGTGTATGGGATGGAGTAGGGAAAGCAGATTGTACGTTTGCGGAAATTAAGAGACTGGAGGGGATAGAGGGGGGTGCAGGAAGATGGAAAGGGTGGAAATTCGGACGCTTGGAAGGGGACCCAAGGGGGCAGAACGATGACCGGGGATCTATGACTTTGCAGTGGTATCAGAGCTCTCACGCGGTATTCAGAGGGTTGTCAAAATGGCGAGAGGCGTTGGATCGGAAGGGAAACAGGCTGAGTGGGCGAGGATCTAACACGCTAATGCTCCGCCATTGAAATGCACCGGGAGGCTCAGTTGCATCGCGATGTTGTGGGTGAACCTTCACATCTATAGGCGTGGTCATTTAGTCACGTGAGGTGGAAACTCGGTGTAAAGTTAAGAGGACGTAAACCACCCTCTCGACCGGTCGTATTTTGTCTTACTCGTTGAGAAAGAATCTTCTAATTTTCATGGCACTAGAGTGTATCGTTTTCAAAATATCCTACTTACTCAAATATTAAAAAATTAAACAGATAATACGCCTCAAAAGTTTCAAATTTTAATTTTTTAGAATAAGCAAGCTAGATTTGATCATCTTCTTCAGAAGGTTTCCTCATCACTGCACACCATCATTTGGAGCCTCGGGCAACAGCCTCACGCAAATAATGCCTCAAATATTGCATTTAATACTTCGCCGGTCGAATACTGCTCATGCTGACACCGTGTACTTAAATTGGTCTACAATAGTCGCCACCATAGTCAACACTCTGATTTCATTGCTAAATTATTTTCAACTTAATTTTTTACAGCAATTCTATTGGGCCATCTACTTCGAATAAGTATTTCATGTCAGTCGAATTCGAGACCGCTTCACTGAAACACTTTTATTCTCTCCTATAAATTTATATTTCAATGAAAAATCTTTTTTGAGACCGGCGCAATATGGAATTTATGCAACATACTGTAAATCAGTGCACTCCAGAAATGACATTCGAGAGAGAGATGACATCATTACACGTAAGCCACAGACCACTTTCATTTTCACTCGGGAGAATACGATTCCCTGACTTGTGGAAGACTACACGGGATTTCCACCGGGGCAGGTTCTCCAACTCCATCTCGGCCGACGCGACGTTTCGATGAGCGAGTTGTCCATCGTCTTCATGCCCTGAAGACGATGGACAACTCGCTCATCGAAACGTCGGCCGAGATAGAGTTGGAGAACCTGACCCGGTGGAAATCCCGTGTAGCCTTCCACAATTCAATACGCCGGGAAAGCCTACGATCATTCTTTACGATTCCCTGACGTTCGAGGGGATCTTCAGCAGAATTTCTCAAAACCACCCCTCCTTCTGCATGTTAAGTCCGGCTTAAGGATAAGGGGTGTGTCGTTGGATGGATGCGTGGAATAAGTACTTCTACATAACACCCTGTAAGCCGCCCCTAAGATGTTGGGCCGGGGGTGACTAAAAACCAGCATGAACCCCCAGAAGCAGAACCCCCACATGCACACCGCAACGTATAAAACATTCATAAAAAATATAAACAATGCTATCACATTCACGCAAAAGGCGCGAGCTTTCTCCGAGTTTGAATGCAACTGGAGACCACAACACAAATAACTGGAGGAAGAGTTCTCGGGTTTCCAGCCGGGTCCACAAGTTTTTCAGCAACGCCGCGGCGTTCCGAGGGCGAGGTCTGCCATCCATCCACGCCAGCTTCATTCACCCTGAAGACGATGGCAGACTTCGCCCTCGAAACGTCGGTGCCGAAAAACCCTTGGACCCGGCTGGGAACCCGAGAACTCTTCCTCCAGTCCATTCGCCGGGAAAACCTTAGATCCTTCTTTGCAGCAAAAATTATCTGACATGGAAAACTAAAACTTGCCAACCGTTATTAATTAATGCATTATATCCATAGAAGGTTAGAACAATGCAGAGTGTTTACCGCGAAGAAACACAGCTCATAAACTGCTCAGAGATTACAAGATGAAGTGATAGGAAAATAGCCTGTTCTTTTGTTACACGTAAGCCTCCCTCTCCCTCACCTTCTTTGGTCCTCTTAAAGGCGCTACACACGTTCCGACTCCATCATCTGACACGACCGAACTCACCGACCATCCCCGTCGGGGCCAGCTCTACAGACGTCTGAGCCAATCCCCCGACGCGACCAACTTACCAAATGTTTTTTACATATTGATACATTCATATTGTAGAAAGATTTTTGGATGAGAAAGTAAAAGAAAGGTGTTATTTCGCACTCGTCCGACCGCATCTTGAATATGAAGCGAGCGTATGGCATCCGGTGCAGAAAGACTTAATCCGCGAAATTAGTAAAATACAAAGGAAGGCTGCGCGTTTCGTCAAAAACTGCTACGGGCGTACAGACAGCGTTACGCAGATGTTAAGTGAATTAGGCTGTGAGCCACTGGAGACTCGGATGCTGCGCGCTAGGCTTTGATTGATTGAATAATTGAGAATGGATATCTTTTAAGAGCGTCACAGAGAACATAATATAAGAGCCACACTATATTTCCAGGTCTGATAGAAGCGATAAATTAAAAGAGATGTTTTGCCGAAAGGATAGATATAGGAATTCGCTTTTCCCCCGAACCATAAAGGACTTTAATAAATGCTAGCCCCAACTTCTTTAGAGCACTTCATTTTTTTATCTGTAAACGGCTGGTGTCCTAACATTCCTTGCCCAGCGCCTTTTAGGCGGCTTGAGGGATATTACGTAGATTTAGACGAATGTTCTTCAGTGCACAACGTGATCGCGTAGAATGAAGTTGGTTCCGGCTTGTGTTAGCAATGGCTACGCAATTTTGGAAAAATCAAAGAATGAAATTGGATTTATCCAATGAAGGAAGTTCTCATTGATAGCATCAAAAAAAGAAGAGTATAGACAGCAAAGTTGCAGTTTCACCCTTACATATTTACTTCGAGAATTGGGTGGAAATGATTTCCGAAATTACTTGAGGATGGACGAAGTGTGTTTCATGAAGTTGCTTGGCAAAATAAAAGCTCAATTTCATGGAATAAATTGCCGATAACGGTACAAACGTTGCAACGACATACAAATCGGGGTAGGGCGGTTGGATGGTCAGTTAGGAGCAACCACCCGACCGCCGACGTGTGTAGTGTCTTTTAGCCAGAACAACTACACCCAACCCACTGTACTTTCCTGAATTTACAACTACCGCCGGTCCATCCCATTACCCCTTGTCCCTCCCAAAGTTTTTCCTGGCGTTTCCCCCACCCCCGTTGTCTGTCTTTCCCTATACCCCTTGGTCCCCCCTGAATTATCGATGACCTCCTCGAGAGAAAGACAAGAGCGGTTATTGCAGCAGGGACGAAATCCCTTCACGTCCCGTCCCTACCCCGTGCGATACTCTTCATATGTTCACCGCATCCTATATGAGAGAGGGCGTAACTTTTCCGTCCTTCCGAGGTTCCATCCTCCGACTGCTATGCTCCAACGTTGCCTCCCGCTAAAATCAAAACCTCCAAAGCAGATTCCTCTGTCTCCGACGCACGGCCTTCTCCCAGCGGGTAGACCACCTACTCGAGGTCTGGATGAATAAGTGATGAGACCCAAGCGCGGGAGTTTTCGTATTTGGTGTGTGTAGGGCGATTTCGTAGGATCCTCGGAAAGTGAAGAAAAGTGTGATTGCAGCGACGCAACGAGGACGCACGGAATAACTATCTGCACAATATCCCGTAAAAGAGTGACGAGAAGCTTATTACATCCCCCACTCTCCCCCTCCGATGTGGAGTGGGCCGAGGGATGCGAAACGCGTGTTACTGACGGCATTGTGGCTTCCCTTCGGAGACATGAAAAGTGGAATTTTTTGCAGGCAGGAAATAAAAGAGGAAAGAAATGTGATCATCTTGGTACACCCTGCATTCTTATTCCTCAAAAAGACACTTATGAAAATGAAAGCATCATCCATAATAAACACTCTTCTAATGCTATTAATATTCTCTTGCCCGTTTTTTTGTTTCATGTACGATGTAAATTGTTATGAATTATTAGTATGATGTATCCATATCTCCAATAATGAATTTCTAAAATTTTACTTTTTTATTTTGCCAGCAAAAATAAACATATCATACAAATATACTCATGAAATGAGCTGTGATATTTCATTATGATGGTATCATTGTCGACTGCCTACAAAAATGAAAATGTCTTCATACTACCGTCATGATAGGTGCTTTGATGTAGCGCTTGAAAATAATGGTGGTTAATTATGCATCATTTAGATAAAACTTGCTGATCAGGGAGATAATTTCATTCTCTCCGACTGGCCTCCGGTTCAGTATTTTCAAGTATTTGATTCAAATGCTATTCGCACTCAAACCATGCACCTCAATGGCAGGATTTCCTGCTTATCATAGTTTGAACGTGATAATACAATGTTCAGTCACTAATTTTGCGTGATTTTCAATAAAGATCGGATCAATTTTTCATGAGATACCATCACACTCCCAACCCTCGAGCGTTTGGGCGAGGAACTGTGTTTTGACGATTGGACGAATTGACATGTGCGCTCACACCATTGTCACGAGATGGAATCTTGTGAAAGGCGTTTTTATGTAATATCCACTCACTGTCAGGCAGGAAACATTTGTACAATGCAGATGAGCCAAGGAGGGAAGTGCAAATTTTACCTGTCATAATCACTTTTTAATTTGTGACAGCTATTCTAAAAATAAAACGCTTTGAAAATTTACACCCAGACCTGAGCCAGGTAAGGAGAAGATGTATCACCTCATTCTAAAGCAAATAATTTTTAATAGTAAGGTTGAAACTTTGAAAGGTTGCAGTGCCTGATAATTGGTATGCAAATATAATGATACCGTTTGAATAAAACTTTATTATGTTTTGCAAAAATCAACGTCAAAAACTCCAAATCTAAAACAAATTTTTCAAATCTTAGCTTCTGTTAATTTATATTACCTGAAAGTTCTTTGAGCAAAATCTAAGAAAATTATTCTTCGTTTTAACTGTCAAAAGTAACCGCCGCTTTTTGGTTAATTGCTCCCAACTATAAATAGTATTCATCAAAATATTCCCTCATATTTTTCATCCTTGTATCTGCAAATAGACCAAGCAGATGTCATGCAATTTGCACTTTCGTATTTTTTCATTTGCAAACAGGATAAGGCTGTTATAGGGAGGCACTTGAGGGAGGAAAAACGTAGCTAACATTAACGTAACAATGATGAGGAAACACTCGCTTCACGTAAATTTCACATTAGAAAGGGGGTGCTTAAACGATGGTAGGATAAGGAGGAAAGAGGAAGCAAGTTCACCCTTTCGGCACGGGAGAAGGACTGTATAAAAGGAGGGTGAGGAAGGGAGGTGGAGGGGAAAAAATACGTATGTAACTATATACGTATTTTTATACGTATGTATGTATGAATAATTTCTGAGTCGCCATGGGGACAGGGAAAGGGTTGTCGTTTGAAGTATTATGTCGAAGGAAGCTGTCTACAAGAAGAACAATCTTACTCTTTGGCTTTTAGACTTTATTTCACTTTGGGTCTCACAGACATGAGTAACGAATGACTGCGACCTCTCTCAACTCGTCAACCGCCCGAACAGATCTCTGCCCGGACGTAACACTCAGCAGCGCGCAGGCTGCCCACATGACTCACAGCGCGCAGGCTGCCAACATAACACTACTCACAGCACGCAGGCTGCCAACATAACACTACTCTCCCCTCTTAGTTGATAAATAATAAAACAATAGCAAAATGACAATCGACATGATAACTGTCGACCTGACAAAAGATACAATAAAACAAATGACAAGATTGGTTTATATTTTAACAGACTGACTAGATAAGAAATGACTTAACACCGAATACTTAACAAAAGACATTACTACAATAATAATGGGCATATCCCAGATTCAAGCTAATACAAATTTAAGCAAAGTTCGAGTCGGAATACCTATTCGGTTTCCTTATGACTCGTCCAGACCTCCGCAATTCGTTTTGTGTCTCCTTATAATCATTCACCTCACATTGCTCACTCTCACCACCACTAGTTTGCAAATTGCGAACTTTGGCCGCCAGAGAATTGCGTAGCTGGGCATTATCATAAAATTCTCTGAGCTGATTTACATGTACTTTAACCACAACATCATTGGACAATTTTACTATATAAACAAAATTGCTAACCTTCTCTATAACCTTTCCCAATTCGAATTTGACACCAAATTCTTGCTTTTTATTAGGGTTAACCCATACTACTTGGCCTACCTCAAATATTTTGAATGATTTCCTGTGTTCTGTGACCTTTTCATCAATTAAACCACTCTTAAATGTAACTTTTTTTTTGAGACCCGACAAAGGAACATTTGGCTCATATGTTAACAACATCGACATCGGTGATTTTCCCGTCACCGAGGACGGTGTAGACCTATAAGCAAATAGACAGTCAAGTAACAGTTCTTCAGTGATAACATTTTCGTTTCTGTGTCTCTTTTGTAAATGAAATTTTGATAACAAATTTTTGAAGGTCTGGACACTACGCTCAGCCAGCCCATTTGATTGCGGAGAATATGGAGGAGTGAAAATCAGTTTAATCCCCTTATTGTAGCAAAAATTCTTCATGCAATGAGAACTGAATGGTGGTCCATTATCACATACAATAGTCTTTGGAAAGGAAAATCTTGAAAAAACTTCAGCCAACTTGGACAATACCGCATTGAAATCACACCTATACCTCAAAATAAAGCATTCGATCCATTTTGAATATGCATCACACACTATCAAATATTTATTTCCACAAAAATCAAATAGATCCACATGAACCCTTTCCCAAGGAAAATGAGCCAATGGCCACGATTGACGGTACTTGTTATTTGCTCTATTCCTTGTTGACTGACAAATGTCACAGGTTGCTATTTTGTTATAAATATCATTATCTAATCCAGGCCACCACACATATGAACGTGCCAATAATTTGGATCGTACAACACCCGCATGATTAAAATGCATTATCTCTAATACTTTCTGTCTTAAACTCTTAGGCACAATAATTCGGTCACCAAAAAATAAACAATTGTTACTTACAGATAAGGCGCACTTATTTCGTTCATAAACCTTCAATTCATCTGCACAAGAATTTGGAAAACCTTTTAAAACATACTCCAAGACTCTGCTCATCAACTTATCATTGCGAGTGTGCTCACTCACTTCATCTAAATCTAACATGGGAGTGGACAAGTATGTAAACAACACTTCCTTATCATTTATGCTATCTGAAGATGGTAAACGCGACAATACATCTGCATGAGGAATCAAAGTTCCTTTTTTATGTACCAGAGAGTAGTTATAAGCCGATAAAGTGGTAGCCCATCTTATTAATCGAGAAGAAGCCATAACTGGAATTTTTTTTTGTTCCCCAAAAATTGTTTTCAGTGGCAAGTGATCACTGAAAATTGTAAATTTCCTCCCCCACAAATACTTATGAAACTTTTTTACACCAAAAATTATCGCCAATGCTTCCTTATCTAACTGAGAATAGTTCCTCTGGGACTGATTTAAGGTAGCTGACTCAAAAGCAATAGGCCGCTCCTCACCATTTTCAATTTGACTTAGGATGGCACCAACCCCAAAGGAGCTGGAATCAACCGACAAAATTAACTCTTTGCTTGGATCATACAGAACAAGCATAGAAGCTTCAGATAAAGCTGTTTTACATTTGGAAAAGGCAATCATACACTCCGAAGACCATACCCATGGTTCATCTTTCCTCATAAGTTTATGGAATGGTTCCAAAATGTCAGGACACATGTGAACAAAATTTCTGTAGTAATTGAACATAGAAACAAAGGCTTTTAACTGTGTCAAATTCTCAGGTGGTGGCATTGACAAAATTTTCTCAATCTTGGTGGCAGAAGGAACTTTACCCTTACTTGACAGCTCAAAACCCAAAAACAATAGAGAGTTGACAAAAAATTCAGATTTCTGTACGTTCAGTTTGACATTATATTCCTCTAATCTTATCATGACCTTATTCAAAACTTCCTTACAAGTAGCCAGATCTTTACCACCAATTAAAATATCATCTAAGTATGGTGCCACATGATCAATTCCTACTAAAATGGAGTCAATAACAGACTGAAAAATTGCACATGCAGGAGACAGACCAAAACACAAACGATTAAATCTGTACAAACCTCGTATTGTGTTAACAACTAGAAAATCCTTACTAGCTTCATGCACTTCTAATTGCAAGTAAGCCTCAGTTAAGTCTAGCCTACAAAACACCGTACAGCCAGTAAACTGATTAAAAATATCCTCAGGTATAGGCATAGGGTGTTGATCCACCTTCAAAAACTTATTCAAAGTTGCCTTGAAATCGGCACACAATCTTATCTTTCCATTACCTTTAGGAACAAGAACCAAAGGGCTTGCCCAATCAGACGTTTTCACCTTAGTAATTATGCCTTTAGACTCTAATCTATCTAACTCAAGGCCTACTTCATTTCTCAATGCATAAGGAACCGTATATGCTTTATGAAAAACAGGAGGAACATTTTCTTTCAAATTTAGATTAACCTTAATATTTTCAATTGGTTTATCATTACTCTGTTTAGAAAATACTTTAGGAAATTTCACTGACAAGGACTGAACGTACTCTTCTATGCTAGACCGCACGGACATACAAGTTTCCTGTCTACTTATTAGACCAACCTCACCCTCATTATACAAATGAGGTAATAACGTAATACCCCAATTTGGTGCTAATACTGACAGCCAATCGCGACCCAGTATAGCAGGACATGATACATTTCTTATAATTACAGCGGAAAATATTGTACTCAACTTGCCGTAACAAATACTAACCTCACACTTTCCAATCACATCTAATAAGTGATTCCCAACACCTTTTATAGTACCATAGTAGGGCAAAATTTTCGACAATAACTGCAATTCCTTTGCAACATCATAACTCAAAATCGAAATAGAGCTCCCAGTATCAACAAGGAACCGCACAGATTTACCGTTAATAACAATATTCACAAATAATGAATCAGACTGAGACTTTAACACATTCACAGATACATTGACTCCAGTAACAACAAAATTCACTTGTTGCTTGCCACAGAATTCAGCTGTATGACCTTGACATTCACAATTGTAACACAACCACTTATTAGCTGGACACTTATCTGGAGTATGTCTGGAATAGCAATACCGGCACCTCTTCTTCTGACCTCCTTCCGAGCGTAGACTAGGTGATGGCGAACGCCCCCGGAATGGAGACCCTCGCCTCGGCGATGACCCCCTCCTCGACTGGTATGACGTCGACCTCACGGGAGAACGAAAACTCTTCCTCGCGGCAACACGTTCAAATGAAGGCGAACCCTCAGACTTGGAGGAAACCATAAAAGAGTCAGAACTCGAACCGGCCATCACCAATGTTGACTGCTCTACCGCTTCCATCTCGAAAATAATACTGCAAGCCTCGTCGAATGACATTGTGTCCTTCTCTGATAATAGACGACTCACCATAGACGTGTTCCGTAGACCCGACACCAGCCTGTCACGCAATGCTTGATCCAGGAACGAGCCATAGTTGCACTTCGTTGATAAACGCTTGATCTCAGAAACGTAGTCTTGTAAGGATTCCCCTGATTGTTGCTTACGAGAATTGAACTTGTAACGCTCAGGTATAACCTTACTTATCTTTTTATACCTAGTACTCAAAGCCTGCACACACTGATCATATGTAGCCTTAGCGAAATCTACTGGAGCTAATAAAATTTTTAACTCCGCATAAACGCCCGGATTCAGATTCACACAGAAATGACCTTTCTTGAGTCTGTCTTCGGTGCCATTTATGAGAAAGAATAACTCAAGTCTTTCCACGAAGGAATCAAAGTCCTCGATTCCGGGTTCAAATATAGGAGGTTTCGACATGACTAAAAAACCTCAATTACAATCCCGCTCTCTTAACATGGATATTACTGTTGAAAGATAGCACACGTTCGCCAGTTTTCCTCGTCGCCAGATATTATGTCGAAGGAAGCTGTCTACAAGAAGAACAATCTTACTCTTTGGCTTTTAGACTTTATTTCACTTTGGGTCTCACAGACATGAGTAACGAATGACTGCGACCTCTCTCAACTCGTCAACCGCCCGAACAGAACTCTGCCCGGACGTAACACTCAGCAGCGCGCAGGCTGCCCACATGACTCACAGCGCGCAGGCTGCCAACATAACACTACTCACAGCACGCAGGCTGCCAACATAACATGAAGAAGTAGAAATACGGGGATTTAAAACACATGCCTAGCACTCTTGCGCCTGTTACGCAAGAGACGGATCTCGTATGTCTGAGCGCGTTTACTAAGTGGTTGTCCGGAAACAAAGGATGAAGAGATCAGAGGTCATCCGTTGGGCACTCAGTTTAGCCCTTCCCGACCTCACCTTATCCAATACGTGCCCACCCTATACAGCCATTCTTTGCGAGGGGTGTAAACCCTTTTGGGAGTCTCGCTGTGCTCCCGCTGCTGGGATAATTTTTTCCTGCCTCCCTACTACGGCGCGGCGCGGCGGTCCGATTCCTTTTTTTCTGCTCACCGGCGATATGAAAGGGATGCGTGGCAGAAAAGGGTTTTGGCCAGTCGGTAGATAGGGTTTTTTGTTTTGTTTCTATGCCTCCCTCAACCCAGAACAAATCCACAAGTAATTAATTTCGGGATTTCCTAAGATAGCCAAGTCCAGTGATTAAACCACTGATTTATATTGCTGCGTTTTCATTTTGAGTAGCTAACTCCGTGGTGAGACACTAAAACCTTTATCTTCGGGCAGTTGAATTGTTTAATTTTCAGCTTTAAGTGTGCCCTTTTGCTTACTGGTAAAGCCAAATTCCTTCAATGAATGCGAATATGTTTATTTTTTGTTTACGACTCCATTTTTACCCTTCATGGAAGCTTTGACATACATCCTCCTCAGTGCAGAGGTTACAAGGATTTATGGGTAGCAGTTGAAGAGCATTGCACCGCATACACTGGTATTTTCAGAGGTAATCCGATCAAAATGCTTTTTATTCTCTATCAGTTTTCAGTGTAAGTTTGCCTACGTGCATTATGCAAGCATATAGTGTCAGATAAAATTTAAAAATGTAGCTACTGGCTTTAAATGTCATAATGCCACGAAAAGGTTCACCCATGACACATTGCTGTTATTTTATGGCTCTTCATATAATCTGAGAAAAATACTATCGCTCCATTCATTGAGTTTAATTTAAAAATAACTACTGACACATATCAACCACACTGCAGGTAGCAGGCAAGGTTTAAGGAGTTGAAAGATGTTTTTTCACTTTCCGTGACAATAGGGGAGAAAATGAATAATTTAGATAAATTACTGTCTTTTACTATATCGGAAATCAAAATTGTGCTAAAATGGGCACCTATCGAGATGCACCTCGGGAATTTGCAATGAAATATCTTATAATCAATTTGCAATGATATATATCTTAGTGGCCAGATATCTTATTTTTTAATCAAACTAAGCTAATTCTTTAATTCCAACCAACCATAATTTTCTTTTAGCTTCAAACGATTATTAATATGGATAAAACATTGGGTGTCTGTCAACGGAAACACAGTAAATAAGACTAGCAAAAATATAAAATGACATGAAAAAATGAACTGCCTTTTTATAATATTTTGACAAGAATTAAAAATACTATCGGATAACGTTTAAGTTTAATAATTATGTTCTTCATTCATTTAAGGACAACGTATTCACCTACACCGTATAAAATTTAAAACTATATCTAAAGCAATAATACGCGAATTCTAAAATATCACTTGTTCATTCAACAAAGTTATGAGACAAAACACTGTTTCTATTCACAATCAAATCTGCTTTAGATATCAAAATCTGCTTCCAGTATCCTTCAAGAGTAAATAGGCTACTGTTAGTTTTTCCATTCATGTATAATCAATCATTAAGTATCCCCAAATATATACTTTAATCTTCTTCATCTCAAATGTCGGCCGTTTTGGAATCCATAGCTTCAATATTTCGAATCCAGCATAAAATTATTCCCCTAGTCTTTCAGTAGAAAATATCAATTAAGAGCAATATATTTTCACGTAATTTTATTTCCTTAGAATAGAGTGCTTCACTTTTGCTTCCCAATATTGAGTCTACTTATTCATTAATAGCCACTGAACTTGGACTTCCACTAGGGAAAAACATAGACACCAGGCACCTTCACCATAGCGTAAGCAAAGAGCTACCACCCGTGACGGCTTACAATGGTAATTTTCATAAAACTGGAGCTTATTCTCAGCTTACACTGAGGTTTCGACATGCCCCGCATGACAGCAAAAGGGTTTTTTTTACCCTTTTAGGGATGTTTAAAACGCCGTGTTAAGCACGAATTTTATGTTGAAGAGGGTGGAGAGAGGCAGTTTGTAGCAAGCAGGCAGGGTCTCCATGGGGTGGGTGCTCCAATTAATGTATTATTCATAAGGGTTTTTTTATTCCGCTCCACGGATACGCCGTCGCTCGGTTAAAACGCTAAGGCGCTGAAAGGGTCCTCACTCAATAAGGGCTTGGTGCACATGATGAGGGTCCTGGCTGCCTTCCATCCTACAATCGCCATTTATCCGCTCGACAGAGAGGTATAAGCACACATAATATCAGTTCCAATGATACCGGCGCATAGAAAATCGATCGAATCGATCAATCGCCGATCGAAGTTGTTAATCGAAATTAGGAGACCACTTTTAATTTTCCTTTTGAAGCCACTTCCGAAACAGTGCATTTTGTTTGAATGAAATGAATATAAGCATTCTTTGATAGCGCAATATTTCGAGTATTTGTTTTAGAAGTAACACTTTAAAGTAAATTTTAAATCTACGAATTGCACTGCACCTGAATTCATTCAGACTCGATTCATCCATTTCATAAACTTGTTGGCTTTTAGCTTTGCCCATCAGTTTGCGGAGCACTGTAGGAGAGAGCAACGGGAAAGTGGAAAACCGGATATATAGGCAGATGCACATAATCGTTTTTTGCATTTTATTTTTCGCTCACTTGGGCAATTCACGGAGACTCGAGTGAATAGTCCCATAGCCGATTGCGACTCGCGTGGTCAAGTTTACCGAATGCAAACACGCGAAACCAATTCAAACGCTCGACGCTATTATTATCAAGTTTGCCTTAATTTGGCCTTCGGGAGCTATTCAAAATGAACGGAGGAGCTACTGGGCCGTGGAGAGCCAAACCGAATTCCATTATTAAAGGCAAACGCGATAAAATCTAAAATAGCGGAGCCCAGCGAGCCCTTCTTTCGTCGCAATGGGTCCATTTTATGGGGTGCTTCCGGTAGTAATGACGTCATCTCGGCATGAAAGGGTACAGAAATAACGTGGTATTGTGTATCTGTGGCTTTGAATAGGAGGTTGGAGTTATTTGTGGAGGAAGTGCGGGGGAACTGAGGAAAACGGTTCGGCATTGCGGGATTTACTCCCCGGTGCAGTGGCTGCTGGGAAATAGAGAGAGAGAGTGGGTGTATATAATTGGGAGGCGAATTTAAACGGATTACCAACTCGGTGAATTCGCTTCATTTTGGCGTCTTCTTCAGCGAGGTTGAATCATTTTTTTGAGTTTTAAACTATGAAAATGCTGATAAAAAGAAAATAAATGATGAAAATAGTCGATAGTTCGACATGTGGGAAATTCATAATATTTTAATGCAATGAGCACTCAGTAAAAAGATTTAGGAAAACATCTGGCAGAAAGTGGAGTGATTGGATGGCAGAAATCATGGGTAATAAGGAACTGTAAAACTTTTATCAATAGAAATTGGGAAAGGGAAGGTTTCCAATTTTTATTTTGATTAATGTTCCTTCCGCTTAAAATAGGATTTATTTCTGCAAGTGAAATATGAAGCACTGACAGTTGTACATTATTAGAGAGGTTATAATGAGAGAAATTTTAAATGGCAACAACCAAATGATTGAAATAAATTGTGCCCTAAAATTCTCCTGGGTCCAAACGAAGAGTGAATTAATAATAAAGTTGATTAAAACAACATCTTGGACGATCCCAGGTACCCCAAATTACGATCAAAATAGTATGCGTAGGTAACACATTCAAAAATACCAATGCCCCGGATAGGTTGATTTTTCACAGGTAAGACTCAAACCCGCGACTTTCGGTTAGGCAGGCGAGGATTTCGAATGCCTCCACGTCCGGAAATTAGCTGATAATGATTTTGAAAATGTAAATTAATGCGGGTATTTTAATTCGAAAAACAAGTACTAAACATCAGTGTCTTTTTTACCATCATTTCTAACTAGGATGATGAACGTCTCCAGCCAAATCATAAGTGATTCATTAGAGCATTAGGCGGCTGACATAGCTGACACATACTTAGTTACATATATGGTGTTTTAGGAATCTTGCAATATTTCAGAAGGTGGTAGGGGAGGCAATTTTTAGTATTTTTGTCTATAAAAATGGAGTCGCAATTTCTTAGTTACTGTGTAATGGCCACGCAACCTTTTTTGGGCTCACTTTGCATTTACCATTTAAACGGGATTTCTTGAGTACCCAGCCTTTTTGACAATTTATTCAATACTCTTGATTGTAAAGGACATAAATAGTCAACGGCGGACGAAAATGTGCGATTATAATCGGCAGAAATAGAGCTAAAAACACGAGAGCTTTGTGCGAGCAACACCATTACCTATGCGATTCCACAATCCCTCCCATTTTGAGATTAATCTTGATTTTCATTTTCGCTCCCGAATCTTATAACTCTTTGGCTTACTCGTATGCAACAGTTATACTTACATCAAACCGATCCCACTCGAATAGCTTTAGCTGAACGTCAAGCTGTTCCCTCATCAGAGGTACTACCCTTTCCTTTGCTTGGTCCGTCCCTCCCATATTAAATAATATAGAAACGAAAGTTAGAAACAAAATAAACTCCTCGTAATAAAAAAGACCCGCGTTTTGGCACCAATAAATGTACTCAGTCGTGGCGTTACTGCCACACCGAAAAGTAAAATGGGAGGCAGGCCTATACGAGTCAGGCACAAAATAAATGAAACCGGGAAGAGAGGTGATGGGAAGAGTTTAAATCACTATGGGAGTATAGGTAGAAGGAGAGAACGTTACATTTAGAGGATGAGGAAATAGAACGCTTACCTTGCTTCCGTCGGGATGCCGGCACGCGCTCGCCCGAGGCCGACGGCTGACTGGCATAGCCAAAGACGTAATGCACTCTGAATCGTTTCCCCTTCACCTTGGACGGATATGTCTCGAGAAGACAACAAATTTCGAGACACTCGCACGCGAATATTACAAAAGAGGATCCTCAAGACGGCCTCTAAATGTGTTGTCAACCACCGCGCATTTAAATGGGTTTACAAAAGTCGCCACTCGCGTCGCTGACGGACAAATTGACACGAGTCTCGCGGAGAAATAAGGTATAATTAGGCTTCTCAAACGAAATTTACATTCGCAACAATGTGATTTATCAAATTTTTAGAACTCTTGAACGATGTTCCTCGAAATTGCAACGACCATACTGCAAAATATTGGAAAAAAGTGAATCGCATTGCGCATATCACCGCGCCGCGGATATTTTTGAAAGCCGATTAAAATGCAACCGAAGTGGCCACAGAACTTAGCCTCCAATGGGATGGGATTGGGCCTTATCTATGCAGTCCCCTTCAATTTGCATGTCAAATGAACCCAAAGACGACCAGTTTGTGCCCAAGGAAGGAGAAAGGGTATTTCAAAATTGGGAAATTCAACCCACCGAGTGGTGCCAATACCTGTAATTCTCTTCAAATTTTATTATTCTCTCAACGGTTTTAAAACCTACCCGTTCTTGCTAAAAATTCTGCCTTTTTCGTCACTACTTTTGTAGTGGCTCTTTTACTTAGGGGGAGTACATTTTTCTTTTCCTCGGTGAATCTTTTCCGTATATACAAAAATTTACAATAATTAACAGAGATATTTCCTACAAATTTATTCCTATTTCCTATTTATTTTATTAGTAAAACGATTAACAGGCGTTTTAGAAATTTTTACTTTTACCCTTTATTCCCCAGACTGTATGTAGGGCTTTAAACTTCGGTTGTTTCGCTTTTTTCATTTATTTTGGCCAAATTAAGATGAATTTTGGGAAAAATATTATATTATTCACATTATATGATTTTCATAATGCTGCGTGTACGCAACGCTGGGAAAACTCCCGTAAATAAATAAAAAAGTAATTCTTTAAAAATTAGGTTACATCTTTCATTTTTATCTTGATTTGTACACTCGACATCTTCGCCGGAAGTTATCAGTATTCCTTTGGAGGAAATTCCTCGTTCTGTCTTTCAACGGACATGCTGGGGTATGTCAATTTTTCTACGGTGTCTCGTATGTGAGAATCGATTTTTATTCCAAACGCTATCATAAAATAAAATTAAATAAATGAAAATGTTGGTGAAAATGACAGAATTAGAACTGGAGATACTTAAAAGAAGTCAGTAAATCGAAGAAAAACTTATTCTGAAGTAGAAACTTGTTCTGAGAATTAGAATTCAATAATGTTGCGTTTACGCAGCGCTGGGGATTAATAGGTTAATGGCTGGAGCAAATGATTTGGTTCTTTATTAATTGGCTTGGCACATAAATATAATAACTCAGTCGATACCTTTATTCGGTTCCAAATTGTGGCAGTTACATTAGTTTTCCTTCCGAGACGACACCGATAACTCCACTCTTTTACGAAATGAAACCAACATGACTGAGGCCGTAAAGGAATATTTTATGGAAAGCACTTAAGAGGACACTATGTTACCTTTCCTCTTCCTTACGCAGAGTTTGTTTAAAACCTATTGTATCACCTCAATTATTTTAGGGTACGTAGTTCACCAATTTCAACATTCTTCTGTCTCAAATATTTAGAAACTACACCTAATAAACTGCCGAGGCACAAATTTCAAATTGTAGGTTTAAGAAAATGCCAATAAATTTTTATTCTAAATGCCTGCCTTGAGAATTTTATGATGAAATAATGATAATGATAAATATTGCTGGCCTCGGTGGCGGCGGGGCAACGTCCTCGCCTGCCAAACAAGAGGTCGCGGGTTTGAGTCCCGCCTGGGTAGGTTTTCCTTGTCCAGGGCATGGTTGTTCGTGTACGTATACTTGTTAACTTTGTTGAATACCCCGATGTAAAATGGCCATTATGAACTTTATTCGGTGGTTTGAGAATAAAATAAAATAAAGAAGCACATCACACGTCACCAATAAGACAGGTAAAATAGGATGCATGCTTTTCCTTAAGAATAACAGAAAAAAAATAAAGGAAATGATGTTGGCAAACTGTTAGCTGCCGCATGCATATGAAAATAACAAATCTGACATGGTCAGGACGTCACATAGAGATTCATGCTCTGAAGCGTAGAATTACATATACATACAATGCGCTTCTCTCCTCCCCTTTTCGGTGAGTCCTTTCCCACCGGGTCAAAAAAAGTTGGGTCGGGAAAAGTTGGATCTCTCAACGGCGAAAAGGGGAAATGATTGCGGAAACTTTTCAAGAGTAGGGACAGATAAAATGGTCTGCTCTTCACCCGAAAAGGTGAAAGGCTATCAACTGGCCGTGCTGGATGAGGGAAGGTTTTCCTCGAAATAAACGTTGGAGTGGAACGCGAACAAAAGTGAACCTTGAAGGACGGGAGGAGAGGGGAAAGAGTCTGTGCGTTTGGCTCAAAAGTGGGCGAGGTTGAAGGCGACGTCGGGGGTGGATAGGAGGAGGAGGAGGTGGTGGTGGAGAGGGAGGGGAAGTGGGTTGGGGTCACAGTGGTCTCCTCTCTTGCGCTCACAATCAGAACCATTGAGGCGGACTCCTGAGAGAGAGACTTATCAAAGGGACAAGGGGTCATTGCTTGGTCATTGAATAGTTGAAAAGGCTCGTCGTTCTGTCGAGGATGAGCTGTTTGTGTCATGGGAGCAGTGGAGCTGTATTGCCCCTAGGATACGGCAGGGAAATAGGCATTCATTGGATATTGGGAGGGGGGAGAAAATTGTCTCGTAAGGAATGAGTAATGGACAACGGTAGTGAGGGAGAAGAAAGAATACATCAGAGTGAAAGTAAAGGGGAGCATAATGAGTGCGTAGTATATTGGAGCGAGCCAACTACCATCGGAAGAATTAATTAGAATAACGTCTCGATTAGATGGCGATCTGCCCTTTAATATGAGCTGGGAAATCAAAAATAATCTTTGGTAATCCGCTGCGACTTGTCTTCCTTCACCATCACCAATTTCTTTAAGATTACTTCTAGTTTATAAATTATAATTTTAGGTGAATTTGAAGTAATCAAAATCCTAGTATTAAAAGCGCTGATTGACTCCATTGCTGTTTTCGATCCGAAGGTTTTACGAATGACTCAGCTCGCAAAATATACTATTACTCTCAAACAACATCGATACGCATGATATATATGAGTCAATCAGTGCCGGGAATTTTCCTAATGTTCACAAAAAGTTATGTTGGCGATTAAATTTACAATTTTTTCCATCAAGTAAAGCTGTGACTAATAGGTGACTAGTTCTTATGGCTATGATCGAATTTATTTGCTTGCTGTTTATTTAAAACATGTTTTTATTTCCACAGTTTCCCCTAAAATCATTGCTCTTAATAGTTTGCAGTCGTACTGGATAAAGTTCTAGGAAAAAATTTACCGTAGAATGTAATGTCGAATTGTGGTATAAGTACCGTGTAGTGTAGAACTTTGGTATGAATAGAATACGGTAACAGTCATGCATTCCTTTGCTTCATTGATTTTATAATTAATTTTTTTTCATCTTATCTTGACCTAATTTAATTAATGATAAAATAATTATTGGAGTATAGGTCATATGTATACCCAAAGAATTATTTTATCATTCATTGATTTTATTGAATTTGAGTCGCCTGGATAAAAGTATTTGCCTAAAATCATGCTTAGTAATCCTTGGTTTGAACGTAATTGCTGAAAAAAATTTCAACAGAGTGGACGGCGTTAAAGTCAGTCAGACGTGGAAAACGATTTTCCGAAAGAGAAGACGGCAAATATGTTACCAACAAGGTTATTCGCTAGATAAGAAGAGTCCGCTCGCCGCTCAAGGACAGGGGTGAGGGTTCTGCTGACGTCAGCTCCGCCCTCCTCCCACACTACTCCGGTGGATGGGGGTGGTTGGACGAGTATATTAATTGACCACCAATTCCGTAATTTCATTCATCGCCTGATGATGCGCCCTGCAACGGTCGCGAAAGCTTGCACGACAAAGCGCAACACGCAGCTGCACCCGGAAGCCGTTAGCAACAATTAGTAATCCTTGGATAAATTTACCCAACTCCGGTAGCGGGAAGAATAAGTTCATTCTCAATAATATGATTTCCCTCTCTTGGCATGAAAAATTCCCCGAAGGAAAATTTATCCTGAAGCATAAGCGGAAGGAAATCAAATTTTTGCGATCGGAACATTGATTGGTGTGTTAGTGATTATCTGTACATAAGAGAAAAATAAAGAAACATGTCCCTAAGTGCTCAGTCGGTACCCAAAACTCAATTCGCAGTGCTCTCTTTTGAAGATGACCACACAGTCTTTAAAGCCGACACCATTTGAGATGTTATTTCATTTCCATTAGCTCAAAATAAATTTGTGTGATTCATTAAAATGCGTGCATTAATCCTATCTCACGTTAAATTCACTGTACCATTAGAACATTTACAAGCAATAAGGAAATACACCCGTGATTTGCGTTCGATCGGTAGGGGTTACTTCAGCCAATGCTTACCTAGATGCTCTTCTGTACGGGAGAATATATCATTTACTTGATTCTCTCGTGGACCACATTTTCAAATATTCCTCCAAGAGAGGTCTGGAGGTCAATCTGGAAAAACAAATGCTGCATAAAGCTAATATCACCTCGATGCGCGGTACTACTTCCTTTTCTGCTGCGCCTTTTGTCACTCATCGCTCTGGAATTTCTTTTTTGCAATTGCATTTGATTACTTCCATTATTCTTCAGTTATTTTTTCCTTTCTTGTTTCCCCTACAGAAGTTGATGTCGTCTTACCTCTTCCTCCTTCTTCCCTCACCTTATCATCCAGCATGCCGAGTGTTTCACACATTATTAGCTAAGAGCTAAAGGGAAAGAGAAACTAAGACCTTGCCAATCCCTCCCGCCCTTGAGCTCCTTCGCTACCACCCAATCTCCGTCATTTCCCCTCACCCACCTTCAGATTCCTGAGTCACACTAGACGTGACTCCGCAGGCCCAGTCAGCACCCACAAACCATCGCAGTGGCTGCCTTTTGACTCCCGACTCCGCAGCGTCCAGTCACCTTTCCTCGACTCAAGAGATCGGGTCGTCGCGAGTCAATGGCTCTGAAGAACCCAGACGACGGGCCCGGTTTCTCTTGACTTCGGGAGTTATTCAGGCGCAGAGATCGGAAGAGTGAAGGAAACATTCGAAAGCGTCGTTCGTGAACCATTTGACAATTTCTCACAGCCTGAAACGCCATCTAGTTCGTCGATTTTTTTTCGCGCACTCATCTCACATCGCTTGCTCGCCTTTTACAGCGAAGTTTACATGAATGGAGCGTGGTAATGTTTCCCTTTTTAAGTCACTCTGCTATTGAAAAGAAAATATTATTCATCAGGAACTTGAGTTAAGTGACATTTTATAAGAGAAAAATGTGAAACAGACACGAACCAGCGCTCTAATTAGAGCTCTGACAGCGAATATTTTCATGTTTTTTTTCCTTTGCACGACATTGCTCGTAATTCACTAAATTCATGGAAACAGCTTCGAACGAGGAAATAGCAAAGTGGAATACGTGGAAACGAAACATATCTTTTCAAACTGAGCAATTGTACGCGCAGCTCGTTTTCTTTTCACGTGCATTATTGAAATTTTCCTCGAGAGGATGTTAAATGTTATTATATACCTTTCAATACCAGTCACTTATGTAAGCATTTAGGATCTCACGAATTCAGAGAGCTGAAAATATTTCTTTTGTGTCAATGGAACTGGCTTAAGCCAGCTTTTTATTATAAACGTTAATTGGAGCATTTGCGTGAAAAGGAACATTTCTATTTCTATTCTTTTTCCATGATGATTCTGGAGGGCTAAAACTGAGTTTTATACTCCTAAGTGAGATTTTATCTACTCTAAATACTCTCGGTGCGATGAAGATATATGCATGAAACATTTCTTTGTACCGAAGAGAAAATGATGGGAACATATAAGAATAAATGAATGGGAAGAATTTTCATCTCAAGTCAGCTCTAATTATGGCCAGAAAGTCACTAAATGTCAGCTAAATTAGAGTAAATGAACCAGTATGCAGCCTAAAAGAAATCAGAATCAGCTATCAACTGGATTTCATATTAATTCTTCAGGACTAGCGTTTACTTTTAGATAGTAGACAAACGGTTTGCACTCTTGATCACTCCTCACAATTCAGCCTTTTTATTATGCCCATTTTTTATTATGCGTGTATGTGTACACTATCAAAGACTACGTATATACGAAGGTAGATACGTATTTACTATGTACTAAAACGTGAACTCGGGAAGAGAACAAATCCGCTTCGTGCGGTATAACACAAAAAAACGCCAAGCAGTCGCTGTCGGGGTTAGCGCCAGTCAAGATGGTGTTCGAGGCCTTCGTTCCGGCCCTTCGTCCCTCACTGACCCCGTCTGGGCTATTTTGTGTTTAGGAAGGGATCCGCCGCTACACGGTGAGCAGGCAGCGCTCTCCTTTCCGACAACTCATCCGATGACGGTGCCCGGCAGAACACGGATTACTTCCTCTCGGTGTAGTTCCCTCGCCTCCACGTTCGGCCAAGGGAGAGAGGCCTGAGAAACAAGGCGTGTGCGAAAAAATATCTTAAGCTCCGTCGTGTTCTGCTCCATTTTAATTAGCTCATTCAGAGAACAAGGCCCTAGGCAGAAAAAATATTGCTGTTTGGGAGGCTTCATATTATGGGATTTTGGCTAAAATCGTATCTTCGTCCGCAAGGTACGATATCATTCGGCTTATTAGGTACATCTCTCGGACATTTCTGAGGTTGGAATTTTGTCAAAAAAATTTTAAGTCTTATGCAGCTCAAGATTGGTGTATTTTTGAATGATGACCGTATTTCTTACCGTTACCGCTATATTTTCCCGTAATGCTTTACTAATAACTTTTAAAAAATTGCAATGAATAACAGAAACAAACTTGACTGCAGCCAAAGTGCATAAATTAAATAACTCATGTTGTGAAATTAAAGTTTTACGATCCCGCATACGAGAGCCATAGTTCCATTTACCTATTTATTATCTTGTTTATATATGCCAAATGATTAATAACAATTAACTTACATCTCATATTGCTTATTAATAATAAACAGAAAATTACTTTTAGGCAACCTTGTTCACCCATTGGGAGAAGTTTGGATAATTTGGTAGCCAACATGGCAGTTAATATATCGGAAAAAGTATGTATATGACAATAGACATAAAAATACGAGTAAACTGGTGACGTGTATCTAATGTCATAATATGTCATTTTAATCAAACCCTTCAGAGAAACACGACCTAAAGTAGAGAGCACCAATTATTTTTTTCATTTTCGAAAGAAATTTTACATCATTTTATAATTTTCATTCGCTGCCGTTAGTTTAGTTAATGAGAAAGAACTGAGGGCTTTTGTCTTGCCACCACCTACTTGTAGTACGGAATAGAAATCCAATCGACTGTTGAAAATGAGGCAAGGAGATATTTAAATTTCACCTAAGATGAAGAGAAATACTTTATTTCCCACTAGTGGCAATCAATAAAATTATATATAAAGAAAGCGGTGAATAAAAACAGGAAGATGTGCGGAAAATGTACCAGGATTATTCAAAAACTTCGTATAGAGCAAATGCGCTAATTTCTAGTTCAACAATAGTACGAAACAGTTTAAAAACAATGCTCTTCCTCCTTCTTTCTCCTACTCTCTAACATATTCTTCACGCCATAATTTACCGAAATTCAAAATGTTGCGCATAATTAATACTCTTACATACAGTTTTAATAGCATCATGTGATCATTTAGAAAAGGCGAAATTAAATAATATACTACAATCAATAAAACTCATGGAAAAAAACTGAGATAAAAATAACCTGGATGCTTCGATCTAGCATGAAAGGTGACATTTATAGGAGGAAAAAAATTTTGGAGCTATAACTGTGAATGTGACTTGTCCTTCTCTGAAGATCTACTCGACAGTGTTACTCTTCAAGCGTTTAACTGGCGAATGCAGCGGCAGAGGATTAGGGCGACATTCCCTCCTTTGTAATTCCGTCCCTGCGCTGCGCCCGAAATAGACATCTGCATCCAATGCCACTCACTCTCTTTCTCTCAGTCGTTGATCTCTCTATTTTATTCTCTCTGGCGCTCTGTCTCGACGTGCATCGCCCAACACTCCCTCTCCCTTCCCTCTTTCCACACACACACAGCAATCTTCATTCCTGTCTATTCCACTCCTACCATCAATGCGCTTCCCAAACGACTCCCCAATGACACACTCACTCCCCCTGGCCAACTCCACCTCGAAGGCAACCCCATACAACCGTGTACAATTGGTCGTCCGACTACGTCTTTCTGCTTCTTGCATTACCTCTCCTCCTATTCCTGCATACTGTACCACATTAACCTATTTTTTCCCTCTCCTGAGGACTTCTGCCCTGGCATTTGCTGGGAGATTAGAAGGCAACGAGTTGGTATGCCAGGCAGATTTGGGTCAGGGGGAGTCTGATTTATTTCGGAATCACGGATCTTGCAGCACGAATTAGAAGACCGTGTTTACGGAGACAAATAAACATTTATTTTTATGGCTAGAGAATACATATTATTTGGGTAGTTTTTTTTATGATTTGTATCTTCCTCCTAATTATTACTGTACCTTCTCATTACACACTTAGCTTAATTTTGCTTCGGTGTAATATGTTTTGCTTCTTGTGGTCAAGAGAACTGTGTCACGTATATTTTAGTAATTTGAGAAGAAATTGTTTTAAGTTTTTGTATGTGCTCTCATGCGGAAACCCAGATCATTAATAAACATTATCCGTGTATTCATTCATTAGAACTCGGATACGAGATTAGGTGTATTATAACAGAAATATGCAAGTAATTTCGTTGCTACGTAAAAAACAAATTTGTGTACTACAGGCGGCACTATAGAGAACAAATACAAGAACTGCTCTGATGTAAGTATCACGGTGCTTGATTAATTCACTACGTGCGATGGACATGCATCATTGAAGCCACGGTGAGGATGAGCATTATCTATCATGCGCGGAATATTCCCCGTTGCCTTTCCTGCATGCATCACTGCCTTCCCGGTCTCTCCGCCTCCTTCCTCGCCCTCCAATCCTCCGACCGCCTTACTTGCGCCTAACTTCCGCGTGTGGTAACTAAACGCGCGGCCCTTGTTCCACCACGAGGGCCCGAAACGGACGCCTAGAGGTACGGAGTTCTTGTCTCTCTTCGAACGACTTGTAGTTCATCAGAGTCGTACGGACCGATGAACACATCCGCCGCAATCCCCTGTCCTTCCCCTCCCGCCCACCTCAACTGCCTCCTAAACTCTATCTCTCCATAGGCAACGCTGAGGAAGCACACTTGGTCCTAAGAATAAGATGACTTACGCTTTCCAATACATCCATAACCAAGTAATGATAAATTCTTGAATTACGATATTAAATTCAACACAATAACTATTAGATTAAAACCTAAGTCCGAGAAAAGGTGCAGTGAAGGGTGCAATATTGATACAAAAAAATCTTAATAATCATCGAGACAAAAACAAAACTCGCAGTGCCAAGTTTACTGGACCAGCTAGCAAGAGAAGTACAGCTAGCTTCGGTACTTCCGCCTTTCTCCGAGAAAACCCAAGGACCAGCGTCAACTCATTCACAGGTATATTTTTTAATACATTCACGGTTATAAAATTTTTTCGATCATGATTGTGCATTTAGACGAAAAATCTAGGCAGTAAATATTATTCGTTCATGAAATGTTTCAAGTAAAAACAAAACATTTCTTCCCAATCAGGGTGCATGCGCCAGGAGCAAGCAAAGATTGGATCGCCAAGATTCGATAGGATCCTTGAATTTCTCTCGTTTTTTTTTATTTTAATGTCATATATTTCATTTTTACATAAAGATTACGGCACTAGTTGGAATCTATCATGGGAATAAATTATTAGTAAAGAAAAGGTTAGACAATAGAGAAGTGTAAAGAGAGAAGAATAAAATAAAGAAGAATAAAAAAAATTGAAAATAGAGAAGAATAGAGACCATTTAGACCATAGCAGGCCATGAATTGAAAAGAAAAAATATTTATTCCCCTGCAAATTAAAGAGTACATACAATGAGACGCGGAGTAGTGCGATGTCAAATGAATAGATAGAGCGCCAAAATATTCCACCGTTGGCTCTCCCAAGCGGAAAACGTGACTCCTCCATTTGTCCCTTCCCTCAAAGGTGGCACTACCAGTTCCCTGAAGACCCATGATCCATTCACCCTCCCGCCTCCTATGCACACTGACGGCTCTTGATCCTGGTCTCACGGTCGAGAGCCCACCGAGTGGACCTTTTAGCCTGTGCCCCGGTCATCGAGTTAATCCGGATCATCTTCAATTCTCAGCCCCAGTAGACCCAAACAAATTCCTATCATAAATCGCTCTCTCAGTTCTTCTCCCTTACTATAAAAAGCCCTTAAGCATCTTATTTGCCATAAATGTCCACCTTCCTGACCCTTGAAGGTAGGGGTTTAAGACAGCAGACGATAAATGTATTGATAATCCTTGTAAATATTTTACTCTATTCAGCATTACTAAGAAACGATTTTGTGACAAGGCTATATAAATTATTGAATACCATCTTCGATGCCCACAAAGAGCATTGGTTGATTCATTTCGATGGGAGGACGACTTCTGAGCAGATTGATCGGAGTTGTGGCCACGATGGAATCTCATAATGTGACGATGCCCTGGCTGTAAATATTTAAGAACCTATCTCCGGAGCTCCGGACAGATGATTGCCAGCGTCTGCTTCTCCAACCTTGGAGTGCTTTATTTCATTTTGTCGAAGTACTTCTGTACCACCCATCCTCAACTCAAATATGAGTATCAGACGAATCCCTCGTAAATGCAATGCATCCGTAAATCAATCTTTTTCCTTTCTCCATAAGTATGGCAAACCTATCATGTTCATCATAAATAATGCTCTGTTTTTTTTAACGTAATGATAATGAGGTGAATCACCGACCGGTTTGTAAATTGACGGTTATACTTGGAAAATTAAAATCTTTTAAAAATCTAGACCAATATAACTGTGATTCTTAAATTAATTTTTGAAGCTAATTGTGTCGATTACTTTTAATTTCTGAAAGAGATGCGAAAGATTACATGTTTGGCTGGCTTTTCAGAGAATTTAAATCAGGTCAGGTCCTTCGTGACGAGAGAAATGCCTCAGCTGTTCAAATTTGCCCTTCGGTGGCAAATTATATTCTCGTACGAAATGTCCAGTTTGATTACAGTTGAGAAAGCTTTTCCCGTTAGGCTTACGGAAAATGTTGTATGTGTCGTGTGTGTCGTTACTTGTGCTTTTTGCATCAACCCGCAGGACAATTTTCACAGTTTCGTCATGGATTATAAGCGCATCATAACGGCATCTTCGGTCTGCCTCTGCGGTGAATTCGTTTAGAAATACGTCCAACACCCTGTGATCTGCTTCATGTAAAGTGGCCTCAAAACTTTCCTTCGACCCACTCTTCTCATATTTTTGCGCGGTATCACTCCGATCCGCGAGGGCTTCAATGTGTTCCGTGGGCACTCAAGAGACAAACATAGGCATCTTTGAGATAATCTCCCGATAAAATCTTGCCTCGTGTTTCCTAGCCTTAATGTAGTCGGTTTCAGCGTCGGCTTCACTGCCGTCCTGTGTCGAACGGACGAATACACTGTATCACCTGTAACACGCTATTTGGCCGCAACCAAAAATTGGTAATAAACTTAAAACATACTTCAAATTCTAATTTAAAAATTATTTTTATACCTGGCGTAGTATTTTAACGGGCTGATTTAGTGCATGACATTTAATTTAGAGTTTGAGGCGTCACTTTGTGGAATTTACTCACTATTTAAATTAGAGAGGATTTTGTGTAAATTTTTTCGTGGATAAGATTGTGGTTTTTTTGGTATTTTGAAACAAATTCATGCCAAAATATAGTTTTACGAATTTTAATTTTAATTTACTAACATTAATGGATGCATGGTACTAATTTCACCGTCCCTATTTTTTTATTCCCTCGTGGAGAGTAGATATACATTTTTTAATTACATGACTTTAAAACCACGACAGATCATAAATTTCGAACTGATTGTCATTCTCGCTCCGTTTTGCTTGCCGGGAGCAACAGGACGAGAGATGGCGAAACATATAGCCCATTCCTTTGGGGTGGGACGGCAAAAAGTGAAAGTAATATCATCGGAGCGACCGAGAGTGGAGAAATTGTGGGCCGAGGGTAGAAAAGGGGCGGGTGGGGGAGACTTGGGAGCAGAAGGGGTGGCAGGAAAGGGGTTGATAGTCTGCTTGGACCACGTCTAGCGGCACGGCAGACAAAAGAGAAAAGAGTTAAAGTGGTGGCCGGAAGACTTATGAGAGGTGAAAAAGAAAAAGTCGGGATTTTATTGGTCGGGAGGGTCGGTGTCTCAGGGGAAGGAAAAAAAGGGGATCGCGGATGGTGGTAGTCGGGAAAGGAAAAGATGATGGATTCCTTTGGTGATGGAGGGTAGATGGTGCACCTAGATGACCCCTGGTGGTGTTCCTGATAAAAATACCATCGGCCTGATCTACTTTCGAGACCTGCCTCATCCCCCAAGGGGCTATTAATCCTCTTACAGAGGTAAAACGAGTATTCCCCTATCCGGTTGCGCACGGCTAAGGAAAAGGTATCGGCCAAATAGTGAGTGGGGGATGAGTGATGGGAAATAAGAAGGATTCGGCCTTCCACATGCTCCTAAGTCTCCTTCACAAAGAGAGATGTTGACCAAGGGGCAAAAGAGAGTAAAAATAAAACGGCACATTTCGCGAGCGTGTACCGGGTGTTGAGTCCTTCAAAGAAGACCCTCCGTTCCACCTCAATTAAGTAGCTCCCTCTTTCCCCTCGAGTACTTTCAACTTATTTCGATCTAATGTCCAGGTTTACACTGATTACTTGGTGTTTTCATTTCATTCCATCAGGCAAGGGCTCTAATTAAGGACAACTAAGAATTTATTTTTTTAAGGAACTTGAATCATTCGGTATTTTATAGTTGCATCAATGTAGACTCAAGAATATTTCTAGTGAAATTAAAAAGAAAGTAAAATAATCCTAAAATTTCCTTTATTGGCACAAATTACGATCGAAAATGATCGAAGTAGGTACTTTTGCTGAGAGAGATATCTGCGATTGCAATGACTGCATGCAGTAAAATAAAAAATGAATTTTTTTCAAGATTGAGAAGTAAGCATACGTGTCCGTGATTTTATCCAAATTTAATTTCCTTAAAATGTGAAAAATTTTACTCCTGGTAATTTATGATTACACTTTTAAAATACTATTTTCGGTTCTCCGTGCTACGCGAAATACTTTTTTCTATTTTTTCGGTTTATTTTTCAATGGTCAAATTTTCTCTACTATAAACGTTACATGAACCAGTAAAGTATTTCTCCCTCCAAAGGAAGATGATCATCATCAAAATGCAAATCTCTTAGAATCCACAATTTTCTGAATGCATTTATAAACTCACTCAAAGACTTGCTGATTGCTAATTTGATATATTCAAGCGTGATTGTTTTTTACTTGATTTCTTTTGAAAATTTTACCACCTAGATTCTGACATTTTTAAAAATTGCTTCTTAAAACACGAAATGAATACAACGTCAAAATAATTTTGATATTTTAATCGAAATCAAGCCCTCATCAATGAGGATAACATAGAAAAATATAACTCTTTCAAGGTTGAGCAAATTTTGTGTGTTGCATCATGTGGAAATTCGAGCCGAACATGTTTATGATTTACATCTTCAGTGAGTTCAAAATAATAAAATATTCAGCTACAAATACTAGAGCAGCAAATGTAATTAAGTCACACCCTAATGGCTTGGAAAAAATTTCAGTGAGAGAAATTTTATTTTTCTGTCATCAATAAAGCTGTTCCATTAATTGGCAGCGAAAGAAATAGTGATGAGGAAATGGTTTCCCAATTCAGAAAATATGACAATGTGTCATTTGAAAATCCATAAATCTCTGAAATGGAACATAATGGCTCAGGTATAAAAAATGTAAACTATGACTAGGACGGTATTGCACATCGTTAGAAATTGAAGCCTTTAAATAATTTCTTGCAAATTTTTCCATGATTTCGTATTTTGATGTTTTATCAGTTGTTTATGACCAAGGATTTCTCTGGAAATGCGCTTTTTGTGGCCAGGAGTTACTATGTGAAAGGAATTCGACATTACTCTCAAAAAGGGAGGATGGCGTTCAGAAGGTAGCTGTACTCGTAACTTTTGAAATATCTCTTCGACGGCAGAGAATTTCACTCCTAAATCCTCAATTGATTCTTTTGCGTAATATGGCAGATGGTTACAAATATGTTATTTATTGAAGTTATATAAGTATTCGCAATTCGAGTAATTTTTCTCGTTTTATTTTTTTAATTTCTTTTATTTTCCTAATTTACGTAATGGTTTTTTTAAAAAAGAAATCTAGTATTACAAATCGAAAATATGAGGACTCTTATCAAACAGCATAGCATATCAGCACATAGCAATGTAGCTAAGTTAGGATCCGTCCATATTATATTTTCAATCATGTTTCTTTTGATCGATTCTTTTCAGCTTTCTAAATGCTCTTACATATAAAAAAGACAGCTTAAAGAGGCTAAATTACTTACCTTCAAGCCATTTCAACGGTGATTAACATGACTGAGTGGCACTACAGGTAATATGTTATTCCTCTTCACCCCCAATACCATAATATCAGTGTCAGTTTGTGTTTTTAGTTAACCATTTTGGCTAAATGGTATTTGGTGAGGTCATATCAAAAAACGAAATCAATCGATGACATGGAGTACTTTTCAGCCTCCAATTCTTACAATTATCTTTAATCGTCATTTGAGTGACGTTCTAATTTTATCGTGCGCCAACCACTTTTTTTTTATTGGTATGTTTAATGTTCGTTTTTCTGTTAGAAAAAGAAATTCATTTCCAGTTCACTGTTAAATGATAACATTGTACATGTCCATTGTTAGCAATGCATATGACCACTTCCCTTATTTGTTTTCTGATTGGTTTACTACCATATTAATTGCCTTGCGCACCACCGTATATAATTTCTATGCTCCAAAGGAGTTCACTCCTAGAGCAATAAATGAGTTAATTATTATTATATTATTAATAAAGCATTTATTAACAAATGTTTAGCAGTTCGGGCTCAAATATTGTTTGATGATTTTAATATTATTTCACCGTATTATATTACGTAAATTGTATCATTCTTAGTATGCAGCAGAAGAGAAGAAGTCAAGACCAACATTAAAATAGGGAGGCAAAAAGTGATAGAGGTGGATGAATTCTGTTATTTGGGAAGCAAGATAACTAGTGACGGGAGAAGCAAGAAAGAAATTATCAGCAGAATAGCCCAGGCGAAGAGAGCATTCCACCAAAAGAGAGACCTGCTTACAGCGGGAAACTTAAATATAGAAGTAAAGAAACAATTTATAAGAACCTACATCTGGAGTATGCTGCTATACGGAAGTGAGGCATTGACAATGACCGCAGCGGAGAAAGCAAGGATAGAGGCCTTTGAAATGTGGAGCTACAGAAGAATGATGAAAATCAAATGGATCGACCGAGTTAGTAACGAGGAAGTCCTAAGAAGAGTAGGAGAGAAGAGAAGCCTCATGAAAACCTTAATAAGAAGACGGAACAACCTTATAGGCCACATCTTGAGACATGATGGCCTGATGAAGACAATCGTCGAAGGACAGGTGGAAGCCAAGAATGGAAAAGGAAGACCTCGAGCAAAATATATGGAACAAGTAAAGAGAGATGTGAAAGAGAAGAAATACGTAGGAGTGAAAAGATTAGCTGATAGGAGAACTGAGTGGAGAGCTGCGTCAAACCAATCCTAGGATTGTTGACCAGTGATGATGATGAAATTGTATCATATTTATTACCTCAAGTGCGTCAGGATATTGCAGTGGATACCAGAGGGAAGACAAAAATATAGGCCAAGGAAAAGTCAGATGCATCGGGTGCCGAAGGAAATGTATGAAAGGGGATAATTAATGGGATTATTGACAGGTATAGCGATTGCAAATAGAAAGGCATAGAGCGCATATATGATAAGAATATATGTAGTGCTGTAAGTACGTGGTATTACAATGAGTGATAACTATTAGCGTATTTTAACGGCGACAATGAGTAGCGAAAATTTATTCTTGCTTTAGCTGTTTCTGGCATATTAGATTTCAGATATTAGTGAAGTCATTTCTAGTGATAGTAGCTGGCATGGAAACCAGAAACGTGCGCAAAATTATTTTTATGGAATAGTCGAGATCAAACCATAAAACTTTCAATGAAAAAATCCAATGCATGGCCATGTTTTTGAGTGAGTACAATTCCCCCGCGGGCCCCGTTTTATAAACTACTTTTCTCTTCCCACTAAAATCTCGAGAAATTTACTGATCTCCTCAGCATTTTTTCGAACCTTTTTTATCATTTAAAGACTACTGCTATCCCTTTTAGCAGCATTCTCTCTTGCACCGCGAACGGCATTTACTTCATTTGAAAGCTAAGGAACTACAAAATTTGCCGTCCTGACTCGTAATGTCCACTTGGATATATTAGAAGCCTAATTTCATCGTTCCTTGCTTCATTAATCTTTCTAGACGTCAATCCGCTATTCCCTTTGTTCTCTACCTAATGTTGCCTCTCTATCTTCCTCTTCTTCACTTTCCACAATCCAGGTTGTGACTCTAATTCACCAATTTTCTCGCCCACGCTCATTTGCCATGCCTTTTCATCTGAAAGGAGCCGAGGGCTTCTTTCTCTTGTTTACTGTTCGATATTTCTTCCTCATTTCCTCACACATCCCCCTTGCCTCATCCCAGTGGCAATGTGCTGATTTCACCATTCCTCACCCAATTATTCTTTTTCACTCACCTTTTTCTCAGTCAATATTTTTATTTACTTTTTCTAATTCCTACCGTATTTTTTATTGGATACCTTTTTTATTACGAGGGACAGGCAAAATTTTCCGGCTTTTGCGGTTACAGCGCACTTATTGCCTTTGTTTGCTGTATTCCTTACTCGTCAATATCTGCTAACAATAGACTGAACCTTAAATTAATTATCATGCTGTGATTAATTGGCATTGTTGAACGCAATTAGTGGGAGGTCCTCAATTGCGATTACAGTTTTTCTCTCTCGTTATTGGCATACCTCCTGTAAGAAAGACGTTTATAGTTGACCACTGCTTGCCAAAAATATTACTATATTATACTTTTGCGATGGACGAGGAGTAACTTTCAAGGTCGTAGGAACAATGGTTGTGAACCAATGAGGTGCACATTTTCCAGGTTTTGGAAAAAATTCTTTCACTTACTGAATCATAAATTCTTAGACGGTAGTAATTACCTCAAATTATTTTAGGCAAGATATGTACCATACAGAAGTTTAGGTGCGGCTTAATATACCAGCCCATAAAACGTTATGCTGTTATTGATGTACTATATCCTTATGATTACAATTCATTTTAAATATTTTTTTAGTTTAGAAACTTTAAAATTGTTTTGATTGCAAGAAAAAAATAACACATAAAAAACCCGAACACGTCAAGTTTGGTTTGACTTTCTTTTGTCGTGGCAGAGAGAAAATAAGTGAAGCATTCTCGAATATTTGGGCAAACGTAAATTGCATAGAAGTAGACTTTTTCCTTATCTTCTACGTAACCATCAGAAACTCCACGATGTTTATTTACTATTTTGCTTTCAAACGAGAATCTACGCGCAAATGTGTCATCGATTTATTGGAAAACTTACTTCCATTGTGGTAATTATTTTTGAAAAAAATGTAAAAATTTCTACAAAATTTAATCTTCGTTGTTCAGTCGTTAAATATGGGAATAACCAAAAAATTATGAGTGTAAAATTATTTTTCTATTTAATTTCATCAATGGTTTAACTTGAAATACAAGTGTTCCAGGCAATAAGGGCTGCCATTGACGAGCATTGATAATGCGACTCCCTTTTCGATAGCATTCTAATAACATTAGTGTCAGAGAGCGAGGTGCTGTAATATGGAACTTAGATTCCACTTCTGAACCGACTGCCAACGCCGGATTTCCCCTTGTTTCCTCTCTCCTCCAATAGTTTCCCTCCGTCCCTACCGGCCAAGTTCCCTCTTTAGAAAAACATCCCAATTTCGTGAGAATTTTTTTGCACAACTGCCGAGGCTCACGTCATCCAGAAAGAGACTCTCCGACTGCTACTTCTTTGCCATCAGCATCCTCTCCTCATTTCACTTCTCTGTCTTCATTCTCATTCCCTTTCATTTTCAACCCTTTGAATCTTTTATCCCTTTTCCTGCCATACTTCTTTTCGCACCCCCTATCGCTGGCATGTAATTTTACCGACTTCCCTCCTTCCCAAGTCTTTTTTTCTGCGTGTGCCTCCATCTCTTTCCCCAATATTTCTGTTTCTCTGCCTCTCCCTCTATACTCATTGAGGGCATATTAACACCCATTGGAATCTGAATTATCCTTCCTACGCGGAAATGAGGAGAAAAATAAACATCTACGATATAATCGAATGGGCCTTCATTTAAACGCTTTCAATTTGATTCTTTGATGAAAATTTTTCTGAGCCTCACTTTTGCCTGATGTGTGTGCTCAGTGTCGGAAGAGATATGTAAGAAAAATGCAGGGTTTACAGTCAGTCAGAGTATATAGCTGTTGCACTATTAAGCAATTAGCATGCCCTAATTTTTATTGTCATCCTTGCACAATATCGGTAGATCTTGATGCTGAAAGGAAATTATGAAGTATTATTGCAATTTCTACTTGATTTATTGTATTTGTACTATGTTAAGAGTTTGAGATCATAAGCTTCATAAATGGTATACGGGAAGAACTTAACACCAAAACTCATGTTAGTGGCGTACTTTGTTTTTCAATTGTAGCCGGAAATGATGTTGAGCCTTTGTCGTTGCAAAATAATGATGTCTACTAACACTTACGATAATGAGAGACATTATCCGGAACTTCAAGGGAAGAGAAAAAATGGAAACGGAGGGAGCATACCAATTAAAATGCGGCACATGAGACCAAGTGGATGAAACTGGACGAACAATAATGACTATAGTCAAGGAGCAGAGCGCGGCGATTCTATTGGGCCACCCCGATAAGTCAGTAGTCGCCGATGATTCCACACTAGGCCATACCAATGATGTAAACAACCCGAAAATTCCCTCCGGAGAAAAACTTTTCAAAGCGAGACTCTTTCGAAGAGTCCTTGGAAATTGAAAAGCATATGGACAACTTCAACAGTGAAAACGAGCAGAACACCAGTGAAACATGGCTTTCAATTATTTCTAAAAAGAAAGACGTCCAGTAAACTCTCTGCCAGCACCCACCACCTATAAATTGATGCACAACAAAGGCGACAATGTCATCCTAATTAGTCATCCGGCATGAGAGAGGAAACGTTGGCCATTCTGAAGTCTTGACGCGGATTACCCCTAAAAGCTATTAATAATGACAAACGTGAACCGCGAAAGTTTCTGTTATTTGAATTAAGTCTACAATCTGTGCCTAATGTGCAAGCCCGCGTACACTGTAACCCAATCTTAAGGCTAGATATTAACCAAAATTACCTACATGGCTATATACTATGGGAAGCTCGCTTCACATTTAAGCAAAAATATTTCTTAAATTCGATGCTTAATAGGATTGCATCTGTGCCTAACACAGGCGTTCCTCTTATTAAAATCCATACGATGTTCCTGTTACTAGGTTTTTAAAAAAAATTGGAAGTTTTAGTTGGCAATGGAAAGACTAGAAACATCCTTATTTTTACAACTTCATGTACCTTATTTTAACTTAGACTATTATTTTTTATATTCATTAATGGCAAATATTTTTTCATAAGTTGTTCCTAAGTTTCCCACTTAAGATGCATTTCATATTCTGAATAAAAATTACCCCCTCTGGAAATATGATAATACATCAACTTATTCTCATTTTCAAGTCCCTTTTTGAATTTTCTTTTCTGGATGCTTACATTGACGTAAAAAGGAAAAGGTAATGGGGAATGGTGATGGTAATTGTGTCGGTATTAGGAGATGAATGAAAATTAACGAGTCTTGAAAATCTCCAAAAGCACTATTGAAATTAATTAATCTCAAGTAATATGTGGTCAATTTAAATAATATATACGTATCCAAACTGCCAGAAACAGCCCTGAGTATAAGCATTTGCACCATTATTTCGAGTACTCGCACATCCCTAATTATCAGTGACTGACGTAGACGGCTTCCAATTCACAGACTGCTGCACATCACCGCTGTTAATGCTTTCACGGAAAGTGACTATGTGTGTTTCCGCGTCACAAGTATCCGCAATCTCTGATGCGATGCATTGGATGTAAACGCAGCCCTATCTACTCGGCGACATTTCTAGATAGAGGCGTGTTGAGTGGCAGCATCCCAAAGGAAGCAAATTTCGATTTTTTTATTTTGCTAATGAAGCAGGATCGACGACTGCCTGGACGGAGTTTTCTCAAGCCTTCCCCTGGGTGGTAGATAGCATGTCTGCATTTGTTCCAACATCATACCATGCTCCCATAGCGTACTCGCTGAACTTCTAAGCAGAGCGTGTAACCCAGTACTGCCCGACTTATCATACAAATGCATCCAAACACATAAGTCGATATTGATTCCTCTAATTTTCTTTTCTCTCTCTTTTATGGTTATACATTTATTTCAAGCTGTAAATCCTGAATTAATGGAGTTTGAGAGAAGCATTTTTGGATAAGAAACCACCGTTTACTTATTCACATCACCTAAATCCTTCTTCTTTTCCGCGCTTTTTGTATGATTTTCCTTGGCCAATTTTACTTTATTATCAATATTAATCTGCTTTTTATACTAATCTTCAAGCTTCCATAATATTTGTTTAATGGGTAATGTAAGGGCACGACCCTATTAATCCAAATGGACTGAAAGTTACGACGTAATTTTGATTTGAATGCGCCATACATTTTATTGACCCCATTAATGGAGGAAATCGAATCCCTATGGCTATTCGATCGGGCTTTGACTTTTTTCTTTGGCTTTGAGCTTTGGTTTGGTATTTATTATAAGCAAGGTAATTTTTTATTAAAATACAGACTTTTAATCCTTTTGTTGCAATCATTCTTCGTATTGAGTTTTATCCATCAGCAAACGACCGCTTGGCGAGTTTTTATTTTTTATATTTAGTTATTCGGCAAAGTCGTCGGTAGAATTGGATACAGAATTTGATCTAAATAGTTCAATTTCTGAACCATTGAGTAAAACTGCCGTAGTAACTTGATCACTTCAAAACCTGGCGCATTGACCACAAGCGTAAATAAAGGACCTAAATAAACCTTTCTTTGCCCAACAGGTGAAGATAGGGTTTGCCTAATACTTTCTTTAGTTTTACTATCCAGTCAAGCATTCACTGTCTCTCCATCTTCCAGACCTACAATTATAAATGTAAATTACACCAAGGATGAAATTTGCTAAGAAAAAACATTTGGATAAGTCGGGATTCGAATCCGGATCTTCCTATTGCCAGTCATGTATGCTATCAGTTGCACAAACAAGCCATTATAAGCCAAGCCATTCAATGCAAACCAAGTCATAAGTGATTAAGTGTACCACAAAGGTGATGTAATTGGTGGGTTTACTGACTGGTATTGGAAGATCTGGATTTCGAATCCTGACTACGCTAAATGTTTCTTCAAGGTGATTTCATCCTTGATGCATAAAACCTTTCTTCGCGTGACTGCGTACAAATTTACATGTTTCATGAAGTGCTTTGACTTGTAAATGTACATATATTTCGTTCAATCCCCCCCATGTTTGCATCTATCTCTCACCCTTTCCTAACCACCGCAGCTGGTCCCCAACTAAACCACTGTTCCCTTTGTGAAAAAATTAAGGCTGTATTTTTCCGCGGTGCAAATTGGGAAAGAGTTGGACTCGGAGCAAAGGGGCGCGTGTTTTGTTCTTCTCCTTTGATTCCTCATCCCCCGTCTCGCACCTCCCACGCTCACAATCCGCATAACACACGCCTTCCCTCGCCCTTCCCCGACCTCCATCCACTACCCCATCCCGCAGCCACCTCTTGCGTCGACTGCTTTGTTTCCATCCCTCGCGTGTTTTTTTCACCGATATTCCTTTTCCACCCTTCCACAATGTTTCCTCTCATCCTCCACGATTCTATTTCCCCCGCCCAGTGGCGGTGGGTCACGTGCAATTGCTGAAATTTACATTAGGTGAATTGGCTTCCGATAGTTGTGAATTTTTGAAGGTTAGACGATTCGGTTAATGTATTATCATCATTTTGATACGCCGAGGCGAAGTCAAAAGAGAAGAATACGACAAGGTCATTTCCGTTCACGGGTGGGGCTCTTAGCTAAAATTTCGTAAATTAATATCTCCACATTGAAGTTCTCCATGCCGGTAAATTCAGTTCAGAGCAGTGGCACTGGGTGAGAACCATGGATGGAAGCAACAGTTGCAAAGTGTTGCTTGCTTTAAGTTCGCGGCTATTGGTCGCCGCTAGCAGCGAGAACCGGCCACAGTCCCAACCGGGCGATGGTTTAGTCGTGATTTTTAATTTCTTTGAGCTCGAAAATCTTTATAGAAGCAATGGAAAATAGAATTTTCCATATTTTTCTGTTTTCTCCGTTTCCTTGGAGAGTATAACTCATATCGACTCCCTCAACCCCCTTTGATAAGCTCCTAGAATTGCCACCGCCAGTAGGTCTCAATAAATCGACTGCGAAACGTGGTGATAGCGAGTCATCGCCTTGCCTTATCCACACGGCGTCAAATTACATTTTTCTTGCATTTCATGAAATACATTCGTAATATATACTACTATATCCACTTTTGACCTTTTTGAGGTATTTTAAATTGCAATAAATCCATTCTTATTGCTTTTTATAGGATATGCAATTGAAGAATATGTTATATTTTGTGACATGGTAATGGCAGGTAGAAAATGATTCGGTAACATACATTTTAATACGGCAAGACGAATTTAAAAAAAAGAGTACAACAAGGTCTTCTCTCAATTTTCTTCTCAAGCCTTTTCATACTAAAATGTTGCTTGAGTTTAACAATTTAAAGTGGGATGGAAGTAGGGAGAAAACGGAACGTTTTTTCCACCTTTCACCCCCATCTTCTCAAATGTTTGCGATCGAGTAATTTCGTACTTTATTGGTAAGGTTAATTTCTTGTTATAGCCTTGATAATGCTGCAGTGCAGCGAAACATGTCGACTGTAGTTAAATAAATTTTTATGTGGAAAGTGCAAAGTATTCCACTTCATATCTCATTATGGATCTCCACAAAGTATCTGCCTCATCCATCCAATTCATTTTAAAAATCTGTGAGAACTAAATTGGATCTAAAGTAACATTAAATTAAATGAAGCAGCTGCATCATTTTTAAATTACTTTCATCATTCCAACAGCTGCAACCTCCAAATTGCTTTCCGTTTCCTCCATTCCAAGATGATTCAGTACTAGTTCCCCCATGGGTGATTCTTTCCGAATTCCACATGACTCAGTCCCCGAAGACTACTTTCGGCTCCCCACAGGACTCTTCAGGTGTTTTTCCTTGAAATTTGCGTTACATAAATAAATCAATTTTGTCTGTTAATGTGGGAAACTCATCGTGAACATTTATGGATTTTATATAGTCTTCCATGGGTCCCTTTTTCCATATTTTCCGTGCACGACTTCTTACATTCTCCTTTTTATGTGCTCAGCCTCACTGCCATACATGAAACATTATTTTCATGTGTTATTTAACGAGTACTCAGTTTTAAGTTATATTTTAGCGGCAAAAAGATGCGAAATGGTTTTCTTTTTTCGAGCTGCTGTATTGATTATGTTCCCTGGTTATTTCAATCCTGTGAAAGTTGCAATATTTGTACCTCAATATGTATGTAATGGCTGACCCTACCCCATATAATCTGCTTCACTGTTTTCCTGACTGTCCGACACGGTCCACACAGACTCTCTCCCGCTCTCGCTCGTAATTTAGGGTCGCGGCCGGGGGTCGATATTTCATGAGTTTATCCCTCTCTCCCTCAAAACCAATTCATCTGAACGAGAACCAACGGGAGGCCCTTGTGCTCTAATGGCTGTTCATGTGCACCCCGCTTTCAAATACAGATAGAAAGGGAAATATTTTTTCTTATATTACATAAAAAAATGTGAGTCAATCCACACGAAAAAAATCCATGAACAAGCTCACAATTATCCAAATCGGTCTCTTCATTAAACATAAAAAAACATGGTGCTCATTCAGCACTTCACACACTAAATTTGGCGTTGAGGGAACCCAAAGAAGGCTAGGTTGTAAGGTAGCTACTCTTTGCGTTAGTGCGTAAGGAACCAGTTGTTTTTCCAATACACAGATATAGGCAAATATTATTTTTGCTAGTGCTTTGAGGGAAGCATATAAAAGCTTCAGAGAATGCATTTGCACCTTTAACTTGTGTTTTTCGGTCGGAGTCCATTCAATTTGCATCTCATGCTTTACATGAATTTGCATACAATAGGGAACAATATGGTTATTTGCGTAACTTGAATTAGCCTATGATATACTGTCTATATAGTGATTGAAGCGCCAGCAATATAATATGGTATCTTTGAAAATATTTAAAAGTAAATTAGCATTGATTCAACCAATCTTAAATAAATCCAGATTAAATCAGTTTAAGGGCCCAAATCTATGAACTCTTTTTATACCTCATGGAGATGAAATAAAAACGAAAATTACCTTTTCAGTTAATTACACCTTGGAATGAAGTTTCGGTTGGATGCCAAGTTAAAGGTTTCGAAAATATTAATATGTGGGGCATTCCCTGCTGGAACTGAGTGAACCGGTGATGAATAACTATTTCATCATCTGGAATTCTTTTAGGGATTAGTAACACTAATTGACTAACGTTCTAAAAAATATATGGGGCCTCTACAATATGGAGGAAAATATTCATACATTAGAGACATGGCTTAGCTCTTTTCTTCCTAATTAAGTGGGTATTTTTTTATTGTTGCGACTGCTGGTTTTCAACTGCTTTCTCATAATATTTTTTTCAATTGTAGGTCCACGCTGTGGCTTCGGCCTCTCCAGGGATGGTTGTAGCATGCGTTCGGACTTGCCACTCATCAATCACCCCGGTAACGATGCCGACTGCTGGATGAAACAAGAAATTCGTATCACTCCCTCGTTAAGGGTGAATTGGCCACAGCGCAGCGCTCCCACAGTCTTCTTCGTTTCCATCGCGGTGGAAAACGACCCTTAATGAGAAAAACCGGCAAATGGAGGTCTTCAGTAAAATTGAACGAGTTACAAACTATAAACTGCAAAAAATGCTGGCCAAAGATGTTTCCGTGGGACGGTGAGCATGGTAGAAAAAATTAGCTGAAATCCTTTGAGTGATTGCTGGTGTAATTTGCAGGTCTCATTTTTTTTGGAAGCGCAATGGTCATTTCTAAATAACATTTTCTGACATTACACCGAAATTATATTCTGATCATTACCATCAGCAACGGGTACTGCGAAACTGAATGCTGATATATTTCAACCTTTTGGTGGAGTGGATAATAAAGAAGGTGGATCTCAAACGTGTGCATTACAACTACAACTTGAGTACTTTTAATGATAGTGATATCTTTAATGTATGGTATTTGGATTATGAGACGACTGAATTTCATATGCCTCAATTTCTTCGCGTGATGGTGAAGTGACACCACTCTACATGCTCTTATGACTGTGTCTCATCCATCCCTTTGAATTGATTGGTGATAAGCGCTGCGGATGCCCTATACCAAAGTAACGCATCTTTGCCATTTTGCTCCTAGAAAAACATTACACGCCGAATTTATGAAAAGTAACGATCTGGTTAATTTACACGTACCCAAATAAAGTAGGTTTACAAGCAATTATCCAACGGCTTCGCTTCTTTCTTCTATGGCATATATAACCCGCAACTCCCTAAATACGTTAATTACACATCTAGGATGACGCGTAATATTGGCATGAAATCATCGCCATTATCTTCCTTATGAAATAGGTAGTGTTTTATTCATTTTGCATTTAAATTATTTTACCTCTTTTTAGCTTTTATTTAACATTATTTTAAGAACTATGGAATACATCTGTCCTCATCCAATTAAGCATTCATGCTATTTCCACTCATCTCGATGGGAAGGGAATATGGTTTGTGAAGGGAATGTTCCAGCTGAGCCCAGATAGCTGGAGTAAATTAGCGTGCCTACTTGTGATGTGCCTTTATTACGTTTAGTTTTCAATAAAACAGAATTATTCGCATTTTTGAGAGGAAATCCCTACCACTACTTGCAGCATCAGTAACCCTAGTGATAGCTGTCATGGAGGAAAGAAAAATATCAGTGACAAAACGCTAAACCAAGTTATCCCCGTCTCTACTACCGATCCGTGAAATCCTTTCAGCTCCAGTACGTTCGACGATTCTAATCAAATATTAGTTTAGAAGATTTGGTCCAGATAGAGTTAGAGAGAAAAAATAATATCTAGTTAGATCTATATCCTTTTCTGTAGTGATTCATTTCAGGGGTTGGAATTCGGATGAGGCGGAGTGAGACTCTGTCCGTAATTACAGTAAAACGGGGCTGAAGAGGACTCGTGCGAGTCTTGCCCCGGTGGAGTGATTTTGGCGTCATTAAATCGCAGCAGAGGCATATGTAGCATCGGGCTAATAATAGAGCCACACTCTCCACGAATAGCCCGTCACTTGGATCGAAGTTCCGCGTCCGCCCTTTGCGACGTCCGGGGACATTCTTGCACACCACTTAATGCCCCTTGTACTGCGTGTGCGGCAATAATGACAGACTCTAAGTGGGAAGGGGATTTCCGTGGTACTGATAGTGGATAAAAATCATGGAATTATATTAGTTGAAAAGAAAACCACCGTGGTAATTTTCATCCAATTTCTATCGCCAAAAATTAAATAACTATCCTTCAAAAATGTAAACTTTTCTCGGGATTCGCACTGGGTTAAAGAAAAAACTATTTTTGCCTTCGTTTAGAGCTCCGACCTGGGTCTCACCCTCATGGTTTTTGGTATGCCGTTTAATTTCTTATTTTATCCATCATTTATTTGTTTGTTTGATTTTATTTTTTTCATTTGTAAATTTATTTTATGATGTTGAACAGAAGAATGTGAAACTTTTGAGTTTTAGCTGTCGTTCTATTTGTCAAAATAGCGAGTATAACGGCATTCAGTAGCCCAGAGAATGGCTAAACTGACGAAGGGTAAGGGAAAATGGAATTTATAACCCGTTTGATTTCCCGTTATTCCCCGGGAAAGCGCCAAAACTTGTTTTAAAAATCACCCTCCGCGATCCCTCGCGACCTCCGATTTATTCATTTCGACATATATTATAACACATCATATGTCTAAGGTGAGACCATCTATGACTACCATTCGACGAAATAGCTCCAATGGTTTCAACTAGTCGAGATAAGTTGAAAGAGGGGAAGTGAAAGTAGGTGTAATCTGAAGGCGAAAGTGAGGGGGACGTAGCTGGGAAGAATTGGCGCGTTTCCACAAGCACCTCTATTTATCATCAAGGAATATAATCTCTTGTCCACACCCAACCTTCTCTCTCTCTTTATTTCCTACTCTCTCTCTTTTCCTATCCCCTTCTTTCCTCTGCTTCAACGTCCCCCAGGAGGGGTGGTGGACACGTGGGTGGAGGATTGGAGGGAGAAAAGAGAGACTTGGGTGTATATCCTTTTCCACGAAGTTATTAAGCGCAGCTGCTCAGCATACCGTGCCTGGTGAACAGTGGAACCTAAAGAGTGTTGCCAAATATTAAAAAGTGTTATTAATTTGTAGAGGGAAGAGAGATGATAAAGATGAGTGAGGGTGGTTTTTGAGGAAGAGTAGGCTCACGAGACAAAGGACAGCACGGCGGAGGAAGAGAAGAAACTAATGGGCGGAGGTTTGGCGCAGCGTGGATTCCAGCAATTTGTGCAAAAAATAAAGACATGGAAGAGGTAAGGGTCGGTTTGTCAGGATTAATAAAAAAGGAAAAAGATAAATTACTGCTACCGTCTCACATGTTTTTCTCCCATGCTAAAGTAGGCTATGAATCCTTATTTTTCTTGCTGCCGATGAAAGATGTGACGCAAGTCAATCAGATAAGTGTCGCCTGCACTTCTGTAGTACTTACGATTTTCTCAGGTGAGCATTTACAAATGAAAATGATTAGTTTAGCATGTTGAAGAGCATCAGCACATCCAGGCTAAGTGAAGTGGAGAGTAGTAAGAAAATATTATTTCTATTATTTATCACATTTTTCATGCATTAAATATTTATTATTAAAACAAGTTTATATCTTCATGAATTTTTTCATTTGTGAACGATTTTATTCAAGGATTTAGAGTTTCACTCGAATGGATAAAATTATATAATTTCAAAACTTACTGTGAAAGGTAATCCCTTCAAAAATATTTCAACCTCGGTTTTGAAAATCCGTTATCTGATGGAGAAAAAAAGTTCAATATTTCAATTCCATGATTAGTTTTTTCCCGTAATTAATGGTTCATTTACTGACGGTCGCAAGTTTCATATTTTCGGTTTTGTTCACTGCTTCAGCATCTACGGGTCAACATCATAAAATTAATTAACAAATATTTAAATAGTTGGCGTTGTAGATCGCTTAATTTTTTTTATTTTCCTCAGCATGTCAATCGATATTTCACATTCTATTGGCCATAAGCATGTTTTTATGACGAGAAGAAAGAATTCGGCAAAGGTTAGCGCTTCAGATCTTCGCTGAAATAATTTTGTACTATTCCCGTATTCTAGTACAAACTAGTAGATTAACTCCAAATATTCTGTTTGATTAGGATGAATGGACAATAATCTTAAACACTGAGAAACAATTTATACATTCATTTTTAGCGGTAGTTCTAAATATATCTAATTGGTAATGGTACTATCGCAGTAGTTTCTTGCCGAAATAATCTTGCAATTGAGAGGTAAGAAGTACATTCTTGGAACCGAGGAGACAAGTTCCATTTGTATAGGGTGGACAGGTTTAGTGGTTCCCAAACTTATCTGTTTAAATCTACCTCAAATGATAGAATGCCATTTAGCATAACTTTTTTTCTCTAGCATAATTTTCTCGAAAATATGGAAGAACTTTTGATGAATGAAGCAATAGCACTTAACTGGGGCTGAACTCGATTTTGGCTCCTTTGGAAATCTTGAACGGCACCTTGAGAAGACTCACGCATCCTTGGATTTTCGGAAGGAAGCTTTCATTTGCCATGTTTTCATCCTTCAGTGTCTCAAAAAGGGCTTTCCATGAGAGAGCCCCTTTTGGAAGATTTTGAAAAGATACCTTGTTTGACTGAGAATGACAGAATCCAAGTCTGAGTCTCGTATTTCATGATGGATGAATTAAATGGAGAATAAAAGAAAAGGGTGGGGGAGAAAGGAGAAAAAAGATACTCGCACGGGGCGGGGGACACTCCTATGGGTCCGTAGGAACTCACGGATCACGCACCCGTATTGCACCTTCCTTCGGGTTATTCACGCTCTGCTGGACCACGAGGAGGTCATCCCCGTGTAAAGGGACAGAATGGAGAGGGGTGTGGCACCGAGGGAGGAATTGAGAAGACGTACACAGTTCACGGAGAGATGAACAGCCGGAAGAGAGATTCCATGGAGGACATGCTCTCAGGAAATTAGTGTCTCCATCGCGACTAGAGTTCATTTCAAATATCATTGCGACTGTGAGGCTGGCAAATTTTTTGGAGATTGAGGGGGGGAAGGAAAGCGACATCATGAAAACCAACCGAAATGAGATAGACGGAGCCTAGCCTCCGGGTAATTCTGTCGCTTTCGGAACTGCGTGGTGTAAGCTTCGTAAGTAAGTTGTGTTGCCATGTGTGAAGGTTTTTGAGACAGGTCCCACTTCCTGCCGCGACGTCTCCCGAAACATTCCGAGCTTGCACGACTGGGCCAGTTGCAAAGATAATTGAAAAGGATCATAGTGGCGAAAGGTAAGGAGGATACGAATGGGAGAGAATATACGTTGAGTGGATGAGGTGTTACGGGCGTAAGAGAAAGAGTGTGTATATAGGAGAGTATGATGTAGAGATGGGGTGGGTTAAATATAGAATCGGAATCGGCCACATTTGTCATTCCGTAGGTTGATTTTAAGGGAGGTATGGTCGCTAAAAGCAGGGCTTATGATCCAGTGGTCTCACTCATAGTTGTATGTATGCTTGTAAGTTTGTGGCCTTAGGGTACTAGGTTTTAAACTAATTTTAACACTTTTCACTATCGAAAAAACTTCATTTTACAAAGAAATCTTTTAGTTCATCACATTTCAATATTTTGCTTTCTTTTACGAATCAAAGTAATTGCGTTAACATATTTCGGGGGGTCCGCACACCCCCCCCCCCCCACGAACACCCCTCTCGCTACGCCACTGGGTGACTTAATGCCAGAGTATATTCACTAACATAGGCAAGCGATGACGGATTAGCAAGTCATCAACTCAGAACTTCTTCAAGAACATCAGAATAGCGTGTCCTGCCAAATTTCAACCATTTCAGCGATAAATGGTAGTAAAACTGGTACTTCAGCTTTATGAATCCGAACGTACCCCAAATCTGTGTGCTTTCATTGATTAATCTTACCTTTTACGATTAAATCGTCTAAAATAAATCAAATTTGATCATAATTATCCATACTTAAAAGTTTTTATTGTAGCCCTTGGGCACCCTATCTCCCGTGAATCTGAGAAAGGAATTAGTGAAATTTAGGGTGTATTTCACCCACCATTGACGTAAGGGTGGAATCTTATCTCGCCAATAAACTAAACTTATCCTTATAAAATATTCCAAATTAGTTTAATCAGGCAAAGAGGTAATTTATATAATATCATTTGGTTGAAATTCACAAATTCAGAGGATTGATTGCCGGTAGATACATTGTATAGGCTACATCAAGCCCCTAAAAATAGGTATATCTTATTTTCAACCTCAAGCCATGTAAATAAAAAATAATACCATTGTTGGCAAACAATTTTAAAAGCTCCTTCAGATTTGAAGTGCTCGTATGTATTGAGTAACAAGTGAGGAGAAAATGACACTGCGTTGAAATCCGGTAACATGTTCAAAATTAAAGTTAATCTTATGCTGATGGTGATGAGATGAGTGAAGAGGTTTTATAACTGAAGTTTCAACATTGATTTAACCAGGTATGCTGTACATGTAGAACGTGAAAATAAAGTGTAAAAGATAAAAAGAAGTATTTCAAATTGCAGAATAATGTCATCAAGTCGTCATATCTATCTCTAATGGGACGTAGTGAATTTCCACAACAACAGTTTAAAATTCTAGATGAGTTAGTAATCAGTATATATTGCTTGAATATTTTTGAACATTTTAGTTTATTTTGTGTATTATACAATACCATGAAATTGGATAATGCCCCAGATCAAATTACATTAATGTCGCATAAAGGGCCACAACCTCATTATCTGATATTTCATCTGATTAAAATATCTATATTCGAATGGCTGCACGTTGCATGAATGTAATTAAGCCACGCGCTAATGGAATCGATTGAAAAGAAACATTTGCCGACGGTAGTTTTCACTGCGAATTGTACGCGGATAATTGTTTCTATACACCTTATATATCATTTTAATTATTCTACGATTGTAAAACGGAGCGAATTGTTTTGAAAAATAGAAAAAAGATGAAGGGATGATGAACACCATTGCCAAAATATCGAATTATAAGTTATTTACCTATTTTTTTAGCGATAGTAATGATGAAGTGAATCGCAGATTCATAAATTTATAGGGATCATTTTGATCTTCAACGGTGCAATTTAGCGAGGCAATATTATCAACAGGAATCTTAAATTGCTGAATGCTAAACAAAGAGGGTATCCATTTTATTTTTTCAGAGATTTAATCACATTACACCCACCCTGATAACACAAGCTCATTGCCTAGGTCGTATATGTTCACCGTCATCCCAAGACCGCAGCTCTTGACGCAGTTTGGGCAAACCTTTCATAAAATTAATAAGCGTGGGCCGCTATATCGTGCGTGCCTTGGGCCCAACGGAGCGTCATCGTTTACTTCGAGCGAGACGGTCTTTTTCCAGCAACCCTCGTCTTTCACTCAACTTTTATTCTCTTTTTGTTATTCAAATTGTGATACATGAAATAGTTAATGTTTTATTCAATAAACTTGATCAATGCATTTATCATCGAAGATAACAAGGTACCGATAAAAAGTATGAATTTGTAAACACATTTTTTCCTACACCTGATATAAAATTTTAACAAGTTCTTTTTAAGCTTGAAAGAAAAGTATTATTACATTTCATCTTACAACAAAAATAAAATTAGTCTGAAATTACAAGGACATACTTGTAGTAGTAAGGTTGGCTTACTTACCCTGCATTAAGGAAAATTCAAAATTTTGTGCTTACATTAGATAAAATTAATTTCTTACTTTGATTATGGATTTAACAAAATACTTAGGTGACGTATATATGATAGCAACTAAAAAAAGATTGAATACCAAGCATTGAAATTGATTTAGTTTAGATTTATTATTTGATATTATTATTTATAGTATTATCTGACGTAAGTGCTCATAATACGCATGCAAGAGCTTGAATCATCGAAATTTAGCTTTGAATCAAACTGAAGGGTAAAATATATGTCCAAAGGCATTGAGGAATATTTTTTTTTAATCACCAGGCTCCGATGAAAATTGTCGTTTTGTGGCATCACCTACGTTTATCTAATTAAAAGTTTGATCCCCATAGCATTCCCTGGATTTCTAACGATATACGCTTAACGGAGTGGGGTCGGGGTCAAACGACGATGAGAATTGGTTGGGCGCCAGAGCCTACAGGTTAAAGGGACAAGTTTCCGCCCGAACTCGGAAAGGAGGGAATGTGGTTTCTTTTTTGGTAATCAATCCTTTACGGAACTAGGAAATCCCTCAGGATGGCCGGGGAACCCATGATCTCCCGACGGCTATCATCATCATCGGGAAGGATAAGGAGGAAGGAACAGGTTGGGAAATACAAAAAAATAACCCAAAAACCCAAAATCGGATACTTTCCACGTAACCGAAGAATGTGCTGGCCAGGAGGCGCTCCCATTGCCTCGCGACGAATGACTGCTCTTCGCCTTCTACTGCGCGTCACCCACCCCCTCCCAATCCCGCGGCGGTCCTGCCCTCTACGGTCAGAGAGGGAAAAAGATATGAACGAAAATAACAATAGTAGATAACACAACAAGAAATACAATAGTAATCGCAACCGCTTGATAATGACAAGTTACGTAATGGCAAACGTCACAGATTGCGGATCTCTCTATTTTTCCGACATTTTTCCTGTATTCTTCTTCAATTATTGCGTAAACTGGAAACTACGGCCTGAAATCAGGCACATGAGGAAAAGGACGAAAGTTTACAAAGCTTAAAGCATTTGAAATCCCTCTCATGTTTTCTTATCATACATTTAATATGTTTCGACATTAATTTATTTTTTAGATATTTTTTCAAAGTTCATTACGACGGACATGTGGCCAGAAAGTATAACTCAGTTAGTGGGTGCCAACAATAACACTTAAGTGACATCAACGCAGTCTTCCTTGTTAAGTGCCCAAGTGAGTATATCCTTTGGTGGCTGCAATCCTAAGATTTCGCCATATTTGCAAACAAAATAATTTATTTGTGAAGCATGTTTATGATGCAATGGGTATATCTTAACGAATGAGTTTACTTAGTATCAAGATTATTTTTACGCGTCAAATATAATTAGGTAATATATGTAGAAGGTTTAAGCCAACAAACTTCATCTATATCTACATAATACCCCGCAAGCCGCCTAAAAGGCATGTGGCAGGGGGTGTTAGGACACCAGCCGTTTACAGCTAAAAAAAATGAAGTGCTCTAACGAAGTTGGGACTAGCGTTTATTAAAGTCCTTTATGGTTCGGGGGAAAACGAATTGCCATATCTATCCGTTCGGCAAAACATCTCTCTTTATTTATCGCTTCTATCGGACCTGGAAATATAGTGTGGCTCTAATATTATGTTCTCTGTGTCGTTCTTAAAGAATCTATTCTCAATTGTTCAAGCAATCTAAGCCTACCGCGCAGCCTCCGAGTCACCAGCGGCTCCCAGCCTAATTCGCTTAACATCTGGGTAACGCTGTCTGTACGCCCGTATCAGTTTTTGACGAAACACGCAGCCTTCCTTTGTATTTTATTCAGTTCACGGATTAATTTTTTCTTCGCCGGATCCCATACGCTTTTATGCACCTAACACTTGACAAATATGTTAGGGTAGAAAATAAGAGAGCTATAATATTGTGCGTAGAAGAGGCTATTCGGATCTGCTATGGACTCAATTTTATCGATCGGTACGAAATATATTTGGCGAATACTTAAACCACGGAAGTATTAGGTTAATATTATTCCCTTGAATTACAAGTCAATGACATTCATTTCACTTGGTAATAAACACCAATCTAATTAAATCCTATGTTCACTGTCTATTAGCAAAAGTTGGTTTCTCGAAGGGAGTCATCTACTCTGAGCTTCTCTCGCCTTAGCATCTTCACATCCCTCTCTCCCAGGGTTTTCCCTCGTCACCACACCGGATCCGCCCACCCTCGGCCATGGACCATTTCCCCATTCCCACCCTCTCTAACAAAAAATATCCCCTCGCTCTCAGTGCTTTGGCTGCCGCCCGAATCCGTCCCGGACTAATCCATCTCAACTGTCCCCATGGAACCAAAACTAAAGCCTTCTCCCTCCACCCCCATCACCCCCAGCGACAATGCCTCCTTCCCCACCTCCTCTCGCCCTCCCCTCATTCCTCCTCCTTCCAGACCCCATCCTCCCCCGCAACCTCCCTCGTTCTCACCCCCTGACACTCTCTTCCTCGAGGCACGCTTCATCCGTCATTCCCCTTCTTCCCTCCTCGTTTCCGACGGCCTTTTTTTTCATCCTTTTTCTTTTCTTGGCTCACGCGCAATTCCGTACTTGCCTTCCTTGCCCAGCAATCACATTCCGTTCGCCTGCGGCCGATCGCGTGGCGTGCGAGTCTTCCGAGGGATTAGTGGGGATTTGGGAGTTGCGAGCTCCGTCCACCTCAATCTGTCCTTCACTTCTTCAGTTCACGTTCTCGCTCTGCCTTTGGGGACTAAGGCAAATGAAAGACACGTCTAGAACAACTATGCAAAGTTTGAGTGACTTGTTTTAATTAGACATCCTAGAATTGTACAAATATCGAAAGATTTTAAATTTTGTAAATTTCCTTGAAAAAAATAACTCATATAGAAAATTCATTGCTCTTCATCGTTATTTTATGCATTCCAAATATAAATTGAAGCAAGTGATGCTGGATTTGGCTGACAAATTGCATACATAATCATTAGCATAAAAACTTAGGTAATATCGCCAATAGCTACTGAACCTTATAAAACGAAACATAATTGTGTTGAAAGTAATAGTAGGTCAGTAGTATTGCCTGACCTGTTAAGGCATTAAACATTGCGTGGATTATTACTATCATTTTCGTGTATTTTTCATAAACTTTCCATTTTATTTTCCAAATAAAGTTTTCAAAATGCAATCGAGAATCACAATGTCAAATAAAAACTTTTCCTTTGGGTGTGTACTTTATTTTTACAGGACTTATCTCAAAATTTATTTATGAGTGTGATGAGGAGTTTTATTTACAGAATACTCAGAATGAAACTGAAGGATACCTTCATTCTGTATATCTACCCATTAATTTTTTATTCTTTACAGTTTGATAACATGAAATAAACTTGATAAGTTATGCTCAGATTTACCGCAACTATACACGGAGTAGTTTCACAGTTGCATACGCAGAGGGATTGCTGTGCAAAAGCTAGCGCATACCAACCAAATTTAACTGATTTTACCGAATTTACATTTATGTTATAGCTTTTTAATTCATGAAAACAGAGTATTACACAATTGTATTTTGTATTATATTATTTAGGATTGTTTCATTAGCCTATGCTGCATTTTGATTATGCATTAACTCAAGAAAACAAATTCATCATACGTATTAATTTTGATTATATTATTAATACACATAATGCTGGTTTCGTCTTTGAGACTCGGGTTCCAAAACTCACCAGTACTCCATTCTTTTTTCCAATTCGTCATAATCCGGGAAGCTTTTAGCATCTGAAATTGTATCATCCTCGGATCAAAATTATTTCCGACAGAATATCTTCATTTTTAACTCTTACGAATAGTTTCACTTTTCGGTGTTCCATGAATTTCCGTCTCACCCGAGTGGATCTCTTACAATCTTTTTTTTATAATTCTCATAAGTGCGAGCAGCAGGAATTTTCATTAATAATGTGGGTGGAAGTGAGTTGATTGCTCGAAGACATTTTACTGAATTGTGATCCTCCAGAATGGGAAACGGAGAAATTGTCGGTGAAAAGTGAAACCATGCGTAGTGCCTGAGGACGCGTTTCATTGTGGAGAAAAAGTGGGAGTTGCGAAGTGCGACCTTAATGGCAGATTCTTAACGCGTGAATGAATCCTGAGAAAACATAACCTTTGCCCCTCCCCGTAATTACTCTCATGAAACATAAGCCTAAGCATTTAATCTCAGTATTTTACAGGTGTGTAAAGCTTTGTAGCAAGCGTCATAAATCCGTGGTGCTAACCAATAATAAAGCTTTTAATCGTAGGCTTTCGCTGCGAGATTCATTTTGTATCAAAGGCTTTCGGGAGCAGCTGTGTATTGCGCTTTGTCACGCGAGCTTTCTCGTTCATTGCAGGTCGCATCATCAGGCGATGAATGATGAAACGCATCGCCTGATGATGCGACATTGATGCATTAAGACATTGAATGTAATTCATATTAACACATTAATTCACTCGTTGTATTTTTATCAAACAATATTAAGGAATGCTGGCACTGAGCATGACATTCTCCGTTTGCTCAAATGGTGATAATAAGAATAAACGAATAACTCTAAAATTCCCAATTGGAGATTTATCCGTATTTAGAGGCTCGTCATCTTCAGGTATCCGCGAATGATAATTTTGAATCAACATGTGTTTTGTTGACTAAATAGAGTAAACAAACCGTTGATTACCATTATAAGTAAAGGAAACGGGATTTACTGTAATACCTGAGAGCATTTTTTTTAATGAAACTGCTATTATCATTCAACAAAAGGGGATTCAATGCTCTTTCTTATTGAAAATCAAATTTTAAAGTATCTTTCGATGCCAATCGAAAGCAATTGCATGTGTAACACCTATTTTATCTTGGAGTATTCTAGGTGCTGCGGGTTTATAAATACAGACAATATTCACATAATATATCTTGTTTTCCTTACTATAAAAATAATAATTATAATAAATGTTATTGTCCTGGGACCTTGTCCTATGGAACACAATGCATTATACACAATAAGTCTCGGCAGTGGAAAACAAAAGAAAAAGTGATAATACAATTTTACAAAATTATTAATACATGGTATTACAATAAATTAATTACAATTATATGTTTCGACTAAACATACATTTTCATTTAGAATTGACTTACAGTGTTATAGCTCCAAAGAACTGATTTAATTGTATGTTTATCATCACATTTGATGCAGACAGAAATGAAGAAAAGTAATATGTGCAAAAATATTATTTTACATAAAATTGTAAATTAATTGGTATTTGAAGTAAAAAACAATAATTTTACTTATTTATCTCACGGAATTTCATCAGCAAATGAGATATAGAAATATGAGTGGAAAAATTATTTCATAGCTATGAAATGGTAAATAAATGCCTAAATAAACTACAAATAGCGTTTAGAATTATCTAAAAATAAGTATTTTTTACGATTTTTCGATGTTTTCATATTTCATGGCACGTTTCACTGTTCAAATGCTCACCGTAACATAGCTTCTGATTTCCCAAGGCCACGTTCCCAATATAATACACAAGGAAAAATTATGCTCTTTATATCTGATAGCCGCTCTAAGCCTTAAAACTGTGGAAAATCGCTTCTCCAGGAGAAACGTTTTATTTACGTCTCAGGCGTATGGTAAAATAAACGGCGTCTGTGAGACGGAGACGTAAACGTTTCGGTGGGGCTGAGTGTGCGTGTATGTGTGAGTGAATTGGTGGATCGTGCAAGGGATGCCATGAACAAGAGGATTATGTCAGCGAGGCGGTGCAATTTCCCGCGGGGTCAGACGACTATATGGTTAGAGGGTGGACATTCAGATCCAACAAGGAACGTTCCCTTCTAGATCTCAATTCCAAACTCGTATCCCTGAGATGTAATCGCCGCTTGAGACACTCTTGAAACGGTCAGCATCGTTGGAAACATCTGCCGCGCGGCACTTTAGTAGACACTCCAGGTGATCAGGATGGATCAGAATTATTCCCAAAGATTTCTACAAGGCGTATGTTACACGCTTGCAATAGTTACCCATCAAAATGCCATGACCGATCTCCAAGGTCTCCAGACATTGCAGTTGAATAGAAGCAATTATCGATATTCTCAGTTTTCCGAATCAGAAGTCCTACTTGAAGCATAATAAATGACTCAGATATGATGACGTACCGTTTTCTCTTAGTCCCCACTCATCTCATCGTCGTTTTCCTGTGCCAGATTCCCAATAGTTTCATATTGGCAGAATGGTCACGAATGCACTAATTAGAAATTATATTGGAAAGGATATCTTTTATAAAATATTATCAGATATTCACTGACTTTTCTTTCTATGTAGCATTTTCGTATTGCTGTTTTACCCTTGCCACGGTAAATCAGCCAGGGTAAAAAACCATTACCTTATCACAATAATTCGTAAACTCGTAATTTGGAAAGTTATTAGGTACGATATATTTTTTTACTTCCGTTAAATTCCTCCGCCGTCATTCAGACGGAATTTAAAACGATTTTTGCGATTTAGCGTCTTCATATGTGCTACTAGAATGCCTTCAATTCTATTTCATAAGTGAATGAAACACATGATAGGGGAACTTACAGTACGAAAAATTTTTACTTTAAGGTGTTTGTTCGATTCGTGAATTAAAAGTTTAGCATAACATATATTTAGCGGCCAAAATTTAGTAATTAACCTTTTTAATGATTTAAGCTGTATACGATCTACATCCTCGGAACGCTTTTGCAATAATGTAATTCAATTATTGTAAAATAGCTTCAAATTATAATAAAATGTTTATGGCTTATAAGAAAGGATGATGGCGAAAATACCTGCTCAGCTCCCGAAGAATTAGATCCGGTACATGTTTTATGTTTTCCCCACCAATATGTTTCTAACCCCATACCTCTACCTTTTCTTATGTTTTCTTATCATCAAAATAAGCAAAAATCCCTCACGAAGCAAAAGAGAGGGTTGGAAAAGTTATGCACACGAAGATAAATCGCGGAAAGGGAGCTTCTACTCCTGGCCCCGCACACTCTTCTACGTGCTCCGGCCTCTTACTCCCCTACCCTAACGCCCAACTTATCGCCGATATTAATAACACCAACTCTTGCCTCCTCTCCTTTCCTGCTTTTCCAGTCTCAACCCTTTCAGATTCCCAATTAGACTCTGGATCTATTGACTGCTGCCGATATCCCTCTCGTGTGGCCACGGCAACGCTTTCTGTGCAGCTTCCCCTCCCCTAGTCATCTCCCATCATCTCCAGCAACTCAGTGATTAGAGACATTATTGGATAATAGCGAAATAATGAAACTTATTTCACTTGATAAATGAGATTCTACATGAATAATATGCTCAACGGTACTTTTTGAGCGTTGCAGAGAAGTAAAAAAGTCACTTGACTACTCCGATTTAATATTTTTTAATTTAAAAGTTGTGAAGGTCGTTTTTCTGGTGTAGAATTAAATTATATGTAGCGAGATATTGTTTTCATAATGGGATTTAATTTATCTTACTGAAATTTACATAAACTTTAAAATTATGGTCCTCCATACTGAGGAATATGGGGAGACGTGAGGTTAGACTCTTTTTTCACTTGTTTTCAAATTATATTCATTATCTTATATGAAAATTTCTTTCAACATTCTCACATTTGGCATTTCAAATTTTTGGCACTTGTAAAATTTTTAATTGTTGAAATAATAAATTGCTTCAAATAAAATACCTTATCCGTTTTATTAATGTTAGAAAGGAATGTGTATATAAATGCTGCTAAATTAAATGGGAATAATTTGATATGCCTTATGCAATTCTTCAATAGATATTACCAATTCTGTAATACATCATCAATACAATTACAAAACCTTGATATTTGTTTACATTATAAGAGTATGGTTGGATTAATTACAGTAAATATTTTGGAGTCTACGAGGTGTTGATAATAATAACCGATAATTATATTCAAATTCAATAATTTTTTATATTGAATATCGATTTCGTGTGCATACCGGTGGCCCATCTAGCATCTTATCCATATCACCCTCCTCAGTCCCAACTTCCTGATTCTTTGTCTCACAGTCAGTACAAATCTCATCTCGGATTAAACTCCCTCTTTCCCCTATCTTTGACTCAGCATCCACCCACATGTCAGATCCACCCCCTCTCTGGCAACACCAATATCGGATGGCGCTCGTTGTCCGTCCTCCTCACGAGGAAGACCCTCGTCTCCATTGTTTTTAATCGATGCCGTTCGGTTCGGAAGGGATTCTGGTTACCGAAGGTTGATTTGTTCTTCTTACACCCCTTTTTCTCCCCTCAGTAACCCCTTCACTTCCCCCATCTCATTCTCTCACACTCTTTCCCCGTTCACCGTCTCAACACGAGGGTACACATCTCGACATCATCCGAGTTTCTTTACATCAATGACTGTCTCCACGCAACGTTGCGTTTTGAAAAGGCCGGAAGCCCCGATTTTAAATGTAAATGCTCAAGGAATTCGATGCTGAGATGAAGGAAAAGACAACGAAAGTTTTTTATCTTTCATTTGCATTCTCGAGCTTTGATTTCCTTGATGCAATGCATGCACCTTGTTTTCAGGATGATTAAAAGTGTGCTTTTGAAGATTTATGCCTACCATTTGCAAGATGGAAAATTTTGAAGCGATCTGCTGCGTTTAAAATACGGCTATGCTCACATAAATGTCATCTTGAATATGCTGAAAATCTTAGTGAAAGCTGTGAGAAAATTTTGACACCCTAATTTATGGTTCCATGGAGAATGTTGGCTTCACTTGTTTCCATTAATCAATAGTGTCCTTGGTGCAAATATAACCTTCTTTGTGGGCCTTCCTTCTTCACAGGCCTGCGGGTTAAATTACCTCGATCCTTCCTCTACTAGCCATGACTTACGCGGAGAAATGCTGATCTCAGTGATATGCGTGTTATTGGGCGCGCAAAATAAAGCCGGCAACCCTTTTTAACGAGAGATAAGGGAAATTTCATCAATGATGGCGGGTCGCAGAAAGCTCCTGTCCTGTGTGGCGATACCATGAATCAAAAGCTGCTTACGGAGATATATTCACTGCTCACTAAGTCAATTGATGTCCATGATATATGACCAATATTATCGTATTCAATCTTCTGAAAGTGAAATACAATAAGAACCGAGGGTAAACAGTCCTTACCACCTCATGAAAGGCGATTTAAGTCACATACAGTATATAGGAGTATGGAAAAGATACCATGTCAACGTAATGGCTATTCTATGGGCTGGTTATACTCTGGCCCGCTACAATCAGTCTCAGTCCGGTTAAAATAAGCGTTAGGCCCCCTACAATCAGCCTTTGTCCCATTACAATCTGCCTTAGGTCCGCTACAATCAGCTTTAGACCCGCTAAAATCAGTCCTAGGCCGGCTACAATCAGACCAAGGCCCGCTACAAACAGTCTGAGGCCCGCTTCAATCAGCCCCATAACTGAAAAAATCAAACCTAGAACCGCTACAATTAGCTACAATCAGCCATAGGCCCGCTACAATCAGCCCTAGGACCGCTACTATTAGGATTTTATAAGAAATAATCCAAATAAAACGTATTTTTGTGAGTAATATTTTGGTGCGATTTACTAGCATAATGCAGTATTTCTTTTGCTCACACTACTTCGGATTTGAGTGCTATGGCATCGCCGCTTGCTCTTTTCATTCCTTTTGTTTCTTACTTCAGTTTTAGAATCCCATCTTCTCTTGCGATTTCATGCGCGATCTAGTTTATTTCCTTTCAGAGAGATGCATGGAACTTCATTGCTTTGACATATTATCTTCGTTCGATACTGCTGTGGGTCTCAAAAGCTAACTCCCCTGAACAAGTGATTCCTGCTTCAAATCCCGTGGTCTTCGGCCTTTTTTGTCATTGCTTTTACGGACGAATCTGCTCCATGGATAAAGTTTCTTATGAAAAATACATGCTGCGTTTTTATTCCCCTTCAAATAAATTTGCGGCTACTGAACCGATACCTTGGAATCTACCACAAATAAACGTAATACCTCCACCAGATGCTATTTATTTTTCCGACGTACTATGAAGCTAGGCAGCTGCTTTAGGCTCCATACTGAGTTATTATTTTATTGATGTCTTTTTCTCCATGAGATTAATTTTTAAAAATCCATCAATAGTATTTGCAATTTTTTCATTGTTGTTAAATTAGCATTGGAAATAATAAAATTTCATTTGCTGCGCATACACTATTTTAATTGCTTTTTTCAATTATCATTGTTCGTAATTTTTTTCAGATAAATATTAGCAAGAAGATATTTTCTTAATTTAATTTCTATTGGTACGATAGCATTTGACAGTGAATTTTAACGGGCTATTAGAAATAAGTTCAATGGAAAATTTTATTTTGCTAATTTCAAATAATGGATCATAGCACAATGATACCGATTAATACTGCAAAATACGAATATTTAATAGTATGAATATTAATTATGACTTGTGAATATTTTATTCATGATATCATTGCTTCAATCAGAAAGTCATATCCAGAAAAATATTAAATTATGTCGGCCAAATGGGTCGCGTAATTCTCTATGTCCATTGATCTCTAAAACTAACATCCTCTCAAAGAGTATTTTAAATTATTCTTTCTTATATTGTGGGCTAATTTCTTCATAGTTGACTCCTGCAAGTTTCAATTCACGGGGTATAGGACAATATGGCTTTATTATTTTTTGCAAACAATATTTTCGGGTCAGTCGATCACAGCCTTGTAATCCAAACACATTTCCTTTCCCTCTCGGGTCCACTTGCAACCTATCAATTCCTAGACGACGACATATCGCTTCGTATTCGACAGCTGCAGGCCATGGCTATAATCGCGACTTGTACCTAGGGCTCAGAGCCCGCATTGTTGATGCGGGATTTGGCTCGCACCTCACAGCATCCAATTCACTCCTATCTCACCCACATTTCCTTATCGGGAGGGGAATGATACGACTTACGTCCTCTGGAGGATAGCTACAATCCTCCAAGCCTTGATATCGCTTGGTGCACGACAAAGCCGGTTTTAAGCCCGCGTAGATTATCGTCTCTACACGGCGACCACTCAGAGTAAACGTATACCCACATTGGACGGCGGCAAGGTGGACGGTCGCAACATCTTCTGCTGATCGATTGGTTTAGGAAGGATGGGAATCCCTTACGTAAGACCATCAGGGAGGTTTATCTCTACCCGCAATACCCCATGAGTGAGAGAAGCATGCGTCGGGAGGTACTGAGCAGAATTAACTGAGAGACTAGGAACCGTTATTTTATTTTTAGGATATTTTTCTTTAATCCATAGATACCATAGATAATCCATAAAACCCTTAACTCTAGCATACCGTGGTGTTTTGGTTTATCGATCTTCATGTCGAACTCTAAATTGGCAATAAATTTTTGCACGTAGCAATGCTCGAGCCTAAAGATCTATGGCCAAGGCATGTTAATTAACTGAAGAAGCCGAGTATCTCATTGCACGTTAAATGAATTTATTTACTTCCTAGCACTTAATAAAGACTTTGACATTATTACACATGAAGAACGTGTTGAAATATATCCTCGTTGAACTTTTATATAGCCTCTTGGAACTATTACAAGAATATTGCTAGTTACAGTTATTATAAGATTCTAACTGACATTAGTCCCTTTAAAATATTGAATTTTTACTAATCCTTGAATAAAAGTTAGTGGAGTCACTTTGCGTACATTTTTTTACTCCGACCATTTCCGCCTACATTCTGAAATAATACCTGGTCAAAATTCTTACCAGTGAATCTGCTATTGTAGATGATTGGCTGCTCTCAGGATCTCTCCCGCGTCTGTTCATCTCAGGCGGAGATGAGATCAACAGACGCCATCGACACCACTCTGCGGAAGCCTTATTTCCTGATATTGTAGGATTCATCCAAATACTAAATGTAATATTTTCCGCATTTTCCAAACAATAATTATATGAATCACCCCTCAGGACAATTAATCGGAATGAGGAGTTGTGAAATCACCTCAGCTCATCTTACAAACACCCATCATTCTTAGATATTACTATTGCACTTAAGCTAATATGCTGGTTAGTGTTAAAATAAATAAAGTTATAGCTTGCCTTAAAAACAGCTTTTAGGGCCATTTTTATAATATTAAATAATATATAGCACAAAAAAGTTCATATAATACTCTAACAGTAAAAAAAATTAAAAAAATAGTGAAAAAGTATTATTGGATCCGTATTATGTATTTTTTTGCGATATTACGGATAGCAATAGCCATGTCCACGGTTCTAATTATGTATTTTTCTAGCTGGATGTCATAACAATTATTAAATCTGTATTAAAAGCAATTAATGGCTGTTGATCTTACTTTTCTCTATCTCACTAATAAAATGTTTTGCTCCAGGCTACTAATTCTCTAAAATTATTTTTTTCAGTCAACAGGTCTAATTAAAATTGTGAGAAGAGAATAAAAAAATTTCTTTTCGTTCCATTAAGACTGATATAAAAATAGCACTTGACCAGATTTAAAAACACTGTGTAGTAATTTCTCTCTCTTATCACTATTGTAAGCACATTCTGCTCATTTTATCATGCGGTTCTTCTAATTTGACGCGTATTTGAAATTTTAGACCAACCTTAAAGATTACTACTTAAAAGTACTTTCCATAGAATCCCAATTTACCGGAGAAACTCTTAGGCGATCCAATTTTACCTTTCTGCGGAAAGATTTTGAGCCGTAAACCCTTCCTCTAATCTCGTGTTGTATTTTATCATGAGCTCATTTTAGTTTTGAACTCACTAGGTTACTGAAATCTAAAAAAGAAAAATTCTGATTGATACAATGACGGGATGATTCCAGAAAAATGCCATATCGTTACACACTCCGAATCAAATGGAGAAGAGGAAGCTTGGAGCAGATTTGAAATTGAATCCATGAGACTTTGAAATCACTCCGCTTAGAACTGGTAATTTGAATGTAAAAGTGAAGAGAGAGAGAGAGGAGTGACGGAATGAGAAGTTTCTAGCAATCGTAAGTAAAATAAATGTTTTGATCTGATTAAATCCTCATCCTAATTCCAGAAAATTATGTTTTTCGAGACTCCTCGCTTCTCAAAACCCAGAGCTCTCACTCACTCCATCTATACTTATATCTATGGCTCTACATCCCCCTTCCTCCATCCCACAACTTCCTCGGATCGGTCCACCGCCCTTCCACTCAAACCCATCCGTGGCGTCATCTCTCGCACCAGACTCACTACCCGATTGATATCTTATTCATGAGGTGTCACGTTGGTTCATCCTCCCGATACACCATGCTAACTTTTTCCATTACCCCGACCCTAGTAGGTAACCTCATTCATGTTATGCAATATCTACGAGGGAGAAGCTCTATCGGCATTCCTGGACATTTTCTAAGGTCTTCGACTCGAGGTGGAGTTTTTAATTCCTACTATTTCCCCGGGTCGCGCACGCCAGTGGCGCAGCGAGAGGGGGGTTTTGGGGGATAAAACCACCCCAGAGCTCAGAGAAATTTTTAACTTAAATCCATTTAACCTAATTTCATAAATATTACTTATAGAAGAGTTTCAGGATATATAAAATATCCCTCATAAAGCGGTAAAACTTACTATTTATCCTAACATTTTTTTGGGGAGGGCCCCACGCACCTCCTGATTACCCTGGCGGGTATGCCATACCCCCAGACACCCCAGTATTAATGCGCCTAAAACCTCTCCTAGCATTAATTCCTAGCTGTGCCCCTGATGCAGGCCGTATCCAAGGGATACCCTTCGAAGAATATTGAGAGAAAATATCGGTGATTTGCTGAAGAGAGCAGCGACTTGATCAGCCATGCCGTCACTCTGGAATTCTCTTACCCTGAAAAAGAATATCTTTGCCAGCGCTAAGAATCGATAAATTTATCTCCTCCATGGTATGGTTAGGCATGGCTACAGAGAGGCAGCCTAGTGGTATCGACTGTTTGTGTTTCATATGTTTCGGCTACAATACTGAAATTTTAATGCATTCTCCTTGTATGGGCAGAGTTACATAGGTGGCCGTTTTCACTCGAATCGATGCAACTCCTTCATGAATGACTAAGGCCACCCTATATGTTGACAAGGATTATCATTTACGTTTAAATTATTTTTGGTATCAATATCGTGGAAGGAAAGAGAAATATAAACAATTAATAATATTTCTTCAAAAATTATACTAAAAAATATTATTTGAGTAGGGAATTTTGTAACATTGCCCACAAATATTTTGAATTTTATCAAAACACAGCACCATTGACTGAGATATTGCCGACTGATATTATGAATGCACAAAATTATAATAATTTGCTCACGATAACTTATAATTTTCAAAAATCTAAAATATCAATGGCATAGAAAAATCTTTGCTTTTCATTATAGCAAAGAGAATTTTTGAGCCGACCAATTCTGATTGCCTCAGCGGCCCAAAATGCCATTGCAGGCTCTCCATCAAGAAACTCCGAACTGATTTAACCCTTTCGTACCCAGAGCTGCTTCTGGGAGAAATCAAATTTCAATATTGTTCATTTTGAATGTTTTTGAAATTGAATATCGTGGAAGCTAAATATTTCGTCATTGTACTTTAAACCACAAAATAATGCGTAGGCATCAACTTCAATGGTCAATTTTGGAAGAATTTCTCACTTTCGGGCTTCATGGAATACATTGACGTTTTTTCGACGCAAACAAAATGTAAGTAAGACTTCCCTTGTTATTTGTACAACCAAAGTGATGAATCTATATAAATTATTGTCACTGTAAGGAATTTTTATATATTTAAACAAAATGTTTGCGGAAATAGAGGTATTTCTATTGCACTCCAACATACATGACAATAAAATTTCTCCTGTCAAAATAAAATCACACATAATGTCATAAATTATATTTATTTTTATCACAAATGTGGCAAAAACCTTTTCCTGTACAAATAGAGAGCAGATCTCACATAGAACAATAGCTTTCATCACATCGAAACACATAACATATTTTTCATATCATTCGTGTGGGTGAGTGATTTTTATATATGTTATTCACAGGCCCAATAACAAGTCCCCACATGTTTTCAGTGCAAAAAGTTTGTTTCTTTAAATATTTTTAGGGATATTTAATTCATTTGGCACTTTGAAATTTATTCATTTTGAATTCTTATCGCCGTTTTCACACTTAGGCATTGGTGAATTCAACCCACGATTTTCAAACAGCAGAAAATCAAAATGAGCGATGTGATCGATGACGAGTTTTTACCTCGTCTTGTCTTCTTATTCATTTCATATTCAAATCATTTTCACAACATGCAGTTATAATCCAATGCGATACATAAAAAGTAGAACTTGTTGCAAAAGAACGATTGTGTAGCCCAGATCTCTTTAAAAAATTTCCGCCCCTCAAAATTATGGTTTCTGGACGCTTGTTGAATCCTTTTCGATATTGATAGAAAACTTTTTTCCATTTGCGTTTAAAGACTGCTTTAATAATTTATTGCTTTTATTCTCCTTATGTACCCTGCAAAATATCTTATCGCGCATAAGCACCATAATCCACTATGTGCGTGTTCCATTGAGCATTAAAATGGGGTTTATTTAATGCCTGTAGCAATGAGTATCATTTATTGAGGTAATGAGAAAAAATACGATTGACTGATATCGTCATTAATGGCCTGTGCTATTCATAATTTTCTCCTAGCAATTTTTAATACCATTTGAGTCACCGCTCTTTGTAGTTCGAATGAAGAGAAAAAATTAATTCAGGAATAAATCGTGAACATTAATTTTACAAAGCATGAAATGAAAGTAGATTTTCTTACGCAAACTCCAAAATTTGTGCATTTTGCTACCAATGCACAATCTGATCAAGGAATTCGTCGTAAAAGCGTGGTGTAACATTTAAAACGTTCTTATCACATCAGCTGCGATTTTGCATCACTCATGGCCTTATAATATGTTGAAACGAAATAACAATGAGGAGAGAGGTGTTTTGGTACAATGCTAAAGGCGCAGGTGTCTCATGAAAACTTACAGCAGTTGACTGAGAACTACTCCCAAAAACTTTCACTGAGGAGTGTCCCACATGTATCAAGACTGTTCAAATTATTTAAGGCTTGGCAGAAGGAAACTAATTGGGGTGAAAAGAAGTTTATTGGCAATGGTATTAGGAAAGTTGTTTTGGTATGGTACGCCATTTAAAATTCCCTGTGAAATAAATGACCACCTGGTGCTGTTATTCGTTCAATAAATACAGAATTTTGTGAAGCTATCCCCAAAATTCAACCTTCAAAAAATAAAACTTACGAAAGAAGTCTTTCCAGATTTTCTCAGTAACTACAGTGAAGGTAGAATTACTTTGATTTTAACTTTTTATAATAGTTATATCTTCGCATTACCAATAGCATCCACGTAAATTTTTTTGCAAGAAGGAAGGCATTAGTAAACCTAAGGTACCTGATGCAATATTATTGACTGTTCAACTGGATTATAATTCCATCATACATTACCGATCTCCGCAGCAGTCATGGAGTGGTAAATTACACTTTCTTCACGAAACGCTCTTTTGCTATTTTCAAACAAAAGCGAGGGAGTATGACGATGTTTTACGGGTATCATGGGATTATTTTGAATATGCCGGCACTAAAATAACGGTAACAAACAAATTTTGAGGGGACTTGATGAATGCTGATCTAATTTTTCTGCTATTTCCAGCTGTAAGACACTACATTCAACTCGCGCCAATATTATCCTATGCATCATGGAACGTCATTTACAATGACAATGGCTATTGATATTCCAAGAATTTTAACTTTGGACATTCTGATTGGACACCATTTCAAGAAATTGACTACTTCACTGAACTTATGATACACTGAAGTCCCTCTCAAACAATACCATTCGCATTCACAGAATTCTTGGGCGAGAAAAATTGCAGAGCTAAAACAAGAAGTGATATTTTAAATAACTCCCTTTTTGTATCTGCCCAGAATTCCATCTCCACCCGTATTTATCAACAAGCCAGTTCTCTGCTGCACTTGATACCAGAGTGAGAAAGAACATCCCATTTAACATTTTACATAAATATCACTTCGACCAAAATGAGCCGGTCAAACGAAATTAGTCTTCGTCACTTCACAGGACCCTTCAGCGAGGACCTCAGGAGACAATTTTCGGACCCTTGTTTTTTTGGCATCAGCATTACAACAGAGAGCGCGAGTAAGAGGACCACGCACGCCACTCCGACCGAAGCGGCGACGAAGAGAACCCACTGGGCGGCGAAGGCGGCTCCGATATCCACCTCTCCGTTCGTTGGGTTCGAGCCCCCGTCGCAACGCTCGTCCAGCGGGAGTCCGGTGAAGTTCGTCTGGGGGCAGTCAATGGACCCATCACATATCGCCCTCGAAGACAGGCAGGAGATGCCGTCTGGGCACTCGAAATCACAGTCTGGGTTGTCACGCAACTCCTCTACTTTCCGGACCACACTCCCTTTCTTCAGCCGCCTCACCACGATCTGCTTTTTCGGGGAGATCTCGCTCCACCTCAAAGCGAAACGGAAACTCGACCTCGAAGACTGCGTCCAGAGTTCCACTGAGGCACCGCGCCTTTCCACGCCCGCTGGCCAGGGTCGACCCCAGTCTGGCGGCAATATCTCAATCAGGGATGTGGCGTTCTCTCGGCATAGAACGACTTCGGCCTCGGCTAAGGAGTTTTCACCGAAGAACCTGATCGTTACCCTGTTAAGGTGACAGTCCGATGGGAGGAACAAGTACTGGAGCTTCAGTATCGCTTGCCTTCCCGGAGTGACCTGCACCGACCAGGAACAGTGCAAGGGTCCGTCTGCTTCGGCGTCGTCGGCATCGGCGGACTCTAGAAACGGCGGATATCTGATGACTCCGTGATGCCCAGATTGAGACACCTCGGAGGAGTCTCCGCAGCCGGAATCGGCCCTCTGGAAGTGATAGAGACCCTCGAATCTGTAGGTGGAAAGATCCGCGTGGGCCGAAGACGAGATCCGATGAAGCTGCAGACGGAGCCGCATCTCGTTCACACTGGAGTAGAACACGAACGGAGCGTCGTGCGTGTTGAAGAAATTGGATCCTCTAATGCAACCAAGTGGTCTCGACGGGTGGTTCCGACCACCGTCCATAACATATATTACGTCGTCCGTGATAGGAAAGTCTTCGCTATCGCAAGACGTTATGGTGGCGGACCTATTGTTGCCAAATGTCACTTTGTGAAACTCGAGCTTAACCCTTTCGCCCGTTCTACCGACAAAACGGGCGAAGCAGTCGACAGAACCGCCTGAATCGGCCATCATAGAATCGTTTTCATCTCCGTCGCTCTCATTTGAGCTACTATCGAAGTTGGAAGAGGTAGTCGTGGTCGCTAGGAGCAGCGGAAGCCTATCTGCCAACAGTGAGAAAGGACCCGAAATAGCGTCCTCGCTTCGCACCAACATTTGGCAACCACTGGAACCCACTAGCATTTGGTTTCCTATGCTCTTCTCCTCCAAGAACGCATAAGAGACGGTAAAAACAAACTGGCGCCCGTCAAAGGACCCACCTTCACTGTGGAACACTAATCTCACTACATCACCATGAGATACGTATGGTTCTGCCGGCGAGAGGGAATTTCCGTACGAGGGAATTGATTTCGCTTTCTTTCCCTTGGACTTGTGCGAAGAATCCCTCACTATCCCTTTTTGTCTCTTCTTAGATGTCCGTTCACCTGTGCAGTACGAACCCACGAGATCGCCGCCGTCATAAAGCGTTAGGCGATCCATATCACAACTGTTTCCTTTCGCTTGGAAGGTAGACAAGTATATGCGCACTTTCTGGCCCACCTTTCCCTCAATGAGATAAGTGCACTCAGTACCCGGAGGATACCAGTGGCCGGGAGAGTGAAATTCACCCTGGAAACCTTCCTTCACCGCCGTAAATTTCCAGAAACATCCGGATTGCGGCATGACCTCGCCTACCCGCGGGCGAGGACCGAACCTGACGATACCCACAGTTAAATAAAAGCCGTCATGGTCCATCGATCCATGCGGCGATGAGTGGAACTCGACAATGACGGATCGGCCCCTAGCGACCACAGACGGGAAGAGGCCCTTCCCACAGAACCTAGCGATCTCATCCGAGGAGGAAGTGCCCTCCAGCCAATCTCTGACCGCCACGTAATCACCAGGGCACGCGTCCACCGTGACTTCTTCGGTGTGTTCCCCACTTAACCTTCGCCGCCATCCCCTGGGCCTCTGTAAATGACGGACTTCGGGAGTCCCGACGTCGAACACGTCGAAATACTGCCCACCCACCGCTACCCTCCCTCCCATCTCGGATGTATCGTTGTAAATGACCTTGTGGCGACAGGTCATGTTCCTCGGGTAGAACCCTGGGTACCCCGGAGATGTTATGTCACAGGGTCCGCGGCAGTTGAGGAAAATCCGATCGCAGTTTCCACTGTCGGTGGACACCATGGCTCCAGGTTGTGGGAGGGCAAGTTCTTTGTGCCGTTCGATGGCAAGACTTCGGGGTAAGACCGATATGGCAGCTTCAAAGCGGGTCTCCGTGCCGAACTCATCTGCGTGGAACTCGATGACGAGGGGGTCGAACCTCGCTGGCGAGAGGAAGAAGCGCCTTCGGCCCGGGTGGTGCGATGCGTGGGAGGTGTATGAAGAGAGCAAGTTACCGCAGTAGGATCCCGCTTGGCCGGGTGGTCGTCCGGCGTCGGCGATGCGCAGATATGCCGCGGGTGAGCAGGGGTCAACTGGGGACTCGGACGAGACGGTGGGAATGTTGAAGTGGCGGAAGGCGATCTCGAACACGTCCCGCGGGTCTACCGTGGGAGGCGCGAGGCGGTAAACGCAGTGGATCGGCTTTCCTTTGTTGCTTATCGTGAGGCGAGGGCTTCCGATGATCTTGGAGGTGCGTATGGTCTTGTTGCAGCCTGCGGAAGGAAAGAAAATGCATCCAATTAATTAAAGAAGTCGAGAAGTGATCCATTGAATTTTAGAGCACGTTACAACGTTTTTATCCTCTGGATTATGCATATAACCATTGATGGCATTATTGATTTTATATATATTTACAGATACCAATTATCGATTGTCCTTGCTATGCTGCTCCACTCATTTTCGATCAATATTTTGATTTTAATTTTTAAATAAGTTCGATAATAATGTTTCTCAAAATTGATGATGGCCTATCAATTCCTATCCCAATTACATGTAAATATTATAAATATTAGCATTTATGTTATATTTTTAAATTAAGGTTAACATTTCCTGAAATATATCATTTAGGAGTCGCGACGTGCCAGCGGGAATACCGTCAGGGAATTAATGAAACAAAGCGGACATTTCTCATAAAAATGGCGGCCATTATTTAATCATTGATGTGATTTTGGAGCTGTAAACAGATCAATTGAATTAGGAAATAAACCCTCGCATCTTTTGACTTGAAACTCATTTACCTGGTTAGTTATTATTTTATTCTAATTCGTTGCCCATTGCTATCAAAGGGTCGAAAACTTGTAAGATGCGGTATTCTCACCGAAAGGGTCTCCCGTAATGCAAGGGTTAAAATTGAGGGAGTAGGGACAGTGAAATAGAGTGGACAGTTTGTTGTATCTGGCAACTGTGGGAGAGTTAAAAACACTCCATGTGAGTCAAATTGAGTGGAGAGGACAAAAAAAACACTTTCGCACTTTCCCCTATCGCTCTCACCCCAAGGTTACTCCACCCCTCCGCTCCCTTCCCCTTGGCGTCTCTTACCCCATTCTTCGTCTTTTCGTGACGAAGGCTCAGGAAGAGTTTTGGCCATGGCCCCGCTATCCTGATTATTATACCTAACAAACGTAACTACTAGTACAGTTTGAGCGAGATTTTCTGAGATAAAATCCAATTAAATGTCTAAAAAATAGAAATTTTGGTTAAAATTTCATTATAAAAAATGCGTACCATAATGCAGAATAATCCAACACACCTAGTTTAATTTTACCTTATCAAGGCTCTGTTGTAAATTAGTTGTTTCGGGCATGACTTTATGGAATCTACTTGACATAATGAAAAGGAAACTTTGAAGTTCCACGTGAATATTTTAAATACGACCTTGGTTTTGACGTGGCTCGTCAGGTACAGACTTCTTCTTCAATAGAAGACAATAGAAGTACAAGTATAGATAGGAATGAAGATCAGCTGAGATGAGTTCAACCCGTTGATGATATTGCAAGAAGCGAATGAGACCTAAAGGGAACTTAGACAATAACCTTGGGAAACGGCGAAAAGATGGACTGCATGAAGCTAATAGCTAATTTTAGAATTTCAGTAATGTGAATGAAAATTGTAATGATAGACGGAGATATCGCATTCTATCATACTCAGGTACTAAAGAAACTGACAAGAAATTCAATCTTTTCATTCAAAATCTGTTGGTATTTGAATTTTTTGCCAGTTTCTTACCCGAGGATGATTGCAAAGCAATGGAAACACGTGAGTTACGATATCTCCGTCTATCACTATCATCAGTTATTTTCCACGACATCTCACGTAAGAAAGCTGACTTTATGTGAATGAAATACGTCATCGTTTCTGGATTTTATACATAGGTTATTCTAGCATGGCATACCATTCGTGCATTCGTGACTAAATTCGGTGGAAAAATATGCAAAGATTTTGTGAATTGCGAAATTGTGGAATCTTTGGAAGCCGTGATTATTTTAAGTAATTCATTTCTAGGCATGATTAATGATTCGTCCGTTTTAAATACCTCTATAGTTGGTTAACATGCTGAATTTCTGATAACTTGGGATTCCTAGGGCAACCATATCAAATAAAATGCGTTTCCGCTCTTTCCAGAGTTTTCGAGGACAAACAAAAAATATGGAACAAATAACTCGAGTTAAATTAGAACAAATTTCAATTTTTTTCTTCCCTGATTTACCACTTCACATTACCACAGGCAAAATGAATACCTACAAATTCATAAAAATTATCTTGACGGTATTTACTATACCAAATCGTCGAAGAATTCAAGGTGGCTTATGTTATGAACTGGAAAAAGCTGTGCATTATATATTTGCTTATACAGTTGAAATTAATAACCTGAAGCCATTTTTTCTATTTCTATCCCCGAAATCCACGCGGTAAGGAAAATCGGCAATTCACTCCAAGAATAATATCACTCAATTTCTAGCGGATGACCAGTTTAGAAGAAATATCTCATTTCAATTCTTAATATAATGAGGCCTGGGTTAGGCATAATTTAATTTTAATTTTTTAATTCGCCAACTTATTTTTTGCACAGGCAATGTCATCATTATCACAGTGTCACAGGAGTTCATTGCTACTCTAAGGGAGATAAAAAAAACACGTGGGTGAATTCCATGATCTCAGTAATATCGTGGGGAAGACAGCGTATGGCGCTCACCCCACGGCCAGCGAGAGTGAAATGTCAGTCTTTTTGCGGTAAGGAAAAAATAGAAGAGGGCGCTTTTATTTTGGGAGTGCGAGTGAGGAACACGTGCCTCCGAGTCACGTGCGGAATGAACAGCCACGCTTCTCTTTCCATTCAAGCTAGTCGACGCCTCGAGGGCTCATTTTTATTCGAGATAAAAGGGCATGCACTGCTTCAGAATCTAAATAATGCTGATAGATAGAATAATTGGCTTATTTTAGTAAAAGTGCTTGCGCATTCGAATGTATCGATGGTTATAGAGAGTGAAGGCAAAAGGCGAAAAACAAAAAAAATAGTCTGGAGAGGATTTCTCTCTGCATCGCTAGAAGTGCCCACTTTTGTCACCGATTCAATACCCGGAGCCCATACTCCGATTTTATTTCGTGTGTGAGAGATAAAAGCGGGAGCCAAGGGGATTTTGAACCACAGTGGCGGTGAGGGCCGAATGGGGCTGAACTCTTTGAGAGATATGCTCCCAACGCTGGCGGTCTGAAATTTCTCTTTGAAAGTCAACTTTTGTGCCTTTTTCCAAAATAAATGCTCACTCGGGTCAGGACGGATGGGTGAAATTGAAAAAAAAAGAAAATAGAGGATACTTTGAGGGGAAAGGGAAAGAAAATGGGATAGAAGAGGGAAAGATGTGGTCGAGAAGTAGCTTAAGGTTGGATGGCGATATTTGGTGGAACTTGTTCGCAGGAAACATAATGAAATACACTTTTGTATGTTCCACAAGAGTTTTTAATCCCGACCTAGGTTTCGGCAGTACACACTGTCATTATCAAGGTGAATATACAAACATTTTGCGAGCTTATATAGCTTAGGGAGAGGGGGGTTAAGGCAGGGAGGAGGTGGTGATGGTGGGAGGGGAAAGCTAACGAGGAATAGTTTCCTCAAGGTCAGTGGGTTTACTTGCCGAGTCCAGCAGAACTGATAATAAAGGGGAGGAGTTGGAGGGGTACAAAAGGTCGTTAACCACCCTTACATTTTTGTTTCGACATGCTCTTAAAATTTCCAACTGCTCAAGAAAATCCATCTTTTTACCTTTACACACATTGTGGAGAACCTTGACATTGAAATCACTGCTATGGTTGCAGTCTAACAGATGTTTGGCAAAATTAGAGGTTGAATCGCCTCTTACCCAACACTTCATATGTTCATTTGTTCTAGTTTTTATGGCACGTCCGGTCTGACCAATATACACAGAATTACAATTAGGCTTATTGCAATACAATTTATACACACCGCTTTGGTCCTTGTCAATAAATTTTGGTTTTGAGTTAAATAAAAAATTGCCAACAGTTGTCATATTATAAAATGTTAATCTTAATTTATCTTTCGGGAACATACTAGTCACTCGATAAGATAGGGGGATTTTTTAGACTTGACCATAGATATTAACTCCGGTACACATGATTTTTCAATTTTTAGGAAGCCTACTTACAGTGATGTTGTCATACCCAACGATTCGTGCCATCATCACACGCAAAAAATGTCGGCATTTCACTCCTTAATACACCGCTTGGTCGCTATTCCCATGTCAAATGAAAATTTTAAAAAAGAACTATCCACTATTAAGTTAATTGCTGTTCAAAACGGGTATAAATCTGTTACCATTGACAAAATCCTTAATAAGAAACTTAAAAAGCACGCAATGAAAACCGTCACAACGTTACCCTCAACATCTCATAACAGTGATAGACCTGAAACATCTTGGGGGAAAATACCATTCCTTGGCCCCCTATCTTATCGAGTGACTAGTATGTTCCCGAAAGATAAATTAAGATTAACATTTTATAATATGACAACTGTTGGCAATTTTTTATTTAACTCAAAACCAAAATTTATTGACAAGGACCAAAGCGGTGTGTATAAATTGTATTGCAATAAGCCTAATTGTAATTCTGTGTATATTGGTCAGACCGGACGTGCCATAAAAACTAGAACAAATGAACATATGAAGTGTTGGGTAAGAGGCGATTCAACCTCTAATTTTGCCAAACATCTGTTAGACTGCAACCATAGCAGTGATTTCAATGTCAAGGTTCTCCACAATGTGTGTAAAGGTAAAAAGATGGATTTTCTTGAGCAGTTGGAAATTTTAAGAGCATGTCGAAACAAAAATGTAAGGGTGGTTAACGACCTTTTGTACCCCTCCAACTCCTCCCCTTTATTATCAGTTCTGCTGGACTCGGCAAGTAAACCCACTGACCTTGAGGAAACTATTCCTCGTTAGCTTTCCCCTCCCACCATCACCACCTCCTCCCTGCCTTAACCCCCCTCTCCCTAAGCTATATAAGCTCGCAAAATGTTTGTATATTCACCTTGATAATGACAGTGTGTACTGCCGAAACCTAGGTCGGGATTAAAAACTCTTTTGGAACATACAAAAGTGTATTTCATTATGTTTCCGTCGAGAAGTAGGATCGATCGCGTTAGGTTTAAGCAGACTTTTTTTGCGGTAGGTCGGTAGGGTTTCAGGGTTGAGAGTTAGTTAAACTAAAAGGATAAATAGAAGATACAGGATATTTCTTAGGTTGGGTGGGTGGAGAGGATAGGGGCAGAAAAGAAATGGTGTGGCATTGAGAAGGCAAGTGCACGGGTGGGGAAAAAGAGGGGGTTCAAGGAGGTTCCATTTCATGGCTCTGCTTTGAATAATATCCATAGTTAATCATCGTTTCTGTACTCTCTCAACGAAAGAGCAGACTATTACAATTTATGTGGAGAAAAATGTAAGTTTTTTTACATTTCAATTCAACTGCAAGGGTTTTCAATGTCCGAGTGTTACAAATACTTATTGAAAACGCATGCTTAATTAGATGAGACAGACGCTTTAATAGTTGTGCTTTTAAATAAAATTGTATAATTATTATCAGAAAATAGTTCTCTCATACCCTATATATTAACCTGCTTGGAAAACTACACCGGGGTAAAAAATACAGAAAATGTCATAAGCAAACAACAAATTACCACAAGAGTCAAAGTGGCGTTTCGAATCAGGGGTTTTAGTATATAGTCGTCGTTATTAGAAGGAAAAATGGTAAGTGAGTCCGAGCAATGAAAAAGTATGTGATATTTACATTTTACAACAATATCATATCCTATTATTAGCAATTTTAATAAATAGTTCTGGATTTCATAGTTGGTGAGTTAAATGACTAAAGTAAATTAATCTATGATTGAAAAACTACGCTTTAAAATTTTAAATAGTTCCCGACCAGTAAATGGCAAACCTAAGTTTGAATTTTACTCAAGTCAAATGATTGTTTATACTGCGATTTTCTTCCTTAGCCGGACAAGACTTAGTTGTTCCAAAGACTTTTAACAAATATTTAGTTTGAATTTTTTTAATGCAGGGACCGACTTCAAGCCAAACTGAATCCAAAATTATTGATACATGCTTGCTCGCCATGAAATGCGCCAGCATTAGCGGTGATACTATTTTGATAGCGTCCAATAGGCATCTCTTACAACTCTATTGTTGACGAATGAAGTAAAAAATTCCACGATATCACTCTTATCCCATTAATCCGTTTTGGTCGGATTCAAATGTCTCGGCGCGCACACTATTATGTCTCGGAAATATCCTAGACGAAGAAACACCACCCGGAAGGGGTAACTTCCTCTAACACTACTCTCTTCTCTTGAGCAAAATGAAGCATTGGGAGCTACCCCATTGCTTCCTAACTGCGAAAGATACCGCTGCAAGGCAAGAAGGGAGAGATAGGAATATAGATGGGAAGGATAAATAGAAAATGGCGGAGGATGAGGAAGTGAGATAGAGCATAGGGTGCAAGAGGGAGAGTTAAGGACAGAAAGCGATGAAGATGAGGAGACAGGTAAAGCTGATGCCACAGTCACATTAAGATTTTTCCAGCGATTGCCGGAACTATCGTGCATTCACACAACGATGGTTATAACCTGTTCTGCCCTCTAGTGCTGACATCTAAAGTGAACGGGAAATTGACGGTTAGCAAAGCTGTTGAGGTATGTAGGGACAAGATATCACGTGTGATATCACTGTGTTCAACGTTTATTTACCGAATAATTTTTCTTCCGCCCATATTCTTCCTTCCTAGGACAAATCTAAGAAAAAAAGAGCTTCACGAGCTTTTCGTCTTTCTCTTGTCGCTTCCTTTTTCGGTTTACCAGCGCCTAACCATCGTAAAGTGGCAACGTTCGGAACTGTGTTATCTAGTGTCAGGACATGCATTCACACGGCTAGTTTGGCCAACTGTCGTCAGGACGATCGCTCGGACAATCGTAATGTGAACGAGGCATGAGGCCGTCCTCGGGAGCGACGGGAATAAACACGAAGGAGAAATACCCTTGGATTCCCTCATTCGGAAAGGCTTACGCGTCAGGAACGGAGGGAGGGGATGAGGATGGATGAGAAGTGGGGAGTTGAAGGTTGAGACAGAGGAAAGAGGAGAGTGTTCAAAGTGGCCGGCAGAAAAGGAGAACCGCTTCCTCGCACATCCATCTCCGTTCTTTATCTCGATTTCAGCTCTCCGATGCGACTCTCTCCTCACAGATTCGCGATAATAATTGTCGTCCTGGATTCCGTCTTACCATTTCCTTTGCGTTAATCGTCTTTTTCAAGAGCTATAAGGTTTGATAGAGGTTTAACATAATTTTTCTCCCTCGAAATACCCGCAAGCACTCGCGAAATTAAGGAGCTATTTAAAAGGAACTAAGCGTCCTTTGAGAGTGCTTTGGTATTGCCATACGCGAGTGAACCCACTTGATTTTTGTGATGTTTTCGGCTCAAAACAAGGGTTGCATACAAAAGTGGGGGGCCGAGGAAAGAGGGGAAAGTTGAAGGAGGAAAAATGTGTCATGAAATCAAGAAATGGTCCACTTGGTATTTTTCAATCTCGATGGAAGATTACAACTATCGCCAAGGATAATGAAAAATTTAAAAAAAAACAGTCTCAGCCTCAATCATTCGTACAGATGCAGAGGAGTAGAACGGAGAATGTAATCAAGGGGAAAATTTAAAACGCTATTACCAGAAGAGTTTTTGCGGCGCTGATACCGACATATCCGCAGCCTAAATTTTCATTTGAATGAAAACCGGTGAGTTTGAGCAATGGGATAGAAATATACACGGGAGATCGATGAAACGACTTAAAGCAGTCACACGTAAGAATATCTGTGCCAGCCCAGCAGTGGCTTTCAACACTTACAGAGGTTGCGTTGAAAGCTGAATTGCTTTGATTCCACGATGCCTTCGCGAGATTTTACATATTATCTTTGATCATCCTACCCCACTTGAATGCAATCAAGACCATAGAATACTATAGACGTAATGGTATAATCTATTCCATCATTTTTATATTTGCTTTAAGTTATTAGGTGATCATGGGAATCCTTATTCATCTCAAAAATTGAATGAATATATGTTTAGCAAATGATACCTTCAATTTTATTTTGGTAGATTTCTGAATAGGTAAAGTTTTTTGTGTAAAATAAATAAGAACAAAGAGCGGAAGGGGTATATTGCATATCATTGTCACAGCTTTTTAGGAGACAATTTGATTCACAGGTTATTTGTATGGGAGCAATCTATAGAAATTCGTTTTTTTTAGATTGTGGATCCCCTCGAAAGATATGAGGTTTTCAAATCCCCCAACACTCATCACTCGATCCACCTACAAAATACCCGCTCCACACGAAACCTTTACACCTTCTCTTCTCCAACATGCTCACTCTCTCCTTCCCCTCCATGGGATTTCCTTTCCCTTTCAACCCAGCCTTCTCAAAACTTCCAATCGGCATCGGAATGGCGATCCGTGTTTCACTCACAAGTCGCCGAGGGTGAAACATGATACCTCCTCAAGGGTCGGGCGGCCATGCTTTTTCACTCATTGTTTCTCGGGGGTGGGTGATGGGAGAGAAGAGCCTGCTGGGGGTGGACGAGATATGCTGACCCCCCAACTCCCTCCCCCCAGACCACTCCTGTGTCGCGAAACCGCTCGAGGGTGTGCAGAGATTGAAGAATGGGGAGGTATTACGTGGGAGGTGCATGGCAGGGGGTATAGGAGGAGGTAAGAGAGAAGAGGAGGGGCAGTTGTTGCAAAAGAAAAGAGCCCCCAGGGCTGTGATGCAGTTTGGGTCCCTTCGAAGAATGATGTGTCTCATTTACTGCTCGGCGGGTGTGTGAGGAAGGTAGCGCCAGGCGAATGTGCGGGGAGAAATAGCCTTAGTGTAAGATACGGCTCTCATGGTTCAACTGTTTCAACTATAGATCTCGCATTCTAAAGGTACAAATAATATAAATGATGAAGGACCGATAAAAGGGACCGTTTTAGAGAAAAGGAAATACGTTGTGTTGAATTTTCACCCAATAAACAATTAGAAAGCTCCAAATTATTTGTCTCTACTTTATCTTTTCCAACATTTGTACTTGCGTTTTTGAGTTTTAGAATTGATTCATTCCTATAGAGAGGCATCTCGTATCCATACATGTTCTGCGACGGTGCTTTCATATAATGTTTAGTTTGCCTTTCGGAATAATTGATGTTATATGAAAACTTGGGTTAGTATATAATTTAAAGTTTTCTTTTAATCCAAAAGGCCACATAGGCTAACAAGTCACTGACGACTATACTTGAACAGGCAATAACTTTTAAGGGCTTACATGATTTCCAACTCTTGTTTTTTTCATGGTACTTTTGCTTGTGATTTTATAGGCTGAATTTAATATCCAATTCTTTTATTCAGACTAGACCCTCGAGTACATTTTGGTTTCGTTTCCATTTATTCATGGAGGAGTACTCCAAAAAATAATCCTCTTCTATGGTGAATTAATTTTATCCAGATTAATTAGGACAGTAATTATGTCTAATTAGTATATTCTTTGGACTGAAATGTATAAGAAACCCTATGAATATAACCACTAATTTAATTAAATAGTAGTTTTGTTGAAAGTATATCAGGCTTGTGGTGTCACACGCAAAAAAAGCCACTATTTAAGTTATGAGACTGCAATGGAATATTATTATTACATCGTTCTTAGTGTTTTCCCGTTACGTCATCTTAGGCTGGATGAAACCTCAGCTTTTGAGCCCTGATCTAACGCTGTAGAATGCAGGTATATAGTAATGTTACCTGTAAATAATTTAATGAAATATTTTTTGCGGTTGATGCCATTATTTAATTTTTTTCAGACTTTTCTGGTACAAGTAAAGAGGAAAAAAATATAAAACAACTTTTGAGGCTCACACTATTCATTTCTACTCTGGCAAGTACGTGTATTTGTTGATGGCGTCAGATGTAGTTTAATCAAACCATGAAATTGCGGTAGAATTGATAATAATAATGATGAAAGTGTAGGTATCACTCATGTTGCTGAGGATTTTAACGGTGTATTTCGTCCGCGATGAAGATTTAGCACTTAAAGTCATTTTTATGAGAAACTATTTGATTCCTCAGTCATACATTCTTAGTAATTTGCTCTTACGTCAAAAGTAACACATTCTAAAGGTCTCGCTGTGGACTAGTGCGAATGAAGTAGTGTATGGTCAGCAAAAGTTTTTCAAAAAATAAAACAGATAAATGTATTATAAGACGATTTTTTCGACTTATCCATAAAATATGCCAATCTATGTATCGATGGTGCATCGCCGGAGTATCGCAATAGTTCTTCTGCCTCCTCCAAAACCCCCTCTCCATAACGACCCCTCATTTCCGTCCCCACTCCAGTCACCTCTTCCCCTCCCCTCTCCATCCATCGCATCGTCGTGCTCGTATACGGCGCCCCTTGTTTCGTCGGCAAAAGCGATCGTTTTGCCCCTTCGGCAGGAAAGAAATCTCGAACTCATGCTGGCAAGCTGCAGAACAAGCGGACGTGCGGAGAGTCTCAATCCGGCCATGATGGGGGTGGCGCAAGGAGAAATTGGTCGCCAGTCACCCTCTTTGCGGAGGGGATGGGAAGTTTATATGCCACCCCCGTGTTAAAGCCGTAACGAGACGCGATCCACTTTTACGCCTATTACCTGAAATTCTCCATCTGTTCCCGTACATCTCCTTGTGTTGAGCAATAAAGGAAGTCACATAAACCGAGCAACTCCAATATTTCTTGGTCTACTCACAGGCCCTTCGAGCTACACACGAAGCGAAGGGAAAGAAACTTTTATTTGCATAAAATATTTACACCTCTTTCTATATATTTCTTCAAATTTCCTACAGAGACGTGATTTAAATGAAGAATCAAATAGAATCACAAAATTTAAAAAAAATCAAATAGAAAAATAAAATAATCTATAATTTACAGAAAATTTAGAGCGCAAGCAAGAGGGAATATTTGTTTTTTTAACGCTATTGTTTCGTTGGATGAAGCAATCCAGTCAGCATTGAAATCGGATGAAATTGGGATCGTGTCGCTTCGGAAAACATCTTCTCATTCGGTCTGTGAAGTGGAATATCGACGCAACGTGGAGATTGGACCTGTTAATATTTCATCGCCGTTCGAACGGTTTCCCGATATTTGCGATCCCTCCCTTTTTTCGAATTGCCTTTAGGTGCAAACCGAAGAAGCTGTCTCGCAGAATTGGAGACGATGAAGGGAAAGTAAAAATAAATACGTGAACTCTCACGCAGAAGGGGAAGAATGGAGCAATGAATATTAGGAGAATATTTATACAAGTCACGAGGAGCACTAGGGAGCCAATTTAATGACCCGCCAAGCGAAAAACGGACAGAAAATAAGAATAGCTAAGGCAAAGTAAATAATGGTTCGCTGTTGCCTTGTTGAAGCCTTCGGTTTGGATGTAAAAAAGAGGGTGGATAAAAGCGGAGAAAAAGGGAATTTGCGGACGGATGGAGAAAGACGGTGGGATAGGGATTTTCCTGGACGAAGAAAGGAGATGAATAATGAATAAAGAGGAAGAAGACAAGAGAGCCTATTTATGGAGTCAACACGGGAGAGGTAGGAATGAGAAAACGGAGAGTCTTCGTAAAGAAACATGGCTGAAGGGAATTTGAATCTGGTGGAAAACAATGGATGAAGACGAAATCGATGAGAGGAGATTTCGCTAAGAAGGACGAGTTACCGTGGTAGATGATGAGAAGTAATTTCTTTATAAATTTTATTCACAGGTGGAATGCAACTAACTGCATGGCTAAAACTCAGGCTTGACGTATTCCATGCAAAATATCAAGCAAATCACATTATTGGCAAATTTTCTCGTAAACGCGATATGAAATGAACTTTTTTCGATACAATGCTACATTCAATTATTCTGGTCGTGCCATCAGCACACAGACATCTCAGGAAGTCTGTTATCTTTACACATCATAAAGCCCTATGAATAATTAATTGCATTTTTTGTGCTTTAAGTATGAGTTCAAAAATGAATACAATTTACTTTTTTAAGCCGCAGAGGTCCTTTCCCTTAAATAACTTAGAGACGTGGAAGACTTTTTTCCCGTAATTGAGTTTATAGTATATATATTTTTATTAATTATGAAACTTTGATATGAATGTAAAACGTTGTGAAGTGCTAATTCTCCACGCCAAGTTAATATCAAATGGCTTTCAATAAATCAAAACTCCCTCATTTCTATAATATTCTAACATGCATTTCTACAGTTCGAGATTGAACTCTGCGGTACGAGGAAAATAGTTAATCATTCGAACAGTGCGATCGTTGATTAATTAGGAGTTGAGAATCCTTTTTTCTGCACAACCACTTATTCATAGTTTTTCAAACCATCGTTTGTGTGTCTGTGTTGCAAATAATGAACATATTTCCTCATTCATCCGACGCGACGCTAAGATTTTTCTGTAAACTCGCAATTATAATTGTGTTGGCAATTGTTCTCTCTTATCGTGGCGGTTAAGGTTTAAAGTAAATGCGGGGAAATCCTTCGTGGCAGCTGAGACGGAAGCAGAATGGCCGGTCTCAAGTTTTATGAGAGGTCGGCTGGGACGAGGGAGAATTGGGAGGAGACTTAAGCTTGGGGAGAGGGCGTTAAAGCGACACGACGGGAAAAAATGTCTGTTGACTCCGTATATCCCCTGAGTGTAGCGGGCAAGCGGTTATTAAAGGGAAGGATTTGAGATGATAGGTACGGTAGGAATGGAAACTTGGACTGGTGGAGGTGGGCTGCAATGCTATTGCAAGGTCGATTGTTTCGTAAGACCGTAAGACGTGAGAGGGGAAACGGCGTCGGCTTTGGCGGAGGGCTGCGACCGTAATATTGTAACGACCAGGCTTTTTCGGAAAGTGGACGAGATACGTAGATGATGCGGGGTAGTTCGGGGAGGGAGGTAGACGGCGGGGGTGTTGGCTGTTGGGAAGGAGTTAGACATCGTTTGTGTGTTGGGAGAAGGCAGACTAAACAATTCGTGAGAGTGAGGAGAAAATGCCTTCCCCGGAATCCTTTTACCACCGCGACCTGTCTAATGGACGACCCTTTTCCACAGCCTCTTTGCACCGGCTTGGGGCTTAACTTGCATCTCCCAGACAAGGGCTGAATAAACCTTGGTCATCGCCCCTTACTTTCCTCTTGAGTCTACCTATAGCACTTTTATTAACGCCTCGTTTGAAGAGAGAGTGAGGGAGATCTAAGCGAAAAATGTGAGGAAACTGCTGGGCGGGAGGTATTTTAAAGGGAATAGACAATCAAGGCGAACTTTAAGGGAAAGACGGAGGGACGACGATGAGACCTTTAAAATCATCGCATAAATACTTTTCTCGCTGTCCACTACCAATCTCGGTCGATTTATTTGGGGCATTAGTTCGATTTTCCTTGTTTCCTCCCTCCCCCGGCCATCGCCAGCCCGCTAAAGGGCCAATACCTCTACTGACTGGGGTGGTAGAGAAGGATGAGGAGTTTATTATGAATGGAGGGTTTGAGGGAGAAGTTCACAGCACCGCTAACACGCGAAACTGCTCCTCGTCATACCACGAATGTAGGATAACCACGAGGCTCTTTGAGTTCCTAAATTTAAACTTTGCTACCAAGGTGGGTCTTAATGTTTATCATTAAGTTTTTTTTAAGGAAAATTTTAATACAAGTATACTCTTACATTATTTTGGGTGGAACTTGTTTAACCAAGCACCTGTATTTTTCACGTAAGTAATCAAATGGAATATCGCTTTAGCGTTAATTGTTCTATGTAAAAAATCAATCCAGCAAATTTTAAATTTCACCAAGAACATAGATCAAAATAGATAGAAATAAACTGACTTAAATCACTTATGTACAGTTTACATGCACATTCTCATATTTAAATATTACCATTAAGATGAAAGGTGATGATACCTAAGTTAATGAATGTTGGCATATAAGAAAAATCCTCTGGGCCGAGAAAAAGAACTACGAACCATAATCGTGAGATCTATCTAAAATTCTTCAGATATCTTCTCATCGTTGCAGAAATATTTGGAAGGTTTGCGAGAATATTATGATAAAGCAAAAATGTATCATCACACTTACACCAACAAGGGAAGCCTTTGTACTTCATGACTCATGGATTTGCGAGATGGAGGAGGCTTAATTATCGTCCCTGTAATACTCTAGTTTGACCTCAATCCTCCTCGAGAATAGCGGTTGGGAAAACAGTGCGGCGTTAGATACTGAGAGGCTGATTTAGGAGAGTTTATAACAGCCGTGAAAAACAAGAAAAACTTCAAGCATGAAAGTAGCTTGCGGAGGAAAATAAAAAAAATAAGAAAGAAGTCAATCCTCGCTCAACTCGCCTGAATTCCGAGGGGAGGCGTGGGGATGTGGAGGGGTAGAGACTGGAATGGTAATGGTGTGGTGAATGAGCCTTGTGGGTGCTTGACACGTCTGCGGCCTCACTCACAAGGGAGAGCGGCATCGTCCAGCTCTTCCATCCTCCAAATATCTGCTCCAATTCCTCCACTTCTCTCCTCTTTATCCTTCCCTTATCTCCTCAGTATCCTCCAGATATCTCCTCCGTATCCTCCACTCATCTTTTTATCCTTCCCTTATCTCTTCCGGATTCTCCACGTATATGCTCCGCATCCTCCATTATCTCCACTTTGTCCTCCCTTCCTCTGCAGCATCCGAGACTCAATCCGGACTTCCGCACACTCCCTCCTCATAACGCTCCTCATCAACATCCTCTTTTCCTCTTATTTGCACAAAAGTACCCTTAAATATTTCATACGGGATAACCCCTCTCCCTCACTCCTGTCTCTGTACGGTTGCTTCGAGTCGAGCGTTTTAAGGAGATGTTTCCTTGTGGATGGAGGAAACGAACAAGGAACAAGGAGTTTTTTTTCGGCGCGGTGTGTGGGAGTGTCTGCTGGTGGAATTTTTGCGAGATTTCCCGGACAGGGAGGGAGTTTACTGATGTAACCACGGTCCCAATTTACTGCTGTTGCCATGTTCTCGGCGCATTTTAGGACGGGCTATTCGCTCACAACGCTCGCGTTGTTCGCCTCTTTTCAGGTCGGGGAACGCCCATTCCAGAATGAGTGAGATTAAATGGGCGATTAAAGGAGTGCCTCCGAAATGACCTGCCCACTACTGAGGTCATCCGATTCAACGGCCTTCCATTCCAGGAATCGCTGTCTGTGCTTCTTGTGGAATAACGGGGCAAGTTCCTTCGTTCATATAGACATGAAAGTCATTCTTCAACATTTAAGGACCGAAATGGAGAATGAAATAAAGAACAACGTTTATTTACCGTATCATACATGTTGATTTTCTCCATGATCAGAGGGAATACAGGGGGATCGGGTTGGTGTGGTGGCTAGAGTGTTGGCTTCCCAACCCCATGGGCTCGGATTCAAATCCCGGCGGTGGCAGAAAATTTTCAGAAATCTGCTTGAATGTTGTGTGGAGGGCGTTTCAAGGACAACATTCCGTCCGTCGGATGGGACGTTAAGCCGTGGTCCCCTTGGCGCCTTTCGTTAAGAGCAGGCTAATGCCGACGCCGGGTTTCTCTCCACCCTTCCTTACCTACCCCTTTCTCATGGCGCAAATGACCTAACCTGACGGTCGCCTCCTTCAAAATACCAATACCAGAGGGAATACAGTTACCTACATTTGCTACGGTAGCATTACAATTTCCCACTGCAATCATCAATGACGGCTTTATTAAAATGGATATTCATGAAGCTTATAACCTGTTCACTTGTGTGAAAATATTGTTCTCCCAGCTTCGCTATTGCCTCATTAGCTCGTAGTAGGAGTAGTGTCGCGTATAGTTAATTGCTATTTATTTTACCACTCTGCAAGCCGGTTAACGGCCTAATCGGAGGTTGGTAAAAATATCTCTCATTATTGAGGGGTTTGCAAAAATATTAATTGAAATAATTTTAGTACTTGGTGAATGAAAATGAGATCATTCATGAAAACTCCATTGACTTCAGATTCTGCTCACTTCAACTTCAAATTATTATTTCACCTTAGTAATCTAATACAATACAATTCAAATCAAAGAGACTTTGATAATTGGTAACTTGGAGTTCCAGTCACATAAATTTACAGGATTCTCCGGATGGGTAGAGTGCAGTAGTGTATAAAGAAATAAAATTTTACGGTAAAAAATAACGAAACAATAATGTTTATAGCCATTAAAATTATGTAAAGTGTATTATCAGTGCCAAATTAGCACCTGAGCAGTGAGCATATAATAAGATTTTACCGTAAAATCTGTTTTTATCGGTTCTACTATACTAAAAGTAGTAGGTTTTCGCAGGTTTTTCACGCCCCCCTTCCTGTGTGGGCGTTTTCCTGCAGTGGGTTTTATCCAATAAGGACGACAGTCAATATCCTTAGGTTTTTTCCACATTCACTAACATCTTTTTTACACTTTGTCAATGGTAACTTTGTTAACTAATAATTTTATTTGTTGATTGAAAAAGGAACTTCTATTTCTTTTTATGTAATTTCTCTGCATGTAATTTCATGAGCAACTTCACAATGTATTTAACTGCATATATTTCATGTTTGACGAGGGGTTAGATGGAAGATGGGACTTTCTAGTCCCAATAAAGACTTTTATAATTATTATTATTACTATAATATTTAAAAAATAATTAAAGTAAAACAAGAATAACATCTATACGTACGCACTATATTAACGCCTTGCCTTCGGAGTAATTTAAACAAATAATGTACATTAATTCAAGAAATAAAATATATCTATATATTTAGGCGACATTTCCGGATGAAAAATTATGCATGTAATATTGCTGACCAGCCTATCACTTCCTGTTCATCTCTTTTCGCCTGTGCTTTTCCCTTCCTGTCCCCGAGACGTGCCTCCGTCTAGGCGTAGGCTTCCTTCTTCCACCCACTTTCCCCCTTTCCACTTTCATTTCTGTACCTCCTTCTCGCCTACAGAGTCAGCAGCGTACTTTGTATTTAGACGCGCGATGCACTGACGACACCGGGAGCCAATGAGGGCCTCGCAGAATGTCACGAGGGGTACGCCGAGATGTTGCGCAGAAGTAGAGCACAGGGTGTAATCGAGTAAAGATAATAAACGCTGTCCACCGTTTATCTGTCTGTCAGTACCCATACCCTCCCTTTGGCCGAATCCGTTGATCGCCGTCGCTGGAGTTACATATATTTTCAGAATTTTAAACTGGTGACTATCTTAAGGATAAAACTTTAACCAAATCCACCCATCAGGTATTTCTTAAAGCGTGATTAGGTTATGGAATAAAATGCTATTTACCCTGCCCTCGGAACTAAAGGGAATCCCAGGCTGGATATAGAAGATTTACATCTACGACTGTGACTGATCAGCACTCTCTCATAATTACGAAATGTGTGTTCAGTGGCGCCGACTCCATGGGTCCTGGGGGTGCCCGAGCCCCCTCAATGTTTCGTAAGGGGGGGGGGCGGAGCCCCCTCAATAATTCCAGATAATAATTAAGTTATATTATGCTTTGTGAAATCACAAAAATATGTTGGTATTTTTTATTTCCCATGTTTGACGATAGGTACCTTTTAAAATACATTCAACAATGTGTTAAAACAAATAATTATAAGGTAGTAAGCAGTTTAGCTGAAAACAAGTGGTGTGAATAGTGATAGAGTTACGGTGCTTCGACACACTTTGAATTTAATCTCTTCCCGGGGCAAGACCCCCAATATGGGCCCCCCAATATTTTTTATAAGTCGGCGCCCCTGTGTGGGTTTATCACGAAAGTGGAATGATTTCAAATAATTCCCCAAAATGGGGGTTCTCATATATTCTATTCCCTATTCCATGTAGAGTCAGGCAAAAAGGCACAATGAAATCAGCACAAATGCAGTACAAGAAATAAATTGAATAATTTATTGGCGCGACATTTTTATTTTTCTCGGACGAAAAATTATATTTTTCCAAATTTAAAATTTGGATTGGCTGAGAGATAAAAATTTCACTGACTTCACCAAACTTATATCTCAAATTGCCATTTTATAAGAATTAAATTCGATTTACAAAATGTATGAATGATCGTGGAAAGATGCCATTGCAATAATCGTAATGGTGCACATTTGAATCGAATTTCCCTGCACAGGAGTTCGCCATCTATTGCCTGCTATTTAGATATATCCGAAATAAGATTCCACTTCGCTCTGGAAGAATAAATTATTCTATTTCACATGTTCCCTCTTTCTCTCCCACCTTCCCCACAGCGCGGCCCCCGGGCTGATGGTGAGCAAAAAGTAAAAGTTGACCACTCCATTGCGAAAGATATTTGCCGAGTACTGTGAGGAGAAAAAAGAGATAGGGTCCACATCACTTGGGGATGATGGTATATGAGTGAGGGAGAGAGTGGAGTTTCTGACTGTGAGGAACAGACATTGAGAGATATAGAGGGAGGCAGAGCATCCATACTTCGTATTCATTAATTGGTACTTCTATTGACTACACAGCTGGATAAATGTTGGTTGCTTTCGTTTTTGTTTCATTTAAATTGTAATAAATAACTAATTTATTTAATTATTTCATATTAGCTGTTATAAGTGCATTATAAATTGGCGGTCTTGCTGTATGTGTACAACTTTATTAAAATAAAAATAAATAAATTTCGTTTATTAGTATTTCGTATTCAATGAGTTACCCACATGTAATTTTTAAATCATAATTATTTTACCAGAGTTTTGGTTTGTAACTTCACATATTTACAAACGCACAAGGTATTAATTGGCCAAGTTCTTAATTCTAATTTTTTTAAATAATTTTACGTTTTCTTTATTTTAAGAGAAAGAGAAATTTAAGAGAAAGAGAAAATAAAATACAGTTGAACTTAATATTCTCACGAAACTTTGATAAAGTGGTAGTTATACATGGAAAGTGCAATGCGTGTTAATTCGTGAATGCATTCTCCTTCCCTATTAAAGAATTTCACAGCTTTTGCTTACTATTTAGATTGGAAGGGACTTATAACTTAAAAACTATGTGCGGTACCTCAGAATTTTGCAACAAGTACCTATATCGCCTCCGGTGGTTAAATGATTCGGCTTTTCGATCTCCCTTTTCCCACTCCAACATTCGGCTCTCGGGCTGCCGGTGGGCTAAAAGGAAAAGTTGACCACGTCACTGAGAGTGTGAGAGAGGTTTGCAGAGTACTATGAAACGGGGGAAGAAAGTTTGGGTCCACACCCCTTTGGGATATGAAAAAGAGAAGCTGAAGTGGCTGACCGTGTGGAAATGACGATGGGCAGCGAGGGAAACGCATAGACAGAGAGAGAGTATCCTTTCGAGGATGATCGTCTGGGAAAGTTGTGTGCTCGCGAGGCAGGGAGATGAAGTCTATGCGGCTGGGAGAAGGTGGCTCTCCTCTTTTGAAGGATCGACTCAAGGGCCAAGTGACTGGCTGCTTCGAAGTGCTGGGTATTAGCGCAAGGGGGTGGGGAGGCAGTGGAGAAGGAGGAGGAGGAGGCAGGGGGTTGGAAGTTATTTAACGGCCGGTATTACGGCGACGAGAAGCCGTGGAGGCATTATAAAAACTTTTAATAATTAAACTGTGTGCTCTTGCTAGCCATAGCAAATACAATGGCCATGTTTTTGATTTTGACAACGCCGTAATTTTAAATCATGAGCTTAATTTGAGAAAAAAGACTATTCAAAGAAATGGTTCACATGTCGAAATCAATTAATAGCTGTAATAAAAAAAACAGGCATTGAAAACCTTAGCAAAATTTAGTTTTATTTAATTAATCGAAATTAATGGTAACTAGGTTTGGTAATAGCTTAGTTACCTACCATCAATAAACAAAAATGTGCAAAACTAAGGTATGTCAAAATTTTTTGTGCAGTAACTTCTCATTTCAAAAATTGTATTACTGTAACAAAACTCCTTTGTAACCTTTATTTATGTAACAATGTTGTACATTGTTGTATTATATTGTACTCTCATTTTTTCATTCATAGCCCCGATGCAGGTTTTAAAATAAACCGAAACGTTGACTAACAACTCTTTTGTACAATATATGACCAATACTTCAGGAATTAATGCACTGAATAGTAGAGGCCTTCTCGTTGTAGAAATCCATCTTACTGATTTGTGAATGAAAAACTTTGCTGTTTCTACAGTTTGGAACTTTATTTTCCTGACTAGTTTCGATGTATGTATACACTGTATCATATTCATAGGATTATAAATATGATATCTACAGTGTATCGAAACTAGTCAGGAAAATGAAGTTCCAAATTGTAGAAACAGCAAAGTTTTTCATTCACAAATCAGCTCCAGGAATTATTTAATCATTAATTAAATGAGGTCAAGATAAGAAGTATAAGACATTATAAAATGTTGTGGAGTGGTGTCTGTCATTTTAGAATAGAGAAAATGGTTGAGTGGCGTGGGGGGGATCACCTCCATTGGGATGAAGAAGCTGATGGGAGTGTCGTAGGTCCGTGGCGAAGACTGGAACGGAAATCGTCTGGAGGGGTTTGGGGTGGAGGGATGAGTGAGAATAGGTCCGCCCCCAAGTTGCCTCTCCAGGCCTCGCCAAATGATGCCAAAATGGACTATGGAAGGATATGAAAAAGTAGTTCGATCAGAAGCTGCGGACGAATGAAGCCTTTAGGGATGGAGAGTAATTATCTTTTTCTTACAATTTAGTCAAGAAATGAATATGAAAACGTAATATTTGACTTGATTTGAATAGCTTGTCCTAGATTGAATATGATCTTTTGGAGAACTGCGTAAAAAAGCATACGGGATGAAATAAGTAAAATAAATATTTACTTCACTGAGTACCTCTGCTCCTTCTCCTAATCATTAAGATTGTATTTAATTAGTTTTATATAAATCATTTTACAATTTTCATTAAAAATCACGAATTAAACTTTTTCACTTTAATTTTCAAATTTTAGCACTATTTTGTTACAGTTTTTACACAGTGGCTTCCTAAGAGCGTATTTCTCACGTTGATCAATCTCTTGGCCCCTGCGAATTGGAGATACTCAGCGATTCCGCGCCAAAATCCTGAACTTCAATCGTCAAAGTAATGGACTCTTTCATTCCCTAAATAAAGGAAGTGATTATGAGAAGAACTATAAAACAAGCAACAAGAAGGTCGTACGACATAATAAACTCACGCTTTCGGTCCATCGCTACTCTTGTTCACTTTCTCCCCGCAATGTGTGTCTCGCCTTAGGGCAGGTAGGGAAGGAATTGACGGGAAAGATTGCGTTGCCAGGGATGGCGTCGCAAGGAAATGGTTGCATAGGCTATCGCTTATCGCGCTACTGATTACACGGCTAATTAGGTTCTGTTGAGGCAAATTGGAAGGAGTAAATGGAGTGCAGATGGGAAGTTATTGACATGCAACTCGAGGCAAGGAGAAGAGTTTAGATTGTGGGCAGTGGCTGTGGGGGAGACATGAGATTATGCGACGAACTATTAGCGAGGCATTGGCAGAAGACGGTGTGGTACAGGACTCATCTTCAGAGATGTCGTAGTGAAGAAATAATTCTTGGGAATTACTTTAATCGTTTCGTATTGGTTCAACATTGTAGTCTGTAGAAATCGACTTATAAGGTAACTGATCCAGTGCATTATCTTATAGAGCGGCTAATGAGAGGCTGTGTTTGATAGTCGCTTGGTAATCATGGAGGGAATCACGATGTGTGCACTATGATTGTTTTCTTCTGTTTTCGTAAGTTTAATGATTATATGGCCTTCCAAAAAGCCAAATTTCAATTGATACCCGAATATCACAGTTATCCACAACACGGGTAACGCTAGGCCTTTGAATTATGAAGTGATAGCTGGGTCCCAAACTGGGAATTCATTTCGCAAATAAACCTACATGAGTGAGAAAATAGTGCGAATACAATATGGTAATTTACAGCAGAACTACGTTTGAAAGTGAATTTGCAGGGTGTGATTTAATGCCTCATTAATTAAAACATTAATGGGTTGGGGGAGCAAAATAAATGAGGGAAACGCAAGAACAATGAGCAAGGATTAAGTTCCCCGCGCGCACACCACCCCCATCCATTTTCAACGCCAGTGGAGAGAGTTTGGAATTTTTCTTGGAAAATTGTCCGTCGAGTCCATATTTCGTCGCTGCATAACCCATGCGAGAGCGGAGGCACGAGCAATTTTGCACACTCCCCAGTAACCCTACAAACGCAAACAAACGGACGATCTCGTCTCAGGGATATGAATAAAAAGGGGAACAAATGGCAATGATATTTCTCGACTGTGCCATGTAAAGAACATAATCATGTTTCATCCGCAGAGGCGACCAGCAAAAGGATTAATAATTTTTAACGCAGTGATATTGAGACATTATATTTATGCATGGCGTTGAGTGGTAATCATCTTGCTACATGCTAATTAAATCCTATCCTCTTACCCTAAAATACGTGTCAGGCAGGAAAGGAGTTATATATTTTGATTTCAACGATATCCTGTAGTTGTCTGAGCTTTCTGATTAGCAGCTTTAATTCCTTATGAAATTATGAAGTAATCGGTGTAAAAATTTCCCCAATAAGGTTTGCGACCTCCGTTTCTCCAAACACACACCAGCACACTATTCTTTGCAGATGACAACTTCTTCAAGTCAGCATTCTTCGCGATGACACCAGCAATGTGAAGTTATTATAGAAATCGCCGTCACCACGGAAAACAACTCTTCGGGAGAGAAAAGAGCCATCATTAATCGGCACTCAAGTCGTCGCACGCATTACGCCGGAAACAATCGTAGAAACAAATCCTTTTCCCGCCGTCAACGGCGATGAAGTGGTGCGAGAATGTAACGAAGGCTTTCCGACGGTTATTAGCTCTAATAATATCGCGAGGTCGGGAGGGGAGGAAGACTCTTGGAAGAATACCACCCGCCTGAGTGGAGGCTCCTATCCGCTGTTTTGGCGACCCGATGTGTCCGTGCGACGTGACTGAAACACAAATTGGCGATCACTCCGTCGTCGCCATCAATCGCCGAACAGCGGAAGTGGAGGAGGCGGAGGAAGGGGGTGATGGGGAGAAAAATACGAAGCGCAAGGCGTTCTCTAACCCCCCCTCCCCCGAGTATGATCGCTTCCTACTGAAGCAAGCATTAAAACAATGGAAGTTCTAGCAGTGGATGAAAGACAATTGAGAACCTTTGGCGATAATGCAAACGATATTTGAAGTGTGCCTGTCATCATTATTTAGCATTCCATCACTTTCACGTGCCCATTACGTTAAGTTAACTTCCACGTACTTCACGCAAATCTTAAAACAAGCAGCTTGTATTCGGTACACAATAAAAATCCCATATGAGAAAATTAATTTAAATTTGTAGTTACGGAAATGATTGGCATGTTTCAGTTAAGCATAAAAGAACTCACCATCGAGGAATATTTATTTTACAACGGCAAATTATCATTTCACCAGATATGAAGATCATTTAAATGAGTTTTCGAGATCAATGACCATTTCGAGGTCATCGTGTTGAGAAATCAAAGTATATATCCGTTCTCCTAACTTCTGTCTAAGTGCAAAAAAGAGAAAGTGAGAGCACCAGATGAAAGAGAGCAGTAAATGTATTTTTCAAATTTCATGTGAGGGATATAATGTTTCAAATTAGAGTGATGAAGTTTTTTGGTAAAAAGCGTAAATATTAGACATATTTTTTGTTCGAAGAAAAAATTAATGGAGGTATTCTCGGAAAAATGGATAAAGGAAAAATCGAATGAGAATAGTGAGAGGGAAAAATGGAAGGAGAGAGCTGCTGATTAATTTACAGACACTCGCGTGAAAAACCGTCTGATGCTGGCTTAAAGGAGAAGATCAAATAGAGTCACGGCGAGGGAAGACAAAGACACAAAGGAAAGGGAGGGAAAAAGTGGAAGAAGAGGAATCTGAGTGGACACACGGGGATGTGTATGTGAGAAAGGGAATAAAGGATGGCATTATTTTTAGGAACAGAGTTGTTCTCCTTTTATAAATCTTTTTTAGTGTAGCTAAACGAGTTAAGCCTATCTTTTCACCAAATAATCAATCAATTTATAAGCTAATTCTCTTTCTTCTTCTCCATATTAAACGTTTTTGTTCATTTTTTCGGCGGACGGGTTAGAGCCGTCACGTTTCAATGACGCTCATTTTCTACCATTTACTTTCATGAATTCAGGCATCGGATGTCGATAGAAAAAAATTGGGGTGTGATGTGTGAGAATAATTCACACAGTATTATTTTTTCTTTTCAATGTTGATGAATCTTATATTCAATATATTTTTGAAATCCCAAAGCAAAGGGTTTGTATTTGTTTTTACTCTCCTCCTGTCTGCCACCAAATCACATTGTTTGTTTTTCCACCATCATTCAAACTCCTTTCATCCCACGCGTTGCATCATTTTCTTTCATTTTTCTGACATGCTTAGTCATATTAGTTTCAATATGATTTCCGATATTTTTTTATAATCAACCCCACTTTTTTATGATTTTCTTGATACCATATCCACCAAGCATTTTGACTCCTTCCTGTCTCTACTTCCAGACTTGAGAGGAACCGAGATATCCGCTATATGCGGCGGTGGTGGACACAGAAAGTGGGAGGAGAGCAACGAAACTGTGTAAGGAGACAAGTATTTGAGTCAACTTGAATATAAAAATTTTTCGATAAGTTATTACTAGCGTCTTTTATCAAATGTTGATTAATTGGTTTTCAAGTGGTAATGACTCGGAGGCAGTATTTCTCGAAAGGAACACGCATGCCTTGATAGCAAAAAATTTACAAACCCAATTAATTCCAATCAGGCAGTTTTTTGGCAGTTATTCGTTAAGAGTTTCCATTTTAATATAAAAGGACACCAATAAACACCTCATGGACCTAATGCATTCAAAATTTCTTACTTTTTCTCACAATGCTTATGCCTACTTTGCTACTGATTTGCAGTCTAATGACTAGAAATCTCGTCCAATTCCCAAAAATCCCATACGAAATTCTCGCCTGCACTGCAAGTATGTTCGTCTCACAATTTCTCTCCAGAATGTTTGCTTCAGCCGAATGCTAAGAAAATCTAGATAATGAAAGAACAAGGGTGTGATCCATTTAGGTATTTATCCATTTACTTTAAGGTTGTCCAAGTGGTAAATTCCCTCGAAATGTGGAGTCCTTAGGCAGGTGAGGCGGAAGAGATCGACTCGAAGCGCGCAAATAGCAGATGCGTCTGTTTTGGAGTTCGCCAACACAAGCAGCGCCCTCTCGGCTCAATGTTAACATATCCTCCGTTGGGAATAGCCCGCCTCCCTCGAGCCTTTTCCTCAAAGGAAGCAGCGGAATGAGCAAGCGAGGGGAAAAAAGGGACAGACGTAATCCACACAACACCCGGTAAAACTTTTCTGCTGCTTTCGCATCAAAGACTCTCTCTCTCTCTCTCTCTCTCTCTCTCACTCTCTGTCTCAAGTCAGGGGGAAGAGAGAAAGAGAGTAGAAGGAAAAAAAGATACGAGTTGTGAGACAGAGAGGTAGGCATTTTAGTGGAGAGGAGACGCCCACCCTTTAAAATCACGCGAAAAGCATTCCAGAGTCGATTGCCACTCAGCGCTCCTTTAATTGGGCTCACCCTCTGTCAAAGTAAGCCCCCTCATACCCTCGAATGAGCAGCAGGAAGGTCGCATTTATTCATCAGCGGGAGCATGACAAGGCCTCCGCTTCAGTGGGGACCAAACCAAACAAACAGTGAGGTTTGGGCGGGGCGCGTGTAGCCGAGAGACAAAGGGTTAATGTGTGGGGAGAGTGTACTCGACTTCCGTGCAGCACAGGAAGGGCTCGGTGCATGCGTGGAATTGTGTGTTCCAGAAGGAGGGGGAGGGATTGGCAGAGTACAGAAGGGAAGGGGGTATTGTAAGCGATTGTGCCGATTGTACGTATCTCGACGAGCTATGTATCGGTCAAATACACTAAGAAATTCATCGCACGGCTATCGATGAAGTCATTGCCTCTGATTTGGGTGCTAAGTAGACGTGAGGGTTACCGTAAGTTAACATTCGCACCGCAGTATAATAAGTCCTTTTACTTTAAGCTGGTTACACCGGGGTAAATAAGGATGCATATAAAATGTAAACCATAATATGAATAAAAAGAAAATATAAAATGTAATTTTCCATAAAAATTTCTCATATTTGTGCCATTATCACACGAATATTTTTACTTTCTAACCTTTATTTCTAAGTATATATATATTATGGACCCTGCCTTCTTCCGTCTTTCATGACACATCTTTTTGGCAATAAAAGAACATAAAACCTATTCCGGTACCTCACTCTTCTCCTGTTTTAGGTAATATTTAATTTCTGCAAGGGGAAAACAAAAGAAATTAGCACTTCACCTTTGATTTCTTCAGTGGAATTGCAGTAAGTAATAACAAATCTTGTATTTTGTTTCCAAATCACCAGTTTGAAAAATATCATTGCTAATAGCATTATATGAAAGAAATGGGAGTTCTTCACAACGACAGGAGAACATACCGCAGTTTATAATATAGTGATTAAGCGGTGATAATAAAATTACATGAGGAATATGATTGTCTTAGGAAGAGAGGCACGGACAATGACAGCAGCGGAAAAAAAGGGCAGAGGATTTTGTAATGTAGTGCTACAGAATAATGATGAGGATCAAATGGATCTAGCGAATGAACAATGAGAAAGTCCTGAGAAACGTAGGGGAGATGAGATGCCTTATGAAAACCTTATTAAGAAGACGGAAAATCTATCTCCATATCATATAGTCTCACAAATACAATCAACAAGGGACAGTTAGATGGCAATAACGGAAAAGGAAGAAAAGAAGCAGAAAGGGAAGAAATGAGAGACGAACTGGTTATTTCATTCTTAGGATTGTTGAATGGACCAGCATCAGTGATGATAAGGATGACCAAAAAGCAGGATGTTATTCATTAGTGATAATGAAATAATAAATGGGAAGTTTTAAATCTAAATGCTTTGGTTTTTCAGTAAAGGTTTTAAAACTATCAATAAGAATGGTTGTTCAAAAGAATGAGTGCAAGTTCGGTGTGATGTGTTGAAATTAGTTTTATACCGTATTTAAATCAACACGACTCCGTTCTGTGGCTAAGATAAGCTATCCTTTGATGCAAACTGCGGTAAAATTACTGTGCTCTCAATTTCAACGTGAAACAGTCTCTAAACCCCTTATAAACACAGCAGGGATGACTTATTCAACGTGGTCTCTGATGACACACTTTTTTTGCGGATCAGTGGGAACGCATCCGACGCGGGAGACAGGGAAAGAAAGCAAATATTTAAAGCCAGGCAGACGAGACAAGTATTGGATCGGAGGGACAAAATAAACAATTTCCCTGAGCTCTGGAGATTAAACTTGTCTGAAACGGAATCACATATGTAAACAGACAATTCCTGCTTGAGAGCAAACTGAAGTTAAATATTCCGTTGGAAGAGTACGCCAAAATATTTACTTCGTGAATAAATTAACTTTCGCATGATAATGTGTAAAATAAACAGGCTAATTTTATTACAGAATAAATTCAATAATATAACTTGAATATAAAATAGACATGTTTTTTCTATTTTCACTCATTTCCTCTGAAGGCCTCATGCTATCTCAATGAAAATGAGAACACTAGGCTTTCTTTACTTGGTTGCCACAAGATTCGAAGAAGGCTGAAGAAGAAAAAGAAGCAGTGAGTAAATACGCTAGGGCGTTCAACTCTTGTGCAATAGTGCAATCCTCATGTTCCTAGGATTTTAAACGTAAAATATTAGTGATAAATCTATCGTATAGTTTGCATCTGTAGCATGAGGATGTATTGATAATTTCTTACAGAAATAGAAAGGAAGGTTGGAAGTTACTGATTTTGGAATACTCTCCTGAGATTTCATAATAAAAACGTAGTGAAAAAATGCAAAGGAATGTGAGAATTTAAACTTAATTATTCGAACGAATCGGGTTTTTATTAGCTATAATATTATAGTATGAAAAGAAAACATACATTCACCGTAATGGCTAAACGTTTGCAATTTATAGGGATTGGAGCATAAAAAATATCAAGAAAGAGATAAATGGGCCGGTTAATAAATGATCTATGCTTCCGTTCCATTTAAGCCTCTGTGTATATGGTTCTTCTTGCGGAAAATCATGATGATGATGGCAGTTTGCGAGTATTAATGCATTCACTAATGCCTAAGCTGCGTTATTTATGATTACTACACGTTCACACAAGAAGAGACAGAAATAAAGTTGGAAGCATAGCATGCATTATGTATAGACTGAAAGGAAAACTCCCCATTGATGAAATGGAAACCACCACTTTGTGACAATGCAGAAGAATATTGGGAGTAATATACAATTGAAATCAATGAAATCACTCACACTCAATACCTTCTTCTACTCATAGATCGCTCGGCTTGCATGAATGAGTACAGATATAAAATCGTACGACAGACTTAAAATACAGGTGAGTGTGAATTTTGCAAATTCAGAATAGGGGGGCAGTCTTATTCCCCGGACCACCTCGTACTTCCATAATTTTCGCTCGCTTGTGTTCGGCTTTATCTGGGATTATAATGCTGTGCCCTACGATTTTTGCTACCTAGAAGTGTGCCCTCTGGGTCACCATTGTCCACTCAATGAATTAGCAAAGGGAATCAAATAAATTAATTAAAAACTTATATATTGAATGAAGAAATTAAACTAATAGAAATTATTTGAGATGATATAGTTGCAAACATAGTACATAAGTAAACGATTTTAATTTCTCTTGGTGAATACTAATGATGAATTCTACTTGGGTTCTCAGCCAGGTTAATTCTGTCCTATAAGCCGACGCTTCGAGAGACGACTTATATCCCATCTTCAAGGCCGTATTACTCTTTGAAAGTCTAATTTTACGTATTAAAATTAACAGAATTAAAGGCCGTGTGAAATTAGACTTTTTACGCATTAAAATTAACAGAATTAAAGGCCGTGTGAAATTAGACTTTTCAAAGAGTAACACGGCCTTGAAGATGGGATATAAGTCGTCTCTCGAAACGTCGGCTTACAGGACAGAATTAGCCTAGCTGAGAACCCGAGAAGAATTCATCAATAGTACATAAGTGTATGAAATATGGAATGAAAAAACTCGAATGGCAGCATAATATCCCCAAACGCTCCTTATGGTAATTCATTAAGAGCACAATGGAGGGTAGACTTCTTGATAGTACAAACCGAAAGGCACACAATTGACTGCTCTCTTCTTACAGTTAATTTTAATACATCTTTGTTCATTAACCTGTGTGTGACAGCTTTCCGAGGGCTTGTGAGTGTACATCTACCATCGGCTAAGTATTCGTCGCAGGGTCTCTCTAGCCCTGTGAATAACCCCCGGCTGTGGACCAGGAAGCCTTAGTTTGGATCCCTTCAGCCCTCAAAAAGGATCTTGCTTTATTTTTATCCTTGAGTGTGCCTTTTTGTATTAGAGTTTGGCTATTCCAGCTAAGAGGCTGGGGTTTGGTCCCTGCGGTGAATCTCTCCCCTTCCCTCACACCAACAGAAAGATTCAATTTTGCAAGGTGGACGAGAGTTGGTGGATATTATGCGGCCATTAGAGTTTTTCAATTTCATATTGCATGCTTTAGGCTGTAGAGCTGAATTCCTTTCTTATCAACAGACTTTTATTTCCATTTACTTATTTTCCGCAGGGCACAACGCGGTTCTTAAAAAGTTCCTTTGGGGCGAGCGAAGAGTTTGAGCAATTGCGTATGGGTTCTAGGAATGAGCATAAGTGGAGCGGTGGTGAGCTAGACGGAGGAAAGGGGGGATAGACCTTTAGAGCATGCCTCGAGCACATTTGCGCCGCTCCGGCCGCTGGCAGTGAGTCAGTGTCGCGCTTTAACGCGGAACCGACGAGCCTCGAGAACAGAGCGGGCAGGGTGAGTAAGAGGTCGGGTATCAAGCTGAGCGTCGAGGAGAGTGCCATGAGTGATTGGATGGGCTTCTTAGGGCGGCAGCGAGTGTAAAGGCGAAGAGGGTCGGAAATAGTTCGGGGAGGTCCCAGGGGAGGGCGAGGCGTGATGGGGAAAACACGGCGGTGACAATTGAGTCGAGACGGGACACGCTCATTTGAACTTGCACCACTCCTTCAATGCACTTCTCTCCTGCTTTTCATGCCTCAAGATGCGTTAGGTGGTCCTTAAATATTAAAGCTCCTACGTTCCTAGGTGTTCCTTCGTTTTTAGTTAACTTTAGGCTGATAAATTCACGGAGAGAGAGCCAAGAATGATTAAATTAAATTAAGAGAGTGGAGAGAGTTGGAAATTAAATTCTTCTTTCGTGGTAAATGTTGTATTTTGTGTGGTTTACCTAACTACCTCATTTAAGATTAAAATAACTGTTTTCAATGTATACTATAATTCTAAAGAACTTTTATTTGTCTTTAACAATGGAACTGCGGTCGAGTATGCTTTCTGTATCAAATAATTTTCTAATCTTTTTCAGGCAGTTCAGTAAATATCATTGTGAAGCCAACCTTTCACTATTAATAATGACTGTGATTCGCTGACAAAATATTATAAGGAACAGCGATTAGGTTATTTCATTTTTATTATGGCAAAAATTTTCATTTCTGACGAATAAAATCTGTTAGAGGCTTTGTATCAGCCGCTTGCTTTATTTTATTTTGGATTCAACTAATTGCTTTCTCAAGGGCATGTGAATCAATTGGTAATAATAATATCAGACCAGCCGTGATTAATGTGTGAGAGAAACGCTAAAATCTTCAACCTATATAATATTACATGCGTCCTTTAAATTAGTAAATATTATAACTTTTCGTCCTTATTTAACTTATCCTTAATCTGGGTATCTCGCTAATAAATAATTAAGCATATTCATGACTACATTAAACGCATTCATTTCCGCACACTATTTAACCGTTTATATCGTAATACTGTCGGCGTTCTTTAAGTATCTCTTACTCCACGAAATATGAGATATAGAGACGATCACAGTTTAACGGATCTTGAAAAATCGACGTATAGTTTTATGCTGAGGCTGACTTGAAGATAGAAACATCGTTGCGGGTAGTGAAGAATAGGAATTAATTTGATCTCCGTTTCTGTCGTGAATACCAAAATGCCGAGCAATTTATCTCCGCTAATTTTAAGCGTAATTGGCTCAAGTGAAGGGGTTGAATCTCAAATAGTCCTTCAGAAGGCAGAAGTACGTGGGGAGTGGAATTTTACATTTATGAGGACGAATGACGATTAAGAGACATTTCCAAGGAAGTCGGTTAATTTATAGCCGCGGATCACAATTTTATTTTCGGAATTTAATTTATTTTCAGTAACGCCTTCCAACCAATCTCTCATCTTTTACGACCACATTTGCGACCCTTAGAGGGGGCTTGGAATCTCTCCCTTCTCCCGAACCTATGAATAGAGGACCTCTCAGGATTCCAGTAGAGCTAACAAGAAGTGATGCTTTTCTTTAATTATTATCCTGGAAAAGATATGTTAATTTAAAACTACTAGATTAACTTGTAAGACACGACTTGTGCCCAAACACCTACGGTATATGGCCTTCGATGTCGAGGATATAATTCAAATCACCAAGGAACTTATGCTTTGTCTGGGGCTAACACCGTTCTCTGGCATCCAAACACCGGTATAACGCCGTAAGAAATATATAATCCCCCGAGAAATAAATCTCATCTCAGATCACCCGTAACGCCCACCAACCGCGTTTGGCACAAGAAGAAGTTCAGCATGGCAAGAATTTTTTTCTTTTGGATACTTGCCAGCAGCGAAACCACAGGGCACAATTCAATGGATTCATTACTAATGTTTCGGAGGAATTTCACCACTAAGGCACTAGATGCCAATATTTTCACAAGAAAATTCATTACACGGATCACAAAAAATAAAATGTTTTTCTCGACGAAATTGGAGCCATATAAATACATTGAGATGAAAGCAAGCATATTTCCGTTGTTTGTATTAATTCTACCTGTATTACTCAAATTTTAAAAGGATAAATTTAGGTTGTCAAGAAAAATATGATAATGGAAATGGAATCCCAGCGAAATCTTCTTTTTGAGTGGCAGAATTTACGAAGCCTGAACAAATAGTCACGTAGGAGCTACGGAAATAATTTCCTCCTATAAATCAGTGAAGATAACGAATAAAATCTAGAAATGATAGTTTTAATAAATGCATATATAGGCATTTGCGACAAATGTGAATTAAATATCATCCTTTGATATTATCTCCACTATTTAGGCTTTACCAAGAGTCATAACTTGGCTCTCAGTCACCAAAATTATCGTGACGATACTTAACAGGTTTTTTTTGGAGTCATTCGGTAAAGTGATCGCAGTCCTTCATTGCGGGAGATACGTGCAGTAAAAGCTTGTCGGCCGAAGCAAACAGAAGAGGAACCACTTTATGGTGATCATAATCCTCTCTCTCTCCTTCATGCCAAGTGCTGTCAAGGATTGGCTGGAAGTTTGTTGCGCGCAGTGCAAAAAGGGAGGAGAGCCTTCAAGGAGAACGAGTGCTGAGGGCTCGCTGCAGAGGAGGCACTCTTGTGAACAGAGCGGCCGTGATGGGCCCAAGGTAATTGTCCTCTTAAGTGGCTCCCATGATGCGCACTCTTTAATGTGAATCATTGGCAGAGCATCTTGAGGGTGAAAGGACCAAATGAGACGTGAATCATTAGACTTCACAAAAATATCTATGTAAAGATAAATTAATTATTCAGTTGTTTTCGAAAATGCAAAAATTAATTACCTTTGGAGCATACAATGCGAATATTAGTTTTTAAAAAATTACACGTTAAGGCATCTATGGCAGAGGTCAGCTATATATGATATTCTATTCAGATAGCAATTTGAAGCCTTTTTTACTAGGCATCAATCTATTTTCGAGCACCGAAATTAGCGCGGTCATCAAAAGTATTTGTCCCGCATCATTCACAAAAGTAATCGCAGTCGTTCATTGCGAGAGATAAAGGCCCTCCGGTCGGAGGGAACAAAAGAGGAACCACTTTGTGGGGTGGTTGTTCTCTCTCTCCCTCATGCCAAGTGTTATTAAGGGGAAAGATGGTAGCGTGCGTTTCGAGAACTTTCGAGGAGGACGATAGCTAAGAATTCGCTGCGGAGGAGCAGCAACTGGATGAGGCACTCCGACGACTAGAGCGGCCGTATCGAGGCAACATGATAGCCATCAAGTGGCTCCCACGAGTCATACTCTTAAATGTGAAACATTGGCAGAACAACTTTACAGTGAAAGGAGAAATTGAAACGTGAATAATTATTAAGGAAACTTTCCATCGATTCGTCGACGCCAGCATGTTTGAGTAAATGTATAAGTAGAAAAATACATTTCTTTTGAGGCTATGACAATATCAAGTGGGCTCTAAGTCTATTATAAAAATATATTGCCATTGTTTTTTTTAACGAAAAGTGCATGTCTGTAATCTCACCTCATGGAATTGGTATCGCTAAAAAATGGTGCACTGAATCACAAAAGTCCAATGTCTAATTGAGGATTGAGGTGATAAGTAGCAAATATATTAGTTAACATGATCGATGAAGTGGGCACTTACATCAATTATGCTTACGTTTTAAATTCGCGCACCCTTCTATTTTAATTACCATAGAAATTGCATGCAACTCAGAGGAAAAATTACAAAGTAAAATGGGAACATTTAAAAACGCTCCTATCGTAGAAATTCACCAAAAAATTTTGGGATCATTTATGCGCTACCTCGCTCCTTAAACTTCCGGTTATAGAAGCGGAAAGATTTGTCCAGAGAGCGCGCGAGATGTTTCTCTGCTTATACTCGACTTATTATTCTTGCAAGTGATTCCTTCGACACAGAAGGGTACAGAATGACCGTGTTTAATTGCAACATGCTTGATCTAGACCTTTGCTATTGCAGTGAATATCTTCAATAGCACAGCATTTTATGGAGGGTAATGTAAGGCTTCTGCGTCATTTCGACATTTGGACGAAGGCTTTCATTCTCCTTTGCTGTACCGGTGAAAATGGAGTGCTCTCGGAACAACATAGGCAAACACTCTCCATACCCATGCTCCAAAAACTCTAATAACTTTTTTTATGTTTACCACTGGTAATAACCCAAAACAAATTCACTCCACCTCACCTTAAGCCCGTCGGCAACAGTCCCAGGTCGACAGACATTTTGAGAATGAAACGTCACACAGCTCTGAGAATCTACATTTCATGATGTGTAATTATGGCTACCAATTCGTAACGATATAGCTCTGATACATAGCTAGGTGCAGTATATATTGATATATAGATGTGTACATTTTCTATACTTTGCCACTTTCAACATCTCTTAACCTTTTGACGACCAAAATCTCCTTCACTTACTCCGATGCAAGGTATGAGGGCCCCTGAAACTATAAAGATCCATTCAAACGTCTTAAGTTATTATATTTTATTTTATATATAAGTGAATTGAATGTATCATCAAGTATGCTTTGAGCATGTGTCGGTACGCTTTTTATTGACAAAGTAATGAAGTATTTAAAAACATAAAGCTTTCAATCCCAAGATTCTAATCACCTATTAATTTGCTTTATCAAAAATTTGGCTTGTTTTAATGACAGCGGTAGTCTTTAGATTGATGAAGGCAGATATTTTAACAATATTATCTTGATTTAGAATGCTTTTTTTTCAAAAGTGCCTACTATAAGGGCAAATCCGTCCATTATGTGAATAAATTTACTTACAATTAGCACCGTCAAAATATAATTGCTCATACTAGCGGGATTAAAATAAATTGACTTTATTATACCCTATAATTTGGCGTTTTTATAAATATGGTGAATGAAAGAATGTATCAAAGGAGGAGAATGGGAAGTGGGCAGAAACAAGACTGCTCCACCTTCATATATTAATCTCGGGGGTATTCAACAATTTATATGTCCAGCGCTCATTTCTCCGGCGTAGAATGACTAATTGGAAAACGAAATGGGGACAGACAATTCAATTACGCCAATATTTCATCCAAATGAATCGTTTTTGGCTCTCGGTAGCCGGCATACTATGCGTGGCATACTAAGAGATTCCTGAATAGCAGCCGCTGTCCAATTCAACTCAAAAATGCCCTCCATCACATTCATGCGCTTATGGTGAATGGTGAATATTTTTGCGCAAACCTCCTTATAATTATTCCTACAATTTGATTCTCAGTCAGCTGAATAGATGCCAACATTCCCCTGAAGGATGTAAGTAGTTACAGCTTTATAATATTTTTTACAATCCTAAACTTTCAATTTGACTTTTTCATATTACACTTCGAAAGAGTTTTAGTCGATTCTTTAATAAAAGGTCCTATTTTTTATAAATAAAATTCATTTCGCATGTCGTTACCATAATTCTAATTTAATGAAACTTTTTTCGAAAAACTATTCCTGGGTTACGTGTTTGATAAACGATATAATAATTTGCTTTTTCATTAATGAATTTCCGCTCCAGTAAAGCTAATTTGCATTGACGTATTTTTGTGCATGTTCCTCTAGTGGTAAACGACGACATATTTTCCGTAATTAATTTTATAATTTGGATTTGTAAACATTAAAAAATTAACTGGTTAAAAATTTTTAACACCCATCATAGGTATGATTTCATAATACTAAAACTAGTATGATAAAATTTCATCAATAATATTAAAATTATTATCATTGTGTGCGAAGTATTTCATACATTTATTATCCTTAGGTTTGGAAATTAATCTCAATGCATTGATTTTTTATGTCAACCAATTCAAATCAATTAAACTCTCAATTTAAAAAAATTAAGAGTATAGTGGGTGTTTGTAAAATACCCTATGATATTCGTAAGGCTCGGATGAGGTCTTTGATAAACCCACTGTGCAATGGCAATAGTCATCTTATATAAAATTGTTTTCTCCTTAAATCCCATTGCATTTAATTCCTTGCAAAGTGATATTATTCCACTGTCACTTGTAGTTTCTATCTTCAAATAAATGCAAAAAAAGGAAAGTAGGGAGACCGCTGTAGGTACTCATCGATGGCTACTTTGTAAGTTGCCAACGTTGCAGACGGCAATATCCCCCGGCCAAAATAACGACAGAATCCATGGGATTATTACATCGAAAAACGATACGGTTAGCAATGAACTTGGTTTTCTTCGGGAGCAAAAAATTGAGCTTTTAAAAATCCGCCCGGGAACGGAGTCATTATCTCTCAGCTATGGAAATAGTCAGCCATTTGGCCACTTACGATCTCGATAAACCCCACCAATGGAAATATTTTTTCTCTTGGATGGAAACGGGTAATTACTTTGTTCTGGGCATCGATAAATTAAGTAGAAAAGAGTATAAATTGGCGGAGACCACGTGGAAAACCCTTGCAGATTGTTAGATTTTACTTCAATTCAGTCTCAGTGAATAAAAGAATAAGGCATTGTTTCAAGTTTCTGGAAGATAAGATGGAAGAAAGAGTTGAGGAGATGGGTAGACAACAATAGGACTCGGTCAGGAATGGGATATTGGGAAGGGTGGGGGAATAAACGGATGAGATATGGGAGAGGGGGTGTAAGGAGAATGTAGCCCATTGGAGAAAAAGTAGGAATTCAGTGGATGGGAGGATTTAGCATCGGTTTGTAGTGAGAGAGAGAGAGATAATGGTCGTGAAGGAGATGCGATTGTTTGGCGAGTCTGTTGAACGGCATTATTAACAGAAAAGCATGATGGGAGTCCGACGGGGGAGTAAAATGGGGCTGGAGGATAATAAAAGCAAGGAGAGTAATGAGAAAAGCCGATGAATGGCGTTCGCATGATTCTTGAGGACCACAGAGACTACTAATTCGTGTAGCAACTGGGAATACGTATTTGTGGAAGCAGTGGCTCTTGCTGAATCTATCTCTCATCTGTGTGATGGTAATACGTTTTCGTGGCGGAAGAATCCACTGGGATGTCGAAGTTGAGATATTGAATTAATGATAAAATGCATAAGAAGTACTTATTTTCCATCCTCATCGTAACAATTATAGAGCTGAGTGATTTAACGTTTTCCACCGGAGGATAATGGAGCATATATGATAGCTATGTTACAATAATAAAGTTATCATAGTTTTTTGAAATTTTTCATACATTTATGACATAATTAGTTCATTATAATACTTAAAGTACTATTCTGATGATTGATATCCTGGTAAAGGAAATAATCATTATTTTTAAACGCTTTTTTCGATTAGCTTTGACTGTGTGGTTAATATTGGGGGTGTGTACTGTGTATAGTAATATTTAGCTTGAGTGTTTAACGTAACTATGGTTTCGTGGCTGCCTTTAATAAAATTGTACTAAATCTAAAGTGGTTACAAGAAATTCACTCAAAACAACGATATGTTTAATACTAAGATTAATTTAAATTAACATCTACTTTAAATTTCTTTTACGTAGATTAATGGCATGTAGATTTAGCATGCATAAGGAAAAACATCAATTTCAGAGACGCCAAATTGTTTTGAGTCGAGCGTGATATACCTACTGATCAGTAGTTGAAAAAGTAATGAAAAAAACCTGCATAAAAAAAGGAATCCCTGGGTATAACAGATTTTTTAGTCCGTTTATCCTGGTAAATATGCGATTATAAATTTTTTATAGTAACCATAAGGATAAATGTTACTTTCTCAGAATCCACAGTTTTCATATAGTTAAAAATTATTTCAATTTAAACCAATAAAATTTAGGGCCTCACTTAAAGAATCTTTTTCGGGGTAATATTTTGCAGATAAAAATATGGGTCCAACTTATCAAAAAAATCTAAATAATACACACTGATTCATTTATCTCTGTGGTATGGCTGTTTCGTTCTCACGATGAGCAGATGCTCTATCTTGCTACATGACTGTTGCCTTTCTATTAGGGTGTCTCGTTAAGTACGCATTGACACAGCCGGAGACTGGTGCAAATCCTCATCTCTCTATTCTATCGAGTACGCGCGGCGCTTCTGAAGGACGATACGGAATTAAAGAGATTTCTGGTGCTATGAATAGCTATGAGACAGCATGAGGATCGCCGCGAAAGAGCAGTTAATTCGAGTCCTCACGGCTTCGTCCTTTTGAAGCGGGCGAGAGCTTAAGTGATCAAGGATTCACGTCGTCCATGGGAAGCGGGAAGCAGGTCTATCGGTCTCCTCCGTGAGACGGATTAATTGCTCCCTTCCTGCCTTCTTACTCCTCGTATAAGCTAATGGCATCAAGGATCCTGGGGATCAGTCAGGATGGTCGCGCGTGAGAATATAACGAGAAAAGTTCCTCACCAATCCTTTCCTTATGCAAGAGCACGGCTCCAATGTCTATTCTAAATTGATTTGAATTTTATCTAGGAATTAGATGAAACATTGATTACACAGCACGGCATGTCAACGCAGCTCCCATTAAGTCCCATCAAAATATCAGAATATGCTTCCGCTCTTTTTTAACAATTAATAATTCCATGGCAGATTACTTAGGATTTTATCTATCTGATATTCGACAAGATTTAACATTTAAGCAGTATAGATAACCTGAAATATTTAACGCAATTCCATTCACTCCATGGCTACCATTAGAAATGGGTAGTTACATGAAATCATCTCTAGATTAAAATAAAAAGTTCATCAAAAGAATACTGGACAAATCTTTTGATTGGGAAAAATAATACCCATTATTCAGAGGAGCAATAAATCTTGCCTTAAATTAAGTAATGGATTTTTCAAATTCCATTATCAATCCGCCTGATTTGCATAGATGCTCTTATTTCCTTATTTTTTCTGTTTCAGCAGCTCTTATTTAAGGATTACTGGAAAATTTCATTCTACAAATTACTTAAAGACACATAATGTTGAACTTTTGGTGAACCTACCTGCCTCCAAGCGTGAAAATCCAGTCTTTCCTATGTAGGATAAGTTAGCTAAATCTTCTGATTTTTGTGTACACTTTCTAAAAAATTTCTTCGATCTGATCAAAGTTGTCTGCGTATTTTGATAACAGAAGAATTCACTGACATATACCGCGGGTAGTTCTATTTTCAACTACCCATAGATTTATGTACTAATGACTAGTCAATGCAATCAATTTATATATGATATAATTACAATAAATTTAACGACACAAAAAGTTCATATATTTTTGTGATTATAGGATAAATAAATTGATTGCATTGACTATTCATAAGTAAATCAACCCACTTAGTTGGCTGAAAAAGCTTAACACAATACTACATATCTTTATTAATGGTAAAGTATTAATAATAATAACTGGTAACATAATGGTCATATTAAAGCAGAACTAGGCCATGAGAGCGAGTTACTGATAATAAAATATATAAAACCAAAACTTAAATGAAGTTTACATTTTAGTATTTTAAGTTCTAATCCAAGCCGCTAAAAGGTCGTTTCGAAAGGTGACGGGCGTGACTCAGACCTCGTATTTCACCACTCGCGCGTGCCCGTAACTACACTCTGCGCTACTCATCTTGACATTCGCCCTGCAATTGATTCTTAAGACTTGAAGGGTGGCTTACAGTTGCCTCCGCATTTTGTTTAAGAGTACCAACCTCACATGTTAGCCTCAATCTCTGGCGCCTATTTTTGTCCGCTGTAACGGAGCAAAGGAGCCGCAGTCGTAGATCCCAAGGGAAAGGGGAGAGCGTGGTGTTTCTTCTCGTCCCTCGCAGATGCTCCCATCCATTTCGCGGATTTCCGAAAAGACATGCGGAGCACGTGGTGGTGAGATGAGGTCATGTAATTGAGGATCGGGTAATGTAAACACAAGTCAGCTGTAACATCCGTGATCAAAGGCAAAAGTTAGTTTCCATATAAAATGATATCGTTCAAGTATGCACTACAAATTAGACACGCAAAAGATGTGATTGAAAATATCATTTGACTGAGCCTCATGATGCGATCCCGGGTCCTTCGATAGTCGGTCAGGTACGATTTACCGATCAAGATGTTGACATCACAAGACCACACTTTCGCACAGATGACGAGTTTGGACAGAGTATATTGATTACACTTGGTAGGATATTGCTTTGTGGTATAACTAGTAGCATACTTGACCGGCAATCAAGAGATCCGGGTTCAAATCCTAGCTAAGCAAAACGATTGTTTCATGGATGTTTCATTCTTCGCGTATGTAGCATTGCACTCCTGCGTGTGACTGAGCACAAAGTTACTTGTTGCAAATACGTAGTAAAAAAATCCCGATGAAGCGAGTCGAAATTTTCATTGTATTTATTTATTGAGGTGGGATAATGGATCAGGTAAAATACGTGAGTTCCAAGATGAGCTCGTTTCGCAGATAACTCTAACACCGTAGGTACCTTTATAAGTACAAGAAAAAATATATCCTCTTGTATAACTTGACATGTCAATAAACGTTCAGTCGAATTTTTATCGCCTTTTATTTAAGTGTTTAAAACGCAGAGCAGTATTTTTACATTGTAAATACATTGATGTACAGATGATTCACTACCCTGAAATGTCTTAGGAAAAAACCAAATTATTATCACCCGTATAAAATTACAAATTACCTTTGTATGCTAATAAAAATGAAGCTAAAATTATTACTTTACTTTTTGCACTGGATTGACAACTTTTCCAGGTATTTCGAGATTATGTACTTTAATTTTAAGAAAAAAAAACTTGCGACGCACGGAAAGATGTGCTGATATTTTCTGCAATGCAACAACTATCGGGGTTTTTAAGTGAATTAACCGCCTTTTTCAAACCCAAAAGATTTCTATTAAACTATCTTGCATATTTCTGAGAGGTAAAAATAGCGTATAATAATTTTTCCCGCTGAAATTTATTCTTATTTACTCAATCGCAATACATTCGGTCTGTATTACAAAGAGGACTATTTTCATTGAAACGATTAAGTTTTTTTAGTAGCTTTTCCTGGAGGTGTTTCATAAGGTAATTATCATGTGGAGTTGATTTTGACCGCTGTTTTTAAAATTTGGAAATGTATTTCGAAAGGTTGGTTGAATAAAAATTTTCATCTCTCATTAAAGAGTGAAACATTTCTTGAAAATTTATAAGAACATCTTTTAAATTTAAACAACTTCCAATAATAATAATAATTCCGAAGTGCATAAACTAACGTTGTCTGAGATTTCCCTCTGTTGCGCAGCCAGCCTAATTACTCAACGAAATCTAACCCCATGGATGTGACACCCACAGCCGAGGAAACTGGAAAAAAATAGAGCTTAGATATTTATGAAAAAATGTTTCATTCTTAAGGAATGCTAATTTTAGATATTGAATATGCATGAAGCGAATTCGGTTACACACACAATGTAAATATTCAAGTGTACCGAGTCAACATTCCCGCTGTGTGCATAGGACGACGCGAGAGAGGGTTGATGGCTAATTACGTTTGAAAATTTCACCAGAGAGAGTAGGCTTGGTATTTAGTAGTGAAAGAAACCAACGTTTGGGCTCCAACGGTGCCCCTGGATTTCACGACCACCACATCTCATCTCCATTGCTATTCCCTCTTTCGAAGCTTTATTTACAATACAATCTTCTCTCACTAACCCGTCGTGGACCTACTTACATGAAAATTTGCCAGTTTTGAATTAGGTGCGAATTCACACAGGTCAAGAAAATAGATCAGAATGAAATGAAAAATATTGAAATAACCCTTAAACAAGCATTAGCTGTGACTTGTGGTGTTCCTACATAATGGGGAATGGTAGCTAAATACTCAAAATCTGAACTTATGATTTCAAAATATTTTTCAAGCCTTCAATGTTTACATGCAGACTTGAGATTCGGCTGAATATATTAGTGAAGCATTCAGAAAGTATGTGAATGTACCTAGATTTTGATGAGCAGGATATTTATTCTGAAGAAATGTAACGGAATTTTGTTGCTTTTTATTTTTTCATATGTGTAGCTCTTTCTAGTAACAAGCTCTCCTTGATAAGGAAAACCCCTGCTCATGTCAAAGATGCTGTTGCACTAATGGGACGCGAAACTTTTATTCTTTCTTGTCAATATGTAGATATAACATAACTGTACAACGAATAACATATAATATATAACATTTATAAAACGAATACTATAATTATTGTAAAATACAAGTGGCATTTTGCGGAGCCACGCGCACAAGGGCAAAGATATAAGCACCAAAAGAAGAGAATAGCTAAAAAGAATATTCGTTTGACTTCATCGCATGATAAACCGAATACTGTATCATTAGCGGCATTATAAAAAATAATCGCAAGTAATTCACTATTTCGATAATTTTTATTCTAGTATATTGTGAGAAAAATTCACAGAGAAAATATCATTCGCCTTGACCGGGATTCGGAACCGGATCCCACAATTTCGAGTACTTTAGCCAGTTAAGCTACCAAGGCATCACTAACCCTTTTGGAAATTTGAGAACTACACCGGACAATGTGGTATGGACTGCTGACAATGAGCAAATGATGCCACAAGCAGTCCAAATCGTGCGCACAGCGCCACAGCCAGAGAGCGAAGTCTGAACTTCGACCGCATAGAGGCGGTCGCTCTTGGCTAATTTAAGTATACCGGGACTGTCCACGGTGATAATTTTCCGGAGTAACTGGCAAGGCACAAATATTGCAAATGTCCAATGTTATCGTTACCGTAAAGTTATCACCGTGGCTAGTTCTGTTGAACTTAAACTCTTATTTATGTTATTCAATTATCGAATGATGGAAGTGAGTCAGCAGAACCGGTAAAATCTGCAGTGCACGCAATATCCCATGAATCGTATTAAAAACTAAAAAAATATTTTACGCGTATTTTACCTTACTAATTCTTCAGTCAAACCTCGCCCACACAGACGAACATGGCCAGTATCGATTGAATTAATCTACACTTAAAGAAGGTTTAGTAAGCTGAAAAATGCGTTGCGTACCTAGTTTTTATTTTAAAATATTATCTTTGTAAAGTAGCCTAGGTTTCCACTCGCGCAGTATGAACTAAAAGTTTATTACTTGCTTCATTGCTACGAATATGTTATTAAATATTGCATTCTTATACTTTATATTACAATTTCCAGTTCTTACGACGACGGATGCTCGAAGTCATGTGAGTTAAGCGAAGGACGATTTTCAATCACAATAATTTGGATCGCTGAGTCTTTACTTCCTTTCCAAAGTATTGCATGAAACAAAATAACTTAATAAACGTTACGCATTTCACTCGTTAAGTTCGGGTGAAAAGTATATACAACAGGGATGAAATTCACCATTTAAAAAAATCATTTAAATAACAGCCAAATTATTTTTTCTTGGTGAAATCCATCCTTGGCACATTCGCTTCCTCTCCTTCTCCCGTTGGCTTCCTCTATTTCTTTCCTTCTGTCCACACGATTCCCTGTCACACCGTGGAAGGCATCCAGCCCTCGGCGATCCTGAAGAGATGAAAGCGCTCTCCCGTCATATCTCTGACGGCTGCCGCGTCATCCTCTCCTTTCAGTCAAGGCCGACTTCGAGATGAATTTCCTCAAAATCTCGTTTTTCCTTGTTAAACCCTGCTCCAGAAATGTTGAGCGTTTTTTTTTTCACTTTTGTTCTATTTTGAACATAATTCAGGACTTGTTTTTGTGAGTTCATTTTTAATTGATATAAAAAATTTCGTATAAAAACATTTTTAAATATTCGCATATATTAGTGTTTTGCTGGAGAATTTGGATATATATTTCATTCTATTGCTCAAAGAAAAGAAGAAGGAAAGGAATTGGAAATTTTCGAACAAGCACAATTAGTACTTTTTATTATTTAGCACTAGGAGATTGGCTTATTTACTGCAAGCGAAAAACGATGTGTTGTGTCTGGCAGCTTGTGATAACTGAATATAAAATTAGAAAGAATGATATAAGAGTATTACGAAGGCCTGTAGAAATAGGACTGGGGAAAATAAGCGCTTTTTTCAGAGGGAAAAAATTATCAGAAACCTTTAGGAAAGAAGCGATAAAAAAACTTGCTGATTTAAAACCGGTTAAAAATTCTTGTCTAAGAACCAAGATAAGAGATCAGATCGTTAATTTTGATATAATAGGGAAATTTAATTAAGAAAAACGGTATATACGCGGGGTTTTCAACCACTTGAGTTAATTTTAGCTAAAAACAGCCTCTCTAGTGTATCAGAATGAAACTGTAAACGACACCCTTCCCCAAAGACCACCAGCCAGCCCCTTTATCGGTTCCTCCTCGTCAAATCCATCCCGAGTACATCTTCTGGCTTGTCTTATCCTTTTACGTCGTCGTACTTGGTCCCATAAACCCCTTTTCTAACAGATTCAACGGCGTCAGACGAGAGATCGTGGCACATGTAACGAGGATAGATGAATAAAGTATTTCTCAATGTCCAATTAGACTTTTTATTGAGTATAACGCATTTCAACGCTACTGCGGCATCAAATTGTATACTGGTTTTTAAAATATAGATTTTTTCTTTATATAGTTTGCAAATTTGGGTGTGAGGCGAGGTGGAGGAAGTGGAAGAGAAGAAAAGAAGGGTTGTGGGGAATGGCGGGGGTGAGGGGTTGTATTGTCCAGAGTTTTAAGAGCGGGAAGGAGAGAACGGGGGAGTGACTGAAATATTCAATGACGTTTGCTATTTTAACTCTACGTTTTCTTCTTATGAGGTGCTTGGCAATTAGTGATACAGTGTCATTTTTTAAGTAACACCTCTCATGATCCTCCACTCGTGTCCTGAAGTCACTTCCCGTCTACCCCACATACAGAGCATTACAACAGTAACAGGTAATTTCGTATAATCCTAACAGTGGAAGAGGGTCAAATTTTTCCAATCTTTAGGTAATATACGATATCAAAGTGATTGGAACGTAAAAACCGATTCTATATTGGACATTTGCGAAACACTTTGCTGTTTCGGATCTTTTCATTATTTATCCTTCCGCTCTCTCCAGTCCATTTTCTAAAGCTCCGCATTCTCTTCAACTTCCTTCCTTGTTCTTCTCTTCATACCGTCTCAATTCCACCTTATTGCACCACCCCAGCTTCTTATTTTCTTATCCAATTCCGCTCTTTTAGATTAAGGAACAGATTTTTCACGGTCACTTAACGCAATTTAAGGAGGGTGGATAAAGAAAATGTGAGAAGAGAGAGAGAAAAAGAAGGAGGAAGATGTTACTTGCGTATTATTCTTTCCTTTATCTCCCAAGAAATCTAAAGGGAAGAATCCAGTCTCCTCCCATCTTCCTCGCTTAACCCGTACGAGGGTAAAAAAATTACGTTTTTTAAAGGCATCTTAAAAAGGGGAAATCTAGAGCCAAGACGCCAAGGCAAGCATGAAACGACAGCTCTTTTTGAAACTTGTTTAATGCCCACGGCAAAATCACTGGTTTACGTCCCTTTCCAAGAGAGAGCTGGAACCAAGACTGAGATTCGTCTTAATTGACATAGTCTTGAGGTCGATTCCACTATAACGAGGAATGAGCTAATTATAAGGCAATTGCTAGTTATAATGAATTCAATTTCTCTTCATGTTGGGAAGATTCATATTATCACAGAAAATAAGCATTTTAATGAGTTAATGCAATGAGTGAAGTGGTCTCATGCAGACAAAATAACCCTCGTAGAGGAGAAATTAAGTTGATAGCAGATTTGCTGATTTTATTTTACATTTTGGTGATGAGAAAATGACGAACTTTCCACGACGCCGGTTTTGAAAAGTTTCAGTGAGTGAAATATTTAAAAGCCTATATTGTGTCATTTTAACACCAGTATAGATCAAATAAAATCAGCATTTTTTTAAATTAAGCAGCCTTCAAAATAAATCACTGGACGTTATTGAGGTCCGAAGCGCACTCATACATTATCCATTCAGTTTCAAACAATCAATGATTATAAAGTAGTTGATCGGATCAAATTAAGTTTCTTGGTAGAGAAATAACACGATGGTGAATATTTATCTTACAAAAATAGCGATATTAGGTAATGTAAACGGGATCTCGACGAGCATCAAATTGCGAGGGAGGCAATGTAAATATTTGAGGAATGATGAACAGTCAAAGCACCCGCGAGACGTCAGTCTCTCTGAGGCTTGAGTCAAATATAATGTCAATGCGTCGTCATTCTAAGCCAATACCTCGGGGCCACCCAAATGTTTCACCGCTTCTATTGGCCATCATCGAATACCTACCGAGACGAGGCTTCCCTCGGGAATGCAACCTCCGCGTCCACACTCTATTCATTCCCCTCATCTCTATGATTTCCCCAAATGGAGATGGTTGTGGGATGGGTGTATGACAATGATGCTTACGAATGTGGACACAATTTTTCAGATATTTCTTACCCGACGACTTCGTTTCCACCATATGTTTTAGTTAAGGTGATGATGCTTTTTTGTAGTATAAACCCCTTTTAAAAGCTATTAGTATCAAATTTAATGCATTCAGTTTTTTTAATATGAAACTTCAACTGTTCTATCGCAAATGAAATCTAAAATTTCTTCGTGAAAATTATGCTTACAAAGCTTCATTTCACCTCCCATTTCCTTTGACGTATTGACATTGATTTAAATCAATGGTGTGATTCAAATTCAAATCGTGGTACGATGAAGTACGCTGTCTTTTAAATATCGGTACATTGTGTAACTTTCCAAATTTGCAAACAGATTTCCTTAAAGCTCTTGAAATGATTTAATGACGTGGAAAAGAATTTTAGGGCACCATATTTTCAAAGCAGAATTAGCGAAGCGTCTTCCATCTAAGAAACTCAGCATATTTAACTATACATTTTCCATGATTTAAAGTAACTTGCAGAAAAATTGAATTAATAGAAATAACTTATAATTCTCAGCTTATTGGATTGCTTAGAACTTCAATAGCTACATTCCTGAAACTGCGAATAAAATAAAAATATTTTCGAGTAAATTGAAAGCCATCAATACGTATGATAACTAACTTAAGTGTCTGAAAAGATCTCACTTGGTGTAGTTACTCTGGATGCATGGTTATATCAGACGTCAATAAAAATACATTCATTACCTAACCAAGAGAAAACATATTGGCTAGAAACCTCAAAGGCAATGAAAAAAATTAATTTCACAATGAACATGAATTATTGAAACCAGTTTCTTTGCGATAAAAAGGGGACAGAAAAACGCTTAAATAACTTTGAATAAAGAAATAGCGAGAGTATGGTGGTTTCCTTTCCATTTACCACGAACATGTTATATAGTGTATCGTTCCAGAATAAAAACCAGCATCAACGTCCCACCAAATGAAAGCATGAAAAGTATTCCTTCAATTGTATTAGGCTGAACTACGTGGAAGTTAACACTCCAAAGTGAAAAGGAGACTTGGTTGATTTCCACTGATTTATTTCGTCCGGACGACATGTTTCGAGCCATAGAGGTCATTATCAAGTACCCTACTAGTACTTGAAAATGACCTCTATGGCTCGAAACATGTCGTACGGACGAAATAAATCAGTGGAAATCAACCAAGTCTCCTTTTCATTTTCGATTAAAAGAATTCGTTGGCTCCACCTGCGAGGGATCCGATGCGGAAATTAATGCGATTCATACAAATTCCCTACCGTATGATAAATCGGTATATCTCTTTACTTAAGTGTTCAGTCCGCTCCTTTCGCTCTACATGTGAACGCAATTGAAGATTTAAATGCTCTCGTAGGATTGAGGGGGGAAGGATGACAATCGGGCGGGGAAGTCGATGAAGCTCGATTAGGAAATGTGACATTCACTCGTGATTCCGATTTGGAAACAACCTCCGCGCTGAAAGGAGATTTATTCACTCAGAGCCCCGCCGCCAGCAATCAACCTCCAGATAAGTCCCTTCCCGCAATCATTTCCATGACTCACTTCCAACCATTCATATCACTTCTAAGCGCAAATGTTGTATTACTTATTAATTTTCAATTATTAATTGCAAATAGGCCAATGGCCAGGTGGCAATTAATGGGCAGCTATAATGTAAAGTCTGTTCTACTATTACATTACCTGTCAAACAAAATGAAACAATGTAAAAAAAGCCAGCGAGAAGCACAAATCCCAAAAAGTAGAAAATCAATATAGAACTTTAAAAGAAAAACCGTAGTCTCACAACAAAAGACGTCAATCACTGTAGCGAAAGGCTATCCTTAGTTTCAATTTGCGACAAGTCTGTGTAGGAGGTCTAATAATTTCGAACTATGAAATGAACTATTGCCAAAAATGGAATGAGCCACAACACAAAGTTGAGTCTGGAGGGCGTATGTCACACTCAAAACGTAGAGGGCCTATGCCGCAGGCAGCCTTCGTTAACTCCATTTTAACTCTGGCGTTTCATATATTCTGGACAACGTCATAGGAAGAGTCAGGAAGACACAAATTCACACCTGTCCACGGAATAAAAATAAACGGAAGACTAAATCTGAAAGTTTTATGAGACCGACAAGAGATGGTGAGGCTCAACTTGGACAATTAAAAAAAAAACACAAACGAACACTTCCACAATCCCCAACACATCAATCCGACTTCCTCTCTCTCTCTCTCTCTCTCTCTCTCTTTCCCTCTCTCTCTCTCTCTCCCTCTCTCTCTCTTGCATACACCAATACTACTTTTACGGCCACACACGAGGCAAGTCATCCCTTCGGGGGTTCGTCTCCCCCTCCCGCTCGAGGATTTGAAACAGACACTCTGTTGGTGGCATGCCAAAGTAATGCAACGGAACAATCAGGGATTTCGGGGCGGACGGGATACCATGCGTACGTGTGTGAAGTAGGGGCAGATATCGGGGTGGCAGGGGGTTAAAAGGACATACACAGAAGAAGGAGTGTAGCGAGCGAAAGAGAGGACAATGCAAGAAGTGTTGGGGAGAATGGGCAGAGGGTGAATTGCGATGGAAGAGCGGATGGGTTGAAGAGGAAACCGGAGAGGGTGTGGAGGGACAAAGGCAGAAGGCTAGATGCATTAAGAGTTCGGAGATGGGGGTTTGAGGGAGGTCGATGTGGGAACGGGGAAGGAGACGACTTTTCCATCACTTCGCAAGCGAGGGGGTTCCGATGGCGTTGGTGGATGTGCGCGGAGGGTCGGTATTGTTGAATATCCGGGACGATTCGCCGCCCGCCGAAGATTGATGTATTTTAAAGGCTCTGCTCCCCTCCTCCCCCTCCATCTACTCCATTCTGTTACACACGATTACGAACCCTGGGAGCGAGAAATAATATCCCTCGTATCTTTTCCGAATGGTTTGGAGTTTTGAATCCGGACTATACCTGGCGGCAAAGTAATCTCTTGCTGTCGCAGAGGTAGAATGGACGGATGCAAGAGTGTTTTGACGCCTCCATGAAAGAGGTAACAATGTCTTACGGGAAGATATCGACGTCTACCATGGATTTCGAGGAAAACCTATATGTTCTGCTAATTTTCCAATGAATACGTTTTAGCGACTAGATTGAATCGGCGCTGCGCTCCAATGTGCACTGCGGAGAGTGAGCTTAGCGCGATTAATCGGACGATATGCATAACTTAACCCTTTTAATGGGTATTGCTGAAAAAATAATCTATAAGTCCTCGATATTCGTACCGAAATGTGTTCCAGTACCGTTACCGCGGATTCCTAGGGATTCCCTAATGCAATACCCTGTATAATAATCCATCGAAAATTTTATAATAAATGTTTGACGCTTTTGCTAAAGACTTTCGATTTCTATAATCATAATTTTTTGAAGTTAAAGTTGCATTTTTCCTTTAAAATACTGAATTTCTTCAAATGAATGGGTTTATTTTTTCATTCACTGCTTCATTTTTAATTTTATCCCGTACTGTATCCTATCCGATCTTTGTCCTATCCTTATCCTGGAGTGCCGGTAACATTGCATTTATATTTTTATTTATAAAATTCTTTAAAATAGCTTTTACACGTTTAGATGGAAAAACAATCCAAGGGAGAGATGTCGTATAACTCTGAAGAACAGTAGTCTTTTTCATGTCCATAATTGCCAATTTATACTGGCACCTACGGTAACAACCTAAATTAAAATGGAACAATTTCCATGGAGCTCATCTAAATTTTAGTGTTTTTTGGATGTAATACCCCTTGAAGATTAACCTCCGATGATAAAATACGCGGGTGGGAAAAATATAACCTAATATTTATAAATATTATTCCGAAAAAACATTAATAAGGATGTGTGGTTCAACATAACTTAATATTTTGAAACGTTCCCCTTATATATGAGAAGCTTTGTATCCGTTTGAGAGAATTTAATTGCCAGATTCCTTGTTTTCTTTCCATTCGAGCACGAGCGGTAAAAGCCAGGCAGGACTTGTGCGTAACCACAAGTGGTGAAGGGGCCACCTGCGTAATTGTCCATTTCTCAATCAATTGTATCCCTTTCGACCGCAAATATCGTGGGAACTGCGCGACAACTCTTGCTTCCTCCTCTCGACGGGTCTTCGACCGGACTGGAACGGAAGAGAAACAAACAGAGCCCAGGAATTAACTGACACAAATACTCAAATTCCATCCCTCCTCAGACTCCGTCTCTCCCTCGTTATTCAACGCCCATGTCTACCGCTACTGTTGTTTCACTCCGTGTAGAGATTGCTGGCTCCTCTCTATCTCCTTGGTGATTGGCTGCCTCGCTTGGTTTAGTAGGGAGGAAAGGGGAAACAGGATAATTTCACGGCCACGAGGAAGCGCAGAACCATGGAGCGGGCCCGAATTGCGGTAGGCCGTCTCCAACTTAACTACCCTATCCCTTTCGGATGATTCCTCGAGGGTATTCGGAGGAAGCGGGCGAGACGTCGTAAATGAGTGGGCGGAGTGTGAAGAGGACACCAGAGGAGGAGACGGCACAGAGGATATAGGAACGAAAGTTAGGAACGGAGGGGGACAATATTGGTTGATGGACTCAGAGCCCCCGTAAGGGGCGACGGCACGGCACAGTCGACATTTTCCGTTTATTCATAAATATATAATCACATATACATATTCAATAAATATCTTCTATTTACTCATTTTCATAAATTAATTTCACAATGGAAGATTACAACGATAAATGAGCGTCAAGCGTTAAGCATTGTTAAGACGTAATGCAAAACATTAGTCCTAAATCAGTAGTAAGTATCTGTTTGCACTGCTGATTCCTTGGTGGCCAGTCCCGATACGGTATGAAAATAAACGCATCATTTTGACCTTCTCTCAAAACGGGAAAAACCCTCCTCAGTGGTGTGCCAGACAGTTGGCTGGTTTTTCGGGATTTCATAGAAAAATCAGTCACATGAGCGCTTCTATTTTTCAGGCGCTAAGTGCTAAAGTACAGTTTTCGTGCATATAACATAGGACTTGACTTTATTAATATTTTTAGTATTTATTGGTATTTTTGTATGAGTCATTAGCAAATGCTTGGGACAAAGTGACTGTGCATTCTCTCAAACATCTTGAAAGGACTGAAAAAGGCACCGAATGAGACACATGCAGCAATTAGTCAGACCTATGCAAGACGGACGGTGAACTTGCACCAGTACTAAGCAACTGAAAATATGTGGAGGATATATCATGGTGAAGGACATAAAAAACGAGCTTTCTTTCTGGACATACATATTTTGTACTCGAAATCATAAACTCAATACACGATAGGAGAGTGTAGGAGTGAAAACATCGAAAAATTCCCAAGATTGGCAACTAGAAACTCAACAAAAAATTATTAATTCCTCAAGTTTTATCAAATCATGTAAATTATTTTTCATATTTAAATATTCAACGGACTTGTGAGTAGAACTTGGCGTTGTTTTTTAAGAGATTTTACTCTCACCTGAGGATAACCTTAGGTTTCAATTCAGCACAAAGACGGATAAGATCGCAAAAGGATAAGAAATGGACATTAGAAAATGAGCTAGCGGGAGAGAGAGCATGGGCGTATCCAGCGAGGGTCAGGGGGGCAGCTGCCCACCCCCCCCCCACCCCCTTAAAGCAAAAATCGCAAAAGTCTTTAAGCAAAATCAGTACTGAATCGAAATGAAAGTATTCAACAAATGTTCTTTAAACCCACGAAAAATGATATGTATTAGTGTAAGATATGTAACTAAAATAAAACTATTTTTTCAAATGTCACAACTTGGCTTGCCCCCCGCCCCCTAGACAATGGCTTGCCGCCCCCTAGTTATGATCCTGGTTATGCCCTTGAGAGAGAGGAAGAGAATATTGAGTGATACGATGAGAGATGTGGAATGAGACGCATGGAAGGGAAAGGTACGGGAAGGGGTCAAAGTTGAAGTGAGTGAGGGTTGATGGGTCGGAGGAAACAGGGTTGTTGCTCTGTGCCGCGTGGAGGGGGAGGAAGTTTGGTTACGCGGGGGACTTAGAGGAAATAAGGGGTGTGCGGACGCCAGGGGGAGGGCTGTGAGGCAAAGGTGCGGTAAAGAGGGACAGAGAGGGCTTAGGCAGAATGATATGAAGAAATGCTATTTCGGCAGAAAGAGTCTTGTGAAGCATCCACTAGAATGCGATAATGTAAATTCGAGACATGCGCTGTTTCCTAAGGATCACCCATATTGTAATCATCAGGATTCTAAAACTATTCTAAGCGCGTACAAAGGCTGGAAGTTTGCATTCGGTAAAAAAACTAAAACCAAGAAAATGTTTGGGGATAAATCCTAATCAGTAAAAATTACAACTTTCAAATCATTCAATTTTCATTGGAACTAATGGAGTCAGTTAAATTCGGTGTCCCTTCATATGGAGTTTTTTATAGAAAAAAAGTTTTCTACCGGCACCGAAATCTTACGTTAAAGTAATACGTACATAATAATTTACTACTGTTTATTGTCCAGCACAATTTTAAATGCGCTACATACATTAATACATCAGAAGTGAGTACATTGGCAGTTGAAACTTGATAAATATATTTCAATAAAATCAAATGATGTTTAAAGTAGATTATTCTCTGCTCCTTTCGGAGCCCAGGACAACAAAACTTACGTTTTTTCGTGAAAATATCGTGTACTCTTGCGGCGGGCAAAGGAAGCTTTCCATTATTTACGAAAAGTAGCTAACGATGGCCTGAAATTTTATGATATATCGTATCGCGTATGTCAGCGTAGAAGTACCAGAAACTGGCGCATAATCGTAGAGAATATTCACCTAGATTATTGATTCAGTAAACTCAGGAGGTTATCTATCAGCAGTAAAGGAATGCTTCTGAATTATTCAGTACTGGATTTGGCATTGACGGATAGGCATAGATTTTCTCGTGGAGCGACCTGAGTGACGCACGTACGAATGTGCAAGGGCGAATGCTCAGGAAGGCAGGGAGACAGAGCGCAGTTGGGGAGAAGGCGTAATGCCTTCTGTGTGTGACCACATGGGGAGATTTCAGGCAGGAATTGCGGCAAAGAAAGGAGCATCGCGAGGCGCAAGAAGTGTGGACGATGGAAGGGGGAATGTGAGCGGATCCCCAAGCAGGTCAGAGGGGGGGAGAGAAGCTCGTGTAAGGCCGAGGAATTGTGGACGCGAAAGAGATGCATCAGTTATGGTACACCCAATTTCCAAGCGAATGCTATTCGATATAGAATCTGAGTTGCCATGGCAGTTTCTTGGTGCCTGGTTCTTAACGCAAAAACTGGATTAATTGCAATGCAACCTTCTCTCCAATATTGTCCTCAACGTTTTCTTACTAAATATTAATATAGTTCAAATCAATGAGATTCATATCTTTCTCATTTTTTCCAATATACATTTTTGGGAGTCTCAACTTTTACCAGCTAACAAGGGTATAAAAAAATCTCTCCTCTGAGTCTGCTACCAATTTCTAGCCCTATATTTTTATTTCAAGAGAAAATCGCAATACAATATTGTGTACTTTTTTTGGATGACTTTGACTTATCTTTCCCTCCATATTCAAAAACCGTTTCCGACTCACAAAACCATCCTATCAAAACTCCGGAATAAGAATAAGTCCGTCACGTCCTTCCACGTCCTTTTTCATTCCAAGACGAGTGCTTGTAGCCATGCGTCTTTCTAGCGAGTTAAACTATTCTGATATGTTTCTGGAGTTTTCTTTAGGCTCTTGCTCAAGGTTATCAGTTTCTCTTGTCGTGAGTTCGGGTGGTTTCACCACTATATTTCCCCATTATCGTGGGGAAGTGTAAAGACTCACTCGAATGTGCGATGGGACGCAAAATTGCGTCCTTACTTGGGGGCCAACCTGGAATGACTATTCCCTTCCACCACTCTCTCCTCCTCCCGCTGCGTATCTTGCGAGAAGGATCTGCTCAGAAGGGCAAGGACATGTGCGTGTGCAAGGGGAATATTGAAGTTGGCAGTTAAGTAAGAGTGGAGACTCGAGCTGCATTCGGAAAGGAGAGGAGGCGTATTACGAACTGAGGAGGGAACATATGGGAATATAGAGAGAAGAATGCACAAGTCTCCAGTATACTATAGGGGTGAAGTTGAATTCGAGGGAGAATGGCCAGAAGACGAAACAAGAGAAGAGAGAGCGAAAGCTGAGTGTGGAGGTCTTCGGACATACCGTTGGATGAGAAAAGTGTGACCGTAAGCGACACCTTCTTTGTGTCCACTCCTACGTCCACAGGTCTAACCATGAAGATGGCTATAATGGGATTTGGTGAAGGAGGGGTGGGGATAAGGAAGAGGGAAGGGGAGGGGTGGGATGACGGAGGGGAGTTTTGATATGGCGTGTGGCGGAGAGGGGAAGATCGGATGGATGTTGGGTGTGTTTGCGGAATAGCAATGCGAAAGGAGGGCATACGGAAAGGGAAACACTACGAAGATAGAATGGATGGGATAGACGAAAAGAGTAGAGAGGAGAATATGAATGTCGTACGAATAGAAAAGCGAATTAAACCGGTATTTCCATGATGAAAGAACACGGATGGTGATTTCCACACTTTTTAATTCCAAAACTCGACAACCGACCCAGGTTACAACAAATTGTGCCATTTTCAGGGAATGTCGTCCTTGAAAATTAAACAGTTTGATGAAACCTGGGTCGGTTGTTGAGTTTTGGAATTAAAAATGGTGGAAACCACCATTTGTATTATTTCATCTTGGATGTAACGAACTTCCATTATTCAAGCCTGAAACGATTTTATACGTTCATAAACCGGTGTCGTTGATATTTCTTTGGAATGCGACAATTTTTTTAACAAAAAATTAAAATGAGACTTCATCACTATATGTATGACAGATGACTGCGATTTTTATTTATTAAATCTTATATTTTAATTTTAATTTATTAAATCTTATCTCTTAATTTATTCAATATCTGTTAAAATAAAATGGTGTCTTATCGTACCGGTATTTATGAAGGTATTTACTATGATTATAGATCAAAGGATTATATGCCTATCGGTCCAAATGGAGAGAGGGAGTAGGGGGAACAGAAGGGGAGGAGAGAAGTTGCATTGACGAAGCTTCTAGGAAGGGTACAGGGAAGAGTAGAACACGTTCGAGAATTGTGGAAGAGGGGAGTGGAGGTGGAAGTGCAATGAAGACGGCTAGTATGGGATTAGATGGCACAGTACTGGGAGAGGAGGAGTTTGGATAAGGCGAGTGAATGCGGGGTAGGAGAAAGAGGACGGATATCGGATGGATGTTGGTGTGCTTGAGGAATACTAATGGGAGTGGAGGTGACAAGAAGAAGAGAAGAACACCGAGAAGATGGAGAGGATGGGACAGATGAGCGCAGCGGGAAGAAAAAAGAAGAAGAGACAGGTAAATTAATTATAACAATACCTATTATATAGAAAATGAAATAACGGACCAACCCGGTTTCACCCGAAATACATAAATTTTCCAAGGGTTTTTCTAAGTTTATGAACACGATATAGAAAGAAAAAAATCAACAAGATAGGTTTGCCTGATGACCAGGATTTTGTAATTATAATTTGATTGATAATTTCACCATATCACCGGGATTTAATGGTAGAATTTATCGGAATAGCGAATTGTAAGTTACAAATTTTTAGTTTAGTAAGAAGAAATATGACGTTATAAATGACCGGAAATACTTTAAACCTGTCAGTATGCGAAAAGTTTACCGCATTCATCATAATTATATTCGCCATTATATCTATTGTGCTTATTTAACTAAATAAAAGATATAGCACTTTTCCACAAAATTTTCATTGCGTACCACGTAGGTATCTTTCAATTTTTTATTTATTTGAATATGTCTAACTTCCACCAATTGAAGCCTGAATCTGTTGAATCTATTTTGCTTCCTTGTGTGAATATTATTCTGTCCTCTGAGCCTTGAAAACACGAAAAGAAATGGCATAAATTCATAAGGATAAACATTTTCTTCTTCAAGGTTGGCGTTTTCTCCATAACCTTCGGAGTAGGCACCAATCAAGAATTTCTTATTCACACGCATCTATTTTTATTCCGGATATCATGACTCTTTCATGGTCAGTCGCACCGATGAGTGAAAGAATTGCGAGAGATGTAGCGACGCGAGGGAGGTGAAGGTTCGAGATGTGCAAAAGTACGAGGATGACTCGATAAGTAACGGACAACATATATATTATGCCATGTTATTATGACTGGGGAGTTGAAATCGACTAGTGTCGACTCGCGGTAACTGTTTATAACTCTCCAATTCCTGCGCGTTATCGTTTGTTGACTTGTGTCACAGCAGTCGGCGACACACATGGAATGGAACACGAAAACCACAACGCAAGTCGACTTGTGTTGACGTGTGTCGATGAATGGAAAGCACCCAATAAGGTCTTCTAATAATCTTGCGGCAGGAGCGTGAACTACTGAGCTAAGGTGGCGCGCGTGTTAGCATCGTCCACCCGCGAAGAGCAACGAAATGTAGTTCGTTTTTTTGTGGGCTAAAGGACTAAACGCGAGTGACATACGGTGTTAAAAAATGTGGAAAGACATTGTCAAAGTTGCATCGTGTCATATGCGAAAAACGCTACAGGACAAATGTGATACTGCTCCACGACAATGCTCGTCCCCATATTGCTGCTCTGTTCGTGAAAAAATTGATAACTTTGGCTGGGAGGTACTCCAACACCCACCCTACAGTCCACACCTTGCACCTTCGGACTTTCATTTGTTTGGTCATTTGAAGAAATTCCTGGGGGGGCAACGTTTCGACGCTGATGAAGCAGTCAAATCGACTGTGCGGAGATGGTTGTATTCTAAAAAAACGGACTTCCACGAACAGGATATTTCCAAACTAGTGTCACGATGGGAGAAATTTGTCGAGGGACTTGGATCTTATGTTGAAAAATAGGTAAAATATGTATCTTCAATGCCATAAAATTTATCCCTCATTATTATTTCTCATCTCTCATTAATCTCATTATATTGCTTTACTGATTAAACTTTCTGTTAAAAAAAAAATTGTGCGTTACTTATCGATCCACCCTCGTGGATGGCGCTAGGAGAGTTTGAAGGAAAGGCGTGGAAGAATAATAGGAGAGCCGCTTACAAGGAGCCATTTGATTATGTTTACGCACTTTCAAGGGAATGGGACGACTTTGTGGACAAGGGAGAGTTCGTCGCCACCGAAATGTTTTGCTGTTCATTGCGTCATTCTCCGCCTAAAACATTACCATGCCCAATAGTGTCATGTAATATATGATCATTCTTGAAATCTTTACATTTTAAGGTGGTAACCCCTTAAAGAACTTCTCCGTTCCTATACGCAGAAACTTTACGAAGACGTCGCTAGGTCGCGGTATCCAGAACTGCGACATACTTCAGACTCCCCAGGGTAGCCTTGGGACAAATATCGATGCCACTGCGCCGGGATCGCATAGGATGCCGTGTCTTACGATGAATTACGTTGGAGTTATTTCTTTCTTCGCAGAAATAAGTTGTTCCAAGCAGTACCTCAAGCTTTAAATAAGCCCTACTCAATATACCGACACACCTCTTAAGGAATTGCATGTAAATAGTTACTAATAAGATTCTTTTATAAGACTCCGCAGAAGTCAAGCATAACGAAATTGGAAATTGGAAATCATTGAAAAATCAGACTAAATAATGAATTATGCACGCTTGGTATAGTAGATTCATAGTTTAAAAAGAAATTACTTCTCGAAAATGTCTTCTTCTTGGCTTCCTTACGTTATACATATTTTTATTTTGATGCGGGATTTGAAAAATCGTCATAAAATCAAGCCTACAGTTGGCAGTATTTCATGATTTCGGCAGCTTCATTCTAGTCGTTTTTAGAACTCGCAGAATGTGCTTAATGGGCGCTTGGATTCTCCGATTCCTACGTAAAAATAAATTTTTAGTGAAGTCTTATGATTAATGAAAGATAGTTCGCAAGGATTCCATTAGAAGTCAGTTTCATTCAAGCCAAGAAATCCTCTCTCCATTCGGTTTTAATCGATTCCATAGTAGCGGAAAGGTAGGAGTATTGAATTGTAGGCATGGGAAGCAGGTGGATAAGGTGGGAAAGCAAACGGAATGAAAGGATCCGATTCAAAGAAATGAAACATAGATAGGGTAGAGAGATGGTAGAAGGTAGTTGTTGGCAGGGGAAGGGAAGGGGTTGTAAGAGCATGAAGTAGCTTAGAGTGTGTGGGTGGGGGTGGTTATGGGGGAGGGAGGGGGAGTGGAGGATAGTGGCGCCGTCTGCGCCGTGGGACGCCAAGCAGTGCGCGATAAAAGAGCTTTGGCCGGGAGCCAAGCGGGGGAAGAGGGCGAGCGAACGTAATAGTGTGCGCGGAAAGTATTATGGAGCATTGCGAATGAGTTTGGGTTGGATTGCAGAGGAGGGAAAGAGTTGGACTAGAGTGAGTAGATAGTGGTAGGAATCAGTCTTTGGTAAATTTCTTCAGTTCGTTTGAATGATTTAATTTCCACTTTCCTCGGCGCCGCAGTCAACATTGAATTTTCCATAGCATGAATAGTAAATTAAATAAGGCTCTTCCAATTGCATTCTAATCATTACCTGCACAAAGTATTGAGAAAGTTCCTATAGCCCATTTAACATCCCCTGCCACTCCAAAAAAGTAAATAGAAGGCCATAGCCTCGGCCAATCAATAGTCGTTCACCAATGATTTATATATCTTCATCCAGTCACATAAAATACCATCATAATCGTAATACATCAACAAACATAGAAATTTTTGCTATCTTACTTTCAAGTTATTTTTGCCAGAGAATGAAAATGCTTCATCTAGATTTTCGGTAGATTCATGATATTCATTTTTTAATTAAAACTTCTAAATGGCCTTTCTCTTGTTTGATAACGGTTAGAAAATATTTATATTGCAGTTTGGTTCATTTCATTTCCGCCCATTATGGCACAAATAATTTATGCTGTAAAGGATTAGCATGGTATCATCCTCTATAATTCCTCTATACTTCCTCATGGAATATGAGATCAGCTTCAAGTTTCAAAATTCATATTAGTCAGCCAACGCAATTTTCAAAAAGCGTCACAAGTTATTTAAATTGGTATGTGAGAGTGCGAAACAGGATGCCTTTAAACAGGAGGTCTTTATTTAAGGCGACTCCGAAAACCGTCTTATCCTCTGGAATGCACCTGATCTAAATGACAAATGTGAACCCTCCCTCTCTACCCTCCGAACGCATAGCGGTGCTGCTACGCATGGAACAAATACAATGCTTTCCATCGCCCTGCGTCGCACAATGGAGTTCTTAGCGACGGCGGAACAGCTTTGGAATTCGGCAGGATGAAGAGACGCTGAATGAGAGGTGACATTGATGGGTTTTGAACAGGGCTTCGGTTTTAGGAGAACAATGGAAAAATAAAATATTGTAAGTTTCAAGATTGGCATTTATTGTTTTACATAACTGATGAAACGATTAATACGATATGAATGGGGAGATGAAACAAACGTTGACGTTTTTTCCTTTTTTTTGATACTTGAATCATAAAACCATAAATATTAGCTTCAATATTAGAATCCATTGCGTGGAGGAAATACTATTAGTAGTATGACTGTAGAAATTAAAATGCAGTATATACTCTGTATATAGGTAGTTGTGAACGATATCTTTTACGCCCTGCAGGAACAAGCGACTTTGTACGCAGTCACGCGCACGGCTGCAAATCGGGAGATCCGGGTTCGAATCCCGGCTAAGTCAAATATTTTTCATGGCGAACTTCATCCTTTCGTGTATTTATTTTGATATGTTTTATACATCAATTTTTATCTCTCTCTCCATATTCCCGCTTCCCGGACCCTTACACGCCGCATGCCATTTCCGAATGCAGTCCAAATCTCAACTCCGATTACATCCAACTGCCTTCCTTTTTCCCAGTTTTTATTATGTTTTGTACAGGTAATTTCCAGAAATTATATCTTTTATAAATTAGCGGAATCGTATATACTCCATCCATATGCACAGTACAGGACAGAAAAATCTTACCATCCAGAAGCCGAAAAGTCCCGAATTGACGCCGAATTAGTAATACCAATGAACAACGTACCGCTGCAAAGGATTACAAATATTCCTAGGTACGAGCTAAGACCTTCGGTCATACCGGTAAAAAAAGAGTTTAGAATCACTAGAGGGGAGACGTTTTAACCCGCTGTTTTTATGACGCGGTGGACCCGGATGAGGTTGTACTCCCTATTCTCCCATTCACTCATCAATCGAACAAAAATCTAAAATTTAAGTACCATAAGTACCTATATCTGTGCGTTGACGCCGAAACTGTGTCTTCTTCACTTAACTTTAAAACATGAAGAAAAATAATTACGAAACAACAAAGAAGAGCATCAGAATTGCTGAATTTTAGTTTTTTCCGTATAATTGTAAGCAAATATAGAAATAGTCAATCCTGAGACTGTGGCCCTCTGAATTTCTAAATTAAATATTTATCTCGCCGCACCCAAATCCCACAGTGGAACAAGTTACGTCAGTTGTCATTCTCCTCACCCCTCAGTCTTTTGAAAATTGTCCGCATTCCCTTGTTTTCCACCGCTAATGCGGTCGAGGGGACTCTTCTGTACCGAGAGAATCGGTGAAGAGAGCACCCTCCACTTCTTCCCCACCCCCCTTAACCCCTCAACTCCCCCTCCCACCCTCCTCCTCTCGCCTCCTCGACACGACACGATTTCTTCGGCAGGACCTCGCGGTGCGAATAATTGCTTCCGCTGCTTCGGTGCGATGAAATTCACCTCTTCAGCGTTCTTTATTGTGCGTACAATCACGAATAAGGGATAATAAGTACTTCAAATGCGTATATGGATCTGTTGAACCTTTCCAGTGTGAGAGAGGGAGAAATTGAAACGAAGGCTGTGAGAGCGTGTAATGTACACTAAATTAAGATGGCTAAATCGAAATATATTTCAAAATAAAACCCTATGACATGAAAATACAACACACTATTTCAAAACTAAGACTTATTGACTAAGATGTCGCCAGCATGTGACCAAAATAGCAATTCACTGCAAATGCTTAATTTGAGTTAAAATTTTGAAACAAATTTATAACTATAGGAGGATATCTATTGTATTTTGCACTTCCCCACCCCTTTACACTCACCTCATCTCACAGCAACCGCAAACTATTCCTCCCAACGTCTTATATTCATGCATCTTTACCGTCTGACTCTTCCTCCCTTGCCCTATCCAACCCCATCTCCATTCACGCAAGAAAGGTCCTCATTCTTTGCAAAAGAGAACGCTCCGTTTCCATTTTTCCATCGGTGAAGCTGGACGGTGGTCGAGGGGACACTTCTGCCGTCCGCGGTGAAGAGAGCACCCCCCTCCACTGCCCTCCACCTCCCCTTGACCCTTGAACTCTCCCCTCCAACCCTCTCCTCTCGCCCTCGCGCACTGCCCCACCCCTTCTTCATACAACCGCAACCTATTCCCACGCTGTCTTATTTTTATCCATCCCTCCCATTTCACCCTCCTCCACTTCGCCTTATCCGTCCCCATCTCCAGTCACGCAAAGAAGGGCCAACCTCTTTCAAGGGAACGCTCCTCTTCACCCCATCCTTCTCCTTTTCCTTCATTCCACTCTCGTTCTTCGCCTCTCCTCTTATATACGTCTCTTCTCTCTTTCTCCGTCATCGTCTCTTTCCCCTTTAACACCCATTTTTTCCAGCCCCCAGCCATCAAATCTCTTTTTCCAAAAATACATGGGCACACTTTACACATCTCTTACTTGCCACCGCACATCTTCCCATTCCTCCGTTTTTTTCCTCACTTTTCCCTCGAATGGGGTCTAATCGTGATCGTTCAACGCTCGCTCTCCGGAGAAGGAAACGCGTGTTTTCAGGAGGATATCGCGTGCAATCCACATTTGGCCTGTTTGGAGCCGTAATCACGCCGATGGCGCCTGGAGCTGGAGTATAGGGTACTTCCACGGGTTGTTTTTATGAATGGTCGCTTTCTCTGTGTTCTTTCCAATGGGAAACGTTAGCCAACGTTCCTGTATAAAAAAAATTCCCTTTTGCTCTCCCAAATTTACTATGCCAGACTGAAGCAGTTTTGTACACATAACACGCTATTCCTACGACCCATAAAGTTGATGGATACCGGAAAGAGTATTTGTTTGATCTCGGTTGAACTTACGTGCTCATCATTAGTGTGCACTTTCCTATCCGCAAGAAATAGAAGTACCTCTTCTAGTTTATGGTCCCGATAAAAGTTAACATTTCCCGATCTAAATGCATTATTTCTACACAATTAATACTGCCACAAGGAAATTAAATAAATTTTGAACTATGCATGCGATAAGTTTTCTTTAGGTTATCGTATAAGTACTTGAATCGAAATGAGTCATTATAACAATGGATTTGACTGCATGAGAACAAAAATGCCTTAAAATATAGCCAGTCCCGTTAAAATTCCATAAAATTTAATAATATCATATTTTTTAATGTTAAATAAATAATTTGATATTTTCTACAACAGAACGATTGCTTAAATGGTCAAAGTAGGTCATGAGTTATTTTAATTTTATTCCTCTCGAAGGCTTCATTATAATCAAATTTTTTCATATCTTTTCTTAGAAAATGAAATGGTACACATGGGTACCTCCTGAATGAATATAGTAGTGAGGGGCGACGTTTTGGAGTGCACACCCCCTTGTGTTCTGTGGGAGGAGAAAAATGTGCACCGACTCCAAAAGGACCCCTCCAAAAACCCCCTCGAGGACCCCTCCTCTACGGTATCAACTTCCCTCCCTTCTCAACTCTCCCATTGTAAGACAAGTATTTGTGGCTTTGGCCTTGTCTTGAACCAAATAACCTAATAACTTTAGTTCCTCACCCACCACTAAAATTCGTGTAAACATAAAATCAAAAGTAAACCCTTGGCGGAATCCAGGGTCATTGAACTCTTATTTTGCAATATTTTATATTATTTATTGCAAATTTAAGCTGATCTGTGCCATCAATATTTATTACTGCTTTATAATTCACCCTCAAGTAACCACAACAATGGATTTAGATGAACGATTTTTACATATAAGAGACCTTAAAAGTCTTTTCACCCTCCATGGATGAGAATTTCACTAAAAATCACATTTTGTTGAATCCACAACGATTCCCTTCAAACCATGTATATGTAGGTATGAATCGGAGGTGACTGGGCCTAAAAAAACTCTGGAGATGATGCATCTTCCCAGGAGTGAGTGCTGGGGAGAGTTGCACAGTGAGACTCCCAATGCACCCTCTCTAATCCGCGTAAATCATCTTAAATCGCCCGCCCCACACCGCTTCCCACGTAACACACCCTGCGAAAGCCGAGAGGCAAAACCCCTCTGAGCAGGGAGTTAGCCAAAGGTAAAATATGATGCATGGGCGCATCCCTCTTTCCCCGCGAGACTTACCCCTTCGCCGTCCGTGGATGAGGTCGCCACAGCCGCACGTCTCCACCGCATCGTCACTTAAATCTTGATCCCCGAGTCGGTATTTTTCACCGAGGCTTAGGATTTGGAGAAGGGAAGACGAGGATAGGAGTGGCCCTCCTCTTTCTTTCCTTCTATGTGGAGGGATCCATTGGGGAGCGTAGAAGGGGTTTGGCGAGGAGTGACCCTGGGGAAATAAAGGGTCCAGACGCCGCCTCCGCCGCGCTCGCCTTGACTTCCAGAAGTAACTGCTGCGGGAGGTTGTAAACGCCGGCTACTCTCCCTATTCGGCACTCTCGTAACGGCGCGTTTTATGCTCTCTGAAGCGTCATCTTTGAAATCCCACTAGACCTAAACAAGCTATTGTTTTCGAGACTATATTACTATTAACTATTCGGCTTATTTATTACATGAAGCTCTTAGATGCAGTTAGGGTAATTTTTTTAAAGCCAATGAAGTTTTATGGCGTTGATTATAATCATAAGTTGATCATAAAAGCAACTGTTTTGATGACTTACTCTCCTGCTAAATACCATGGTAATTATGCCTAGTTATTCATTTTTCCAATCTCATGCCACACTACAGTGTATTTATAAGATCGCTGCAGATTGTATATATCCATTTTTTCATGAAATGGGCATAATTTGACATAACATTTCAATTTCTTGGTAATGAGTGGTTAAGTGGCCTTTGGATCGGAAGCATCTTGATTGATTTCTCGACTGTCTACCGAAGTAAGCTTCAGCTCCACCGTTCATCTGGGGGTATTAGATTCTAATATACTCTTTATTTTTCCAGAAAGTGACCTTAAATAGGAATAACATGCATGAAAAAAAAATATTCAAGGCGTAAAAGTAATATATTAAGCAAATATTTTTAATGTAATATCGTTTTCGTAAGCAAGTATTTCTAGGCTCGTTGAAAATTGTATACTTACATTACATAAATAAAATGGGAATAAATTGAAATTTGATATCGATTTCTTGATAATGAGGGGTGTTCAGCCGTTGGGACATACAAATAATTGATCGCTCGGCTGTCCGCCCAAGAAAACCTTAGTCGTACCGTTCGCCAGGATGCATTGCATTCAAACTCTATTTACTTTTACAAAGAGTTAGCTCATATAGGCATAATATTTTGCTCAATGACAACCAAATAAAAACTTATATTGAAATCACTATTTTGTTTAAATAAAATTCTTGTTTAGATTAAATTGCTAGCTTCTTTACAGGGCTACTTTTTTTAGGATGGAGTATCTTTTATGTTTTTATACATTTTCTGTTGACGAATGCTTAGGAAATGGTAAATTTTAGAGAAACATGGATTTAATACTCTGTTATATTCTGACGCTCCGAGCATTATCCTGCAATAAAATTCACTAACCTACTCTCCATCAATTTAAGATTAAATAAATATTGAGTTGTGGTTATTTATCTTCCTTCTTGTAGAAATAGTTTTGCAAGAAATTTCCGATAAAAACAATTAGTGAAGTATATATTCTACTAGTATCAATATTATAACTTACGTCACAAATTACGGTCAGTTAATTTGGGAACTTTATAAGCTCCTCGAATGGAATGGTTATATTGAGCATTTTACAATAATAATATTGTCGGGTATAATTTAATAACTTAAAAATCAAAAAGTCTGAATTCATTTAACAAGGGTGATGATAAATGTGACTGGGGAAATAGGTAATAAATCAATGATTCATCAGTAAATCATGTTTCCTTCTGCAAAGCAATAGATAAAATGGAATGATACACAGCCGATAAATTGTGAAAACAAAGATATTCTTAAATAATGAAGAATGGAACGATGGCAATTTAAATAAATCGCAATTTCCTGTTGAATAATTCGACGGAGCAAAGCTTTAATTGCCTACCTTACTACGCAGAAAATAATTAATATTTCTCTCTGTTGAACAGTTCGATTTTATAATTGATATTATTATCGAAGATGAGTTTTCTTTGTAAGATATTCCAGCAAACCGACCTCACCTACAGTGCGATAAAAGCTATAACAGAAGCATATGCTAACACAGAGTTTTTAACTTTTTTGCCATGAGACAGTCATATTAATTGGATAGTAGCCTTAATATTCGATAATAGTCATATTATTCGTAGTGTCTTTTTGTTGGAAAATATTAGCTTTAGCTTAAGTATGCAGATTGTAAAAAAATGCAAAAGTGTATTTGCAACAACTTTAATTAAAGACATGCTATCGTGTTCTTTTTTATTTAAAAAAGTATAAAAGCGTTGATATGGTAGTAAGTTAGAAAAAAATCGAAATTTCATTTTTTTCATGGAGAAGGTAGTACATGCAAATGTCAATGGCATGGATAAGGTGGAAAGTCAATTGGCACAATATATCAGTTGCTACGATGGGCGAAGTTTGTACACTAACATAAACTTCACAATGTTGGCGAACCTGTTTTTTTTCTCCCGCAACATTCTTATATCCTGACCTACCTTCGCAATGTCAACGCTTCAATTGTTTTAACGAAAGATACATCAGAGGCATTGCATAACATAAGCAGCATAAAGAATGCATTTATAACTTAATTTAACAGAAATGCTAGGTGTAGAAAATATTCTTGAGAAACCATGAGTGGATGGGCCTTTAGCGAAAATCCCTCTTGATGATGATGATCAAGTGGAATGGTCAGCGCTGTCGTCCTTTCGCCATAACCCATCCAAGTGGGGAATTTGGACGAAAGGGGGCGAGGGTGGCGCCGGAAGGGTCAGCCCGGAGGCCCTCGGAACTTATCTGCTGGAAGAGTGGAGTTTATTGTGGAACGGAGGGGAAGCAACCATAATCTTTATAGTCCTGCAATCTTCTGACGGCGTTTTCTTCTCCTTACCTTCCTCTTCGTCGTATCAAAGTGACGGATGAGAAAGAGGAGGGACGGAAAAATAGCGAAACGAAGAGCGAGATGCAAGCAGCGGGAACAATGGAGGAGATACGACTCCTCCATCTCTCCACGTCGGAAAAAGAAACGATATTTCGATCGGTTTTCTGGAGGAAGAAATAATATTGTGTGAACACTTTACTCTCACAATTTATCGGCAAGAACGCTGAGGAAGCTGCGAAAACATCGAAATGAAATTAAATCCGATACTGGAAATGAAGAGAGGATACCCATAAAGTTTCTTTCATCGCACGCACTCAACTATTCAATGCCTTTTTTTCCTGCTCACGCACCTGCAAGTATTCTTGAGTTCCCTGTGTTTACTTTTCTCTTTTTATGCATTCTCTCTTATCATTATCCCTTTTTTCTTAATCATTTTGGTCATTCCCATCCGTATGAATTATTCGCGGAAGTTTGAGAGGCTCCTCCTAGCTGAGCATTTGAGATAGTGTATGGGAAAGTCGGGTACGATGACGAACTAAGTTTTCCTCTTACAATTTCATGTATAGTAACACAATTCCTAGATCTTCCTGGGACTCAGATGAGTAGAAACAAAGTTCACCTCGAAGGAAAGACGGGCCAGATTGTTTTGCAAGCTGTAGCGAGATAGCGTGGAATCATTTTTTGGGAATCAAGGGTGAAAGAACTCTTCTTTCAAATTTCAAGTATTTTAATTCCAAGGGAAAAAATCTGAAGCTTAAGTTCGTCATCTTACCTCACCTTCTCCTACTAATTGTTACCCACACGTTTTGTTTGACCACTTCTACGACTCCAAGCAGTATGCGAAAAAGGGGGCTATTGTCTTTTCTGTTATCTCGGCTAAAGTTGGAGATCCTTTGTCTATCTTACGGAACATCGGAGCGCTCCATAATCGCCTTTTATTCTCCACATTAATATCTCGTGCCATTCACTTCCATTCATAATTACGCCATTCACTTTCTCTTTTACTCACTGTTGACGTCAAATTCTGCCAAAAAGCGTGGGCTTGAGCATTTTTAAAAGGAGAGTAACTACGTACCGCCAGTTATTAGCAAATTTCTTGGATAGTATAATGGAGTGTAAGCAATAGCGATATGAACTTCTAGCAAAGTTTTTTAATTGGCTCATGGAAAAATCAATCCCTTTAAGCCTACCAAACTGATTATTGATGAGAAACAAAAATTCTCTTCGTTATTTTTTATACAAATGTTGATGAATTATTTCCTTATATGAATCAAATGGAAACATATAAATGATATTGTCAGAATTAAGGCGTTACAATTACTTAAATACCAAAAAAAATATAAGTTTATCATTTATAAGGCGAAAAAAGTGATGATATTACTTTCTGACAAAAATCTACAATATTATTATTCAAAGGTATATTTTTTAACTTCTTAGGCTATAGCTCTATTGTCTCCGAAAATTCAGTTTGAAATTGTTTTATCCATAAATATTTTGGACTTCCATTACCATCCAAGGTGAGGAATGTAAGAAATATGAGGAAGACTAATTTTTTCGGAGAGTAGTAGCAAATTATAATTACCTGAAATACAGACATCACTTATTACAACGGTGATATATTAATCATTTATGAAAACGCCTCCACACATTTTATCATGTCACGATTAAATGCAGTCTAACTAAACCAGCGACTCTTTATATCACTTTTATATTACTTAATGTGGATCTTCTCTATGCCATTTGTGCTTACTAAGGCTAAATTATGTTTATTTTGTGAATGTTTTGCCTCAAAGAAGTTTTCAACAATCATTGCCAACAGGAACTTTTCTAGTTCATTAACGTGGATATCATTCCCCGATTAATATTTTCATTTGATTCAAGAATAAAATTATGCGATCAAACTTTTCATTTCATGGAGAGACGAGAATTTTTTTACGCTTAAGAAAATGGTCTTCTCTAAAGAAAGTAAACGTCGTTAAACTTTTCCGTTTATCAATTTCTCCTTAAGATAGATGGCTCCTTGGGAAAACAATAAAATTGATCCAGATAGCAGGACAAAAGATTCAACTCCCCCGAAAGTCTCCAAAACTTCAAAACTTAAAAAAAAAGACGCCAAAATCCTCAATTAATGAGAATATAAGCTTTCATGATAAAAAGAAGAACACAATGGTAATTTACACACTTTTAAAGTCACAACTCAGCAACCGACCATGGTTTCAACACGTAAGTGTCGTTTTCAAGGTGAAAAAACCCAGTACTCTCTAGGTATATATACCCAGGCCGAGGTAGGAGGTGGGGGCATATGGAATTAGCCGCGGGGGAGTGGGAGGGGAAACGGTTTTGGTGAACAAGTGAGTGAAGGACGAAAGCATACATCGAGTGGATCGGAATGAAGGTCAGGGTTTTGACGTCATGGGGATGCATTTTAACAAAGGAGAGTCAGTACAAAATAAAACACCATTACAAAGTCCATCCGGGCTATTGGCAATTTCGAATTTTTCCATAAAATCTAGTTTAAGCCCTTTTGTCAATACAATGTAAAATATGTATGTCAAAATTGCTAAAATGGTTACAGAGGCATAAATGATTAGCCTGGGTACATATACCGAGAGAGTACTGGGTTTTTTTCACCTTGAAAATGACACTTACGTGTTGAAACCATGGTCGGTTGCTGAGTTGTGACATTAAAAGTGTGGAAATTACCATTGTGTTCTTCTTTTTATCATGGATATAAAGAACTTCCACAAAATCGAGCCGGATACGATTTTATACGAATATAAGCTTTATTTTAACCAAAATTACCCATCAAATATATCATATCCATTCGGTGATGAAATTAAATTGTACAGTGATTTTTGTGATCATAATCTTTTAAAATTGGCAAATGTTTATGATATCGCAGCACTTTCTATCAATGATGAATTTGAGCAAATACATTACTTTCATTACAGAGTCGATGAAGATGTATTATATTTATAGTAGCTTCTCAGCAAAAGTGAGCATTAAAATAATAGTTGCTTATGAAAGAAATCTAACTATGCTGGAGCGTAATGTCAAAATATGCTAATTGCTAATGCAGGTTGGTAAGAATTTGTATGCTGAAAATTTGAGTGGATTGATAATACCCTTGAATATATAGTACCTTTTAGGCATTTATTACCTATAAAACGTCGTATTTAAGCTTAGCTATGGTACTATTTCGTCAACTGCATTTGTATTTCCTATTTTTTGTAGTAACCTTACTTTCAATTCTAAAGACAAGAGAAGGGCAATTTGTCTAGGTTAACCAAGAGAGAGTTGAAGAAGGAAAGAGATTGGAAAATTGCGTGAAGAAGCTGAATGACATCATTTCCTTTCTATGATATCATTTCCTTTCCTCGTTATCACTTCTTATGAATAAGTCCATTTGATCACGAATTCTGGGCGTGGGGCTTGGACAATTTGGACGTGGCGGACGTAATCGGATGGCGTGACGGGAGAAAGTACGAGGGTGGTGGTAAAGGTGGCTTGCATTAAGGAGAGGAAACCCATCACATTCAATTTACAGGCACGCATTCACCTGACGGTCACTGCACAAATTGTGGTGTACCAATTTGGTCGGCAGATGGCGATAATTCAATCATGCAACAAATCCCTCTCTCCACCGCAAACCACGATTGCCACTCCACCTATTAAACGTCTACCAACTTTAACACGACTCGCGCGAAAGGGCAGGGAGTAGATATTGATATCAACGCAAAGGGGTAATTTTAACAATAAGATCTATTAGACAGGAAATATTGAAGGAATTTTCATCAATGGTGCATACCAGCAAATTCATGACACAAACGGCACAGTAACAGGGAAAGTAGAAACATAATCTTGCAGGTGGTAAAAGTAAACGATTCAGGTGATTCAAACTGTTTACATTAATTTTTTTTAAATTGTATACAATGTGGCTTTACTTCATTTTTCAGATAACGTCATACATTATTGAAACCTGAGGCTTAAATATAAATTACACCGCGATATTCTCAAAATATGCTTTCTTAGTCGATTTACTGTAGTTGAGTTATGGCTTCATCTCTTTTACTTGAGAACCAAATCAAATTTCCAATTTAAAATGCATATTTTACGATCCATAAAACCATCTTAAATTTAAAATCAGGAAGCATTTTTAAGATGCAGAAATAACTCGTAAGCTGAGATATAATGGCATAATTTCCTCTTTGAAGTATAAATTTGAGCAGAGGTCATATCACCATTTAGGGCAGGAGATCTAAGTCTAATACATACACTGAATAGAGAGACTTTTGAGAAATTCAAGATGAATTATTCTTTAGAATGTGGAAGAAGAATTTCTTCATTCAATGCACAGGAACCGCTCGTCTATCATTGGCCTTACAAGGGTTTTACAAATCTCATTAGGGAATCATCAGTAGAGAATTTTGCTACGCAATACTTGATGTTACAAATTCCGACAAGGAGATTTCGAGGAAGCCTACGACTTGATGTGAATTCAGCTCTTGAATCTCGGCATCTACCTGTGCCGTTCGAGGTTCATTTCGTCTCCTCATCTTCTATCTTTCCTCCACCCTCAGAACCCTCACTCAGAACGTCTCCCCTGTAAATTCTCCTCTTTGCGTCTCACAGAATCCCACCTACCCTTGTGTCGTCTCAAAGAAGAGGTAAATGGAATGGAAAGGGGAAAGACAGGAGCTGGAAACAGACAAATTGGTGCAAATCGCAGAGTCTTCGACGCACGTTAAAAGCAGAAGGGTTAGAAATCCATTGGGAGGAAGTAGGGTATTTGACGAAGTTGCACAAAGGATGAGTTGGAGGAGATCTTCTACCGGGTTGAAGGCTGAGTTGGAACGGTTGAAGAGCAGGAGGAAAGATGTGTGTAGAGGGGCTTCAGAGAGGGAGGATGGCTGATGATTGAAGGCTTGATGAGGGAAGAGGTGGGATGGGCTTAGGAGGAGGACGACTTAATGGGTGTTGCTTGATAAGAGATGGACTTAGAAGGTGGACGACCTGAGGGTTGTTGGATGAGGGGTGGCAGGAGGAAGGGAAGAGGAGAAGTTTGTTGCAGATGTGTTTAAAGGTTTAACCTAAGGGTAGGTACGTAAAAGACCTGAGTGCAGTGGGGCAGAGCGATAAAATGTTGTGAAGCATATACCAGGTGTATTTTAAATTGTAATGGATTAAATTTGCAAATTTATAGCCTCCGATTTAAAAGTCCATTAAAATAAAGCCAGTGTAATACAGTTTATTTTATATCTTCTACATCAAGTAATATTCATATCGCTTCGCTGTGATTCTGGTAACTTCATACGTTCTTTTGCGTAAGGAGGTTGACTAAAAAGCTCAAGAGAGACAGATACTTTATTCCATAAGGTATATTTTATGTGAATGAGGTAAGTGTTTTAGGGGCTCATAATTAACATTATTATGAAACAGAGGTGACGTAATTACGGCCTGTGAAAAATATTTTATAGCTAACCCAAAATATTGCTGTTGATGATAAACAAAGATATCGCACTGCCCACAAATCCAGCCCAATAATCAGTACCTGATGATTACTGTATAGCATTCAAAACATGTGCTATTAGCTTTTAAATTAAAATTATTGGTCAGTACGTTATTTTAGTTAATCATTCGATATGTTGTTCCACGATATCTCTCCGAAAAAAAATTAATTGATTGCTGCAGATTATATTGGTAACAATAATGCAATACAAATATAAAATAACTCACATAAAGAGAATTGTTTCACAATTTATACTTACTTTATTACAATTCTCCAGGAAGATGAGGGCATTTGGAACTTGGAGTGCTGAAGGGATTTTGGGGTAAATCAAAGGACGAGGACGTGGGGAGAAGGATTTCTTGAAGGTGCGGTTGGTGTGACAGGAAAAGGGTGCCGAAAATAAAGGAGAATTTGTTGAGGAGGCGTGGCGAGGTAGATGGAAGCAGGAGGAGTCTGCTAGCGTGGAAGGGGTCGGGAGGGTGATGGGTAGTGGGGGTGGGGGCGTCAGTCCGTCGCGCCCGATATTTTCACGCAAGACGCCCCCGAAGAGGCGAGAGAGACAGAAAGGTAGCGAGGGGATGGGTGGGAGAGCATGACGGGGAGAGGAGAGTTTCAAAACTTAAAGGGAAAGAGTCCATGAGAGACTAGCGTTTAGACAAGTGAGCATAATCGAAGGGTATTAGCAATTGTTTGCGAGCTGTTAGTCAGCGCGTATAGAACTCTCTCTGCGTGCCTGGTAATTAGCATTTTCCCCCTTAAATAAACTTCTCGTGTGCGAAGAAAAACCTAACTGAATTAAAATGATGTAGCAACATGCAGAAAGTAAACAAATGGGTTAGTTTTCCGCAACGCAAAATTATCTTTTTTGGCTGAATTTTTTCTACGTGACGAACTTTTTGTTAGAATAAAAAGAAACCATAGTTTATTTTGAAGATCTTTGTGATTGATACAAATCTTCTAACAAAATTTCATTTACATACTTTAGCTCTTCCACATTATTACTCGAAATATGTTGAGAAAACCCAGGGTATACTTTCCGCCGAAAGTGTAACCGGGAATATAATGGTGGAGTGTTGGTAGGTTCATAATTGATGGAGATATTAAGTTCATAGAAGTTACATAGCCAGATGCCCCCAAAGAGGCGAGAGAGACAAAAAGGTTGAAGGGAGATGGACAGGAGAGCATGGCGGAAAGGAGAGAGCTTTAAAACTTAATGGACTGTAGTCCACGGGAAACTAACGTGCAGACAAGTGAGCACAGTCCAATAGATTAGTAAACTGTTAAAAGACTGTTCGGCACCGCGAGTAGAAATCTCTCGAAATTTCTATTAATTACATTTTTTCTCAAAAAAAACTTTTGTTTTCAAAGCAAAGATTGATCAGAAAATGATATAACGACCAACAAAAAAATATTTGTGTTTGCCGCGATGCTAGTTCCCAAGACTATCTTTTGCTTATGATTTATTCATACTCATGATTATTTTACTCAGTTTTTCCGTTGACTGTACAGTGTAAAGCGTATTGCAGTACACAAAATATTAAGCGGGTATTTCCAGTGGCCACCTTCCTATGACAGATGCATATTGATAGCCATTTGGATGGTATTTTTGGGAAATTAGTGTTGCGTATGTTTTATAGTGAGTATTAAAATCCTATTGAATCTGGTTATCTCGTGTAATTGCAATATATTTCATGACCCAGTTCCCTTTGGTGTCATCGGCGTTGGTAATTTTCTTCGCAGGATACCTCTTATTTGAGGAAAGTAATTTTATTTCATTTTTACGGTGCCAGCAATGAATTATTTGACCTCGTAGCACGATGAAGTTTTCCCTCATTTGTTCAAATATATTTGAAAACTTCTATTGGATTTAATTTTATCACGGAAACCAACTGTTTACAAAAATTATTTATGAATTCATTTGAGTTTCTTTTCATTCATCGGCCGACACGACGAATCCGCGGTCGCAGTTTGGGGATAAAGGGATGTAGGAGAAAGTATGAGATACATTGCGGGTCACGGAAAGGGTAAAAAGAGTTCGATGTTGGAAATAAATGAAGGTCGTGGCGTGAGCCGTGTATGGATTCCTGTGATTAACGAGTGATCAATATCGGGGACAAGGTTGTACTGCGCGGAAGTATCGGTAGTGGGATCGGAACGAGGTTCGTGTGATGTCGGCGTATGATGGGTCCCCTGGTCGTCAGATGATGGCAGGAAAGGCAGGAACACGGAACGTGGACATGGGAATTGTAAGCGGGAACGAGCGGCGGTGCCGACTTCAATTTTATTCGGCGCCATCGACAAGGTCCCTGGCCGCGGTTACGCGCGTACCTTTTTCGTTTTTCAATTGGGTACAATGTCGTTGGTTAAGGATTTCACAAATAAAACTATTGAGGTGTATTATCTGGCTGTGATTTTTGGAATAAAAATTATATTTTGTTTTATGATTGAGCAATTAGGGCAAACACGGTATAACGTGCACATAGGAATGGGAGAAAAGAGGAAATATGTGATAAGCAACTACTCAATGCCATTGGGTCATACATCTCACAATATTAGTTGTATTCAAAGAAAACACTATTGGTTTAAACCCGATTGTTTCAGGCTTAACTTTGTGAAAATCCATTGTAAACAACTAAAAAAGTATGTTACTTTTTCAGACATTTTATTTCAGACGACCGGTTTCGTCGCAGAGGCGACATCTTCAGGTACAGAAATCATCAACAAAATAACAATAAAAATTACGGTTTCTGTACCTGAAGATATCGCTTCTGCGACGAAACCGGTCGTCTTAAATAAATTGTGTGCAAAGTACCACACCTTTTTAATTGTTTCCTTTTGGTTTACTCAAAATTTCTACATACCGGGTACTTATACTTGGGAAGACCATACACTCAATGCAGGGAAGAAATTTATCTCGCATGCAAAATTCGGAATCATCGTTTTCAATTACGATGTAGAACGAAATACTAAAATCGCGAAAAATTCAAGCTCAGGAAAATTGAATGCATAAAAGAATTCAATTCTTAACTATTTTAATCCAAAAGACACTTGATGGTTAATGATAACTTCCAGAATCAAATACTCTTATATTTAATCAATGCCTCTTAACCAAGCCTAAGTAATTAACTCTTATCAGCTCATTTTATTTAGTACTGAAATAAGTGCGAGGTGTTTTTGAGTAATACGGTATTTTTGCAGAATTACGTGAAAAACATGATTAAATTTTAATATTATTTAATATATTTTAGTATAAAATTATTATAAAACTTTTTTTAGTATTTTTAAAAATAAATTTTCGGTGTGAATAAAACCATTCGGCATGTTATTTTTCCTTATTTTCATTGTTTTTATGTCGGAAATAGTTTAGATTAAGTCTTAAATTCCGTACAAATTAGCAATCACATTTTTTGGTTGCTACTTGCAATAATTGAATATTATTTAATTTAAAATGAAAGTTAAACCTGTTTCCTTTTGAATTATTACTCAATGATGAATTAAAATGTACTGATCCAAAACATATTGCAACTCATGGGACATATCGTTTTTAATGCATCTATCGGACAGTTTCATTGTTTTTTAAGGTCATCGTAATCCGGATTGAAACATATACATTTCCATACAAGCGCCATTTGAATTTCCTGAAATCCCTTCGGTAACATATCACACTTTATTTAACCTGAATCTAGCACCAATTGACTGAGTTTTGAGGGAAAAATATTCTTCTTTATGGTCGGAGTGCATTAATGTATAAGTTCATTAATCTGGTTATGTCATCTTTTGTCGTTTCGTAATAATACTTTTATCAGTATCTTTAAATCATGAGATAAGAATTATTTGAGGATATTCATACGAGGTGATATTGCAAAAGGCAGTTAAAGGAAGTTAATTTAAAATGCACTTCTAAGAACCTTTCTTATGAGGTCATGGAAGGAAGACATTAAATCTGTAAGGAACAACGGATACGAAAAAAAAACTGAAGGAGGAAACTACGTCGTAAATGAAGCGAACTAATAAACAAGAGCATCGCAGATGTCTGCTATTCGCGCATCCATCGACAAGGATGTTAACTTGGGTGAGCGATAAAACACGGTGAAAGCTAGAGGGCTATAACGACGTGAACACTCATCAAACCGGAAGCGAAGCCACGAACAGAGCGTGGGAGGAAGCGCAGTTCCCAAAAACCGCTCTTATTTTCTGCTTTTGTATGTGTATCTCCGATCGAAATATGGGGCAGAAATACTCTCAGGAGAGTTTTAAAAATGAGGAAGAGTGTAAGGAAGAAGAAATATCATGAAAATAAGGTGAGTGGGAAGACGTTATCCAAGGAATAAGAAATTTTTAAGGGTATGGAAGAAACATTGGACGGAGGAGGAAAGAAAACCCCATACGATTCTGGGAAAATTATTAAATCCAGTGCAAACGCGGGAAAACTCGTAAAACATGCGAAGAAAAACGAAATTTCATGACAAAAATATTCTCCGTATGACTCCCACGAGACATGATCCCATTTCAGTCCGTTGTTCCCTCCAGGAAACACATTTCCTCTCTATCTTCACAGAAGGAGAAATCCCACACCACTATCATACTTCAAATTCCTTCCGTGTACCTATGCCTACGCTTCCACCGAGTATACCTTCTTTCTGCAACTCCGTGCCTCGTATTTTCCCGCAACTCTGTCTCCGGTTGTGTACCTTTCTTCCTTCTACGATATAATACTCTCCCCCACTCTCCTCTCTATTTCGACCCAGATGAGAATTATCAGTCATCCCGTGGGGATACATGTCCTGCCTAGATTTCCCTTTCCTCCTTTCTCCCATGCAACACCCTGTTCTCACCCTATCCAGACACCCTCACCCCTAATACGGGTTCGCAATCCATGACTCCTTCCCTGAGACCCACTCAAGAGTGCAATCGGTCGCCTTCTTTTGAGACGTGTGTAATGAACGGTATTTGATATATAATTCAAGTAAGAAGTATTATTTTCTCTGAGGAGGAAGTATATAAAGGTTCGCCCTTATTTCAGGGAATTAGAGAGAGGGAATAAGCCAAATTTATGAACCTACCGCTGTGGATTTTTGTAAGCCGAATGAATGTTTATTTGACGACCAATGTCTTTCATTCTTACACCATAGATGAATTCCAATTCAAATGTACTTAAAGTACTTAAATGATTCCGGTTATTGTTATATCCTATTGCATATCAATGCGGTTGTAAATAGATATTAGGTAAGAAAATATTTTAAAGAGTAAAAAGGTTGTGGAGGAGGCAGGACCCTCCGGATCACCTCTCTCGCCCTCATTCAAATATTACCCCCTTCTTACTATATCCAAACACCCTCACTCCAATGCCCTATCCGGAATAGATGGAATTTTGCCTGAGACACAAGGATTACCATCTGAGCCCACGATAGATTTCTATTGAGAAAGGGTAGCCCCGATGCTGGATTAATGAACGGTACTAAAGATGCAATTCAAAAAAGATGTGGACATATATTGCCTCATAAGAGTGCCGTTAGTCCATACAGCACGTTTCCAAAGTAAGAAGGATTGTTAAGAAAAATTATTTAAATTTACATAAGTATTTCTGCAAGCCGAACGAATGAATGTTTGGCAATCTCTGTCTCTCATGAAGAAGGTAGATGTCTTCCAAGGCATTAAAATGCTAAGATAATTCCTTTTATTTTATATGTCTACACTTGTTAGCGTTTATGGTGACTGTAGAGGTAAAAAAATTAATAAATATATAAGCTTTCCTCGAGATTCCGCGCAGGTAAGATTTTGTAAGAGCGCCGACGTTTCGGGTACCGGCTCGTCACGCATTCTCACGGCTACCGTATTCTTGTAGCCGTGAGAATGGGTAACGAGTCAGTACCCGAAACGTAGGTGCTCTTACAGAATATTATATGCGCAGAATCTCGAGAAAAGTCTATATATATTCTGTTCGCCGGGAAAGTGTTAAAGTCTTACATCAATAAATGTAGACACTCATCCGAGTATTATCATTTTATTTCTTTCATGCTTAAATTGAAAAATCACCGGGAAATTTTCCTTTTTTGACGCACATTTTCCCGATGCTCTATCGCAGATCGCATATAAACTTTGACACAAATTTAACTTTAAAATATCTCTTGATAGCTTGAAAAGAATTCATTTTATCGAATAAGAACATCACTCGGGATTTAGGATGCGAGATTTTGCATGCAGAGGGTCACAGGGTGAGGCAAGATCAGGATCGTCACTGTAGGGCATTTTCCCCCGACGAAAAGGAAAGAGAGTTGAGACAGATATGCGGTTTTGGCCTGAGGATCGTCGGAAGAAATGATGGGAGATGTAAAATTCCAGACATCGCGGAAGAAATTGGTAACGATAAAAATGTTCGTGGAGAGGAAGAGAGCAATGTCGTTGAGATAACCAAAGACGAAGACAGGGAATCGGAAAAAAATAAGGAGAACAATGTGAAAGGGGAAAGTGCTCTTTTTTCTTTTAGTTCCCAGTCTCTGATCCCAAAGGATGATGAGCCAATAATAATGCATTACAATCTCCTGTATTCAATCCATAATATTCAAAATCGTCGCATGCCTAGAGCTCATGAACTCCATGTCCATTATATATGATATATGAAAGAAAAAGGTTCGATCGAGAAAATTGATGGTGACAGCTGTTCAAGTTTCGAAGGAATATTTAAAAATTGGATCGCAAATTCCTAGAGCCCTTACCCGTTTTCTATTTTCATCCATATGGATTTTATTGATGTTGATAACAAAATAAACTGTGGTTCAAGTTAAAAATCCAATTATTTTTTAAATTATTTTTTTAATACGTGGAATTCACATATATATTCACAAATAGAATTGAAATGAAATTATCTAAATTACCTTTACACTAAAATTCAATAATAATTACGCTAATTTACGGAAAAGGAATTGCTGTGCAGCTGTAATAATCTTAGAAGGTGTTTGTATTTTTACATAGTAGGTAATTTCTCTTTCATATATTACCGAAATTAATAGTTAAAATGTAACAGCTTTAAAATTTTAGACATGCATATAAATTTTAACTTGGCATTGTAGAGGTAACTTATTCTGTAATTAATTTACATATATTCGATTTATATTTTTGGGTTACGCTGATCTTGGGTGAATGTTTATAATTTTTTACTTCCCATTTTCCAAAGTAGTTTCTTTAGCATTTATCCAACATATCAACATTATCGTAGTTATCATAAACCAATAGCCAGCAATGATTTTAAATGGTAAGGAAGTAAAATTACTTGTCTTATTTTATCATGACCGACAACCTCGCTTGAGAAGCGGAATAAATCGACAACCGAATGCTATTCAATGAAAAAATATACACACAAACCATAAAATATTTTCTCATTTGTTGACAGCGATGATAAAACACATAATGTGTAGATAGTTATTTTTATATTGCCTAAAAATTGAGATATACCTGTTATATATCTGTCCTGTTTCTCTTGTAGAAGGAAATTCCGTTACCCTAGCTTTCCACATGGTTGAGAAACGTTTTCCCTTGTATAAATCTCTGCCTCAAAGCTACTCAAAGGAATAAACTTGACTGAGCTAAACGTGTTCGAGTGCACCCTATGTCTCGACGCATCACAGGCCCACCATTTCTCTTTCACTCTTTTTCACCACCCTGAGCTTTATCCTTGGCTCGCGTTCGTCAACAGAATTCTCTCTCTCTCCTCTTCGCCAAATGCTCCACAGAAACAGACACACCTTCCTCTCTACCTTCCTTCACCTCAGTCCCCCTTACTATCCTAAAAGCTCCTTCAATTTATTTCTATTCCTTCTTCCACCGGAGACCTCCAGGTTTTCACTAATTCCATGTTTTCATTGGAGGTATCTCTTTCGCAGTTTACCACCAAAACGTTCCTTCCCATTATTTTAACTTTAGTCGCTCTTTACCAACAATGGGTATTAAATATCCTTCATTAAATCTAATTAAAAATCAATTAAGCGTGTTTCTACCATTCCAGAAGGTCAATCGCATGTTTTGGTTTGAAATTCATATATTTTTTGCCAATATTTGCCTCTGAGCATACTATTAATATTAAGCATACTGTTATCAATAAATGCATTTTCCATTAGTAACTAATGATGGGAGGAAGTTACCAAGGATAATTTTCTATGACATTTTAAATGATTATTTGGGAGAGATAGACATTTATAATGGGGAGTTATTTCCTGTTAAGTCAAGGTCTTACGGACCAAAGAATAAAGCTATTTGGATGATATCTCACTCATAGTGGAATAGCAAAAGATTTTTCCATTGCGTTTGATATTTTGCAGTGGTAAGTATTAATATTAAGGGACAAGTTCAATAAGCATAGAAGATTTAATGATGAAGTGAACACTTTGGTGAGCGTTCAGGTTGAAAATATATTTTTCCATGCCTTCGTCAATTATTTATCATTCTTTTCTTTTGTCGTTCAACAACTTGTAAATGTAATAATAGAGACCTTTATCAGCCCAAATTTTTTTTATTTTTCTCTTCATTGAACCAATTGATAAAAAATTTCTCTTCAAATTCTTTGTTTGTACAACTTTCGTTTGTGACCGCTATTATCTTCAAAGTTAATGTTTTCGACTCCAATTTTTTAAATTCAGCAATAGTTTCCTTTCATTCTTTTTCCGAGTGAACTGGGAAATTAAGGCCTGTCATGGGAACCATTCGTATATATAAAGATCTCTCAAGTGGAAGCAAAAGAGACCTCCTGGGACACGATTGAGTTCTCTGGGCGAACTCAACAATAAGTAACCTCGATGTTCAAGTGGACAGTCTCGTAATCCCTTAGGCCAGAAAATCAGGTGACTCAGCGAGCTTTTCCGTTCACCGTCCAATCCCAAAGGATAACTCGGGAGAATCCCTCGGACGTCGCCACTGTCGCATTAGGAGCTAAATCAAAGATTCCGGTCTCGCAGTCCTTTCCTCCGCCCTGATTCAACCCTTACACCCACACACACTCACCCAAATAAAACACCCTTCGTTGCCTTTTCTTTTCACCCCATCGAGTCATCGCAAGAATCCCCCTCCCTCATATCCTCCTAACGTACAATCACTGTCCCTTTCCTGCGATCCCTTGTTTTTTTATGACTAGAAAAAAGACTCAGCCTTCCCACGCATTACTTTTCCTCCACTACGATGAATAAGGATAATCCTTCAGCTTCATCCGTTAGCTTCAACGGAAAAAGTGGCTCTTTCCCTTAGTTGACATCGTCTTTCAACCCTTGAAAATAATAAAGGTTTACAGAATCTCCTTTATAGATCTCACAAATGGTTGACTCAGCCTTCGAAGCTTTGTACGTTTATCTTCCAATCATACTATTTTGGTGCTAGAATGCGCATTGATGGAGCTGGCTTATCTGCTTTAGTTCGTGCACCTATTAGGATGCACATTCATTCCAATGTCATCAAAGAAAATTTGGTTAGTTAGTACCAATTGCAACTCGTACGAAAATGCATAGCGACATTTTGCATCTTCCAGTACTGCACTCATATTTTGAGAACAAATGATTATAAAGCAGAGCATGAGTTTTTGAATTGCTATTTTGCGATATAATAGTACCACTGCTATTCGATAAATCATTTGTGAAGATTTCAAGCTGTACAATTATGCAGTTACAAGGAAAAATACCACATTAACAAAAATTATACTGCTAAACCTTTCCTTGCTCTCTCTTAATTGCTAAGAGGGGCTCTCCGTCCTTCAATGGTTCATCAAAAGTCGTGGCCGATCTCCACATGAGGCGAAGTTCAACATTTCATGTACCTTATTAATGTACATAAAATATTGGGCCATTTTCCAACGTTTTCGCGTATAAATAAAATTATTTATGAAACTAATATCCGGAGTTGTCGGACTCGTAAAAATTCGTTACAGTGGCACTGAAGCGTAACACAAGCTTGTCTCCAAGTTAAAGTCGGCTATAAGGACCTTGACCCGGTCGCCAGTGCATGCATGCTCTTTGGGCATAGCAGGATCACGTCCCAGCGGTGTTTCAGCTCAGTGACTCCCCTGCCTAACAACATTGGCTTGCATCGTTGTCCTCCTGCGCCGTCTTACTCAAAACCGCCCGGTTTTTGTACGCCGCGACTTTCGGGGGGATTATCCATTGTCCCTTAAACGTCTTCCGGCCAATCTCCTCCGTCGCTTCCACTCCAATGCGCCCGACCGCCACTACTTTATTCTCTCCACTTGCTCGAATACTTTATTTACGGTCCCTCCCCCACTCCAAAGATACCACCAAGTTCACAGGAAAAACCCCTTCCCCACTCCACGCCCCCTTCTCTCCCAATCTTTTCTTCTTTCCACCTAACGTGAACAGTAAATCGCCCGGACGATAGCCACCGAGGTCACATCGCGTTTACAATTTTTATTTTACGGGTAATATATCTTTCCTTACTTTGAAGAGAGGACCAGGATTTGTGAAGGAAAACATCAATGGAACAGATAGAGAGCGTTTCCAAGAATTCCGGAAGGAGCGGACTTAAAAGTTACCATAAAAAAGATATTTACCAGCGCCAATAGAAATAATAGTTTATATTGATAAAATCTTTCATCCTGCTTTCTCCATTAAAATGAAGTATAACTTAGCAGCGGATTGACTTTATTTTTCCTCTTTTATAAGTAGATATATTTGGGCTAAAGCAATAAAATAGCTTTCTATCATGTAACTTGAATGAAATGCGCTGTATACTTTTCGATTTAAAAAGCAAATTTGACCTTCAATTTCACCCAAACTTTGTTAATATCGCTGCTTGTTTTTTTTACCATCAAAAGCCTTGTTGTCAGTGCCGAATTTAGTAATTGATTGGTAGGCAAAATCTGAGTTTACATTGAAATAAATATTACCATGCGGTTATCGGAATGTATTGATTCATGACCAAGTGAGGGATTTAGTGGATACAAAAGATTATTTTTCACAAATGATTACATGTAAGTGCATATGACTCTAATCTCTTTCACCTGTCCGTTTGGCGCAGAGGATAGCGCGTTGGACTTCTAATCCAAAGGTCGTGGGTTCGATCCCCACAACGGATGATAGTTTTTTTTTATCAGTGACAGCAGGCCACAGGACTCACCTCCCAATCTGAAGTCGAGTTCGAAGAAGGCTTCGAGTCCAAAGGGACAATTTTTTGTTGTAGCTCCGTTGAAAATGCCAAAAAGTGCTGTTTTCGGGGGGGGGGGGAAGAATTTAAATAAGATATAAATAAATGAATAAAAATTCTGCAGGCTCATGGGCTTGAAAGTGGGGGCAATATCAATTGGCGAATAGTGGCCTCCCTTCCTCCGGTTACCGCAACGATTCCCATTTCAAGTGTAAATTGCAGTGGATTTTGGCGTCGATAACATCGAGAATCCGAGGACAAAAAAATGATCCGTAGATATAATAAAGAGAGATGCGTCGATGCGAGGAGGCAATTTGCACCAGCGGCGCAAAGGGTTGTGGAACGGGGATAACGGGGAGGAGGGGTATCGGAAATACGACCATTCAAAGAGTAGAGGGTGGGCGGGCATCATAAAACATGCGGTTCGTGTGTTTTCCTTTGGGATAAGCAAACCGAAATGGAATGTTTTGCGCGCGATTGAATCTTTCTAATTTACCCCCCAACCTGTGTTACAAATACCAATTCCATTTTCTCTTTCCCCTGGGCGGCTTCCACCGGTCGTCGTCGCCATCACTGTCTGAACCTCCGTGGGTGTTGAAATAAATCACACGTAATGTCGAATCACGTCACTCTTTTCAAAGATGGTGTTTTTTCGGAAATAAAATATGTATCTAAACCTTATACTAGTATTAAATTGTTGTTTTCTGAATAATGACTTCCTGGCTATACGTTAGTTTTTCTCGCGTTCTTTATCCGGTTTGAAACTGTCAATCATATACTCTCTTATCTCCAAAAGCTTCAATGCTATGAGTTACTTGAGCTTCATTATTTCTTCTTGTACTTTAAAATTTAGCCTTTGATTAACCTCTTTCTTCGCAGCTATGTGACGGTATCGCCTCCGATGGCTAGCTTGGGTCATGGATTAACGTAAGTAAAAACAAAAGCAAAGTAGAAAAAGAGAATATTGGGCGCCAGTGGGAGAACGGAGAGGGAGGAATCCTTCCGCTCGCACACGGAAGGAGGAAGACAATAAAAGGGAATGAAGAAAAAGGAGTGATTCCCTCAGAATACTTGGTGCTGATAATGCACCCGTTATTAAGTGTCCCCCCTTTCATCATTGGAAATCGTGATATATAAGGGAGAGAGTTTAGATAATAAAGTTGTAAAGGAAGGGAAGCGAGTAGTAATTCTGAGTAAGCACAACCCAAAAATACGGAAACTATGAAACGATCTCACTCGAGCATATCCTAATAAGTATACGTCGGAGTACTATCGGCACATCAGCTTCTGCACCTCTAACGTCTCTTAAACCCCGTTTATACTACCCCGCACGTATCTACCAAAGACGTGTCCGTATGATTGTACACTCAAAACGCCATGTACACGCACAGAGTTACCATCGTAGGTCTTAATATCTATATCAATTCGGTCTTGTCTTACCACATGGAAACCTTAATATCATTTCCCCATTTCATTTCGTGGATATCAATTCCTTCACACATCACGTCGTCAGCTGTTTACTGACGAAATTCCACAACGATGGCAGCTCTGAATAAAAATGGTAATCAAGAACGTGTAAACGCGCGTGTAGTTGCGACCCTCATCGCTACGTGCGTAGTGTAAACGGGGCATTACTCAACCAGGGAATCTATCCGGCAGGCCGGCTTGGCAACCACCTCCCAACTGTGACAGCGGTGACCTCCGCGGCCACCCAGTCAAACAAAATAAAAATCCATTACTGTCTGTAAAAAAGCAAGACACCCGAGTTTGAGTAGCTCTATCGTGTAAACGAAGCAATCAACGTCAAGGCAACAAAAAGCAAACGATAGAGTCTATATTTCTACGTAGGATCATTTACTTAAAAAAAATTTCGGCTCCATAGTATTTCCTGTACTTAATTTTTTCTAAATAAGGTACCCATTTTTTGCGTGTAAAATCAAGTTGCACAACTTTGAGCGCCTGGTATTCCCGCACTTTTCGTTTGAATAACTTGGAATTTTGATGTAGGAAAGCCAGATCTATTGTCAACAGTTGCACGCGCATTTACAGATGGATAATTTTCAAGAAATATCACGATATCTCAATCGATTTTACGCCCTTCTCTCGTAAATTCCCATTAAATAGGGTTCATTTTTCCTGCTAAGTATCCTTTGTTTTTCCCAGAAAATATTTGGAATGCTGGATCATAAAATAAGGAAAGGAGAATAATATATCAATTGTATAGTACGTAAAGATCGATGTAAAAGTGCCTCGATAACTAAGACGTACAAGCAATTGCCTCCATCATCGTATATAATTAAAAATTCTCTCTAGAGAAGTTAATTTATTTCCTTAAAGAGGGATCTTAAAACTTCATCTTCAAGCAGAAATCTTCAAAAATCAGCTTATAATTTGAAATTCGCTTATGGGGTAAGGTTAAGCATCTTTCCGGAAAACAAACCAAATTGAAAGCTCTTTTGTATGTTAAGAGTAATACAGGCAAACAGAGCACAATTTTAGAGGCAGCCAGGACCGCTGGTCAAAGATAATCTTGAGTTAAAAAAATGTACTCGTGTATTTCAAATATAAATACCGAATATATTTCATCGCAACTTTTTCAAACGAATTACTTACACTACCGCGTATAACGTGCTTAAATTTTCAACTGTCATTAACTTTGTCATACTTGTTACATCATCTTTACTTAACGTCGAGTTAATTTATTAGATCGTGCAGCGAAGTAAAAAATAAATATCACACGAGCTGAAATATTTTTTATAATTAAAGAAAAAATAATGAACATTCTTCGTTTTTTTTAAGTTTTATTTTAAGTATTCAGCGAGTAAAACTCAATGTAAAAATAAAATATGCGGCAGTTGTTTGGGTAAGCCAGGGCTTCGGAAAATCAAAATGTTTTAATGAAAAGCAACTACGCATGCCCCAAAAACGTTAATGTTATGCATCCATCATTTAATTTTTCTGATATGTTTTTAATCAAAAATTTAAAGCTTTGCGCGTTAATTTATTCGCTGTCATATTCATATTTCAATTCTTATTTCAGTTCGAATTATTCAACTCGATCATAGTAGTGAAATAAAAGCAAAGTTTAACACGACCTGCCAATTATTTATAATAATTTCAAATACATGTCATTGCTAGTACAAATTTTAAACAAAAACAGTAATGTGCTTCACTTCTATAACTGTCATCAACTTTTCACCGTAATGTCATGCTATTTTTTATCGAATTATATCATTTGATCTTTGTAGTGAAATAAAAACGAATTATCACACGAGAGGGTGAATTAATGCTACAAGTAAATAACGAGGCCTTTTTCCTTCCTTGGTTGGACACAGAATCTCGACCCAAAATGAGGTCGCATAGTAGTTCTCATTGCAGCCCGATTAAATTACAGAACTATATGTGTGCCTTACTGCAATGTTGTTCACCAATTAACTTCCATAATTCCGAGACCGAAGCCATAACTTACAATTTACTGCGGCGAGCCAGTAGTTGTATCCAAGGTGTATACGGAAGAGATAATTCGGGAAACAAATTTTCTCCGTGACAGAAATATGGGGGAGGATCGCTTGAATTGGCGAAAGGTGCTCTTTTGGTATTAAAACATGCAATAAGGGGGGAAGGGGGGAGCACCACCAATACAAGTTGGCAGGCGCATTGAGCATTATTCCCACATTTACGGCCGCAAAAAGAGGTCAGTTGGCTCTCCTAGCTAACCTATTGTCCAAAGCACTGCAGGAACGAGTGACTTTGTTCGCAGTCACGCGCACAGGCGCAAAGTTACACCAAATAGAATAGAATAGGTTAAGATACACCAAAGGATGAAGTTCGCCATGAAAAAATATTTGACTTAGCCGGGATTCGAACCCGGATCTCCCGATTGCCGGTCAGGCGTGCTAACCAGTTCCACCACCAAGGCATTTTCTCATAGGGAGCTTCGGTGGTGGTGGAATTGGTTAACACGCCTGACCGGCAATCGGGAGATCCGGGTTCGAATCCTGGCTAAGTCAATTATTTTTTCATGGTGAACAATCACCCTTTGGTGTATTTAACCTATTGTCTCGACTTTTGCCGCTCCCTTCAGCCGGGCAAAGCTCGACCCTTGCTCTTCCCGCCAGCTGATGATTTGATCATCATTATTCCCTCATATTCTAACTCCTCCCGCTTCCCATCAACACAAAACTGTCTTCTATCCCCCCCACTATGCGCTCCATTCACTGTTTTCACAATCACCCTCCGAGCACAAGTCCGCAGACCAGCACAAAAATATAGAAAATAAAGAAACCTCGGACTCGTCCTACCTCCAGCCTCCATTAATCACTTTTCAATCCCCTCGCGTCCACCTCCCCGGCAACGCACCTCCCACAATCTTTCATTATCAAAGCACGCCTTTGTTTTTACCCGCGGGGAATTCGAGCGAGTCCCGAATTTTACATTTTTACCATCTCGGCCGAGACCAACGCCCACGCCGTCAAAAGTTTGGAGCGTCCATCGTAAGAGGGGGAGATTTGTTTCCGTTTTGTGGGACAAGAAGGGAAATTTTTTCGTGGAGGGTGTGAGAAAATTCAAAGGGCCGATCGATTTCCACGGGGCGTTAGGGTGGAGAAGGAATTTGGGATTAGTTTCATCGATGACTTCGGGGGTCGGGAACGTTTATGCTCCTGTAATATTTATCATTTGTTTCAGAGGGGGTGGGGTTGCGGGGATGGAGGGGAATTCATTCTATTGAGGAAAAGGGGAGGAAGTCCTAAAAAGTATTATGTATTCGTCTAAATTATAGTTGACGCCTTCAAAATACTCCCCATAATATGCACTTGCGCCAGTGCTTCTTTTAATCTTCGAAACACTTCTCAAAGTCAATCTTTGGGATAGCTTTTAGCTCTGCCAACGATTTCGTTTAATGTCAACTATGCTTGGAAAACGACTACACTTTATAAGATTCTCTTTGTTATTGAAAATAGGGCAAAGTCACACGGGGCCAGGTCTGGGAAATATGGATGCTGAGGCATCGTTAGATCATTGTTTTTGGGCGAAAATTCGCGAACAAACAACGAAGTGTGAGCCGAAAATCGTGGAGCTCATAAAAAACTCCTAACCTTAGCGGCTTCCAAAGACAAGGTAAACAGTGAATACAGCTGAATATTTTATCCCACTTCAAAGGCATGTGTACGAGCACAATAGTAAAAATGACAATCGGTCTCTCTAAACTCGTGGGAAATTTAAAAATTTAGTGCCCGTTATTTATTTAACAAACCTCGTGTGAATAAAAATTGCCGGGAGGGTGGTTGGGTGTTCGTGCATGAAAGGAGGGACGGGGAAGAAGGGAGAGGAGCGTATGAGTGATGCTGAAGGTAGGTACGAGGGAGTTGGATAGAAGGAAAAAGGGATGGATGATCTTGTGGATGTACCCTGTGGAACCAATATCAGTGGAGACACAGGAGATGGGATAGTCACCAAAGAAGAACGGCATTCGACGATGAGTGTGGGGTGTAGGAGGGCGAATCCACAATCATGTACCAAACAACACTTATATCCATTATTATTTGAGAGATTTTTTTGTCCAGTCACCTATAAATAACTAATAAAATAGTATAATTTAGCATACTATATATCGATAGCTAAGGTCTAACAGCACGTTATCTCGAAACGTAGCTCAAAAATAGCAGCTTTTCAAGAGAGCAAAGAAACGATTTATTTTTTCTTATTTTACACCAACATTAAAAACCGAAAATTCATAAAACTGAAAAATAAGCATACATTTGCCAACATGAGTTGTTTTTTTTTTAGTTTTATTGTTTAATGTTATTACACTTTGTTTAAGATACCTGTGTCAAACCGGCCAAATTTTAAGATACGTGTTGTTAGAACTTAGCCATCGATATCTTCTTTGCAACTCATAAGTCAAAGAACAATCAGTATTCATCGTGTATTTTTGGGGCTTGAGTGGGTCGACGTTAGTGGGTAATACGATTTAATGGCTATTGAGTAGCATTCAACTGACACAATGATTATGAAATTGTGAGAAGCAAGATACAAGAAATCTGTGCTGTGATTCAGTTGTCCCACGAGAGGCATATGGTATAGCGATTTATAATAAAAATACACTTTCTTTAAATACAATCGAAAACTCCGACTACTATTTTCAGTGGGTTTCAGTGGGTATTAGTTTTCGTGTAATCCATTGATAGAAAGATGGTCTCATACCTCTGTGAATTACTTTACCTTCAACCAAAAACAATCGATAGCGACCGCTAGCAACTTAACCGTTCATTCATGGAAAATTATCTTGAACGGCAAACTAAATTATGATGTGGCCCCACATTACGTTATCCTTGCTTTAATTAAGTTTGCAACGCCAAATCTCAGCAAATCTCCTAAAAACAGGCTCAGCTTTGGTAGACACTGCCATCATTTCCAAAGCACCTGATAAATATTTCTACCATCGTCTCATTAGGATACAATGATTTCTCCGCTAAGCATCAATTGCATGTAAATCGTTCATGGACGAAATTGTTAATATTAATCACTAAAATGTCAAATTTAAAAGTCAACGTTAAATGACACGAAAAAGGTAGCAGTTTTCTTTCACATCAAATGCATCTGTCCAATTTTTTTTTCATATCAATGACAGCAAGCAAAAAACAAAAAAGCTAACGATGGGCAAACGGAACGACGAACCATTGAAGTTTTCCAAGAGATTTGTAAGATAATCGACTTTCTGTCTTTAAAAAAGGAGGAAAAAGGTAGAGTTAAAATATTGGTTAGATACATTTATTTTAAAAAACGAAACGGTCTTCGGCGTGGCTTGGCGGAATTATTTGTTAAAAATCGCAATGAATGCCAGCATTAATTTCCTTCCTAGCTTTTGTAATCAGACGTGGGTATTCTGTTTATAACGTTTATTTGAATGAAATCGAGGTGAATTATGAATTCTTATTCTTATTTGGTGTACCTTTCCTCCAAAATTCTGGGATTCGAAATTCGCTCGCATGCATGCCCGTAACGTAAGTGCACAACAGAATTCTGTGACCGCAGTCTCCTCTCAACCCGATATCCGTGATCTAAACTCACCTCTTCCCGTAGAGGGCCGCACTGCCATGGCGAGGAGCAACAATAGAAGCAACAGGTTCATGTAGTCTAGGCGAGCCATAGCAGCAGGTACCGAGTTGCAGCTCCGGCGGTCGACGGTCAGAAGCCGGCCACAATTCACCCTCGCCGCAACGAAAGAGCTGTGGGGCAGGCGCCCACTCCGGCCGGCAGCCTCTCTCCAACACACGCCCAGAATATCCCTCGTCGAGGACCGAGGAGACTTCAGCTCAGAAGACCCCGATCAATCGCAATCAGCACAGCGGGAGGACACAGTATATATTTCCGGCTCTTTGTCTTCTGTCCACAGCGTGCTTCTTCGATCACTGTCACTACACCAGTCCCAGAGTCATCGCCTCTCTAAACTGATCGCCAAGTCTCAGTCTGTTCCCTCCATTCTCCGCCATCTCTTCCTCCTTCTCATCCTCCTTTTCAATTCTATAGCTCATGTGGCGTAGAACGACGTTTAACTGGCGAGATATCCGCTCCCTTTACGAGCGGTGCTGGAGGAAACCTATTTACACGATCGCAAACACGCCGGCGACAGTTGGAAGTGGCGGGTAAACAGCAGGTTGCGGGCGAAAGAGAGCCTCATACAAATTGCCGATCCTTCCTCTCCCCAGTTATTCCCCTGTTTACCCTTCCATTGTTTTTGCGAAACGTCGTTTAAAACAAAGAGCCACGATCAGTTTCATCGAGTGGTTCTGTCCATGTAGTCCATTCACGACCGCACGTCCCTCCTGTGGTCCGAAACAACTTTTTTTTTCTTTTTACACCCCTTCCTATTTTTTCACCGTTTGCACAGAACACAAAAAGTCCTCCGCTTCCCTTCTGCCGCGGCGTTGGTCCCCACGCGCGCCGCAAAACAAAAGCCTATTCCCCTCTTTAACACCACTGGGTGCTCAGCGAGTGATTGCGGGGAAGTGATGAAGGGGTGCTGGGATGTTGCGGCGTCCACCGCCGGGCGGCCACGTGGGGAATCGCCGGCGCCAGGAACGAGCCCCGGCGGTGTTTGTACCTCCCTCTCCTCAGCGTGATGAATATTTTATACACTCCACTTATACTCCCCTGCCTATTTTCTGAGCCGAGCCACTAGTGGTGATACCGTCATGAATAACTACACCAATTATAGGAACAGAAGAGGTATTTACCCTTGCCGATTCTCTATATCGCTTTCTCTGAACATGCGGCTCGAGTTTTTTTGTTGGGCGACGTAGTTTATTTCAGAGGGGGGATCTTCTTTTTGCCTCACTATAAATGAATTGTTTGCGAGGGCACAGGATGGTCTGCGAGGAATATCGAAATGAGTGAAGTTTATTAATAGCTCTGGCTTTTTGTCCCCCGGCGTTATCTTCCTCCCATTTAACTTAAACGTCACGAGTGGTTCCACACAGTTTCTAGCTGGGCGCGGCGAAACTTTGCCAGGTGCTCGGCGGAGCGTATCGCGGCCGAAGGAGAGCCAGTTCTCTCGGGTCCGCAGAATGGGGAGTCCCCGGTGCGAATGAGGTGCACCTTCACTTACGCTTCCAATTTCTCGCTTGTCAACCACTGCACATGACGGCGAGTTCCTCACTTTCTTCAAGGGGAAGTAGTTGCATCCGTGGATGGGAGGAAGAATGGAAGCCGTGAAGAGATTTCCGAAAGGGGGAATTGCCACGCTTTGAAGCAATTTCTTCCAAACAATAGCGAGATGGTGGTAAGAAGAAAGAGATTGCGAGATTGCTCAGCCCCTTAAAATTTTGCACTTTTTTTTCACCTCGGTTACAGTTTTACACACATAAACTCGTGAATGCTGTCCAGAACTGCAAGGCAGGGATGATCTCTTGAGCTCGCACCGGTTGTCACCCAGCGGGGAACAGTCTTATCCCTGCTGCGAGGATGTTTCACTCTTTGTCGTCGCCTCCTATCGCTATTCGCGTGAGTACCGCGCCGCCGGGAAAAAAACTTTGATGAAGACGATCGGTGTCTCCCTTCGGCGAACGCCTCGGCCGACACTGGGCGAGTGAGCAGAGCTAAAGCGAAGGAGGGAGGAAGGCATCCGTGGGTCCATTTGCCCCTCTCTTCCCCACCTCCCCTTCATCCCGGCGCACGCGCAGAATCCGCACAACAGAGACGGCAGGCGATGTGTAAGTTCAGTGTAAACGTTGGGTGCGGAGAATGAGGTGGTCCTCAGGTTGTAGGGGAAGAAAGGGATGACGAAAGCATGTGGGAAAGGGAATGGGACGGGGAGGGGAAAGTTTTTGGAATGGGTATGAGGAGAAGTAATCTGAAAAACGCCCTTGGCAGCCGAGGATCCCTGAAACAACAATACGCGTGATGAAACATTGAATTTGAAAAATACTGATCGGCCGGAAAGATCAAGGTAATTTGGATAAAAAGGAGGAGTAACCTGATTTTTCTATTTATAGTTACCTTTAAACGTTTTTTGTTCAGTCAAACTTATTAAATTCATCCTGATGGGGATGGATGAGTCGTCCGTTGAAACTTTGGTGGCTTACAACGAATTAAATCGGTGGAAATACCGAGAAGACGCCACGCAAATAACTCGCCGGGAAATTATTACAACAAATTTTTCAAAGGCTCACAGTATTGATTATTTCGTATTGATTCGTGCCTTTTCAAAGGGCTTGGGAATAAACAAGAGGTGTTTCCTCCCGGAAAAATTCTTGTCTCTTGAATAAAAGTAGGCTTGAATTTTAGATAAATTGCAATGAGAAAAATACCACTGGGCCGGGAATCGAATTTCCGCGAGAAAAAAAATCCCCTGGACCAGATATCTAAAGAGCCTGGATAACGTAGTGGTCTGTGCAGTGGCCCGATAAGCCATAGGTCCGTGGTTCGATTCCCGCTCCAGGGGAGATTTCCTTGTGGCAATTCATGTAAATTTTACTGTCGTTCTTGCGGCAGGCTCTAAATATTACCCAAATGTATACGCTGAGATCAATCGCTGACATTTCCACCGACACATACGGACATGTAGCTGATCACCCATCAGTGAAACTTCTACGTTTCTCCTCCTTTTATTCTACTGAGCCCAGTGGCGTAGCCGGGGGGTGTCCGGACGACCCCCCGAGATATAAAAACAATTATTTTCCTTCACAAAAGAAATAAAATTGAAAAAATGAATTTGCAAAATATTTCTTTGACAAATGAAGTTTTTTCGAAAGTGAAAAGCGTTTAAATTATTTTAAAACTCCTTGCTTAATACCTTATTTTTCAAAAAATTTCTTTCCTAGTTTTGCATCCCCCCCCGAGCGAAATTCCTGGCTACGCCACTGCCTGAGCATCATTCCATCCTTCCCATCATTCCCTCCAACCCCTTGGAGGGAATGATGGGTCCACTTCCATCCCCCCAGCAAAAATCAAATCTTCCCTTCCTCCCTTTACCTGCGAACTCAACTCCAGCCCTGCCTCTCCTACACCCTCCGTCCAAACTGACGTTCCAATGTGTCAACCGATTGAGGGACGGACATTGATAGGTGTCCGAAAGGGCTCGGTATGAAGGGTTGGTTGTATCAGCACAAAGAATGGCTGAAGAATAGTAGAATTGTTATTTGAAGGATTAAATCCATGTTTTGTGAAATGATTTACCCTAATCGAAGAATGAATGTGTTACGAAATGCAAAGCAGTTTCAAGGTCTTTGCGTACCATCTTAGTATCAACAACATTGTCGAGTGTTAACGACGAATGATGTTCAAATTTCAGCCCAAGGAGTAGGAAAGAGATTGGCTTGGTGAAACGGGCAGCATTGAAACTTGCATCGGTGATACTTTTCGAGGAAGATACCCATTCTGGAGGGCCAAAATAATTGGATGCTTCAGGGATGCAAGGAATAAGGGGAATAAAGCGAGGTGATGGGCAAGGGTTGACAGTTTGGAGAGCATGAAAGGATTTCTGTGGAGTTTTCCATATATCCCTGTCAGGGCGATCTCTCCCGTCCGCTACCCCTTGTTTTCCTTTCTCCCTTCGTGATGTTCTTGCGAAAATGGTTTTCGACGGAGGTCCTCCTCCTCGATGTCTCTTGACACATTTATTTATTACCTCGATCGGCTCCTACCGTCACTCCTCACACTTCACCCTTAGAAATTTCGATGACACCGTCAGAAAGAGACCAGATTAACGTTGACATGTTTGATGCCTTTTGGAAAGAACCCATGTATTAGATAAAATATCGAGAGAAAATAATTTCTGAACTATTGCGTTTAAGTATTTCCAGATGGACGGAAACGTATTGCACCGAAATTTTCAGAGCTAAACCAACATTGAGAAACATGAGCAAACTGTGTTTGTTTATCAAGTGAGCGATGAAATATAAGTTAAATTGTAAAATAATACGTTAAATTTTCCAAACGCTTGTAATTTCAACTATAAAACTTAAATTACTTGTAAAAATAATACTTTTTTTCTTTAATAAAAATTAGTCATAATTCTCAGATGAAGAGGAATTTAATAGTATGAGTCCTGAAAACAGTTGAGATACATCTGGGAGGCACTCATGGGCTATTAATCTTTTTTATTTCTTGTGCCACGTGGGAAATATATCTTCAACTTACTCGTATTAGCTATCTTTTCAAAGACACACCTCACATCCTAATTTTGTGGCACATATTTATTCACTTGGGCCTAAAAAGATTTTACTTAACATCAGTTTTTTCTGCTTATTTAATTTACGAATCATTTAGGTAACAATCAAAGTATGGTAACTTAAAGGGCATGGTATTTGGCTAATATACTAAGAGTCCCGAGTCCATACCTCGAAAGTCTCTTATGAGCTCTCCTAAATTCAAATTGTCGGATTGTAAGGTTTCCAAAGAAAAGACATTCCCTCCTTACCCTGAATGCAATAAATTTAAACTCCGACTAATGAAAGATGTGGTAATGGGCTCAACTTCAACTTTTTCATTCGAACTTCTGGATAATCTCAGCGATTTAATTAGTATGAAAAGTGTATTGTGAAGCCTTTTATACTTATAAGCAATTGATGAAATATATATAATACATCCACGCTCATCCACTTTCTTAATGTCAAAACCAATGTGATTTGGCAACAAAGCACTGTATATGGAAATAAGTGATCTAACAGTTCTATTTAAGACTTTTGAAAGGTCTTTTCAAATCCAGTCCAAGCTTAAAAGAGAAGAACGAGGAATCACCAACTAGTCGTGGGTAAACGAAGCTCGCATAGGTAAGTAGCTAGTTAACTTTTTAAGTTTTGGTCCACGTCTTAACCATGTTCTAAGTGCAGTCTCCTATTCGAGATTACTGCTTTAAAAAATCTGGCCATCTGTCAAGAATGCGTTCAAGTGTCATACGAGCATATTTCCAAAGAGTTAATGAAATCACTGATTTTCAAGGATTAAATGGTCTTAATATATAGATAAAATCTAATCCCTTATCGAATAAATCTATGCTCACAGGAAATTGTAAGGATGTTGCGGGCCTAGGTTCAGTTGATATTAATTATTAAATTTGAAAATTAAGGGCTACAAAACTGACTAATGATTATTAAGTTGTATGACATTGATATTTTGAAAGTCTAGAAGGAATTTGTATATCCAGCATGAAAGGTGAGGTTTTTTTATTCCTTGGCGACTGTTGGGCGTCAATATTGAGACGGTTGAATATTAATAGAGCTGTACTTTTTTGCGGCGCATTTTTCTTCCATTCCGAAGCTCACGCTTGACTTAATCGTATGGGCTGCGGGTAGAAACAGGCTAATTCCACGTACAGAGTTGTCACTATATAGTGAAAACCACTCTCTTTACATCAGTAGTGAAAAGTTCTACTTTTGCTTGCCATTCTATCGTAGTGTAATACTTGCCTGTTAAGACAAACTCATGTGGAAAAAGGGAAGAAAATAAGGAGTCCCCAGTAATTTCATGCATTCTCCGCTGATATGAGACCAATTGGCATAAATTCCTTTTTTGTTATTCGCGTATATTCGAAAATTTTCCTGTGCCACAGAGGGTCAGACGTTTTCTCATAATGACGGATCTCATTTATCTAGATGCCATTCTCACTTTATTAAACCCAATTTCTCGCAGCGACGTCATATTAAGAATGCTCCCCAAAGAATTTGTTCTCGTTGACGTCGAGGGTCCCATCTCATTCATTGAGATCGTAATGAAATCAAATTAAAAGGATACCCATCCTGTTGTGGGCCTATAAGATCATTCTTCCGCGGGCTGGTCCGTCCAACTAAAAACATGACAAGAATTCCAGCGATGCCGTTCCGAGATTTTTAGCGACCATTCCTTAATTCACAGGCCCGGCAGTTAATTAAAATATCTTCCTTCATTTTCCTTTCCCTAATGAATATTTTCTGCCCAGTCCCCTTTTTGGTTGTCCAAAATCGGCTGTTGACCACCTACGCTTTTGCATTCATAATCCATCACTTAGAACAACCATTTCCCTGAAACCAACAATTTCTTACAATTACTATCATTGATAACGAGTGGAGAATTATTTCTGTATTCCTTAAGAACTTGGCAGAATATTTTAAATAAGGACTTTCTGGATGAATCATAAGTGTCAGAAGTGTTAGAAATAATAGCCTTCTTAATAGTGACATAGAATTGTTACTGTAAATTATTTTCAACGAAGCATCGTGTCTCCAAATCCGTGACTGCGTGAGAATACCAGACGAGTAAATAAAATTTAACGCACCTCCAATATCTTGAAATGTTTCTTAAATGTTCTTCAGTTAATTTTAAACTTGAGTATGTTCCCTGGCAAGCAAAAAAGCTGTATAAAAAGGAAGGGCAGTAAAAATATATTTTTCGCTGATAATATGCTGGTTATTTCCAAACATTTATCAACATATTTTCAACATCATAGCGTTATCTTCAGGTAGAAATGTCCATGGTAACCATTTTACATTAATTTTCGCAAAATTTAGTTGACTTTATCCATGTCTTTCCCCGAGACCGAGAAACTATTTCTTTTCCATTCATTTACGAACTTTAAACCATCTTATTTTGCCTTGGAGACGAATAAAATAAGTACGGATTATTCCATCAGATAACAGAGTAACATTTCTAAACTTCTGAAGGTTACAGTTTTATGTAATTAAATTATGAGAAACTTAAGCATACTGCCATTGAATTAAAAAAGTTCATTCTTGAGAATCAGCGTATTATTAATGAAATTAATGAACTCCCAAGGATTCCCTTCTTTGTACGATTGACTTTCTTTTGGTCAACCCTCCATGCAGCATATCATCCCGTGAATATCTATCTTGGCTTATCTGAAACCAAATAAGCACTCACAAGGAGGGGAAACCTTTGTTCTCGGCGATTCTTTCCTCTTAAGAGATTGATGGCCACCAGGTGGCGGATGAGGGAGTCTCCAGGGAGTAATGGCATCCCTTCTTTTCAATGGCAAAGCTCTACAACTGACTGAAATTTTATTCGAAAATGTTTCAATGGATGCGTTCACTTAGAGGGTTTCATGAGCAGACTTAAAACAGGCTTTTGGTGTCCATTTTTAACTCGCTTTTCGATTCCCACCAAACTGGTAAGAAAAGGCCTGTTAATTAAAAAAAATTGGCCTCCTAAATTCGCAACATCCTGACACCATCTCTCCTTTGCGTCACTCCATCTCAGACGGCCTCTTATTCACTCTTTGCGCTTCCGTTAACTGATCCATGTAATCCCTTACTAACTATTCTTCGCACCCTACTTCTTCAAAATTTCGCGACAAAATTTCGTCAAATCAATGGATTGCTTCTCTACTTTTACCATGGAATATTTTTCCATGCTGGCAACCATTACCTAATCCCTACTGAGTCCAAAAAAATCGTTCCTAGTTTGCTGTACAAGTTAAGCTTAAGATTTTTCGATTTCCGATAAAAAATTCTCAACAACACAAAATTGCAGAGTTTTGATAGTTTTCATACTTAATTAAAGCGATACCTAGGCTCAATTAAAAGCAAATAGCCATTGCTACTTCAGGTTGATATTCATATGTATAGTGACGTGACTCCATTAAATTTTCTTCGTATCAGAGATTGGAGTTGTCTTTCTGATCTCCCTATCCTTCTTCAAAATCAGTCAATGAAAATGTAGAAAATTTACCAACGCCTAAAGTGCCTGCATCTCAATCTCACCGCATTCAATATATGTTACGCTTTCCATTCGCAACAAGCAAAATCAAATTGATTTTCAAGATTTCAGAAGCTGCATAACCGCTAGATGCCAAAGCATTATGCGAATTAAGTGATTTGAGGAAAATGTGTACATATTGTCATTTGCGTATAGAGCGATCCAGTGCACCTGCACGTGTTTTACCAATCCAGGAGTATCTAAGAGTCAGACATAATAATGAAAATGAGATATCACATGAGACTAACAAAGGGTAATTTGACGCAATAAGGCATATTTTGCAAATGTAACACTAGGTACTCAAATCAACTCTACTACCAAAAAATACAAAGCTGAAGATCTATGCAACTCTGCAAGTTATAAATTATGGAGCAGTGACACTGACATTATCAAGTCAGGATAAAGAAAGCCTTGTGAAACTTGAACAAAATTTTGAAAGGAGAATCTACGGCCCAACTAGACAAGAAAAGAGATGAAGACTTAGAATGAACAATAAGATAAATGAAATAATAAACGGAGAGGGATAAAGATGGATTTGCCAAGTCACTTTGTCTGACATGGTCGGGCCATGTAGAAAATATGAAAAGGACAGAATACCCAAGTTAATAATTAATAGCAAGATGGAATGGGTCAGAAGAAGAGGAAGAACACGGAAGAGATGGGAGAACCTTTAGGACGTGGAGGATGATTTGAAGGCAGTGGAGTTAGAGATGGAGGGAGATTAACTGCAGGGAAGAATAACTGCATGGAAGCTTATAATGGGGAAAGCCAAGGCGCCCACCGTGCTGTAGAGCTGCAGATAACTCTCAAATTTGAATACCACCCTGCTCTCAATTCCCCATGGTTTCCCAAGCACCCCATATTTGCTTTCTCTTTCTGACTCCTCCGTTTGTCGAGCCTCCCTCCGCCCTCTTCGTAGAATTCCTCCGAACCGATCCCGTTTACTTTGAGACCATTCGAGACCGCATGTCTCCGAAGTCTTCATGTCAGATCATATTTTTTCGTCCCCAAGAAGTCACTCGGTTTGTGTTCCCTTGGTATGGTTTTATATTAAAAATCGCTCTCTTTTTAAAGGCAATGCAAATACCATTTTTTGTACTGTGTTCACAAAAATGTATCAAATCTTAAGTAACACTGGCTATAAATATGAGGATATTATTAATGTAACTTCAGCTTAATAAAGCCATCATATAGAAATGAAAACGTCTGGCGATTCTTAAATTCATACATCGTAAATTTAAAGTGGAATAAAATTGAATTTTGTAAATGAGTTCTTTTTTCACAAAATGTGAATGAATGAAAATATGAAAAATAGTGAAAAAATGTGAACTTTGAAAATATTAATTCAAGCTGACATTATTTACGGATTTTAGAAATAAAATTTCCTGCTGAATAACTAATTTTTTCACAAAACATGCGGCTAATTCAGAACAAAAAGTGAGCACAGCAAGAGAGTAAAACTGTTTCTCGAGACGCAGTCATTTTACAGTCGAGAAACTAAAAAAATGGTGCTCCTTCATCGAGGTTTATATTGGAAATGAGGAAAATTGGGGGTCAGGAGGTTGCAAAAAGATGTCTTTTCTCATTATTTAAAAAAATATAAATTTAAAGCCTAATTTACATAGAAATTCACCTTCGAGCAATTTTTTTGTCAATTTTTTTTTAATTTTGAACAAATATACGGCGAGTTTACGTTACAATTTAAACGTTAAGAATTATGAAGTGAAAAATCGAGAGAAGAAAGTTAGATAACCAGTAGGTACTTAGTACAAGTGATGACGGAAATTGAAAATAGAAAAATAATGACTCTGGTAAATGATTAGTCTAAACGGAGAGGTAAACACAATTTGTTCCTAGAGCTAATAAAATGCTATTCGATGAGCATCATGGCACTTTCTTCTGTAACTTATTGTTACTACACTACTATAATGTAATCAAAAATGAATGACCCTTTATCTCGATAGATAGATTACATAATTGTGAATGCAATAACCCTGATGTAATGAAAATGAAAATTGAAGACGAAAGTGTAAACTTCCAGAATTAAGTTGTCAGTAGAATGATCATGCAGCTGGAGGTATGTCTTTTGATAAAAGTATTTTATTTTTTTAAGACAGGCTTTTGGATTCATAGTCCCTAAGAGAAAATAGTGTACTATATGCCCATGTACAAACTTTATCCTCAAATCCATTGTCAATATACAATTAATAATTAATATTATAGAGTATCTATGCATTGTTTGTTCGTGGTGGCCATGAGAGTGCGACTGAAAAATGTCTTCACTCAACTCAGAGCTGCCATCTCTATTTGGCCTCAAATACTTAGATATGAGAACGCCTCTAGTGATAGTAGTGTCAAGTCAGTAGTGAAATGATTCCATCAGCGTAATTGTAATGGGGCAGAACTGCTTTCTAAAGGAACGGGGTGCGAGAGGAGCAGTTTCTAAGGTGGTGGCCGGGACTATTTCACGCGGGAGTCCCACTCTGATTTAGACCCACTCCTCCTCCCTAAACTGTTAGCGAAGGGAATGGAAGCCATCTGACGACCTCCCCTGTATAGTTGGTCTTCCTCCCCCTGTGATCCACGATCTTCCTCTCTTAATCGTATTCATTCCCGCCCTGTCGCCCGATGTATTCCCTCGCTGTGCAAACCCAAAAGGAAAATTTCATCTTCTCCCCCACCCAGTCATCTCGTCGCCATGGTCCCCCTTGCCCTCAGTGAGTGAAACGTAAGAGAATATCGCGTAATGAAATTTGCCAGTAAGGCCACCATTTAAAAAGATTCCCACCCCATATCTCCCTTTACGATTTCTTTCTGATCTTCAACATCAATGGACTGATAGTTACGGCCATTCCATTGCAATCCGTCTGCAACCTGAGGACATAAGGTAATGCAGGGTTTCTCCTCGGCTAGTACCCTTATGCGGGACACGACAAAGATAATTTGATTTCCTCCTCGCACTAATTGAATTATGCACCATATGGTTTTCCTTGGATACGCGGTAGCTTTCATTAAGGTTCTGCATCATCTTGAAGCCCTAAGCTAAGATGAAATATCCTTTCGACTTTAGAACCCCTCAGAAACCTTTCATATCGCTTAAGTAATGAATGTCATAGTAGTATTATTGCAGCTTTAAATGTCGTGTTTGTTAATGTAAAAGATCCCCGAATGGCATAGCATTGCTTCTTTAATATCATGATGATCAAGAAAAGTCCTCTTTGAGGAACTTTTAGTGTATGTAATTTATACTATGTACTCCCCCTACAAATCATCTTGCCGTCATCGGTGAACACTCTTAACTGACTCAATGACTGAATACTGAACTGAATACGGATGCTTGTAAATTCCTGTCAAAGGTAGTACCATTTATAAAATTAAAATAGGTACTCTCCGTTGGGAGAATATACATGATACGTATAAAAATGACATGTATTCACTCCAAAATATTTTTATCAAGTCACTCGTGCGCAGTAAAAAAAACGCTACTGGCATGAATCATCTATAGGGATTTTAAATCCAAGACAGATTTGAATAGCGACGCAATACGACTTTTCGACTTCCTGACTGATTCCGACGCTTTATTAATGAATGCAGTCCCTTTTTTCCTTGCAGTGGTAAATTTTTGACAAACTTATTCCACTAGAAAATAATCATAAACATACAATTTCATAGAGATCACAAAAATATATTCCACTGAGGGCTTAAAATATAAAAATTTCAGTACAATAAGCAAACCAATTCACAGCAATTGGGAATATCAGCAATGTATCGGATGGTTGTCTTTATAACAATTGCCTTTGCCTTAAAATATGCCTTGACTACCTTCCACAATGGAACATTTCTCATATTTCACTTATTATATAAAGGTTAATAGATTTTCCAATAACCGTCGATTTAGCTAAAATAAACCGTTATTGTCAAGTTATACCAACTTGGTTTAGCAATATTCCGTGAAAATATCAGAATTTGAATATTTTTCCAAACACTCGTAGCCATCCTCATTGCTATCTTAATTCTACAACTTTTACCAACAGATTGCTTGTATTTTTTTGGGCAATATCCAGAAACTGTTTCAAAATGGTTAAATTTTAGGTGAATTTAACTGTCATATCTACATCAACATAAAACCGGAAAAACTGCGCCAAGATAATCACGGATGAAGTCTCACTCCCAACTAGGCATGCTGTTTTTCTCTTATGGGTGGGCTAGAATGACTAATTTGATCACACCCAAATGTCTGAGTAAAAACTCCTAATGAAACAATATAACCATAAATCCACGAGGGAATTTTTGAATAAATGCGTACGAGTCATTAAAGAAATTTACCGGAAAATACTCTAAGTAAGACAATATCACGGGTGCTAAGCTAAGTACTCGGTGCTGAATGGGTACAGTAGCGAGGGTGCTAAGGCAAGCGTTTGATCCCTCACAGTGGGAGAGAGGGTGGCCCAGGCAGACACCCTTGGCGGGAGCCCTCTTTCCGTCGTTTGCTGAGTTGCTTCCTTTCGACAATCGATGAATTGCCATCGAAAGGAAGGGTGTTCAAAAGGTGAAGGGTGCAGTCTTTTGTGGGAGCCTTCCTTATGAGTGAAGAGGCACAAAAGGGCCCCATGGAAAGAGAGGGCCAGAGTGACCCTCCAGGACAGTCCGAATCAATGTGAGCCCTCGTATGAGGAACGTGAGGAAACATAACAGAGGAAAGGGACAGATATACTAGTCTTTTATTGGCATTTCCTTTCCAGCGCTGGAAATTGGGAATTGTTTTATCCATGCTCAATAAGAGAGAAGTGAACCATCACACGTTTACACCTCATACATTTTCATTATAGTGAACACAGGCGCCAAATATTTTCATGCCGATGTTGGTTCGACTCCACATCAGGTGCATCAGATCAGATTATTCCCTAGGACTCTTAACCACCCTGTTACGATGCACTAACATGTACACAGATTACGCTCTCATTCATGATATGATTGCATCACGTTCAATTATCGGCAATTTTGTTATTCTATTCTTTACATTCCTTTTAGCACCTTTCTTACGTACGGGCATTGAAATATATGCGTTATACTCTGTGTTTATGATAGCAAGGCTATATGTTTTGTGTTTCTAATTCCATGTTGTTTTGTGAGGTTTCCATCTTGGATTTCTGAGGTAAAATATGGTGAAACGTGTTTCATTACCGAAACAATCAGATTGTCTATTTTAATTCCATACCAATTATTTACATTTAAACTTAGATATAAAACATCAAATTGATTACGATGAAACATTAAGTGATGGAGAGCACGAAATATTCATTTAAAAAAGCTCAGTATCATAAAATAATTTATTATTCCACTCTTGAATTTATTAATATATTTGACGAAAAGCCGAGGAAAAAATTAAACATTTTTTGAAAAGGTTTAGAAAATTCCTTTATTATAATGCTAAAGAAATCAAACAAAATAGCTCACCTTCCATGAATCAATAGGAAACATGTGAACTCGTCAAATGAAGAAAATATCCCTTAGGGCGTAAACATTTCTTGAATAATGATCGTAGGCTTTCCCGGCGTATAGAATTGTGGAAGGTTACACGGGATTTCCACCGGGTCAGGTTCTCCAACTCCATCTCGGACAACTCGCCCATCGAAACGTCAGCCGAGATGGAGTTGGAGGACCTGACCTGACCGGTGGTAATCCCGTGTAACCTTCCATAATTTCTTGAATGTTTCCTTTTTGGTATGTCTTTTTAAATAAATGGAGGATATTTAATAATATATGTATTTCTTTATGTATTCTAGTCCTTGCGCCCGAGAAGCTAAAAAAATTATCATTATGTTTCTTATCCCATTGAGTTAATATTGACGCATATTTTGGTAAAATATTCAAGTAGGAAGTAGGTGTGGCTTAGATGAGATAGTGTGTTTTAGTCTGCAGTACTGCAAAAGGGACATGATCTATTGCTGTGGCTAATGCTCTCCGGGTAAGAGACAATTCTGAGGCCTGTATTCGTATCACCATTTCGTTTCGGTAGGATATCCGCGCATTTCTGTCGCTCGCCCCGAATTAAAAATATCCAAAGCGCCCTCGCCGCAGCATCGCAACATTATGGTAATGCGCTTCTATTGCGCCCTCCTGCCGAGGCGGAAATGGCGACATGGAGAGTGGCGGAGAGGAGATGCGAGAGAACCGCCATTAAAGGGCTCTTCGGAAGGCCACTCACTTCCTTCCGCATTTTCCCTCACCCGTCTCGATACGCTGGTAGGCACTACTCTATATCACTCGCTTCCACATAGGGAAGAAGAGTTCTGGGTACACAGCAGCAGTTTTTGCGACCGGGGAATCACACGATAACACCTCATGGGGGACTAATAAAGGAAATTTTATTTTGAGAAGAGGAGTTTTGAGGGAGGTAGACGCGACACAAAATTTTTACTTTCTATTTTATTTTTATCTGACAATTCTGTCCTTGGCCATGCCCCCGGAATTCTAAGAGACGAAGCCTCAATTTAGAATTTACTCACATTTAAGAGGTAAATATCCCTATCACGTGGGACTCGAATCCGCAACCCCAGGAATAGCTGGCGAGGACTTTAAACCACCTCAAACGGGGCCGAGTGTTATGTCCTACCGACCAAATTTAGAGCCGCCACATCCTATCCTCAGAACCCTTTATTGGAGCATATTTTGATCTCAACAGGTCGAAATATGACAGAAAAAGGCCATGGTGCATGTGGAATTGAAAATTGGAATTGTCTGCTGGAATGGAGATTTCGGAACAAACATTGTAGATGTATTCTATTCCCTGTTCTACTTATCTCCTAATTGCCCATTCCTCCTCCAGTCCTTAATATTTGCTTCTCTTTGTCGTTCCCTGGGGAAGGAAGATCCCTTCCACCACCACCAGAGGTCAGGACGAACCACGTTCGTTACTGCTACCTCCCTTTGCGATCGGAGATTATTTTCGGCCTTAAATGAAAATGCAGCCCCGTGGTATCTTGATGGCGGTCGCAGTATCGCCTCCCCACTCGGGGATGCCTCCCTCGCGAGGCGAGACTGCGTCCCCAGATGTGATTCATGGACCGGCGACCACGGACGAGAATAAATCACCACCGTGACGGAGTAATAAGCGGAGAGAATGGGTCTTTCCTCTTTCCGATAGAAGCATCTTCCTTTACCAAGCATACGACGCCTTCAAGGTGGGTAAAATTATGCGCTGTTGATAAGGCTAGTTTTGCTCCGAGCTGTCTACTTTGAAGCGAATAATAGCGGGATTAATTAGTTTCATTACTCCCTTTTCCAGTTAAAATTGACAGTCACATTACACAATAGGGTTTGCATTTATGCATGTGTCTCGAAGGATATGGAAGAAATTTTTTTTCACGCTGTATTTTAGTCTAGAAAGAGGGAAAGATTACCAAAACTGAATTGAGACCGGGTCTGGTCTAACTGGCAAAAATCTTTAATATCTTTCTTCCAAATGCTTTGTTAAAAATTTTAGGATTCAAAGGCAATTTTGTAATTGATGGTGAGTGAAGTGTATAAACTATTGCATATAATGAGAAGAAGAGAGATTATGTCGCCCATGGAGGGGTGCATTGTTGGCATATTATATATTTGACTGAATAATTCCCCGGGAAAGACAGCGGTAAAATACCTGCAGGTACGCATGCATTTAGAAAAAGACCATTTTTTCATATAAAAATGCCACTTTGTTCCCTTCCGCTTCGATATCAAAATTTATCATTTGGAGACTAATTGTACTAATTATGAATCCCTGAAACATAATTTATATCTTTAGTAGCCTAGTTAATCAGTATTTTCTGAACTCAGCGTTTATATCAGACTATCTGTAATAATGAATTCCATTAGCTCGAAGATGTTTTTTTCTTAAAAGTTTGCTCTTAATTCTAATACATAGATCATATGAATAGCACTTAGAGTTGTTGAAAATTGAGAGAGTTGGCATTGTGGAACTAGGGCTATCCAGGGTAAACAATTACATACGAATAACCACAATTCATGAAAATCATTTGATCGTGTCGATTCCTTCTTCCTTGCATATAGATAACAATTAAATTAGCCAACATCCAGTTCACTTGAAAAAAACTAATCTATCGTACATTTTGAATGTTGTTTAACACATTTGTTCATGCCAGGACCAAAACCTTCGGTAATAGTTCCCACAAAACTTTTCTATCTTACCAAGGTTACCGATATGCAATATATAAAACCTTCATCAAATTAACCGTGAAATTATAGTTTAGGACGGCATTCAAGATTTTAATGTAATGGGGACTGGTACATTTACAAATAAAGAACTTACCTCCCAATAAATTGTGGTTAAGATAGGAGGAAATATACTCAGGAGCATACGGGAGATGATTGTTTATTGATTGAGTAAAGGGTACCGGAACATAATCAGGAAGAGACCGGAATGAAAAAAAACTATTTTCCTAAAAACTGCAACAAAAAAGAAAGAGGAGAATTTATGAGTGTTTTTCAACGAGAGGCGGATATCTGGCAGCCTTTTGAAGTGGCCTGGTCAGTGAGGTGGATGGGAATTCTGGCGGAGGAGTTGGTTCTAATTTTTAAGGAAGAAAAGGCGGCGGGCAGGGTGAGGGAGATAAGGCTCGTGAGAAATCGAGGCACAAGGATGAGGGGATGACAATAGAAGAGGCGGGGATGGGGTTGCAGGAGGCTTGGATTGGGGAAGGGGTGGAGGGCAGTGAGTGGACCAGTGGGGGAGCTGATTCGGTCGGGAAATGGGAAGGACGGGGGTTGGGAAAAAGTCGAGCATACGGGGAGAGTGAAATAGAGAAAGGGATTATTTGGGAGGAGAGGGGTGACGGGGGAGAAATGGTATTGCGATTGGCTTGAGGGATATGCAGGTATCAAGGGTGGACATCGTATCGGAATGTGTGCTGGCTGCGTGGGGATGGATGGCGGCGGATAGAAGAATACGGATGGCAGAGATGTGTAAAACGCGTGATTGCGTCCGATATACGTGGGGTTGGCTCAGTTTGGGGCAATAAATACACCGCTGTGCAGTGGAGAAGGATTTGGACGCAGCGCGTTCCACGGCATAACTTCGACCATCCGTTATCAAACTGGGGTCAGCGTAAAAAAATAAGAATCTGGTCATTCGGATATGCACATGGAATATCACGTTCGCATTTTTGTTTGCTTCTTTTTCCGCACGTCGCTCCTTCGTACACCTAACTTCCTCTCTAGAAAGTACTTGGAGGATGATTGGAAATATAATTTAATTGGCAACAATTTATATCCAGCATAAAAAGCAGTTCCTTTTTCGGTACGGAGGAATGTGTAAAACACTTATCTTGATCCCAAAGTGGGTGCGTTAATTAAAATAACCACTTAGAAGCAAATAGGGTATGAGAATTGTGCAGTGTTAAAATAAAAGAATGAGTTACACACTCAAGCTTGAGCTTCGTAGGCACGACACGGTCGATGCTATCTCACAACTTTCAAAGTGATTGCGCAATCTACATAATTTCTGCGCAATAGACATAATTTCTAATTGTAAGCTTATTCAAAAAGATTTTGTGCTTCCTTACAATTTTTTTTCTGTTGAACATATCAAACCAGAGAGTCCTTTATAAATTTGCATGTAAAATCTTATTTCTACCGGGAAACGGGTTAGTGTGTTGGCTAGAGTGTTGTCTTCCCACCCGGCGGGCTTGGGTTCAAATCCCGGCGGTGGCAGAGAATTTTCAGAGACTGCCCGATCCCTGCTTGAATGTTGTGTGGTGAAATTTCAAGCGCAACACTCGGTCCGTCGGATGGGACGTTAAGCCGTGGTCCTCATGGCGCCTTTCGTTAAGAATAGGCTAATGCCGTCGCCAGGTTTCTCTCCACCCTTCCTTACCTACCATTCCCTCATGGTGCAAATGACGTAAGCTGTCGGTAGCCTCCTGCAAATACCATACCACCATTATTTCTACCTAATCTCAAAATCAACATGTAAATTACCGGTTCATGCAGCAGAAAAATGCGATACAAGTTAAATACTATCATTGATTTTTTTAATTAAGGGTTTTTTTTTCATTTAACTCTGCTGAAAAGTTTTGAAGCCCCTTAGAAATTCTTATTTCATTCGCACTAAATAAATTGAGACATGAGATTAAAATATGCACATGTAGATATATGAAAACGTGGCGTACAGGACTTGCTGAATCAAAATGATACCCACTCGTTGCATTTCACCTCAATGAATGATCGGACTGCCCTCTCGGGCACATCCAACTGACTGACTCATTTTCTGACGTGGTGAAACGATCCTAATTACTTATTTATTAAAACAACAGACAAATGATACTTATTTAACAGAAAACATTGTCATAACACGGTTACTTTCCCATGCCTATATATTAAAATCTTATCCTATGTTTGTTAATGTATTTTTAATTGCTCGAGTTGAGCCCTACCACCTCTTGGTGGTGCCACAAAGCTTTGGGTTTTAGTTTTCGTTTGGTTTTAATTCGTATACGAGAGTGAATTTGTGTCTTCAACAGTCTTCCACTAATCATTGTGCAGAAAACATCGAATTCCAGAGTTAAATCGGAGTATTCGGTAGCTGTCCGCACCAAGTTGAGTTGATGAGTGACATACGCCCGCGATGCTCAACTTGGTGTCGTGGAGCTATCCATTTTTGGTAACAGTTAATGCCAAATTTTAAAACAATTGCAGCCCACTCAAAACATATAAAATTCACGTTTGTAAATGATAGCTCAAGTAACTGCCTTCGGAAAAATTCTAAATAAAAATATTACCATAAATCAATTGAAAAGGAAAACTTGCTGCGCCCTTGGTAGTTAGATATCATGAAAACGTTTGTTTAATGGAGTCATTTTGATTATGATTTCGTATTTTTTTTATTAGGCACGGCTTAAGGCATGAGAAAATTATCCGTAGGGAAAAAAGATCGAAAGAGGAGGGAGGGAGAGAAAGTCTCGTCGAGTGCAGGAAATGTAGGAAAAATCACGCGCGAATTGACATTGTTTTAGCCATTCGCTGGTATTCAGAATTTAACGAACCCATCGCGGAGCGGAGAGAGTTATTGGGGAGAGGGAGGTGGGACAGGAAAGGAGGATTTGAAAGAAAGGGTGGAAATAATGATGGGATGAATTCTTCTCGTCCACCTCCCTCTTTTCCCATTCCGACTCCCGATTTATTAATTTTTACTTCGTTAATTGGAGACCCACTTTCGATTTCATAAGTGATTGGCTAAGGAATTTGACAAACCTACTAAACCTATAGGCAGAAAGGACCATAAATTCAAAATTAAGTTAAAAAAACAGATATTTTGAAAAAATTCTTCCTACATAGAGGAATAAGGAGTTGAACGACCTACCTGAAGTTATTTTTAAGATCTTCCCCACAAATGCGAATTTTTTAGGAATAAGTGTTCATCATTTATTGGTTATTTATTTAGTGGTTTATTAGGGAGGGTTTGAAATGGGGTTAATTAGGTCAAGGTTCATTTGTTTTTTGTACGATATTAGATTTATTGTATTTTATAGAATGTTTGGCATTGGATTATTGGGGTCATAACCCAATTGTTAGTTGTATGATAATAATTAATGTAATATTTTTTTACTTTAGGTCTTTTCTATTTATTACTTAGCTATTAGATTGGTACATATGTTATTCATGTATGTAAATCAAATGCTGCAACCAGGTAATTGCGTACTTGCAGCAATATGTAGTAGTATTAGTAATAAAATAAAATGAAACCCCTCATCGTTCGTATGCCAGCTTTCGAGAAAAGTATAATGTGCATTTTCAAGAAACTTTCTAGATCCTCTCTTGTGGAACTACTTCGGATAGACGAATTATTCTGTTAAATTATTATTCATAAATTGCGTGAATCTCTATAATCATATTATTGCAATGTTTTGAATAGTTTTTAAAGCGAATGCTAACTAAACAAAATTAAGACGGGATGTCAATAACTGAAATGGATCGGAACGTGAATTCTTCTTAAGGCTTGTTATAGTTAAAAAGCCTTTTAGCTTAAAGCTTATTTATGTGATCCTGAGAATAAAAATTAGCTATTTGATCGAAATTTATTTTTTTCTTTTACAGTAACAATTTCTGATTGTAAAAAAATTTATCATCCATTATTACTGCTTGTGTCATCTACTTAGTCACTGATATGAGCTGTAAAGTTCAGGCTTGCTGTCCTAAACTTTATTGATGTATATTGAGTGTTTATTATGTATCTTAGTTATATTTGTTATCACCCGAGGATAGAAAATAGAAATGTCTTGATAGCAAAATAACATAAGAATTTCTTAGTAAAAGCTGAGAGTAAACGGGTATAAAAATCCATCGAATAAAAATCTCCGTATAAAATCCCCGAATAAAACTGTGATTTATTTTATTACTTGTACCAATGCAACTAAGAGTAACAAAATTTACTTTCTTCGTATAAAGAACGCGGTAACTTATTTCCACGGGAGCTAAAACAACATCAACTTAAAGAGTGTCTGGTTTGAATTAGAAGAAAAAACATATGCATTCTCCCAGTGATTAGTGAGGCCTTCATCTTTGAAATGAAAAAGAGATAAAATGGATAAAATCAATCATTCCGTTTTCATTTATTATTTAAAAGCAGCAGTTTTTCGAAAATGGGTTTTGCTTTCAATATCTTTTTATCCGTTCATTTTTATGCTTGCATCATCTTCTCTTTTATATGTAGTTTAAATATAGTTTTTATTCAAAGTTTTGGCAATATAGTTTTTAAAGTTGTTTTCCAAATTTAGTAAAGTTGAAAATCTTCAACGCCTCTGATAAAATTTACTGCAATACAACATAGACTCTCAATTTTTTGTTCAGCCTTATTTCTTCAGATAAATATTCTGAGACATCTCATATAGCCTTCTTTCTCATAAAAAAAAAACTTTAATCTAATTTATACCGCAAGTAATGTTTCAAATAAATTAATAACGCCGGTTGTAAATGGAAGATAATTGTGAATTTCCAGACTTCCCCAGGTTTTTTAAAAGCTTCATTGCCTCGTGGTAGTGAACAAAACGTCGGAACATAAATTACTTGGTATCAGAAGAGAAGGAAGCTGTCAGAGTGAGAACTTATCTCAAGGGAATGAAGATAAGGGGAATAACCGAGAAATCGGAGTAGAAGAGATAAGGGCCGAAAAAAAGTTTGGATATGAGATGTAGAGAACAGTGGAGGGACTTCTGAGGTGTTCAGATTTGTAAGAAGAGGGCAAAGACAAACGGCGGGAGGAGAAGAGCGAACGGTTGCGCCCTCAAGGGAGAAAATGCAGTAATTTAACGTCAAGAAGGTCACTAATGAGGTTATATAGGGGAGAACCGTTCCTGAAAAGAATTATATCCCTCGCATATTAATCTTCCTTTTGTTAGTATAATGTGTCTTCATAATGTAAGAAATGTTCTCGCAATATCTTAGGTAAGATGTTGGTTAATTGGTTGATTGGCTAATTACTTTAATAATGGCTGGAAAGAGCAAAAATCTCCATATTTCAGTAAATTAGTAAGAGTTTGAATGAAATATAATTATTTTTCAAAATAATAGCTGCTTTTATTTATGTTCTTTACATTAATCTCCCTCAAAAATGAAGTTTTAAAATCCTGCCCCTGATAGGATACTAAAAAATGCATCAGCCTATTACCGTACGATGCGTGTACAAAAGGCAAAAAAATATTCAGGTTCGGCCTATTAGAAGTGAAAATGTGCCGTTGTTAATAAAATAAATAATGCTACATTACAGAGAATTCACTTTTCAATTCAATTTTTATTTCTATAACGTTAAAAGGTATTAAAAATATGAAGTAGTTCTCTTTAAATAGGATTTAATACAATTTCATTGATAGGTATTTATTAGATACGGTGATGTTTCCTCTATTCCAATATGTGGCCAAATGTTTGTTTGTGAGTTTTATTAATATTAAAGGGGATAATCCCTTTGGGTTGACAGTGAGATTAAAGACAGTCTCTAATCTTCTTACAAAAAAAAATTTACTCTTCAATGCCTTCATGCCGTTCGGTAATAATACGCTCTAAGCCCAATAAACAAAAATGAAACGGCTCCACTAAAGTCATAGCATTTTTCCGTACGAAAGCCTTGACGACCACTTTTCTCGTAATGGCAACAATTTCAGGGTGAAAATAAACGGGTGTGATTGCTCAAAGCGCTTTTTATTGGTTATCCTCAATGATTTTTTTAGATAAAAATTTCGGGGTGCAAGCCGTCTTGTGGAGTCCACCTCGCCACTTAATTTTGCCTCGATTTAATAATTCAAGTATAATTTAATTTTTCACATTTTTCATAAATTTGCCCAATTATTTTTTAAAGTAAAACTACTTTTATAATGCTAATGCATGGAAATGTGAACGCAGCTGATTTATGTAAGTAAATAAATATTCATTTACCAATAATTTTCTAATCTTTAAAATGACATTGATTATTGATCGATCTTGAGAATGACATTCATGATTACGCATGGAAAAATATTTTTAATTTATGTTTGATCAATTTCTTATGATCCTCAATTTGTTATGATCCCCTTTAGGATTCTACGATAAGTGGATTAGTGTTATTTGATGTTGATGGATTGACGAATGAATCTCCTCTTTCCATCATTAAATATTTTCTATCATCAATTAAAAAGTTCCAGTCCTTCTCCCTGTCCTATCTCATTTACTGAGTAAACGAATTGCTTCGACCTTACAAACGATCATGTGCTCCAAAGAAGGGCCTTCGAATTCTTTTGAGGTGCACAAAGTCCATTCATTCACCACCAAGTTAAGGAGAATAATAGAGGTAGAATAGATAAGGGCCTATCCAAGATAATTGGCATGTCTCCGAAATATTCCCATCATTATTTAAGGAGTTTGGTGAAAACTCAGCAGACGATGAAAGCAAGAATGGGAGCCTTATTTGCAGAAGTATAATGCTACCCGAGAGCTTAGTGATATTTTTAACTTTCTCTAAATCCCCAAAATTATATGCAACATAAAAGATAATGGACCACAATACGGTTTTTCAGGCATAAAAGCTTTTGGAAATGGTTGAGATTTCTCATTTCTCTTCGCCAATCGATCAGAACAATGCACATTAAGTATGCAAAGGGTCGACTTATACATTTCTCTTTATTTATTTAATGCAGGTGAAAAAACAGGCTAACCCGAGGCCAATTACAAAGGATTCAATTTTCCTTGAATATACGCATTGATACAGATGCATTTCTGGGCTTCAGATCCTTGAAACATAATTCAATGGGAAATAATTTTCAAACAGATTACAAATGACCAGCATAAGCTGAATTTTCCAAATGTACCGAAAATAGATATAAGAGAGAGTAACTTGAATTAAATTCAAATTTTATTTTGGGCCTAGCTTTCGACTAGTTATGTCACGAATAGCCATTCCTATTGCTCAGCGTCATGGTTAAAAACTTGAAAAAAGTTCTAAGCTCGTTCCATTACAGAAATAGGAATTATAGAGCCGATTTTTACCGAATATAATGATTGCAATCGTCCCTCTAAAATAAAAAAATGCGAAAAAAACTGTCATTGCACCCATTGTTTACTCAAAAAGGCATAATTTTTTTTTAAACATGAGGTAAGTCAAAGTACCACTTTAAACATGATACAACTTTGGAGGTACTATTTGGATAACTTAGGGATTCGAATTAAAAAATGGATCTCGAATGTATAAAAAAAAATTAACTCGACCGCGCCTTTGCGACGAAGGCTATTCTCCTATGAAATCTATATCCTACAGAAAGCAGTACACTACACCAATTGCTGGATTTTTAAAATTTATATGAAGTCTAATGAATGGCTTCGGCTAGCCTTTTCAGCTTTTAGTGATCATGAGCTCTGGTAAGGGAGTGAATTTGGAAACAAACGTGTTTTCCGGTTTGTCTATGCCAAGTTATATCCGTATTGGAAAATGAATGTTCATTAAACATGAAAAAGCTATTTTTCATCATATCTACGAGTAGCTTACTGTTTTTTTTATATTCCGTATTAGAATTTGAAGCATTTACATTCTTTCATTAGTTTTGCCAGGAATAAACTAACTTCCAACTAACGAGATTAACTTGGGGGGTTTCATTTATAACATAAACGCTCGAAATGAAAGGAAGCATACTTTTACAATTCATACAGATAAAAATACTAATTATTTTACCAATGCCTTATTCTCTCTCCGTTTTCAAATGTATCTGATATAAAATGTAGTCAATCGAGTACAAAGCAAGTTGCTACTTGGAATAAAATATGGTTAGAATTAAAAAAAAATCTGTCTTGCAAAAATAAAAAGTATAACGATCTTTTCGACACTGAAACAGTACCGTAGTACACGGATTTCTGAGACATTACTCAATCTCATAAGTAGGTATACCGTTGAAACTCTGTACTTCCACAGCTTTAGGAGAAAACCGTCCTATAAGTAAAATCGTACAGCATTGTTGACTAATGCCTTATGATATCTCGCATAAATATAAAATAAAATGCATTTACAGTGGAATGGTAGTCGGTATAGTATTCATTTATTAATTTATAAATACTAAAGAATTAATAGTAATTAATCAAGAAATATCATTATCTAAAAATTAAATTCTAAGGTTGTGCGTAGTGCTTCCGACAATTTTCTTCTTTAATTTCTCACGCAATGTTAATTATTAATGGTCTTTATCTGAATAATTAAGAGAATGAACACGTAAATATGATATATCAGTGGACAGGCAAGTTGCCTGGAGAGCTGAGCCTCACCCATATCACAATTTTCTGCTGGAGATGATTGTGGACATCCGAACCCATAAAATTGTGATTTTTGGGGTTGCTATGAATATGAGCATACGATTTTAACGTTCAATTTGACAGGGGCTTTACTGAGCCTAACGAAATGTTACGGACAGAGGTTAATGGTGAAGAGGCAGATAGGCGTGGCAGCATAGGATGACTGCAGGTGCATTGGCTCGAGGAAGCGGAATTAGGTGAGAAGGAAATAAGAGACGGCGGTGGAGAGATTAAGCGTCCATTGGAAGCGCTCATGAGCCTGCGAAGTGCCTCTGGAATATTCCGCAGCTGTTTTCCCGAAAGTAGAAATCCGATAGAGCGGTGGTCTTTGAGGGCGTCCCCGTTGCACTCCCCACAATGCTATCTAAGTCGAAAAGGGACTGCCCATTGCCGCCCCTGATCGCCTGCAGCGTGGCATGCGGGCGGCTTAAAATTGGTGATCCCACTTTCCAAGCGCCCCGCTATCGCAACCCCGGTGCACCGGTCCGTCGAGTACCGATATCAGTCGTTGGAGGTCCGGCGAGGTAAACTCGATATCTGCTTTACACCCACCCCACGACTCCGCAATCTATTTGATATTTTGGCTGGCTTGTTATTGGAGAGGCTTTCGCTGACAGTCAAAGTCATTTGAGTTGTCAGTGTGCAGAACGATAGCGTGTGAGCTAAATGAATGGGTGGATGGAGGGAGTAATTGGAAAGTATTTAGATAGAGGGAGAACGTAGGGAGTATTTAGAGAGAGAGAGGAGTATTTAGATAGGACATTGGTGCGTTACAAAAATATTTAAGAAATACCGCTCCTTGAGGAAATTATTTCCCAAAGTTACGTAGCCGTCAACAGAAAAAAGTTACCGCTAGAACTTTAATTTAAAAATAAAACATACTAACTTAATTGTTAACAAGTTGCATGAAAGTTTTTCAAATTATAAAGTTTTGAGTTGCGATGCTAGATTAATATTCCGTTCCATCTCGTGAAATTATTCTTGAGTGTGATTCTAATGATGTATTCCTCCCACATTCGATTCTAAATTTCTTTCCTTACCCAATCCCCTCTACTCACCTCCCCCTCCCACCTTCGCACAATTCATCACTATGGGCACGAGGATACCTCTCCTCTCAGTATTTCGATATCGTCATTTGCACCCGCTTTCGGCGTTTCCGTTTCCAAATCAAATATTTCTTGATGGCTAATTACGGACGCGCATTCAAATGCCTGTAAGCGCGCATATAGAGATAGATAAATGTGTCTATCAGCTCGCAATATGGGCTCATGAGTGGTACTATCAATAATTTCAAGAAGCATTGGAAACGTGATTGAGTAGGTTGGGTAAGGGAATGCGAGAAATTTCCCCCCTCATGCTACAAATAAATTTAGATGACTGATACTTACATCGACCGTAATTCGGTAAAAAGGCCATTTCTGAAAATTATGGATATAGCCCACAGAAATGGTGAGCAATGGAATATAATTTATAAAGCGTCAATATTTTTTTAGAAAATTGCGCATTTGTCATTTACTTACCCATATCGTTTAATCAAAAGAGAGTGGGAAAATGTTATAAAATGGCCACGCAGGATGGTAGCCTGAAGTTTTTTTTTTTAATTATTCTGCGTATTCACGGCTGGAAAATATTTAAAAATACTTATACCGTAAATCGTATACCTGGATCATTAGAATTATATAAATATTTTAAATCTTCCACAGAATACCTATTACGTAATAAAAAATTGATAAGTGAGATGGAATTTTCTTTTTGCTACAAATTATTTAAAAAATAGAATGATTTGTCTATTTTTTAAATAATTTGTAGGAAAAAAAATTCCATCTCACTTATCAATTTTTTATTACGTAATAGGTATTCTGTGGAAGATTTAAAATATTTATATAATTCTAATGATCCAGGTATACGATTTACGGTTTAAGTATTTTTCAATATTTTCCAGCCGTGAATACGCAGAATAATTTTTTAAAAATATCACAATTTCTGAATTAGACTCAATAAATCTCTGGGGAAAGAACACAATCATCTATATTCCCACCATATTAAACCATTTTCTTGGTTGATTAAACCATTTTCCCGTTTAAAATTTCCTGCAGGAACTACCAGCTTCGATACTCGTCATAAAACGAGTTAGGATAACACTGTCACGATAAGGCCGTGTTTTCCATTAGCCTACCCTACCATGTAATTATTTCCAATTGTCGACCCTAGATATTAGAGATCCCATTCGACATAAGGGAAAACAATTTGCGCAAGGTTTTCCCATTAAAAGGCGTAAGTATTCCAAGGAACACCAAATTAAAACGCTCAGTGAAGGAAGTTCGATTACTTTGAGTTCGACTCAGCATAGTATTCTTGAGGATCAAACTTGTACGCATTGCAGATAAGTGTATTGCGAGTTTCCCTATGAGAGTTTAAGTAATTATCTGTGACTTGGGTCACGATTTGAACCACATTTAGTTTTGGCATAATTTTCATTGTTACTCCCTTGCTTGATCAATTTTTTTATTATCAAAGAAGAAATGCATGTTTCAAGGTAGCAATTCCTCTTGGTTGCCATCTCATGCTTCTTATTAAAGTGGTCCCATCATACACTTCTCCCTTTCGGATTGAACCACGGGATTTAATCGGAATGAATGAGTCGGAGTTCCGTTCACATAATAGTTTGCCGTTCAGCCGGCACGGTTTATAGAGACCGTGTAGCCAAATGGCGGTGGTGTCCCTCCACAATCAGACTTTTTTGGAAATTCAAAATGGTACAGGTAAGGTTTCCCCGGGTTCCGCAACCAACGCCTTGACTTCCTAGCTAACGCGATCGAGGGAAGGAAGATTAACGAATTTGGCAGCAAAGTTTTAATCACTAGCGTGTTTTCTGTAACAACATTTAATGACTTTAAAGCACTCTTCCCACACGAAAATACCTTCAACATGCAATTTACTTATACCGCACGGCGTCAATTCCAATTGGAAAAGAAATACGAAAAAATACTCTTTATTCGCACAAAGACTCACCTTCAATACAAGATACACATCAATATCACGGCGTTACCTCTCAAATACACGCAAAAATACCTTTTCCCACAGCCCGTCACCTTCAAATATAGGAAAAAATACCCTTTTTACCAATGACTAAACAAGCTATCAGGGGTGAACATGGAGACTAGTCCAGAGATTCCAAATGAATGAAACCGACGATAAAAGCAGGCTAGCCGTGAGTCGAGGATCGATCGAGAGGGGAATCATCAGAGGGAAGAGAGAAGGGGTGGGAGGAATAGCAATTGGCGACAGGAATGCTTACGAATTTCCCCGATTGAAGTATTTTCTTTCGGAGATCCTGGATGCTGATGCAGAGTTCCGGCAGTAATTATGATGAGCAGTATGAGACCCTCAGCAACTCATAGCCCTTTGAAGAAACCCCGAACCTCGGGAGACGTTTCCCATACGCTTCGGGTTTTTCCACTTCACTCCTCGTTTCCAGACAGTTGGTCCGTTTCCTCGGACTCCTTTGGCGGGTGATGGCCGTCTTACTTGGCTCTGGCACCATACTCACACTAGCAGTGTTCAACCAGCAATGTCTCTCCAGGCAATCTATCCAAGAGTGTGCTCAATAGTGTTTTTTCCGTCTGTCTGGGGTGAGCGTTAGATTCTTCTTTCCCTCCACCCAGAATGCCCCACTGTGTGTCGTCTGCACCATTTCAATTGTCTTTTAAACCGGGATTTTTGAAACGTGGTTAACAACATTTTCTCTCTCTCGTTTTTTTCACTTACACTCATAAATATATACTTTTTCACTCAATTTACATTAATTATCTTATACTCTGTCTTACATGTTTCGCTGCGCAAATCGCGGACTTCTCTCAATCGGCGAAAGAAAAATCTCACGATGGAAACCACGAAGGCGTCCGCGGGCCGTAATTATATTATTATATATGAGAGGAGATTATATAGCAAGGAGTTAATTAAAATAATTATTAATATTTTTTTATTTAATTTAATAATGGTAAATTGAATAAAACAATTCGAAATATTCGTCGGTATATTTTTCCCAGAAATGCAAGTTCTAAAGTACTGTCTCAGTTTGAAAAAAAACACTTATTTTTTTATTCATCCAAGGCAGACAAATGTTTTTTAATTCCAACCATATATGGTTCAAATTATTTATTTTCTTTAGACATGAGTGACATTGTATCATTTCGGATACATTAAGAAAACAGTAGGCAGTAAGAGCGAATAATCCAGGTGTAAAATAGAAGTAGGCAATGTAATTTCTACACTTTTTGAAACAATATCACTAGTCCATTCGTGTGAAAAATACATTTCTCCCAAGCTAACTCGGTTAATTCAAAGTTAGTCAATTCGTAACCAGCGTAAATTCTTCAGGTAAAGAATGGATTCAAAAACAATGTCAATGAATCTACTCGTGGAAATGATGACAAATAGTTTAGTCAAAATAAGAATCCAATTTCAGACTCATTCCATCAATTGAGGTAGTTACAGGGCAATTTTGGAAAATTCATCCCTTATCCTCATTTTTTCAGGTTATCAATTCGGAGGGATTTGGCCCGGGGATTAAGTACGCACGACATGAGTTATTTATATAAAAATAAGAGATAGAACTGAATGTGGAACCATCATACCGCGTCTTATTCTCTCCAATGCTTTCTTTATGCACTACGCATAATATCCCTCATACAAAACTCATAAAACTCAAGGTACAACTAACGAGCAGATGAAAATTTTATTTTTTTACAATTCACCCATAAAAGGAGAAAAAGAAAGAAGAAAAACACGCGATGAAGAGGGTCAACCGACGGCCAAAACTTGGAAACATCTGATTGACTGACTGCCCGACCTCCTGTTCTTTAAAATCGAAATAGGAATGCTGACGCGCGCCACGCGATAAGCACGTTCGAATTGAGATTCTAGGGAGAGCGACAAAGCATTCCATTCACCACTGATTCTCTCCGGCAATAGACTCCCGACTGCGCGACGCAGACGAAATTTTTCGAATGCCGTGGGTGTAATGAAGCAGAAATGTCTGCGGTGTGGGACGGAATTAGGGGTGAGCGGAAAGTAAAGGGAAAGAGGAAGGGGGGGTTATTTGAGGGGAGGGTGCCCAGCAGTTTAGGAGGGTATAGAGTGAATAATGATAGGGCTTACGTCAGCATTACTGCTTCGGAGTGTCTGGGAGGATGTGTTTAGTCAAGAGAACTACCTTTCCTGAGGGGATAAACGCCCTTTCACCGACACCATAACTACGGCATAAATTCCAACTATTGAGCCACTCGCATTTGTTTCCCTCACTCTCTTCTGCAAGCAAAATTGCTTATTTCTCTAGAATAATTTACATATTCAGAAACTAACTTTGTCATCTTTGCATGGATCCCTGCCATCTATGAATTGATCCATAAATTCATTTGATTCGCTTTGGTTTCAAAAGCGATGTTCAAATATTGAAAAATACCTGCAGGGGTTCAATGGAACATTAAAAACATGGAGGAAAGCCTCTAGTTCCCATCAAAATCAAAATGAGAGCGTAATGAAGATGTGTTTTTCTGCATTCACGATGACGCATCCATTCGTTCATCATCCAAGGCCATGATTTAATGTTTTGAATCCTTTTCAGTTGAGTGAAGTTATTCTACAAATATCTCCAAAGGGATTTGAAGTTAACAGGACCGATTTTTGTCTGCAGCCTTAAGAAAAATGTTAGTAGCAAGTGCCATAAGAATTTTTAATTTCTCTTCTTCAGTTATGTGTAACGTCAGATGCATATTTCGAGCCGCGATAGTATATTATGGGTGACATCTGCGTATAAATGAGAGTAGAATTTGAAAGAGTTTACATGCTCTGCGGAGAATTCAAATTTTGTAAGGGCAGTTATGCTATAAGTCTCCGAACCAATTCAAACCACGAACTGAAATTCAGCAAATGCTCCTTTTCTTTAACTTGTTGCAGTTCCGAAATTTTTTTCGCAATTCATTCGCTGAGAAACCTATCAAAACTTCATCTGCATTTGAATGTACCAAGATTGAATTCAAACGAGCGGAAAATAAACAAGAGCAGAATTGAGTTTGAACAAGTTCAGTATTTCACCGTAACTGAGTCACTCGTTATGCTTCAAAGGCAAAATGAAGGGCAGATAACACTGTAGGAGAATAACGAAACAAAAGCCCTGAAATATTTGCACCTTCCTCATATTTTTCAATAGAGGAGTACTGCATTCACGATGTAACATTCCAAGCATTTATTTCCAAGTAACGATTAAGTTCCAAATGGATGAGCGGTATTCTCAGCCCCCTCTACAATCAACATGGCCCCTTCCTCTTTCTAAAACAAAACAAATCTGGTGTAACTACAAATTAAATTTATGAATCCTCACAACTGCAAATAATAACTTCCAACTCAATCAAAGTTATCGTTTATCTTTGGATTAAATACGTTAGGAAATTTAAAAAAATTTCCGCGAATCAATTTCCCTGAAATAAATCTGTTTAATTTTTTTCTTATTATTTATGCCAATACGAGTTTCAATTATTGAAATAGACATATTTTCCAGCAATAAAAATGATAAGCCTTCTGTATCTGCGTTTCATAGATTTTATATCTCTCAGTGTGGCAACAAAATGTATAAATATGAATATATTTCTACCCGTTGTCGTATTAAATATCACAGTTATTATTCGAGGTTTTTTAGTCATTAAAAATAAAATGAAACAAAAATATTTTTCCTCAGTTTTGTGCACATTAAATTTAGGCTTTGCTTTCTCCAATTTGATGTATTAATTACCCATCTTTATTTAGTCGATAGAAAGTTGTTTCATAGGACCCCAAATATTAATATTTGCTTGATCGCTCTTTAGAGTAAATCGGTAATAAACTCCATATTAGGGAAAAAACATGGAGTAAAAGAAGGTGCTCTGAAATAAATAGCTTTAGAAATTCGGAGAAAGACAGAGGATTTCGGTGTTGGCCAAATTAATGTGCTGGAGGTAAGGGGAGCGTTAGTAAAGGACCTTTCTAATGGGAGACTGGGGGAGAGAGGATGGTCGGAAGGGCAGGTAGGGGGGGGGGGGGTTGCTATTCAAAATTTATGAAGGGATTACGGAAGTGAGTCTTTATGAGAATGAAGAGCGAATGCCTTTTGATTGAATATGACAGGGATGCTGTCTTCGAGCTCTCTCAAATGTAATTAATTATTTAAAAACGTAAATGGCTCTGATAATTGACCGAGGGGACAGCATAGAGGAGGGCCATAAGCATCCCATTGAAGCTTAATTTCTGTTGCTTCCTCTCTCGTTCGGTTTTCAGCGCGGCGTTGGGTGTAGTACGATCCACTTTTTCTAATATTTTGCGCGAATAGATTGCGATTGCCAGTAATTACATTTAAAATTTAGGAATTTGATAAATCCCATCATCAAGAATATAATTTTCCGTAAAAACCACTGTGATTGGTTTTGAATTTCTAAGATACCCATCTCCAGTTAGTTACATAAGCTGCTAACCTTTTGCGATCGAATTGCATCCGGTCCATGAATTATATTTAATAGCCGTATTTCTCCTTAGAACCAAGTCGTGTAGAAAGTAATAGATCCTTCCGTTTCTTTGTTTTCTACTGCACCAATATTCTTCAACTGGCGTGAAAAAGGAAGAAAAATAATAACTGGACAGTATTAACAAAGTATTTTTCATTTTGTATTACCCCAATCATCTTAGAGTAATTAACGATGGTTTTATGCAGGTTTAACCATTATATTTATCATATTTCTTTGTGTATGGGATAAATATCCGAATAAAAGAGAGAACGTTGTTGTACAGACATTAGTAAAGGACAAAAAAAACAGCAGTAGGTTTATTAGTTATTATGTTACATATATTTGTGCAAAATTATTGAATTTTTATTTAACTACATGCTTTCATATATGAGAAATAAACTCAGTATTAAGCTCGAGTATATGTATGCCTATTAATTCATGGCATGATTTGAACTATGAAGTTTGATTACTAATCATTGCACATTCATGTAGCATATGTTATAAATATTATTCGTCTATTTTTAATTTGTTTAATTTCTTATGCTTTATAAGTATTCGAAGGTAATTGAAGGAATTATAGACATTGCATATGCTTGTGCTTAACTCGTGCAAACACAGTATAAATGGAAAATCAAATATGCAAACGGTTCTTAAGTTATGAAGAAGAGCTTAGATCACGGGTGTAATTTATGAAAATGCGACCCCTACATAACCTTGTTTTGATAATTTTATGAGATAATCCCCCTTTCATCATTACACCCGCCAATATCATTTCCTAAAACTCACCCCCAACCCTTCTTCTGATTCTTTTTTCACTAATTCAATTTAATTTCAAAATTACGTTCCAAAACTGTTTTATCATACTGCCTAATGCTACTCAGGCTAATTATTAAACAAGATTAAAATTACGCCTTTCAGTTACCCTCTTAACTTTTATCATCTCGAATGTTTCCAAAATAATTATTAAATGAAATTTATAAAATGTATATACCATTTTCTATCGTCCAGTTATTTCGTTTCCTTGATGCCCATCAATGATTTTCAATTTAAGACATAACATTCCAATTTTTCCCTGTTTCTGACACGTTTCACGCCATTATCTTGAAGCTTTTGAGACATAAAGAGTAAATAGTTCTCAACATTAACCTTGGCCTTCAATAATAGGTTTCCCTTCCAGAAAGTAAAGAGGTAAAATTTTATTCATGTGAGAGACAGGCAAATCTTGGTAAATTTCACTTTTTATTTACTGAAAGTCTCCAATGATAGCCCAAATTAACACTCTAAATTCTTCACAAATTAATATCCTAAACAGGCTTTGCATGTAATGAGTTTATCAGAATGCATTTGCATGCGTTCCGCATTTCCATTTCACTCTATCAGAATTATTGGTGAACGTATTTTGTGCTATTTGTACTAACCTAACCACAACATTAGGGATGTATGAATATATCGTTCGTAAATATATCAAGCGTCAAACTCAGGGTTATGAACGCCGCAACTCTTTTTCCATTTAACTCGAGGAGACAGATTAACTTCAACGATCAAAATCATCATCATCATCACTGGTCAACAATCCTAGGATTGGTTTGACGAAGCTCTCCACTCAGTTCTCCTATCAGCTAATCTTTTCACTCCTACGTATTTCTTCTCTTTCACATCTCTCTCTACTTGTTCCATATATTTTGTTCGAGGTCTTCCTTTTCCATTCTTGCCTTCCACCTGTCCTTCGACGATTGTCTTCATCAGGCCATCATGTCTCAAGATGTGGCCTATAAGGTTTTTCCGTATTCTTATTAAGGTTTTCATGAGGCTTCTCTTCTCTCCTACCCTTCTTAGGATTTCCTCGTTACTAACTAGGTCGATCCATTTGATTTTAATCATTCTTCTGTAGCACCACATTTCAAAGGCCTCTATCCTTGCTTTCTCCGCTGCGGTCATTGTCCATGCCTCACTTCCGTATAGGAGCATACTCCAGATGTAGGTTCTTATAAATTTTTTCTTTACTTCCATATTTAAGTTTCCCGCTGTAAGCAGGTCTCTCTTTTGGTGGAATACTCTCTTCGCCTGGGCTATTCTGCTGATAATTTCTTTCTTGCTTCTCCCGTCACTAGTTACGATCAAAATATATTAATAAATAATATAGATAGGAAATGTTTGTGGAAGAGCCGTAAAGACACTAGGATTCGACAAGCGTGTCAAGGGAAGATTTTCAGATGAAAAGGTAAAACAGAGGTGATATTTCGTACTCATCTGGCTACAACTTAAATACGCAGCGAGTAGAAAAACTTAGTCCATGAACTCGATAAAATACTAAGGAAAGGTGCATTATTCGTAAAAAAAAACTGCCGCGGGCGTACAGAAAGCGTTAAACAGGTTTTAAACGAATTAGGCTTAGAGCCGCCAAAAACTCGGAGCCTGCGTGCTAGGCTTCGAATGCTTGAGAAATTGAAAATAGATATCTCTCGCAGCAACATGAAGAACAACAGATTATGATCCTATAATATATAATTCCCCAGGTCCAACGGAAACGAAAAATTATGAGAGATATTATGCCTAACTGATAGGTATGAGAATTTTTATTTCCCCCGAACAGTAAAAGGGTTTATTAAATGGTAATCGGGAGTTCATCAGAGCATATCCTTTTTCATTGTGAATGACCGGAATCATAACACCGCCTATGGAGACGGCTAGTCGAATGTGTGCAGATATGTTAGTGCACTGTAAGGCGCCATGTAATTAATAACCTACTGCTCTATTTGAATTAATATCGATTGAAAATTATACCTCCGAAGGCCTATACGACCTTTGGCGTAGAGTTAGAGCTGTTGCGCCATCTATCTCAGGGGCGTCTTTCCAACTCAATCAGCTTCCCTCCCTCCTTTCTGCCAGATGAGCCTTCCATATCCGCCGCCCCCTCCTTTACCTCCTCGTGAACATCCGGGGACGAAAGGTGAATGGCAAGAGGCGCGTGTCTATGCGGCACCTCGGAAGTGAACAGGACGTGCTCTCGCCTGATGCCCGCACTCGTCATTTGTCCGTTTAACTCGTTGGGCGCCAGAGAAGTTGCTTAAGAAGAGTAGCATAAGCAGCGGAGGGCACGCCTAAAGATCCGGGAATGTCCGTGGCTATGCCTCATTCACATTACGATTGTTCCAGCGATAGTCGGAACTATCGTGCATTCACACGACGATGGTTAAAACCTGTGCTGCCCTCTAATGCTGACATCTAAAGTGAACGGGAAATTGACGGTTAGCAGAGCTGTTGAGATATGCGGGGTCAAGATATTACTGTGTTCAACGTGTATTAACCGAATCATTTTTCTGTCGCCCACATTCTTCCTTGTTTGGACAAATCTATGAAAAAAAGAGCGAAGGGAGCTTCACGAACTTTTCGTCTTTCTCTTGTCGCCTCCTCTTCCGGTCTCCCAGCGCCTAACAATCGTGAAGTGGCAACGTTCGGAAATACGTGAACTATTGTCAGGACATGCATTCACACGGCTATTTCGGTCAACTATCGTTGGGACAATCGCTCGGACAATCGTAATGTGAACGAGGCATAACACGCGAGACTGAATGAGTGAGCGAGAGGACGTTATATAACTCACTGAGCGCTGCACTCATTATAATGGGCGACCGAGTCGTTTGTGGCGAAAGGACAACGCTAAACGTTTTCGCGGGGGCGGACGGCTCGAGTGGAAGATGCGGGTGTGGGGATTACCTCTAAGCAATGGGTCGTGGACTCCGCTCCCTGCCACTACGACTCATGTGGCCGAACGAGTTTGGGACATTGGACCCCAGAGAGGCCTGCTACCCTCGACTGCGGCCATCAATTCACTGACTCTTCGTTTGTAACTCGGATAGAAGGCGACTTCAATCGCTTATCTTTTACAATTTACGTTTTATTGCGCGTCCGGTAAGATTTCCTGTGATAAACCTTTTCATAAATATATGCATTTTTATGGAGATAAATGCAAATTCAAAACTATGAATCAATTGAATTCACGTATTTCCTCCGCCGATTTATTTGTATTTCCTCACTCGAGCCTACAATTATACGATTGCAATTTTCAAAATTATTTTTTAGTACCAGCAATACACAATTTGCGTTAAGTTTTCAGTAGATAGCATGTAAGGCCCCTTTTTTCAACTTAAATGGCAAATTATATCCCAAGAAATTCCCTATGTCAAAATGTATCATCAAAAGATATAGCAATGTAAAAAATAACATATATAAAAATCCCTTATACTAAAATTGGGAAAATAACGGCCTAAAGCCTCTTAAATTATTGAAGTTTTCAGATAGAACGTTAAAAAAAGTTTTAGAAGAGCATTTCAAATCAAAAACGAAAAGCGTGGTTTGAATATAATATTATGTCCGCTTTCACTGAGAGACCATTCGAAAGTAAATTGACCAGCATGTGTCAATGTTAGTCGCCCGCCTCCACATCCCAACGGCTTTAACCGCTCACGGTTTGGTTTTTCAGTAGAAGGTATAATGTTTTTTATTCAGTCATACACCCATTATGCCTGTTGGATGAGAAGCATCTTCGCCGAGTTGATCGCATGTCCCTGAGAATTCGTAGGATGTGCGAGGCGAGCAGAGGTGTACTTTAATAAATGAAAGAAATGAATGGAAAAAATAATAAGAGAAATGAAGACGCAGGTGTAATCTTCCAAAAATTATTCCGAGCCATATTGCTCCCGACCACAAATGGCTAGTAAAGTCGAAGATCCACCGCAGAAGACAAATGGAACGAGACTCCTAGGGCGGGCTCGCAAGGATACACTCCTGGGGCAGGGCCTATTGGCATGAGGCTTTTTACCTCTGAACCGCAGAAGAGGGAGGACAGGAAGGAGAAAGGAAGGAGGCGCCGCCGCGTTAGGAGCCCGACGACGCCTCGTGGGACGGGATAGGGAGGGAAGGGATGGGACGAGGAATCCCGCACCGTCTAAAAGGCGGGCGGGTCCTACCATCAGCGAAACCAGGCATCAGCCATTGCTATTCTAACAACTTTGGAGGATTATCCTATGAGAAAGAATAATCCAACGATCAAATCGTTAGATCCACAACAGAAGACAATGGATTGAGGGCTCCAGGGGAGCCCTCCAAGGATACAACACACCGGGGCCGGGAACCAAGCCGGTGGCTTATACGCCCGATCACCCAGGGACGGGCTGGAGAGGAAGGGAAAAGGAAAGAGGCGCCGCCGCGATGGAAGCCCGCCGACGCTTCTGGGGTAGGATAGGATTTGAAGGAACGGGACGGGGAAAACACCTCAACGCTATAGAAGCGAAGAGGGCCCTACTCTCATCAGTTCGTAACAATCTTTCGTCTTTTACAGCAGAAGACAGTAAAATACTTCCTTTTCTTTTTTTAATGGAGTAAAGAAAGAGTAAGGATCGCATAACGGAAGGATGAGAATCGTCGGTGAAGGACACCGAAAAAAATGGGATGGAGGACCGAATGCCTCTGAAAAGGACAATTCACAGTCTTCTTATTGTCGTAATAAAAATTGCGAAGAAAAAAAAAGGAAAAAGACAAGCTCCCGTAAGCCCCCTCTTGAAGATACGAAAATGTAGAGGTGGAGGAGGGTCAGAGAATGGCAGACATGAAATCGATGAAGAGAAGGAGAATAAAAGATGAGGATTGATGCTCGAAAAGTGCTGATCGCGGCATTACCGCAATAATGAAAAATGAAATGCTCGTCGCCATATTGCATGAAGATTTTCGGTGAGAGTGGATGCGAGAGGGATTTCTTATGGAAGATGGGCAGAACTGTGTTCGCTCGGGAGATATTCATGAAGAATATTGAAGCCGTAAGGGGAGGGAGGTGGTATTTGGTGCTTGGTATGGATATCGCTTTTCCGGGACGACTTGCGTGCGACGTGCGAACGAGGCGATAGGCAGGCACGTGAGAAAGGATAGCATGAGTGTGCATTAGAGAGAGATGGAAGTAAGTAGAGAGAGAGAAAAGACATCGAGAAATGAAAGAGCCCCAGGAGGGAAATGGAGGAAGCAGGTGGTCCACCATTTTATACTCGCACCTCTACTCACATTCTCATATGAATCCCGTTATTCAAATCCTGCATTGCATTTTTTTCGGATGAAAGAGCCCTTTTGATAATATTCTATCGGAAATATTAATACACCTTATATGCTTCGAAACAGTACCAATGAAATGAATGTAGACTTTTAGCTGGGATGGTCAGGATTCAAATTCAAGGCTCAATATCAAAGCCTTGAGGAATGCGTCGGAGCGTTATTTGCGCTGTTTTCGAGATCAATGCTTTCATTCCGCTCGCGTATCTTAAATTTGATAGTAAAACTGCAATTTCTTTGTAATGCAATAGAATTTAGCTATTACTTTTATAAATTAACAGGGCTGTCTCTCCTTACCTTATAATTATTTGAAATATTACTCATCATGAAATTGGTACATTAGCAATTCGGAATTACTTAATGACTGAAGATATTGCGGACCATAGCATACAGGTATGGTATTTGGAAGAGGCGACCGACAGCTGAGGTCATTTGCGCCATGAGGGAAGGGGTAGGTAAGGATGGGTGGAGAGAAACCTTGCGTCGGCATTAGCGTGCTCTTAACGAAAGGCGCCAAGGGGACCACGGCTTAACTTCCCATCCGACGGACGGAGTGTTGCGCTTGAAATGTCCTCCACACAACACTCAAGCAGGGATCGGGCAGTCTCTGAAAATTCTCTGCCGCTGCCGGAATTTGAACCCGGGCCCACAGGGTGGGAAGCCAACACTCTAGCAACCACACCAACCCGATCCCCCGTAGCATACACATAAACTTCAAAGACAAAAAGCCAAAGTATACACATAAAAAGGTCCATCATCTTTGGAGGAGTGCCAGCTGCTACAAAGTTGCGAACGAATTGGAAACACCGAAAAAGATTTCCTCGTGTTGCCAGGCGGGTGAAAGTATCCATTTTCTCCAAATTTTCGCGGTCCGACACGTTCCTCGTTATCAGAGAATGATCCTGGTTTCTTGACCTTGGTCTGAAGGCATATATACTTGAATCGCAGTTTTGGTTTCTTCGCATTAGCTGGCGCCGATTTTCGCTCTTCATCAGCCTCTCTGTTCACTTCTTCAGAATGCATTCCCTCAAGGTCACTTTCGATAATTTCCCCAATGAAGGGGAGAGAGCGCAGCTCCAAGTCGATGAAAGGCAAGCAGTTTCTTGGCTTTGTCATTCAAAGACATCCTCTTATGATTAATGCGTTAACAAACCAATGCCTCACCGGTACGCTAAAGAACGCATTGATTCTTTTGCATTTTCCGGGTAACCGACGACATTTTATGATTGCTTTGAGGCATTTGCCAGCGAGTTATTTTCTTAGGGAAAACCCTATTCGTCTAGGAGTAAAACCAACATCAGCAATCATTTTTTTTTTCGAACATCGCCAGACGTTTCTTGGGAGCGGAGGCAGAAGTGTGTCGGGATGAAGGAGTTTGGGGAGGGGGGTGAGGGTGTGGCTGAATATAAACGTCTAGAGCCTCCCTATCCCCTCCAACGCCCTTTTAAAAGGTCCTCCATGTCTTCTCTCTGCCCCCAACTCACTCCCATAATACGGATTCTCTCTTTCATGCGATACCAAAAATAGTGAAAGACTTTTTCAACAAGACGTCGTATTATCGAGATTTCTTTTTTCCCCGCGATGTTTGCTGAAAGAGATCTTTCTATCTCTATTCAAATTTTGTATACTACGTTCCTTTTCTCCACGTTCATATAGGGCTTTACCATTGAAAAGAAAAAACTTGAGGCCATTATTCGGACTTACAATCAAATAAAAAGAGCTCGTTAAAATGATAAACGCAAGACTGATGCATATATATTCATACTTTCGTCAAAGCCGCTTAAATTGGTCTCTGGCGATCTAGTTTTCATTATTTTTTCATACAGGCCGCGGTTTCCAATATCTTTTTCATAACCCCAGAATGAGTTTCCCCATCGTTACAAATTGCCAATGTATCTTATCCCCGTTCGATCGGTGGGGCTAATTTACTCTCATCTTTTTGACTTTGATTCCTAAATGAGCTGATGCGCATTCTAATATTATGATTTTATGAAGAGTAAAAGGTGAATAGAATATTATTGCAAACGCATATGGAGTTAAGTTTGGATTGACATTTTACTAAAGCGCGGGGCTTTTGAACTTATAAAATCAATTATCTAATGAAATTAAGCCTATTGCCTGAAAGATAAATTTTCTTTGCCACAAAGAATCATTTTCAGCGGTCATACGAGGTGTGTGAGAAAAGTAATGGGACTGGCATTACTGCGGGAGAATTGGCAACGTTGTGTATACTGGCCTGTGATAGACCGATTGTTTCATCTCTTCCACTTCCTCAGTGCGAGTTTCAACTCCATACATCCAACACATTTTTTTTGACACCGATATCAGTGAACTTGTGTTTTTGCTGAGTGTTACAAAATGGAGTATCGGAAGTTAGAGCAACGTTGTGCGATAAAGTATGGTGTTAAATGGTGAATCCGCGAGTGTGACTTTTGAAAAGTTGAAACTGCCTTATGGGGAACATGGCTTAGAAAGAGCACAAGTTTTACGCTGGCACAAATAATTTTTGGTAGGCCGAGAACACGTTGAAGATGAACCTCGCTCAGGAAGACCTTCAACTTCAAAAACTAACGAAAACGATGAAAGTGTGAGGGCTTTTATGAGCTCAGACCTTCGTTAAATATTAATAATGACGAGCAAACAATTAAGTTTATACACTTTCACCGTGCAGCAGATTTTGACGGACGAATTGAGCTTGCGAAGTATTTCTGCCGAGAGTGATTCATGTGAGACCAGACATTGCAGACAAGTGGATGCTTCACCATGACAATGCCCCGTGTCACACGGCCATTTCCATTGGTGAATGTTTTACCTCTAAATACATTGCTATTGTTCCTAAACCCCCTAATTCACCTGCTTTGAGTCCTAGTGAATTTTTCCTGAAATTGAAAAATGTCCTCATAGGAAATCATTTTTGAACCCTGGAAATTTTTCTTACGGGGAAAATAATATCGCTAAGTCGCGGTCGTAAGAATTTTGAAATAACATTTAGCGTAAAATAACTTTCGTAATTTTTTGAAGAAGATTTACCTAGCTGTTAGATTCTCTCACAACGAAATAGATCGGTAGGGATAGGATTTCACCACTCCAACGCTTAAGAAATCAATAGAATTTAAAATTGGTTACATGTCAATTTCTTGTTTATGTTAAGTGGAAGGAGAAGTAAGATTTTTTAGTCATCGAAGACGCCCATCAAAGGCGTAGCTTGGAAATAACTTAATTCGTTCGGTTAAATCTGATGACCTTCATTGGAGAGAGAGCATTTGGAACTGTATCTCCCAAACTAATCCGAGGGTATTTTAAACCCCTGCTCCCCTCTCCGATATTCACATCCTTGACGCCCATTATTATTTTCTTAAACTACTCACGTTTTTCATAATTTATGTACAGATACATCTTTTGACTGAGTATAATTCGTATTTTGATGCTTCGTGTGGAGTTTTGATATAGAAATTTTAGTCACGTAACTGTGTTGCTTTGGAGGAATAACAATTAATAAAGCTATTATTTTTCCTATTTAATTTTATGGCATTCATTAACCTTTGCATTTCGCTGTATGAATGGAATATCAAAATGCATACAATGCAAAGGTTATTTAAATATTCCCGCACAATGCAGTGATATGTGAATAATGCCATCAAATTGCGTTAAGTTGGCCTGCCTGTACTATTTTCATCTATTATAAAAAATTTGAGAATACTTTCTCAGACCTTTCTTCAGACACGTAGACCTTCAAATGAAAACATCTCTGCATGCATTGATAACTCTCTCAGCACCGTATCGCGCGGAATTGTACTCATATTCATAGACATTTGTTGTTGTAACTGTGTACATAACTTTTCAGTTCCGAAACATCATCCATCGCTGATTTACTTCCAACTTTTTCAATCTTCTTGATTATTGAAGTTTTTTAATTTAACAAAGAAATAACTAATAATTATATTCCTTTCATTGAATGTACTTATATTCTTATTACTTGGTGATCCAATGCGTATTTTTGTGTTCTTTTATGTACATCGCTTGTTAATCATTCCCTATTATATAGCCTCCAAGATCATAATTAGCTTTTCCTCTATTTTTCTCCACCTAACTTTTTGGCAATGATTCCAACGTCACTTCATTTTGATTGGATTCGAAATTCCCTGCTTTTTCAAATAGAATATAGTCTTTTTGAAATAGAAGTTATCCAAAAATGAATTTTTCTTAGGAAAAAGTTAAAAGTGGGAGGAAGATTTTCTTAGAAAACACCTTACTCAGCCTTTATGCGTATGTATATTTTTTTGAAATATTAATGAGATTCTGCCAATATCGAATTCCGCGTAATATAATATCAATTTTCCTCTCCGCAATTGACTTGAGATGATGCCATGGAAGATCAATTAGAGTTGCACTCGCAAATAGGGAATGGAAAAAGGACGACTACGGTTTCCATATTATTTTTTTAGGAGAAAAAGTTGTCCTCAGTGACAATATCTTGAAACATTTGTTTTGTTCGATAAGAAATATTGCAAAGTTCCATACGATACTTGATAATCGATCCATAAGCATAAATTATTGTATAAAGTCTTAGAGTATATATTTTTAAAAAACTTAAAAGTCTTCTTTTTCATCATCATCAAAGGAGTAAAATGGATTATTATATCGAAGGTTATTGTAATTTCCTATTTCTTTTTCCGCTCCTCTTTCCATACTGTAACCCACTTCCCTACCCTACCAGGAGAGGAGGAGAAGTAGTCTTCGAAGAGACGTTTGGGACGGATAAAATTGGGGGATGGGTTGTTGAGTGCCAGGCCCGTCGTCTTTTGCCATACGCAACATAGGGGGAGGGAGGTAACGGAAAAGTTGCTCGGGTCGGCGATAAATTTGATACTTACAGTGTCGGGATATGATTGATACGCGTGGCTGAAGGTGATGAGCGAGCGCGTGACTCGCAAGAAAAAATCTCGTTGGCCGTAGAGTGATGTGGTAAGGTGACACAAATGCATCCCAGTGAATTGAGTATGGTTTAATTTTGACGAGACAAAATTTCGAACCTTTGTAAGGCAATCATATAAAATAAAAAGAAATGCTTGATCAACGAAGATTGGGTTTTGTACACAATAAACTGAATTGAAAAGAAAAATCCAGAAATCGTATCGAATTGACACTTGCAAACAAAGAAAATAAAAATAATCTAGTCCTATCTCTAATCCTAAATTAATATTTGATGAAAAATAAGAAATTGAAAATAATAATGCGGCCGAAGGCCGAGGTATCAAATGGAGTATTTAAGTTAGTAAGGAGTTTTAATTAACTTTACAAGTATTTGTGAGGGAAATTAAGTGCAATTTCATGAATCTGAACTGTTTTCGTGGTGAAGTCTTTCAGAAATTTTGGGGGAAAAGCTCGGGCTATTGCGGTGAAGGTGAAACTTCGCTGGCGCTGTATCCAAGGGGAATTTTTTCTGAAGGTATCAGGGCTTTGGAATTTGGTCGGTTGATCATGGACTATACTTACGGTACTTGAAGAACAATGGCAATGTCTACAATGGTATGCTGAGATGATGGCCATGATGTGCGTTGAGACAGCGATATGTCGTCTCTTCTGCGTCGTCCACTTATTCTTTTAGCTCGCCGACCGAAAGAATGCGGATATGTGGATGCGAAATTCAGTACTTCCACTGGGTCGTAACTATTTCCTTCTCTCTCCTGTGCAGACCGACTTCCTTCCGCACCGTATTTTTGTTATTTCCTCCGCGTCTGGACGGCTACTGCAAACCACGAGCGACATATGTGGGCGGGCGGCTGTCTATCAAACAAATTTCTCCAATCGGGTATAACGACAGCGCCTTATATTCCCACGAAGCACGTGGGGAGGTGGTGGTGAGGGGGTTGTGGAATACTTATCCACTTGGGATAAGCCCTGTTTGATCCCGGAAAAACCCTCACTGGAGGACGGTTGTGAAAGAGTGGGATGCGGAGCGCATCACCGGGTTTCTTCGCCAGCACTGAGTCTCACCGCGGGGAGAGGATCGTCTCGTCTAAACACTGGGGAGAAGGGGAGGATGTAAAATTTGAGATAAATAATAGAAATGGTCGGGAAAGCACTTACACACTTGATACTTGATCATAACAAAAGTCCACGGCTGATTCACACATAATGTTTATTCACCCCCAATATGGTAATTTTTGTGGCCCGTCCAATTGGGTCCGGCTACAATATTTACTCTTAAAAATTAAATGAATTTTTCCGTTTAACTATCTCGATACCTCCACTGTATAAACGCTTAACAATCGCCCACCGAATCCGCTCATCGAGTACTACTGCTAGGGCTACTGGATGAGCAAATTTAATTCGGTGGGCGATTTTTGACCGTTTTTGCAGCGGAGGTATCGATCCGCATAATACTCGAGGAAAAAAATCTGAGGCTACTTTCGAAAGAAAACAGGTGCTCAGCATTCTCGACGACATTGATTTGGGTCAAAGGAAGATGAGTTAAGGCGGTGCTTGGCCAAGCTGTTAGTTAGAGATACTGACGCGAACAGGATATTGGAGTGAGACGACTGCGATATTACTTTCCATATTATTTATCATAGAAAGGGAAACTACTAGGGTGACGAGATCTCTAAGGATTGTTTTTTCTCGAAGAGGAATAATGCAAAATTTCTCACGAATACAGATCAATTATCCATAGGTTGCGAAATCAAGGAGCGAAATGAGGCACTTAAAGAAATTCTACAAATAAGGATGAATAGTTCTGAAAGTTTTCTTTCTCATCATAAATATGAGGTTCATTACTGTATCTAAAAACTCCAGCTCTTCTTATTATATTTTTATGCATGCGACGCTAGGCTTTCTGTGGAGAAGCATAAAGTAATTTATAAATCATTCATAATTACAGCACGGAAATGTTTCATAATCATTATGTGCACCAGCTCCACTGAATCACATCCGAGGCAATGAATTCTCAGGGAGGGATGTTTCTGTTTCAATTTCAGCGATCATTTACCAAAGGCACTCCGTGGCAATCCAGTTTACCTCTCCCTTCGTAAAGCCATCTCAACGCACACACAGAAAAGCCACCCCACCCGCCTAGACATACATTTTGATTCACTCTTCAATCTCGCCCCAGGGTGTCCACTAAAGAACCATTTAAATTCCGCGAATGTTCGGCGCATGCACGGAGCGTGAAATAAATCACCCTGGGTCCCTGGACTCGTTCTCCCGAGGTGCAAGAAGTGTCTCACGGGCAAAGGTCTTCGTCGTCTCGGATACCTTCCGCAAAGTCGAAGGGGGAGCGCGAAGAGGGTTGGGGATGGGAGGGAGTGTATCTGAATGGAATAGAGGAAATTAGATTGGGATGCGAAGGGTTGACGAAGGAGTGAAACAGAAGGTTGGCTGCACGGGGGTTGATCGTGCGAGGGGGGAAAGAGGATTCGCGTCGGATGGGATGCCGCCGGTGGCAACTGGGGCGTGCCGACTACGTAGACACTACCTCACATAACCCTCTGACGGGCTGTTGCCTCACCAGTGATTGAAGGTCAGGGAAGAGCTTGAAGAATACCAACTTAAGAACTGAGAAAAGGCTTCTAAATAATGAGAAAGAATTAATAGAAAGGTATTTATAATGAGAAAGAGCCTGAAATCTTGTGATTATGAGGTGTGAAGGGATTCACGCAAGGTTATCATTTAATTGAGATCCATTGACTTATGGATGACATTGAGTGTGAAAGTGAAGGCGTTATTTTATACTTCTATGGGTCCACAATTCTCGATTTATCAACTTATACGATCATTTGTTTCCGGATGCGTCATCTACGTTATCCATCTTGTTTCTTATATCCTCTAGTATACGTGTCCTGTAAACACTCTTTCACGACATCAGATCCTTCTAAATGGACTGTTATATTTAATATTCTTTTGTATCGGGGTTGTATAATGATCACGGAAAATAGTATTCATGGAAGTAAACGCATAACCGTAATTTGTGACCATATCGTATATACTTTTGCGGGGAGTTGGTAGGTGCTACGAAAATTCTAACAGACGAATAAGATGGCAAAGTGGTGAATTAAATAGTCAGTCAGAAGCAGGGATTGGTAGTGATATATATTCTATGATCTCCGTATATGAGGTAATTCTTTTTACTGGCCTTGATCAGCCTTTCCAAATAGTATCAATTAGAATAAAAGCTTGAACAGCGATGCCAAAAATTAAGTTTCAATTTAATGTTTCAGCAAAAATCCTCCTCTATCTCTTTCATTCCACAATTCTTTCATTCGTAGAAGATCAATGATAATAAGCATAATATAAGGTCTTGTGACATAATCTTCTTTGGGTTATGGAATTTTGAATTTTTATCTGAAAAACAGTCCTTTGGAAAGATTAATTTGAGTCGACCCCCGATTCGATTTTATGAAAACCCGGGGAAGGGAATGGCAAGAGTAAGTAAGTAATTCGAAAGAAGTCAAGAGAGTAAAAGATTTGAAAATGAAGTTAAAGAGATGGAATTAGGAGCGGACATCAAGCAGCACAGGGGGTTGCGCGAGGGGGCGAAATTTCGGGAGGGGCGGAAGAAGGGTATGCGATAGGGGAGCGGAGAGAAAACGTACCAAATACCAAACAACATGGGTTCCAGGGTCAATGCAAATCATAGCCATCTCAAAAAGCTTGTATGTCTTAGTACCAGAGCAATCCTAAACATCTGTTTTGGGTAAATAATGAAGCTGGACGTTTAAAAGATCAATAAGGAAGGATAATTATGTTCCATTGCTTCTTATTTACTAAATTTATTTTTTTCGGGTTTAAAATCAGGTAGGCTGGTTAGCGATAACAGTTATTTAGAAGATTAGTTATTCATTAAGCCTCTAAGGCACCACTTAACACGTCATCAAATTGTTTTAGGGACAAAATACAATGTATTTAACCACGTTTTCATCGAGTCACTTTATTCTTTGTTTGTTCTTCCTCGCGGGTAAAATTTCGCAACTCACATCTAGCCCATTTTCCGACTAGCAATTGACTTAAAATTTTCTTTACAAATCAGAACGAGATGACAATGAATTTTTAGGTGCACTACTATTAAGTCTTCAAAGGCTGTATGAGCCACCTTTTTCGGCGATTGACATATGCACTAATCGCTCAGTCAAAGGGTAAATTTTAACAATTTAACTCTTTTTCTCCACGGCAGGTGTTCTTCCGCGCAACGGATAACGCGTCTGCCTATGACATTTACGACTACAAGAACAAATTCTACTACTTGCTTGAAGCATTGCTACTATTTCCTAACATTTTAAAAAGTTTTTCACAAGTTAGCTTTGTGCGCCGTTTTAGGCTCTTTCGCACTTTTTTGAAAGCCTACTGAGCCCTGCTTTTACAAAATGAAATTATAATAGTAATATTTAAATGTATAAAAAATTCAATCTCAAATTCACGAATTAATTGTTTTTAATAGGAAAATATAACAATACATTTTTAAATTAAAAATTACCACAAAAATTTTCCAGATGGCCATGCCCCAAGTTCCCACGGTAACATTTTACAGATTCAAGGCGATATTCGAAACCAAAAACGTGGCGCGCTTCATTTTCAGCGTCTTAAATCAAATTTTTTCTCTATAAATCTCTCATCATCATCATCACTGGTCAACAATCCTAGGATTTGTTTGACGCAGCTCTCCACTCAGTTCTCCTATCAGCTAATCTTTTCACACCTACGTATTTCTTCTCTTTCACATCTCTCTTTACTTGTTCCATATATTTTGTTCGAAGTCTTCCTTTTCCATTCTTGCCTTCCACTTGTCCTTCGACGATTGTCTTCATCAGGCCATCATGTCTCAAGATGTGGCCTATAAGGCTTTTCCGTCTTCTTATTTAGGTTTTCATGAGGCTTCTCTTCTCTCCTACCCTTCTTAGAACTTCCTCGTTACTAACTCGGTCGATCCATTTGATTTTCATCATTCTTCTGTAGCACCACATTTCAAAGGCCTCTATCCTTGCTTTCTCCGCTGCGGTCATTGTCCATGCCTCACTTCCGTATAGGAGCATACTCCAGATGTAGGTTCTTATATTGTTTCTTTACTTCCATATTTAAGTTTCCCGCTGTAAGCAGGTCTTTCTTTTGGTGGAATGCTCTCTTCGCCTGGGCTATTCTGCTGATAATTTCTTTCTTGCTTCTCCCGTCACTAGTTATCTTGCTTCCCAAATAACAGAATTCATCCACCCCTATCACTTTTTGCCTCCCTATTTTAATGTTGGTCTTGACTTAATCTCTTCTGCTGCATACTAAGATCTTGGTTTTCTTCGTGCTTATTTTCAGTTGATATCTACTCATTACCCTACCCATATTAACCAGAATATTTTTCAAATCCTTCTCTGTCCATTGCAATACTAAAACTTAAATTTCAAATATATGATGAAGAATTTGTAACGCTCACGCGTTAAATGTAACGCAAATGAGCTACACGGTTATGCTTTGAACATTTAGTCATATGTCCGTAAAATTATAACGTGGGTCAAGAGCAAAGGCAGGTTGGTTTATTTTCTCTTTTATAGTTTGAATAAAAACGTAGCTTTTTAAATCCATATTTTTTCAATTGACTGCGATATTTAGAGAGATCTAAAAAGACGATAAAGACGGAAATGAATGCCTGGGTAATATAAAATGCCATAATCGCCCCTACAAAATGATAAATAGATGATGTAGAACAATGAAGACCTCAAAAATTTTAACTCACCTGATTGAACTTTTGAGAAAAGAAAAAAACAGTAATTCGTTATTTCCTATCTCAGAAAGCATTAAATGAAACGTTCTCAAACTTAATTGACACAAGTTGAAATCGATTTGTGAGATAATAATCATCAAAAAATCGTAAAACATACTCCATGGTCATTTGATGAAAAAATCAATTATATGCAAGGTTTTTTGTTCTTTCCAGCAATTTATAAAGTAGAAAACCTATGCAAGAAAAGCTTAAATAACTGAGCCTTTAGTAATATTAGGTATTATGACAAGAAAATCGTGAATTGCAAATGGTAAATAACTCTGCGAGACGAAAATTCGAGAAGCAAATATCCATTCATGTCATCATTAAAATTTAAATCGATATTAAGTGATATTAAACTAACTAGTTATTTACTTCTCATGATGAATATAGCTAGATTGTGATAGATAGGTACATAAATAAAATGCGTAATAGATGTACAGAAATGCTTCCACTATTTGAGGGATATTTTCCCGAAAGAAACTATACGTAATTTAACCAGAATCAATGTTTTATTGCAGTTTGTTTTTTCTCTTCAAGGCGATTAGTTCCGGAGGGTCAATATTTAAAAAATGACATTGACTGATCTTCCCAACAGCGGAAAAAAGGAGAAAAATTAGATAATTCAATTTTCCCACGGTGCTCTAATACCTCAGACCCTCATCTAATAATATATAAACAAGATATCAACTAGCTTATAAATCAAAATCGACGATTCTCAGAGCATCTCTAGATTTATTACGAAATGGGATAAGGGCGATATGCATTTTTCTCTCCCTGGGAGATAGAGGGAGGGTGTTTGACCTCACCGTTCGGACTTAAATAAATCAGATATTCCCGTGGATTCGAGAGGAAAGTGCTAGGTCATTGCGACACGCCACGCTTCCAAAGGGACCTTCGACCCCTTACTGTGTTTGAGGAGAACCGATGTGTTGACGATAATTCATTCCGCCGGGGGCTGAAGGTAACGCCAATGATCTTAGACAGGCCGCGATGGAAGGATGGGCGAGGGCGTGAGGTATCGTTTATTCTTTGCGAGTGACGTTTGGGAGGATGTGCCGCGATAGCGGGCACCAGACCGTTTTGTTCTTGAGACGGCGTCTCACTGTTTCTCGCCGCGCCGTTGTCATACTGGGGTGGTCCGGTGATCACTTGAGACGGCAAAAAAAAGGGAGTGAAAATGAGAATTGATGGCCATGGAGGAACCGGTCAAAGGCAAAAGGAATCATTTATTCTATGAGAATGAAGTCCGGGAAGATGTGTTGCGATGGCGAGCGACGGACCATTAAATCCTCGAGATAGGGTCTGTTTCTCGTCGCCCGCTGCCTCACGGGGGAGGTCCACTGATCCCTAGGGACATCGGGAGTTGGATCGCTAGATTACTCTCTCGGCATTCTCAAGAGCAAATCTCCCTTCTACTCCGGTGGCAAAATTCTCGCCTGTACATATATTCAAAGGTTGAGCAGTCAAGTAACGCATCGACCATGATACGACACACCATTGCAATGTAAACACAATTTTTAAATAGAAAATTTTGAGCTTTTTTTGGGTAAGATTGAAGTCGTGAGTTCGCCATGTACACAGAAAGCTGAAACGCTACACATACCCCTGTCAATGGTCAGCGCATACCCAAAGCAAAACAATTTCCCCAGCACAAAATTAATCTTCCATATAAATATTTATCGATTAAAAGCTTCAATGAGTAGAAAATATTGATTAAAATCATGAATTAAAATTATTCATATTTATATAAAAATAAAATAAATAAAAATAACTATATTTTAATGAAATTTTTTAATGCATCACCAGTTCCGTGGAATCAGCCTCAGCATGTATCGCACATGATAATGCATTCACACCAAAAGCACACATCACTTAATCACTGCCATGAAAATATTGATGAGCATAATTTTATGTCACCTTAATGAGCTATATTACGTGGAGCTCAATGTAAATCATAAATTTGTGTGGCGAAGATTTGAGCACTGATTAAGATCAAATTCCATACCTATTCTAATTGAAAAGGAAAATATCTAGAGCAAACTATAATTTCAGGATAAGTGTGGATCATTAGAAGCTTTAAATTTAGAGCAAATTCGTACCCTAGAGTAAATAAAAATGTAGCTGAAATAAAATGTGTAGTTTTAAATAGTGGTTATAGTTAGCGCAAGTACTTAAAAATTAGCAAGTGACTAAAAGTAAATCGGTGAGAAAGTAAATGCATTATTCACGCATATATGAATCTATTATTCTTCTAAATGCCAAATTAGAACGTAGTCATACTATATTGACTTCATTGAAGTCCGTTAGGTCAAATAGTTGATTTTTAAGGTCGTAAAGTTTTATATTAACAAAATCCAAGCTGAAAAGTTCCTTTAAATCGAATTTTCAAAATCTTACGATATATAATGGGGCAAAAATACTCTAGCTGAGAAACTTATCCGTCAAAAATGTCAGAAAAAATGTAAGATGATACTTGGCTACAGCATTTCGGTCTATAAAATTCCTGCTTTGAGCCTTTCTTGTTTTCCGAAAACTTGGAATCATTTGTATCGTGAAGAATTCTAGACTTCAGACCAATAACAATTTGAAGATAAAGTGTGCTGTAAAAATAAAACATCTTTTTTCACCACGTGGGATGGGAAAGTAAAATTTTCAATCGGAAGGGACTTTACTCGTCTGAAAAATATCGATTGTCTAAAAATAACTTGGCTAATATTTCGTCCCTCGAAAGTCATCCGACCCCTCCATTGGTTTCCGTAAGCTCTGATCAGAGGTAATGGAACTATCTCAGCAATTGCATCAAGATCCGGTGTTTCCGATTGCTGGAAGCGTTACGGTTTCAATTGAAAAAGTGCGAAGGGGCGAAGAAAAAACGACTGTGAACGAGATCCACATATATCTCCTATATCAGAACACGAACGCAAAAATAAAATATAGGCCGCCAAAATTCCCGACTGGCTTATGATTTTGGCGACTTATCCCGATTTTGCCTCCTCGCTTTATTCATAAAAATATACGAGAAAAATCAAAATTGGAACAAAAAGTGTGTTGAATGGTGGAGGCCGTAACTTTATGGAATGGAAAAATAACAACTTTGCTTTTCTACAAACACACTTATATTGTCATCAACTAGTTTCGATACAGTGTATCATTCTCAAGACTAGTGGTACAGGAGGCTTTCTGATGTGGTTTTATACCCAGTCCGGTAGTGGTTATAGTCGGGGGGAGGGGAATGAGATCGGTGTTGAAGTGGGGGAAGGATGCAAAAGGGGGAGGGGAGGGTGGGAAAGGTTGTTAGTCTCGAGGCGTGGGTTGGCGTCATTGGGACCCACCCTGCAATTAACCCTCCCCGCGACTATAACCACTACCGGACTGGGTATAAAACTAAGTAAGAAAGTCTCCTGTACCACTAATCTAGCGATTTGATCATTGAATAATTATTCCTCATGGGATAATCCTCTAAAATCGCTGGCGCATTAATGCCTTTGCCTGGTCTCGCTATTTAGTGGGCCCTTTTCGCTTCTGTAGCGTTAAGGTGTTTTTTCCCGTCCCACCCCTTCCTACCCCTTTCTACCCCAGAGGCGTCGTCGGGCTCCTATCGCGGCGGCGCCTCTTTCCTTTTTCCTTCATCTCCTCCCCTCTCCGGGTGATCAGGCGTATAAGTCTCTGACTTGATTCCTGGCCCCGGTGTGTTTTATCCCTGAACGGCTCCTCTTGAGCCCTCATTCTCTGTGTACCGCTAATCTTGAGAATGATACAGTGTATCGAAACTAGTTGACGATAATATAAGTGTACTTGTAGAAAAACGAAGCTTTTATGTTTCCTAAACTGGAACAAAAAGGACGAGAAATATCTTTTGCGATTTCTTTGTTCCCTGAAAATCAGATATTCTGTGCGTGTGGTGGCCGAAGCTCTCCTCTCTAGCGAATCACCTCCCGTGCCACGGAAATGAAAAATCTCAGCTCTCGAAAGGAGGGCGGTGCTCATCGCAAACTCTTCTCATTCTTCCTCTCCCTTTTATTTGTCTTTCTATCACACAGGGGTGCCTCAAGCTCACGTTCTCTCTCTCGCAATCCTCCTTCCGAAGCCATGTGCATGTCAAGGGTGGAAGCGACAGGAAAGGACAGAAGTTGGCGTGAAGAACTCTTCTTGGTTTTTCTTTCTCAAAGTGTTGGGACTCCAGTTTGCAGAAGTGATAAAACATTCCTTCCCCTTTCCAATTTAAATTCTGTCGCTTCGTGGATGGTTGAATATTTTTCCGTTGTCCAGTGAATTCCTCATCCTTTCGGAACATTAACTTGTCGAAACAAATTCAACGATATTTAACGGGATGTGATAAAAAGTCTCTAGCGATAGCATGCAAAAAGAGTGTTTTTATTTTTAAATTTGCCATCGGTTTTCAGCATAATTAGACGTCCCTTGCTATTGAGCCAAAGGCATTAAATTTACTTAATAATATATTTTTTTGGCAATGGTATTTGCAGTGATCATTATTATCAGTCTCTGGGCCGATTTTTCTTTAGCCAGTAAGTTGTTATAATTATTGCTAAAAACACTAGCATTAATATATAACCCTAGGGATGTATCATGCAGAATCATAAAGCATAGAAAAACTTCTCCTGAAGAGGCTTTACAACCGCTTACGAAGAGGGAAGTTTTTGCGAAGATTCAATTGCTGAGTAAATAATTATTTCCAATCACATACAACACCATTTGAATAGCAGCAGAGTAAATCAACCATTCAGTTGATACTATGGATAACTTTACATTAATTCTTTGATGCACTTGTTTTTCACAGCTTTCACTGTAATTTAATATTATATTATTTAATATTATAAATTGTCAATTGGTTGGTTGAAATTTTTGTTGCCTATTGGCCTGGATCCATGTAATCCTTTCCCTGCGTTCAAAATAAATGTTGCAAGACAAATATTAATACCTTATTTTTATTGACATATGCAAGTATATTTTTTCCCTCTACATCTTTTTTGCGTTTATTTTTAATTTCCAAATACTGTTAACAATGTTGTAATTTCTCTCCACGTTCTCATATCAGTGCACTCAGTTGAACTGCGCGCTTCATACGGCATGAATAGCATCTTATATGAAATTCATCTTCCAAATAGGTGGAAGAGAGTGAATTTCTCTTCGAGTGAACAATTCTATTTTTAATTGGGTCTCATCAGCAGTCGAGAAAAATAATATCCTTCAATGGCGCTAACTAATGGCGCTGACGATTGTCAGTTAAAAATGTTCAAAATTAAAGAAAATGAAATAAATTCCTCCAACCAGGGATTAATAAGTAGTGATAACAAGCGTGCCCTCATTTTACTTACACATTCCTCTTTGTTTTCCACGTCTGCATTATATCGCTTTTTGAAATGATCTGCAATGTGGTAATCCAGAACGCAGTTCATCAAGAGAGCGGTAAATGTAGATTTTACCCAATTTCAATGTGAATCTCCATTGTATCGAGTAGTTGCTCCACTCTCAGGCCTGTCTTCTTTGTTTATTTATGACTCCGAGCCAGATTCATTTGAAATATCGTGGTTAATTGTGGCATAAGCTTAGCGATGATAAAGCGGCATCACCTCCCTTGCTTTTTTATTGAATAACTGACAACAAAAAAGACTCTAGAATACCTACAGATATGCGGTCAATGAAATGGGTCAAAGTGTTTCAAAGGGTCAAATGATTATGCTCTGTTTATTAATCTCCTCCCAACTTGAAGAAGTGGCTCCGACATTGTAGTATGCACATGAATTAATTCATGCTCTGTTTGTTTTTTCGGCAGGGAGTTTGAATGGTAATTACTACCTGTTATCGGCCAGGTTGACTGAAATACGTTTTGAAAGCTCTGGTGCATGGGAGTAAGCGGTGGTTCCATCGACTTCTCGAAAGCTCTTGATAGTCTAATTGATCTCGACCCTCCAAGAAATCCCTAAGAACAGGAATCTTTCTCACTGCGAGGGTTTTTTAGTTTCATTGAGTTCTCGAGTGGCATATTATTTAAATTAGCTTAACTCATAATGAAATTAAACAATTCACTTCCGTCTCCAGCACTTCATAGTAGGTATATTTTAATGCATTTTATTTCAATTTTATGTCTTTTGTGTACAAGACTATTTTTCTTCAAAATTTGAAAGCAATTGTCATTCTCCCACGTTTATGGTCTGTCTATTATTTTATTATTAAAAAGTATATTTGTTTCCCTCAATGTCATTTTAATAATCAATGTATAGTCTACATACCGAAAAATTGTACATTTTCTATGCTTATTCACGTTTTCCTAAACAGAAATATAAGGAAGAAAATTTTTCGAGTTTATTCTCAAACATTGGCGAAAAACCATTGGCATTGGCGAAAGACTTTTATGCATAACACTGGTCTTGTTTCCTCATTTCCTTAACGGTATAGGGAGATTAATTGCAGTATTACAATTATTTTTTATGGCTTAAACAGTTGTATTCATGACACCTTCATCTCTTCCCTATCACGTACACATTCCCTCCACTCAAATATTCCGCATCCAAAGAATTCACCTTCATTCCACCATCCGCACTATCAATTCATCTTTTTCCGACGAAATCAGATGTATTGACCAAATATTGAAGGCACTTCCAAATCATCCTACCACGCACACTAGATATTTTTTACAGTTACGTATTTGTTTGCGGTACATTTTCTTGAAAGGTTTTTTTTTGCATGAAAGAGATCCAAGTTTATACGAAAATGTTCCATTGAACCTTGAAATAATGATTTGAGCAACACACTTCGGCATGAGACATGCTCATACGTGATTTACCCAGTGGGAAGGGAGAGTGACCCTTGTGTGCCAATAGCCTAGATCTCTCGACCTTGGCGCAGAAATGAACGGAGGGGTAGCCGTCAATGGGACCTCCTCTGTGGACACGGAACTACCCCTCTCCTGCCATTCCTTCCACTCGACAGATTCCCCACTGAATCACCAGCCTATCTTTCGTTCAAGCAAGGACAGCACCCTTGACCACCTCCTCCCCCTTCACTCACCATTTCATCCCTGTTCTCTGACATCATCATATTTCTCATCCGACTTCTCCATTTCACCCTCTCTCTCTCACGCAGGTTTTATTTCCGAGTGATCAATTTAAGGATCGCATCAAGTGAACGTAATACAAGCATTGAAAATCAATGAGCGATGAAATTGGGTGCAATTTTGTTTATTACTACGTGTTTCCAATAATTGTTACCACCTATTCTCTCCAATTTTCTACCCCAATGAATCATCCCCACCCTTATTATTTCGCAGAGAAATAAAATGCTGAAGAGGATTGCGCAACGAGTCAGGAGTGCGGAACAGAAATCTGAACCCGGCACCCTTCGATCAGCAGCCAAGTACTCTAACCTCTAGGCTACCACTGCTTGGGTTGACTGAATTTGTAACGAAACGTCCTACTCTCTAACTTTACTATTTTCCAAGGTATTAATTTGGCAAGAGGTTTTACTGGATAGAGTGTTCGTTTTAGATTGCTCATTTGGAAATATTATATTTCAATGTACAGCATATTACCCCAATAGATTTTGATTTCTACCTCCTCTCACCTTGGTCCAAATTACCTTGTAAAACTATGGCATGACTTTATTGTGACTTTTCTATGTTTTCTCCCCATTTTGTTCAAAAAATCATAAGCATTAGGTGAATACTTCTTTTATTGTTGCAAAAATTTACCAAATGAGCGGTTTTCATTTACTGGAACCAGTTTTAAAGTTTAAAACCTAATGAATATTATATAGACATTTGCGTGCTCACCCGTTTATCCAAGCCAAGAATAATGAAAGACTCAATTTTCAAATAGTAAAAGTATAAGAAATGATTGTGCTGCATTGGCATCCTTTCGTTTTAAATCCATGCTTGTTGGAGAGTGATCGTAATTATGTTTAGGCGTGAAATGGAATGCGATGCTAATATTCGGTGATGGTCGAATGAAGAGATAAAACATCAAAACGCTTGGGGTACGAAAGAGTTTGAATAAATCAAAAGAGTGAAGAAATAGTAAAAGATGAGAGGAAATATCGTACCAAGTTTATCTTATAAGATTCCAATTACCTCATCAAAGCTCTTATTCTTTATGGCACGCTTGACTCGTAAATTACTCCAAAATAGAACAGTGGGATAGCAATTTATGTGAGTACATTTTTTCTCCGTCGCAGAAAAATAAGATGCAATTGAGTTTGAATTGGATATATGCGGCGAGTAGACCAAAGAATAAGGGAGAGAATCGGAGGATTCTACCTTCTCTCCAGAGGGAAAATAAAACTTGAATAATTGGAAGCATTTGAAAAAACAATGGCATGTATAATATTTATTCCAGGGGAAACAAATCGGGAAATGGTTGCGAGGAGGTGAAGAGAAAGAGAGTTAGCCGAGGCGAAGAAAAAATGAGGATCTGCTCGCGTGTAATTAAACGACTACAAATAGTCCAACCTCAAAAGGGGCTCAAAGGGACTCACAAATTTCTCCACTTCTCCAAATTAAGTCGCTCATATTTCTCTCTTGCGCGCAACACTCACTCCATCTCTCTACGAAACCTCTACTATCCCCCTCACATCGCTCAGAGCTCTCGAGAGCAGATATCATTTCACTGCCACTTCTCCATATACCGTTCTTTCCTTGCTCTCTTCTCCATCACCGCGGTCCCTATGGTTCCTAAAGATCATGTCCCCAAGCACGAATCCTCCTCGTAGCATGTTTCCATTTGTTCGACACTTCGCTTTGCTTCTGGCAAATAGTGGAAATTTTTAAGCAAAATTAATAATAAATAAATATCATTATGATATGTAATGGTCTTTCTTTGAAATTCGAAGTTGTGACTGATTAAGGGGACGCAATGGTGGAATTTTCATTCCCAAATTTGTTAAAATGGCTTATTAGTTTATTCATTTAATTTATTAGGGATTGATCTCAAATAATATTGATTAGGAATGCAGTACTACATTAGTGGCCCAATATCCCATTCAGGTCTCTTCAAAGAGGAAGTATCATGTGCTAAAGCAACGTGCGCCAGCTGGAAGTACTCTTGAAGATTGGCTCTTCGTTCTCTGGCTAAACCACACATATCAATTCAACCATCGATGTAATGCCAAGCTCTTAGATGTCTCAGGCGTTTTCAAGGGTTCTGAGGATGCATCCCACACACATACATCATTCATCAGCGAGGTCTATTTGAGAGGACAGTCATCACGCCATAGTGGGAGTTCTGGCCACAAATGAAACAGCCAGATACCTACGGAATTAAGACTCCAGCGATGCCGTCACATGGTTGCTTGGTCAGTGTTAGCCGTCACCATCATTAAGCCAACTCAAGTATGTATGCATAAAATCTATATAATTTTGTTTTTCATTCATTCTGTGGTAAAGCCTTTCTTTTTTTTCAGGGCACGAAGTCGTGTAGGAATAATGCCAGCAATTAGCTTGATTATGTATGAAGTACTACATCAATCATTCGATTTCTGCGTCTAATCTCCTGTAACAGAAAATATTACGCAGAAAATCAACATGTACGCACTATAAGTACTCGTGCAATCCTTGAGCTATACGATGTACGTACCTATTCTTCGCTCACCAACTAAGCGCGCTGCCTTATTCATTGACTCATCGATATAATGGTAGTACGCAATTTCTTATAAGTCACAGACGTTTATTAGAGTGCTGAGGATGTATTCACAAGCAAAGTCAATTACACAAGACAGCCATCACGCCATAGTGTGAGTTTTTAGCAGCGATGCCATCCCTGCCACCATACGGTCGCTTGGTCACCAACTATCCTCATCAACTTTTAGCTGACACAAATATCTTTAGTGATTGGGTACTTACGTACAATACCTAGAAGTCAAGTTGTAATTAAGTAATTAGATTCTATCTCTATGATTTTTTATCATTCTTTCCACGAAAGAAGAGGGATTCACTTATATAAACTAAAGTTTCTTCGGTGATAGAAAAAATAGGTGCAGTTACATGAACGTTTGTATGGTTATTACTGATTTAAAGTGGTATGATTTCGGAAGACAATACATTGTACCATTCTTTCTTTGAAATTTGAAGTTGCGGTTGATTAGGCAACACTAAGGTGGAATTATATTTCACAAATGTACTAAAAATCGCGCTTTCAATGAATGCATTAATGATTGATTGCCAACTCGCCAAGTATTTGCGTCCGTAAAAACTGACTGAGTGTACAAATGCCGCACAAAAATTAAACGCAGTGCCCATTGTGGTTTACATTGGATGATTTGCTCGTGGTTATGTGTTTTGCATTTACTTATCTTTGAAAAAAACTCGAATTGTTTATAATTCATGCAATTTAAACATTTATGATCATATTTTTAAATTAAATTTTACGATATAAATTAATGAAGACAATAAAATTTTGCGAAAAACATTCCATTCCGATAAACTATCCTACTAGTATTCATATCACAACGATTCGCTTTTACCAATCACCTATGAATTTCTGTAGTTCTCGTGAGTCAGTACATTCAGTAAGTAAAAAATAATGTCTTGATATGACTTTAATAATTCATGTAAATAACTTGTAAATAACATGTAAATAACATTTGATCACAATACGACTCCCGCTAACCTTGAGAATGTTTATAAGAGACGTGTTCAAGATAATTTCACGAAACAGTTATGACCAGGAACTAATGAATATAAATGGCGAAGATAAATATAAAGTACATTTTTTGTTCTCGTAATTTCCTCTCTTGCTTTTGGAAATGCGTCTTAATCCTTTTAATTTCTTGCTTTCAGCTGCTTCTCTTTATTTTTCATTTTTCACCACGAATAAAAAGTAACAAAAGAAGGCGCCGAGAAAAAAGTTTTCATTTCTGAGACGAAAAACAATAGTCGCTCTTTCACGCATCCTCGCAAATGAAGAGGCGAGAAAACAATGAGGAATAAAAACGAGATACGTCTGCAAAAGAAGAGAGCTTTTGTTCCCTCAAGTATTCTTTGTATTCTTCCCATTGTACCCATAATTACTCCTGATAAGTCACTGTTCTGAGGTCTTGTTCCATTCTTTCCTTACCTCATTAATCCCAGTACTCCTTTTTTGCGTTTATTTCTTCACATTCACATATTTAGAAGCCTTGGATAGCCTGAAAAAGAGCAGTTCAATGAGTGGAACGCACTGAAGGCTAATTGGCGCCTCTCTTGAGGGTCCAAGTACAACGCTACACTTCCACTACCATGACTGTTAATCATGAAATCATCGCTGCAGAGTCATAATATTTTCCCAAATTTCAATTTACCATATCAAACAAAAATTTGCTCTTTTCACTAGCCTTAATTAATGAGCGCTTCCTTGAAATTAAAGGTGCATACACTAACATACTCTTAGGCAAACCTATAGAGCCTCATACCAATAGCCTAGGAGAACTATTTTATAGGGTTCATACACAAAATTAGCCGAAAATTACGAATACTGTTGGATAAATAATTATAATGCTTTCATTGTATTGTAATTTGTTCATTGGCATTCGAAATCTACTGTTTTGGCTTCTTATTGGATTAATGTAAATATTTATTTAACTTTTAATAGTTTTTCACCAATTTTAATGTTCAATTGATATTGAACCGTATATATTTTTACTGCAATTACGCCAAAGTTTAACTTTAATGTGAAAGTAACAACCGAAATCAATTCAGAGCAGATTGCCAAATTATGCCTTTAAAACTTTCGTTGAATCAAAATGATTTCGTTTACCGTAGCCGCAAGTATGATATGATTCTTCTAATTAATATTGCCTTAAAAAAATAGTGTCCGGCGTGATACGGTGGAAATCTTTGATATTCAGCTTATTAAAACCACTTGTCTGTTTCCACACACTTTTATGTACACCGACCATGGTTTCGGTACCTTGATAATGGCATAAGTTGCCGAAACCATGGTCGGTGTAAATAAAAGTGTGTAGAAACAGACAAGTGGTTTTAATAAGCTGAATACGCCTTAAGTGGTATGTTTCTATTTAATTATTTCCATGGAATACAAAATTCTTTGTATCAAATGATTCTTTATCTTTTTATTGCTCTGGTACTTTCCTCGTCAATTAATTCCTCCATGCTCTCATTGGCATGATATTTGTAGAGGTGAGTGATCCAACTGACATTTTATCCTTAGGAAATATTTTGAGAACAAGCTAAAATACGAGTTCCCAAGATAAATGGCGTTCCATCACTCAAGTTTTGAAATGCCACGAGTTAAGGCAGTCGAGAAAGGCCACTGGAAAGATCCGCTATGCATTGAGTGGGCATATGAAATACTTCCTTTGTTACTCAGCAATAGGTTAAATACAGCGATTAAATTTTGAGTTAATAGCTCATACGGCAGAACCTGAAACTATCACCCACTTTATTTAGTTTGGTTCATATTTTAACAGAAATGGCGCAGCATACAGATTAAAAATTAATCAAACTCTTCAAAAGTAAATTCATAGACTTGGTTACTTCATATTTTAGTAGTACTCACGATGATATTATAGCAATGAAGTAAATTTAAAAAATTAAGCTGCCGCAGAGCGTATGGACAGATATGAAAAATGAAATAATTACAGTTTGATATGTGTAACTATTCATGATACACATGATAAACGGGTATAATATTTTAAACCTGAAATTCAACCTGTAAAATAACACTAATTAACAAATTTAAACTTTTTTTTGCATCTGGTTTGTAAATGGGTGGATTTACCTAATTTTGGGGTGCTGAATACACTGGTAAAATCAGTTTATCTCTAGGACGTCACATTTCCTAGATACACAGCAGAATAAAAAAGGTAATAGCGAAAATTGACACAATTGAGTAAAATAAAAATAAACATTCAGAAAGTTTGAAATCAATGCACTTTTGTATGATACATGGGCATGATGCCAATAAAATATCCAAAATAGTTCAGAAGATATTTTCACCTTTAATCGTCTTTGGTTTTTGAAAAATACGACGACGGAGCTCTTCTTTTGCTCGCTGTTTCATCACTCTCCCTAACAAGACCCCAGCAGTAGTCACCCATCATCGAAGGGTTCCAGTGACCTTGGTAACGGTGTTCCATGGTAAGAATGGCTAGGTGAAACCGTTCACCATGCTCATCGCTTACGGCTCCCAAATTTTTCGGGAAGAAATTAAGGTGAGAATGTAAAAAGTAAATTCGATATTCTGCACCCCATGTTCTGGTAGTTGTCCAACAGATCATTCACATTGGTAACATAGTTTATGTCTTTTCTGTTACCCAAAAAGCCCTTCGCGATTGCTTTAAAATAACACCAAGCAGCTAATATCTGTGAGTTTGGTATCAAAGGTTGGATAAATAAAAGCGAACAAACTTTGTATTGAGACACCAATTTATTTACGCGGTACGACTAGTTTCGACGCAGCGGCGTCATCCTCAGGCACTTTGGTAAGGTTGGATCTTTCAGCAATTTTCTTATATGTGGTCCAACAAATATACTCTTTCAGCTTTCAGCTTTGCCTCACTTAATTTGGGAAACTTTTCTTTTAAGTGATTGAAAGCCTCACCTTCTTTATCCTGAGCTTTTACAAAGTTCATGATAAGGCCCAACTTGAAATGAAGGGGAGGCAAAATGATTTTATCGGGCTCAACCAATGGGGTATTGTTCACATTTACGTTTCCAGGAACATATGACTTCCTTATAGGCCATTCCTAGACTCTGTAGTGGTTCTGGGTGTCACGGCTGTCCCAAAGGCACAAAAAGCAGTATTTCGTGAATCCAGCCTTTAAACCTGTACGGAGTGCAACACCTTTTAAATCACAGCAAAGCTGCCATTCATGACCCTTATAATTGATTGCTTCTAGCAGCAAAGCCATGGTTTCATAAGTTTCTTTCATGTCTACTGCGTAAGCCAAAGGTGCCGATGGAAATGCATTGCCATTATGCAGTAGTACTGCTTTCAAGCTGGTTTTACTGGAGTCAATAAATAGTCGCCACTCCGGTGGATTATGCTGTGCACCTAGCGGCATCATCAGACCATTGACATCCCTACATAAACACATTGAATTCTGTATATCAAAATATTGAGCGAACGAAGCACCTCTTGATCTGAAACAGGAAATTTTTGTCCCTGGAGCTAGAAGGTTCCGTTGTTGCAGTCGTGACCCCAAGAGTTCAGCTTGATATTTTGAAAGTTTTAGATCGCGAAAAAAATGGTTCAATTCCTCTCGATTAAATAGCTGAGGCAAAGTGTCATGATCTTGAGGGCAGTACTCTTCTATATGTTCAATACTTTCTGATTCACTTGACATGGTGCCTGGTTCCGTGGCTTTCAAGTTACAGACGGGAACAGGCAACCCCTCATCATGGGGCATAGGAAAATGCACTGAAGATACATTTGGATACTTTATTTTAAGTCTAGTTTTGTTCACTGATTCTTTGAGAGTTCACTGATTCTTTGAGAGTGGGTGTTTTCTATCACATGGAAAACGTAGAAATAAGCCAACCTCCGTAAGTAGAGTAGTACTTACCTAGTAGGTGACTTATAGAAGTCCGCAAAGGTAAATGTGTGCCGCCGACGAACTGCCACTCGGAAAGCGTGTCAAATTCGCATGATCGCTTATCGTCAGTTGCCAATGCTCTTGAAAGCAGACGTGGCGAACGGGAATTGGGGAGTAGGAGGAATACTGGGTGTATAGTTTTCCCCGTAAAGTCTTCACGATGGCTTTATGGAAATGATCTTTATCCGAGAAAGTGTCATTTACGTAAACCGCAACTCGCATGTCGTTGGCTTATTGAACTTCCGAGCAATGCCCGTAATCGGTTAAATTTACTACGTCAACCGCCTTTAACCCTTAGACTACCAACGGGACACATATGTCCCAGGTAGATTTGCAAAACAACCTTTGGGATGTAGGCCTATTATAAACACCTACGATATTGTCCCATCGGTATAAGAGGGACTAATCGACTTTTAGTTCTCATTTTGCCAACAGAGGACAGTACTTTGACAAGTCAATAAGGTTTACATTGTCACCTCCGGTTTTATAGCAGAGGAAATTTGGACTTGGCTAGTAATTCTAAAATGTTAAGTAAATATCCATGTTACTTTAGGATCCTTGTTTTTTGCACAATATTACCACTCCTCATTTTGCGCAATGATTTATCTTTTCCACATCTGCATTTGTGAGTGCCGACGTTTTGATATAAGTTCTCTGATTTACCGTTAGTATCATGACGTCATAAAATTTTGCCAAATGGTAAATATTTAGGTTCTGTACATTGATAAGTAACAGACTAGTACTTATGTCCCTGTGATATTGAGCACTGCGACGAGCACTTCTAGATGAGGCTCTTTCTTTCAGTCCTTTGAAGCTATTTTAGGATTACAGTGATTTACAACTACATCTGTGTAACCTCTGGAGTAGATTGATACCAGGTGAGTAAACACGTCAAATGTAATTTGGTGTCCTTGTACATTATTGCTTCCATAACAGCCTTTACATATTCATTTTCATTTTAGTCCCAAGAAATGAACCACAAGAGAAAATGCAATGAAGAAGAATTACTCCAGATATTGGATGAATCTGACAACGAAATGTCGGTGGGCGAATCATCAAATGAAGACGCGTCATCTGATGATACATCGGACGAAGAATACAGGGTTGATTTTGAAAATAGTGACTGATGAGAGCTCTCTGGAAGATAGTAATGAAAAGTCCGACGACATCCAAGACAATGTAAGTACAGAGGAAAGCAATAATTCTACCCTCTTATCTACAAGTGACATTCCGAGTGAGATTTTGTGGACTACTCCAAAGATACAATTCCTTCCGAGACATTTTTGCATACCTGATCGACCTACAATGCCATTGATTTCGGTTAGTGAGCCATTAGATGAAATGGACTATTTTCTCCAATTATTTCCTCACAGCTTATTTATATTCATCAGTCAATATACAAATAAGCGTTTGGATATTTTGGGGAAAAAGGGAAAACATAATATTATCCGCGACACTGATCCTGGGGAAATTATGTTTCTCCTTGGTTCTATGCTCGTAATGAGCTACAATAAAGTACCAAATATTTTAGATTATTGGTCCCACAACGTTTCTATGGGAAATGAGGCCATCAAAAAATCAATGGCATGAAATAGATTCCAATTGTTAGTATCAAAGCTGTATTTCAATGATCCCGAACAACCTATGGGTTCTTCAAAAACATATTATATTGACGAGGTAGTTTCTTGCCTCAAACATACATTTCCTAAGGCAAGGGAAGAAAGTCCGTTCCAGAGCATTGATGAGTCCATGACAAAGTTCAAAGGCAGATCCTCTCTCAAGCAATACCTTCCCATGAAACCAATAAAAAGAGGGATAAAAATTTGGGAGCGCTGCGATGCAGTAACTGGGTACGCATATGATTTGAATATTTACTCTGGGAAAGAATCCGGTGAAAACTATTCTGCATTGACCACTCTCGGAGAGAGAGTTGTTCTATCTCTATGTAAGACGATAAGAAAACCAGATGTCACACTAATTTTTGTCAGATTTTTCACAAGTGTACAATTGATAAATACCATGAAATTTCCACCAGTGGGTACCGCTATCAGTTCAAGAAAACACATGCCGAAGTTCAAAGGAAAATTGAAAAGGGGAGAGTATGAGTTTGTTGTGAATCAGCATGGGACAATAGCAACAAGGTGGCAGGACAGCAAATAAGTAACTGTTCTTAGCAACCTCCACGATACTACAGTGCAAACTGCTAATCGCAAACAAAAAGATGGTACAAAGTTGGTGGTAGACTGTCCAGCCGCTATTTGCTTCTACAATAGATACATGGGAGGAGTAGATCTCTCCGACCAGAAGGTTAGCGTGTATGACTTCAACAGGCGGTCAAAGAAGTGGTGGAAAAAGGTATTTTACAAACTACTAATGCTAGCAGTGGTGAATGCATGGATTTTACACAAGGAAATAACAAAGAAAAATGTAAAACTGCTACAGGTCGTTGTTCCACTGGCCGAAAATTTGATGGCAACTGGGAAAGAAAAAAGCCATGTAAAACGCAAAAGATGCAGAGGCAGACCATCGAAAGCAGCTAAGCTCATGATAAATGTGGGTGACCATCTGCCTATTGAGGGTAACACCAGGAGACGCTATTCGAGGTGCGCGCAGAACAAAATGGAAAAAAGAACCAAAACTATTTGCTGTATGTGTAATGTACCATTATGTAAAAATTGTTTTACGCCGTATCACACCTAGGGTTCAAAAAGTTGATGTCTGTTTCATCATATTTTTTTGCCAAATTGATGTATAGTTTGTTTGTAATAATAAAATTGTTTATTCCACTCTGTTTTATCTACTTTTTTCAATTATCACCCTCGTGACACTTTCAATTTTAGTCTCTATTCTTGTGTATTTTGCTTCTTTTTGGGTACCTACACGTATGCCGATTTCAAAATAATTTTTTTCTCAAAACGTATGTATTCCCTTGTATTGGTATGAATTGTTGAATTACTTTGTATACCAATGGGACATGAATGTCCCAACCGTAGGTACCAATGGGACATTCGTGTCCCATCCGTAAGTACCAATGGGACATATGTGTCCCACCCATTAGTACCAGTGGGACGTATATGTCCCTCACCCCCCCTGCTGAAAATCCGTAACCTGACGTACATGAAAATTATCCTATAGCCTCTTGAAACACTTATAAAGAGATAGGAACCAATAAAAAGGTTGGAAGTTAAGGAGAAAAAAATGGTAGTCTAAGGGTTAAGCCCAAATTTGGAAACACAGAATAATCCCACATACGAAGCTCTAATCTTATTTACGGAGGTACATTTGAGTATGAATTCTTGAGGACCAAAGACACCCATCTCAACCACCTTAGGATGGATCAAATGTGAATACACAAATACTCGTAGGATAGGCGGAAAGAGGCCGTCATCTCAGCCGCGCCCTCATAATGCACCATCACCTCAGCTTGCGCCTCACCCCCTCCTCGTTACAATCCTCGGCCTTTACTCGAGCCATACGTCTTCCGGCGACCCCATCGCCCCACAAAAATCATTTTTTTTATTCCCTTGCTCCCACCTGAGGCCGCAAATCCTTACGTAGAGAAACCTCCCCCACCAGCACATTTTTCTTCTTCTCTCCCGACGAAATATCCCTTCCCCCTACCCGTTCCTCTCACCCCTAGTGTGCCATTGGCTCTTCATGTCGATCACGTCCTCGCATTTTGTAGCGAATGTTTTCGGAGTTTTCTCTTTTTTGACGGCTCTCATCCAACACCCATCTCTCGATCTCGACATCCTTTCATATTCGCGTCCTCATGCAGGGAGCATTTATCACGTGACACAACTTTCCCCTGTCACCGACGGGACCGGGTCTTCGGGTAACATTTGTGAAGACGATTAATGAGAAAAATGGGAATAAGGTGATAAGGGTATGTGATTAGGAGGGTTGATTGGTGGAATGTTAGGATGTGGGGGAGATGAGTAAACTAAGATGAAAGGGTGGGGTAAGTCCTTCGCGTGTATTATTCTATCGATCTCTTTACAATAAGATCAGGGATAAGTTGGAGCTATCATTCAAAATAAAAATTCCTCGGTAAATCATTAGTTTAAATGTACATTAACATACATTTTTATAACTTTATAACTCGGCCAGGTGTTCGACGGAGAGTATCGTGGCCGAAAGAGGACCTGTTCTCTCAGGTGTACAGAATAGGGACTCCCCCATGCGAGTGTGGAGCGCCTCATTTCCACTTTCGTATTCAATTCATCTGCTATTGCCTGAGTAAATCCAGCTTAACACATTAAAAGAGATACTTTCACAGAGGCACTAGGACTTAATACTGTCGGTTTTAAATTAATTGCTAAACCAAAGATATTGACGAAATAATAATTCGAGAAAATAATAATTTATCGAGGAAATAATATTTCTACAGCAAGGTTATTCATGTGTGACTACACAATTTTTCATATTACGGTCATGAATTAGTTTTAGGTATTCTAGGTCCACTCTCTTCCACATTTTCATTAGTGGTTCATCGTATAGAAATGAATAGTTTACAGGCAATGTTTGTACACAATGCGTGTACATTTTCAGTCCTTTAAATAAAGTCATAAAATTACATATAAATTGCATTGGTCAAAATGACGATAAAAATACTACCTCTACTGAAAACTGATATGATATTAATTTAATCATTTCTCGAACTCTTACGTTTTTTAATAGTTTTACTCTTACTGGCATAAATTGCCATGCCTCAGTGGAAACATTAAACATATAAAAATCATGATACGATTTAAGAATGAGAAGGAATTTCTTTGTCATATTTTCAATTCAACCTCGCGCAGTAATCTATCAAATATCATAACTACGCGATGAAAGCATTAGAGTTGCCGTATCTGAAGTTCTTTGCCAGAGAAAATCAATCTCACCCTCTCCCTTTCCCTTGATCTTTTCATATTTCCTGAGATGTATTCGGTGACTCCCTCGTAATAATTTCTTGTGCATTGAACATACAATCCCATTCCATCTCCCTCCACTTACGACAAGCCAACTTCCTCAAACTAACTTGAATTCTGTGACTCGCCGGCAAACTTGGGAGCTATTTTCTAATCTGTGCCTGACTCTTTGACGGCAAAATATGCATCAGGGGATTACCGCGCTAAACTCGGTGAAAACGTAGATTTGATAGAATAGATGGAAATGCTTGGAGGACTGAAAAATGTTTTCATCTTATTATGTCTACGCAACCTCGTTTAAGCAATATAAAACAGGGACTCGTAATATTTATTAGGCATTAGGGGAATTGCTGTATGGGAGGAGTGTTAAAGCGTCTAAATGGTTTGGAGACTGAATAAAGGTCTAAGTAGCAAGGGCAAACGGATCACCGCAGACGTGACCTTTGACCACATTCTCCCTCAGTCACGGGACACAAATTTCACTTGATTTTCTCCCTTCAATTTCCCTCGACAGGGGCCCGCGTGCATGTTTAAATGCTCCCCGCTTGCTTTTTGGTAATACATTTCTAGAAAAAGAATAACTCCCCGCAACGTAGCTATATCATCCGGGGCACCCAATTAAAGACAGTTGAATCCGTGAAATATCTAGGAGTTAGACTCAATAATGATCTATCGTGGAATAAACATATTCGAGAAATAACTGGTCAAGCTAATCGTAAAATGGGTTTTGTTAAAAGAATAATTAGCTACTTTACCTCGTTAGACCCAATTTAGAATACGCTGCCACTGTTTGGGCCCCTCATGAAAAAGGCTTAATAACAGAGTTAGAACGCGTGCAAAGAAGAGCTGCCAGGTACGTGAAAGGTCGTTACGATAGTTTTGTTAGTGTAACTGACCTTTTAGATAAACTCGGATGGGAATCTCTGTCAGATCGTAGATTGAAAAATAGACTAAAGCTTTTAGATAAACTCAAGAACTGCGTCTTTTCTAACGAACTTAGCCATATCTTACGAACGCCAGCATACTACGGAAGATCAGATCATATAAATAAAATAAGAGAGATAGACTGTAGAACAGACGTATTCAGAATATCTTTTTTCCACGATCAATAAGAGATTATAATGGCAGCGTTAGAACTCAAAAATAGATAATATGACTTGTATTGTATCCTACTAACTTATGTATAACTTAATGCATGTTTCTGAATTTTTTAATTATTTCTAACAGCATGTGGTAGTATAATTTGTTAGTATGGGTGACGTTTTTTGGACCGTGTGGTGTGCATTTGGGACCTGCATGCTGGTGATTGATCATCCCCTGCCAAACACCCTACAGGTGGCTCGTAGGGCATAATGCAGATGTAGATGCAAGTCCCCCGTCCGACCCTCCGCGAGCGATCCGTCCCGCGTCCGAATTTCGTGATTCAGCTCGGAATAAAAACTCCGACGAACTGTCGACAGCGTTTCGAAGACCTTGTTGTTCATCGTCTTCAAAGAATCTGATGAAGGGATCGAACAACCTGGCTTACGTACAATTTCCCAGGAGTAAAGTTGGATTTTATTGGTGAATACGCCTGATGAATGTTACTATTTTATTTGATAATTATTTTAATTTGTATCTATATATGTATTTCATAAGAATTACTAAATCCAACTAATAGCAAAAAAAGTTTCCGATACCATTTTTTACAGTCGACCTCATGAGAGGTGTTGTTAATTTGCTGACCTCGAATTTTATGCTTCAATAATAGATTCAAAATAGGTAAAGCATTTAATGTAGAAATAAAATCTCATTTTCAAGTTCCATAGATATTTATTTCATCCAATCAAGATTTCAGATTAAACTTTCATTAGCACTGTCTGACTCATCAATTTGAAAGTTGGATCGGTAAAATATATTTCTGTAGAAACCAATAATATTGATTTTATTTCTACATATCGTTATGTTTCAACAAGATAAAAACTGAAAACGTGTTCTATAGATGTGCACCATTTTGCGTTTTCTTATCATGACATTGTTCCATCATCCGCTTTAGTTAGAAATACCAAAATGGCTTTCATCATTGTAGAAAGAAATTTTATCATTTTCAGCAATAACAGTTTGATCGAAAATTCAATTACTCTTATTTCTCTTTTAATTCTCCCAACGAAACGCGTACGTGAATTGGCTGAAGATCGAAGGGCCCCATGTTCATATCCCCGGTGAAGCCTTCTGACACCCGCAAACAAAATCTTCGAAGTGCGAGGTGGCCAAGGGAAAGAAACTAGCCCCCTTCCCCTGAATGTGTTAAGGTAGGTTCACCCACCGGTAGGCTAATTCAAGGTGAACTCTACCCTCACCTATCCAAACTAACCATCGGGTTTAATCAATGAGGGAGTGACAAAACACCACTATATATCATCATTCCCCACACCGAGTTTATCTCCAAATATGCTTCCCAGTTGCTCACGTCGAACGAACATCAGTTATTTTCTCCGTATATCAATGTGTTTGCTCGTGCACACGGATAGCCATATGAAAGCTAGAGATTCAATCCTACTGGAGGTCTCACCCGCATTCTCTTTGCATTGAAATTATTTTATTTCAAGGGATCAATTTTCTTCAACGTTCGTATATGGTGACCACGAGATACAATCATAACTGGTCCAGGGTTGATGCAATCAAATTTGGTCTCTGTAATTGAATTTTTGGAAAACTCTTGCAGTTCAAAAACTCACTCTTTCATAACCCGAGGGTAGATAATTTTTATCCTTTTATTTCCCAGAGAGAATGGTGGACGTAAGGATATACTCTAATTTGAGCATTGAATTTTCTTAAGCCACCAACTAACTCCATTTCTCGATTCCCACCAAAGCATAAAATACTTTGTACCGGCTTTGCACATCACAGAACTACGAATGCATGCTGAATCATAAAGATCTGTGCAAAATAAAACCCAAAGAGAGCTTGCGTAATATTCTGTGACCTAATTATTTTTACCAGAATATCGCATCAGCGAACCTGCACTCATGTCTTCAATACGCACAATGGGCAAGCACTCCAATGCCCACCATATTTTCAAAATATCTTTTGTCCACTATCCACGCACAAAAGAATCCTGCCAGGCGATCATTTGGCAGATAACTGGGGTCAGACGAGTGAAACGTGCTCGGGAAACGTACACTCCTCCCCCTTCCCTTCCACATTCCTCCCCTTCCGACTGACCCTCTCGTTCACCTCCTTTCCAGCCCCACCCCCCGCAGCCCGCCATTCTCTTTAAAATACCATCCGCTCCCCCTCCCTCTCCCATCCTTCTTTATTCCTTTATCTTCTCATTTCCGTCCGCGAACCCCTCTTCCTTCCATTATTACCCATCCCATCCCCCCATTCCCTCAACTCCTCCAGTTTCCACTCCAGCCCCTCACAGATCGAACACTTATTTTATTCCTTTGAATGGAAACCCACCCGAAACGACATTTTCTCCTTTTAAAAGGGGATTTGCGATTACCATCCAGAGAGGACCCCACTCAAATGAGGAAGGAAGGACGTGGATTACATACGTTATGTTTTCGATTGTTGCTCGACCAAATGGGTTCAAGGGGGACGATTCTGCTCATATTATCTACGTTTCCGAGCCAATAATTTAAATTTAAATATTTTAAAATATACGAATATGGCAAAATAAGTTCCATAAACAGCGAGATATGAACAGTTTGAATTCGAGATTACCCTGGATGATTACCTGCCCGATGGCGAACTATTTGATGAACACTGTACCTTTGTTCCACTGTACCTATGAGCACTGTCCCTTTCCGGAACTGCTTGGACCCTGGCTTGGAGGAAATTGGCTTTTGATATGACCAACTCCAAACTTAAGGCTCATAATTGTATGGGCATTCCATTCCAGCAACACGACTACGTTCTTTCGTTGCTCGGTTAAACGATGGCAATGAAATTATAATAATTAATATTTTTGCATCCCCATTTTGGCTTTTTATTTCCCCTTTAATTATTTTGCTGCCCATACTTCATGCCTTATTATTATTGTCATGATTTATTTGCATTAGAGTAAATGCCAGTCCTTAGTAAATACCTTTGGGTAGCAGGAATGCACATACATTAAAATGTGGTATTCCGACACCTCTGTAAGGATTACTTAATATTTAAACCGTAACATATTTTATTTTTCTTATATTTCCAAATATTTCTTCTTTTCGTCTATAATTCGATAGCTACGGAAAGATATCGGTCAAAAATTAAAAATAACACAGAAATTCTAACTCTTCAGACTACGAATTTCCAATGCTATTGTGAATTGGATTGAATTTATTAAGTCTAAAATAATGTTTTTATCTGTTATATTTATTAAAAAATATTGGCACTACCATATTTCTCCTACCATATATTGCTCTACCATAGCCAAATTTTCAGCCTAGGATATTTTTGTTCAAAATGAAAGAGTTCGAAGACGACCGAAGTCATGGTGACTCGAGGGTGAAATCTGTGTCAAGGCAAGGCGTCTTTGAAAGCACGCTCCTAGTGCAGTCCTCAAAAACTCCAGGACCTCTCGTTATCGCGTCTCCTCTGGAGAAAAATAGGGCGTCAGCCAAAAAATAGTTGGGAGTTATCCTCTCTCAGAGTCAAAACACGACTTTCGAAAAGTATTCACCTCCCGGCTAACACTGCCTGCCATCGTAAAGGATACCCGACTCGCGCTCTTCGCCTTCAGCTTTTTCTTCCGCTGCACCATTGCCAAATGGCGGATGGAGGACAGAGGATTAGATATTGGCCCCTACGTTCGCTGGAAAATCAGCTAAAAAAATTAAGGAAGGCCGGCTAGATACCAGGGCACCCTCACGGCAATTCGTCCCCTCTTTAGGTTTCTCATCGAACGGCTCCTTCCATATGCATTATATACTCTCTTCTATACTGATTTTCATGGTAGAGATCTTCTTCATACCCTTTACCCATTTGTAGTCTAATTCGCCCGTTTCCTCACAAAAATATAAATATATCACGAGTGATTTATTGGTTGAGTTCAAATGCGTTATTCATGTGATTATGATAGAGAAAATTCGAGAGAAATCCCCCTCCTCAGAAAAAATAACATTGAGCGGGACAGCATAAATTATGGAAGTATATTTAATTTTATTTTACATAATCAAGCGGTTTTTCAAATATTTATTTAAAATTGAATAGATATACATGTTGGTGACAATTTGGATAGAAAATAGAAAATTGTACCGAAATAAATTATCATGGGGGAGTGTGGTCACCTAGTTGGTGGGTAGAACGCTGGACTGTGAGTCGAAAGGTCCTTGGCTCTAAACCCAGTTGAAGCTTTCAAACACCACCAAAAGGAAATGCGGAGCAAGGAAAAGAAATATCTTGGATGTGTAAAATTCCCACCCTTTTGGCTTAGTCCTGGACGAGCTCTACCCTCACCAAACCAAACAAACCAACGGGTTTAGCCCATGAGTGAGAGATATTATCATGTATAAGTTAATTTAAATAAATTAACCTCTCAAAGTACCTCGCCCAAGAAGGGAAACTTTTATAGCCAACGCATCAGGAGGAATGAGCTGCATTAAAAAGTTATCTTGCACAGAAATGTGAAATACCAAGAGAAAGTTTTTGAGCGGTCCTTTTTATGCAACATTATCTTAAATAAAAAAATTTATAACACATTTGCATAGTAAGTCGTTGCAGATTACTTCTTTTGACTCGAGTTTTAAAGCTTATGCTAGTTTTCAAATGAGTCCAAAAATGAAATGTCATTTATGGGAGGGCCTTTAAAGAAAAGGAAAACTTCCTAAGTGACATCCCCTCCATAAAATAACGTGAAGACGCTGAAGAGGTGATAAAGGTGGCGCTTTAGCCGGCTCTCTCTTGGCTCCGACTCACTTTTAGGGGCCGCTCGCTACTGGCGTTCATGTGAGAGGGATGCAGAAGGCTGCGCCCTGTAGGTCAGTGTAAAATACATTATTCATGCGGGTCGTCTTTCAACTCAATGATTCGCTAGTTAAAGGAGCCAGTGGTGGAAAATGCCCATTCCAACGGACTGTGTTGGGTCGAAAAACGATTAGAAAGAGCATCATTAACTAACCCATTGAGGAAAAGCTCCAACGTGTCTTCATACAATTACTATACGTGATACGTGTAAAAATTTACTTCAAAAACGCATTCATAAATTCCCTCGTTTATCATTCCTCTTGCGGGAAAATACGTGGGAAACGCTATTTTCGTCCGATATTTTCAAAATTTGGATATGGCTTTGTGCTTTTAATACAAATAGCTATAAATATCACTTATTTTCTATTTTTACTGTAATATTTGTAACTTTTAATAAATTATCGAAATCACCGCCAGTGCAGGAAATTTAACTTACCAGCAGGAAAAAGATGAAATCGAAATATATTTCGATTCCAAATTTGTGTTGGCTTTTTTATAGCAAAAAATATGTAACTATTTTAAAATATATATTTCAATATTTATTCAATTGACCAATTCTATTTTGACAATTTGATTCAATGTAACATGTAAATAATTAATTGTCTATTCAATTAACCATTTTTATTTTAACAAGTTATAAAATGTTCGGACTTTGAAAAGTAAATCAAAATCAAAATTGGAATAAACTAAAATCCTACGTCATGTCTCCCAGGATGAGTCCATATTATATACTATACATTATTTCAACCCTTATACATAGCTCGATTCAATCATTTTTAACGAATGGAGATTAATAATTGCAATTTTTATTTCTATTTTAAATCCATCTCTTGAATTAACTCATTCTAAAAATGTTCTCAACAGCTTTAAAAATAAATACAGATTTATAAAAATAAAGGAGCCAACATAAAAGAGCTCGGATATTATTTTTGAACAAATATTAACTTGTGAGAGAAATGCGCGCCGAAAAAGTAATTACTAACATAAATGTAATATTTAATTTTCGTTTTATGTTTCACTATAATTATTTATTTATATTCACTTTATAAATATGATGCACCGGAATAATACATTGCTAGCAATTCGTAATTTTCCTCTCGCAGCCTCCCTCGGCAATTTTCTTTGCGGATTTCATCAAGCCGTGAATCATTGCGACCCCAGCCCCACTCACTGAACATTGCTTTCCACCGACTCACTCTAATTCTGACCCCTCTACTCCCCCATACTTCTTACTCGCTTTCCCTAGCCACCGATTTCCCTAGCTATGCCGATAAATAAACCATCCACCCCTTTCTTCCCTCCTTCACTGAGTTTTTTTTTCGGAGAATAATATTTTCATTTTTTTTCGTTCCCGTCCTCCTATTCCCATGGCTTCCACTCCACCTCTCCCTCCCCGTTTCACCCTCAGGGACTGTCCTCTCGTTACCTGTGTCTCTCTTCATTACAACCCCTTTATCCTCCTCCACCTTCTTTCCCTCCACTCTCCCCTATTCTTCACTCAGCCCCTCCCTAGGTCGCAGTGCATCACCTTTGACAACGGCCCATTTGTGGCCATACGGTATCATCCGCCGCTTCATACAGCGCGTTCACAGACACCGACCCCACACACACTTGTGCAATGTGTGTATCCTGCGACGCTGGGCTGGTCGTTGAAGCGTGAACGCTCTGCGGGTTGCGTAACAGGCTTAGAAGGATGTCATGGCTGGGACTGGAGGCTACGATGAAACATTCCTAATATCGTGATGTTTTTGCAAATGGGCATTATATTTACAGAGGTTCAAAAACTTTAGGAAACCTTAAAACAATTCGGTTGCCTGCAATAAGTACATTTATCCTTTGCCTGTTTCCCCAAATATTAACTGCATAATCAGTTCGAAAATTAATTAAAGAATATTATTATTAGTTCAAACCCTTTCTCGTTCATCACGTGACATGGGACTAGTTATGATACCGCATGTAAACAATCTCTGTCATTAATTTTAGAGAAAGATTTTCAATATTTTAGAACAAAGTTCTGATATAGATTGTTAATATTGCATATATCCATTTCGTACATGCATATTTTAGGTGTCCATTAAAATATAAAAGGTATTAAAACTAGCGCATTCAAATCATTAATATATAAAATGTCTAGTAATTATTTTTAGTAAATGAATCAACTCTGCATTTGTGATTTTGGGTAGAGCTATAATTTTTTGCACGCAATATTCATTTAGCACACGATATGTAATAATTGCACGAGTAGCCAGCACTCTTTCCAGGGGCATATTTTAAAGAATTCTCATAAGACTTGAGGTAAATATTTTAAATACGTCATGAAATATTTAGCCAGAAGAAGACCTAAGAAGACTTCAAAAATTACTCTGTACGCTGGCACTTTTTTAAATGTTCCCGTAATATGACCGCCTTTCGAGGAAAATTAAAGAAGCTTGAATCTTTGACTTGCTAAAAAAGATATATAAGGAAATTATCATACCAGCCTTGTGAGATGTTAATTTTTAATTAAATAAATTAATTCTTGAAGGGAAATTGCGTCATATTCGAAACTACCTACCTACTTTTTCAATTCTATCATTGCGAATGCAATGCATATAATTATCTATTGTTAGTGACCACAAGATACAAATTAAGTTCGTAGATATTACAATGCTGCTCTCCAGTAAGCAATCTAAAAACAATAAAATGTTCCTAGTGAATGTTTTTGCGTTAAAAATAGATGTCTGTAATTGGTCGCATTTGTGGGTTGTTACGAGAACTTGTCACCCAGGCGAGAAATGGAGCAGTGAGCCTGTACCTAAATTAATATTTTCACCTCATATATGTCTAAAGAAAATCACATCTAAGCGAAAATGCAATTCTAATTATGAAATTAAGTAAATAAAACAAATACGAATAAGCATTTAACAGCAGCTCTCCTTACATTTTAATCTTACCTTATTTATATCCTCAGATTTCAATTAACAACCCTTTTGTGTGGAAATTTTAAACATTTTATCGCAATTAATGGAACACAATTATTAATACTGCAAGGAATTTTCATGAGGGAAAATTTTGAGCATTTAAATATTCAATTATTTTCCATAACATGATTCTACAACAGATTTCATTAATGACAAGATAGTATAACTGGGACATGATGAGAATTTAAAAAAATACGCCCCAACGCAAATGCGGAATTTCTAATTAATGCTAATTGTTTTCATATCTCAGAATTCATCATTTGCGAGGTAATAATGTTATGAGACAGAAAACAACCTGTTTTCCTCCTATTCAGTCACTAGTTAAATCTGCAAAATTATTTTTTAATGTATTTCGAGCATAAATGTCTGGAATTTCTTACCTGAGTCACCTGAAGTAACGTGGAGTTCATTTGGGGCGAATGAATTAATTTTGGAAAAAATGAAAAATTGTGAGGATAACAGTTTTCCTCATCTCCTGCCGCCGAAAAATATCCTACCTGGTTTCGGAACGTGACATAATGGTGATTATGGAGAGTGCGGCGTGAATAATTATCCCAGATTTTCGGGAGTAACAGGACGGGCTGCAATTTGCGAAGGGTTCAGGGAAGTAAACAAGTTCATTAGCCATCAAAGCGAGCGCTTTCAAATAAATAGTCTTCCGTCTTTTTCAATCCATGATTTGCAGGAGAACGATGAATCATTGCCAGATGATCTGCGGACCTAGGACAAAATGCTTCGGAGGGAAACCTACCACAATGATACTTTTCTGTGCGTTATAATTGCAGTCTGTGGCAAAAACTCCATACTTATCATCCAAGCTCACTGAAATTTAAACGCATGACATTCAGGCGCTGTTTTGTTCGTTTGCCTTGCAGTACTTTCGCACGCACTCTTAATTTCCACCATGAGTGAGTCTGGAAATAAAACTGCGCCGGTAATGTTCCGTCCTGTTATGAATTCACGCAGCTGCCATAATAATGAGCCTCCATCCTGCTACGGTTGTATTCATCATCGTCGAGGGTTTACTGCCGCAGAAGGATTAAAGTAAGGTTGAATACTACGCTCTCATATTTTCATAAGAATTTGAGTATGTTTTTTAACTTTAATGTGAACGTTTATGCATTGCATGAGTACCCTTACTAATATATGAACATTAATATTCAGATATTCAGCATTACTCAGGCATTGGAATTCATACCTAACTCTTTACATATTTTTTATATTGGACTTTACTGATCATTAAAATTATCGAATAATATCAGTTTTTACTTAGGAAATGTATTATTTTTCACTCATGGTAAACTAAACTGAAAATGAACATGGTAAAAATCTTAACTGAAATTGCTAAATTGGCATAAAAAAGATACTGGCGGAGTTCTAATTTGAAATGAGAACGATACCAAAAATGCAGATGAAATTTTGCAAACATCTGCACTTTTGCAGTTAAATACTATGTTAAATATTAAATCTTCAGAACATTTTTAGCATCAAATATAAATTTGACAAGGAGTGAATAAAATTACTATTTGCTGGTTGAGGAAATATTAAATTATTTCACTATTATTTGGATAATAATAGGTAACCCGTGAGTAGTATCGCACTTTCACGCTATCTACGTGTGAATATCGTGATATTTTCATTTTTTGTTGTCAGTTCCCGTCGATAGTAATTCTCAAATACTTTCAACATGATTATTGTATTTTTCGTGATGCACATCTTCTTTTTTGTTTCTCACACGCGATGTCTCTTTTAGAGAATGTTTAACATTCTTCATGCGCCATAGATTTTATTTTTTATATCTTTGCCTGCTTTTGTTACATTTCTCTGGTCTATTTATGGACATAACGGGTTTTTAAACCTTTTTTTGTAGTTTCGTATGAAAAAATGCGTAGAGTCGATGGACCTCGAGAATAAATTTGGAAAAAAAAAAATGGAAACTTTTAAGTCAAATTAATGGGTAAATTAGGAAATTTGAGGCTGAGATTGTATTTTTTGCCAAAATATGATTATTCCACGTTTAAAATGATACCTAATTCATCACTGTAGGTGCATTATTAACGGAGCATATACGGAATGACAAAAGAAGTTATTTCTGTAATAATATATATGATTATTTTGGTCTCAGAATACCTTGATGTGAACTTAGCATTACGTATAACACAAAAAATTTAGAACTGCAATATTGCATTAATTGCGATTGCTATTTAAACACATATTTGTTATTTTAAAGCTGGTTTTACAAGATATACCCTTAATACCCCATAGTTTAAGTAAAAAAAGGGGTGAAACACCGGAATTGTTTAATATTTATAACTTGATAATGATAGGGTGACGGAAAAATCGGTTGCGTTAAAATGAATTATTTGCAGCAGTTCCAAGTCCTTTAAATCGCTGCGAAATACAGATCCTACGTCTAGACACCAACTCTAAATCAGCATCATATTCACAAGGTGCGTTCAAAAAAATGCCGGACTGATTTTTTTCTGCGCAAACCGTTCAACTGATCGAAAAGAAACATAGTGCGCAATCTTTTGACACATCTGCTGAATAAAAGTCAGGTGTGCGTTTCTTTACGTCGAGTAGTTACGCAGCAGCAGCGGTACTTGTCTGTTCGTCGCATGGATGCACCATATCGGATCCATGAATTGATCTGAGTCTGAGACGAGTTTGAGACACCAAGAAAAAACGTTTTGTAGATTACTCACTGAAGCAATTTATTGAAGTTGAAGAAAAGGTGGCAGTTGAGAACCATCGGAATGTACCCTGAAAGCACCTAACCCTCAAAGGATAATTTAATACCGGAGTTCGTGGAGGCCAGTGGCCAGTAACTCAAAAGTTCGACTGGCATAGAGCCATTAAGGAGAACAAACCAATAGGCATTTAGCGTTTCTTGGTCTAGAAAAGATGTACGACCAGTTCCCCAACTTATTTCTCAATCTTCGTCCTTGGGGTCCTCCCTTAGAGCACTTTAGGACGACAGCGAAAGAAATAATAGCGGGAATCCTGAGGAAAATAACCGCGGCCACCTCTCCTCTTGTATCTTCAAACTGGCGATAAATATCCTTTATATCTTTGAGGGCCTCCTGTGGATTTTCTCCACGCAAGGAGGTGGGATAGGGTGTGAGGAGGGGTGGGACCTCCACTGCCTGCTGGCTGTACCCAACCTTGCTTCTTAGACCGACTTTCCATTTTACAAGCAGTTACCTCAGTGTTCCACAATATGAGAAGGAAGACTTAGGAAAGTGTTCTTCCTCCATTCTCCTCCTTGACGCTGCCCTCTCTCACAGCCCTCCTTCCCCTCCCCATTCCAACTTCTCCAGTCCTCCGTAGCGAACTAAATCCTTCCCCACATTTTCCACCCTCCACAACCACAGCAAACCCTCCCTCCACCTTTCGTCCTCCCGTCCTCAACTTGGGGGTCGTAACGTCTTTTCTTCCCAATCGGAAGACTCAACAAAGTATTAGGACGTGTATCGGGACTCAAGTGAAGCCAGGGGGGTTAGGAGAGGTGTGACCGAGGAGACCCCTTGCGGTGGGTTCGGGAGTTTTTGTGCGAGGGATATATATTATATCTACTCGAGGTATTGGCGGTCGCGGGAAGGTTGGCTGGGTTCGAGTTTATTCTTCCATTCGAAAGATTTGGAGGAAAAGACGTGGAACTTGGAGTTTGCTGTGGGGCGAGGAGGTGGGTCTAGATTGGCGATATGTTTGCTTGAAAAAGTGTGTTGTAGATTACGCGCAAAAAGGGGAAACAAATATATCTAGCATGTTTGAAACGAAGGAGAATACGATTTAAGGAATGTAAGTAGTTATAATTGGCAAATCGTGTATTCATTTCGTCAGGTAACACATGAAATTTTTTTGCCATTAAAATAATCAGTTCATTGAATGGAAATAAGAATATTGTTTTACGAGTATTATTTATTAAAGAGGTCAAAAGGTATCTGTATAGTAATTTTTTATGTTTATCCACTTACGGAGAATTAAATATAAAGCAATTCATGGTAATTATATTTTTCATTGGTTCAGTATGTGATTTTTCTCTTGAAAACAATACAAGATAAGCGCTTACACTGAGAGAAATGGTCGTGAACATTTGTACTCATACTATTTGTAGAGCGTATTGAAGGGGAAAGATAAGAGAGAGAAATTGAGGAGCATTAGTCAACACGAAATCAAGTTACTCGATGTTTTAAAATAACATTAGGTGCATTTTTGAATTTTTCAATATCATTACCAGTTAACTTCTTTATCCAAACCTAGGTGATATAAACAAAGATGTCAATCCAAAACTTAATATTAATAAGCAAACTATTAATCTTAATGATTTGAGTTTTTTTCTACTTAACGTGGTTAAATGTGAACATATACTGAAGATCAGAAATTTTCCACAGTTAAAGATCAAATAAAGTAAATATCCCCTTCTTTTTAAGGCTCTCCGCGATAGAATATTTTTATGGAATATATATTTTGTTATTATATTTTTCAAAGGAAGAAATACTTGTGAATTCAAGCGGCAGTGTTTGTTGATGCGAGAATCACCTCTTAATATGTAACTCATCGACACATTAAAAAATTAGAGAAGCATTTCGAAGGCTAAAAAATGGTCCAGCTATTAGTATTCAGATATGAAGCAGCTATCACGTATCAATAAAACGTTTTTTTGTAAACTAAGTAACAATATTTGTCTTAAAAAAAACTTGCATGAACCTTTGGAGGTGGGCCGTAGTTTTGATACAACTCTATTTTTTAAATCTTTTATAAAAGCATAGCAGATTAGCAAATGTAGGCATGAGGATACCAAGAACAGGGTGTGGGGGAAAATCTTTCTGACGGCGCGGCGTGAGGGATTGCGTCCTTCATTGTCGTCGGAATTTCCCGGCGTAACGCATCGCAGTCATTTGTCTTCTCCGTGTTTAGCCAACGCTGTCGCGTCTTCCGTGGTTTTGCCATCAGTGCGCCAGGGAGGGAGGGAGGGGGAGTATACGTGGCCTGATCGGCGGAAAATAAGAGGGAGGGGAAGGAAACAATGGGAGGAAATGGGAGAGAGGAAAAAATGGGAGAAGGGAAGGATAGAAAGAGATAGGAAGAAGAGGAAGGCAGAGAACAAGAGGAATAATGCGACTGCCGTCGTGTGTGCACGTGGAAGAAGAATGAAAGCGACATTGAGAGAGGGAGGGAGAGAGCAATTGAAAGGGCGATGTTAATGGCCCTTTGTGGGCGGCAGAGAAAGAGATGGGGAAACAAATGAATACGTGGAAAAATGCGGGGAAAGGGGGGGATAAGTCACGTGAAATAGGGAAAAAGAGATTCCCAGGTAATGAATGGACAGGGATAAAGAGAAGGGAGACGAGGAGAAAGTGAACGTCGGAAAGGGAATGAAGGAGCTTTAGTTGTAGGAAGAGAGGATTACTCTCTCTACGGGGAGGTAGCAGCAGCAGCAGTGACGGGATTGATAAGGATGAATGTGAAAGGAGGCGGAGATAGGTTTTTGGAGGAATAGTAGGGGGGAGAGAAAGGCTTGTACAGATTAAAAAGGTTTTTTTGCGAAAGGAAGGAAAATAATGGGGCCCATGGATTCATTTGGCCCATCATTTGAGGGCGGAGGGACGTATTAGGGCTTCCTTTGGCAATGGTCAATGGAGTTTGGATTATGCGTGGAGAGAATGAGAGGGATGGTAAACCAGGTTTTTTTGCAGGTACGATGACAAGAGAAAGGAAGTAAATAGCCAGAGAAGGAAGAAAAACAGAAAAGCTACGAACGATAGGATGGAACGCTACACGCTGATGTAAAAAATCTCATTCTCATACAGGCATAAATATAAGCGGGGAAAATTTTAGGGGTTGATGGGGAGCATGCATAAAATGCGTGGTTGGAGAGAGAGAGAGGCCCTCGTTGTTTGGGAGCGAATGGAGGTGCGTTGGCAGCGGTGAATCTGCGCTGCCTGGGGATTATGAAGCAGACGGCGGCGGCAGCGGCTGGCGCTCTCTAGCGAGGGAGGTAGACAATAGAGTCGGTGGCTGAGGGAAAGCAAGAAGTGAACAGGGAAAATGTGCAGAGGATACGTGATATCAAAGCTCTAAAGGAGTAAGGGAGGGACAAGATGGGAGGAGAGCGGAGATATTATGACCAAAATAGAAGGAAAATAAAAATCATTGACTCACATTAAATGCGGTAAATCTGTGATAAATATGTTTTGAAACAGTAATTAAATGACAAGTACGAAATAAAATTATCAACACACACATTGTAACACACTCTTAACCCTTTTTTAACCCAGAGCTGTTTCTGGGGGAAATCAAATTTCAAGATTTTTAATTTTTGAAAACTTGAAAATTTTACACTAAATGATAATTATCGTGGCAGCTAAATATTTCGTCATTAAAATTTACATTACAAAATAATAATTAGTTTACATATCTCCTAAATAGAGCTGAAAGTTTAAACATTTTTTATGTTGCTTGGAAGCAACATTGGGTTATAAAGGGTTAAGCCTTCATTCGCAATGCAAATCTACGATAGAAATCCGCACATAATTCAGTTGTTGAGATAAAGCCATACGCGATCTACTTGGCTTCAAAACTCCACGAAAGTAAGCACATGCCACTCGGGCACTCATCGAAATACTAAAGAGAAAATGCATCCATATAAAGAAAGTAATTCGAGTCTAAAGGTGATATGAAATACGAAAGGGATTCTTGCCCTTTTCTGCCAAGGGTTCTACAGATTTGATCGAGATTTCTACAAATATAATTTTATTATCAATCTTGGTAAAGCCATAGTTTACTTTGAAACCAGGTCAGGTAATTAAACTCTACGGGTCATAATTAAGTACCGTCCTGTGGTAAATTTTAACTATCGCGGGCTTCCTCAATACATCAGCATTTTCCTAGATAATTATAGTAATCCTAATAATGCAGTATAGTATGCTACCACATATTGTTTGAGTAATAAACTTTAAGCTGACTAAATGCATCGTTATATTGTGTCATTTGATTATCTCTTTCAAAATGAAGAAAGAATTTCGTTGTATCCCCTTCAAGGAGTCCCCATGACTTTCCCATCAAAGCGCGACGCGTGAGGCGTCTTTATACGTTATTTTTTGAAGTTCGTTTCGCTTCTGCCGCATTTTTTTCTGTGAGACGTTTTTGTGCCCCGCGGCTAATTGTATAATCTCCCGTGGTGTGAGACAAAATACATCAGCGTAAACAAACATAAGAGATAAAGCGGTGGGCTTAGCATAGTTTCATTAACTAGGCACTAAAACATCATTCCTTTGGTCTCTGTCCTCTGCACTACGGCTCTTCCTTTTCCACTCTTCCAACCCTCTCTTATCTTCCTCTTGCCATGTTCCTCCTTTCTTCCTCCCCTCTCCTCTTCTTCCACCCTCTCACTCCTACCTCCCACTTTTGGCTCGCCACCAAAGTGTCACCGCTTGTCCTCCCTCAACAGTGGAGATGGCGCCACCCTAGATCGTCTTCCATTCACCCCTCTCCATTTTCCATTCCCTTTCCTTCTCCTGTTAGTTTCTCCCTTTTGATTTCCGCCCTTTTCCCCGGATTTATTTTCGCCCACTTCCACCTTTGCCCCTCCCTCTCCCTTCTTATATCTCGTACACACCCACACCGAGCCTCTTTGGGCTTTCATTGATTTTAGTTTCATTTTTGTGAAGCTGGAAATGAGATGCCAATAGGGAGCAATTCGAGGTTACTGTGACAGTTGTATTTCACGGTAGCCTATGGTGGATATTTGTTATTGGCAGATGAATTTCGTAATATCTGGTGTTCATTTTTTGTCCTTTGATGCTCTGGATACTGGCTATGGAGATCCAAATAAAATGGGCTATATTTTCGGAGCGAAGGCTAAAATTTCGTTCAAGGCTAATTAAGTACCCCGTGGTATTAGTGGCTTATCGCAACGTAACAATTGTCTTCGTTGGTGATCTTTGTAGTGTATGCTGTGAATAACACCCATAAATGCTAATTATCTCCTTTGGTGAGAACTACTAATTAGTGATTTCATTGTGGGCTCATTAAGTTAACTTAATATCAGCGTATCGCGCAGATTTTTATCGTGTTTTCCTCAGAAATCCATATGCGATGCCTACGGATTCAACGGGTTCCCTAGCGTTGCAGACAGTGCTACCTTTGTATTTTAGTGTTAAAAAAATATTTCGAAAAATTATTATTTTGGCGTTTTACATGTCACATATGACTATAAAGTTATGTTTAATTAATTGGGAATATTTTCTTCGTCATTAATAATTTATAACAGTGTCAGATGAATATAGCGTGTATGGGACATACCTTTTTTCTCAATAGAATATTTGAGTTTTCAAGGAAAATAGAAATATTGCAGTAAAAAACTGTAAGTTTTTTTTCTATTCACCAGTCACATTCGTAAAATATGAATTAAATTTATTCATCGAGACTTTTCCTGTATAAATGTGAGAAGTATAATGTTTTCTAAATGATAATAATAGAAACATCCCTAATATTTTCGGAGGAAAGTGAGTTTATTTCCGCTGACATACCTTACATACTAGAGATATATTTACACCCATTAATTACAGAAGGGTTCATCGACGCCATTAACAATCGTCAGGGGAGTTATCCGTGAGCAATAGTAGATTGTGAGGAAGTTGCCGCTTCACAACGCCGAATAAAATCGATTGTCTACGCCCATGATGAAGATGCTCTTGGGGCTAGTTCCACACTCCAAATATCACTCGAGGAACTAAAATTAATTCCAGCTGATGAAAACATCAAAGTAAAACGGGCTATCATTTCAAGCCGGCATAATTAATGCGGAATAGTTTAGGGGATACGAGATTCCAGAAGAAAGCATGAAGCTGGAATGCAGTACATTTATGAGCGACACGCCTCACTAACTCTTTATCTCTGCGACCAGAAGGCGTTCCTTCCAGAGTACCGCAAGCCGTTACGGTCGCAGAGCGAGCAAGCCAGTGGGGAAACCTGGGAATGGGATACGGTACCGATTAGTCCCTATACGCTACATCCACGTGTGGATTAATGCGCCGCCGTTTTGGGGACGTCCGTCTCGTGGATGACTGTCGATTTTCCACTCCCACCCTCTGTGCCTTCGGCTTCCTTTCAACAAGGGCGATCATTTCCTCACCCCCTCACACTCCTCCCCCCTCCTTTCTCTTGCCCACGACAACCCCTTTTCAACGCACAACTGGGAGTCTCCCAATATTCCCGGCACTTTATCTCCTTCCACTCTCCCTTAGCATCCCTATGCATTCTGTTCCACTTATACCATTACACCAAACTCTCCACCGTACGGATGTTTTAGGGCTAATGGGTGAAGATATTGCGTACTCTTGCTCCACCTACTGCAAATGGCTCCAGCTATAATTCTCAAACACTCTTCTAACTTCCCATTTTGAATATATTTAACGGATAATATAACGGATATACAAATAATGGATACATAATATAATGGATATTATTTTCATGGTACCTTCTATTGTGTGATTCCCACTGCACACAGCCTTATACACAGCATTAGAGTGTTGAGTATTGATCGATGTTGACTACCTCTGATATTCGATTTTCTCATCATTGGCAGAGAAGATTTGAAAAACTTCATTAATTCTGGTCGTAATGTACACTGCGAGGGCATTGCTATTTTCTGGAATGATATTGGCGATTTTATTTGCTATGCTGTACCTTTTATCAGTGTGAATACTCTGATCATGTAATCCCCTGTGACTCCCGCCATCACATTTCCCAAAAGTTGTCGACGTTTCACTTCTTGATAAACAGACTTCTTAATATCCCCCTATCAGAAGAGAACTTCAATAAGGAATTGGAAACGATCAAAGCAATAGCAGCAACGAATGGTTATAGCTATTTCTCTTGTGGATAAAATACTCGTAAAAAAACGCTCCCTAAGAGCACAAGAAATGTTATTCAGGCAAAGGGACTCAAAGGAGGAAAAATTTAAGTGGAGAAAGTTACCTTTCTACGGTGTTTTATCACAAAAAGTGAGCAACCTTTTCCCTAAAAACCTTTACAAGATTGCTTTTTATAACAACAATAACCTGAAAAGATTATTTAATAACACTAAGGAAAGGAGTGACCCATTGGACAATAGTGGCATTTATTTATTGGAATGCAATGAATGCACTGCAGCGTACATCGGACAAACGGGCCGCACTTTCCGAAAGAGAGCGGAGGAACATAATAGGAGTTTTCGGACTTGTAACCTCTCCCAATCCCACTTTTCTAAGCACTTGTGGGAGGAGAACCACAACAGTGATTTCATGCCAAAAATTCTACATAAGGAGGAAAAGGGCAGAAGAATGAACAAGCTAGAAGAGTTGGAGATTAGAAGACTCATCAAGAAACGTCCCCTTCTTAATGATATCCTTTTTGAGAACCTTTCCCCCCTCCTAATAGCCTCCCTGAACCTCACGGAAAAACCAACAACCCATAATCCTTCCCCTTCCCCCACTCCTACGGACACCCCCGTCATTACTTTGGTCACCAACAACATTCCGTTACTCCCGACCAACGGTCTTCCACACCCCACCCCTCTCCAACTCTCACCACCCTCCCACAACGCCCAATCACACACCTCAGATTTCCCAGCCACCCCTTCCACCTACCTTCTTCCTTCCGATACCACATGATATATAAGGATGTTTGTTTCCATGTAGCCTTTGTACCTGATGAAGACGCCGCTGCGTCGAAACTAGTAGTACCACAAAAATAAATTGGTGGATTTATACATAGTTTGTTCGCTTTTATTCATGTGAATACTCTTGTGAGTCGGCATTACAGAAAAAAAAATCTAAATTCCTATGCACTCATCTTCAATTGGAACTGCAAAAGGAATTTTAGTATTATTCCAATTTAGCGCTGAATGGCCTGGAGTAATTATTATTACCTTAGGATACAGGCAATTTTAATAGAGAGAAGAATGTGTGACATTTTTTAGGGAAAAATATACATACTAAAATCATATTGTAAGCAATAAAACTGTATTAAATCAATAATTTCTAAATGAGAGATACCATAGAAATTTAAATTGCTCGTGAGAAATAGCTATGGAGATTTTGATTTCTCAACGTGTACAAATTATGATCTGAAGATTTACGTCACCTCATCAAGCTATAATCTATTTCTACACCGTTGAAAACACTTCCATAGGATATTGATAAGCAGAGAAGCCTCACATGTAACTGCATTCGAATGAATCAAAAATCAAAATTAACTCTTAGATTTTCAACAGAGCAATAAAAACTCTATTAAAATTTTCACAGACACATATGAAGTTAGCAGGATTTAATGTTTGGAAACGATTTCAGGAGAAGAATAGGTAACCATTTGCAGAATCTAGCGTAACTGAAATAGCTCATTAAAGAGAGCGTTAGACTGAAAATCTGAAGGCCCCTGGTTCAATATCGGATTTCGGCATTTACTCTTGCCGGCCTCATTGGCGGTGGGGTACCTACTACACTCGACAGCAAACGGATGGTCGCGGGTTTGAGTAGCCTGGTAGGTTGTCTCTATCTGAGGCATGGGTGTTTGTAAGTGCATGAGTTTATTTTTCGCTCAATTCCCCGGCTATAAAGGTCTGACATTTTTCATTTTATAAGGATTAAGTCTACCGTCTCAGTAGTGAGAGACATTTCTAGCGGCGTATAAAGCTGATGGAAATTTGGTTATTGAACTCAAGGAAGCTGATATGGGGTGTTATCTCAAAGAAAACATTATTTTCAATGATTGTATTGTTTAGATCGCTTTTGTACAATTTTATCTACCTAACATACGTGATTTTATTTAGGTATTATGCTGATTCGAATTTTTTCTTGAGTACGGATCACATCAAGATCCAGTATCACGACTGACAATGCCGACGAAGTCGAAAAAACTTGGCATGAGGCTCGTTTTACGGCCGGTGTGTGTTTATCTTTGTGTGGTTAGTGTCGGCGAAACTTTTCTCCACCCCTCCCACCTTCCGATCTTATCCCATCACTACCCAGGTCACACGCATCCCCCGGACCCATCAACATCCCCAACAACTCCCCCTGCCATACAAACCTATCCCCCCACAAACGGTATCAAAACTTTCCCTCCCAAAAACCGTCGTCATGCACAACTTCCCAGAATCCCCCATTCTTTCCCTTCAACTTTCTTCCCCCTTTTCCCACGCACAACTGGACGCAAACCCTAACGACCCCTCTCTGTCGTGTAAGGGCTTGCAAGTAGGAAGATGCCGTTTTTGTCCGACTATTCCATCGCCCTGAAACCCGCCCCTGTACTATCCCTCCCCTATTCCAGCGAGAGAGGCGCCACCCCTGCTGGATATCGCGGCCGTAACTCGTCGACTTGCGGTGTCTGATCCTGTATCGAAATGAGAGGGTGAGAGAGGGAGAAGAAGCAGTGGAAACGAAAAGTTCTCATCTTCCTTTACTTCTTCCCTAACTCTCCCCATACTGATCGCAGTGCTCTGGGTTCTACATCTTCATAATACCCCGCAAGCCGCCTAAAAGGCGTGTGGCAGGTGGTGTTAGGACATCAGCCGTTTACAGCTAAAAAATGAAGTGCTCTAACGAAGTTGGGACTAGCGTTTTTTAAAGTCCTTTATGGTTCGGGGGAGAAAAAGAATTCCCTATCTATCCGTTCGGCAAAACATCTCTCTCAATTTATCGCTTCTATCGGACCTGGAAATATAGGGTGGCTCTAATATTATGTTCTCCGTGTCGCTCTTGAAAATATCCATTCTCAATTGTTCAAGCAATCTAAGCCTGGCGCGCAGACTCCGAGTCACCAGCGGCCCCAGCCTAATTCGCTTAACATCTGGGTAACACTATCAGTACGCCCGTAGCAGTTTTTGACGATTTGCCCATAGCCGCGCCATATACTACCGCATAAATATGCTGTTAAAAAGTAATCATAGCCGATCAAAAGACACCCCTGCGGAAGGTCTACCTTATGATTACCACATATCAACTCATTAGTTTAATCTATTTCCACCCACCGTAGACAAACGGCTGCATCCTACAATTATGAGTATATTTCAGAAAGTCTTGAAGAAAATCCGCACTCCTACTGTCGAATTGCCACAAATCTATTGTTGAAGCGTGCAATAAGTTAATCTAAGTAATAGTTTATTTTTTTATCAGTCGAAATGAAGCCACTGACGGAAGTGCACGGGTGTAAAATATAAATAATATCGATGAGATTGCGACTTGGATGATTAATTTCCCATTTTCTCCCGGAAAACATTCTGCTTGCGATTACAAAAATATTGAGGTGCGTTGCTTCTGAGCTCGTCTTGAGTTATCCAGTGAAATATTTTTGTGAAGCATCTACTTTTTTCTACATAATGATCCGTGGCCATGTCGCTAGATTTAGTGGTAATGAGGCCAGAATCTAAAATTGTGCAATTCCCACCAGGGACCTTGATAAAAAATGATGAATCATCACAGCGAGCATACATTTGGATGAAGGAAAGTTATAAGAGTTTATACGATGCTAATCCCTGTTAAAGTGTATGTCACTTGAATGTATTACACAGAGAAAGCGTCTACGTGGAATTTCTATTTAGCACCCATTGCTTTCCATCAGTGGACTTTTAAACGTCCATCCACCCATCAGTTTAACCGGCTCCAAAAATAACCTTATAGTTGAATTAAGGTATTTCAAGTTTCAACAACTTATTTTTGACAATTCGACAGTAGGAGTGCTGATTTTCTTCAAGACTTTCTGAAATATACTCATAATTGCTGGATGTAGCCGTTTGGCTACGGTGGGCGGAGTGAGTAAAAATGAGTAAAACCCATGAGTTGAGATGTGGTGGACCTCCGCAGGGGTGTCTTTTGATTTGCTGTGATTACTTTTCTTCGCGTCTCTACTCGCAAGAATGTGAACCAGGCATCAGAACTTCTTGACACTTCTACATGAATAGGGTGGTTTCCTATTATTTTTTTATTGCCTAAATCAAAAGATTATTACTCCTGGAGTACTTATTTCACGCTTTTAGATTTTTAAATGACGATATCTATTTTTCGCGATTAAATGAAGGTTGAAATTTTTCAAACGCGCGAAAACGCGACGGCTAAGTATGAATGCCGGGAAATCTCCGTGTGACGTCATTCTGATTCCCGCTGCCACAAGTGAGGTGACCTTGGGGCGAGGCTTTGAGCGCTGATACGACGCAGGATACTAGCGGGTAGCAGAGTACCTTGCTAGCTGGTAGCGCTTGGCTTAAATGAGGATTATTAATACCTTATTAAACGAAGAAAACTTTCCGACCTTAGCCAGTTTTAATAAGTGATTATTAAGACATGTTTCCCTGAGCTCTGTGCCTCATGCATGCATTGGTAATCTCAGAGGATGTATAACTCCTATCTACTCGTATAGAAACTAGATCCCTGTGGCGTCACGTGGAGTGGCATCGCGTGGGCGCCAATCTGGCCTTTTTCAAATGAGGATAAAAATTGACCATTGCCATTCGTCTAAACCGGGAATTCTAAAACCAAATAATTTGTATGTTATGAATACACTTATGGTGGGTAACGAATGGCAATCAATGTCTTCCGTTTTCTCTGATGAAGGAAACTACCGAATTGCCATGGCAAAAAATTTCCCTGGATCGGGAATACTGGACTCCTGCTTTGCAGTCGCAGCTATTTGTTTATTCATTCAGTGTTACCGATATATATGTAGCGAAATTTGTGTACAGATAATCCATTATGAATGTTTAGGTACGTCGAAATGATAACGAATTTAAGTGAAATTTGCCGTCTCTTTTTGTGCACTAATACACCGTGCTCCGCATTAGGAATTATATCGTTTGGTCATTCCGCCCTTCTCCGTAGTTTTGAGACCACTTTCTGACCAAAAATCGTATATTGTCTCTCTAAAGCGAGTGCTTTAATTCCGAATCTTCCCTCAGCCAAGTATGTCCGCTAATATTAAAATAAAGGCTGTAAAGTTCGTCGCTTTTTTACTTCTGTCCCTCCCTGCTAAAATGTCTATGCGTTCTAGTTCTTCACAGATATATTTAATGGCCATGTTAATGTTTCAATGGAATAGGCCTCATGTTCATGACGTATAATCTTAATTCAACGGCTACCTCTACCCTTTGATTGCAATGTAGATCCCTAAATGTGTGCTTTTCAGGTTTTTACTATATCAGTACCACACTGTGAATACCGGATTAATCCTATCTTCATACCTCAGTCCGCCAAATATGTAAATTCAAGAAAGACTGCTGCACGTGGCTTTCCTTGTCAATTTTTTTCGGGCTATTAAAGCGTATCAAAGCAAGCATATAAGTGATTTGACTGAAAAACATCGAAAATATATAAGGATTCGAAAAGAAATCTTTCTTTGAAGAATAAAGAGAACGTGATTGGGAACCTTACTTAGAGTCGTGTCCTATCGCACCAGTTTTTTCCATTACAGTTCATTTATCAACTACGTAATTCGGTCGCTATCGAGCCGACCTTGGGTTAAATATGAGGGAGGCAGGCAGGAGAGTGTAGCGGGTTCATCTCTCTCGGCTTTGCCTCTCTCTCTCTCTTCACTCCGCTGTGGTCCACAGTTCCCTCCCCTCTCCTCGTGCCTGTTATTCCCTCTCCATTCCGCCTAATCCAATTTCCAACCTATTTCCCTCCCCTCCTGCCCCGCTCTCTATTGCTGTAAACCCTCGCATACCTTTTTCTCATTTCGGACTTCGCACGATTATTCCTCCATATCCCTTCCCCCTCTGCTCACATCCATTCCAATCTTTCATCTCGTTGCAATCACTGCCGTAGATAGTGTTACTCTGTCTCCGATATTTAAGTCTACATGTACATACTATCCCGCAAGCCGCCTCAATTGGTGTGCGGCGAGGGGCACCAGGACAAAAATCGCTTGCGGGAAAAATGAATTCCCATACTAATCCGTTCGAGAAAATATCTCTCTAAATTTATAAATTCTCAAAATATCTCTTCGTTCCTGTCGCACCATATGATACAATTGTGTTCTAATATTAAGTTATTCGTGTCGCTCCGAAATATATCCGTTTTCAATTGTTCAAGCAATTTAAGCCTATTACAGAGCCTATGCGTCTCTAGTGGCTCCCAGTGTAATTCATTTAACATCTGCGAAAAGCTTTTTGTACGCCCGTAGCAGTTTTTGATGAATCGCACAGCTTTCCTTGGTATTTTATTTAGTTCTTGGATTAAGTCTTTCTCCGCCGGATTCCTATGTCCCTCATAAGTTCTAGTAGGAGAGGTAACGGATCTGTAGCTAATGTAACTGGTTCTAGTTGATACTGTGGACACCGTGATCTTATGACTAGATTTCAATAACTGTGGGAGAAATGGAGACTTGTGGTAAAATAATCGAAGCCTTTCACCACCGAATTGTTTGACTTGAAATTGGGTACTTGTTAGAGAGTGTGTCTACTAACACAAACGACATAGCGTCGATTGACACATCCACCCCTTGTAATCGTGTTTCCGCAATTTGACGTCGAATATATCCATTTAGGTATTTGCTAAAAAAATTTCTTTTCCACCAACGATATCTCGCTCTATATTCCACTTTGATTAATGCTACTCATTGTTTTTTATAAGCCACATCATTGTTTGTTATACCTCTTTAAACTAGTCGTTGGTTCTGATTTACTTCTGAATAACCGTGATTTTCAATCGTGAATAACTCGAAAAGTACATATTTGCAAAAAAAACTTAATCTACATGAGATATGAAGTGAAACACTTTGCACTTTCCACATAAAAAATTTATTATACTAGAGTCGACATGTTTCGCTGCACTGCAGAATTATCAAGACTAAACCAAGAAATTAACCATACCAATATATATACACAAATTGCACACTCGCAACATTTGAGAAATGGGGGTGAAAGGTGGGGTGGAAAGGAGGGTCGGGAATTTTAAACTGACTCACCCCAGACCAACAATGTTTTGTAGAAATGGGATGCAACGTAGCACATAATATGAAGGTTCAAATCACAGTCACTAAACATAGACACAAAAAAAGGAAACACTCACACGAAAAATATAACTGGAAGACTTTCGTAGTTGTAGCTACTTCATCAGCCAAGGAGAGAATGAGTAGGGAAGGAGTGTGTTGGAAAAAAGGAAAAGGCGGGGGGAAGAGGGGAGGGGTGTATTGGGGCGGGGCTAACTCAACAAGATACATTCAAACCCGGGTGCTTGTTGGCTTGCAAATGCCAGATGCACGCCAATTCGAGGGTGTGGAGATTGAGGGGCGAGTCAGTGGGTAACAGGGAGGCAATGATTGAAACTTTGAAACATTGATTAAAGATGGAATCATGCGATAAACAATGTGTGGGGACCGGGAGAGATGCGTGTGGGGATGACGGACAACAGGATGCGAGGTGATTATTTATTCTAAGGTTGAGGGGGGTGGTGCATTGGCCTATATAAAAAAGCGGGGCAGAAGTTGCATTGAAGGAGGTATATGATGTTGGTGGAGGTACAGGTGGTGGAAGGAGATATCGGGAGGAGTTTAAGTTTGGAGAGGAAAGAGGCTGGGGGTGGAGAGAAAATTTTACAGGTTTTATATCTAGGACGGTTGCACGGCGAGGGTGGGGTAGTGGGGACTGAATTCAATTTTTGAAGGGGGCGGGTGGCTTTGAAGATGGTGCTGAGGTAGACCGAGAGGTTTTAACGCACAAATTGTTTTTCTGTACCTCTCGTTAATGACGATTGGTGGTTTGAAAACTGTCGAGTCCCGGTATCATAGCATAGAATAGGGATTTTGGTGTATTATTCATCGGTTGAGAAGCTCTAGTAGTCGAAAATCAATCTTAGAGCTGTAATATGAAACCCGAATGACTATTCTGTGCTACAACACTGCAAACTTATGCCAACGTGGAGAAATGCCGTCATCATCAATCTTATGATTGGTTGGAAGTAGCTCTCTACTCAGTTTCTCTTACTGACCAATCTTTTAACACCATCACAATTCTTCTCCTTTACATCCCTCATCAAAGACTCCATATATTTCATTCGTGGTCTACGTCTGCCGTTCTTCCCCTTTACCCGTCCTTTAACGATAATTTTCATCATGTTTCATTATGTGGTCGATAAAAATGTTCTGTCTTCCATGGAAGGCTTTCAATACATGCAGTGCCGTTCTACCCTAAAAACACGTACGCGGTGAGACGGAGATGTGTCGCTTTTATCCTTCCTTTCTCCAATCCATTGCATTTTTGTCTTAATGTACATACGTTTTCTCCACGTACAGTGGCCCTCCGCCTTTAAGCAAATCTTACAAACATCCACCGCTCCTCCCGACCTCTTCCTCCCGTTCTTCTCCTTTCTCTGTCTTTTACGCCATTCTTCCAACTCCCCTTATTCTCATCTATACCTCTACTTCCCTCGCACTTTTAATTCCTATTCTCGTCGTAGTTGACGGGCGGCGGGCGGGTCATTTTGAAGCGATCTCTTCCTTTGCCCCCTCTATACTCGCCTCCACCAAGGTCCGGGAAGACATGATGTTGGTGGGATGCCAAAGTAATGCAGCGGAGTAATCAAGTAGCGGAGAGGAAGAGGATTGTGGTAGCCAGGAGTAGAGCTGGATGGTATTGGAAGAGAGGTGTGGTGAGTGAGTCTTTGGAGAGAATGAGAGGGTAGTTGGAATGGACAAAGAAGGGGATTGGTGGAGAAGAAGGGTATCGGGTGTAAAAAGATAAAAGGGGGCGACAAGAGAAGGAGACGCGGGATGAATGGCAAGAGGTGTAGGGGCAGGGAAAGGGTGTGCGGCAGGGGTTGGCAGACGAGACGAGGGGGCCGAAAGAAAAATCTAAAGAGGAGGTGGATGCATTATGGGCACGGAGTTCCCTTTCATGGCGGGGGAGACAAATGCCTTCGGAAGCGTAGGAGGGATTGCGAGATCGAATGTTATCGCGGATTGATATATTAAAACGTTTTCCCATCGCTACTGCCGCCTCTTTCCCTCAATTCCTTTCGATTTCAAATCCAAAGCGAAACGGGGGATGAAGGATGATGGGCGGCAGCGAGTTTAAATGAGTTTTCCGAAATGAAACTTTTTTTCGAGAGGCGTGAAGTGATTTTCACTTTTTTTTCACCTTCCTCGTGAATCTGAGCTGTCGTTTTGAAAAATAATTCTCTGATTTCCTCCGCCAACACACTGATGTGCTACTGCAGATAGTCAATGCGTGCAACGCCAAATGAAGAGAAGATCAATTTTTTACCGCGGTTACGGAGGGAAATAAATGACTTGACGGAGTGTATGTAACGGAGGGTGGATGCATGATAGAGGGTACCAATGCAGTTTTCACCAATCTAAGTAGATACGCATTTCATGACTTTCTACTATGTTTCTTGTGGAACAATTATACTACACAGAGCAAGTCCCGGAAGACGATTTATCTCCCAGTATGATAAAAATGTCCCTGTTTCTTGTTGCCCAAATAAGCAACGTGATAAAATAATTGCAACTTTTTTCTTAGATTTTTTGCATCACCACCGGCAATAGATAATTATTATATCTTACGCATTGTTCTCTGGTCCTAATTCCAGTCATTGAAGCTGAAAATCAGTTCTACCATCCGAATTTTTTGAATAAAAAAATTTACTTGAAATGTTGTGCATAGTTACAAAATGTTTCAGCGATCATTAGGGACAAAGCGCCAATTGAAGATTTCGCCCTGAGGGTGGTTACCACCCCTCCTCGAGGGTAGAAATATTTTATTTATTTATTTATTTATTTACTTTTTGTCCTTTATTTATCTATCTCAATGTGAAATGTAGAAAGCTGTACTTATATTTTCTCATGGGCCCCAGTGCCTACGAAAATAAACGATATTATTATTATTATTTCCTCATTGAATCCCATTAATTAGAGAAGAAAAAGCTGGTACTTGAATTTTTCTGAATGTTTTTGTGCGGAAAATATATTTTTCTTACCTGAGTTCATGTTTAAATACACGGCCTTTTAATTTGTTTTTTTATAATTTTGTTTATAACCGAGATGATATTCGGAGAACAAGTTTAAAGTAAGCCTGACGTGATTCTATCTAATTTTACAGGTTGAGATAATTTCTCCCTTGATGTCAATCCTGCGATCCAACAGGATGTAAAATACGGCAAGAGAGATAGAGCCGATTTCCGCGTAGTAGATCATCCACCATTTGTCACTCACGCTTAAGGTCAAATCCCCCTCTCCTCTCCAGGTAGGATTTGTGTGAATAGAGTGAGAAAGAGAGAAGATTATTGAGGCGGATGGCGGGAGAGGGAGAGAGAGATTCAAGGTAAAACATATCCTCTCTTCTTCCTCTCGCACACTCAACACGCGGAGTTCGCTCAGTAATTCAACCCGCGGTATGCTAGGGCTAGGGTAGCGGATTGGGTGAAGTTAGAATTCACCCCAGACTAAGTCACTGGCTTGTGAATATCACATATTCATAGTGGGAGGTTTATTTAATGTTTCTGGGCCACCTACCACTAGGAGGATATTCGTTTGGGGTGTCCAAAGTCTTCTCCAGTGATTTGAGCCCGAGATCATCCGATCAGGAGTCAATGCTCTATCCACTGACTGTTCCAACACGCCACTCTACAGGGAGCTGCCCTGTTATTTATCCTCCCACCTTCTTAAATCTCATTAAAGGGTTTTCAAACCCTGCGATAAGGATGAGATAGGGTAGGGATTGGGATGGGATGAAGAGGAATGGAGGGGTGAGAACGAGAATGAGGTGATTAAAAGAGGGAGTTAATGGCCCGCTAGAAAGGAGATAGATGCTCCTTCCCCGCAGTAACTTGAAAGTAGGGGGTGCGCGCACACGTAGAAGATAAGAATCCAAGTTTCGAGTAAATTCCCGCGGCAAAAGGGGTTTCAGCGAGAGGGAGAGGTATTTGGGGAGAGTTCAACTCACTGCATGTGTTCCCTCTCAACTCAGCTCACTGTTCAACTCTCTTTAACTGTGAGTGCTCCACTTTCTCGCTCGCGGCCTGCAGTGTGTGGCCCTTCAAAATACGTTCATGGAACTGATGTACTATTAGTGAAAGACGTGGAGTTTCATGCTATCGGTTCTTGATTCCAGCTTGTTATTGCACATCGGTACTAGTTCATTTTGCCCCAATTAAGCGGCAGCCCCATTTATACGAATATTAACCGTAAATAAACTTAAGTGGATGTGAAAATTTGAAAAAGAGATATATTTGAGAATAGTAATCGTTTTTGTTTCCATAATCTTTCAATTCAACTAGAATTATGAGAAAATATTGAAATTATATATATTTTCCTGAAATTCTTAGAGTAAATTATAAACGATAAAGAATTTTTACAACCTCCACTCTTGGGAAAGTTTGTTTATCACTAGTGGAAGGTCTCGTATTTCAACCTTACCGTTGTTAGCAAAGGACAACGATGAACATGAGTTTGAACATCTTGACCTGTCACGCTGGCCGATTGGCTGGTGACCCGCTCTTGTTCCAATTATTTGAAAATTGGGAATCGAAAAAGTTATCAAGATATAAAAAAATGCAGTAATAACCCCGTAAAGGAAAGTACTAGATGGGATATTGAAAGGCTAGAATAAAAATCTGAAAATTATACAGTAGACTCCAGTTAATTGGGACATATCGGGACTTGTGCACTTTGTCCCAATTAAGCGGCTGCTCCAATTAGGCGAACTCTCTTGTATATGGGCATAAAAAACTTTGAAAGGGTAAAGAAGAGTAAAGAATGTTTATAATGCAACATAAGTTTATTAAACTATTAATTTAATCAATAAACCAGCGAGTTTAGTTAATTTATTATCATTTTTAAGAATTATAACATTTTTGTTAAAAATATTTTTCACAGCCTCGGGCTGAATGAATGTCTTTCACTAAGTCCTATTAAAGAAAAGTCCTATCCTCTTGCTGATAGTAAAACAACAAAATCTTTCAAAATAGGGCAAGAATAGGTACATTTGTGAAAAATAAGAGTAAATCAAAGGATGAAAATATAAAAAAATAGTATTCTGAAAACAAAAAATAATTTCGTTGCGAGTATAGAGTCTATGTCACCGACTCATGACCCAACAAAGCGGCATGCTGTCCCAATTAAGCGGAGAATACTCTAGGATATTCCTCTATTGGGTTCTGTTCTTCAAGATCCGACCCAATTAAGCGGCTGCCCCAAGTAACCGGTGGACCCATTAAACGGAATCTACTGTAATAAAAAACGAAGGAACGATTTGGGATGAAATTGAATGTCGCAAGAATCAGATCACACCAGATAACATCACCCGTCTTACACCGAATACTAACTTGATTTCATTATGATAGAGCGCAATATTTTCAATAAGATATTCAAACTATTATTGGTGATTAAATATATAAACATATAGCGGTATATAAAATATATCTAACGGTGGGCGTTTAAATTTAAATTTGTTATAAATATGGATGTATGGTACCGTTTACGCACATAAAACCTCAGAAACATTTTTCAGGGTATTATTTATTTTTTGCCTCCAAATCTTCTATAGTTTTATTTACCTCTGGCCCGAATTGCGGAAAAATGGTGTCTTGATATTCTGAGAACATGGAATTATTTGGAAAACCTGCGCGGTGAATTTTTTCCAGTGAGATTTTAATGCATATTGCTGTTCTTCGAAAAGTATTTTAAAGCCAGAGGAATATTATGCAGGCTTTTTGCTTCCCTATTAATGCCTCCCCGCATTAATCAGGTGCAATTTAGCTTCTGTCGAAAAACTCAATTTATGCTGCGTACAAGAATGAAATACACTCTCACTGCCTGCGAAAAAGAAATTATTTTTACCACTCCATACCCGGCATCTGCAATTTAATAGATTCAAGTTGCTCCTTACCTTCTTTTGTCAAATTCTAACGGCATACTTGATTAATTTTTACGGCTCCCATCGATCTTACAACGATTTCCTCCCAGAAAATGAAATAGTCCTCGCCCAAGGAAGAACTTAATAAGCATGCACCCTTTGGAAATCACTCTTTTATACGCTGAGGGAAACACAGTTTATGGCGTTGAGATTGAAGGTCCAAGAGGTGGTAAAACTCCAAAGTGTTTGACGCAGTGGAGGGAAGTGGATCGCGGAATATGAGTTAAACGAGGAAGGGAAAATATGGTGGCTGGGGATGAGATAGGAGGTGAATGAGAGGGAAGGGATGGGGGTTGACTTGAACCTGGGAAGGGGATGCGAGAGGGGAGGGGCTGAGATGGAGAGAATCAAGCGCCCTATATGCAATCCAGCTCCTTCGGCCGCACAATTTCTCATTCCCTTTTTATAACCCTTCAAAACCACCCTTCCTCCGTTTACCCAGCGGAACTTATAATTCCATATAATTCTCCCGTGTTTCGTATCCAGAGATATTTGAGAATTTCGGCATTTGAAATTTTCTTCGTTTACTCGTATGATGACGGAGCTTGTCGCTTTCATTGAAAAGTTGAATAGATGTGAAGGACGAGTAGAAGTTCATCCCTCCTATTTCATCGTTTTTGATAAATGCTTACGTATTTTCATTTGGAAGTATTAATTAGTTATTTTTTTCATAGTTGTCCTCCGTGAAAGAACGTATTGTTATTTGAAATAATGGTTGGAATGGTGATGAGCACGTTTCACCCCATTCTAATACTTATTCTTCAAACCCCCGAATTTGCTTTTGTATCATTCATAACCATCAGAATGATATTCTTTCAAGGCAGTGAGATGGTATTTCTATTTTATTTCGCATAGGATGGCCGCAATGTATCTTCCGCTAAGACAAACAATGGATATTTATTGATAAATATACGTTGTGAATGGGTACTGATTCATTATTTCTGTGTATTTAGGGGTTTACCATCGTCTTCCAAAAGCATACATACTCTGTAATTCGTATAATGAATATAAGACACGGTCTCAAGCGATACTTTGTGGAATTGCTTCATTATTGAATAAAATAAAATAAATTTGTTTTATTTCACCCTTTATTTTAAATAGCACGACCAGGGTTTCAGCATTTAATGCTATCATCAGGTGATACATTTAGCAATCGGAATGATATTCGTTCAAGGCAGTGAGATGGTAATTCTTTTTCCTTTCGTATAGGATTTATTTTATTATTAATGAATGTAAAATTAAAAATATTTGCTCTATCTCTCACCGTTTCCTTAGGTCTACTTGCTTCTTTTTCTTCATTTTCATGTTTCCGCGCCGCATTGAGAGGAAACAAATGCGAAACACGTGGTACGGCATTGCGAGAAAGATAAAACAGAACAAAAAACTGAGCTAACAGCTGATACACTGATTCAACATGGCGTTCACCCAAATCATAATAAACATAAGCATAAAATCCCGATTCGTGTAATGGTTAGGATACCCAGCAGTCACTAGGGAGGCCCGGGTTCGTTCCCGGTACGGGAAATATTCTATGTCGGACTGCCGAACAAGATGTCGCTAGTTCGTGCCCCGCCTGGGTAGAATTCCTCTATCCAGAGCATGGTTGTTCGTGTACGTGTAATTTTTAAATTTGCTGAATACCCCGATATAAAATTGACAATATATGAGCTGTATCCGGTGGTTTGGGAATAAAATAAAAATAAAAAATCATTCAGCTGAATATTGAACGTCTCAATGAACGATGTCAGACTTTGACAAGTACATATAACCCGTTAAATTCCTCAGTAGCCCCCCAGGAGTGACAGGCCTTCTGTTATCAAGCAAAGGAACTATTTGTGAATTCGAAACCTCCACTGAATTGTTAACACAGGAGAACCGAATCTAATTACACCCTGCTTATCTCATCTTATCTTTACAAAATAAGATAAAGGATAATTCAATAATCAAATTGCCTTAATTCATAACCTCGTAAAATAATTCTAATAAACTTTCAAATAAATTTAATGATAGTTTTTTGCAAAAACAATTACATGATCCAATTTCTAATAATTTACAATGTTTAATGCTTTCGGTAACCTCGGGACCAAATGGAGGAAATGTGAGGATTATGATTGGATGAAATATATGAACGTCGACTTTCACAATGTCCCTGACAATAACGATCATAACTCAACATCCACCATGACTTGAAGGAGAGAGAAACATTTCTTAAGTCAAATAAGATCAGAAAGCAGCTATTTTCATTAATAGTGATAAATAAGTAAATTCATTAGTTTTGTTTAATTTTGCTAAATGATCCAAGAGGCGGTAAAACTGTGGATTTTTTGACTCGGCGAGAGGAAGTACATCGCGGAATTTGTTTTAAATTATAAATGGAAAAATACTTATACTTCCCTTAAGAACGGAATAGATGATGATTGATGCAATTCAATGGAATAAGCATTGATGACCCTTGGAATAATTTTTGATAATTAAATAATTTTAAAACTTAATTTACTTCTTTTCGTGTCGGTGACAGTGGCCGTGCAATTGTTTACAAATTTTGTGTATGTTCAAAAGAAAATAATGCTCCCATTTTTGCAGAGGACGATTAAATGTGTAAACAGTGAACTTTCACGATGAATTTATTACGAAACATGGCTTTCCGAAATTGAAAAGGCTCACATGATAAACTTATCCCGAATAAAAAATATAAACCCATTTACACATTGTAACAAAACCTACCAAAAATGTATCTACTATGATGATAATCCTACACACCCGTTCAAAATTTTCAAAACCTTTGTACTGATAGGAGAGAATGTATACTTCTATTTTAATCAAGCTAATTACCATGTCAATTCCAAATTTAATTTCGAAAAGTGAATAAGGCTAATCAATTTAATTGCTTGTGAAGCGTTCTCATGGAAATGCATTATCCCGTATGTGAGAGTAGTGGATCCCGGATTTATTCAAGAGTGGGATGTGATTAGGGGGACTCTCAGCCTGCGAAAGCAACATTCGTCGATTTGAGCGAAGCCTCGACTCATTTGCGCGGCCGCAACGCGCATCATAGCTGACATATATTCATTTATATCTCTGACACGACAAACTGAGTAGCAATTTCATGTGAGAGTTTCAGCATAGCTTGCATATTCCTTTTGTCATTTTATGTTTCTAATTTTAATAAATAAAATTAATGGTAGCCAAACATTCGATGAACTCTCTCTTTCCCTAGCTGCTATTACCCGTACCGCCTATTTCCAATTTAGGAACTTGAAATATTAATTTATGCCGCTGATGTAAAAGAGAGGTTCAAAAGTGAGCATCGGTTAACATTACGTGAAGAGCTGCATTTTAACTATATATGTTTCGATATATATTCCACCATATTGAATATTTATTTTTAATAAAAAGAGTAAATCCTAGCTTATCTAATTTGGTAAGGAAACTAATCAACTATCTTTACGAAATTTGATTTTCCCCAATATTTTTTCCATAGGTCTTCCAAATCAAACATCCTATTGATAAATTACTTCGGTTTGAAAAGGCTTTTCGTTACGCAGAAAGAAGCTTTCCTGACCACGGATCCATAGGAAAAGTTAAGCACGCAAAGGTCTTCATGGTTGGATGGGCTCCACAGCAGTTGTAATGAGAATCACGGGAGCGGCATCAAAACTCTCATGAGATGGTGGCCGAGACAAGGATTACGTTTCTGTCAGAGGAGCCAGGCAAGCCAAGAATATTAAAAGAGAAAAATGAATTCACTTAAATGATGGGAGGCGCCTTAATGTATTCCTTCTCCGTAGTTAGCCCTACGATTAATTTCGCTGACGCTGAGTGAAACGACTGAAAGAGCGGAGTAACCGTAATAGCCCCATTCACTTCCGTTTTACATCCTAAGAAAATCACTCTCTCTTCCGGCCCCATTTGACCAGAGTCGTGCCATATTTTTCTCAATTTAAAACACCCGCCCGCTTCACCCTCAAGCGTGGGCAAGTGAGGAACGTTCCCTAGCGAACAGCTGGTGGCTGTCGTTATGCCACTAAGCCATGTGTCTTTTTTCAAGAAGCGCACCTATTTATCCAACGTAATCCTCTCTTTGATCTTCGAGCACGGCAGAACCCCCCTTCGTTAATGGATTTGATCCTTTGCGCGGGGATGCAGGGCGGCTAAGGAGAGGTTCTAAAGCACAGAACTCAAGGATATTAATCGAAGCGCTCGTTTTTTTTATGGCTTTCGTCTTCAATTGCAAAATGACGAGCAATTTGTAAATTCCGAAGGTCTTTCTGCAAATCAAGACGACATAATTTGTACCATATTTATTCCCTGACTATATAGACGTGGTGAATTTAATGAGGGAGAGTTCCGGCTAAAGTTGTGACAACTCCCGATTTCTGCGGAATATTAACCATCTTTTCAAACTGATGTTTTTTTACGATGAACGCACTAATTTTCCATGTTTTTAGGTGAAACCATTTAAATTTACAAAATGCGATCTAAAGTGATAACCCCATATCTTGTGACAAATTGGATAATTCATAGCGAAATCAACTACGAATGGGAGATAATTCTCTGGACAGGTGATTAGCATATTTAGAAAACATTTTCAGCGATAAATTTCATTTACCCCCCATAAAATTGTCCTCTACATTCAAAATGCCTACATCCTACGCACTACTTTAGTCGAATATTCATGGTGTCATATTTGTGTATTCTTGTGTAAGGAAAAAAGGCCCTCGATAGTCTTTCGCTTCACGATTTTAAAAAAATCATGAGCCTGGGGTTATTCAGACCATTCCAAGAAGCCTAATTGATATGCACCAAATTAACCCAATGTGAAAATTTCAATATTAATCAGTGATCGTGTATAAAACGGTCAAGCTCGTCCTCCTTCATCAGCCGGAATCCGAGTACACACGTAAGAAATTTCAGCGTAATAATTAATTGGTGATGAATTTTGAGCTAGAAAATTACTTAAAGTAAGTGTATAAGAGAAATAATTTCTTAGTGATTGATTGCGGCCGCGTAAATCACTTAACCTTAGCTAACGTATGATTCTCTACGAGCTAGGACGTTCGTATTCCTCAAAGAGTTTCAGTATTAGAAATTTAGAAAACCTATGCAATGTTTTTCACAGTCACTGAGTGACACCCACTTGCGCCATGATTCGCCCAAAAAAAGATAGCGCATTGACTGCTAATCGCATCTTCTTCCTGCATTGTTTGTGAGAAATCTTCACTAACGGGAAGTTTTTCATCATGGACAATATTTGGATAAGCTTGAGCACAATTCAACACGATACGCAGTAACATTTCCTGATTGGATAACTTATTTTTGTAGGATACAAACCACTGAACAATTTACAATTAAAAGCAACATTTATCTTAAAATATCTTTCAGATACAAGTCATAGTGATTTGGGTACTTGGGTACTTGACTTTGAAATTTTTTTCTTTAGATTTTGAAAAATTTCCTCCCGAAAATGAATTGGTCTATAAAACTTCAACAATCGACATGAAATTCCTAAAAATAAACACTATTGGATTAGAAGACACTAAACAGGATCTGAGTTGAAACGAGTATCGAAAATTCAAAAATACACACGCTCTTTAACTTAGCTATAAAATTAATTACCCTTGGCTTTGCAACTACATCCTCTATCAGCTAAGCTCTGTCGCGTTGCGTTGAATCTTTCTACGCTCACTTTAAACTCGCTGCGGCACTGTTATGATTGCACGCGAATCGTTTTAAGGAAAAATACCACCGCAATGGGCGCTATGGAACCTATAATATTCACTCATTTTTCTCATTTTTCTTTCCAACAAAGTGAGTCACATTCCAATGGGAGTTATTTTTCCAATTCCCCTCATCTCAAACGTAATCCAATAGCCTCATTCTGTAAAACATGAGCAAAGCTATAAAAACTTGAATGATAAAGCGCGCAATATTTCAACGGCTTGCCTCGTTCCTACGCGAGGGCCCCGCTCCCCTTTCCCTGCCGCCGCGGTGGATTAACCTCTGACCCCAGTCACTTTTGAATTGGATATTTCCTCGCCACCAACTCCTCTTTTTCTCGGAGTAGCACCAATTCTGGGATATGAGATATTTCGAAAAGCCAAAAAGAAGGAAGAGAGGCCGGGGGTAGGTACAACCCGTAGATAGAGGGTAGCAGTTAGAAGGCAGGATAATTAGAGGAGTATAACAAATGGGAAAAATGATAATCAAGAGATGAAAAATGAACGACGAATTCTTCTTTTTGGAAAATCCACTTTAATCCCATTAATCACTCCCCGAAGCGCAGTTACATATTCGAGGTAGGTGGGTGGAGGGGGGTTTTATGGGTCAGTTTGCCCTTCTAACCAGCATTCATCCAATTCCACCCCCACCCATTTCGACCCCGTTCTCTACGATGACATACCTTCGCCATCCGCACACCTGTCGCCTTCTATCACGACAAATGCTCATTCTCACGCCCATTACCATTGACTCACTCTCCTCGCCTTCCTCCAACTAATCTCCCTCTTTCACCCTCATTAACCTTCCTTCTCCGTCCTCTCTTCTTTCCTTCCATCCATACCTTTTTCTCCTCTACATCGAAATCCTGCCCTCAAAGCAGCGCTATCTCTTGACTCCGCCTTGAATCCGCCTCTTCGAGCATTATCGCCCACTCGAGTGCATTCTGGAAATTCCAACAGGTTGGCTCGGTGGATCCGATTGCATTGGGGCTCTAGTGGAATGGATCTGGCATTTGAAGACCACCTCTTGACATCGACATCACAGTGGGAGAGGGCGTTTGATAGTTGATATCCTTGGAACAAACGGCTAACTGTCCTTTGAAAACTCCCAAGCGTTGAGCGTTCATTTAAACCAAACGTATCGCTAAAATTGAAAATAAAATGGAAACTTTTACAGAGGACGCATCACTTATTCGGTCTTGGCCTGATTTCCAGTTTTGATTTTTGCGTTTTAGACCAACGACGTTGATGATTTACAGTAACTTATCTTTGGTAAAATTTTCATATTTGTGATGTGGATAAATATATTTTAAACGGTTACCTCTGTATGTTCTTAAACTTTCTAGATGATAGATTAAATTGATTCATAGAAGGAAATTCAGAAAATTAGACCGTTGAAGAGAGAGAAAGTCGCCTTCTTAACATTTATCTTTTTATTATTTTATCCCACATTCGACATGAGGGAAAAAACTTTACTTAACTAAACTTTACTAAATATACCGGAAAATGTTCATTACAACCATCATTCTTCAATCATTTTTTACACCTAATTATATCTTTATATTGTATATTTATTAGTATTTTGAAAGCTCTCCAGAATATTTTGACTAATTGCTGTTACCACAATGTTCAGTGAAGAGCAATACAAGGTGCAGTTTGAGAATATTTCATGGAATCTTTCTTCCACTTGGAATATAAACGGATTTATTTCCCTTCAGTATGCTTTTAATTGGATAAGACAATTTTTTAGAATTGCTGAATGGAAAGCTTCATCCAAAAAAGAAATATTCCGTCTACTCGGTAAAGAAGTGCAAAAGGGGCATATAAGTGAAAAATTCTTTTTGGAGAAGTAAAAATTTTTCCCCTTGTAACTCCTACGAGAGATAATTGCTACGGTATTTTTCTTCGGTACATCGATGGCTAAGTTCTAACAACGCGTATCTCAAAAATAGCAACTTTTTAGGAAAGAAAAAAACATTTATTTTTTTAACTGCGTAAGTTTTAATTGAAATTAAAAACCAAAATTACATAAACCTAAAAAAGATGCATGCATTTGCAAACAAAGAGTTGTTTTTTGCATGGATTTTATTTTTTATTAACATTATTATCAGTATTGACTCAGACCGGCCAAATTTTGAGGTAGGTACGTGTTGTTAAAACTTAGCCATCGATATACTCTTCTTTGTTCGTTTTATCTCTTTCTCATTTAGAACAATACATTAAAGAATCTGGAGAGATTCCGTCTGTGCTTTACACTGGCGAGCCATATGGACCGCAAAAGTGAGGCTTAGCGGAGACGAAGCGAGCGGTGGGCTGTCGCGCCTCGTTACCGGCCACCGCATTCAAACGGAGTCCGAATCAATCAAGTGCTTTAAATTTTATGCGATCCCCTGAGCGCGCTGTCACGTCCGCTTATCCCGCGAGAGGTCATTTCAATTTCCCTCAACGGCACCAATCACCAATGCACCGGACGCGCTCTGGGGGTTAATGCGTGCCTCTCATCCCCCCGCGCACCACACCCCTCATCACACTTTATGGAAAGCGCTCACCCCAGCACTCTTTACGCTTACGGATGAGGCTAGTCTTAATGTAGTAACTGCCGTGCTACAGTACCTTGGCGTTTAAGGAAAACGGTCCGTAGTCGTTAACTAGATGTTCGAATCTACAGCAAGAAAATAACTCGGCATTTTAAAGACACATTTATTTTGGTGTTCGGATGAAATGAGATACTTCAACTATATTTCAGAGAATTGAAATGTAGTAATTAATTTAGGCCGCTATTCGAAACCCTCGTGCTAGCTCCATTTATTAATTAATTTGGCGTTATCTTACGATACCAAATCAAATATGCATTCTCCCTATGACTGAAAACTGTTTCAGAATTAATTTATTCAGAAACATTTTATGGCCTTTCCTGGAGTCCGAGTATACAAGAAAAGAGCTCAGTCAGTTTAATTGAATTTTTTGACATTTAAGTGGAAATGAGCAACTAAGACAGCAGTCAGTCAGTTTTATATTCGACAAATTTATAATATAATGGATATATTAGCCTACGTGCAACATATTTGAAGCCATTTAGGTAACTGTTAAGAAACAAAAGGGGTACGGGAGAAAAGATATTACGCTGCTGCGATTGAAAGGATGGCTCATCAGGGGTGTGGCTCACATAAAAGAGGAGGTTGGCAGCGACTGAATGTCGCCATCACACATTGATGATCAGTGAGCAAGGAGTTCTAGCGTATCGCTCAAAGGAATGCTTGACTGATTATCCACGGCCCATGCAACGGGCTTACCTTATTTACGAGTTCCGTGCCATGAAACGACCGTGATTCACTGTCTCATAGTGTAGGTAACACGACATAGGGATGTGATTCAACAGTTTCTGGGGATTAGATAGATTCACAGATGATTTCCGTATGTATTTTGAGCGGTTAATTGATCAAAGGGGCATGATATTCAATCATGTTATGTTATCTCCTGGCGAAGCTGGCGTGTGGTGTGTTAACTTAATGTTCAAAAGCGTCAGTTAAAAATGCGTGCACCGAGCACGGTACGCAATCCCGTGCCTATCGCGTCAAGATGTCAAAGGCGAATATTGAATTTATTAGTCTAAAAGAAAATTTGGCGTTCCCTATCGTGTTCTGATGAGAGGCGGAAAAGTACAATATCCATATCGTAAGCAGAATTTCGCCTATTAAGTGCACATTTTCAATATCCCTCTTTCCTTACCTGTCCAAAGCATTGTGATATCAAATAATGTGCCCTAAAATTTTGTCTATTTCGCACCGAATATTAACCAAAGGGATATAATTACCAAATTTTATCGTGAGCGAATTTGGAGCAGTAAAGTCACCAAAGGGATATAATTACCAAATTTTATCGTGAGCGAATTTGGAGCAGTAAAGTCACCCCTTAGCAGTAAAGTCACCCCTATAGCTTAAGAATGTTGTCAGTGAGTTTCAAAGAATGAAACTTATGAGAGGTTGGGAAAAGTTGGAGGGGAAGGGAATAGGACTACATGAATGCATTGGTTAAGAGAGGTCAATGGGTCGTGTGTTGTTAGATAAAGAGTTAAATTACAGGTCCTAAAGGGATGATTACTAATTGATATAAATTGTCTCCCGCATGAACTTACCATTGACTTCCTTAAGCTTGAAGTTAATATCGGCTAAGAGAAAATTGCTGCACACTTGCATAAAATTGAATTTCTTCGCAAAAGAGACTGTAGATAGCTGGTATATTCATAGGATGTTGCCACCATTGACTTCCTACGAATTTTGCCTTTGCCCTGAATCTCATCGTCCGTTTGAAAACGCTTCCTTCCTAGAAACTTCTTCATTTCAGCGTAAAAATGGAATTCACACGGAACTATGTCAAAATTGCACGGCGGGTGATCGAAAATGCACCATTGAAATTGCTCAAGGAGCAGTTGGACTGCATCAGCGCTGAGATGACGGGCGTTGCTATGGAACAGAACAATTCCAGAAGTCAGCATGTCTCTTTTTTTAATGGGAATGGACGTAATGTTTCACACTGTTTCACACTTAAGCCACAGTGCATTAAAAATCGGTGGCAAAAAAAAGGTCGAACAATTGCCCTACCTGCGCAGTACCCGCTTGTCGCTTGTTTGGCGTTTTTGAAGAGCGAGCGGAGGTTGAAAAAAAAACCGCCCCCGTATCCTTCCGTCAACCACCTTTCTCTCATTGAAGATTTTCTTGAGTGGAACGAACAATTGTCCATTCCATTTTCTTTTTACCTGCCCTACTGCTCGCATCGAAGCGTTCTCCAGCACGTAGCAGTAACTCGGCAGATGTAATTGTCCTTCCCCGTGCGGGTCGTCTAATCTCATAGTCGTTTGTGATGGGTGCGGGAAATAGCAGTCGCTGGCGGTTATTTCCCCGTACTCTTTCAACGCGCTCCCGCGGAGCGTCCTGCGGCATGCTGCTCCGGCTTTAGACATTTGCTCGGTAAAAGGAATAAATTCCCTGGAAGTCACCGCAGCCACAGCCGCCGAGTGTAGCTTTTCCAAGCGTAATTGCGTTACGCACAGTGACACGTCGCATGCAATTTTTCACGAAAACGGTCAAGTGGTTCTACTCCACCTTGAGTTAAAAATTAAGCTCTTTCCATTCATTTTTAATTCACTTTTTAGGCCTAGTGCTCTCCTCGCCGTCGCTGCTCGCGTTCTAATCCCCTTCTTTTCCTTTTTATTGCGACCGTCTCTTATTCCCTCAGCCTTTCACCCTCACCTCTCTCCAGCATCTTTTAAACTTCCTGTCGGCTGGTTTTCTCGTCTGCAAAGTTCTTCTGCTTCTTCCAGTGTTCAACCTCCTCCCCCATACACAAATCCATTGGGAGTGGGTAGAGTAATTACCCCTGCGAGTTAGTCCAAGTTAACACAGCGGAGTGGGCTTTCTTCTTTACGTGGTATATTACGCAGAATTTTAGCCCTTTATTGCTCTGAACATTGCGCTACATTGGTTACCGTGAGGTGCAACTGGAAGAAATTAATAAGAAAATTATTGGTAGCTTTTAATTTAAAGCCAAGATACCCTGAGAAGTGAATTTGTGGCTTAGATGGGTACAACGGGGATACTTTAGTCCAATACAAGAGTTGTCGAAGATTGTTAAAATTAGATTAATTAAAGATCTGAACTTCATAGGTATAACAATCATATTTCTGCTAGTGTTATAGGAGCTAAAGAGCTAAAAAATACACCTCTGTTTCCAAATTTTGATTATTAATCTCACTCACTCTTTCTAGCCCCTCAGACCCATTAGTTGCAAGCATTAGTTCTCAGACCTTTCTCCCCTCGTTGCAGAACGTAAAAATGAGTTTTATGAGCTTAAACATCTGCATAAGTCGAGTGAACGACTCCATGTTCAATATTCTTTAAAATCCTTTTTACGGCTCAAATTTTATGACCCTGCCAAAACATGAGATAGTTTTCAATGAAAGCGGCGTAAAGTGATTTTGAACGACCCCAATGTAGTTACCATCAATTTATTCTCTCGCAAAATTAAAATTTCAATTTAATGATGAAAGAAAATTTAATGAGGAAAGAAAACTTAATAAGCCTTACTTTCACCTTATCAGAGGAATCTTTATCGTAAAGTTTTTTGAGCATATTTGGAATGTTTACAAAAATGATAACACAGGTTTAGCGCAAAGAGGTTATATATCGCCAAGTTTTAAAAAAATGAAGTACTGCAGTTACGCAAAACTATCAATTCAATATGAAATATATTTTTTAAACCATTCACAGGAAGCACAACCTAAAAAAGAAGATTCACTGATACTGGCTGAAAATATCTGGGTACTGAAAAAACGACATATTTGCTCTCAATATCACGTGTATCTTGCACGATAGTCTCCAAGGGCTATGAACTTCGGTAAAACCTCTGATGACTCCGGAGTAGCATTCATCTGGCAATGCGATAGTGCATACGGCCGTAAAAATAAGGCTAACACTAATGAAAGTACCCTAAGTAATATGATGCACAGGAATGAATCCACAGTCTATCATATCCAATAACGTCCCAACTTGGACTGATATAAGCCTGAAGCAAGAAATCATTTGCTCAAAACATCACTGAAAAGGTTACCTGTAGTCTAAAATATAAGTCAAAAATCGATTTTAGTGGCAACGAATTTAGGATAAATTTGAGAGTAAGTACATTAGAGTCCTTCCGTCACTGATCAATTTAAAAGATAATGAGAATTCTCTCTCCTACTGGAGCAATGGACGGTCCGCTAGAGCGGCTTTTAATCGGCCGAATGCGTGGGATTCGAACCTAGCACGTGCATGATGTTCGGGTGGGCGTGAGTCATTTTAATGGGTAATAAACTCTGTTTAAATTTGATTTAATGAGGCGATAGATTCAAGGGACGGAGTGAGCTAGCCAATTTGCAACTCTTGACTCAGATCAAGAGTGCGCGTCTCGCTATCATTTTAAATGGATATTTGCCGTTATTTATGTTCACTGCGTCCACTATGCAGTGTTTATGGAATCTATTCGCGGACCCTAATGCACAACTACTGTCGGGTCATATGAGGATCTTGATGAACAATAATAGGGGCTCAATGATTGACAGAGAGTGCGGAGAATCTAACCAACATGCAGGACGAAGTGCGTGACCAAGGCAATGCTTGATTGGCGCCCTAGTCTCTATGAGCAGCTCCAAAGCAGCTCCTTGCCATCTTTTCAGTAAACTGAATTGGGCGGGACTTTTCCATGGTTGTCCCAATATATGTATTAAAATCATGCGGAGGTTCAATTATGCATATTTATTATTACCCAACATATTTGACAGTTCAAGAGTACTGAAAGGCTCAACGGAGAGGCCAGAAAAATATTGCAGGAGAGGGGGGTGTGGAGAGGGATTTTGGCGGAAGATTTGGTATTTTGGGAAGGGATAAACTTGGAACGGAGCAACTTCGACTCTTTTTTCCCAGTATTTACGGGGAAGATTTATACTTGGCAGGAAAATAAAAGATGCGAATTACTTTTCAACCAGAAGGTGATATTTGTCACGCCTAAGCATTTCCCAGCTAAGTCATTCCTCACTGTAAAAATCAGAATGGTAATGATAGATAATACCAAGAAAGAGTAAGATTAAATACTTCTTTTTAGAAAATACCTACTTTTTTTCTTTTCGATAAGTCCATTGCCTTTTTCTATCGTCTAAAAATGTTTAATTTAACAGTTATTATTACCAATCCAAGCTTTTTTACGCTCATTCAAACTTATTTACATGTAACATTATTTTTAGATCAGAAGTTTATTGCGTCAAGCAAAGCCATAATATAATGCCATCAACAGTTGATTGAGCTAACGCTTCCGTAAACTATGATTAAAAATAAATATTCATGCATAACAACATACTAAAAATCTTTGCAAATGCAAAGTTCAATTTGCCAGTAATAGCTCGTGGGATTGTTTCGAGTATTCTATTTTAGATGAAGTGAATCTTGTGCCTATCTCACCCCTTTTTATCGTATGAAACAGGATTTAGAGGATATTTTCCACACTCTGTCGTAGATATCCCATATCCTTTCCGTGGATGTCTTTCACATCTACTAACCACCAATCTCTATATTCCCTTCTCTTCTCTGCCTATTTGAGCAGATATTCTTATAAGTTTCCCTCCGCAATTACTTTTCCATCTCGCATTGCTCTGCACATGTAATAACTTCTCTCGATAATGATAATGATCGAGAGAAGTTATTACAGAAGTCTCGCACGCTCCTTTTTTGTCTACCTTCCTTCATAAATTGTGTACAGTAGCATACTTCATTCATCCTCGTTCTCCTTGCATTTTTTCTCATTTGCTCAGGTTGCCGTTTAATTTCCTCTGCTTCCGGGAATTGAATCCAAGCACTTCACCTGGGACGTAGGCCGCCTTTCTAATTCGATCTCCTCACCCCCTCCGTAGGGACACTTTCCAAAGATATCAGGGACTTTCAGCTTCCTTCAATATTCTCAGCCTCTCTGGGGTAAGGCCATCACAACGCCCCAAATCCACCCACCCTCCACCCACCCGGTCCACCCTTTTTATTTTCGTCCCCTTTTTAGATTACTTTTCCAGACACCCCACTTTCACACGCTACTTTAGCTCACTAAACCGCCTCCTCGCCTTTACGCCATTTCCTGGCCCACGAAAGAGACTTCAGCGTTCCCACTCTTCTCCCTCACCACCTCCACCAGAGGAAAAGAAACCCCACCGTCTTTCTCTCCCCCTTCGTAGCAGAATTCCCACAGTTCAACCCCTCTTACTTACCCCCATCTTACTGAGTCGTCCCCAAGGGAATACCCCACCGTTCACCCCTCTCCCTTGCCCCCTAAATGCCAGCAAGTCTCCCGATACGTCCAGGAAGTGAGAGTGAAAGGGAAAGAGAGAGTGGAATGGCTGAGGAATGGGATATTTTTCCAGGAGAGGGCCTAAACACTCGTTTTCCGAGTCAAGTGGGTGGGCGGTGGGAATAAGGTTGGAAAAAAGATTCCGCCGCCGCCTCCCCGAGGTCACAAAAGAGGGCGTTTGAGTTTTCACGACCCGCGATTCCCATTCAGCAGATGATGCATGCAAATGAGCGAGGCGTGAGCACTAAAAGAAATCTGTGACGATATCCCTGCTCTCCCGGATTTATATCTCCGATTTTCACTCCCCCCTGATGCGTATAAACTTGAGAGTGGAATAACATTTTCAGTCGATTTCACTACAGTATTTTGCCTCTTAAAAAGAGTAACTCTACGGTACGGAGATAAAATTGACACAATTGCAGATATTTTTATCATTTATCAATTTTTAAGATATTTTTGTTGTTGTCGCAAATAGGATCAAATTTTCCTTCCAGGGCTTTTAAAATCCATTTTTAGCATTATCTATCATATGCGGTTGATTTTTCCTAATTTGAAAAGTTTACGTTGGCACATGGAAGTCAAACATGGCCTTGATGCTCATTAAATGGTAGAAATGGCTCAATGGTAGAATTCCCTTTCATTTTTTTATACATTTTATCTCATCTTTAAAGAAACACAGAATTAAATGTAGGAACTTATTGCTGAATACACCCTTAAAGGATATTTTTTGAAATGATCTATAAACAATATGGCCAAGTTAAAGCCCGAGGCACCAATATGTCACCAATCTTTTCAAAATGTTATCTGCTTAAAACAAACTGCATAATTTTTATAGTTCTAATGGGAATGAGGGAGGTGTACCTACGAAAACCCTCTGTAAAGAATACCTTTCCATTGTTCCTCATCTCACAAATCATGTAACTCCCTTCGCTGAAGCTCTGCTTCAACCCCTAGCCCGTTGAAATTTATAATTAGGCTATCATCCAAGAGCGATGTACCTTAAAAATGGCATTATTTGCTGTAAACCAGGTCTGTCGTTATAAAAAAGTTTTGAAATAAGACTAAGTGATTCCATTATGTTCAGCATCAGCAATTTTCACAGAATTTCGCCGGAAACTGTATCTTTTATAAAAGTATCTTCTTTCTATCTATGAACGAAGTTTTTTAGCACTTATTTGGCAGCTCAGCGGTCTTTGTTGCATCGTTTTTCAATTTTTGAAAGGGAAGATCTTGGAATCACTCATGAGGTGGCGTGAAAAACTTATTGTTAGTTGCTATGCTCGTGTGCGGGATATTTGCTAAGAAAGGCGCTTCGTTGGGGAGGAGGGACTCTGCACCTGCTCTCTCACTCCTTTCGGCGACAAAAGGATTTGGGCTCCCTTTGGAAGTGTGGGTGCGTTGATTGGCTCAAAATACTCCTCTTCACAGTGCTCAAAACCTTGCTATCTTTTCCAACCCCATTTCTCCTATAACCACCTTCTTCTCGAGAGGCAACTGGCCAGTCTGCATCCAACCAACTCCACCCCCTCCCCCGCAGACCTCCAAATCATCCATTCTCCAACCTTTGCCACAATCCTGCGTAATAACATTTTCACCCCTGCTATCCCGCCACTCCCAGCTGCGACGACGGCCAATATCTCCCGCCCTTGGACCCCTAAGACCATCGGAATTGCCTGCTGCCTGACCCTCCATTCTCTCCGCTGAAGATCTCATTTTCCACAGTCCCTCAGTCTCATTCCCACGGTTAGGTCCGGCTTCTGACAATTCACAAGTGAGGTAGGTCCTTGGGAGCGTACATGGTGAAAGCATTACCGTGCAGATGTAGGATAAACAGTGTATCGAAGAGGACCTATGGGGTTCGGCGCAAAATTCTTCAAATTGTCCTCCTTAAGTTATGAATGGTCTATAGGACTGCTTTCGTGAACGCAGACTAAAAGGCAAGAATCCGGCTGGGAGGGAATAAAAGGGAAATTCTGTGTATCTTCTCTTCGTCGACGCCTTTCCTCCTCCCTCACCCGTCTTCCACTCTTGCTTCCTCTCTCAGCGAAATTTCCTTCCCATACATTAAAAACAACCTTGAAAATGTTGTCGAGGTTTCTGTTTCAGTGGATGCAGTTTCGGAATTATTCGCACTCCCTCTCAGACGAGTACCCTCGGCCGTCTCATTTTTCCTCAAGCGACAAGTTGACGTCATATGGAAGGACCGAGATGTCTCCTTGGGAGACAGTTAGCGGCATAATTCAACGGGCGAGGGGGGTTTCATGAATAGCGTTACCACCGTGAGTCCAATATTGCCGCAGCAGCGTGATCGGATTTCTTTGTCATCTGCGTGAAGTGAACTGTTATTTTATACGTTAATTAAGTGAGTTAGTCATCTCCTCGGCGTGACATCTCATTCGGGCGTGTTCACTCTCCCCGCCTTAAGCATTACAGGGCTCGGCTCCAAAAATAGAATTGCAAGACGACGTGTATCACCGCATTATATCGCAGGACTTTGATGCATCACCAATGAGATGCGCTGTCGTAGCTATAATAATGACAATAATTTTTATTTCACGCGCAATTCAATTTTTATTGGTACATATCTATTAAGGAACATAGGTACCTACCCTATTGGAATTAAGACTCCGATTTGGGGTTACCGACTCGTATTTCATTTGGAATGGTTTGGATGTGTTTGTGCATATTCGAACAAAAGTGAGTCAATGCTGGCAGTTATAAGATGAATCCACGTGTTGAACAAATAAATTTGAATTTTCACATGAATTATAGATATAATATATGAAGCAATAAATTAGGGCATTTGCCATTGTACTGATTTACCTCATTCTATAGATTACCTAATCAAATTCGATCCATCATTATAGGTAAATAACCAATTTCCTACACTTTTACAATCCTTTGCATCAGTTATAAATTTAGTCAACGCACAATATATTTTGTGTCCCAGGAATTGGAAACTTTGGTTGAAGATATCTGTTCTAGGTCCGGGTACATCTACAATGATAATTCTGCAGATACACACGAGGGACTTTTTTTCGCGATCAAAGAGACTTTTTATCCAGCTTTGGTGGATATGTTGGACATAATGCTAGTATTTTAAATTGATGTCATCGGAGGCATTATTTACCTGGTAAAATTGTGTAAGAATATCAATATGAATCGATTAAAAAACGGAAAAAGTTCTGAAAATTCAATTTCATTTACGTTACTTAACTATTTTCGGAGTTTTAGTTTGACTAAAGCAATATGCGCGAACAGCCTGTGCCGAGCTGTAACCTTTTCGTAATAAACCGATAGCATTTGAGAAGAAATATTTTTTTTATTTTTCTAATTTGACATTACAAGAATGTTTTAAACTTGTGTGGATGCGGTTCATATGTACAACACATTCTTTTTGACACATTTTTCACCCAATGAATATCGAAAATTTCGAAATTTTTATTTCTACTGACTTAACATTCATATGGTGAGAGAGACATTTACTAACATTGCAACTAACGACGAAGCCTGGAATCCCTTCGTTCCATGTGAGAGCTACGGAGGCTGAGGAGGTGTTGGTAACAAGTATTGGGAAAGAAAATGTGTGCCATAAGCTAAGCTTGTAAAAGAAAGCAGAAATGCAAGAAGGGGAGAGGTCGTTTTTTTGGCCACTGAGCCTCGACATTGTGTTTCGGAGTGGAGATCGTTAAATTGAGGTGCGTAAAGTATGAAACTCACATAAGCATCAATTTTTTATGTATCTTCACATTCCAGGAGGGGCGCTCATGGCAGAAGAAAGGTCTTTTAGGTGGAAATGTTTAAGAGGGGGGTGAGAAATGGCCGTATTGGTTTCCTACATACATTTGGTCGAGAGCGTCAGGTCCATCCGTTTCCAAGTAAAATACTTGTATGCGTTTTTGGAGAAGGAAGGAGACATTTATAGCACAAACCGGTCAACTGATTCTTGCCTGCACCGTCCCAGTGGCTTTTTTCCACTTCCGAAGCAGGGAAGAGGAAATAGACTTTTGAGAGGCAGTTTATTCAACGACCATTCATCTTTTCACAGGATTCAATTTACCTTTGGTCCAAGTGCTTGCTATCTAACTTGCCATCGTTACGTCCAATATTTTACGCATGAAGAAGAAAATATAGGTCACTGAGGAGAGCAATATTTCAACGCACGTTTTACTCTAAGGGGTATTTAAATAGCTCCATGCACTTCTATCATCCTCATGTCTATCGTGTGGCTTCAAACAAAGTTTCTACATTTAATCAAATTTAGTTATAAAAGATAAGCCATATTTCTATGCGTAACGAAATTTATTCATGTGATGATTCTATTCGAGAATTTGTCTCTCATTTCTGCGTCAGATATGAAAAAAAATGACATGAGTAGATTTTTTTCTGTAAATTTCCTTCAATTCTAGCTCCGTGGAAATTGAAAAAATGAAGGATATTTAGATTATAAAATCAAATTCTGAACAGAAAGTAGAATCGGCGGAAGCTAAATATGCCTGTCTGTACCCATAATGTGTTTAACTGATGTCATCACTGAAGAAATAATTAAACGTTTCTTTGTTGCGAAATTACAATAATAATTGTATCAAGAAAAATGCCATACTGACTGAAGACTTTAATAAACTTCGGATTCATCTGGTTTTATAAATTTCTATTGGCTCTTTTTAAATTACATATTTATCATCTTGGGACCAAAGCTGAAGCTCCTCTTTGACATGTGAGTGCTACGAAAGCTGAGAACTAGGGGACGCAACTGGAATTTCTAAAAATAATTTTCTAAAATTCAGCGTTGGAGATAAAGCCAAAAGGAAGGGAAGAGCAGAATATTTTAAGAGCAAGAGAGGTCATTTTTATGGTTACTGAACCTCGACCTTATTTTCCGGGTTGAAAATGGAATACGAAGATGCATAAAGCATGGAACTCACATGAGCCATGTTCCACGCATTTTCACATCCCACCAGGGGGTTGTATGGCAGGAAATAGGTCTTTTAGGTGGAGGTTTTTAAGAGAGGAGTGAGAAATGGCCATATTGGGTTCGGGCGTACATTTGGTAGGGAGCGTGAAGTCCATCCTTTTCTGAGTGATATACTTGTATGCACTTTTGGAGTCGGAAGGATACATTTATAGAAATAACCGGTCTGCTTATTCTTGCTTACACCGTTCTAAAAGGCGAAGCCACATTTTTCTCTTTCGGAGAAGGAAAGAGGAAATCGACCGTTGAGACGCGGTGTTGCCAACGGCCATTCATCTTTTCACAGGATTCAATTTTCCTTGGGTACAAGTACTATCGTACTTGCCATCGTTACGTCTAATTTTTATGCACGAAAAAGAAAATACAGTTCTCGGGAGGGAGCAATTTCCTCGTGGAATTTTATTCTTTGGGGTAGCGTTCAAATTTCACGTAAAATACAACGTCCTAAAATTTACCATAGCTCTTCAAACGAAGCTTTTGCATTAATTTACATTCTCTTACACATGTAAAGAATATTACGAGATTGCGGGAGAAAATAATTGAAGGCTCATTCTGAAAATATTGGAATTAATTGCCTGCCTTGGAATAAATAGAGTAACATTTGTTAATGAAATTAATCATTTATTGAGCCCAATAACTTCTTTATAATCCAAGATTTTATTTTCTCTCACATAACATCTTGCTCATTGAACTTCCTCTTTTTATATTGATCGCCATTGCCTTGCAAGGCTGAGAAATTATCAACGCAAATTGAAAAATTCAAGAAGAGGGTGAGGGAGGTATAGTCGTGCGAACGAAAATGATAGAAATATAATGCGATGCGGGAGAAGGCGGATGGATAGTACGGGAGGGTGTCGCTTCCTCTACGGGTAGGTTCTCACACCGATCACCGCACCCACATCATGGCATAAACCTCGTCCCCATGCGTCCACGCTGACCGTAAATGAGAGACATCTATCTTCCATGAATCTCATGTGGGAAGGGAGGCGCCGTTATCCTAGGGTCCCCCTCACGTTCCACAGCCCGTAGTCTGGGCACTGTCCCTTGCCTTCCTCCCTCTCTCTCTCTACACCCTCCAACACCCCTGCGTCCCGTCGCGACTCGTCGTAAGCTGAGTGTGACTAGAGGCTATCCGGGCGAGTTACCACTCCATCTGCACCACGGGCCGCCACTTAAAAGGCCATTTGTGTTGCTAAGGGCCTAGATTTTCCGAGAATTCGGCCCGATTACTTATAAATGCTAGAATTAAGGCTGTTCTTAAGCGAGCCGCCTATATCCCCGTATCGAGTGGAGCTTTACGATAACGCTTGCTGCATGTTCCGCAATCCTGCAATATTGATGTATATCTACTCGTTTATTCACTCGAATCTATCACTACATTATCGTACATTCTTTAATCATTCCATTTCCAATAATTTTACTTTAAAATTGACTTAACTATTGATGTGATAATTAGTAACCACTCACTGGTCATAAAAATAACTTTTACCTTTGACCAATCAGAAAATCTGCTAATTTTATCTTTAAAACTTTTCTATTATTACCTCCGAGATCTATTTTCATATCAGCCCATCAAATAAGTATTCAGTAACCTTCCTTATCTCTAAACATTCGCATGGTTTTAAGGGGGTGAATGTAAAGTAATGGTGGAAGTTATTTTGGAGATAAATCAAATTCAGCCTATGCGCCCACTTCAACGAGCACCATGGACTGAAATTTGGCAACGACTATGAGCATTGAAGCAGAAAAGCAATTAATGAAATTTAAGTTCAATGATTTTATATTGGATTCGAAATTAAAAATATGTTTATCCATGAGACTATTTACACCATCATTTGTGGGTCACTTGTTTTGTGAAAATTGAGAGTATATGACTATAAAGAGAAATATTCATTGGCAATACAAAGTAAGGAAAAGAAACAGAAATATGCATCTTATCTTTCGCATTTCATTAAAACATCAAACACTTTACGATACTATTCGTTTGAAAAAAATTCTATTTTAAAAATATGCTTGTAAAAAAGTCAATGTAATTAATTTTAGCTTGTTCATTTAGTGTATGGGAAGATGCTGTTGTATAAAATTACTCATGCAATTTTTATTACCTCCATTATAGATTGACGTGAAGCAGTTAACGGATTCAGGTTTTTCCCTCATGAAAAGCAAAAGCAAATCAGTATTAAACAAGTAAGGGAAAATGTGTAGTCATGCTAAAACATGACAGATGCCTTTTATTAAGAACTAAATCCACTCAATAATTTATTTACATATTTTATGACACCAATACGAGTTGATACATATGTTGCTAGTTTGATCAAATATCAAGTTAAACTCAAAGTAAAATACTACCATTACCAACTTAAACAATTGAGTAAAAGTTCGCTCAAATGAAGCCATAAAATAATCGGCATAGGAAAGTTAAATGTAAAAAAAAACCTTCACCAGAACTGAGTGTACAAAATAACAAGATTTTTTCGACCAGTTTTCCTCAAGTGGCTAAGGTTTTTTCAGTGCTCCGTGAATATATATATAATACGATATGTAACGAATTAACTATCGCACTTAAATGCAACTTCCTAATTTATGCGAGGCCTCCTTATCGCAATGAGTTATAATATTTCAGTTATTCTGATGCTAAATCCAAATTGCCAAAATTACGAATAGTCCGCAGTAATATCGCAAAATAGTGTGACTAATTTGGTATTATGGAAACAAAGGGATCTCATTCAATTGGTCCAAGGTTTCCGATGATCGACTTCAGTAACTTGTGATAGCTCGATAGGGGGTGATGACGACCAATACGAAAGTTACGCTGGATTCCCCCAGCAGACAGCAATTTCGCTGTGATCAACGTTCGTAGACAGTCAGCATAGGTATTCACCCGATGTCATTTTATGACCGCAAGCAATCTTCTCTTCTTTCTCCCGCCTCCTGCAATGAAAGTAAGGCGGACGAAAGTCGTGGGAAATCTCCAAGACATGTCCAAGTCTCGTATGAAGGGAGGTGGGCAGCTATCTCCGTTTCCTTGGACGACGCGACGCACAGTGGTCCCAAATCGAAAAAAGCTGGCCAAAATTAATTACGCCGTTGTTATTATGTATATATTTGACCTAAATGTCTATTCTTATTGTTTTTGACCCGCTTATTCTGAATTTATAACTATTTTTTATGTATTTGCAATAATTTTATCGCTATTTCACTTTTTGTTTAAACAATTAATTTTTTTAACATTGGAATTTGAGATTATACTGGTGATAGTAAATTAAAATTATACATATCATAAAACTGAATTAGTTATTTAAAACATACATAAATGCATATAAAATGACTGCATTGTTTATTTTTGGACAAATTTTGAACAACTTATTTTGAATGAACCAAGAGAACATTTTCTACTTTCTCAAATGTTTGATCGTATTTGATACGAAAAATAAGTTAATATTAATTGGAAATTTATATTATAAGTATATTATTAATATTATTGTACTGCATTAATTCTTTAAAAATTATAATATCTAATTCTAATTAAGTAGACAATTTTATAGTTCCTTGTAACGTGCCAATGGATTTGGAAGCAATTTTAAACGGGGTTCCGTATTTCACAAGTTTCAACGGAGGCATTATTACAATCATTGAAATGTTATAAACAAAATTTCATAACTCCTATAACTCAAGTTAAACGCCAAATTTATTGATACGCTTGCAATAAGCTCTTTACGAAGTGAGGCATCAATTTAACGAGCACATGATTTGGTACGAAAAATTAAATGAGATTTTCCATTAATTTGGGCTTTTTTAATTATCAAAAAAATAAGTTAACATTTCTCCTTATCTCTCTCAGTCATTGTTACGAAAAAAATTTAAATACATTCATGATCACTATCCGACAAATCCTCATCACAGTCGTCATCCACTCAATTCTTCCAGGATTAATAAACTCTTTACCTCGACTGGTAATTGAAGTAATTTCCTTCTTTGAGCCTTAGAAATACTTGATATCATTGCATCTGAAGTTAGGAGTAATCTTTTAAACAGGTCTTCATTCGTTGCTATCCAGGAAAATTTCCTTGCATGGTGCTCCCTGAATCTTCTTATGTCCTTATTCCTCGCCTCCATTGCCTCCTCGGACAAGTGGACAATAGGAAGGGCAGCTTCTTTAGAAGTCCGTCGGAGGAGCAAGTACTGATGTTTCGTGAAATTACCAGAAACGATCATGGACAGGGCTTCTTCGTGGGAGATTTTACTTTGCCTCACATCCTTGGCTCTCCATTTTGATAACACTCGCCGCGCTCTTGAGAGAGTGGTTGTTGTCACCTCATTTATTATTTTCGCCACGAACTCATCACCTTTGCTTCGATAACTCATGGATGCTCTACTGGCGATGTGCTAGCTCTAAGATCCTCCGTTTTCCATCTCTAGGCCCTTTCACTGGACTTCTCAAATTGTTTAAATAAAGGCGGAGGAAATTTCAACTTCTCATTTAGGCAGTCAGCGAACTTTCTTCTAAAAATCCTGTCATTTATTTTTCTTTCCTTCCACCGGCGAAGATAATTTGAGAGAAAAAACACTTCTCCGCAATTTTTTTAGGATAACTTTTGAATTAACGTCCTCATCTAACTCTAACTTGTTGCTCCAGCAATCCAATAAGTATTGGTTTTTAAATGATACGGACCCTTTTCCACTTTCAAGAAATTTTTCATGCATCTCAAGACGCGTGAAAATTTTCAGAGTTATCGAACTAAAACACTATGGGCACTCTTCTTTAACCCCACAAGTCTTCTTTAAAAAGTTCGAGGATACTCGACTTTTTCAAGACTCGATCTTCACGCTTGAGGAAACTAACTTTCACGTCTTTCGTTTGGCAAAATCTGAGTAAAACTGAGTTTTGGCGAGAAAATTTCGGGCAAGCGATGTCTAGAAGTAATTTGGGGGTTCCACAGTGTGAGGTTCGCGATGCTATTATCTCCATTTTCTAGGAAATATCACATTTGAAAGGTGAAAAGGCTTACTCCATTCATCCCCGGTGGCCAAAGTGCAATTCATAACAAGTGTACAGAGAGCGGTGGTTGTGTTTTCCCGATGGGCGCAATCAATAGCCTAGGCCTTTTCGGCCGTCGTTTGCCCTGCATGTGGTTGAGGAGGCCGCTAAGGAGGCGACAGAGGGACAATGTGCCGCGTGAGGGCGAAAACTAACCCGTCTAACGGAAGGAAAGGGTGGAGTAGCATTTGAGGGATTCTTTTTTGTTTTGAATGCATTCATGTTTTTGAGGATTACTATAAGCACAGCTGAGTACTTTCGTTCCATAAATATATCCTTCCGCTCGAGTCCTTAAGCAATTTTTATGAGAGCATGGGCACGCGTAAATAAAAGGTAAGGTCAAATGGAAACTATTAATGATAAAACGTTCTACGTATGACAAGAGATTTTTATTCGTAGGGTAAATATTTTTTGTAGAAATAAAATATCCAACAATGTTGAATAACACCCATAAATACTGGATTTCCTCGAGCCCTACCACGCGCCAGCCAGGCCGCCGCCCGCGTCAGCGCATTGCATCATTATAGTTAAATCAATGCTGAGGTCGGAGTAGCAACTAGTAGCAAAAATTTTCTTCACTACTGCGTTGCATATACTTTTCCCTTTGTATTGGTGCAAAAGACACCGTGCATTCACGTGCCTTTCTAAACGATATTGTACATTTTATTTGAAAATTCGGGTAAAAAACACTAAAAGTTACAAAATATATATAAAATAGTAAACATAGTAAAATCCGAATAAAATTTATGTACCACTATGTAATAATGTTTATATTTGTAGTTAAAAATATTTTTGGCCAAATATATCGCGTAAAGGTTGTCCTGCATGACGCTGAACTTCCTCAAAATCGACCGATTTCACGCAACTGTGATTTTTACGGTGAATGCTCCATGTTTGACGGATCACTGCAGCCGCTCTGATGAACAAAAATACTAACTTAGTAGTGTATTTTGTAGACCATATCCTGTAGAATCCGAAAATAAGGTTCAAAAATTCCTTGAAAATTTTCGAAAAAATGACTTTTGGCCAGCTTTTTTCGATTTGGGACCACTGTGCGACGTGTCTGAATCCTCGTGATGGGTCAGGGGATGTGGTGGTCCCTATTCACTTGACCCATGCGCCTCAATCCATTCTGCGAAAGGCACTAGAAGAAGAGGGGGAGGTACGACAGGTGGGGGAGAGGGGAGGAGGATACGCATGGTGAGGAACCCATGCATCACCGAGGGATGCGATTGCCTCCAATGAATATCGCAATTTAGGATTCTCTCCCCACGTTGTCTTTCGCCTCGCCCCTATCCGGTGCCATCCCTCAATGCTCAGCGCCCGTCTGACCACCCCTGTCCCCAGCCACATACCCCAAGAGCAGAAAATGTACATCGTAGGTATATCTCCCAAATTCTTGCACACGACTCCTTCGTCCCTCTCGTAGCTAAGTTTATTACCGATTTACCCTGAATCTTGATGGATTTTTTTATTTGTGAATTAAAAATATGGTCTTGCTTGCTAAGCAAATCATACTTACGATACTAACGATAGAATTTCTACCAGCCGATATTTTAGTACACTCAGTTATATTTTTACCCGGAATGGTCAGTGGTAAACCGGCTTATTAGTCAGTGTTTCCAGGATTATACTGTGTAACACATTAATTTCTTCACATGAGGATTCACAAATTAAAATTTTTCTTCTGCCTCACTTAATATCAATCGTCCTTTCTTCGGTTTAAAATAAATACCAATAGACCTCATTTTCGTCCGATGTTAAATTTTGCGTGAAAAGGAGACGGTGAGTATCAGTTGTTAATCAAGCCATAGTTTTCCTAACAGGAGGTGTCTCAATGGCTAAAAAAACATGTTATTATGCACCAAAATCTGCGTTAACGACCGTCTCTATAAAAGGCCACTTTATGTCCAGAAACAACCGTATATTTTATGCACAAGCCAAGTAAATATCCATTGCTTTCAGAAGCAATCTCGTTCAGTGGTCACTAAATATTTTTACTCGCGATGGTTTCTTACGATAGGTGTAAGAGGTTTTTCGTCAGGAATAGATTTGGAATATGATTCGTTTTCAAAGATAGTTAAAAAATTTCCGTAAAATGAGATACTTTAAGTCATAACTGTCCACAAGTGTTATAAGTTGAGAGAAAATTCTGTTAGATAGATGGAAACGTGTTTAATTTATTATTTATTTCCCTCTCATTATAAGTCCTCCCACTTTCCATTTATAGAATTAAGTATATCTCAGCTGCAGAGCGAATTTATGGAGGCAGTAGAGATTCTATTTGGGGAGTTCCAAATTATTGTGCATAACCGTTTTATTTGACACCCACCAGGCAAGATATAGCATAAGGAACTTACAACCAGCGATGTTGAATTCATAATACTTTCACGGCAAACATTAAGAATGCGCTCGTTTAAAATCGCTATTAATAAATATTTTCATTTCCTTTCGTTTATGGGAGGAACAAACGACCTAGTTAAAATTGATAATACGAAATAGAAAAAAACTCATAGTAACAATTAGTTCAGAGGACTTTAATTAAAAGTAGTGGCCGGAGATTTTATCAGGCAATTTGATAAATTGGACCTACGCCGCCATTTCTTTGTACCAAAGTGAACTTATTTATGGGCTGTTAATCTGGGGGTGTGAGACAGCTTGAGAAAAAATTTCGGGTGAGGAAATGATTAATGCCGATGGAACCGGTAAGCGGACGAGTATTAGTTGGACTTTTTCTTCAATTCTTTTTCATCCATTTCCTCTCAGACTTCAGAAAGAACCGTTTCCTTTCAGTGGATCGCATTCATTCAGATTTCAAGCCTCCCTCCGTCCACTCATCCCGACTCCCGCCTTCAGTCATTCCAAAATATTATAACCGCTTCTTTTCCGCATTTCTCAGACTCTTCTGTATCTATCTATCGGAAGCCTATGTTCTTCGGTTTATATCTTCCTATTCCTAATCGTTGATGCTCACCCTCACTCACTAATTTCTCTCTTCCCATTATGCACTGTTTAGCCTGAATAATCCTGCCTCATCCTCCAAATTGAAATTGTGCACAATTTTTGGCCTAACAAGATGCATTCAATCTTTATTTATAAGAGTAGTTGCGCTTTCGTATTGAATTTACATCGCATTCGCCGCGTTACAGGCATTTAAAAATGTATAAATTTTGTATGAATATGTACACAATCCAGTATATTTAATACTCGTAATTTTTTAAGGAAAACTTCTGCAGGAATACTCACTTAATATAATGAGAAAACTAAATTTTCCCTGAGGAATATTCTGTCTATTAGTCATGAGCATGTATCTATATAAGAAGAAAAGCCTTTCGAATGTGTGACGCTGAACACTGTTGAAACTTTTGCAACTGAAAAGCGCGTATCATCCATATAACATCATGTTTCATGACAGAGAGGAAGTGTACATAGTAAAATGCGACCTAATGAAAAGAGAAAAATTTTAAGGTCATCAAGGAAAATTCTCACCTGAGACGAATTTCATCAAGTAATAAAGATGTACTCATAGCTGAGAGGTACCTTCGCAAACGAAATCTTTTATTTGAATACCAAATTTTGCTCATAATATTTATTTACTGGTGATTTTTAAACCTTAATCAGTAAATTAATTCAACCATTTTCTCCAAATGGTGATTAATTGAATTGGAATTCCCTTCTCAAAGATTCATCCCCCATTCCTTCCCCTCTTTAGGTGAAGAATTCAATCAGCTTTCTTTTCAACTGTCATTAATTAAAATGTACCGAATTCTCTGTGCTGAAACATTATATACCCATTTTATTGCATGATAAACCTTCCCTTCTCATCTTTTTTTAACTTTCTCATTCGGTTCAAATCGTCCCTCCCAAGCAGACATGGCAATTTACGCCTTCCGTAACCCCTGACCCTTATCTCTACTCGAGGAATCCATTTTGCGGTGATAATTAAGAAGAAAAATGCGCGGCCTTTTCCGCCAAGTTCCGTTAATAGCAAAATAATTACTTTCCCTTCATTATTTTCCTGTTTCAAAGCACAAATAAATCCGCTTTGCACCTTCCCCAATCGTATAGCTCTCCTTCCTTCGTCTTTAATTCGCAAATCAGCGCTCTCTCCGGGCCGACCATTTCAATCAATCGCATTACACTTCATTCAAATCAGTCTTCCGATTCTCTTTTCATTCCTTCTCGAGATACCCTCATCCTCTTTCGAACGTCTTCTCTTTGCCTTTAACTTTCCCTTCCCAACAGCATGTCCGTCCCCCTTTTCGAGTTTCTTATTAGATTTCACCCCGATCCTTGGAGTGCATTCCCCCGGACCACTTACACCCTGCCACAATCTCATTCCCTTTCTCCTTCGTCCTCTTCCCAGTCTTTTGTTGCCACCACGCAATATTCCCAAATCGCCTCTCACCGGTAAACATTCTTCTCCCCCTCTCCCAGCATGGCAGTGCCTATTTCCCCTCGGTTCCAACCTTCCTTCACTTTCGAATTCAAAGCGGGTGGGACCCTTGTCTCGCTCATGTCCCACTCATCTCTGAGAGAAAAAAATCTTTTTTTTTTCGTTTATCGTTCCCTTATTCTGTGCCACTCGAGTCGAGATCTTTCAAGGATCGACAACTTTCCAGCTGTCCCTTTGCCGTCGAAGAAAGAATAAACGTGAAGGGGTGAAGTTTTTTTTGACAATTCTTCCTCGAGAAATGGAAACCGGTGGACACCTTGGAATTATACAGACACATTAGGGATCACATTGGAACTACTTAGGTAATATGGAAAAGAAATGAAAAGCCGAATTAAATAAGGTCACGGAAAATTTTATGCCCATTTTAGGCTTAAATATTATCCGCACTCGGCGACTCCAGGGATTCAGGCCCCGTCTTGCTGAAAAATAAAGTTGTGTTCGTACAGCCATGGAAACAACCGAGGCGCAGCGATCGATAGTTTGGACAAAATAATACTTAGTAATACATATATTCTTTTTTAAACACCCTGTAATTCTGATATGCAAGTTCTCGACATGAAAAGACGATGGGCGGGACGGTTGGATCACTCATTTCCTACACCCTGTCCTCTGAGAGGATAACCTCTGCTTTCCTATTCTCGCTCCTTTAATTAGTTTCACTCGAATCGAGGTTGTATAAGAATCGGAAACTTATCCGCACTCCTTTTCCCGTCGATTAAGGAGAAAACACACGATAGGGCGAAGTTTGTTATACAGTCCTTGAATAAAGGAAACCGGTGGATAGCTTGTAATTTTAAATACGCTTAGGCTGAGACTAAGACAGTCTGAAACTTTTTCTAACCTTTTGCGTAAAATGCTTCTCATATATGCGTTTCTGCACGAGGTCGTATCTGAATATCGTATTCTTTGCTTTCTCGGTGAGATATATTACTCATTCAAACTAATCGTTCCTGTTTAAAATTCATCTTTAAGGCCTAATTTAAACACTTACTCTTGATAAAAATAAAAAATACTTCTTTTCAGATTATGATGTTTTATTCCTATGGGAAAAACTGATAGTAGAAGTAAGATACAGCGAGAGTTTTTTCTCTGATTAAACAAATCCGAGCTCTTTTCTAATCCTGCCGCTAGAAATCGTTCATCATTGTCAAATAATTTAAACGATTTGTTTCATTTTTACTCCATCTAATATCTTCCTCTAGGCAAAATGTTATTATTCTTATTTTATTCCTCACTTATATTGTGTTAAGTCTTGGAAAACAGCATAACTGCCTGATTATGTAATCATTTTTAATGAAAAATGTTTACATAGAGGATCAAATCAATATATTCAGCAAGGCCGCAACAACACAATCTTATTCAATCAATCTATTAGAGATAGTATGCTCATGGCAGCTGCACTTGCAAAAAAAAGCACAGATAACGGCGCATACAAAGGAAGCCCTAGTTTCATCCTCCAGTACCTTCTACGAGTCTTGGAAACTCTCTTCCATTACTCCAGTTAATCGCTAAAAAGAGTGCACTCACTCGAACTCGAACGATGTTTTTTTTATTTCTTATAATTTTTATCCTACCATGTTAGTACCTGGGGCTGCGGCGGTGTTGTGAAAAATGTCGCACAAACGTTTGCGAGACGCGCGACATTCTCGCAACACCGGGTCGTCGTCGTCGCTTGAAAGGACATTCGATGCGGAAATACGTTGGAGTGGAAGTGTTCGCACCCAAGCAGCGCGCCATTTGAAGTGCCTTCCCGGCTGAGGACGTTATTCCTCAACTCCCATTGTATGTATGAGTCCAGCAAGCACTCGCTCATGACTGCGGAGAGAAATGCAGTGGAAGAACACAGGGATGGAGGGAGGGAGGGGCGTCGCCTCTATCGTTGCCCTTGGTAGCGATCGTCACTCATTTTTCAATGCCAATGCAAGAGTTGGTTAGCGAATAAAACGCCTGAAGCTCCCGTTTAAAAAAAAAAAACAAATAAACGCTCCTTTTTCTACTCGAGAGGCCGATGAAGTAGCTTTAAGCTCGCTAAAATTCGACGCAGATTAACTGCAAAATTCGAGGGTGAGGGAGCTTTCTATTTTCATTTTATCTCGTTTTTTCCACAATTTCTGTTTTGTTTCCATTTTTTTTCTTGTACCTCGCGCGTAAAGAAATCAATTTTCACGTCAAGAAGTGAAATTCATCAGTACGGTATATTGACCTTGAATCAGCAGGACTTTCTCTTTTCTTTGTGCAATGACTCTTTTTCATTTGAAAGGTCATTTGATCCACCTCCACTGTTCGTCGTTAAACATGAATGTAAAATCGACATGATAAATACGCGATATGCTTCACCCAAGGTTGCAGGCATGATTTAGCAGTGTCGGGAACACATAGTGGTTGTTCCTCATTTTTTTCGGGCGCAATTATTTGATGAGCTTTTAAAATTATTTCATGCCTTGTTTTACACTAGCTCCAAGGTTCATGACGGCTGCGTGATTATGAAGGTTAAGGATTTTTGAGTACAAAATTTTCTTCATTTAGACTTTTCCATGTATATTTTATGGCTTAAGAGAGGAAAATTCCTGAATTTGGAAGCCAAAACATGTTTTAGGTGAATGATTAACTAAAAAAATAGCCATTCATTCCGAATCATAAAATTTTAATGATAACTGTGCAAGAGTGAGAATAACAAACTTATGATTCAGACTAAAATGATTAAATACTCGTAAATCCTTTATTTTTGCGCGGAGAGTATTTGAAAGTATGAATCCTGATATTGATTGGAGTATACTTGGTATTTCCGAATCCCAGTGTCAAGATATTTTATATACGATGTAAAGATATTTATATACTGTAAAATTAGGGAATTTTTATGACACTAGTACAACTTGGAGGCATTATTTAGCGTGAACTACAGTAGTTATCTTTGATTTTCAACCATAATGTACAGAAATGTACGATTATCAACGGGGAAAATAATGGATAAAATTTTTCAAAATTCTTGAAACCCCACAGGAATAATTACATTTATTTTGACAAAATCGTAGATATGTTAGATTTTTTCATTTTTTTTAATTGCATCAATTATAATATCCGTAAGAAAGGAATCTAAAAGCATTAAAAATTGCACAATGAGAATGCATAGATTTCAATCTTATAATCGAGAAGGAGAGAACGGGCCTAAGCTTTATTACCTTTCGCAATTATGCGCAATATTTTGCGAACACAACATATTTGGAAATAATGAGCCAAATTTGGGCTTGGCATTTTTTTCAAAACTAAGCGGGGCCCAGGGTTATAATATTTCGAAATGTTGAGCGTGGGCTTCCCTTTACAAGGAAATGAAAGAAGGAAACAGTTGAGGGACCAACTAAGACCCCAGAATACTAAGACCAACTAAGACCCCAGACCTTGTAAATAGTGGCTAGTGTTGTCTCCATGTCCGCGATAAAGTTTAAGCGATTTCAAATCGACCTTTTGTTGTGCCATCTCTCGAATATTTACGATATGCATGCAGTCTCAAGTTCTCTCACTATGCGTCGCGGAAATTCAAAATACCGAATCCTTTTCATCCACCTTAAGCCTTATCTGCGAACGATCACTATTCCTTGGTCTGACTGCAGAGCTTTCCTTTTCAGAAAAGGAGGTCTAAAAAACGCGTGAATTCAGTTAGGAAGAGAGTGCAAAAGGGATTGGATCTCACCGCAAAATCCTATTCGCCTCCCAATTCCGCCAAATCTCCGCTCTTTCCCAAGAATTTCCGCCACGCCTTCCCTTCGCCATAAAAATCCTTCCGTCTACTGCTCCTCCACCAAAACCCGCGAAAATACTTCACCAAGATGCAAGTGTATCAGAAGGCGAACTAATCCAGTAACCTGGGGAGAACCATGTCAAAAAGAGCTCATGCCCAAACGAATGTAATCCATGAGCAGTTATCTAAGCACAGCGATGGATGCTAAGAAGGGATTTGAACTTCTCGAGGAACATAAATAGCGGCTGCTTAGGACTTCAGCGACTGACGTGATCACAACGGAGAACGAAATTTAAATAAAAGATTTCGCGAGAATCAATAAATACCTTAGATCATGGTGGCTAAAATTTTGCTTCATGAACTTTGTACAATTTCAATTATGAAACATTTAAATGGAAATTACTTATTAAAAATGCTATTTTATAAGCTATGGGAGCTACACCTGATTTCTCAAGTTTGAAACTCTCCCTGTGTATCGAGGAAATTTGAAATACCGAAACTTTACCACAATTTCAAACCTGACGCGTGAACATCGGTGAAATTCACTTTAATGGCCATGAGAAAAATTGTCGTGGATCGGGAATCGAACCGCGATTCATTAACATTTCGGGCCATTGCGCCGACCACTACTCTTTCCAGGTTCCATCATTCCCATAAGAAGTTTACTGAGGTTCAACGGTGCGTGGATATGCGTTAGGTGTCAGGCCCTTGCCAGACGAGGCAGAATGGGCTATCAATAAGCTACTAATCAAACCCATCACCTCCAGCGATAATGCCGCGATTGGAGGTAAATGCGGTTTAATTCAAGCAGAGAGCCAAAGGTCGGTGGTTCGATACCCAATGGAATTTTGAAGTGAAAACTTCTTATGTCGCGTTGAGCACTTTTGTAGATGGGTAAAAGGCATTGGATTCGCGTCACCGTCACCATTACTACATTTATGTATGATGGTGTATATTCTGTATATACACAGTACTTTTGGAGGGATACAAACCATTAGACCCCAGTCCGTACTCGTGCAGGAGAGTGTACTCGATACAAGAATATGGAAGGTTAGTACAATTTAACTCAATTTCTTTTAATACGTTCAATTTGATTAGCTTATTCGAAGGTTGTGCCATAAAATTGATTTATAAATGTGAAGTGTTTACAATTATATATTGTAGAAATATAGTTACCGTAATCCTACTGTATCAGTTTTAGATATTTCCAATGATAATGGCGGTGATGATGAAAGAGTTGTGGCGTAATGGATGAAAGTTGATTATTCTGAAGTATAAAAGTATTATGTAAAATAATTAAGTACAATATCGCAATAAATAAATATTTTACTTTATTATATACATGATTCTACTTTCTACTGATTAATAAAAAAACTTCACTAGAAATTATTCCTTACATTCAAAAATGCTCACTTTATTTCAAATTTTCACTTCTGTCGGCACTCCCAGAGTATAGCTGTATTTTTTTCCTCTACCCACCTTTAGCCTTTACTACAGACATATGCTAATCCCTTGACTCAACTGAGGAGCTTTTACTTCAAAACGCGCCTAGAAAAACGCGCCGGATCAGATAGGAGGAGATTGAGCGAGGGAATGGATCCCAACACAGAAATCCTCTTCACATCCCATCTCCGCCATTTTTTTTTCACTCCTTTCTGTCAAATTTCCGCCACGCTTCTCCCACTTTATAAAAGCCCTTCCGTCAACTGATCCTCCAACATCATCCGCGAAGCAGTTCTACAGCGCACAACGTAAGGGTATCCGAAGGCGGAAAAATACAGTGATCTGAGAAGAATCAACTGATTTTGAAACGAATTTAATTTGAGAGCGGTAATATAAGCACCGATGGATTCTAAAAAGGAAATTGAGCATCTCCATTGATCATAAACCATGGGGTTGATAAGGTTCCACGTGGGTTCCGTGGCCACAATGGCAAACGTTTTGGTGCAAAGGTAAAAAAAAATCCTCTATTAAAATTAATACTTACTTAGCACCTAGAAACTGAAAAAAGTATTGGATGTTTAAAGTCAAAAATAATACAATTTAATGAATATTAAAATATTGTTACCTACATTAAAGATAGAAAAATTGATTCCTATATGGCTAAATTTTCTGAAAAGTAGTGGTAAAAATATTTCATTTTAGAAAATCTATTTCATCTAAGAAAATTAAAATGCAGAATTTCTACCGAAAAAATGTACATGCCTGCGCAGTAGTTTATTTATACTGGAATTGGAACATCGCCTTACAAAGCCAATTATTTTACCTTATGGTGATTCTTCTTCCAAATATCCTCCTTAACCTGCCCTAACAAATTATCTCCTGATGCCCCTCGTGATAAATAGGTACTTCAATTTTATCCCATTGGGTTACCCTGGTGAAGACATTCAGTTAATTTTATAAGGCTTTTTTCATTATTTAAACCATACCCCAGATTATTAAATATACTCATCACAAGCCATACATTACAATTATTAGTCAATGTTTTTTTCATAAATTAATTTAAGCCAGATCATTAAATTATTTTATAATCGCAATTCATGCTTACATTCCCAGTAACAAGGTATCACAAATAACCTTTGGGCTTCTGTAAGTTTTAGGATGTTTTAGTATTAGTAAGACTTGTCTCTTCCGTTTTTAGGTCTCTGCAATGGATTAAAAATATTATTTGAGTTTACTCCCTCCCATGGACATAATTACTACGTGGTTATTCCTTCGGAAAAAAGAAAACTAAAAGAAATCTCCCTATAACAACCGAGCACGTCCAATGCAATCGCCTCACAAGTGCCGTCGCTTTTCGCCAACAGACGCCGGAAACACAAATTTCACTAATGAATCACAGCACTAGAACCTCAACGCACTAAGTTGAGAGAGACAAAAAAATCTTTGACCCAATAAATCACTAACCAAACAGAATTGGATAAGTTACCTCGTACAACCTAAAATTATCCCTTCGTTATCCTGTCCGCAGCGCCAAGATATGATGAAATCGACCCTCTACCGCGAACAAGGGCCGGGAAAAATACCTGCATCCCTTAGAAGGGGGCACTGCCGTTCATTATCTGACACCGACCACCCTCAAAATGGAAAACGCGACCGACCGAAATTTTGTTTTCCTTTTTAATAATAGGGCTTACGAAAACGCGGTTGGTTGGTTGTTTGGGTATGATTACGGTCGTGACGGAGAGGTCGTGGGGATTTAGAAACAGCTTGCCTCCTGGAGAGCAACCACCTTCATCGGGCCCTGAGCACCAGGACCTCAAGAGTCTTCTCGTCGCCTCCGTGGCCCACTGCTCACCACTTCTCCGGGCCCTGAGCGCCAAGATCTCGAGCGTCTTCTTGTCGCCTTCTGCAGCCCACCGCTCACCACTCTCGGCAACCATGACAAAATATGAGGCCAAACGACACCTTAGTCACTTCTTATACACCGCTCCCAGGCGCACTGGCATAACATAATGGGGAAAGAGGGGCGCGGTGAACTACTGGGACACGGTGTGTTTAACGGCGGCGATCATCCCGAGGTGAAGTTGAATGGCTCCTGCCAAGTCGCTCAATCGCTGTTGCACTCAAATGCACTGCTGGCCGCGGAGTGCGAGGGCCAGGGGCTAGGAAGTGGGGTGGGAGTGATGAGTAGGAAAATAGGATGGGGTTGGGCAGAAGTTCAGAGGCGGAAACGGGCCATCACAATTCAGTTTTTTCCCGAATTCCACTGCTGCTTTGGTTACTACAAAGAGGAGGTCGAGCGCTCCAGTCAACTACCCGATCTTAAGAAGAGTTTTCGGGTTTCCCACTGGGCACAAGGATTGGTTGGAGTCGACGCTTCGAGGTCGCAGATCACAATTGTCCCTTGGGTAATGAATGCGGTTGATCTTTCCACGTAATATTCTGCCGCGAAAGGCTAAGAGCCTTCCCGAACCTCTTTCTCTCAGCTAGCCGCCCACCCAATCTCCCTTTAAGCATCGAAAACAAATGTTTATTTATATAATTTATTGTCCTAAGCCCATTACATCCAATTGGAACATTGTTTTAAACGGTTTAGGACTCAGATTTCAATCCAATGTATTAGTATAATAGTAACTTAAAATCAGCCATAGACAGGTACGTGATGGGCCGCCGGGACGTATCCCGGTGCGCCCTCCAGTTCCGAAACTGACAAATTCTTCAGTCAGAATACCAACATTGAGCAGTTAACTTGATTTCAATGATGTATCATTTAGCAGCATAATGAACACCTCTTGAGTAAACAAAACAATCATTTAAATTAATATAATTCATTCTGAATCATTCCGGTAGTCCTCCCCCGACATAGTGCTGGCGCCCTCTGGTCATGGCCGTCCACCGCCCTGAGAAGGGGTCCAGCCCGGGCTGGGACACAGTCGAAAATATACAGCAACAATGCAGTATTATATAAATGTATGGTAATTGGCCGAAATGTATTGAACTAACTTTGACATAGTCATTTGGGTTTGGCTAGCTAAGAAAAAGTATATTTTTTATGAATTTTTGCCGGGATGAAGAGTGTTAGATACGTTCAGGAAAGCTGTTCCATGTTTTTGAAACTGCAACGGTGAACGATTTTTGAAGGTGAATGAAGTAGCGAATCGATAATGAGATAAGTGTAGATAGCTAAATTCAGCTCTAGGAGTAACATTAGGCAATGTTGTTCTCTTGGGTTAGAATTCAATGGTGTAGTGAGGTTTATTGTTTTTAAGATATAGATGAAATAGGCACATTTAAATTTTCTTCTTTTTTTTATCCATCCAAGACAGCTTGTTTAAAAAAGGCGTTATATATTATTAGTTATTTATGGTTAATGCTAAATACTCAAAGAAAAAAAAGCAGCCTATGCCTTTTACATGGCTTCCTAAGGTTTTCATGAAACATCTTATAATAAATTTTCCATTTCTCCGTCTTCATCCCTTTCCTCGAGATTCCATGGGACGCCCTCCGCTTAACTCCCTCCTCCACTCTCCCCTCCATTTATTCCCACACTCCTCCCCAACTTCGCTTTATATCTCCATAGGAACACTCCTCTACCTGATCCCTCCAAAATGCTATCCATTTCATTCTTCTTCTTCACCCTCTTCCGCTTCCACGGATCTTCTTTGCACCTTCACGCTCAGAACTGCAGCCTAAGCTGAATATATTACGATGTGGGATATGAATAAACATCAGATATTCTGCTTTTCACAAAAAATAGAAAGGGAAAGGTCATAATTTGGGCTAAAATCGCCATTTTAATTTTTTTTAATCTGGAACCAAAGGTAATCTAACCCTCAAAATTAGGCAATTTCTTTCATAAACAGTTCCTAGAGCTGGTAATGGTGGTATTTTCACGTAAATAACGGTCTTAAGCATCATTCCACTACCCTTAAAATAAAAAGAATGAATTATAATTCACCCCTTTTTATTTATGCATTTTGTAAAATATAATGCAAATTGACTCTATGCAAACATTGGGCTCAAATCTGTCGATCGGATATAAGCTTACATTTCTCAGATTTGCGTCCAAGGCTGGCTATGTGAAATTGTACGAAACGAATACACACCAGAGAAACTTCGTGTAAAAAAAATGGAGTAAAAATTAAATAAACCATGTGAATATCATTCTGTAGTTCATGCTGTGTGAATAAATGAGCAATTATGAACAAATATAAGATAATAGGAAATCTTTTTTCAACAATGGGCGATTTCTACAATTAACAGTTCACGGCGAAGGTAATAGAGGAATTTTCCACACTCAATGTCCTTAAGCTTGACTCTACCAGCCCGTAAATAAGAAAAATGACTAAGAATTCCACCTGTTCAACAATTGATGCATTATATAATCCTACATGCTTTGAAATGATCACTATGTAAACTTTGAGCTCACAGCTTTTGAACGGAGATAAGATGACGTATTTTAAAATCAACACCAAGTATAAAATTATAACCTACATTAAAGAAATTTGACTATATTGCATGGATAATTTTTTATATATTTGGTGATCTGTGGTGAGATTTTTATTTTAATTAACCAATCCCATCATCCATCAACAGGCATTATTGATGCTGTCGCATGAATTAATACTGCAAATATGACTTTATGAAATAAAGAAGCCCAAGTATTTTAATTCCCACTCTTCAATTAAGGAAATATTTCACATTATTAATTCGCTCGCTGGGATGGAATACAGTTTGGTTGAAGTGACAATTTAGCAGTAGCAGGTGGTAGACGGTGATGATAGTTGCAGTAAAGTATGAAAATGTAAACGGTTACGTCATAATAGGAATGTTTGATTCGTGCAGAACACACATGTTATAATTGATTTCGTATTAAATAAAGAAAATTGTCATTTTATTTTTACTCTCTATATTTGAAGGAAAGAATATTTCTGCCAACTACAGCGAAACTTAAAACTCATGATATCATGGGAGGTGTGGGTACAGTATTTCATTATTTAATGCTACCTTCAAGAGAGGACTGCTTTATATATTATTATATAATTATAGGGCTCACCCATGGATACTTTGTAATATTACTTGAAATCGTTGTACTTCATCCTTCTTAATCTATTCACATTTAACTTTCGGAATAATTACTCCCACTGATTCCAATCTCTATTCCACTTTAATCTCACTTAATGGAAGTTAAGGTAACAGAGTATTCCAAAACACTTTCATTAAATTTCATAAAATTCCCTAAGAATACTTTCCAAATAAACCGCGGCAGAAATTTCATTGCTATTTATATCCGTAAATTGCCACACCCTATATCTTCATACACTCCAAACTTCTTTGTTACTACACTCTCATCTCGGCGCTATAACGTTATAAAAGACCGTAAATTCATAGCTTACAAGCGTGTTTCCACAATTTCTTGGTGACATAATTCTTTTTTTCGTACACCGTGGTTTGGGCCACACTGCATTACAGTAACCTTTCCCAGCCCTAGTGCTTATAAACAAAATTTTTTCACGTCGTCAATTTTTTTCTTGTGCGTTCTTTTAGTGATGCGTCGTCAATAACTTTCCGTACGACGATGTGGTTGATATTGATATCGCTTAATGGTTTGAACAATCTGGTCTGGCTTTTGGATAATTGTTATCTTGTGCACATACCGTGTCGCCACACTGATAATGTTTTTTTTTTTTGCATCGGAAGGGGAAACTGAGTTCTGGGTGTAACACACGTGGAAAAGCCACGTACGGACTCACATGGCAGTGGGGGGAATGAATAAAAGCGAGACCGCAAGTTAGCTCACACGAGACGAGGGGAGAGGATAGGGGTGAGGAGGTGGTCTGACACTCGCACGCTGATACGAGCGAGCACAAACAAAGATTGCTGTATCCACGCTCTTACACACCCCTCTCGCGTCTGTGGCCATCCCAACCCCTTTGCACCTCTCTCTCCGCTCCCATTTAAATACCCGCATCCCGTGTCCGGTGGCAAAAACCACCCTCCTCTTCCTCCCTATTTTCACCCCTTTGTTTCATCCCATTCCCCTTTCAGTGCCCAGTACCTAGGTCTCCCTATCCATCCGACTTTATCCCACCCTCTCCTTTTGCATTGAACTCGGCGGTGGTTGTATTTCTCTCCCTTATCGCTCTACATTGCTTCTGACCCTATCTACCTCCATCTCCTCCGCCTTCCCTCGGCTCACCATCCTCTACATCCCTCCCTCTTGTCTCCTCCTCACCGATTCGCTCCTCTCCACACTTTCTCCTTTCTCTGCTCCTAGTTTATTTCCCTCCTCTTCCTCCCCCCTCCCCCCCCCACCACGCGTCACCTCCTCGCTGACTCCCACGCGAATATCCTCCGCACACATTCGCATTTCTCCATCCCTCCGATTCATGTGTGATATCCACCCCTTGCATCATCATCCCCCGTGGGTTTGGGCGTGATCCGTGCTTTGCCTTCCTGATGCGTGTTCTCTCGTTTCTCTACATCGCTCCCTCCCATGCCACCCTCACTTCCTATTTTATCTCTACAATTTCTCTCCCCCAAACATTCTCATCCCTCTCCCGGCGTATAGAATTGTGGAAGGTTACACGGGATTCCCACCCGGGTCAGGTTCTCCAACTCCATCTCGCCCATCGAAACCTCGACCGAGATGGAGTAGGAGAACCTGACCCGGTGGAAATCCCGTGTAACCTTCCACAATTCTCATCCCTCTTTCACCACATATACATACACCTACACGTGGTCGGTATTCTCTTTGAATTCCGTGTACACTATAACATCGCGCGGGTTAGCCGTAGGGTTGTTGCGGGGATAGTGATTCCCTGAAAATTGATATCGCTTTCGGGTCGAATCGGAAACAATTATGTCATTATGATTAATGAGTGAAATGAAGTTAACTTGGGGCAAAATAAATGGACGGTTGGGTTAAATTTAATCGCAAACCATATTGGGCCGTGCAATCAGCTTGATCAGTTTTTACAAATGGTTGATCAGTAGTTGACCCGATATTATCTTCGTAAAAGTATTTTATGAGTGCCAAATAAATTTATTTAGTTGGTACAGACGAACCGAGATGATACATAGCATTTACGTATTTCCCATTAAGTATTGATCATTTCATGCCCTGTCAGTTCCATTAGACGTTTAAAACACTTTTGTGTATCAACGATGTTATGTTTCTCTAAATCGTTCCTCTAAAGTAATGAGCAAAACAAATAATGAGCCAGTAAAATCATTTCAGTTATGATACCCTATGCTATAGAGTTACCATGGATGGTCAGCAAAAGAAGTACAAATGGTAGATAAAGCATTATAGCAAACGCTGGCCTGTGGTGATTTTCCTTTAAGCTATCAAGAGGAAATAAAGCCAAAATGTTGTCATAGTTGTATAAAACCAACCTTTGCAAAGTTAAGCATAAATTTATCGTTAGATTTTTACTCATATCTCAGTATATATTCCATAATTATATTGACTCTAATCTTCCATTCCCTCCGCTTCACGCTCAACTAATAATCAAACTGTTCTTCCCTTTTAAATTAAAAGCGTTTGAAGTTAATCTCAAATCAATTAGTTGGTTCAAACTGCTTTAATTGTTTTCAGTCATCTTACGACTGCTGAGTAGGTCGCTTATCCTCGCAATATTTGCGCCTTAAAATCCACCAAAAGGTTGAAATTAGTCTTATGGCGGCACTTGCTACACCAAGCTCCTCTTTCGAAGTCGCATCAGCTCCGCACGCTCAGATTATTTCTAGCGCGTTCTCTTGGTTCATCGCGAAAAAAACCTCCGTTATTGGCCTTAGAATAGTACACCCTCTCATACAAGCAAGGAAGGCGAGTATCTACTCTCGTTGGGGGATTAACCCCCATAAACCCTCCTCCACCCCCCCGGGTTTCAAGTTGGGACTTATTTCCTGGGGGCTGCTTTTCTTAGCCTTTATTTGAGTTACCGATATTTTGATTTGGCGTTTGCTTTGCCGTTTTTTGTTTTGCCCCGGCTTGCGCCGGGCGAGTGTCCCCCTCACCTCCCGCAATGCGGTAGGATCATTGGGAATCGGTTTCTCAGGCCTTTGATCAATTTAGTTTCTTGGTTCGTGTTATTTTCTCTCCATAATTGATCTCATGAGATTTCTGGTTGCTTTAAAAACTTTATCATTCATTAGGTCATTTCTGTTAAAATTTAGATTGTTCTTGGCTAATTCACTACGTAGCTCGGTTCTCAGATGTTCCAGGACTGTGAATTCCCCCAGCAAATGCCATCCATACTCCAATTGGTTTCCACAGAAAGTACACTTATCATTCTCACACAGGTTAAAATATTTAAGCTTAGCGTTAAAGTTGCCGTGTCCAGTTAAAAACTGACAGGTCACATGATCTAGGTCGATTGCTTTTCTCGTTATTCGTTGTCTCACGTCCGGAAGGTAAAAATAAGTTTCTCTTCCTTTAGTGGACTCATCCCAGCGTTCTTGCCATTTGGTAAGTGTATCCTCTCTGTGATGTTTCCTTCTCATCTCGCTGTCGGCGTTCGTTAGTTTATCGTAAAAAATTTTCATTCTCTCCTCGATTAAGAGGTCAATTGGGATGCATCCCGCTAAGATACATAGGGCCTCGGTAGAGACGGTTCTATATGCTTTAGTCACAATTAAATGTGCAATCCTCTATGCTCGAAGAACATTCTGCCTGCTTTTTCCGCGAATTGTGATTTCCTTACCCCATGCTTCGCAGCCGTTGAATAAGTGGTTCAGCCAGTCCTACGTAGAGCTTTCTTAGAGATTCGCACGTGTATCCCTGCGCTGCTCGGGCAAGCCTGACGAGGGGGAGAAAAGTTTCCTTGATTCTTTTGATGATGTTTTTACAATGTTCATCAAATTTTAGTTCTTCAGGCGAGTATCTACTATTCTAAGATACAAGCGCATTTTGCGGATAGAGGGAGGCAGGAGGTGGTTATCTGGAGATATGAGCGCCGAAGGGCCAAAGGCTGGCCGTGGAAAGGAAAGAGAGAGGACGTTCACGTCTTGTACTCGTCTGACAGGAAGGAGCAAATCTGTAATGCCGTGCCTTGTCCAGCTCCATCATATATATTGCTACAGAAAGGTCTTTTTCTTTTATTCCGTATTCGATCCTTTAATATTGCTCCTACAATAATTAAAGTAATTAATGAGGCATCACTTTAACTGCCGAATCACCGAATACTGACGAAAAATACTATCTTAATCTCGAATTTCACTAATTACCCATTAATTTGACTTAAAAGTTTCGATTTTTCCATGTCTACTACTCGCTCGAGATGTATCGACTCCATACTTTTTTAATTTTATGATTCAAATAATTGTTAAAATAAAACGTTTAATCCATAACATACCAAAGAAACGTAACTTTAGCAGGAAAAACTACTAAAAAGAAAATCTAAATAGAACGAAGAATATTAAACTTTCTCCAAAAGAGTCCTCGTGTGTATGGAACTTAAAGATAACGTTTATCACGAATAAATAAAAATATTTATTAATAATAAAACGTTATTGTACTTTTCCACACGATTTAATTAATACGACCGGTTTCGTCGCAGAGGCGACATCATCAGGTACAGAATCCGTTATAATATAAATAATCAGTATTCTGTACCTGATGATGTCGCCTCTGCGACGAAACCGGTCGTATTAATTAAATCGTGTGGAAAAGTACAATAACGTTTTATTATTAAGAATGGATTTTCACAAAGTAAAGCCAGAAACAATCAAGTTTATTAAAAATATTTATGTTTGTGTTAAAGAACTCATAGCCAAAAATCTACGTACAAGACAGCATTGCTACTTCTAATATTGCCTTTAAAGAAGTTTTGTAAATTGCGTGCCATTATTCAGTAACAGACGTCATGATTGATCCCACTGGTACCAAACTGTCTTCCATGTATTGTACTCATATACTTTTGCAAGAGAACGAGTATAAATAAAGTACTTTATATTACCTTCTTCTCCATTTAAAATCCAATTACACCGTTTCCTTGACATACTTATTCCCTGATTGTGTGAAAGAGCGAAATTTTCGCACAAGTTACCTAGTGTTTATTTATTATATTTAACATTATTCATTTAATTTCGTTCTTTATTCGTTTTTCTTGATGCATAAATTTACATGTTAATGTATGTTTTTTTAAGGTTTATGTTTCAGATTATTTATTGTTTGTTTAAAAGAACGTTACTCTGTGTTGTTGATAGAAAGAGGAGATTGTTAGGGAGAAGCATTAAGAAAGAAGATGTGTAGGTTATAAAGAGGGGCAATGCTAAATTGAGATTTCCGGGAAATTTGTATTATTTGAGGAATCCTGGCGTCACAAGATGCATGCGCATTTTGTGGAGAGGGGAGGGTAAGAGGTGGTTATCTATATGAGCGCCGAAGGGCCCAAAGGGTGACCGCGGGAGGAAGAGAGGTCGGCTTAGGAGGAACATTCGGATCCCTCTCTCCGTGGCTCTCATGATTGGGGGGTGGAAACCGTGGTGGGGGTGTGATGGCTGCAGCATCTACATTCACACCGCGTCCCACGACATCTCGTTCCCTCGCCGACTTCACATTGAGCATGAATGCGACGACCTACCTCACCCACGACCTCCCCCTCCCCCACTCCCGTTGCCACGCCACACTCCCTTCCGTTTCCATAGCATTATCCCGGACGCATCAAACCCACGTGGCCATCTCAAAAGACATGGTTCAAGTTTTGTGCACCATGAGACGGACTGGTGCTTGACTCCTCCCTTCTCCTACACATTCCAATCCCTTTCGAACGTCGCAGTTCTCACATACAGAAGTCACTCGCCGCCTGAAGCATTCCCAGGTTTTCTCCTACAATTCCCATGCTGTGACGTCCAAGCGAGCTAATGCTTCGTCGAGAAACAGCGTTTGTCATTTTTGCGAAAATTTCAAAATAGCAATTTTTGTTGATTTGTAACAGCTATCGTTTAAAATAACTTGGAGTAGTCTATTCGCTATGTTTTCTATTCCGATAGATTTTAAAAGTTTTACGGGAGAACTTGACAGCAAGAAGAGAAAACGCAGAATAAACATGGTATATAGACAATATTTTAGCGAAAAAGCTATAATAAGTTTATAATAACAATGGGAGATTTATTAAAATATGACAATGGTATCTCAAAAAACTCATTTCAAATTGTTTGTAATCTAATAGCTAATTTAAACCCAAAATAATTTGATAAAAGTGACGCTTCACACTCTCTTCAAAGTGAAACGCTAAATAATGACATGGAAAACAAACTTTTTCAAAAGCTATCTATTTGACCGAAGGCTTGTCCGCCAACTTTGGCCCCCTCTCGCTATACTTTCTTCCTTTAATATATGCCAATAACTTTGGTAAACACAGGAATCGTCTGCGGGCGTTTCTCTTCCAAATTTCCAATATTGTCCCCCTGAAGTAGAAGTTCCCCAAAGTTAACTAATATGAATTTCTCAACAAAGAAACGCCTCCTAAGGCAACTTCCCTGAGGAAAAATATCGAAAAAATACTTCGGAATATATTTAATCCGTTAATGATTTGGAATACAGAAAACAGAAACATCTATCAAAATGTTAGCTAAGTTGTGTAAATGGACAACATGTAAATAAGCTTGTACTCATTTAAAGACCGCCTCAATTATCTAATTTTATCCATGTTTTCATTTTATCTATATGAAGTTTGAGCAATGACATTTCAGAAGATTGTAACTCCCGTTCAAGAAAATGAATAGTTGGATTTCATGCTAAAACAAATATGATTTTCCGAAAAACTTTGTAAGATTATTCCAGTTTCACCGCCACCACACTTACAATTAGAGTTTGGACGGCTATTTTTTAAATCTACTTCCTGTCTCATTTCCGGTATTTTGCAAGTTTCATAAATTAAAAATAAATATTCATAAACGATACAATGGTAGTGAGACGATAATTTATTTGGCTATGGTAAAGGAAACTTGAAGAAAATGAATTATTCCTCCGCAAGTTCTATACGAAACTCCCGTTTAATCAAGCTCTTTGCCAAAATATAATATTTATTATACAGGCATAATTATTAGTACAAGCATTGTTAGGCTGACTTTGGGTTGTTTAAAAAAGTATGAGCAAATTACATTTGCCGGAGCAATATACCTCTATAGTTATGACTTTTATTCAATGCAAAAACATTGATGAACACAAAAATTCAAATATTTGACAAGCATAAAATGCTGCTTTGCACTCACACTGTACCACGAAAGTAATTTTTCCAGTAATTTGATAAAACAGTCCCTGTATTGGATCCCTGGGTGGGGCATTATGGGTTTCCAACATTACCCAACAGGGAAAAGTTTTAAAAATTCAATCCTGAATTGAATGGAATGATATAGGAACAAATTCTGCATTAATGGAACTTTCTCTTGTTACACGTGCGTAATTTTAGATGTGGAGACCTAATTAAAGTTTTGGCGGAAGTTCAACAATATGGCCCAGGTATACAGATCTTCGTTTCCTAGGGAGGTAACTACGATTCAAATAAGTCTCTCTCTAGACATTATTCCTCGTTCCTACCGTAGTCACCAGCTCCCTGAGGACTCTTACCATCGAATGAACCTACCACTCTCTTCTCTCCTCTTCATTTTACCACGCATTTCACCAATCCACCCCAAGAAGCAAAACTCAAGAGGATGGAACTCACCACCGCCAAGCCAGAATCATCCCCCTCCCCCAGCACGTCCATTTCTCTCTCTCCAAGAGAGCTACACTAAGACGGCAGGTAAGTAGTAGGGTAGTACCCAAGGGTACCATAGGGTATAGTGAGGGACTTCACCCATTATTAACGGACAGAAACGCCATCCAAGTGAACGTACCCAGAAGCCAATTATTCCTTTTGAGTATATAATACTCTTATTGGCCTTAAATCTTGGCTCCTTGGTGACTTTGAATCCATTGTTTCCGACGCAATCTACAGCACTTTTTGATGCGTACCCCTTGAGTCCACGGGCACACGCGAAGGGTGTGGTTTAGGAGTCTCCTTTGGCTCACAGCTAACTATGAACGACATGCTCGATAATCTCTCCCTCATTGTTCTTTCCTTGCGCGGGAGGGCACTGATACGAAGTTTGGCGGCAGATTGGAAGCAGATATTAGAGAAGACAACATTTTATTTGGTGTACTTACAAAGCACAGGGAATAATGGAAAGGCACAAGTATCTTAAATGAGTAAAAAGAAGCCGTCATGATCTATGGCCCAATGACTGGCTGGACTTATTAGTGTCTTCATAAAATGCACAGAGAGAAATTTCCGCGTAAAGTGGACGAAACAGACTCCAAGCAAATACATTATCACGGTATCCTACAATGTGATGGTTGGAGAGCACTTTCATCAGGTTCGATGGAAAAGTAAAGAGTACTTGGGAAGAGTGAAACGTTAGAGAGAGACCGCTGTATCCCCTCTCTCTTTTTGCCAAACACCAATTACACATTGGGTCGAGTGGATGGCAAATACGGCTATTTGCACATCTCCGTCGCACACGTTTACAGAGCGAACGAAAGAAAAAAAAAGAAAACTTGTCCCTTTTAGCCCTTTCCAATTATGCCCATAATATACTCGTCAACTAAACACAATAACTCATCCGTACCGTTTCTTGGCTCTCCTAAAAATTGACCCCAAAATGTGCTCAGGAAACGAATGAATGATGTGAGGAATGAGCGAAAAGCAATATTTAAGTCCACGGAAAAGAACGGGGGTTGACTGGGAGAGGAATGAATGAAGGATGGGGGGAGTAGGGGAGAGTACGCTCTGCTCGTATTCCAAGGAACTTGAGGGACGACTGTGAACGCATTGCAGATTGGTTTATTGAAGGTGGTTGGTATTCGGTGGTAGGGAGAGGTCCGAGGGGTTTATAGTAACATTGCAAGTGGGGGAGATGGGAGGGGAGTAGGTACTTTTGGATGTGTACGGAGGGGGACTGGAAATGGGTTACTTATGGAAATGGAGTATTTTGTCGACTATCCAGGGGGAGACAGAAGACGAATATACCTTCGAGAACTGTGCCTAATGCTTAATGTTTGCGAAAAGTTTCTTATCAAGATTACAAAACTCATGGCAGGCTTGTCCATATATTAGCCAAAGTCATACTCCTTGAAGCCATCCCTTACATATGATTTTAATGGAATAGGTAGACACGAAATACATGCCACAGGAATTGAATAACCATGCATTAAGCAACCTTTAGTGTGAAAGTACAATACAAAGATAATTAAATTCATAACATGAAAGTATGCATTTTTTATTCTTTCGTTTATAAAAAAGAGATTAAGTACAACGATAAATGGTTGGTGTTTCAGATTATTATTCGTTGCATTGCTGATAGAATATTTCGTTGTAACAATATTATAGGAGTATTCCTCTGTCTAACGCAATCAAAAAGAATGCTTGAGCCAGTTTTGAAACTTCTCCTTTATATCGATAAGTAGAAAATTAAAATTTGACTTTTTACGTTGTAATAGAATATTCTTGCGTATTTACCTAGAAAATAAATATGTTAGACAAAGATAAATTGGATGCATAAATATTACAATTATCATATATTTTTCACAAAGAAACAAGTGGGACGATCACATGGAAAAGGTGCGTAAAAATCGCCAACACTCAAGAAATGCTTAGCCAAGTCTGGTGCCCCGAATGCAGTCTTAGGCATAGTGTGACGGAAAAAACGAGCAGGAAGGTACGAGGGCCAGGGCGAGCAAGAGGGGGAGAGGTAAGCTTTTAACGTCTCTCCCCACGGATATTTTAAGTCAGCTTTTATTCTGACTAATATGAGACGAGCTTAATGACCAAAAGACCGAAAACGCGTTCAAGGGAAGAGGGCGATAGAGTAAATAAAGGGGATATCTCGTTTACTTTCGACTGCGGGATTCCAGGCTATTTGAAATCTTCATCCTAAATGTGAAAATAAATGGGACATATTTGCATTTACGGTCGACGTTAACAAAAACTCCAGTTGGAAAATTTAATCTCGGATGTGCGCGGCATGGGGGAAGGAGTTTATAATCGGTGAACTGGGAAATGAAGGTGCGGGTGATGTGGAGTGAGGAAGGGAAAGGGCATAAGAGAGGAGTGGAATCGTCAATCGGGGATGGAGGGAGAAAGGGGAGTAAAGCAATTCTACCGTTTGGTACGTACATGAAATTAGAACAAACCAAAAAGTAACCAATACCCCTCCAGGTCTTTTTATTGTACTTTAAACCGAATAGAGTGCTTCATTGCACCATTAAAAACTCAGGAAATCAAAGAGGATTAATTTTAAATCCTGCTTTTTCATGATATGTGGGTTGTTACGAAAACTACATTTTTTATCTGTAATTAAAGTGGGCTTTCAACTAGCACTTCAGTAGCGCAGTACACCATGAAAAGCAAAATAATAAAATGGCACATTATGAATAGAGAGGTAAGTGCAAAGGAGACAAAGTATTATATCAACTTTTATGACTCCCGTCGCCTCATCCTTTTAAGTGAGTAATCATCTTTAGCGAGAAGTTTGGATCCCTTCCAGAGAGTTCAAGTTGATCTTCGGGCTTTTATATCTTCCTCAGCGGACGCAAAATATTAGCACTATCCACGTTCCCTTGCGCGGTCATTGCAGAGAATTTACCCTCACCACTAACCCCATCTCTGAGCCACTTTATGGTTACACTACTTCCATTACCCTTTCTTGAGTGCTTAACCCATTATTCCCCAGACTGTATTCAGGGCTTTCACCTTCGGTTATTTCGTATTTTACGGTTTATTTTGGCCTAATTAAGATTAATTTTCAGAGATAATTATTATATTCATCATAATATATGATTTACATAATGTTGCGTTTACGCAACGCTGGGAAAACCCCGGTAAATAAACACAAAAAAGAACTTTTCAAAACTTAAGTTGCATATTTTACTTTTCATCGTATTTTCTGATGTAATGTTCAATAATATTCTGCTTGGAATTAAACGTAGCTCTTTTAGCAATATAACTTATCTTTGATTTGCACACTCGAATTCTTCGCCGGGAATTATAAGTATGCCTGCGGGTGAAATGCATTATTCTCCACTGACGGGCATGCTGGGGTATGCTATTTTTCCTAGGGTGTCCTGCATGTGGACACCGAGTTTTATACCCAATGTCATCAGCAATTGTATTGGAAACGTTTTCTTGCCTCAGTAAAATTTTATGATCTCGGAACGAAATTCTAACAATGGAATTGCTTTGCCCGTGACTTTGGCGTAAAATCACCACGGAATCACCTCTGCACTATCAATCCCTTTTTGGAAAGAGGCTTTTTTGCTGTTAATTTGGACACGGTAACATGCAACATAATTATCGAGTAAATCTACCCCTCCCATTCCCTGATTGTAATCGGTGATGATATTTCGATTTTCTTCGGAAATATTCGTGTCATTTTGTCCTTACTTTGGGTTCCATATTCCCGTAATTTGAAGCAACAGCGATGAGAGTTATCATGCCATCGCACGGAGAGAATATGCTTTGACCCGTCAGACGAATAGAAGAAATCCCCGTTAGGTTGTTTTTGTCAAATCTCTCGAAGACATGAGTGCGCAATTTTCCGTTCGGTTTTCTCTTGCTGTTTCCGTTGAAAATTAACAATTATCACTTGAAAGATGCAAACAGATTGTAGCTGGTGAAGAAAGTATCAAAATACGCGGTATGAAATTTTATGGACTTAAAAAATTCAGCAAATTTAGAACAACCCTTTCTCCTAGTGAACTTAGAGATCCTAGAAATATCACTTTCAAGTTCCGCCTCTCCATATGGCAAAAATTGATAGAGATGGAATTTTGGTATAATCATTTGAGAATAGGTCCGACTTTCAAAAATGTATCATTTTGTGTAGCTGAGAATTATTGGAGAGCTGTCGATATTTTTTTAAATTCATCAAACCGAATCCACGTCAACATTGCCTCACAATGCGACATACATCTCCTCTTGGCTTGTCCAGTACAACTTAGTGCGCGGTAATATATGATACCCCGACAACATTATGATTTCAATTATTTTTTTAAAATCTGCCTTACTCTGAGTAAATGAATGGTTATTTATCTCATCAGCGTAGTTATTCGAGTAGCTCAAAATTAAGTCAAGTAATTTCCCGCTGAGAAATAAGCGACGGATCTCAACTGGTGAGTGGCTTCCATATTGAGTAATAAGTGTTTCTATTACTTTTTTTCACGCAGAAATTCGGGACTGCTACCGAGGTAGATTCATTTTTTTTCACATTTAGATGAACCTGTTTGTTCTCTGCATCTTTTACCTGGGCGTGCGCGTTTACTGGACAATTTTTCTTTAGATACTACTTGAGTAAACTGTGATTTGCCTTGCAGCACCGCCTGCAATCATTCATATTTGAAATACTGAGAAGATGCAATCCTCATTGCAGTTCCAAAATTTAGAAAATATTACAAATCGCCTCTCCTGTTAATTTGTATTCTTAAGATACCTTCTTGACGCTTCTTCTAAAGTATACGTATGAGGCGTAGAAATAACGGGTAAAATTTTCTTCACTTTTATATCTGAATGAAACCCCTGGATGAATTATTTTGCAAAACGCCGATAAAAAACTACTGCGGTATTATTGATATAATTACTGGATGAGAGATAAGATGCATTTCAGAGGACTATTAAACTGATACGAAGCCAACTGAAGCTAGATTATTAGCCTTATATCACCTAAGCGATAGAAGAAAAAAATAGGTAACTCAGGATTGCACGGAGAAAATTCCAAAGAGCGACTAGAGGAACAGTCCACCTTCCATCACAGTCCTGCTTCAACTAATACGTTTCTCTCTCTCTATCATTCTACCGTCTCTGATACTGAATGCAACTAAAGCTGAATTTAACGTCTACTATGAAATACTTCCAATCAACGACTTGGGAATGACACTGCCCTCTATCGGTTCCATGTGTGCGCGCAACAGTTCGACTCAACGAAGTACCAGAGTGTTCGATGTAAAATTCGTACAGATGGTCATGCTGGAATTTTAAAAAGCCATTCACCCTTTACTTTGTAAACTCACAACCTGTGAGTCCCAAAAATGCAGCTAAACTGTCTCCAAAAGACTACGTCGTCGATTAAAAGCCATACTGACAAGTTTCGTTATGCTTTGAGAAAAGCCCTCTGGTTTACCAGAGAATTCCCATCGTTGCGTAAACGCAACATTATTTACAACAACCATATTTATACAAGTAACGACGAAATTTCGTAACAAAAATAAACGTGATAAATAATGAAACTTAGAACTAAGATTAAACATTACCTCCAGTAAGATTACTCAATAAATCTTAGTAAAAAATCATTTACAACTTGTAGTACTTCAACGCATCGAAATAGGCAAATTTCGAACTAAAATAAAAACAATTAATTTAATGAATTTTTTTACAAAACTAACTTAATAAGAGCAAAAGGTTCTTTATAAATTCATAAAACCCAAGAAAACATTATTCTGACGCAAAGGTTTTTTCTAATAATTACGATTCAATAATGTTGCGTTTACGCAACGCTGGGGATTAATGGGTTAATCCCATGGACATATGTCCCCGTCTTAATTATAAGTCCCTCGGCAATCCGTAAGACCTTTGCTAGTCAAGCACGCCGGAGAGGATTTTGTTCCTTCGTTACGACCCTCATGTTCTCCACACACCCGAGACCCCTATCCCTTGGGGATCGTAGGCTTTGGACCAATAAGGGCCCGGGCGCTTCTCCGCTGTCCCAAGCATGCGTTTACGTCCTCGCGGTTTATACTCGTACCAGAAGGAAGCTGCATTCGCAGCGGGCAGCTGTTGTGGCAAATTGAACTCAGTCATCTGCTACGTTGGGTGCAAGGCGGCAGTGAGGAAGAGCGGCTCAGGATAAGAGGCAGTGTACAGGAGAGTGAAAGACTTGAAAAAGTGGCAACTGAAGGAGGGCCTTCGGGAGTAGCATCAAAATATATTCAGAGAGGGAGCAATATCGACGGACCCTGTAAACACGGATTAATACGTTTAAAGATAAGGTAAAAGGGAGTTTTAGTAGAGTACTGAATGCATTAAAAAAATTTTTGGGCAAGTTTCTCCTTGCGCGATCATGAAGGAAAGGTAAAATTCAGTGCAAGCAAGAAGAACAAGTACGGCTACAACTGAGAACGTTCGAACAATGAAAATTTCTATGTTTGTGCAAAACGCCGGTTGGTGGTAATCGTGCCTCCGGCTCCGACTTATTATATTTGCCAACTGGAGGAGAAAGACCCAATCCCTAAATCATCCACTGCATTGTGCTCAGTGCGGTGAGAATTCTGTGGGACAATTACTCTTCGGTGAAAACGGTTGAGTATTAGCGCTTAGAACATCGGAAAAGTGACAGATTAGTTCCAATTCTTACGTGTTGAATATCACTCTACTAGCATTGAGAATTAAATTAAGAATTATGCTGTGATTTTGCTATCAATAAAGATAGAAAAAATGGATGACGCTGTAATCATCACCGCGCTGTGGTCATTTTTGACAACCGATCAAGATGCGACCGAGCTGAGGCCTCCAATATGTAGTCCACTTAATGGACTTTTTTTTAATAAGAGCGCATCCTTCGTTTTCTCTTATCAACTGCGACAAAATACCTACTTGGACTCAGGCGGCGGCCGTAATTTCATCCCCCACATACTAGAACAACTCCTTTTGCGCGGGGGGAGGAACATGCAAGACACCCCCCCCCTCAATACCCTTACCGTAGCTCTCTCTCATTGTCAATGCTGCAACAAGAAAATGTTCCATCGGACGGCGCGGCGGCATAGCAGATTCACGTGAAAGGCAGGGGTGGGAGTTCCCTAAAGCAGAAGTATCAGGAGAGCGACCTCGGAAAAACGATTCGCACTGCGATGTCTGGAGAGGAGGCAATAGGTGAGTAGTTGTCGGGGTTTAGCAAGAAGATAAGGGCTTACCATACCGCACGCTATCTGAAAGGTGAGATGGCTATGCTTGTAAAGGGTTCTGCGAAGATATTTATTTTGCATTAATGGGTGCGCTATGAGAGGCAATTGAAAGAATATGTTACTTAAGGAGAGAAAATAAAAGTAAAATAAATTCACAAAAACTAGAGTTGTAACCAAGGGTATGGATATCTAATCAAATCTATAGATTCGAAACTACGACAACAGTAAAACTAGATGACTGCCACAAGAATGGAACCCTCGGATAAGACGTTTATCATACCTGCGAATAGCTACTGTTGTCACTTTTGCCTATGTCCTGTACAAATTAATAAATAGGAAATAATGGAAATATGACATAAGGACAAAGACGATTGAGAATTAAGACAATTTTCTCCTATCAGTATAAAATATAATATTAAATTCGAAACTTTTCATCATTCAACATGATGAGATAATCAATGAGAAATTGGCATACATATTTGATATGCTTATTTAAAACACATACAATGAAGCGCAGATGCAGCTGTTCACCGTTGTTTATTGGTGTAAAATCGAAAACGGCACCTAACAATGATGTGAGCAGCGAAATTTTTTGATAACCCTAAAGGGGCTTACCTACGATCGGGCGAATGCTCATCATATATGTGCTATCATTCATGGAGGCATCATTGGTGATCTCCTTAATGGATTGGGGCTACTCTCACCTCTTTAATTGACTCCTGTTATTGAGAATACCTTTTTGTGGCTACACGATACGAATGGCATGCAATAAGAAAATCTGCCTTCTCTCTTAGGCTTAGACCTGAAATCACATTCCTGTTTCAGCGCTATTACGGTAGAGATACGCCGAGCTTCCGGGGTACTTATTGTTAGGGAAAATTTAACGATTTTCAAACCTCGCGCTCATGTATTTAGCAATTTCTATTTGAGTGCTGCCACTCTACTTGATTTACTTTTTGTTTGCTGTTCAGCTCTTCAGAAATGAGAAAGAATTTACATCATAAAAATGGTGTAAAACTCAGTTTTCCAAGCATTTGGTATTTGTCGATGGAAGCTGCTGAAATTTCGCAACGTGAATTTTTGAATCGTTGATACATCTTAGCAACTGCCAAATCTCTCATGAAGAATGAAGAAAAGTTTCTTTATTCATAAATGGTATTAAAATCCAAGCACTCAAATTGAGATTTGGTTTCCCATCGTTTGTAGATTTTTCTCTGCAGAGAGCATTCTCGCTAATGGTGAGCTCCTGCAAGAGTCACACTCGGGGCCTTTGCCGCCTCTGCTACACACCACCATCATCCATACATCACGTGCCAACTTCCCCAACTTTTCCCAAATTCAAATTTCTAAGTGATAAATAATTCAAAACGCCGCTACGATACCATGGAACTCCCCACACTCTTGGTACGCGACGATTAATCATATGTTCCTTGCGCCGACATTTGTCAAAAGCCTGTCATTCCTTTTTCCTTTTCAACCCTCTTAAACTCGTGAGACAACTGGTTTGTTTCGTATTTTGGAAAGCTGAAGAAACCCAAGATGTCACTTGCAAAATCATGACGACAAAGAAAATTCACATTAAGAGTCCGATTTCAACTCACAGAAATTTCATAGGAGCCACATTTCCACAATGTAAACCAGAGACTTGGTAACCCTCAATATTTTTGCAAATAACAAATAATGAAAAATGTTTCCACCTTGAAAAAATAAGCATTTATCAATGGAGATAATTCTGAGCTCTCGTGAGGGGCAAAAATGTAATGCTAGAGGCGGATGTTACGAAATATTTAATCAAAACAATAAGTCTATATTTTGATAATAAATTAACGATTATGAATTCTGAGGTAGCCGTTAGGTACAAACAAGAATTCTGTCCCAACCTTGGAACCCTTAACAAAGCTTTCTTAAATTCAACTCTTTATAACTTCTTTGAAAGCCTAACTACAATATTTCGACAGAAATTTTTTAATTTTGTGATACTTAGCTAAAGTAGACCGGAAGCTAGTTCTGTGGGTGCCATTGTATGAAAAATTGAATTTCTTATGCATATGTATTCTTTAAAATATTTTATAGTAAATACGGAAAACCAAAGAAAATATGAGAAGAAATACTAAAATTTAGAAACAGTAAGGTAGGTATTTGCCTTATTCGTTTTAACCACCATCATGGGAGATACTTTAGGTGTACAATGAAGACTTAGGTGGATAAATCAGTTGCTTAGTAAAAATGCGTATTTAATAAGCTGTGGTGGATGTTTGGTATCAAATTCCTCCATCAGGCTGCTTTTCTTAGGGGCAGGAGGGGTTTAGCTTTCAATAAACATTTAGATTTTCTTAATTACCTACCATAACGATATAGAATTTAAAGTATCGCATGATAAATTGCTGACTCATTATTTTAACTGAAGTGTTGTTGATCGCTGTTGAGGTAACTAAAAATCGTCGTTGAAGATCAAGACCAGAACAAAGTAAAGTGAAAGGAAATAGTTGTCAAGCAGTCGCCCCACTATTTCCTTCCAAAGAAACAGTAGGCAGATTTATGCATCACTCTTGGATTAGGCTAACGACTGAACGTTTTAAAATGTGAGAAAAAAGCTGTAACAAAGAACAGCGGCGAGGGAATCGTAAGAAAGTTTCGGTAGGGAGCAGGAGGAATTAGGATGAGGAATTAGTGTTCAAGATGCGTTTAGTGATTAATGGAACGGGTTTACTCCATTTGAATCCCTTGCCAGTCGCGATGGCGCAGGTATGACAGAAAAAATCAACGCATAAGAACGAATCCTGACGCTGGCGGCCATTAAATTGAAGTTTGATAAGCCGCTGCGGTTGCGGAAAGAGGTTCGCGACTTCAACGTATCTTCGCCTCGAGCAGAAGTCTCCGCGGAAGACTTATTACTGTACATCCGGGCAAGCCTTTTAAACCGTGGCTTTCCCTCTCCAGAGTTTTGCTGGGAAACAGGAAAAGAAGGCAAGGAGTTCCCCACGGAAGAAACGCTGTTAGGAAGAGAATCACGGCTTCATATGCAAAGAGAGATGAAGGAAATGAAAATGAGCAAGGCATTGAGCGGCTGGGGGAATTAGGAGAAGAGGGTATTTAAGGGATGTTGGCATTGTGGGAGAAGGAAAAGAATGGGATGCGAAGAGGCAGAAGGATGTGGATTTAAAGGAATGGTGAAGGAGGCTGCTCTAGGATTTAAGGTGGCGGCGCAGAAGGGAAGAGAAGGGAGTTTTGCAGATGGAGGTCGCGGGCTGTGCAGGAGGAGAAAGGAGAAAACTATCGCCGCATTGAATGAGATAAATCACTCTTAATCTTGAATTACACCGCCCTGTCTCTAAGCACGGGCTAGAGCGTTTGAGAAAGGGCAACCTCTCGCGCAGCGGTGCAATAAAGAGTGTCGCAGGATCCAAATGACCCCAACATTTAAGGAGAACCTAATCCGTGGAAATTTTGCTGCATTTAAATAGATGACTTTTTGTCTGACTGTGGCACGTAATGTGACGATCATCAACGGAGATTTGATGAAAGTTTAAAAATCATTTCTATCATCTTATCAGTTATCGTAAAAGAAAGTGTGAAATGCTGATGTGAAATGTGCAGTTGTTCAATGATGATTGCAGGAAGTAAAAGCACAATCAATCATTTTAATTGCACTCTGCCGTAATATTTGGAACGGACTTTTGAAATTTGCGTAAATATTTTTACGGTAAAATTAAAGAATACGGATAATGGTCATGGATTACATGAAAATGATTGACCCACAGAGGAAGTGCTTCCGCCGAATTTATTTGCTGTGAAGTCATTTATTCACAGCACAATGTGATGAGAAAATATAGATTTCTTGATTTTTTTGAGTGATTCTTATTTTTAGTAAAAGATGTATTCAATTTGTAGATACAGTGGAATGAAAATAACAGCCAGTTATTTCTTAATTCCAGTCCTGAGACGAACTTTGAAAGTATGCACTGAAAATTAATTATTGGTAAATAGCACCAGCTGTCCCTCAATTATTATCGAAATGTTTTGGATACAAATACAAAATAAAACTTTGTATTCGTCCTGCAAGTTGTACTTCATTTTAAGACTACATAATTAGATATTTTTGGTTTATTTGGAATATTATAGAAAGCAACTGAGATATCTGCATAGTATTATCGTTTTTTACCTATGATTTACGAATTTCTATGAAATGAATGATTTTTTTAGATGCCAAGCAATTATGATTTTCTTCCCGTAGTCAACCTTCTAATCCCTTTGAGCCTCTTGAAATGATACATCAAGCTGATGATAAGGAGTACACGAATGCCTTGAACTGAGTTTTCAGGGAGGGATTATCACATCGTCCTCAAACATCCAAAGGAATTGAGAGCAGCGGCGAGTTGCTTGCTTTCTCATCTTTCTCAATGGCCGCAGGGAAAGTGTCCCCACCTCAGCGATTGCAGAGATAATATTCAGACATTGCTCACGAGATCAAAGAGAGACATTACTCGGAGAAAAGGAGGGTGCGAGGAGGAGAAAATTGCAGAGAGGAGAGAATGCTCGGGGGCAAGACAGAAATGTCACATTGAAATTCGGACTTGAAGGAGTGGAGAAAAAGGAAGGAAGCATAAAAGGAAAAAGTAAATCAACTGAAGGAAGGAGAAAGAGGGAAGAAGATGGGAGATAAAGGTGGAGGAGATAGAACGTGAGGATGAAAATATGGACTAGTAATGAGAAGAAGAGAGTCCTAATGAATCGTAGAGTATTCACCAGTTTCCATTGAAAGATGTTGCAGTTACTACCATGACATTGCCAGGGAGATGACCGAAGAAGGAGATGATTGGAAGGCTGGAGTACAATAGAGAAAAGGAGGAGGAAGAGAAGCTATGTAGTATAACTTCACAGCCTTATTTAGGAAATATTTTCTGCAAGCTCTCTTCAATAGAATGACAAGCGCTACTACGTACCTCGCAAATGGTCGGATTGGTAACCACCTATGTATACACACATAATACAGGTATATTATGTATTAGAGTAGCATCTACCGATAAGGGCCTTGTGCTTGCCGCGAGAATTCAGTGGAGTGAAGAACGGTGAATCCCCATCGGACAGTTCATCACTATCTGGAACTGTCCGGGCAGTGTACAGTGGTCCAAAATCGGAAAGTGGTTCTGTTACTAAGATATAGTAGCCCTTACATGAAAAACTTTTCAAAAACTCGCACGATTTCATTTTTCTTCGTATATCATTGAATTTATGCTGGGGATGATGCGTTAGTTTTCTTTTCATAGGACAAAAAAATATTTATTTTGACGTCGTGCTATGCTTAAACTACCCATGACTTTTGAAGATTATCGGTATATCTGACAGATTTTTCACCATAGAATGGCCTACCCGTTTTCACGAGAAATTTATACATAATGTTTAGACATTATCATTCGTTTATTAAAAATGTAATTCGGAAAATTTCGGGATTGGATGTTTCTCGGAACCAGCCCACATAAAAGAAATATGCTTCAGGTATTGAAGTAGACTCAAGAGTAGGCATACAATACAGAAATGAACAGTTCCTGGTAAAGGAAACAATCAATACCTCTTTCCCTACCCTTGTTTTTCCACCCACATATCGTATATCGGAGGTAAAAATTAACTTCGTTTCAACTCAAAAAAGTCTTATCATTAGGGTCTGCTTAAGAAAAAATAACAACTTCATGCCGGATTTTATCCAATATATTTGCTGGGTTAAAATTAAATGATTTTAGCACGAATACATTTAAACATAGTAGCTTCAAAGACATTATATATGGAGCATCAGAAGTATACACTTTTCTTAATTGAATAATTATTATTTGATTGCCTATAAAAAAAAGAATTAAATGCATCTTATTGATTCCCAATTCAGCATCAAAGGAGAGATCTAAGTCTTCTTTGCATTTTCCAAGAATTATCGTGACACCCGAATAACGCGAGGAGAAAGGAAAAGAAACTCACTCCCTGAAAATGGTAAACAAAGCGAAACTTGCTAGAGGATTGACAGCGAAAAAGAGGAAGATAGAAAGTGCGAATGCGATTGAATGGGAGAAGTTTGTGTTTTGTATGTATGTAGCGTGAGCAGTGAACTTGCGGGAAAGGGCAAGGCACAAGAAGCGTGAGATTTCTTCCTTCCCTCTTTCTTCTTTGGCGCGAGAGGGCGAATGTTGATGGACTGCGGAGTGGGGGTATGTTTGGATAAGTTTGCAGTTCGGTGTCTCTCGGGAGGGGGGTGATGGTTTCACCGAATTGCAAGGCCCCTCCTTCCCCCTTTCTTCCTTCGAGATTTCTTCCCTCCGCCTTTCTCGTCGTCCGTTCGCCAGTTGACGGCAAGAGAATTACTTCGGGGACGTGTTTGAGGGAGCTGGAGAGGATGGCGCGTCATGGCAGAAAAGCAGGGCATCAAGAGGGTAGAGGAACGGGTGTCAAGCGACGGATAGGGCCATGTTAAAATCTCGGCATCGCATTGCTATTTACGTAAGTCTCGTGGAAATAAGGCATGGCGCATTATGGTGGTCAAGCATTTTACATGCTGCGCCTAAAATATTTCCCAATTTCGACCAGGGGTTCCCGAGATAAGGCCCCAAGAAGCAGCGCGTGCCACCCCAGGCATACACTTTGGGTTGCTCGCAGGTTGCATACGCTCAATATTTGTTGATCATTCTCACTCATCGTAAAACCATGAAATACTTTAGATAAACTTTAAACATTGTAAATATAACATTAAATGCTACACTTATCACTATTTATTTCCAAAACGGGCTAGTACTTGGGCTCAGTGGGCAGCTCTTGGGCTCTCAATAGGTTTTGAAATATTTAAAACGGAGGAACATTAGTGTCCGAAGACTAAAATGCCCACTGCATCGCAGGTTGCCATATAAAATCAGTTGAAAAATACCAGCGCCTTCTTATAGCCATTCATATCCCAAAAACAGCCAAAAATTCCAAAATGTCTCAACTTTGAGTGCGATGCGGCCTTCATTCAATTGCAGTAATATTTTACAGAATATTCTTTTACACCACTTGGCATAAAATTGGGGGTGTCCCGAAAGAAATTCGAAAAATGGAAAAACAAGGACCATCCTAATGGCGCATCTTAACATGTTACAGTGCAATGACGTGAAAATATTTGTTTTATTTCTTTGAGTTTTTCAACTTTTTTCTTATTATATCGCAAAAAAACAATGTGTGGCAGCAATGCGTTCTGTGTTTACTACTACATGTAGATTCTCAAGCATCTAGGTTAGACGACAATTTATAAGAGTATGATTATGAATCCTCATTTATTTGATGTTAATGTTTACCCTAGCCAAGTTTTAACTATATTGCTTGTTTAACTATTCCGCACATGTGTAGTGAATAATTGCGTTCTCAAGTAGTCTCTTTGTTGAAACGAAGAAATTTTAATATCTGAATGTTATGGTAAGCTCCTTACGAGTTATTATAATTTTTAAATTTTATACCTGGCTTAATATTTTTGCTCAATATGTTGATATAATGCATGTAAAATATCCAGGTCGAATCAGCTGGTGAGATTAAGAAATGTAACAATAAATGAGGATACACTCATTCGTCAGAGGAAAAGGGGAAAAATTGCACCACATTATTACAGTTTTGCTTGGTGCCAATTCTAATAAGACTTCAGGAATGTAAATGATCAATAATTTTTGGTTCTAAATTATTTATTACCATTCATTCATTTTTAGAACAGTCACATCAGAGCTCATCGCGTCATTACGATGTGTTTTTCGCGTTCATTCATTTTCTATAGATTCATTCGACGTTAAAAATTTTTGGGGCGTTATTTACACGTTGCAATGTTTTGAAAAACAGAATGATTCCTATCTTATCAATCCATCAAGAAAATATTGATAACGTAAATTAAAAATGCATGTCTAAATTACTACATTAAAGGATGTAGTTTCACACGATATTATCGACGCACCCAGTCAATCTGCGTATTTTCTTGAATCTTTTGCATTCCGTGACACTGCTATTATATTCCAACTAATGTCGTTACATTCTTTCTTCATTAATAGAGGCCAACTGAATAGGTGGTCTGAGGACCTTTTTGTAAGTATTGATTACACATAACCTATTCACTTTCAATTAGCGCTAAGCTTGTACTTTTCCTGCGTCTATAACGATTTCTACTGATAGAAATTAATTGTTAGCAATATCTCGGCAACGTGTCTCACCCAATTTATCCCTACGTAGTTTTCCAAGGCTCGCGAGTAATATCCTTTGGGTGACCGATCGTAATTTTAGGTGTTGTTACATCATCCCGAAACATCGCCCTAGAATATGGCGCGAAATGCCAAATAACTCGATTACACAACCGAGCTCTCCGATGTTGAAATGAGGTATTCCTCGGGTTCTGAGAAATGTGAAGGAGTGAGCCTCCGTCTCAAGGTGCTCTCGCTCCTTTGCAAATCTCAATTCGGGAGTCCTTCCACCCCATGCACTCACAAATGGGAAAATAAGATATGTGCAATTGGTATCAGCGGAGTTCCATTCCCCATCTTCCGGGCTTGGTCAGCGGATGTTGGACTACCATTCTTAAAGAACTCCGGCTATTTGTCTTCCCCTACCGTATCAAATAAATGTGTACGTTATTTTCACAAATAAACGTTCACTCGGGTCAATATTATTTTTTTTATTCAACCCTTATGTCACAATGACAGCGTATTGTGTGTTCGTGAATTTGCCTGGGAATCTCGATATTTCCCGAGAGTTATTCGAGAAGCGATCGAAATATCCAAACATCCACGAAATTTCAATCGAGAAGACGGATGTAAGCTCCACAGTGCATGGAAGAGGCTGAGGCTGAAACTCGCCAGCCAATCAGAATAACGGATGAAATTTGGCGCCCGGGACCAAGACGACGGGCCTGTATGAGGCGGACCACCCGCATCATCACAACCTCAACTTGAAGACACCTGCTGGAACGCAAGCGAAACTGTTGCCACCTTAAACAACGAACACGGTTGGAAACCCCAGAAGATGCTACCACTCGACATTGTTTCGACCGTGTTTGGGGTGCTCATGGCGACACACAAGGTCGATGGGGGAGTTATTCCTCTGACCATGTAGATGTACAGAAGCGGGTGGGTAAGGGGGGTGGAGAGGATGGACTCGGGTGGGTAGGTAGGGCACTTCGAAATGAAATTGGAATTGTGAGAAGAGGAAGGCATGCTATCTCTCTATCTCTCTTTCCATCGTCCGTTCTTTCCTCGCATCAGGATAAACACTGTAAAGAGAGGAAGTGTGGCTGCCAACGACTTCGACGAGAGACTCAATTGGGCCCAAGTGAGTGGGTGACGATCGAAAATGAGAGTGGGAAACTCTCTCGTCCCTGGCTGCACAGTTCTGAAAATCCCAAACTGTAAAAGTGACGCGCTTTTTTATGCGTGGGACTGGTGAAAATTCTATAGTGCTGCAAAAGAGGCTCAAAGGTTTAATGAGAGTTTTTACATTTCTCTTTACGGACACTTCCGTGAATCAATTTCATTCGTGGTGCTCGCAACTTGCGACTTCCTATCGGTATAATTTCTTATAACAATTGAAAATAAATCTATGTACTTATCCACCAATTTATTCTCGCGGTACAACTAGTTTCGACGCGGTAGCGTCATCATCAGGTACTACTGTCGGCGTCAAAATGATGTGCTGCTGTACTTTGCAAATTTATATTTGGACTTCAGTACATGCCAAAATAATAAAAAATACATTATTTTAAAGGAAATTTTATTTTCAGTTCTGATTTAATTTTTGTTTTATGAAAAATTCAAAAATGTAGGCACGCCAGTGAAATAAATGACTCCGCGCACCATAAAATTAGGCGTTTTGTCAACTTCATGAACTTTGTAACTCAACCTAGGGAAAACTACTACATCTGCAACATTCATCTTCCACGGTAAGTTGCAAACATTAGTGTAGATTAATTAAATGGCTTTTTTATATTTTTAAAACGCATGCTTTGTTGTAAAATAACGAAAATTTTTAAACACTATCTAGTCCTACAGTTTACCCCGAAAGAAAAAAATTGATAGAAACACTTCTTAATTTATTAGAAACTTTTCAATGATCCATAATCTATAAAAATATAGATATTTGTTAATGTCAATAACTTCTATCAATTTCATGTTGCCAAACGGGTCCGCACTGGGCCAGTGCCGGTTAATGGGAAGCAGAGTGTCGCGCGCAAGACGTGGCAACGCAGCATTTGTTCCCTCCGGCGTATTTTTTTAATGCCCATTTATAACCTATACTACCTAAAAATCGTGTATTTTCGGACCATAGAAAATCGTAAGAGCACCGACGTTTCGGGTACCGACTCGTTGCCCATTCTCACGGCTACTGGAAGAAAATCTTAAGTGACCGTTGAAGCTCAGCATTAGGAGGGGCCGGATTGGTCGAGTCCCGATTGTTGCCGCAGAGGACTGTGGACCAGCATAGACAGCTCTGGGAATCATAATTCTTTTAAAAGTTCTATTCCAAGAGCTGCTGATCGAATATCCGGTGTCCCTGTTGACATTTTTATTCTCAAGTCTTATTTCAATAGCCTCTATAGTTAAACGATCCCAAAATTAAGAAAAATTGGTAGATAAGTACATAGTTTTCTTTTCATTTTTTAGAATGAACTTAACAAAGTTGAGCCGGAGACTATAAAGATTATAATTTCTTATTCTCTAGGGATCATATTGGAAAATATTGGATTTTCCACCAGTCAAGCAGATTATTCAGGGTGACAGATATGCGTAAGCTTTCCAAGCCTGAACTTTTGCAATAGCATGCCTCAACCAAAAACATCCTTGAGTATTATTTTGAGAATTTACGAGCTCTTTGCCTTTTCCTACCTCAGTCCATCCCATCCATGACTCGCATCAGGATAAACACTCAAGAGAGAGTGAGGTTGGCACAAGCCGTCAACAGTGCTCGCGGAGTGGGTGAGGCTCGAGGAAGGGTGTGGAAAATTCTCCCGTCTCTGAGTCCAACAGTTCTGAAGGGATGAAGTCATAAAGGTGGCGCGTTCTTTATGCATAGGACGCGCGAAAATTCTAAAAGGCTACAAAAAGTGGCTTCAAGTTTATTTTTGCGTTCTCGCCATTCCATTGAAGGCTGCTCAAGCAAATGATTTTCATTCGTACAGCTTGCAATTTGTCATTTCCAGTAGATATTTTTTTTAATTCTCTAGTTATCTTACGAGAAAAGTTTAGATTTTCTATCAGTCATGCATGTAACACATTTTGGTAGAGATTTTTAAGATTCCTAAATGTGGATAGTTTCAATAACGTGTGTTTCCCAAGAATATCCGTACGTAGGAATTAGTTCGAGATTTAACGTGGAGCGATTGTGAGATGGTGGAATGAACGAACCTTGTTGTTTATACTAAGAAAAATATGGAACAAAATTTCATTTCGGTCCCATTCACCCATGATTTTGTTGACATGTAGTGACACGACTTCGATGTGACATATTTTCCTTTGAAAGCACTGAATAAGGGATACAAAATCATTAATAGTTTTTCAACCGAGAAATATTGAAGACACAGAGAAGTATTGGATATCCCTGAAAGATGATAAGTTAAGGAAATAATCACAGTAAATAATAAAATAAATACAATTATGTCGACTATTGTTGGTATATTTCATCAGGCCATGAAAATGAGTCACGGGCTATAACCATTGCATTACTTAACATGTGTATCTGAAATAAATAACAACGGTAAAATTTATTCTATTGCTTAAATATTTCATTTCTGATATAAAGAGGTTCCATTTTCAGTTAAAGTTCCGTAAAATAAATTGGTTGTTGTCTAATCTAAAAAATTAAATATCGGTTTAAGCGGCGAGGATTTAGTTCACCAATGCGATCCATTTCATTGTTTTGTCTATTAAAATGTCGTAGTGTCTGATCGATTCAAGTGAAAACTGTATCGCAATGAAAATAAGACTATTCAATGAACAAATCGTGTTAATCCAGCAATTGTAACTGTCTATGTGGCTTAAAATTATTTCCTATTTCAATAATAGTGTCTGCATTATTTTGAAGTCTGGTGGTTTGACTGCTGACCCCAGCTTTCAGTTACTGCACATATAATTTAAGAATATATTCTTAAATTATATAGTAAATTTAAGAATTTAAAAATATTTTCTCGGAGTCAGTCGTTTGAATTTACAAAAGCATTTATGTCAATTCGCAACCATTGAGATAAATTGATAAGCTAATGTGTATGAAAAATCAAATAAGTGTCAATTTTAGAAGCGTGTATCTAGATCAAGTCGCGATAAACAATTTATTCCATCGTTACGAATCGTGAAATACCTTCGCGACGCAGCGCTCACTTGTCTGCCTCGCCTAGACGGTGTCGACACTTCGGCATCTGTGTTGGCGTCTCAGTAGGTGGGGGTGGGCATCATCTCTTCATGGGTGGGTGACCCTGGATGGGACGAGTGAAGGGTACTTTTCTAACCTAATAACGGGCGACACTGGTGGCGAGAGGATTGTGTGTGCGGAAGAAAGTAAAGGGGTTAAAGGTGCGTGGGTTTCATTGTTGAAATGTGAAGAATGATGAGGGTAGAATTTGAGATGAGGCCTCGAGAGGTTTAATGAGGAAATATCGCCTCTGCTACTGATACTCGAACATAAGCGAATGGTACTTGCAATTAAATGCTAGATTACTTGAAAATGATTCTAGGACATTGATCAGACAGTTCGATTATCTCTAAGACGAATCAGTGCAATGTCGTCAGAATAAAAAGCGAACTTCGCTGTTCCTTAAAATTCTAGCCATATTTGCGCGAAATTGCTGGTTTCATTTGTTTGCAGAAAACCAATGAAAGTGGCTGTTTTTATTAAATGAAATTATATCCCGTAGTTTTGAGTTTAGAAGTAAAAAAAACGGACCTTGAAATCCATTTTACTATCTCTGTGCGGAGTTTCAATTCGAATACGCACGTTGCATTTAGTTTTTTCGCACCACTCTCACCCTTTGAGTGTTCCATTGACCTCTCTGCCCTTCTCTTTAACCGCTCGACGTTCTCGCCAATTGAAAGCAACTCGGCGAATGACTCGCTTTAACAGCCACTGAAGGATGAGATTGTGTGGCTGCCTTTGGGGAGAAATGGATAGTGCGGAAGGTCACTGAGGGAGGAAATTCCGTGGAGGGGGGGGGGGATGTTTTGCCGGCGAGTGATGCGGGCAACAGAAGGATGGGAAGGGTGGGGGGAGGGGAATGTTGGTGGTAAGGGGAATTGCCTGCGAGAATCCATATATACACTACATCCTCGCTATGACGGATTGCATTGTCGTCTCTGGAATGGCTGTTTCGTTGACTTCAGCGTCGTACGCTTGTGTGTGAGGCTAATACTCTCCTCCCTCCGAAAAGGCGACCATTCCATTTTGGATCCCCGTCCGTCTTTCTCCCACTGTATCCTCTTCGTGATTGCGCGAGTCTCCATGATAGGGTAACTGAGTCATTTGAAAATATTTAATATTTAGTTTTTTCAAACCGCCCTTAGCATTGCTTTGATAAATTGTATTTTTTATTATCTATTATTCCAGGAATTTTTTTAGCTTCGTGAATCCAGTTATATTACATCTCTGTTACGTCAATTTGTTAAATAAATATTTATTGCGGTGGTTTGGAGGGCAATGAATGGATATCTCGGATTGAAACGTAGGCCATCATAAAAATGTAACCTCGGGCTTCCGCAACGAGATAACTTCATTTTTTTCATCCCCAGGGAAATTATTTTGATTTTTAAAACATAATTTCGCTATTTTTTTATATCCGATTGCTTTAAGCAAAACAAGTGAATAATTACTTGCGAGGCTCATGACTACGTCAGCTCTGTTTTGTTTTCGTGCCCTATCTCCTCCTTTTGTCATTGGCGGGAACACACACCGCTGAGGTGAAAGGGAATAAGGGAAAGTGTTGTTCCCCACTCACTCCCAGGGGGCGCGCTCTCCTCTCTTCACTGCCACCCCCCACCCTCTCCTCTCAACACCCTCCCCAGCACCCCTCTCTCACCTCATCAATCACCCTTCCTCACACCTTCCTACTTTTACCACCACCATTATCCAGAAATTCGTTTGGCCAACTCGAAAAGTACCTTTTCTACACCTATAAATAATGAAAAATATTTACTTTCAGAAAATAAGATACGTTTACGGAGATTATACTTAAATGAGTCCCCCCGCAAATAAAAATTGATTATTTTTCCCACAAAAAATCGACTTATTCATTTACTTTGGGAAAATGTGAGAAGTATTCAGAGCTTATGATACTTTAATAAGCCCCGGCGAATTAGAAGTGACAAGTAAAAATTATAAAGGAAAAAATCTAGCCCACTTTCTTAAATATGAATAATTACCACTACAGCTGTAGGAATGGTACACTACTAGAATTAATATTCTGCTATAATTTTATGAAACTGCAAAAATATGAGTAAAATGGTGAATATATTATTGGCTTTTGGGATAATCCGCGTTAAGATTTAAAAATTGCCGTGACTTTATCCTATAACTATTGAGTTCTGAATATTCATAATTATAGCCATAGCTAATAAAGTAAATATTTAAAGGCGATGTGACAATTCTGATACTTGAAATGAACTTGTTTTGCTCGATGATTAGTTTTGAACTATTATTGCCATCCCGTATAACTTTATATAGCATGATTATTTTAGTTGAATAGCAACATAAAGCTGAAGTTTATGATGCACTGATTCACACTCAACTTGGCCGTGTTGAAATGAGGTCAAATAGTGCAGTACCACGCGTAAATAGAAATTTATTGGGTTATAGTGAGCCACCTTGTCGCATTACAAAGTTATGAAGCTCTTCCAAGTAGTTAAACCCCAGCGTGGAAAATGGTACGCCGTTGAAAATTTGTTCGGGATGTAGCTTACATTTTTTCCAATGGTACCAACACATTATTCATCTCCGTAGCTTCCACTCCGAGGAAGCAATTTCTATGCTTCCCGCGTCTTTTTTCTATTTGTTTTCTTGCAGATGCATATTCCATGTCAGTGATCCTCGAGTGGTATGTGCTAAAGTTAAAATAGTTCTTAGCACTTTCAATGGAGTTCATCATTCAATTTTTTATGCGGAAATAATTATGGGAGCATCACTGGTCTTTCCTCGGTTTTTGTCCATACTTTATCTTTCACCCAATTATTTGCGAATGACACCATACTGTACGAAGAAGTTCGCCCGTACAGCCAGATTCTAACAAGAGTCAACTGGTAAATTACGAAGTGGTGTCACACGTGTCAACTGGAGTGAAATTTGGAAGAACACTTACCGCTGCTTCGAGACTTTTTAGGTGGCGTGCACTGAGCCAATAGCCGGTGTACAGGATTGGACCCTGGTAACCAATCATTGATCCTCCATCATGTTAAACAGGGCTTGTGGAAACACTCCATCGCACAGAAACTCTGAGAGCGCTATAATATTTTTAAAGACAGATATTCACTGCATTTGCCTCAGAACAAAGTGAATTGAAAGTCATGAAATAAGTTATAAGCCTATTAGTTAAACAACCAATGATCTAAATTGGGGCTAATGAATACAAAGTACATAATGTATAACGGATTGGGCTAATCGTAATTTTGGGTTAGAGGAAGGAATGTAGGGAAAAGCTTTAGAAAAGTCGGAATATTTGTAGCCACGGAGAAGCTTCTGAACAAGCTTGGTAAAAGTTTTAGTTCCAATTTATAAGTAACCACTATTACATACTTAATAAATAAAAACACTGTTACATATAAAACATGTATTTTTGGTAGCACCTAAGCCGATACAACATATATCGTGGAGTCTGTCGAGTCAAAATAAATACGCTCGCCAAGCACCATCGATGTGGCTTACTAAATTTGGGTGATTCACTTAAGGTCCTACGTACGCTTATAATTCAAATAATTCAAGAAAAAATCTATTCATATTCAAATAGCCAGAATTAGTGTAATCTAGTGCATTTTCTGCGTGCAAATATCAATGCATTAAGTCCGTATTTTTTATCTTAACACGTTCAAAGCGCATCATATGTAAGAATAGCTTATCTCGCATGGCTAAAGCTTTATTTCATAGTATCACTAAATGGTATTACTTCATAGCAATAGGTACACCGCTGCAAGAATTTTCACGGAATTTCATCCATATCACCGTTTATTCAAATTCTGTGGTTTAGCGTCGGAAAAAGCATGATAATCTCAGCGGTTGCTTACGTTGCTAATCTGTGCCCGCATTGAAGGATTAAAGAGAAATTGAAATTTAATTTAAGTTGGATATTTCGAAGGGAATTACAAGACAATCTTTGGAATCAAGGTGATTTTTTACACTGTTTCTGCAATCATTTGGGGTCACAATAATTGACGTGATTCAGCAGATCCTGGAAAGAATCCGCCATGATAAGAATTAGTCCACTGGTCTCCATTATTTGCATTTTCTTTGGTGTTGCGTTGAAAGATAATTCAGCTCACAGACTGAGTGGTTTTCAATGAAATACCCTGTTTCCTACAATATAGAAATTCAATTGATTCTGCCTTAATTACTGATCAAAAAAGCCTGTTTTATATCCACACTGTTTTGGTCACCATTCTTCCCTATTCACGGCAAATCTGAAAAATTCAGGAGAAAAGTCATTTAGGTTTAGCATACTTGTAAACTGTGGCATTTAATTAATTATTAGAGGAGAATTCTTGTCACGAAGAACACTCTTCCTTTTGGGAACTTTTGAAATGCTAAATGAAAGATGATTACACCTTCGGGTACTGACTCTCCGAATTTATTAATACGAAAACAAAATAATTAATTGAAAATCATGGATACCATTACCCTAATTGATACTGGGGGAACTTGAGAGAACATTTTGCTCTCCTCCTGGCCTCGAGCCGGCGGAAAACTCTTCTATACCGCGTCGGTAAATGATAGTCACCATTTCCATTTCATTTCCTTCAGTATCCCTAAAGAAACTTTATGTAATAGGGTAGTTTCCTTCATCAAATAAAACGAAAGGCATTGATTTCGATTCGTTACCTACCATTAGTGTATTCATAACATACAAATTATTTGTTTTTGAAATCCCAGTCCAGACGAATGGCATTGGTCAATTTTAACCGCATTTGAAAAAGGCCAGATTGGCGCCCATGCGATGCCACTCCACGTGACGTCACAGGGACCTAGTTTCTATAGATAGGAGTTTTGCATTGCCTGAGATGACCAATGCATGCATGAGGCACAGAGCTCAGGGAAACATGTCTTAATAATCACCTATTAAAACCGCCTATGATCGGACAGTTTCCTTCGCTTGATAAGGTATTAATAATCATTATTTAAAGTTTAAACCAAGCGCTACCTGCTAGCAGGGTACTCTGCTACCTGCCAGCAGCCAGCATCGCATCGACGCACAATATCCTCGCCCCAAGGTCACCTCACACACTGAAAGCGGGGTCTAGAAATACGTCACTCGGGCTGTTCCCAGCATTCATACTTAGCCTTAGTATTTTCGCGCGTTTGAAAATTTTCAATTTTCGATTAATCGCGAAAAATAGATATCGTCATTTAAAAATCTGAAAGCGCGAAATGCGTACTCCAGGAGTAATAATCTTTCGATTTAGGCAATTAAAAATGATAGGAAACCACCCTATTGTAGGTTTTTATTCAAAGGCTACTTAAATGGAATTAAATTAAGTACTTTATCAAAAAAGTTTTAATATATTACAATTAATTTCCTTATAAATTTTAACTTAGATATTATTTTATTTATCGTATTAATAAATCATACAAATTAGGGTGATATAAACACGGTAGGAGATCCTTTAAACCAAATTCTTCCGGAATAGTTTTCATCCATTGCTACCGTCGATTCGTTTCTTGAATTCTAGGCATCATTTGAGGATTTGTGGCAGATGGTTGTCCATGAGCTGCCTTCCCTATCGTTTGAGATCGGCCTCAAACTGTGTGGGTAATTGTCCCATTTGTTCCAAGTTTCTCACCCCAGTGATCAATTGGGGGAAGTGTAAAATGGCCTTTGCTGTCAGGCTTGTTAAAATGAGTTACTGCAACCATACTCAGAAATTGCGCAGAAGCAACTGCTTGTAACTCATCCAATTTTTCGATCTCCCATCGCAAATAGTGTTTTAGCTGATCTTTTTTACAAGTTTATCAAACGTTCAATTGCCACCATTTCTCCAATTGTAACACTGCCTCCTCCATGCTCAACGGGATGGGGTCGGAATCGAACGAGGATGAGAATTGGTTGGGCGCCAGTACAGGTGAGAGAGACTCGGAAAGTAGGGAATGTGGTTTTTTTTTGTAATCATTCCTTTAAGGAATTAAGAGTTCCTTCAGGTTGGCCCGTGAGCGTGATCTCCCAATGGCTATCTTCATCACCGGGAAGGATAAGGAGGAAGGGACAGGTGGAAAAACACAAAAAAATTACCCAGAAACCCAAAATTGGTTACTCCCCGCCTAACCGAAGAATTAGTTGATCATGAGACACTTCCATGACCTCGCGTCGGCTGACTACCACTTCGCCTCCTCCGGCTCTTCTTTTACCCCTTCTCAATCTCGCGAAGGTGCTGCCACAAATTCATTGCAATTTCAGATCCTATTGTCATAACAATATTAACCAGTCTTTGTTATTTATAAGCACTTTACATTTTTTTTATTTCTGAAGTAAAACTTTTTGAAACACACTTTTCTTTGAAAGATGCAATAAAATACCCACCCACATCAGGGTACGCTGAAAAACGCTCCTAATTGATCAAATTATATTTGTTTACCTACAGTAAAGAGTAAAGATTGGTGAGTAGCGTTAGGAGGGCTTCAATGGGCGCGTGCTGTTTTTGAATTGAGTTGCGCATTTCTCGCCGAGTAGTGCGATTGAAGGTCTTGGTCCACAGGTTTTGGATAAATTGATCGATAGTGAATATTCACTCTCTTTTTAAATAGTACCAGGTTAGAATGGTGACAGTTCCAGAATTGCATCCACGAGGTTATTTTCTTTTCACGTGTCCGAAAATACGCTGCCCCAGCATTCTGTTGATGGTAGATTCGTCGTTAAATTTCAGTGAAGTAGTATGGAACCATCTCTCTAACGCTCCAAAGAGTACAAAGTATTGAAAAAGGGCCATGAATTAAATAATCATTGAGGTGCTCTGATAATTCTGCGACGATTGTTCGAACAGCCTGCCCTTTTTCCAGTCCTGGTTGGATAGGCACCACAATTCCATTCTTCTGACCCACATCTTATTTTAGAGAGACAAAATTTGACAATGATCTGTACTTTTCTCTTTGGTCAGATTCTGTATTTAGGTCCCGAGCGTGTATTTTCAACAGCTAAATGTAGGTGTAATTGCTTGCCAATTCTTTTCCGGTAAGAAGTAGCGTAGAAACAGATACGAATGGCAAACCCCTGAGACACGTAAACAAATAAAAAAAATTTACCAGATCTAGAGATGTTTTCATTTGGAAACCTTCGAATGATGGCTGCATATATTTATCAACACATCAACAAAGTTAAAAACCACAATTAAATTCAAGTACGACTTAGTTTTAATCAACATGCCTCCACCATTATAATTGCTAATGTGGCACGTGGAAGGCTCTGAATTTACTGAAATGTCATCATCCTCAATATTAATTACTAGAAATTTTATGCAGTGAAATATAATATCATATAGCCTTCAACCGCAAAAATTTCATGCATTCATTTATTCTCGTATGCCATTTTTCCGATATTGAAATTCTTTTCCAGTTTTTCCTGCCGAGATTCCGAGCATGATCTTCAGAATGAAGACACGCCCTCATGACCCCGGGGCATTTCTTGGCAGCACCATTATTCGCCGCATGAAGGATGAATATAGGAGAGGAAAATACGGTGGCGTCTGTGTGGGCCGGCGGGGGTGAAAAATTTCTCGATGACATCAGACACATGAGACAAAAGCCGCGCGACCGGAGAATAATGCGAATGAGAGGGGGATCGGAATGCTGGGAAAGAATTTTAAAAAAGCAGAGGAAGCAAAACGAGCAGGGAACTTTGAAATTAAGATGAAGTAGTAAGGGACAGTAAAGTATGAGCTGAGAATACGTGGGACAGTAAAATGTGACGGATGATGTGCTGAGAGAGAATGTCTGGAGTTAGTTCAGAATGAATGCTCGCGAGTGAATCGATCGGAGGGAATAAAAGAATATTCTCGTGGCATAGTTACCATTGGTGAACGAAGTCAGTGGTAGGAATACGAATAAACCGTATTTTTCATCATGTTTCATCGTACATCCGTTTTAATATGCCGTAATCGCGACTGCTCTGCTAACGACGCCATTGACTGAAGTATAGTTGCCATGCTAGACATACTCTTGATAACACTCTTAAGTATACTCATCGGTAGGCATATATTTAATACAATTGCATAGTTGCCTATCAAACCAAAGATATTAACAATTATTACTAGTATTTTTATTTATTGCATTTATGCAGCAGTGCTAATAGATTAATGCACCTTGCATGGCTCTTTTCTTTTAAGTAACTCCGTTTAAGCAACACTCGGCAAAACCCACTCTCTCTCCATCAATTTTGCTTGAATAGCATCTAAAATGAGAGGTTTACGTGAGAAATAGACAATTTCAGTCGGTCACTGTTTGGCGAAATAACTTTCCGAGGGCGGGATCTGTTGGGTGATGAAGATGGCAAGGGAGTTTGGAGATGGATGGTGGCGAGTAAGGGAGATGCAGTGACGGTCTCAGCAAGGGGTAGGGGAGTGCCCGGGGTAGGAAAAATGTGGAAAATGAAGACAGTAGTGGTCGTTTTTCCCGAGGCTGAGAGGTTCCCTTGTCTTGGCGGAGGACGCCCGCTGACGACGGGGATCGGAGGCCATGCGGTGCGACAGAATGGGAATAGAGGAGACTTTAAGGAGGGTGGTCCCACAAACGAGATATTATTATGTTATTTTTACGAAAACTTCTAAATATACTCGTTCTTTACCGACGTTTGCCATTGTAAATTATCTTTTGCGGTCTATATTTTTCTGGCAATTACATTTAAAAATTTGCATTAGTTATACAGGCTCTGATGGCGATTTTTGCCTAAACAAACGAAAAATCTGGATTTTTTTAACATAAAAAGATTCACACATAACCTTCGTCACTTTCAGAATCACGAAAAATGAAACCTACTAAATTTCACTGGGTGAAGTTTTGAGATGTAAGCAAATACTAAAGGCAAAGGCATATTATTAATATGCAAATGGCGCTTCAGTCGGCTCGTATATTTGAACAATGATTGAAAAGGTTGAAATATACTAACATTATGATTGAAAATTGTCTTAAAAATTCATATTCTCTGGGTGAAAATGATAACCATTACTAGTTTATGACTATGCTACAATTATTCATAGTCCGGCATTTCGCATTCACCTCTATCTTTTTCGGATATAAACACGTCATGCTCTTTTAATAGAAGTAAAATTTTAGCAGGTATTCCGTTTTTAATCTCTTTAAATTTTTACGGATGGATGAAATTACATAATGCGAAGATAGTATTAACATATAAAATACATATCAGAAAAGGAAATTGAAAGCGAAATGTCTAAAAACAAGAAGAAGGTTGACATGAAATACCTAATCACTGATTACGTCCAATGACGCGATCCATTGATTTTTTAATCGAGCCTAAAACCGTACAATCTGTGCGGCAAGAGAAGCTATGGGCTAGAAATCCAAGGAAGAAAAGGGATGACAGGAGGTGGTTGTTTCGCGGAAGAGGAGTTGGTACAATGTGCGGATGAATGAAATCCCAATGGGTGGCCATGGAAACGGGTGAAAGTTTCTCGCTGAAGAGAAGGGGCGAGGGCTGCTGATTAACTCTCTAGTGGATGGGTTGGTGGGAAAATGGGGGCGTGAAGGCGAGCAGATTTCTGGGCGACAAATCGCTCGATATATGGATCGAAAGGAAAGATGAAGGTGATTCGGCCGGGCAGTCGGGTTGAAGAAGAGATCAAGTGCAGCGGACGCGCAGTGAGAGGTGTGTGGGTAGAGAGATTCATGGAAGAGATTCACGTACCGTCCCCGAAAGGGAGAAGGGTTTTCGGGGTGCAGGTGAAGGAGTAGGGAAAGCAGATTGCGCGTTTGAGGAAACTGAGAGACTGGGAAGGTGGGAGAGGAGTACAGGAAGATAGAGGGGGAGGAAGAACTGTGGCACGCTAGGAAGGGGACCCAAGGGGGCGGGTGAGGGATGATTGGGGATGAGCGATCTTGCTGTGTCATCAGCGCTATGTGACAGTATTCAGAGGGTTATCATAACGGTGAGAAGCATTGGAGAGGGATTGGAGACATTGACGGGGATCAAACGGTGGACTCTCACTTGCACAGCTTGATTGATTTGGAAAGGGTGCCTATATTGCGTTTTGGAAGTGACGAAGAATGTTCTCTGCATGGCCATTGGGTCACCAACTAGAGTGAAAATCATATTCGCCTTGCATTATTTTTTTTAGTCATAGTTGCTGTTGTTGAAAATGTTGCTGTTGATGATAATGTTGCTGTTCATGAAAATGTTGCTGTTGATGAAAATGTTGCCGTTGATGAAATTGTTGCTGTTGATGAAAATGTTGCTGTTGTTGAAAATGTTGCTGTTGTTGAAAATGTTGCTGTTGTTGAAAATGTTGCTGTAGTTGAAATTGTTTCCGTTGCTGAAAATGTTGCTGTTGATGAAAATATTGCAGTTGATGAAAATTTTGCTGTTGTTGAAAATGTTGCTGCGTTTGAAAATGTTGCTGTTGTTGAAAATGTTGCTGTTGTTGAAAATTTTGCTGTTGTTGAATATGTTGCTTTTGTTGAAAATGTTGCTGTTGTTGCAAATGATGCTGTTGTTAAAAATGTTGCTGTTGTTGTAAATGTTGCTGTTGTTGAAAATGTTGCCGTTGTTGAAAAAGCTGCTGTTGTTCAAAAAGTTCCTGTTGTTGAAAATGTTGCTGTTGTAGAAAATGTCGCTGTTGTAAAAATGTTGCTGTTGTTGAAAATGTTGATGTTGTTGAAAATGTTGCTGTTCATGAAAATGTTACTGTTGATGAAAATGTTGCAGTTGATGAAAATGTTGCAGTTGACGAAAGTGTTGCTGTTGATGAAATTGTTGCTGTTGATGAAAATGTTAATGTTGTTGAAAATGTTGCTGTAGTTGAAATTGTTGCTGTTGATGAAAATGTTGCTGTTGATGAAAATGTTGCAGTTGATGAAAATTTTGCTGTTGTTGAAAATGTTGCTGCGTTTGAAAATGTTGCTGTTGTTGAAAATGTTGCTGTTGTTGAAAATTTTGCTGTTGTTGAATATGTTGCTTTTGTTGAAAATGTTGCTGTTGTTGCAAATGTTGCATTTGTTAAAAATGTTGCTGTTGGTGTAAATAATGCTGTTGTTGAAAATGTTGCTGTTGTTGAAAAAGTTACTGTTGTTGAAAAAGTTGCTGTTGTTGAAAATGTTGCTGCTGTATGAAAATGTCGCTGTTGTTAAAAATGTTGCTGTTGTTGAAAATGTTGCTGTTGTTGAAAATATTGCGGTTGTTGAAAATGTTGCTGTTGTTGAAAATGTGCTGTAGATTAAATGTTGCTGTTGATGAAAATGTTGCTGTTGATGAAAATGTTGCTTATGTTGAAAATGTTACTGTTGTTGAAAATGTTGCTGTAGTTGAAATTGTTCTTGTTGTTGAAAATGTTGCTGTTGTTGAAAATGTTGCTGTGATTGAAAATGTTGCTGTTGTTGAAAATATTGCTGTTGTTGAAAATGTTGCTGTTGTTGTTGTTGAAAATTTTGCGGCTGTTGTTGTTGAAAATGTTGCTGTTGTTGTTGTTGAAAATACTGCTGTTGTTGTTGATGAAAATGTTGCTGTTGTTTTTGTTGAAAATTTTGCTTTTGTTGTTGTTAAAAATGTTGCTGTTGTTGTTGAAAATGTTGCTGTTGTTGTTAAAAATGTTGCCGTTGTTGCTGTTGAAAATGTTGCTGCTGTTGTCGTTGAAAATGTTGCTGTTGCTGTTGTTGTAAATGTTGTTGTTGCTGTTGTTGAAAATGTTGCTGTTGCCGTTGTTGAAAATGTTCTGTTATTTAAAATGTTGCTGTTGTTGAAAATGTTGCTGTTGTTAAAAATATTGCTGTTGTTGAAAATGTTGCTGTTGTTGAAAATGTTGCCGAGGATGAAAATGTTGCTGTTGATGAAAATGTTGCTGTTGATGATAATGTTGCTGTTCATGAAAATGTTGCTGTTGATGAAAATATTGCTGTTGTTGAAAATGTTGCTGTTGATGAAAATGTTGCTGTCGATGAAAATGTTGCTGTAGATGAAAATTTTTCTGTTGTTGAAAATGTTGCTGTTGTTGAAAATGTTTCTATTGTTGAAAAAATTTGCTGTTGTTGAAAATATTGCTGTTGTAGAAAATATTGCTGTTTTTGATAATGTTGCTCTTGTTGAAAATGTTGCTGCTGTTGAAAATGTTGCTGTTGTTGAAAATGTTGCTGTTGATGAAAATGTTGCTGTTGTTGAAAATGTTGCTGCGATTGAAAATTTTGCTGTTGTTGAAAATGTTGCTGTTGTTGAAAATGTTGCTATTGTTAAAAATGTTGCTGTTGTTGATAATGTTGCTGTTGTTGAAAAAATTTGTTGTTGTTGAAAATGTTGCTGTTGTAGAAAATGTTGCTGTTTTTGGTAATGTTGCTGTTGTTGAAAATGTTGCTGTTGTTGATAATGTTGCTGTTGTTGAAAATGTGACTGTTGATGAAAATAATGCTGTTGATGAAAATGTTGCTTTTGATGAAAATGTTGCTGTTGATGAAAATGCTGCTGTTGATGAATATGTTGCTTTTGTTGAAAATAATGCTGTTGTTGCAAATGCTGCTGTTGTTAAAAATGTTGCTGTTGGTGTAAATGATGCTGTTGTTGAAAATGTTGCTGTTGTTGAAAAAATTGCTGTTGTTGAAAAAGTTGCTGTTGTTGAAAATGTTGCTGCTGTAGAAAATGTCGCTGTTGTTAAAAATGTTGCTGTTGTTGAAAATGTTGCTGTTGTTGAAAATGTGACTGTTGATGAAAATGTTGCTGTTGATGAAAATGTTGCTGTTGATGAAAATGTTGCTGTTGATCAAAATGTTGCTGTTGATGAAAATGTTGCTGTTGTTGAAAAGGTTGCAGTTGTTGAAAACGTTGCTGTTGTTGAAAATGATGCTGTTGTTGAAAATGTTGCTATTGATGAAATAATTCCTGTTGTTGAAAATGTTGCTGTTGTTGAAAATATTGCTGTTGTTGAAAATGTTGCTGTTGTTGTTGCTGAAAATTTTGCGGCTGTCGTTGTTGAAAATGTTGCTGTTGTTGTTGTTGAAAGTACTGCTGTTGTTGTTGTTGAAAATGTTGCTTTTGTTGTTGTTAAAAATGTTGCATTTGTTGCTGAAAATGTTGCTGTTGTTGTTGAAAATGTTGCCGTTGTGGCTGTTGAAGATGTTGCTGCTATTGTTGTTGAAAATGTAGCTGTTGCTGTTTGTTTTGATTTTGTTTAAAATGTTGCTGTTGTTGAAAATGTTGCTATAGTTGAAAATATTGCTGTTGTTGAAAATGTCGCTGTTGTTGAAAATGTTGCCGAGGATGAAAATGTTGCTGTTGATGAAAATGTTGCTGTTCATGATAATAATGCTGTTCATGAAAATGTTGCTGTTGATGAAAATAATGCTGTTGTTGAAAATGTTGCTGTTGTTGAGAATGTTGCTGTTGTTGAAAATGTTGCTGTAGTTGAAATTGTTTCCGTTGCTGAAAATGTTGCTGTTGATGAAAATATTGCAGTTTGATGAAAATTTTGCTGTTGTTGAAAATGTTGCTGTTGTTGCAAATGCTGCTGTTGTTAAAAATGTTGCTTTTGCTGTAAATTTTGCTGTTGTTGAATATGTTGCTTTTGTTGAAAATGTTGCTTTGTTGTTGTTGAAAATGTTGATGTTGCTGTTTGTTTTGCTGTTGTTTAAAATGTTGCTTCTGTTGAAAATGTGCTATTGTTGACAATATTTCTGTTGTTGAAAATGTCGCTGTTGTTGAAAATGTTGCCGAGGATGAAAATGTTGCTGTTGATGAAAATGTTGCTGTTGATGATAATAATGCTGTTTATGAAAATGTTGCTGATGATGAAAATAATGCTGTTGTTGAAAATGTTGCTGTTGATGAAAATGTTGCTGTTGATGAAAATGTTGCTGTTGTTGAAAATGTTGATGTTGATGAAATTGTTGCTGTTGATGAAAATGTTGCTGTTGATGAAAATGTTGCTGTTGTTGAAAATGTTGCTGCGATTGAAAATGTTTCTGTTGTTGAAAATGTTGCTGTTGTTGAAAATTTTGCAGTTGTTGAAAATGTTGCTGTTGTTGAAAATGTTTCTATTGTTGAAAATGTTGCTATTGTTAAAAATGTTGCTGTTGTTGATAATGTTGCTGTTGTTGAAAATGTTGCTGTTGTTGAAAATGTTGCTGTTGTTGAAAATATTCTGTTGTTGAAAATATTGCTGTTGTAGAAAATGTTGCTGTTTTTGATAATGTTGCTCTTGTTGAAAATGTTGCTGTTGTTGAAAATGTTGTTGTTGTTGTTGAAAATGTTGCTGTTGTTGAAAATGTTGCTGTTGATGGAAATGTTGCTGTTACTGAAAATGTTGCTGTTGATGAAAATGTTGCAGTTGAGGAAAATGTTGCTGTTGATGAAAATGTTGCAGTTGAGGAAAATGTTGCTGTTGATGAAAACGTTGCTGTTGTTGAAAATGTTGCTGTTGTTGAAAATGTTGCTGTTGTTGAAAATGTTGCTGTTGTTGAAAATGTTGCTGTTTTTGAAAATGATGCTGTTGTTGAAAATGTTCTTGTTGTTGAAAATGTTGCTGTTGTTGAAAATGTTGCTGTTGTAGAAAATGTCGCTGTTGTAAAAATTTGTCTGTTGTTGAAAATGTTGATGTTGTAGAAAATGTTGCTGTTCTTGAAAATGTTGCTGTTGATGAAAATGTTGCAGTTGTTGAAAATGTTGCTGTTGTTGAAAATGTTGCTGTTGATGGAAATGTTGCTGTTACTGAAAATGTTGCTGTTGTGAAAATGTTGCAGTTGAGGAAAATGTTGCTGTTGATGAAAATGTTGCAGTTGAGGAAAATGTTGCTGTTGATGAAAATGTTGCCGTAGTTGAAATTGTTGCTGTTGATGAAAATGTTTCTGTTGATGAAAATGTTGCAGTTGATGAAAATTTTGCTGTTGTTGAAAATGTTGCTGCGTTTGAAAATGTTGCTGTTGTTGAAAATGTTGCTGTTGTTAAAAATTTTGCTGTTGTTGAATATGTTGCATTTGTTGAAAATGTTGCTGTTGTTGCAAATGTTGCATTTGTTAAAAATGTTGCTGTTGGTGTAAATGATGCTGTTGTTGAAAATGTTGCTGTTGTTGAAAAAGTTGCTGTTGAAAAAGTTGCTGTTGTTGAAAATGTTGCTGCTGTAGAAAATGTCGCTGTTGTTAAAAATGTTGCTGTTGTTGAAAATGTTGCTGTTGTTGAAAATGTTGCGGTTGTTGAAAATGTTGCTGTTGTTGAAAATAAGCTGTAGATGAAAATGTTGCTGTTGATGAAAATGTTGCTTATGTTGAAAATGTTGCTGTTGTTGAAAATGTTGCTGTAGTTGAAATTGTTCTTGTTGTTTAAAATGTTGCTGTTGTTGAAAATGTTGCTGTGATTGAAAATGTTGCTGTTGTTGAAAATATTAGTGATGTTGAAAATGTTACTGTTGTTGTTGTTGAAAATTTTGCGGCTGTTGTTGTTGAAAATGTTGCTGTTGTTGTTGTTGAAAATACTGCTGTTGTTGTTGATGAAAATTTTGCTGTTGTTTTTGTTGAAAATTTTGCTTTTGTTGTTGTTAAAAATGTTAATGTTGTTGTTGAAAATGTTGCTGTTGTTGTTGAAAATGTTGCCGTTGTTGCTGTTGAAAATGTTGCTGCTGTTGTCGTTGAAAATGTTGATGTTGCTATTGTTGAAAATGTTGTTGTTGCTGTTGTTGAAAATGTTGCTGTTGCCGTTGTTGAAAATGTTCTGTTATTTAAAATGTTGCTCTTGTTGAAAATGTAGCTGTTGTTGAAAATGTTGCTGTTGTTGAAAATGTTGCCGAGGATGAAAATGTTGCTGTTGATGAAAATGTTGCTGTTGATGATAATGTTGCTGTTCATGAAAATGTTGCTGTTGATGAAAATATTGCTGTTGTTGAAAATGTTGCTGTTGATGAAAATGTTGCTGTCGATGAAAATGTTGCCGTTGATGAAAATTTTTCTGTTGTTGAAAATGTTGCTGTTGTTGAAAATGTTTCTATTGTTGAAAAAATTTGCTGTTGTTGAAAAAATTGCTGTTGTAGAAAATATTGCTGTTTTTGATAATGTTGCTCTTGTTGAAAATGTTGCTGTTAATGAAAATGTTGCTGTTGTTGAAAATGTTGCTGTTGATGAAAATGTTGCTGTTGTTGAAAATGTTGCTGCGATTGAAAATGTTGCTGTTGTTGAAAATGTTGCTGTTGTTGAAAATGTTGCTATTGTTAAAAATGTTGCTGTTGTTGATAATGTTGCTGTTGTTGAAAAAATTTATTGTTGTTGAAAATGTTGCTGTTGTAGAAAATGTTGCTGTTTTTGGTAATTTTGCTGTTGTTGAAAATGTTGCTGTTGTTGATAATGTTGCTGTTGTTGAAAATGTGATTGTTGATGAAAATGTTGCTGTTGATGAAAATGTTGCTTTTGATGAAAATGTTGCTGTTGATGAAAACGCTGCTGTTGATGAATATGTTGCTTTTGTTGAAAATAATGCTGTTGTTGAAAATGTTGCTGTTGTTAAAAATGTTGCTGTTGGTGTAAATGATGCTGTTGTTGAAAATGTTGCTGTTGTTGAAAAAATTGCTGTTATTGAAAAAGTTGCTGTTGTTGAAAATGTTGCTGCTGTAGAAAATGTCGCTGTTGTTAAAAATGTTGCTGTTGTTGAAAATGTTGCTGTTGTTGAAAATGTGACTGTTGATGAAAATGTTGCTGTTGATGAAAATGTTGCTGTTGATGAAAATGTTGCTGTTGATGAAAATGTTGCTGTTGTTGAAAAGGTTGCAGTTGTTGAAAACGTTGCTGTTGTTGAAAATGATGCTGTTGTTGAAAATGTTGCTATTGATGAAAATATTCCTGTTGTTGAAAATATTGCAGTTTGATGAAAATTTTGCTGTTGTTGAAAATGTTGCTGTTGTAGCAAATGCTGCTGTTGTTAAAAATGTTGCTTTTGCTGTAAATTTTTCTGTTGTTGAATATGTTGCTTTTGTTGAAAATGTTGCTTTGTTGTTGTTGAAAATGTTGGTGTTGCTGTTTGTTTTGCTGTTGTTTAAAATGTTGCTTCTGTTGAAAATGTTACTATTGTTGACAATATTTCTGTTGTTGAAAATGTCGCTGTTGTTGAAAATGTTGCCGAGGATGAAAATGTTGCTGTTGATGAAAATGTTGCTGTTGATGATAATAATGCTGTTTATGAAAATGTTGCTGTTGATGAAAATAATGCTGTTGTTGAAAATGTTGTTGTTGATGAAAATGTTGCTGTTGATGAAAATGTTGCTGTTGATGAAATTGTTGCTGTTGATGAAAATGTTGCTGTTGATGAAAATGTTGCTGTTGTTGAAAATGTTGCTGCGATTGAAAATGTTTTTGTTGTTGAAAATGTTGCTGTTGTTGAAAATTTTGCAGTTGTTGAAAATGTTGCTGTTGTTGAAAATGTTTCTATTGTTGAAAATGTTGCTATTGTTAAAAATGTTGCTGTTGTTGATTATGTTGCTGTTGTTGAAAATGTTGCTGTTGTTGAAAATGTTGCTGTTGTTGAAAATATTCTGTTGTTGAAAATATTGCTGTTGTAGAAAATGTTGCTGTTTTTGAAAATGTTGCTCTTGTTGAAAATGTTGCTGTTGTTGAAAATGTTGCTGTTGTTGAAAATGTTGCTGTTGTTGAAAATGTTGCTGTTGATGGATATGTTGCTGTTACTGAAAATGTTGCTGTTGATGAAAATGTTGCAGTTGAGGAAAATGTTGCTGTTGATGAAAATGTTGCAGTTGAGGAAAATGTTGCTGTTGATGAAAACGTTGCTGTTGTTGAAAATGTTGCTGTTGTTGAAAATGTTGCTGTTGTTGAAAATGTTGCTGTTGTTGAAAATGTTGCTGTTTTTGAAAATGATGCTGTTGTTGAAAATGTTGCTGTTGTTAAAAATTTTGCTGTTGTTGAAAATGTTGCTGTTGTAGAAAATGTCGCTGTTGTAAAAATGTTGCTGTTGTTGAAAATGTTGATGTTGTTGAAAATGTTGCTGTTCATGAAAATGTTGCTGTTGATGAAAATGTTGCAGTTGATGAAAATGTTGCAGTTGACGCAAGTGTTGCTGTTGATGAAATTGTTGCTGTTGATGAAAATGTTAATGTTGTTGAAAATGTTGCTGTAGTTGAAATTGTTGTTGTTGATGAAAATGTTGCTGTTGATGAAAATGTTGCAGTTGATGAAAATTTTGCTGTTGTTGAAAATGTTGCTGCGTTTGAAAATGTTGCTGTTGTTGAAAATGTTGCTGTTGTTGAAAATTTTGATGTTGTTGAATATGATGCTTTTGTTGAAAATGTTGCTGTTTTTGAATATGTTGCATTTGTTAAATATGTTGCTGTTGGTGTAAATGATGCTGTTGTTGAAACTATTGCTGTTGTTGAAAAAGTTGCTGTTGTTGAAAAAGTTGCTGTTGTTGAAAATGTTGCTGCTGTAGAAAATGTCGCTGTTGTTAAAAATGTTGCTGTTGTTGAAAATGTTGCTGTTGTTGAAAATGTTGCGGTTGTTGAAAATGTTGGTGTTGCTGAAAATGTGCTGTAAATGAAAATGTTGCTGTTGATGAAAATGTTGCTGTTGATGAAAATGTTGCTTATGTTGAAAATGTTGCTATTGTTGAAAATGTTGCTGTAGTTGAAATTTTTCTTGTTTTTGAAAATGTTGCTGTTGTTGAAAATGTTGCTGTGATTGAAAATGTTGCTGTTGTTGAAAATATTGCTGTCGTTGAAAATGTTGCTGTTATTGTTGTTGAAAATTTTGCGGCTGTTGTTGTTGAAAATGTTACTGTTGTTGTTGTTGAAAATACTGCTGTTGTTGTTGATGAAAATATTGCTGTTGTTTTTGTTGAAAATTTTGCTTTTGTTGTTGTTAAAAATGTTGCTGTTGTTGCTGAAAATGTGTCTGTTGTTGTTGAAAATGTTGCCGTTGTTGCTGTTGAAAATGTTGCTGCTGTTGTCGTTGAAAATGTTGCTGTTGCTGTTGTTGAAAATGTTGTTGTTGCTGTTGTTGAAAATGTTGCTGTTGCCGTTGTTGAAAATGTTCTGTTATTTAAAATGTTGCTGTTGTTGAAAATGTAGCTGTTGTTGAAAATATTGCTGTTGTTGAAAATGTTGCTGTTGTTGAAAATGTTGCCGAGGATGAAAATGTTGCTGTTGATGAAAATGTTGCTGTTGATGATAATGTTGCTGTTCATGAAAATGTTGCTGTTGATGAAAATATTGCTGTTGTTGAAAATGTTGCTGTTGATGAAAATGTTGCTGTCGATGAAAATGTTGCTGTTGATGAAAATTTTTCTGTTGTTGAAAATGTTGCTGTTGTTGAAAATGTTTCTATTGTTGAAAAAATTTGCTGTTGTTGAAAATATTGCTGTTGTAGAAAATATTGCTGTTTTTGATAATGTTGCTCTTGTTGAAAATGTTGCTGCTGTTGAAAATGTTGCTGTTGTTGACAATGTTGCTGTTGATGAAAATGTAGCTGTTGTTGAAAATGTTGCTGCGATTGAAAATGTAGCTGTTGTTGAAAATGTTACTGTTGTTGAAAATGTTGCTATTGTTAAAAATGTTGCTGTTGTTGATAATGTTGCTGTTGTTGAAAAAATTTGTTGCTGTTGAAAATGTTTCTGTTGTAGAAAATGTTGCTGTTTTTGGTAATGTTGCCGTTGTTGAAAATGTTGCTGCTGTTGAAAATGCTGCTGTTGATGAATATGTTGCTTTTGTTGAAAATAATGCTGTTGTTGCAAATGTTGCTGTTGTTAAAAATGTTGCTGTTGGTGTAAATGATAGCTGTTGTTGAAAATGTTGCTGTTGTTGAAAAAATTGCTGTTGTTGAAAAAGTTGCTGTTGTTGAAAATGTTGCTGTTGTAGAAAATGTTGCTTTTGATGAAAATGTTGCTGTTGATGAAAATGCTGCTGTTGATGAATATGTTGCTTTTGTTGAAAATAATGCTGTTGTTGCAAATGTTGCTGTTGTTAAAAATGTTGCTGTTGGTGTAAATGATGCTGTTGTTGAAAATGTTGCTGTTGTTGAAAAAATTGCTGTTGTTGAAAAAGTTGCTGTTGTTGAAAATGTTGCTGTTGTAGAAAATGTCGCTATTGTTAAAAATGTTGCTGTTGTTGAAAATGTTGCTGTTTTTGAAAATATGACTGTTGATGAAAATGTTGCTGTTGATGAAAATGTTGCTGTTGATGAAAATGTTGCTGTTGATGAAAATGTTGCTGTTGTTGAAAAGGTTGCAGTTGTTGAAAACGTTGCTGTTGTTGAAAATGATGCTGTTGTTGAAAATGTTGCTATTGATGAAAATATTCCTGTTGTTGAAAATGTTGCTGTTGTTGAAAATATTGCTGTTGTTGAAAATGTTGCTGTTGTTGTTGTTGAAAATTTTGCGGCTATCGTGGTTGAAAATGTTGCTGTTGTTGTTGTTGAAAATACTGCTGTTGTTGTTGTTGAAAATGTTGCTTTTGTTGTTGTTAAAAATGTTGCATTTGTTGCTGAAAATGTTGCTGTTGTTGTTGAAAATGTTGCCGTTGTTGCTGTTGAAGATGTTGCTGCTATTGTTGTTGAAAATGTTGCTGTTACTGTTTGTTTTGCTTTTGTTTAAAATGTTGCTGTTGTTGAAAATGTTGCTATTGTTGAAAATATTGCTGTTATTGAAAATGTCGCTGTTGTTGAAAATGTTGCCGAGGATGAAAATGTTGCTGTTGATGAAAATGTTGCTGTTCATGATAATAATGCTGTTCATAAAAATGTTTCTGTTGATGAAAATAATGCTGTTGTTGAAAATGTTGCTGTTGTTGAAAATGTTGCTGTTGTTGAAAATGTTGCTGTAGTTGAAATTGTTTCCGTTGCTGAAAATGTTGCTGTTGATGAAAATATTGCAGTTTGATGAAAATTTTGCTGTTGTTGATAATGTTGCTGTTGTTGCAAATGCTGCTGTTGTTAAAAATGTTGCTTTTGCTGTAAATTTTGCTGTTGTTGATTATGTTGCTTTTGTTGAAAATGTTGCTTTGTTGTTGTTGAAAATGTTGGTGTTGCTGTTTTGTTTTGCTGTTGTTTAAAATGTTGCTTCTGTTGAAAATGTTGCTATTGTTGACAATATTTCTGGTGTTGAAAATGTCGCTGTTGTTGAAAATGTTGCCGAGGATGAAAATGTTGCTGTTGATGAAAATGTTGCTGTTGATGATAATAATGCTGTTTATGAATATGTTGCTGTTGATGAAAATAATGCTGTTGTTGAAAATGTTGCTGTTGATGAAAATATTGCTGTTGATGAAAATGTTGCTGTTGTTGAAATTGTTGCTGTTGATGAAATTGTTGCTGTTGATGAAAATTTTGCTGTTGATGAAAATGTTGCTGTTGTTGAAAATGTTGCTGCGATTGAAAATGTTTCTGTTGTTGAAAATGTTGCTGTTGTTGAAAATTTTGCAGTTGTTGAAAATGTTGCTGTTGTTGAAAATGTTTCTATTGTTGAAAATGTTGCTATTGTTAAAAATGTTGCTGTTGTTGATAATGTTGCTGTTGTTGAAAATGTTGCTGTTGTTGAAAATGTTGCTGTTGTTGAAAATATTCTGTTGTTGAAAATATTGCTGTGTTAGAAAATATTGCTGTTTTTGAAAATGTTGCTCTTGTTGAAAATGTTGCTGTTGTTGAAAATGTTGCTGTTGTTGAAAATGTTGCTGTTGTTGAAAATGTTGCTGTTGATGGAAATTTTGCTGTTACTGAAAATGTTGCTGTTGATGAAAATGTTGCAGTTGAGGAAAATGTTGCTGTTGATGAAAATGTTGCAGTTGAGGAAAATGTTGCTGTTGATGAAAACGTTGCTGTTGTTGAAAATTTTGCTGTTGTTGAAAATGTTGCTGTTGTTGAAAATGTTGCTGTTGTTGAAAATGTTGCTGTTTTTGAAAATGATGCTGTTGTTGAAAATGTTGCTGTTGTTGAAAATGTTGCTGTTGCTGAAAATGTTGCTGTTGTAGAAAATGTCGCTGTTGTAAAAATGTTGCTGTTGTTGAAAATGTTGATGTTGTTGAAAATGTTGCTGTTCATGAAAATGTTGCTGTTGATGAAAATGTTGCAGTTGATAAAAATGTTGCAGTTGACGAAAGTGTTGCTGTTGATGAAATTGTTGCTGTTGATGAAAATGTTAATGTTGTTGAAAATGTTGCTGTAGTTGAAATTGTTGCTATTGATGAAAATGTTGCTGTTGATGAAAATGTTGCAGTTGATGAAAATTTTGCTGTAATTGAAAATGTCGCTGCGTTTGAAAATGTTTCTGTTGTTGAAAATGTTGCTGTTGTTGAAAATTTTTTTGTTGTTGAATATGTTGCTTTTGTTGAAAATGTTGCTGTTGTTGAAAATGTTGCATTTGTTAAAAATGTTGCTGTTGGTGTAAATGATGCTGTTGTATAAAATGTTGCTGTTGTTGAAAAAGTTGCTGTTGTTGAAAAGGTTGCTGTTGTTGAAAATGTTGCTGCTGTAGAAAATGTCGCTGTTGTTAAAAATGTTGCTGTTGTTGAAAATGTTGCTGTTGTTGAAAATGTTGCGGTTGTTGAAAATGTTGCTGTTGTTGAAAATGTTGCGTAGATGAAAATGTTCCTGTTGATGAAAATGTTGCTGTTGATGAAAATGTTGCTTATGTTGAAAATGTTGCTGTTGTTGAAAATGTTGCTGTAGTTGAAATTGTTCTTGTTGTTGAAAATGTTGCTGTTGTTGAAAATGTTGCTGTGATTGAAAATGTTGCTGTTGTTGAAAATATTGCTGTTGTTGAAAATGTTGCTGTTGTTGTTGTTGAAAATTTTGCGGCTGTTGTTGTTGAAAATGTTGCTGTTGTTGTTGTTGAAAATACTGCTGTTGTTGTTGATGAAAATGTTGCTGTTGTTTTTATTGAAAATTTTGCTTTTGTTGTTGTTAAAAATGTTGCTGTTGTTGTTGAAAATATTGCTGTTGTTGTTGAAAATGTTGCCGTTGTTGCTGTTGAAAATGTTGCTGCTGTTGTCGTTGAAAATGTTGCTGTTGCTGTTGTTGAAAATGTTGTTGTTGCTGTTGTTGAAAATGTTGTTGTTGCCGTTGTTGAAAATGTTCTGTTATTTAAAATGTTGCTGTTGTTGAAAATGTTGCTGTTCTTGAAAATATTGCTGTTATTGAAAATGTTGCTGTTGTTGAAAATGTTGCCGAGGATGAAAATGTTGCTGTTGATGAAAATGTTGCTGTTGATGATAATGTTGCTGTTCATGAAAATGTTGCTGTTGATGAAAATATTGCTGTTGTTGAAAATGTTGCTGTTGATGAAAATGTTGCTGTCGATGAAAATGTTGCTGTTGATGAAAAGTTTTCTGTTGTTGAAAATGATGCTGTTTTTGAAAATGTTTCTTTTGTTGAAAAAATTTGCTGTTGTTGAAAATATTGCTGTTGTAGAAAATATTGCTGTTTTTGATAATGTTGCTCTTGTTGAAAATGTTGCTGCTGTTGAAAATGTTGCTGTTGTTGAAAATGTTGCTGTTGATGAAAATGTTGCTGTTGTTGAAAATGTTGCTGCGATTGAAAATGTTGCTGTTGTTGAAAATGTTGCTGTTGTTGAAAATGTTGCTATTGTTAAAAATGTTGCTGTTGTTGATAATGTTGCTGTTGTTGAAAAAATTTGTTGTTGTTGAAAATATTGCTGTTGTAGAAAATGTTGCTGTTTTTGGTAATGTTGCTGTTGTTGAAAATGTTGCTGTTGTTGATAATGTTGCTGATGTTGAAAATGTGACTGTTGATGAAAATGTTGCTGTTGATGAAAATGTTGCTTTTGATGAAAATGTTGCTGTTGATGAAAATACTGCTGTTGATGAATATGTTGCTTTTGTTGAAAATAATGCTGTTGTTGCAAATGTTGCTGTTGTTAAAAATGTTGCTGTTGGTGTAAATGATGCTGTTGTTGAAAATGTTGCTGTTGTTGAAAAAATTGCTGTTGTTGAAAAAGTTGCTGTTGTTGAAAATGTTGCTGCTGTAGAAAATGTCGCTGTTGTTAAAAATGTTGCTGTTGTTGAAAATGTTGCTGTTGTTGAAAATGTGACTGTTGATGAAAATGTTGCTGTTGATGAAACTGTTGCTGTTGATGAAAATGTTGCTGTTGATGAAAATGTTGCTGTTGTTGAAAAGGTTGCAGTTGTTGAAAATGTTGCTGTTGATGAAAATAATGCTGTTGTTGAAAATGTTGCTGTTGTTGAAAATGTTGCTGTTGTTGAAAATGTTGCTGTAGTTGAAATTGTTTCCGTTGCTTAAAATGTTGCTGTTGATGAAAATATTGCAGTTTGATGAAAATTTTGCTGTTGTTGAAAATGTTGCTGTTGTTGCAAATGCTGCTGTTGTTAAAAATGTTGCTTTTGCTGTAAATTTTGCTGTTGTTGAATATGTTGCTTTTGTTGAAAATGTTGCTTTGTTGTTGTTGAAAATGTTTGTGTTGCTGTTTGTTTTGCTGTTGTTTAAAATGTTGCTTCTGTTGAAAATTTTGCTATTGTTGACAATATTTCTGTTGTTGAAAATGTCGCTGTTGTTGAAAATGTTGCCGAGGATGAAAATGTTGCTGTTGATGAAAATGTTGCTGTTGATGATAATAATGCTGTTTATGAAAATGTTGCTGTTGATGAAAATAATGCTGTTGTTGAAAATGTTGCTGTTGATGAAAATGTTGCTGTTGATGAAAATGTTGCTGTTGTTGAAAATGTTGCTGTTGATGAAATTGTTGCTGTTGATGAAAATGTTGCTGTTGATGAAAATGTTGCTGTTGTTGAAAATGTAGCTGCGATTGAAAATGTTTCTGTTGTTGAAAATGTTGCTGTTGTTGAAAATTTTGCAGTTGTTGAAAATGTTGCTGTTGTTGAAAATGTTTCTATTGTTGAAAATGTTGCTATTGTTAAAAATGTTGCTGTGTTTGATAATGTTGCTGTTGTTGAAAATGTTGCTGTTGTTGAAAATGTTGCTGTTGTTGAAAATATTCTGTTGTTGAAAATATTGCTGTTGTAGAAAATGTTGCTGTTTTTGATAATGTTGCTCTTGTTGAAAATGTTGCTGTTGTTGAAAATGTTGCTGTTGTTGAAAATGTTGCTGTTGTTGAAAATGTTGCTTTTGATGGAAATGTTGCTGTTACTGAAAATGTTGCTGTTGATGAAAATGTTGCAGTTGAGGAAAATGTTGCTGTTGATGAAAATGTTGCAGTTGAGGAAAATGTTGCTGTTGATGAAAACGTTGCTGTTGTTGAAAATGTTGCTGTTTTTGAAAATGTTGCTGTTGTTGAAAATGTTACTGTTGTTGAAAATGTTGCTTTTTTGAAAATGATGCTGTTTATGAAAATGTTGCTGTTGTTGAAAATGTTGCTGTTGTTGAAAATGTTGCTGTTGATGAAAATGTTGCTGTTGATAATAATCTTGCTGTTCATGAAAATGTTGCTGTTGATGAAAATATTGCTGTTTTTGAAAATGCTGCTGTTGATGAAAATGTTGCTGTTGATGAAAAAGTTGCTGTTGATGAAAATGTTCCTGTTGATGAAAATGTTGCTGTTAATGAAAATGTTGTTGTTGATGAAAATGTTGCTGTTGTTGAAAATGTTGCTGCGATTGAAAATGTTGCTGTTGTTGAAAATGTTGCTGTTGTTGAAAATGTTGCATTTTTGTTGAAAATGTTGCTATTGTTAAAAATGTTGCTGTTGTTGATAATGTTGCTGTTGTAGAAAATGTTGCTGTCGTTGAAAAAATTTGCTGTTGTTGAAAATGTTGCTGTTGATGAAAATATTGCTGTTTTTGATAATGTTGCTGTTGTTGAAAATGTTGCTGTTGTTGAAAATGTTGCTGTTGTTGAAAACGTTGCTGTTGTTGAAAATGATGCTGTTGTTGAAAACGTTGCTGTTGTTGAAAATGATGCTGTTGTTGAAAATGTTGCGGTTGATGAAAATGTTGATGTTGTTGAAAATGTTGCTGTTGTTGAAAATATTGCTGTTGTTGAAAATATGGCTGTTGTTGAAAATGTTGCTGTTGTCGAAAATGGTGCAGTTGTTGAAAATGTTTTTGTTGTTGAAAATGTTGCTGTTGATGAAAATATTGCTGTTGATGAAAATGTTGGATTTGATGAAAATGTTGCTGTTGTTGAAAATGTTGCTTTTGTTGTAATTTTTATGTTGTTGAAAATGTTGCTCTTGATGAAAAGGTTGCTGTTGTCAAAATGTTGCTGTTGTTGAAAACGTTGCTGTTGTTGAAAATAATGCTGTTGTTGAAAATGTTGCTGTTGTTGAAAATGTTGACGTTTTTGAAAATGTTGCTGTTGTTAAAAATATTGCTGTTGTTGAAAATGTTGCTGTTGTTGAAAATGTTGCTGTTGTTGAAAATGTTGACGTTGTTGAAAATGTTGCTGTTGTTAAAAATATTGCTGTTGTTGAAAATGTTGCTGTTGTTGTAAATGTTGCTGTTGTTGAAAATGTTGCTGTTGTTGAAAATTTTGCTGTTGTTGAAAATGTTGCTGTTGTTGAAAACGTTGCTGTTGTTGAAAATGATGCTGTTGTTGAAAATGTTGCTGTTGTTGAAAATGTTGACGTTGTTGAAAATGTTGCTGTTGTTAAAAATATTGCTGTTGTTGAAAATGATGCTGTTGTTGAAAATGTTGCTGTTGTTGAAAATGTTGACGTTGTTGAAAATGTTGCTGTTGTTAAAAATATTGCTGTTTTGTTAAAATGTTGCTGTTGTTGTAAATGTTGCTGTTGTTGAAAATGTTGCTGTTGTTGAAAATGTTGCTGTTGTCGAAAATGGTGCAGTTGTTGAAAATATATCTGTTGTTGAAAATGTTGCTGTTGATGAAAATATTGCTGTTGATGAAAATGTTGCATTTGATGAAAATCTTGCTGTTGTTGAAAATGTTGCTGTTGTTGGAAATGTTGCTGTTGTTGGTAATTTTGATGTTGTTGAAAATGTTTCTTTTGATGAAAAGGTTGCTGTTGTTGAAAATGTTGCTGTTGTTGAAAATGTTTCCGTTGCTGAAAATGTTGCTGTTGTTGAAAATGTTGCTGAGGTTTGCGACCCTGAGAAAAAATTCCAATTTTCGATCGCGTTTCGCGGCCCGGCTCGGCTCAGCGCGGCCTCGAAACTCCGACTCCTCGCACTGACGAATTTCTGAGGACCTTAATGTCCATTATTCCTCTTACTCAAGACATCCATGCTGTCAATGATAACCAAATGTCATATTTTTATTATCATGGATGGATACTATATCCAGCGCATGTGTTTGTAGACTGTTATGGCTAACTGTGAATATGCTTTTCTTCGGTTACTCTACGGCATGTTTCCTCAAATCATAAGCGTATATGACTTCATATGAGATGAATAGTGGGGCGTGTAGATGCTAAGGTACGAAATATTACAAAATAAACATGGTAAACCTCCGGGATAAGATTTGGTATTTTGCTGTGCGACTCCAAAGCAGCTGGGTTCTACATGCCTGCCCTGTTCTTTCATGGGGTTTCGAAGAAAGAATGGTGTCCTGCGGCGTATTTCCTGTCCCCGGCCGAAGTGAGAAGGTTCGAATTGCGGATTAGCCGGGGTTTTGAGGAAGAAGAATAAGGCCTAAGAGAATATTTTTTAAGGTTAATTCTTTTGTGGCTTAAATCTTCTTAATAAATTAAGAAGATTTAAGCCATATATTATTTTACTGCATTTGAGATTGGAATTGGCCTTACTTTTCCGTTTATCATTGTTAATAGCAAATTGAATGCTACTGAATAACCCCTAAAATTCAATTTATCCAATCCAATAATCTGTTCTTTTATGTAATCTCTGTCTGCTTTCGCAACTTCTCTAGTCTCTTTTAGCCACTGAAGGCGAATAGGCCGGCAAAATCTCGTAGAAGAATGCCGAGGATTCGCCCATAATATCTCACCTGGAATATTAACTGAACAGAACTGCGGGTGCTATAGAGCTTCAGGAGATTGCCACCAGAGCGCGTAACAATAGATTTAGACTTCGCACCTAAACCGGTAGAGTGCACTAACCATAACTTTGGTTCTCCCATCCAAAGGACGTTGACTGGACGTGTTTGGTATGACATTCTTTGCCTTTGGTTCTCACATCCAAAGAGTTACTTCTGACGCCGCATGATTCTTGATGGCGCACCCAAACCTCCCCGCCCAAAAGGGTTTAGGGTGTAGCATCCAAACCTGTTCTCTCAGTGTAAAATCTATTTCCGGCCTTCCCAGTGAACCTAGGAAGTAATTATTTAAAAGTAAATAACCCAAGAATAAAAATATTATCTCGTTCAATGAAAAAGAAAGGTTTTCACCGGATGGTACTTACTAGTCTCAGCAGAAGTGCTAGTCAAATACTGACGCACGGTGTCAGGAAAGTTCATCGACTCCATGAGCCATGCGTTATTACGCTTTAAAATTTTTTTTTTATTCCGAGAACTTCTATTCCACCTTTGCAAGTAGGGCAACAAAAAGCTTATTCTGACAAATTCACGAAGACTTCTAATAGCGTCATCAAATTGACCTAAATCAAATCTTCGAACAAGAAAATCCACCAAATATTCCATTTTTTCAGTTGGTGATTTGAACTTTATGCCCATCAATCTATTATGGAGCTCAAGCCGTGTGACAAAATTGGAAGACATACCCAATAAGGACTGAAAAACTTGTATAAGGTCTGAAAATTAATGTAATAGAATGAATCTACCCATTCCACAAATTGTTCAACAACGATAGGCTACATAACACCAGAAAGTAGGGGCGAAAAATCGGTATTGAAGAAAGTTTGTAAAAAAATAGTACAAGGGACGTAAGAAACCTGGGACGAAAAAGCACGAATGACTAACACCAGGCAAAAACACATGGAAATATATCTTACCTCGAATAAGGTGTGGATTGCTGAGGGAAAAAACACCGATGTAAACCTTAGAAAAAAATCGGTAGGGATTCCTATCACTCACACTCAATATCGCGAGTAAAAAAATATTTTTTCAGAACAGATTTCTCCCAATTCACTTCACCACATCACTTCACCACAAATGCCAAGATACAACTACTGCTCAACATGCATTTTCTTCAAAGGATAGGGAAGGTCCACCCAGGGAAAACCCATCATAACTGTTAAAGGGTGCGCGGTGTCATAAAAACTCCCTCAGGGACCGAGTCGCATGGTGCTGTGAAGGCGGAGGGATTTGGCGGCTTGCAGTTAGAAAATGCAAAGAGAGTGGAAAGGGAAAACAGCCAACCCAACACCCTTCCACAAAAGAGTGTATGAGGAACAAAACACCCTCATGTGCACTCAGGAATTGAAGGAGTTCATAATTACTCGGAAAATTCCGTGGAGTAACCGAAGAAAAGCATATTCATCACAGTTAGGCATCACAGACTACAAACACATGCGCTGGATATAGTATCCCTCCATGATAATAAATATATGACATTTGGTTATCATTGACAGCATCGATGTCTTGAGTAAGGTGAATACAGGACATTAAGGTCCTCAGAAATTCGTCAGTGCGAGGAGTCGGAGTTTCGAGGCCGCGCTGAGCCGAGCCGGGCCGCGAAACGCGATCGAAAATTGGAATTTTTTCTCAGGGTCGCAAACTTTTTCCACAGATTTTTGCAGAATACTTTAAAATTATGTTTACTTAATACCCTGACAAAAAATCATGATATACATTTTTCTAAAACCAGAGATAATGACTACTTTATGTTAACTTTTGCCTAACAAAATGTCCGCCATTTTATGACCTAATGACCAATACTGCTTTCAAAATATCTTCGATATAGAACCTTAGGAAATCCACAAAAGTTTTTTTGCTTGAAAAAGGCAAATTTGAGGAATTTAGGTGCAAACAACTTCAACCATCACACGCAATCGATATTACCGGGGTCCGCCGCGTGGAGCCGGACCGCGACGCGCGGTCGAAAATTCGAATTTTCTCTCAGGGCCGCAAACTTTTTCCCAAACCTTTTGCAGACAAACGTTTAAATATGTTTTCTTAGTATTATTACGAAATATCTCGACATACATATTTCTTATAAAAAAGATAATGACTGCTTTAAGTGAATTTTTCCTTGAAAAAAGCTTCCGCCATTTCGATACATTACAGCACACAAATATCAACAAAAATGTCTGAAACTTATGCAAAGTACAGGCCAGAAACTATAATGACAGATGAACATATTAAAAATTTCATGAAAATCCATCCACTGCTCTACCATCTGCGTAACTTTTTACATTTTCGAAGAAAAATGATAAATGGCGTGTTTTTCGAAATTTCGTCATGTTTAAGCCTCCGTAACTCCGTAACGGCTGAGACTTAATAAAAATAACTTGCTATTTCAAAATTAGCAATTATTTCCCCGTATTTGTGCCAACTTTCAATTGTCTACCTCAAAAAAAGCCATTTCGGACTTTTGTCCGTCGTTTTTCGATTTCCGACCACTGTGCATCGTGTTACCCCTCGTCCCTCTCAAGTTTTTCCCCGTTCCCCGTCCCTCCCATATCCCCTTCGGACCCCCTGAATTATCGATGTACTCCTCAAGAGCAAGACAAGAGTGGTTATTGCAACAGGGACGAAATGCCTTCACGTCCCTTCCCTTCTCCGTGCGATGCTTCCCGCTCTTCATATGTTCACCGCATATTTTATGAGTGAGGGAGGGTGCAACTTATCCATCCCTCCACAGGACCATCCTCCAACTGCTATGCTTCGACGTCACTTCCCGCTGAAGCAAAACCTTCCACATTTCCTCAGTCTCCGAAGCACGACACTCTCCCTGCGGATAGACCGTCAACGTGAAATCTGGATGAATAAGTAATGAATCCCATGCAAGGAATTTTGACTTAGTTTTCGTGTTTGGTGCGCGGAATATGCGAGGTCGTACAACCCACGGAAAATGAAGAAAAATGTGACGGAAGTGACGCAACGTGGGTGTAGCGAATAAGAATCTCCGTAATACACCGGGGAGGGAGCGGTGGGAAGATTGTTACACGCCGAAATGAGGCGGGCCAAGGGATGTAAAACGAGTGTTATTGACGGGATTATGGCTTCGGTGCGCAAAGGGAGACAGAAAAGTTGGACTTATTTTCTCAAGACAGGAAATGAAAGAGGGAAGGGACGTGATCATCGTGGTACACTCACGCATTCTCATTTCGCAAGGAGATGCTTACGCTCAAAAGAAAATGTAAGCAACTTCCGTAAGTAGCACTTTTTACAACTTATTAGTGCTATCTAGCACATTTTTGCTTTCATATACACAGTAAGTTGTTAGTACGGTGCATCCACTTCTCCAAAAATGAATTTCTGAAGTTTTCCTTTTTTATTTTACCACCAAAAATAAGCATATCATGCATCTGTCCCCATGAGATGTGCTGTGATTTAAAAAAAATATTTTACTGATGAAATGTTTATTGTTATCAAAAATCAGCGCTTAAAAGTAATTCTGATACATTAATTGCATCCTTTAGTTCTTATATAACCACCAAATACGCGGCGTTTTTCAATTACAAAATTCACATAATTTCATAATGTTGACCATTTGGCTCATTTTGTCAAATAAAGAGAGATCGGAAAGAAAGGCGAAAAATACATTTATAAAGTGGACAAGGATGTAAAATAGAATAAGTATGCCAATATGTGAAGGTTACCAAAGAGTCAGAGTACTGCGATAAAGTAATAGCTGTGAACTTTTACCATAAATTTTCCCTAGTGCTGTTATATGGTGCATTCTTTTAGCACGTTTATCGCTACTCATATATGTCCTACGGGTTACACGAATGTGAATTAATGAACCGTAGAGATGCTGTAAATTTTTTATTTATCATTTATTCAAATTGCGTACTCACGAGCGATAACCCCTCGATAAAATATCGTCCTCAGATGCAGTAATTTACAAATGCCCCGATCCGTTTTGTATCCCATAATAATTCCACCTGCCCTCTCCCAACCTCGCCCCACGCGTAAATAATGGACTGAATTTCCTCCACTGTCGTGGACGTTTTCTTTCAAAACAATGCCGTATGTTTGCATATTCACATGTTTTAATGTTTATCATTCGGCGCAGGCATGATTGCGACCCTGGGCTGAGTCAGAGCATTACGTTCACCATCCCTCCCCTAGGCAATCGAAACCACCCGAGCGCACCCCTGGGCTTCCATCCCCCTCCCTCTCTCCTCCTCTCCCCCCTGCCCAACTGTCATCCTGCTCTCCCGAAGCACCTTTCGGACTTCATTTTGAGAGCATCGACTTTGGTGACAGGCACTTCATAATTCATCCCCCTCAGGTTCCCTGTCCTCCCGGCCACCTTTTCTGGGTCCGTGGATCTCCACCATAGAGGTTCAATAATTAACAAATTGACTGGAGATTTTCGCAATGGAATTCCCCGAATGCACATGGTACATTCAATGGCGCTTGAAATATACTAATAACAAGGTTAACCCAGCACATCAAGCAAGTGACAATTATTTCACTGTTAATTGGCTATTTAACATCTTACTAGTGAAAAGTTAGTCCAGATATCTGTTTATCGGGGCAATTACTGCACCCGTACACCGAGCCGCAAACCATCTGCTAAGGTTGAATAAACATGAAGATATCAAGGTTAAATATTCACAATTTAGCACAGATAACAATAAACCATTGTGTAGAAGAATTTTGGAATATTAACATTAACCTGGCGAGGCAATATTAACATCCACCCTGTGTGTATGGCAGGGGCTGTGAGTCGGGAGGGGAAAGGATTCTGCTCGTTTGTCAACCAACGCGTGCGCATTTGTGTGCGTGTGAAACGTAGAAGTCACTTCCCGTCATACCTCGCCTGACTTTTTGAAGAAGACGAAAGAATTTACTAAATTATTATTATTATCCTTCCTTTTATTTCCTAGCAAAAACTACGAATAAATGCTTTGTCGAGAGTGGGTAATTTACGTAATTTGCGTTGGGTTTGCGCACTTAATCCATTGTGGCCGACGTTTCAAAGCAATCTTTTTCCAACATTCTAAAGGCTGAGACGTTTAAAAAGCACTCCTCAGGGGCTTTGGCCACCACTGATATACTGTGTCTAACCGCTAGGACGGAAAAATTTAGATTAAGTCTTTTGCGGAATTTGAAGTAGAATACTTTTTGCCTGATGTTCAAGATATTTGAGAGACCCCGATTTTCAAGGTAGGAGTGATCAAAAGGCTAAGATTAAGGAAATAGAGCGAAAAGCCGATAGATTTAAGATGCCGTTTTTTGCGCACAATAAGGGATCATAATAGTCATTCATGAATCACTTATAATTCGAACTTTTCGTTTTTCTATTACCAATCAGTAGCTTTATTTTCATGTCAATATGTTCGTGTCCTTAGCACTCTCCAAGTTTCTTTTCTAATTACGTGTGGTTGCCCTGATTTCTTGGCCTTTGTCCGGCGAGCGAGCGCGTCTCTGTTCAAGGCTAGGATTAGTATTGCAAGCAATTTGTTTTAGTTCTTACCGACTTCGGGGTAACAAACGTGTCATTATTATAATTGATACATTTTTGGGGTATAAATGTCTGTTGGCGAAATGAATTATTGATCCCATTTACAAAATGAGCGCTTTTTATTTGGGTATTATGGCAGCAATGCTTCTTGAACCTCAATAAACAGAAGATTATCGAGAAAAAAATTAATCAGCAAGAATGAATGATACATTATATCCGTATACATGTACTCTTAACCAGCTCTCATGACGATCTTTTTACGAAATTCAAATTCAATTTTTCAAAAAAAGACTTTTGATTCTTAATCAAATCCGTGGATATAAAAAATCTCACCTCATCAAACAACATTGCACAGTCGGCTCTTGATACCTTAATAATAACTGAATAGGAATTATTAAACAGAGGTGTATTTGTATTGCTATACACAATTTTTTAAGCAAATTCTGCGTGATTTTGATACGATCGTGTGGAATTTTCACGAGATATCATCACGCAGGTTCACAGGGACATAAAATCCACCCCTTTTGTTATTAATTGTTTCGAATCTACTTAGCGTGTTCGAGTGATTTGCTCGTCGGCGTTTGGTTATGTAACTGTATGGACCCAACTCCCAACCCTCGAGCATTTGAGCAAGGAGTGATGCAGTTGACGAGTAGAGGAATTGACATGTACGCTCAGAGCATTGTCACGAGAGAGGAGGGGTCGTGTGAAATGCGCCTTTGTATACACACTCCCAGAGCGGTAAAAAGAGAACGAAAATATTTGCTACACGCATATTGCACTCTGGAAAGGGGGTGTGTAACTACCGATGGGAGGAGGGAAAAAGGAAGCTGGTGTGGTTTTAAGGGCGGGAGAAGGATTGGAGTGGGGGGTAGAGTGGTGGAGGGAATGCGACCAAAGAAATAAATACACCTGCAAGGGGAGTGGGGGAAATGAAGGGAAAGGGGGAAAGTGAGGGAATGCCATGACGTGCCCCTGTCCCCCTTCTTCCCTGCACGCCCCCCCCCCCTCCCCCACCCTCCAAATGGTAACAGGAAAAGGGTTGTCCTTTGGGGAAGTACGGGGTTTAAAACACATGCCCACAGCAGTCCGACGCCGATGATGCAACTGACGTAGCTCGTATGTTTGAGCGTGTTTACCGAGTGGTTGTCTGGAAACAAAGCGTTGCCTATATGCTTTGACAGAGGGAGGAAGTGGTCAGAGGTCATGTGTGGGGCACTCCGTTTATCCCTCTCCGCCCACGCCTTATCCAATACGTGCCCACCCCACAGGCCATTCTTCGCGAGGGGAGTAAAACCCTCTTGGGAGTTTCGCCGCGTTCCTGCGGCTCGGATAATTTTTTTCTGCCATTCTATGGCCCTCCGATTCCTCTTTTTTTGAGCTCACCGGCGAAATGAAAGGGATGTGTGGCAGAAAAGGGTTTTGGCAAGCCGGGAGATAGCTTTTGTTTTTGTTTAATGCCTCCCTTATCCCAGAATAACTCCGGAAGTAATTAATTTCGGGATTTCCGAAGAAAGCCAAGGTCGGTGACAAAACTACTGATTTATATTGCTGGGTTTACATTTCGTGTAGCCAGCTCCCCGAAGCGGCACTAAAATCTTTATGTTCGGGTAGTTGAGTAGTTTAATGTGCAGCTTTAAAAGGTGCCTTACGTAAACCGATGAAGCAACAATCCTTAAACTAATGCGAAAACGCCGACTTTTTTATTTGTGACTCCATTTTTATCCTTCATGGATGAAATTGCTCACATCCTTGTTAGTTGGGGAGATATGAGGATTTTGGGACAGTAGTTGAAAAGTATGTCATCGCATAGACTCGTATTCGCTGAACTAATACTTTTAAATTACGATATTTCACAATCAGTTACCATTGAGTGCCTATGTGCATTAAACATGTCTAATTACGCGCAATATTTACGAATTAGTTCCGTAATTGCGGTCATAATGTTACTTTGTCACTTTTAATCCGTATTACGTTTATGCCTTGACTAGAGGGTTAACCTCTATTTTATTTTGTATTTTCTAATGATCATCATTTGGAGTGGAAATTGTGGGACCACTATTGGAAAGACATGAAATCAAGGCTACGGAAATTATTTTTTTAAACCATTTAAAGGTATTAATTTCCATGAGCTATAAGTTTATGGAAAGATGCAAATTCTTTTTGAGATGTTTGCAATTATTTCGAGTCTAATTTGTGCCCATATAAAATTCACAAAAATTACCAATGCCTCTAAAGAAAGGGAATTCATGCATTCCAACGCAACGCAATTTTTTAAGAAAAGTTATGTAACTAAACAACTTTTCTGTACATATCAAAATCAACCATGGTCATCACTTCCAGTTTTCTTATGAATAGATGTTTTCCAATCATGCCGAAATAATCGAAGCAACATCTTTAGTTGCCCTAAAGATGTTCGTAAGAACTATTCATCCCTTTCTGGCAAGTGGACTTCTGACGTTTTGGAGTTCACTTATTCAAATTTAACTCAGCATTAGTATCCTGTCCTTGGAGATGAAGTAAACAGATTTTTATGCGATATCTTTTTTTAGAATGGAGTGCTTCATATTTATTTTCCAAAGTTGAGTCTACAGATTCATATCTCCTGCACAGCCTCTGAACTTGGACCTGGTTATATCTGCTCTAGAAGTTAACGTTGAACGAGGATAAAGAATCTCATCTGCCTGGACCATAAACTAAGCAAAGCATGACCTCCCACAATGACTCTGAAAGGCAATCCCTACAAAGCTGGAGCTCATTCTCAGCTTACACGCTGAGGTTTCGACATGCCCCACATGACAGGAAAGGGTTATTTTCCCTTTTAGGGTTGTTTAAAACCTCGTGTTAAGTACGAATTTTATGTTGAAGAGGGTGGAGAGAGGCACTTTGTAGCAAGCAGGCAGGGTCTCCACGGGGTCGGCGCTCAAATTAATGTATTATTCATGAGGGATTTTTTTATTCCTCTCCACGAATACCCCGACGCTCGTTTAAAACGCTAAGGCGCTGAAAGGATCCTCACTCGATAAGGATTCGGTGTATGGGATGAGGGTTCTGGCTGTCGGCCACCCCATACTCGTCGTTCGATCCTTGAAGAGAGAGGTCTGTGCCCACAGAAGCACACATAATTTCAGTTTCACTAATACCGCCGCTTTAGCGATCGAAGCAATTCACCAAAATTATAAGATATCAAGTGTTGTTCTGCGGTAGAAGATTGCTTCTAGATTTTCTCCTCCAAATCTTGTTATTGAAGGTTCATGTTCATCTTCATTAATGGTAACCTTCACTTTTGTTTTTCGTTTTTTTCATTCTCATGCTGCCACGATTAGAGGTAACCCTAGCGATTGTGTTGAGTAGGTACCCTCTCTTGATATTCTTTCGTCTCCGCGATCCCAGTAACATTACTTGCATAACGCAGCACATCTACCTCATATCCATTAATTTTAATCCCCACCTTAGTATTTACTTGAAGTATTAGGGACATATTAAACCTTGAAGCCATTTTTAAAACATTATATATTTTGATTGAAACATCGGATATGTGAACTCTACAGGTATGATAAACATGTATTTTGAGTAATTATTTTTTTTAGAATTGAGACTTAAATGGAAATTAAATAGTTGATCTTTAACATCGAGCCCTATTTCTATCCTATACGTTCCTATTTGTCCAGCCGATCAACGTTTTGTCTTCATGCTCTGCCCATGAATTTGCGGTGCATGTAGAGGGCGCAATATTTCATATAAAAACCGAAAACATCGATAGATTAACATAATTCTTTTTGCATCTCTTTTATCCGCTCGGACAATTCGCGGTGGCTTAAGTGAATGCTTTCATCGCTGCTTGTGACTTACGTGGTTGAGTTTTGCAGATGCAAACACACGAGAACAATTCAAACTATCGGAGAGCTTTTCAAAGTTAAAGAGGCAACTAGTGGGCCGTGGAGAACCAAACCGAATTCCATTGTGAAAGGCAAACGCGATAAAATCTAAAATAGTGGGACCCACGCACACTTTTCGACTCAATGCGTACATTTTATGGAGGTCTTCGGGAAGTAGTGACGTCATCTTTGCATGGTAGGCACAAAAATAACGCGGTACAGGGTATTAGTGGTGGTGAATGAGGGTGTCTGTGGAGGACGCGAGGAGGAATTTCAGCGATTGTTATGGAGGTGCCATGGGATCTGCGGCATCGACTGGCCAGCGCAGTGCCCGCTGGGAAACGGAGAAAGTGTGTAATTGGGGCGAAATGAAAAGCTTCCACTCGTTAATAAGTGGTGTAATTTCAGTTCCTCCTATAGTGCGGGTAAATGCATTTTTGTTCTACAAATTTTTGAAACATTGAATACCTAAAATAAAATTGCCGGGAAAAACAGTCGCATAAACAAGACTTCATATTGTGGGAAATAAAATTAAAATAGTTATATTTTAATGCAATGAACGCACACAGATTGGTTAAAGATAACTATTTTGCAGGCTAAGGAGCAATGAAATGGTGAAAAGCATGGGGAGCATGTAATAAAATGCAAAACTTTTAATAACGGGAGCTGAATGGGTGAAAGTTGAATCGTTAACTTGTCGCATTCATCGGTAAACGTATGCAAATATCAGTAACTGCAGCTTTAAGTAGTCCATCTCCGATAATTAAATGTGATGCATAATAAGCTAGTTGCGAAGGGTCAGAGGTGAAAGGTGAAAGATAATTGGTGAATGTTAAAATTACAATTTCCAAAAGATTGAAATAAATAGTGCCCTAAAAATTGTATGAGACTAAATGAAGAGAGAATAATTATGATTCCTTGAATTTGAAATATATCGGGTACATTCATTCAAGTGACACTTCGCAATGCTGTAGCGTCATTTCGGCTAAATTTCTTTGATTGCTAAATAAGATAATGAAAATTTCGAACAAAATCATGGGCGATTCACATGTATCCTCCTGAAAAATAAAAGAGGAAAGGAAAGACAGGCGCAGACGGCAAATCTAACTTGGTTGGGTAGTCACTGACAAATGCATGCCCAAGAGCATAAGTTTACTTGTACTTAAACGCTAAGCGCCTCTCTCCTAGTTTTCCGGCGAATCCTTTCCCTTAGGGTCATATAGGCAAAGCTGGATCTCCAAACGACAAAAAAGGCAAATGATTGCCAAAACATTTCGAAAATGGGACCGAATAAAATGGTCATCACTCCACCCGCAAACAAAGGAGAGACTCTAAACTGGCTGTGCGTGATGAGAAAAGACTTCCCTCGAAATAAACAGTGGAGTGCGACGGGAACTAAATAATTTTGAGGGACAGGAGAAGAAGGGGGAGGGTATGCTCGTCAGGGTCAAAGTTGAAAGGGTCAGCGGTTGTTAGGAGGAGGTGGGGGAGCGGGAAGTGGGCTTGGGGCACAGTGGTCTCCTCTCTTGCGCTTAGAACCATTGAGGCGGACTCCAAAGAGAAGGGATATATCAAAGGGCCAAGGCTTGGTCGTTGAAAAGGCAGTAGAAAAGGCCAGTGGTAGCGTGAAGGCGGAGCTGGTTGCGTCACGGGAGCAGTTGAGCAGTACCGCGCTGTGGATTCGGAAAGGAAAGAGGCAATCATGGAAAAAGGGAGAGAAAGTAAGGAATGAGGAACATAAAACGTAGTAGACGAGCACAAAGAATTCGTCGGAGTTAAATAAAGGTAGCCTAGTCTATTGCTTCCTTCCAACGGCAGAATATCGGAATAAGGTCCGGATTTGATTGCGATCTTTCCTTGAAGTTGGGGTAGGAAATTACGTATACGCACCGATAATTTGCTCCAAATGGTCTTCTTTCATCCCCACTCATTTATATTTCATAATACAAGTAATGAAGACGCAAATAGGTAATTGATAAGCTTCATATCGAAATTGCCAACCGGAAGCTTGCTGGCTGACATCTCGGTCAATGATTATACAGAAGTTGAAACTGACGCCACGCTGATTGGAAATATTCAATGAATAAAATGTTTTGCTGATTCAATACGCTTTGAATCATCCAATATATTTTACGATTTATTGAATTTTACGTACTTGACATAAAATGTTTTTCTTTAAAAATTGCGTGCATCAAACCTATTTCGCCCTCGACGCACTATAACTACCATTTGCCCATCCGCTGCTCTTTTCGCCCCACATCACGGTGGAACTTCCTTATTTCTCGTGACATTGCATTTCACTGCTGTCTTAATTCTTCAGCTGTTTTTGTTTCGCTTTACCCCTTCCTTGCCCTATGCTGTCTCAACTCATATGAGAAAATTTTTTTGGCAAATGTAAAAATCGTGAAGAAAATATTTTTGATATTACCATAAAATATGATAACAATGCTGAATTAATTTTAGAGCTGATTTGATTTACCTTGTTCGTTTACCATGGCCAATTACATTCCAAAATAAGTCAAGAATTACATGCAGCTCCTTTCGTGCGCATTTCCAAAAATTGAATTGAAGAGGATGAATTGATGCATGAACCAGTGAGTTAAAGTGAGAAATCAAAATGAAATATTTTTTCCGTCTTTTACGATTTTTAATAGAATTTCAGTTAAAATCATACTTTAATCGACTAGAAGTAATAAAAATTCACAGAAAAATGTTTTTAAGATCATTCTGTCCCCGGAAATAAAATTTTATCTGCCTTTTAGACGTTATGTACAAGAAAAACTGGTAAGAATATCAAGCCCATGATTATATACAATTAAGTAATACGATAAATGCAATACTTGAGCGTAATTTATTTTTTGCCATTTGCAATAGGTAAATCATTTGAAACAGATGAGCAAAAATCCCCGCATCATCGAGTTGTTTCCGATTTTTTTAATCTTCTGAGAGCCGCACTTATTTTACACATGTCAAAACAAATCAAAACAAATAGATTAAAGGCCACAATGTTAATGCTCTTGGAGTAATTTTTTCATGTGGCTACACTGCCGTATTTCACGAACAGTAATGAAGTTCTTTTCGATAACATTTCCGAAAGGTTTTCTGAAAGAACATCAGACTGAAATAACAAGAAGAGTAACCAATAAGTGATACTAAGAAAGAAATTAGATTTTTCATTATGATGACTGTGAAAAATTGAATATCTGCATTTTTCAACTATGCCATCATATATATGTACTCTTAATAGGATGCAGAAAACAGGCCACAAAGATATTTTTACAATAATTTTGATGGCACAACATTTCATAGCGAAATAAACTCTCACAAAGTTAACTCTATAACAGTCAACATCTTATCAAATATGACAAACTGAAATGAACAGCTTGTAGGCGTATCACTATCATTTTACAAGATGTCAGATTCTTCAATTTTCATCATGCCTATGTGGGTAGGCATAAATAAAAAAGGACATTCTTTGGCCAGGGTATTTCTTCATTGCTTTCAAAAGCATTTCATCCATTGGACTAGCTTTTTACTAAAAGTATCGTGGCGTAAGTAAGTAAGGTTTCACACATTACTTTCCTAAGACATGAAAATCTCTACTTTACTTCTTAAAGTAGAAACCAAGTTCATTTCAGAACGGAATAATCTATTATCTTGTAAATTTATCAACTATCTAAGAATTAGTATCCATCTTTAAATACGTACCGCAAAAACTTTTTTCACAATTTGACGGCGAAAAGCTGTGCGGTGTTCTTTCAGGATCTTCATATACGCAGGATGGCAGGATGTAGTCATATGGCTACGGAGGGCGGAAATGGATTAATGCTAAAACCAAAAAATACTATGAGGTAACTTTTTTGACCCCCAGGGAGAGGTTTTAATATCTTAGTAGCCATAATGTCCTTTAAATATACAAAATATGTTATGTATGCATACCGTCCATGACAACAGACATGAAAGTGCTAATAATTGATTATAAAGCAGTGCGACGCGACGGTATAATCTGTAATTTTTATCCACCCTATCAGGGCAAAAAGAGCTAAAGTAGAGAGCGTCAATGCTGTTTTCGTTATTTAAAGAAATATCTAATGATTTTATTACTGCCATTTTTTGCTGTCATTTTGGTCAATTAGAGTTGTAACGGCATTTATCTTGCCGACAACTAACAACATTGGAAAAAAAATAGAATTTGATCCGGAATATTAATCCAATTTACCTTTTTTTGGCGATGAGACCAGGTTACGTTTAAATTTCAGCTAAGAAGAGGTGAAATATTTTAATTCCCTGGAGAGGAAGTATACGAAATAAAATTTTCATGGTGAATAAAATAGGAAAATCGGGTGAAAAGTATTAACGAATTATTCCCAAAACTTTGAGAGAGTAAATAAGTTATTTATTACTCCGGTGAGGAAAAGAAACATTTAAAAAATAACCCTATCAAACCTTTAACGAATCTAAAAAGATTTCGTATCACCAAAATTTTTCTTTCTGCAGAAACTTAAGTCAACATATCATGAACAATTAATACTGATGGGTATGTTGTGAACAATGTTTAAGTATGCGTATAGTAAGTGTATAAGATACTCACTCAAAAACTCAAATGAATTAAGATATTATGAAGTTAGAACTTAGGAGGGTCATTTCTAGATTGAGGGTAATATTTGTGGGAAGAAAATATTTTTATAGAACAGTTAATTTCACTCTTTCGGCGTTAAACTAGCGGATGCTGCGGCAGTGGATAACGGTAAATTTTTTCTTAGTTTCCGCCCTTGCATTGCACCGAAATAGAGCTGCACTCAAATCCACTCTCTCTCTCACTTGTTGATCTCTCTGTTTCATTCTCCCGAGCGCCATCTCTCGACGTGCATTGCCCAACACTTCCTCCCTCCCTCCTTCCTTCCACATACACAGCAGTGGGAACGAAACCCTTAGGGCGGGCTCGCGGGATACACTCCTGGAGCAGGGACTATAAGCGATCAGCTTTTTTCCTCTGCCACCAGAAGGGGAAGGACGGGAAGGAACTAGGAAAGGAGGCGCCGCCGCGATAAGAGCCCGACGACGCCTCCAGGGGAAGGACGGGGAAGGAAGGGAGGGGACGAGGAGTCCTGCACCGTCACAAGGCGGGCAGGTCCTACCATCAGCGAAACCAAGCTTACGCAATTAATATGCTACCAATTTTAGTCGATTTTCCTATGAGGAAGAAAAATCTATCGATCAAATCGGTAGATCACACACACAGTAATGTATCCATGCCCGTCTATTCCACTCCTCCCATCAAACTGCTCCCCAAAAGACTCACTCCCCAAAGGCACGCTCATTCCACTCGCCCAACTCCACCTTAGAAAGGGAACCCCATCTTTCTCATTGTTGCATTTCCTCTCCTCTCCCTTCCCATTCCTCCACCATGTGCCACGTTATTTTCCGATTACCTGAAGACTACTGCACTGACCTTTGCTGGCAGATTAAAAATCAGCAGATTGACATGCTCGGGTAATTTAAAGAGCCTGGTTTCTTTCGGAATCACGGGCTATGCACCATGAACTAGACGAGCATGTTTCCCAAGAGTTCGCTAATGTAAAGAAGAGCTCTAAATTCATTAAAATGCTCTTATTTTATAAAATAGTCATTAATTGGAACATGGCTACCATATTAGATAAGCTTTCATGGAGGCAAGTTTTTGCATCAAATTTTCAAGCGCATATCTTTCGGCACAATCTTCAACTCCACTATCATTTCTCCCTTTGCCCATGCTGAATTTCCTATAATTATCCCTTAATCTCTGCATTCAACCAAATATGCATTTCAGCAAATTAATTCACTTGAATTGATTGTCACATGTTTTCCAAATTTTCTTACCATCACTCTCTCAGTCAAGGGTTTACCCATTTTCATTCTCCATCGTCTTATCTATAGAGATATGTTGAAGTGAAGAAAAATGACTAATGCATTTGAGTAGAGATGTTTCATTACCAATATTTGTTCTTTCGCCCGAAGAAGTGCATGCCTGTCAATATAAGAAGATAAAGATTAATTGACCCAAGGATGATACTTGACAACAACCTCGACGCAAATAGGGCGACGGAGGAAAATCACTCGCCATCTTTATAGTCAATAAATCAGAAACTACTAGTCAATTGTCTCTATTTATCGATATAGAATGATCGATAATATCTAATAATTGTACATTTTCATGTTTCAAAGTTTCCTGGTATTTATGTTTTGATAGCGAAAAACAAAAATGAACGAAGTGAAGTGTGCATGCGATTCCATTTACTTGAATATTAATTGAAAAATTCTTTGGCACGGTTCGATACCACTTATATTGATGCGGGATTTTGCTTTCACCATACGAGCTCATTAGTTACTTTCCTAAATATCCCCAGTATTTAATAATCGATTGAGGTGCTATACCAATGCTTTAATTCTCACGGAAAAGCTATATTTGATGCGCCGAGACAGTACGGACTAATATTAACGACGAAAGGGAAGAAATATATATAAACAGCAGAAATACACACTACAGTGGTTAAGACTGACTCGTATGTTTCATGATAAACGTTTTTTAATAAACATGTCACTCACGCATTCAAAAGCTGAATTTTAATCAAAAGTACTGATTTAAAAATGTGCCTTATTTTGAAATAAATAGTATCGTGTGTACAATGAGATGGGATCATTTATTTAAAAAAAGGGCTGTACAAACGGTGGATAGGAAAACATTTTTCTCGGTATCATCTCGTTTAGTGATATAGAAGAAAAATCAACTGAATTACTAAATAAAACTAGTCATTACTAGTGCTCAACATGTGTTGCTGGCGAATCTCATGAAAAATTATCAACTCCATTGGATTATATCTTCTGGTTGCGCAATATTCCTAAAGGTTCAAAGCATCGTGCAGAATCTTCTAATCTATTCAAGAATACGATTTAATTAGCTGCTTCCAAAGGGACAAAAGCCTTAAACTTCATTAAAATAGCTACGTCATTAAATGAAGCCACATACCATGCTTCAAGTATCAATGCATTTATATTTTCAACTCTATTTGCATAAAATTTTAAAATAATATACTTTCATCTAGGCCGTAGCTAATATTTACTAGCATGCGGAATTCGAAGATAAGTAAGACAGTACGAAATAACGTACTTAAACGTAACGTAATGCTCCAAAAAACTTTAACATTCCGCCCCTGAGTTTCCACTACTAGATTATGACCTTGATAATGAATACCTAGTAGCAGGGAGGGTAATCGAAACAAAACGAAAGTCATAACCAGCAAAATTGCAATCGTTTTATTACCGGGAACCAAATGTAGACACGAAACGGAAAAGAATTAAACCAGAGAAGCTAAACTCAGGGTCGAAACGAAATCGGAGTCGAGACTACTTCGGGTCGAAACTAAACTAAACCTCTGGGGCGAAACGGAATACAGATTAAGTTTCGCACCGGAAATACCACGTGCTTCTCCTCCAATAGTTTCGACTCACACATCGATTACGAAGTATGGTTGAATGAAGTAGAGATTCGGCCTACCGCCACTAGATGCATTCATATTTTGATCACAAACAGGAGAACAGTGAACGCAAAATCGCATACAAGGGTCTGGAATCAAATGGTCGAGACTATTCCCTCTTTTCCTCCTCCACTCAACTTCTGAGATCGAAACTTAACTATGAGCTGCGGGGTTTCGGTTAATTTAGTTTCGTGCCCGAGTTTAAAGTTTCGTGCCATGTCGAAACTAAACTCCTTGGTGATTTTAATGTCGTATGGGAACGAAACTCGTCTTTTCGTTTTCCTTCAAGTCGAAAGGAGAATGTTTCGTTTCGTTTCACTTGTCAACCCTGCCTAGTAGTTGATACCCAGGTTCGGAATAATAAGGTTTTGTGGAACATTGCAAAGTAAGTTATTTCGTGGTATATATATGATATGTGGTCCAACTAAGTGAAGCCTGGACACTTGTTATTTACACAAAAGACAAATTTGATGGGTTGGATTGAAAATAGAAAGTAATATTTATTACTTTGTCCTTATTTGATAAAATAAAGGGTTCAATGAGGCACGAAGTTGTAGAGGAGAGTGTAACACCGCGCTTCCCGGCCTTCGCTCTCTCCAGCAGCGAGCTCAACTCGTCCTCCATCTCTGGTCGCACCCACCCGTTCCCTCAACACCCCACGACCGCCCATCCATTCACCCTCCCACCCTGCTCTGACCCCCCTCACTGACGGCTCTTGATCCGGGTCTCACGGCCAAGAGCCCGCCGAGTGGACCTTTTTATCCTGTGCCCCGGTCATCGAGTTAATCCGGATCATCTTCAATTCTCAGCCCCAGTGGACCCAAACAAATTCCTATCATAAATCGCACTCACACTTTTCCCTTGCCATAAAAAGGTCTCAAGCACCTTGTTTGGCATACCTTCCCGCCAGCTTGACTCTTGAAGGTAGAAGGGATAAATACAGATAAATGCATGGAATTCTCGTAAACATCTTACTGGTTTTATCAATATTTGAGAGAGGTTTTATGCCTAGGCTGCGTAAGCCTTTGAGTAGCATCGTCGAGGTCCATAAGGAGCATTAGTTGGTTTGTATCGATATGAGGACGACATCTAAGCTGATTGAGTTGAATAGTGACTAAGAAGGTATCTTATACATTAACGATGCCTGTAAATATTTTAAGAAATATTTCCGAGACGTCGGGGAGATATTTCCCAAACCTTGATCGGTTGAGTTACTTTTTGCGGTGCACTTCTGTAACACCCATCCTAAACTCAAAAACTGTCCCAAGTAATTCCCTCGAAAATACCATGCTTCCGTCAATCTTTCCCAATAGCTGATGAAGTTGTGACATTAATGTTTGGTATTACGTATAAATTTCTCCTTGATCCGTAGCTATGGAAATCCTGTCCTTGTAATTATCAGAAATATTATACGAGGTTTTTCAACTAGATGATTTTCGGATGAATCCCAATCGCATTCTAGTTTATTAATGATATTGTCATTGAGAAAAACTTTCTAAAGTTGAAAATCAATTAATGGTGATATTAACATTAGAATTTGGCGCTCATTTTGTCCATATACCGTCTTTAAACTTGAAAGCGATGCAATAGAATTACGGTGGGGCGTTCAGAAAAGTTAAAATCGACAGTAATATGTTATCATGCTCACGCCAGCTCGTTATAAGTCATGATTTTTTCGTAAATAAGGCGTAAAGCTTTAAATAGTTTGACCCTACAATAATACTTCGGGGATAGCATTGGTATCAGAGAGATCTTTCAATAAAATTCTCGCGAATAAGAACATGGTTTCATTGATATTTTTTGCTATTAAAAAGCATTCCTATCAAAATATAATTTTGCAAACTTTACCATGAACAAATACACGTAGCTAGAGATTCGACAATACTTTCAACGTCCCAATTTTTTAACTCTCTCGTTGGAAAAAGACAGTCCTTTTGAAATGACATAATGATATTATATCCGCGCTGGACCATAAATTCCGAACTGATTGGCATTCTCGCCTCGTTTTGCTTCCAGGACACAACAGGGCGAGGGAGGGCAAAACATGTTTTCCGTTCGTTAGGGACGCGACGACGAAAAGTGAAAGCAATTTCATATCGGAGCGTGAGAGAGATGAAGTTTTTTGGGCCGGGGGGATGGGGGGAGGAGGGGCAGATGGGAGACTAGAGAGAAGAAGGAGTGGGAGGGGAGGGGTTGATACTCTGATTGATACACGTCTAGCGGCACAGCCGGAACAAGACAGAAAGATTGAAAGTGGTGGCAGTAAATAATTATTACGAAATAAATGGTATCGGTACGCTTAGACCTTATTCATTTCTTTACATTCATAATCCCGAAAACAGCACTATTATTAGGCTCTTTGCGCATGTATCGTTTTTGGACGGTCGATAAAAAACCGATTGATATTTTATCGGTGGAGCGCTGCCTAAACATACGCCGAATATGAAGCGGTCATACGACAACTTGCTTGGTTGTCGTAATCAACCGCCTTTTTATCGGTACCGGGTCATGGTTAGTCAGTGTGCAAGCTCCCATGCCCTCCAATGGTTCACTATTGGAATGTGGTCGGCCGATTTATTACCCACCGTCCAAAATCGGTGTGCAAGGAGTCTTAGGCTTTTCCGGTGGGGAACGACGGCAAATAATAGTGGATTATCTCAAACATCCACTTTCTGGATGGGAGCAAGATACCCAGGCAAGACTCGAACACGCGACCTTTGTTTTGGCAGGCAAGGATTGTACCCCGTCCCCTTTACATAGTGGTTTTTGATACTTAACATTTAGCAATCAAACATGCACAAAAACCTATGCCCCGCATAAGGATAACTTACCCAGGCGGAAATCGAACCCACGACCTTTGATTTGGCAGGCGAGGATTCAACCCCACCGCCACCGAGGCCGGCTGAGAAGGGATTAGGTGTTCAGGGGTGGAAAAGAGGGGAATGAGGGTGGTGGTAGTCGGGAAAGAGGTGGTATTGGTGGAGGGCATAAGGTGCACCTATATGACCCCTGGCGGTGTTCGTGATGAAAATACCATCGACGTGATCTACTTTCAAGACCGGATCCATCCCTAAGGGGCTCTTAATCTTATTACGTGGTATAAGGGCTAAGACGGGTATTTCCCCGAACAGTAGGCCACGGATAGTGAAAAGAGATAGGCCAAAGAGTGAGTGAGGGATGAGAGATGGGAAAGAAATGAGAAACGACCTCCGGTATGCTTCTAGGCCGTGTGGCGTAGCCAGGAATTTTGTTCGGGGGGGTCCAAAACCAGGGGGGGAAAGTTTTGAAAAACCGGGCACTAAGTCATGGGTTTTAAACTAATTTTAACGCTTTTCATAATCGAAAAAACAAATTTGTTAAAGAAACATTTTGTAAATTCCTGATTTTTCAATATTTTATTTTCTTTTATGAAGGACAATAATTGTGTTTTTATATTTCGGGGGGGGACCGGACCCCCCGGGCCCCTCCTGGCTACTTCACTGTCTAGGCTGGAGTGTGTTCGCAAAGAGATATGCTCACCCTGGGGCATCAGAGAATAAAAATAATATTGGACACTTTTCGCGAGAGTGTATTTGGTGCTGTGTGGTCATATCTTTTCAAATGAGTGTCTCCGCTCCATCTCTTTCCTCTCAAGTACCTCCAACTTCTCTCTCGAGCCAATGCCCCTCTCTTCGCTGTTGGCTTGGCGTTTTCATTTCATTCCAGCTGCCTTTGCGAAAATTTTATTTTGTTTGGTAGAAATTGAATCATTCAAGATTTTATAGTTTCCTCATGGCAGGCATGCTATAAATTCGATTGTTTATCGATTCGGCGAGAGGGGAAAAAATAAGCCAACCTTTTCCTCTGTGAGCGCGCAATGTGAAAGATATTTTTAGGTTCCTGTGGCTTATCAAGTATCCGCGAAGTGAATGTAATTTATCATTTTAATTTTTATGATAAATAATTTTTAGTTTTTATTCCACAATAAGTAATACATTTATCAGAATCTATAAATGCTATGAAAATGACTACGGTAAGCACTAAGGGGTAAATTCACTTACACGGCTGAGAAATATGCACACGTATTTGTGATTGTCTTCTGATTCTATACATTACACAATATCAATCAATACTTCATAAATAATTGCTTCTTATTTCCACCAAAAAAAATTACTCTCTTCCTTCGTGCACCTATCCTAATATTATTGAGGCCTTGTTTAACACTAGGAATACCGGACTTGACACCCCCCCTAGAACTACCGAATGGAGTCATTTTGACTCCTACCTTATAATTGTTTATTTTTGCTGTTTATGTCTGTTTTTATTGATAGATTGCATTAGTTTATCATTTTTGTTAATAGTAGCAATATTTCAGACGTCGTTTTAACAAAAAAATATATATTTTTTTTAAAGCGAAATTCGACAGTGTTGCTTTGAAAATCTTTTTTCTTACATGTTATGTTGTTTTAATAGAATTATAATGGAGGAATTGGATAAAACAGCAAACGTAGACTTTTCAACACATTTTATCATATTGTTTGAATGATCAAAAATATTACTTAGGCTACATGGTAGTTGGGAAGATAATTAACTAAAGCAAAAAAATGCAGTTGATACGCCACGCATTTGTCTAAGGTGCTTTAGAGTTCAAGCATTGTTCATTTTCATTGCCCACACAAAGACTTTTGGCAGGTCTTACAATTCCCAACTGATAGATTATTTTTGCACTTTGGTTTTGCCTGGAAATAATTTTTTGCAGAAACCCGTCAGAAGAATTTGCGGCATTGAACACGCAACGCAACGCAACACATCTAACATGAGGATCAGCCAACTCTGTAACGAGCTTTTTCTAAAAAGTCTTGCGCGAAATGTTTTAGGTAGTCTCATTGTACACTATCCATGAATACCTGCTAAGTCGGGAGTATTTTCCAACGAGTAGATAGGCTATCACTGAGTGGACGTTCTTGTGGTATATTTGTGATTTCATCTCTTTTGGTTCTTCTATTCTCTTTTATTTACCTTTCCCATAATGCTAGTACCCTGGATTTTTTGCTGTTCAGCGAGTTTGACTGAGGTAAAGTAATTATATACAGTAACATTTCGCCCTTTTTCAGAAATGGTTGCATTAGTTTCAGTACTGCTAAACGGCAATCTGCATGAAGTGAATTACCTTTTCCAGCATAAGGGAAGGCATTTGCAAGATATTTGCTCTCCTTGTCAACAGGTAGCCAATATTCATGGCCGTATTTGTCCGGATTAGAAGGAATGTACAGAGTGAAATATACCTAATTACACTGGGAAAAAGTTGTTCATCAACTATAATGTACGGACCAGGTTTGTAACAAGCAATGTAATTCTCTATGAATCTATCGTACACTATTGAAAAGAGGGCAAACTTGACAGTTTTGAGCCGCTGGAATCAATTAGATTTCTCATCAACTCTTAGACATTGCAAAATGTTAACAAACCTAGCCGTTCGTTGTAGAAAATGGTATTCCCCAGTCGTTTGACCAAATACTCTCAATAGAGTAATCATTGGTACCTGATATTCCTCGGGCATAAAATATGGCTATAAATGCAACTAGCTCCACATCGGAAAGTGTAAAATCTTCGTAATTTTGCCTGCGTGGTTCCACAATTGTACATCGCTTTATGTGAGTCAGTATAAACGAATCGATAAATGATCGTATATAGGTAATACCTTTTTTTGTAACAACCCATGAAAGGGAAAGTAAATGTAAATTACTGTTTATATTTCGCACGCGTTTTGTCTGAATCTTCAGACTCACTAGAAACGTTTTGAGGAATAAAATCCTCGACTTCGTCACAGCCGAAATGATCTTTTGTTTCGCGTTCCGATTCACCTTCCGGTATAGAATGCAACATAGAAAGGACTTCTTCACGCCTACTTCTTCTAGCCATACTCCCAGTCAGGAAAAATGAAATCCTTGCTTCATAGGATTTTTGCAGTCCACTCGAGAGTTCACTGGATTCACTAATGCAAAGGACAGCGCACGGTTTTCCTGTGCGGCACCCGGCAGCCAGCGCTGTCAGAGCCGAACGTGCTAGGACAGTAACTTTATTTCATTCTACTGATTTATTTTCCTGGTTCATCAGTATATCAATTTTTCTGGGGAATCGGTATATCAGAGGTACTTTTTCATATTTGAAAATCAACTTCCACGCAGTCAAGGCTGAAATAAAAGTGCTGCAGCGCAATGCACAGTATTAGCGGGCGGCGGCAAAGGTGGGCGGCGAGAAGGAAGGGGTAACGGAGGAGGGACAGACACAACGGATTCTAAACACATGGATTTGAAAATGCTATGAATTGCATATTCACCACTTTATCGCAAGGTAAAATAATATCGGGACATTCACATAGTTTGTAGATCCAAACACAGACCCGTAAAATAAGAAATGCTTTCAAAGTCTCGCAAATATGGGCCAAAAGGAAAATAATTGTATATTTAAGCCTTTGATTGATTTATATTTATTATTATTGACATAAGAAGAGATAAAAACTTGTATAAATATTACTATTTGGTGAAAAGACAAGCAAAATACAGTAGGGAGTCAAAATGACTCCCTTTGGTAGTTAAAGGTAAATTTTGAAAAACGTGCACTATTTTATTTTCTAGAATTATTTTAATCGCACAGCCTTATTTTTTGTCGAAAATGAATAAAAGTCACGGAATTTCAGGCCGAAATTCGGAAAATTTTAGACAGGGCAGAGAAATAAAAATGGCGAGGAGTCAAAATGACTCCATCGGTAGTTCTAGTGTTAATATGACATGACTTCAGAGCTGAATAAAAATATAAAAAAGCAATTAAATTCATGTGTATGATATGTATTGAACTTGAAAGGGATGCCCATGTACCTATCACAGTTCAGAATCAGCATTGGTTGGCATATTCGTGACTTTGTCGGACAATTTTTACTTGGATCCCCTTTCTTTAAGATTTTCAGGGAGACAATTCCAAATTACGTCAGGGAAATTTTTAGGATTAGGTCAGAACCCACTGAGATGACACCTCGCGGGAATCTGCGTTGTGCAATTCCCCACGCAACTGCCGAAAAAATAATTTCTTTTACGGCATCTGGAATCTGGAATTCTCTCCCAGAAGGCTTTCAACAGAATGGCTCTAATAATGCATTCAAAAAAATTATATATGTATCTGTTCAATGTTGAGCTAAATAAATCGCAAACCACAAATTACGAATTTTTTTAAATTTAAATCCTTGTTTCTTTGTTATACAGTGATTATTTTTGCATTATAATGCTACATCAATTTCTGTAATGCTATATTTATTTTTCATTCGTTTCCACATCTATTTCCAAGTTATCTTTTTCGTGCGGCTAAAGAGCTATTTGGTGAGCCAATTAATTTCTTATCGGTAAATTGTGTTTTTCTCATTAATGATGCCCAGCGTATAATAAATGTATTTTATATTCTATTTCAGTGCCATGAAAAATAAAAAACTTGAGTGTAAGTTATATTAGATGACATTTATGAAAATAATTTTCCCGGTTGTCCGTACTAAACGAATTACTGTTGTCTTTTGTTTTCTTCTCGCGGTTTATATTTCAAGGGTCAAATTTCCTTTTCTTAACTGTGGACTCCTTGGGAAGTTCAAATAAGAAATTTCCATATTTTCAAATTTCGCATATTTCCAAATAACAAAATGATTGTCATGATCAAAAGGGAAATGCACTCGAATCCATAGTTTTATCAATACTTCCTTCCAACAATCCTTCATTAAATAACTTGAATCATGCATAGAATAAAATATTTAAAACTCTGTGTAGGTAACTTGCTGTTTATTTGACATTTTCAAACTTGTTTTTAATGGTTTTCATTTATTCTGAAAACTATACCTCCCGCATGCTGACATTTAAAAAAATACATGAAAAATTAGTAAATGTTTCATAAAAACCGCGGCCGAAAAAATCTTGGTTTTTGTAAACAGGAGCCTGTGAGAGAGTGGCAACGTGAGGCACGCCCTCATTTATAAGGATGGCATAGAGAAACGCTAACATCTCGTTGAACAAATGAATTTGGGGCACTGTATCATGTGCAAATTGATGCCTCACGTGTTTATGGTTCTACATTTGATGCCAAGGTAATAAAATAATTAAAATATTGATCAGTAAATAATTAAGAAGCACTCAAGTAACGAGGGGAAACTTCGCTTAATATAGGAAGTGTTCCTTTTCCATTATTGATAAAGCTGATCAACTAATTCACACATAAAAAAATAGCGATGAGAAAAATCATTTCCGGCTTGGATAATTTGTCGACATTTCATTCAAACACCACAACTCACTGAAATTGAAGATGATGACGCAGATTTAAAAATTGAAACATTGATTGCGGGTTTTGCTATATCCCTTTCCTCGTTGCAAATGGAACCCAATAAATTAATCCTTGCTCATTTTTCCGTGAAGTCAGGTGAATTTCATTGAAGTAAAAATTTCCTTAGTTTCACATTCTGAGCACATAGGTCTCCAATGTTTTATCTTAATTTTTAGTCTTCTAACATGGATAATTCAGCACCTTAAATATTTATATAATTTTATTAAAAGCGATAATAATATGCAATGAATTTTACGTCGATATTACACAGCGCTAATTTATTTTGGCTTCAGCAGTTCTAGCACATTTGGATTTCAGGCATGTGCGAAAACCACCACTTTCATAAGACGTTTTTATTAGCAAAATCCAATATGGTCATTTTTCTTGGGTGTTTCTAATTCTTCCCGCTTTGTAAACGTCTTTCCTCCTCTCATGATATTCGCTTGTAGGCCACTTTTCGCCTCAGCATTCTTGCGCAGCTAATTTTATAATAATAGGGCGACAGTTAGCCAGATCAAGCATCATTCTCGCAAGCACCACAAACACCTTTTCGGCAAACGAGATTAAGGCACTCAAGAAACCGTCCTATACGGCCCTGTTATGCTCCTGCAACACTGCTGCCTCCGTGCTCAACGGAATGGGGTCGAACGAGGATGAGAATTGGTTGGGCGCCAGTACAGGTGAAAGGGACAAGTTCCCGCCCGATAAGAAGTAATGTGGTTCCCGTTTTTTGGTAATGAATCCCTAAAGGAATTAGGAGTCCCCTCAGGTTGGCCCGGGATCGAACTCACCGGCTATCCTCATCATCGGGAAGGATAAAGAGGAAGGGACAGGTGGGGGAACGCATACAACAAATAACCTATAAACCCAAAATCGGAAACTGGGCTGCACTGGGAAGCACTCCCTTGGCCTCGCGGCGACTCACTAATTATATCACACTGCCTAGCTTTGCCTCGTCACTTACCCCCTCTCAATCCCGCGAAGGTCCTGCCCTCTACGGTCGGTGGGAGAAAAAGAAATCAACAAAAGACAACAGCGATCGCTACCGTATGAGAAATGATAGACGTCACACCCCCTTAATGTATGTATTATAGACCTAATACTTCGTATCTTGTAATTTTTCAACAAGCCATGAATAATTTGATTTTTCTAAAATTACTAAATTTCGTAACTAATCTTTCTCCGCAGCGACGCCATCGGATTTTGGTGGTCTTTTTTTTTTGAACAAATCCCCGGAATTAATTTGAAGCGAAAAGGTGGATTGATAATTTAGTTTTTTGACAATTTTTCTAGAGTATCAGACAATGTTAGAGTGGGTCGATTATAGGACTTGTTATCGTATTCGATTGGATTAGAATTTGCTGAACATTTTGTCTAATTTCCAAGAGGAGATTATACTGACCCTATTATCACAACTTGATCATCATACTTGTGGTGATTATTTAATTTACCTGTAAATAAATATGTAGCATTTAATTGTACCTCACCAGGTCTTAATTCATACTGACCTTAACACAAAAGAATGCCTAGTGAAGGGTCGAATTTAAATTATATCTAACGAGTGAAAGGTGTCATATGTAGCTGAAATTATCTTGTTAACCTCTTTCAAATAAAGTTTAATAAAAACAAAACCTGTAAGGATTCTATTAAAAAGTATTTAATGTGTATCTTTGGCGAAAACCTCTATCAGTATTTCCATTCATGGTGAATGCATTGTTGTAAATTATTCGTAACTGCCATTGTTATAAAAAATATTGCGTATTTCGACAAATCAAAGTCACGTGATGAATAAAATTGTGTTTAATGTATCGGAAAATGTTAATGTTAAAAAAATTTTTAACATTAACATTTTCCGAAATTAAAAAAAAATACCATGATATTAAATGGGGATTATCAAACGAAAATACAGCGGTTTTGAAAATTTTTTTATACGCACGCACTGGCTGCATTTTGGTCCGCCCGCGGGTTTGCCGTCCAGCTAAGCAGCATAAACGACTGCGACATGGCTGTCGCCGCGTCGAATGGCGAAAGTCAATCCCTGTCGGCACCAGACCACAGCGCGACTAATCCCCGGGAATGCTCCGCGTCTGCGTTTGCAATGCAATGGACCGCGATCGGAAGCGAAGTGAAGGGAAATCGCCGTCATACATTGAATGGATCAACGAACAATGGAACGAATCATTCCGCATCGACCTTTCACGTCCCCGTCACACTGCGCAGGGCACGGAATCCTAATTCGCAAACTTCCCACTTGCACCGCCAGCCCACCTGAAGCCAAGAGTATCCTCCAATACCCCCATTCTCCTCCTAATCCGGACCGAAAACCCCGACTCCGGTTGCATTGCAGAGGACAGTTAATGAGCCAGTCGCCACAGAACATCCGTGCATGATTTCGGCTTCTATGCGTGTGGGGCCAATCTTGCCCCTTCCCCCCATTGCCCTCCTTTGTCTTGGGCTCCATTTCTACGCACCAGAATACACTCTCCCCGAAACGCACCCTTCCTATCTCGACCGTCACTCACTTCATCCCCTCAATTGTCTCTCTCCTTTCACCCTTCCACGGGCGGCAATCCCTTCCAAGAACTGGCACTGTCGTCCCTCCTCACCCTACCGTCCCCTTGATCTTTCTTAGAGCTCTTTTCGTCTTGCTTATTGATTCATTCGTTTTAACTCGGCCGGATTTCATCGATAAGGAAAAGTTTTCCGTTGATGCACGCCACTTAAACTTATCACGTACGGATTGATGGAATAAAATAATTTGAAGATAACATTGGTTGGCACCATTATTTTCTTCGCATGAAAAGATATGAAATTTTAACGGATTGCTAGCTGCAAAACTTTGAATTTCGGCCATGCTTCAGGTAAACAGTCTCAAAGCTCCCAATCTGAGCGTTAGTTAGACGGAACTTAGGCAATCGTGCGTAGTAAAAGCTCTCAGACACCTCACCTCATTGCCTGCAATCCACAAGGAGGCAACATCTCTCCCAAACCCCCTCCTTGTTTGACTCACAAAAAACCTACTTCCCTTCTCGCGGGGCACTATATTGAGGAAATGGGATCGCAACCCTGGACCTACTGACGAATATGGGTACATTTTTTCCTCTTTCAAATAGAATTAGATTTTTTAAAAGAAAAGCATTTTTAAGCGTACTTTGCCCCAAATATACGACTCTTATTTCCTGCCCCTAGCAGTTTCCCTTCGTCCCTGCCGACCACCGTCCCTCTCTGTCCCCCTTCCAATTTCATGAGAATTTTTTTTCCGCAAAAGCCGAAGCTCGCGTCAGCCAGAAAAAGACTCTCCGCCTGTTTCCTCACCTTCAGCACCCTCTCTCTCATTTCCCTCTCCCCTTCTTACTCATTCCCTTTCATTTTCAATCCTCCCAATCTTTTATTCCTTTTCCGACCATATTTCTCTCCGCACCCTCTCTGCTTGAGATGTAATTTTAGCGACTTCCCTCCTTCCCAAGTCTTTTTTTCCTGCGTGTGCTTCCATCCCTATCCCACAATACATCTGTTTCTCATTCTCTCTGACGCACATGCAGCAAGCCAAAGGGTTGCCTCCATGGGTGCGTATATTAGGGGCATATCAACACCCACTAGAATCTGAAGTGCCTTCCTACACGGAATATTAATAAAAAAGAAACGTTCATCATTTCCTCGTATGTTTCTCATTTTTATACTTTTAGCATGCCCCTTCGATGAAATATCTTATTCCTAACTGGTGTTCATAGTCAGAAGAGAGACATCTGAGACAATCTGTTTGAGGTAAATATTGCTATCATTCATTCAGGTGTTCAGGAATTGTAGTATTTCAGTAATTGGAGTGCATTAATTGCTACTATTATGCCAAAATCCCTCTCCTACACCTACAACATTTGGACAAATTATAGTGCTATATGACTATTATGAAGCAAAAATGCACTTTAAATTCGTAATTTAGCTGAGGTAAATTTGTAATATATCGAAAGAGCTCAATCTACAATAATTATCATACCATACTTACTCATCTGCTAGCGCTATTCACGAAGCAGAGGGGACAAATATATTATTTTTCATCTTTAAGTTAAGCTCCTCTATCCAATGCTGATATTCACAGCGTGTAATGATTTTCTCGTAGATGGGTGTTGAATGGAAGCGGATAAGGCCGCCGGAGAGCCTCAAACTCGGTGAAAACCGTGAAAATCCCTCTTTGCCATAGCTAAAATGTTGTTGGTGTCCGTGCCTATTCTACGTGCCCGCGTAAATTTTAAGATTCTGGTGAGAGGCATGCGTATTTCCTGAAACACATTTCGACAATTTAAAGAGGAGGACATCGATTCCCCTCTTCACTGAATGATTCTTTATTGTACGACAAAAGTTTTTACGTTAACAACAGACTTTCGAAATTTTAAACAATTAATAATAACTATGGCAAGACTCAAAACAGCTTACTTAATCTCATACCTAATTTAGACTGGAGGCTTTTATTTTTGTAAGAATAATTTTTCATCAGTTAATGTCTAATTGGATATTTTACATGCATTTAAATGGTAAATAACAATTATAAGCTGTTGTCCATTCGCCATGCTGCGAGAGCAAAAATCCACCAAGTGTTCTTCAATTAGCAGCCACTGACGCAGACAGTTTCCAATTCACAGACTACTGCACATCGTCGCAGCTAACCCATTCACGGAAAGTGACTATGTGCGTTTCTGCGTCATAAGCATTTGCAACCTAATGCGGTGCATTGGATGCTTACGCTGCCCTATCCACTCGACGGAATACCTATATCAAGGCGTATTGAGTGCTGAAATTCCTAAGGAATTCCTTTCGCTTTTTTTTAATTTTCATGAAACAGGGTCCACAAACTCCTGGACAGAAAATTCTCAAGCCTTCCCCTGGACGATAAAAAATATTCTGCGTCGTTTCAACATTATACTATGCGCTCATTATCGTATTCGCTGAACTTCACAGCAGTGTCTAACCATGTGACAACCTGCTCCTGAAATCCAAATCCATATTTTGGAATTGCTTACTCTAATTTGCTTATCTCCCTCTTTTATGATTTTTTTTATTTAAGACGGAAATCCCGAATTATCATAGAAATATTTTTTTGGCATCAAACCGCCGATTAACTTTTCATATCACCTAAACCCTTCTTTATTTCTTGTGCTTGGCTTTTGTTATTCGTTGGATAGTTTTACGTTGATATTGATGATCATTATCCACTCAATATAAAATCCAGCAAGCTGCCTTACTAAGCGATTAGGGGAGATGTAAGGCACGACCTATTTACCTGCGCATATAAAAATGCGTTGATGCGTGCGTTGGTAAGGCGACATGACCCCGATATGACATGAATTAAAATTCCTTTGTTATTCGAGGATGATAGAATTCGCATGCCTATCCAAGCGAGCAAGCGGCTTTGACTTTTTAAACAAAAAGCTTTTTCGTGAAATGTACTTACTTTTATTTAATTACTCTTCATTCCCAGTTTCCACTCTGAGGCAAATGATCACTATGTGTCACTTAATGAAGTATTTATTCATTTTAAGTACTTCTATGAGATCATTCGCCTCAATAAACTGAGGCTATTTCTTTTGAATAGCTCAATGCCTGGAACGTAGTAACTCACCTTCGTAACTTGATGACAATCACCTCATGAATTCAAGTGTACATAAACTCCCACCTTCCTATACTCAGTAGAAGGAGATAGGATTAGGCTAATATTTTTTTTCATTTCTCCGTCCGTTCCACACTTACAGTCTGTCCCCGCTCCAGAGCAACACATGTATATAAGTGTACATCTTTTTTTTACTCTCTCCCCCTTGTTTGCAAGCATCTTTCAGCCTCTCTCAGCCATCGGCCGTCCCCACCTCAACCACCGCCACCGCTGTTCCCTTTGTGAAATAATTAAAGAGTGAGACGGTGTATTTTTCCACGGTGCTAATTTGAAAAGAGGAGGAAGGGAGTGTGTTTCGTTCCTCTCCTTTGATTTCTCCCCTTCCACGCTCGCAATCCGTACAACGCACGCCCTCTACTCCTCCCCTTTCCCTCGGCCACCTCTTGCTCCGCCTGCTTTGTCTCCATCCCTCGCGTGTTAGCTTCGACGATATTTCTTCCTCACCCTCCAACAATGTTTCCGCTCATCTTTTATGATTCTCTATTTACTACGCCTAGAACCCCCCACCCCAATGGCGGTTTGTCACATTTTACACAAGGTAAAACTGCATTCGGATGTTTTGCAGTTTTTAAGGTTTGACGGTTTGGTTAATGTAATATTATGGTTATATCACGCCGAGGCGAAGTCAGAATTGAAGAGTGCGACAAAGTCATTTCCGTTACCGAGCACACTCTTCGCTAAAATTTCGGAAATGAATGCATCCACATGCAAGTTCTCCATGCGGAGCAAGACAAATTCACAGTTCAGAGCAGTGGCATTGAGTGAGAATGGAATCATATAGTAAGCACATGGATAACAATAACAGTTGCAAATTGCCTTAAATCGGTGGCTATAAATATAATCCATTGCTTTTCCTAGTATTACAAGTGTAAAATTCGTCATATTTTATGGTAGTGGGTTGATAGCTATTCGGTTCGATACGAGAAAGTTTAACCTTTTAATCTTTTGGGAATAAATACGAATGAAATTCTTCAAGCAATTTCAGATCTTAAACCTTGTTCAAATCTAATACTTTCAATTTTCCAGTCTAAAGATCTCAGATTCATTGGATATTTTTGGAGGAGCTTCGTGGGTATATTCAATATTCAGTTATAGAGGGGAGAGAGAAAAATGCGTCGGTTGATGATTGATTATCAGAGATTAAAATATGTGCACTTAACATTGTTTACGAGCGCATTTAGGCTTTCAAAACTTTGATACACTGATGATACTTGAATCATATTAGAAATAATTGAAGCCTATCGCAGCTTTTAGATAACTTAAATTACTTCGTTGGAGCCGGTTTTCTTTTCCTCCATTTACCCTATTAAATATTACTAAATATGGTACAATACTTTCCACATAGTTTATTCTTTCCATGTGACACGTTCATGATTCTATACATAACCCCTGCAATTAAACTTAACGCCACAAATGCCTGGCTCTTGATTTTCAATATGGGACCTTCCTCAGACTTTCTCTTGAGCATTTTCCTCCTGATATTTGTTTAGTATATCACCAGTGATGTGGCCAACTGAGAGTAACCGTTTAATATTCCATGGGACTCATCTTTTCATATTTTTCAGTGCGAAATTTCTCATTTTTCCCTTTTTGTCCTCACTCAGATAGGCAGGTATTTATGAATCTTAACATTTTCATTCGATATTTGACTTCCATTGTCATATTTCGCAGTGTATTTGTAATAGCAATCAATGGAAAAGTAACCATCTTTTTTCCGTATGGCAGCATTGAAAATTTCCCAGCTTATTCCAATCCTGTTAAGCTGCAATATTCACATATCGCCACAATATTTCGATTCGTTTTTTTAACAGCTATCCCACCCCCCTCCGCTCCGCTTCCCTCTTTCCTTCCTTCATGACTAACCACCGCGGTCCACACAGCCTCTCGCCCGCCCTCGCTCGTAATTAAGGATCGCGGCCGGGGTCAATATTTCAGGGGTAGTATTCTGTCCCCCCCCTGTTCTCCCTACCTCACTACCAGCACTTCTGAATGAGATCCAACGGCCGGCAATTTTGCCCTAATGGCTGTGCAGGTAACCCCCAGTTAACAGAGAGAATAAGAGAGAAAAATGTTATTCCTCGCATTGAGCTCGTGCAATAATTTCGGCCCAAAAGTACCAGAGATGTCACATTTTCACATTGCAAATTTACCGCGGAGCTGTGACATTGTTATTCAACATGCCTATTTATTCGCAGGGGAATGGAAGGGTTTGTAATCCAGAGCTCAAACTGAGTGCGCGATTAAAATTTATTTCTGAATGTATGAATGCTCAAAAGGAAAGTAATTTATTTTTTATTTTTTGTTGGAATAAACAACCGATGGTTCCATTTAGTTCCATTCCAAACGGCATATTGATTCTCAAATCAAAGGACATTACGTATTCATTGATTTATTCAGCCACGCGAAAATAAGCCATCTGTAAATTTGAAAGTGATTGGTTTCGGCATATTAAATTTAAAAACACTAATCCAGTCTGTTTAATTAAATTCTTGAAATACAATTTAAGAAAGAATAAATTAAGTAAAAAATATATCATTATAATAAGTATTTTACGAGTATAATGTACCATAATTTTTGCCGATTCAAAAATATTTCCATAGCAGCGGTACAATTTTATTGTCATATTGTGTTGTATATTATCAATCATCATTATAGTGAATAACATTTAGTTTAATGTAATGACTGATATCAGCGGTCATTAGTATTTTTATTTACATATTTCACTGTGCCAAAATATGGTCTTCAGCAGTATTACATTATTATTATTATTATTATCATTAAAAAGCTAGTAACAGGTGAGACATTTCCCAGTGATAGCGGAAAATTTTTCATGAGAATTTAAAAAGTACATTAAACCGCCCTCTACTTCCTTGACCCTTTTCTTTTATATATTTATTTCTTTTGTCAAGTGTACGACGAGTATTACTGGTAAAACGACACCGTCAAGTATTTTCCTATTTAATTAGGTAAAAATTGTAATATTGGTACTGTGTAACCCACACTTTATCTTGAAATGGTGACACAAAGTTGTTATTTCCTCCCTCAAGGTCTGCCAATGCTCTTCCCCAGCTGACAATTACAAAAATTCCACATACTCTGCTCCTTTTTCTCCTAATTGTAATTAGGTCACCCATCAATTTTTTGTAGCATTTCAGCCACACTTTCTCTTTTATTATTTATTTGGCACATTATCAACAGCTATACTTTGCATTATATCTAATTTTTAATGAGCTCTTTCCTTTTTTGTTCTCATATAAATGCAGCATACTCTAGGATACGGTGGACCAGGGTTTATTTTGTGGTTTTGTCGATCCCCTTGATATTTCTCATTGTCTAATACAGTGTGACATTAACTGCATCATTTCCTTACTTCGATTTTTCATATTAATAGTAATTCAATGTAAGGGAAACCATTACGTTGCAATAATATCTCATGCTAAAAAAAATCTAGATTCGGCAAAAGAAGTGGTCTCTAAAAACTCTTGGAAATGAGATGAATTTCAACTAAAGTCAATGTTTATCCGAGCCAATAGCAATAAGATGAAGAAGCCATATCATTGAATTCATCCTCTGACCCATGAAAATGAAGAAGACGAATAGAACGCACAGGTTTAATTAGGAACCTCGTGGAATTGAAAATTTCCATGGGATGTCGAGAGGAGGCTTTTGGAACATTAATTTGTTGGGTAGATACAGCTTAGGTGGGAACTCGCTTGTTATGCTAATTCATTTCTCCATCTAGTAATTAGCAAGGATAATTGGCATCATATCTGAAATAGGATGCGAAGAAAATTTTTTATGTGTAGGAAATACTGTTTTTCTCTTCATTCTTAATTAGAATGTTTTTTTCATTCCCTGATATGTTGGTTTCCAACTTGTTTCTCGCCTCTTTTATTGGAATTGTAGGTATTAAGCTGCGGCTTTAGGCCCTTCTGGGGTGGGTTTAGCATACGCCCAGACTTGCCACTCATCAATCTACCCGGTAACTGCGGAATGAAACAAGAAATTCGCATCACTGCCTCGTTAAGGGCGACTCGGCCATTTCGCCCACAGCCTCCTTCGTCTCTATGATGGTGAGAAACGAGCACCCGTAATGAGAAAGCTCAGAAACATGAGCGCGACGGTAAAATTTAACAAATTAAAGTGGAAAAAAATGCCGGTCGAAAATACTGAAATGGATACGTGCGCGTGGCAAAAACTTAATCTTAATCATTTCAGTGGCTGCTGGTGTAATTAGCGAGTTTCTTCTTCAGGAAGCGCTTTTATCATTCCAAACATGTTTTTGATCTAACTGAACTAAATCTCTGATTAATGATGAAAATTTTGGGTACTGAGAACCTAAGTACTATTTTAATCTCATGTTATTTCTAGAATATATTTAAAATAAGTTGGAGCTCAAACTTTTGAAATACAAATTGTATTGAAGCCAAGCAGACATATTGTTGTGATTAAGGAACAATATTACCTGGCCTATATCATGGTAGTATTTAATATGCACCTGCTGGTTTGTGTGATGGTGCTGTGACAGTGCTGAGAATAAATGCCATTGGGAGAAAAATTGAGCAATGAAACATTATATCAGTTTTTTATGAAATGCAAAGTAACAAATATTAACACTAAGTTGTGTATCTGTAAATTTATTCCATTTCGCGCGGATGTGAGATAGAGGCATTATAGGCCTTTCCATTCAGTTAAAATTTTACTTCAACAATGCTAACTTAATAATACTAAAAAAATTAGCTATAAAATTAGTTTTTTTCCTTAACTCCTTACAAGTTAAAAAAATCTTTTAAATTCTCTTGTTCAATGATACTCATTGGACGATTTAATAGAAATAATGAGAAAATTCTAAAACTGAATTAATTGATAATTATTCATGGCCTAGAAACTAAACGCAATTGCAACTTTTTAGCATACATCAAGATTATATTGGTAGGCACTCTCTAGAACTTAGTTTACAGTAAGAGTGTGACCTTGATTTTTCCTCGTCACTATCATTCAAATGAAATTTTCCTAATATTTAGGGGAGACCGGGGCACGTTGGCCCGATTTTTTTACATTTTTAAATATTTTTTATTTATGCATAGTTAACCTTATGAAATTATTGCTAAATTATAGAACAGTCTTTATAAATCTGGATGGAAATAATTAAACTTGAATATTTAAGTTATAAATTTAAAAAAATAAATAAATACTGGGCATATGACAGGTGGGCCAATCTGCCCCTACATCGGGGCAAGTTGGCCCAGCGGCTGGGGCACGTTGGCCCATGTATTTTTTGATAAGCTGAACTAGTATGATTTTAGGAAAACAAAATAAAACTAATAGTTATCAAGAAATATATTTCAATATAGGTAACCATTTTACTGAAACAACGGGAAAGCTTTAAATTATTAGGATTTCTGGCGTGCTAATACAAACCAGTTAACTTTTGTGACTGTCCAGATACAAAGGATCAGCACAATTATTGCTCTTGTGAAATAGTACGCGGATTTCATTGTTCACACATGTCTAATGAGCAAAACGCTTGCAATTTGTGCACTAAATACATTGTGCTCCAGGCGGACCGTCGAAAAAGGTCTTTACTTTCCACTTTAGGCACAGTGAATCTTCATCTTCCCATATCGGACGCGCGTATTTTATTTTTTTTAGCTCCAGTTGACATGCGTTACATTGCGATACTATGTTGCGTTCAAATAGATGTCTGTCTTCACCACTGCGCTTATATTTTAGTAGCCTCTGTGAATTTAATTGAGTATTTGTGTCTAATTAGTTCAGACGCAAGCCAACGCTCCCAAAGACGACTAATCACAGACCAAGCGGAACCTCTGGAGTTGACTATTGATGCAAGCTTACCCTAAAATCTAACAGAAAATAATCCATGTAAGTGAGGAAGGGGTAATCCAGCTTTCGAGCTCAATTTAAATTATAATCCAATTCTTCCTACTGAAGAGGTAATCAAATGCGTAAGTCCACTTGACTTTTTTTCATTTTTCTCGGATGAACTGCTTAAGCACGTTTGCATAAAAAGTGACATATATGCTAATCAGAAAAATGTAAATCTAGCTTTGGAGAAGGAGGAACGTATGACATGATAAAATCAGCTAATATGACATGTAATGCTAATGTCATGCTACGATAAATACCCTAATAAACGTATGTGTTGGTCCAAAAAGGTAACAAAACTTAACAAATGTTACTTCCCCACACTCTTGTTGGCAAGCATGCATTGTAACCGATTTAAAATAATATTAAGTCATTTACACCTGAACGAAAGCTTAATTGATGATGGAAGTGACCGTCTATTGAAAATTAGGCCATATTTCACGAAGAAATGCATAGGACGGGGCATGTTGGCCCGGGTGGCCAACGTGCCCCGTCGTCGCTGGGCCAACCTGCCCCATCGCCATGTTTACAATAAATTCTATTCGTTACAAAACTCACTGAAGCAAATCAGATTGTATGCCACACAGAAGTTATCCTTAAACTATGAGCTTTAATTATAGTACTCAACTATTGGGCCCAAATTGATCAAAACTTAAATAACACACATTTAACCTGGGAGTAGAATTTTACTGAAACGCGCGCAAATACAATTAATCGCTACAACTTGTCAAAAACTGCTCCGCCAGTCATAATGGTGTTGTGGAGAAAGGGGAAGTGTGCTACCAACCTTCTGATAGATTCCTAGCTCAATTTAGTGTCTATTGTATTAATTAACTCGACTGGGCCATCCTGCCCCTATGGCCAACGTGCCCCGGTCTCCCCTACTATCAAATCTATCGGCAGTTAAAAGGTTTGTATTCATAATCCACGTGTTGATTTTTCGATGCTGACTAAGTAAATCCCATGATTGGTTTGCGGTAAAACGCTTATTCCATATCCCATTCGCAAACGCGTTTCCTTCACTCCATAAATTCTCATTTACATATCCATTATTTTTTACCAGGAATATTAAAATTTTGCTGGCCATAATTTAATGTTGTTCCAAGTTTTTGAATGGCAACTTTCCCTATTTTAGCTCCTCCCCCAATATATTCTCAAAGTGTCCATTATAGCATTATAAATTTTTTGATGGGTAGTACTTCTTTGTTATTATTTTAAACTAAACAGTAACGACCATGTTACGGTAAATAGGGTAAAAAAACTTAGGCACGCCTCTTAGAATGTTTTCCAATGTTGCAAATTGTCACCATTGTTTCTTTTGTAACTTTTAGATACACTCAGTATACTCTACATTGAATCACCGTCAACATAATCCATGAATAATTCCAGTTTATTTATTCATAAGGTTTTATGTAGAAATAAATTGTCATAATATTCAAATGTACCTAAGTTTAGAGCTTTAGCCATAAAAATGTGACATAGTGAAATTTAGGGAACAACGTTAGAACTGTTATATTTCATATTATCTTTGTAAATATTATGTTTTGCGCCAAATAGCGCTGAAAATAAAAGTTAAGGTAAAAAAAAGTATGATAACATCGATCAACAATACAATGTTTTCGTAATTGTATCATCTCTAAATTCTTTTGACGCATTTGCAACTTATCCAGTATTATGTATATCTAAGTATATACTTTGATTCTAGGAGGGTTAGACAACCGAAATCCTCACCATCCGTACATGATTGTTTGATGGATATTCTCGAATGGGAATCTGGAATTCAATGTGAAATAGTGCGGTTTGATGTGGGCAATAATAATCGGGTGATTAGTCATTCATTTCTGCACGGAAACTTTTAAAATTAGGGATAGCAGTAACTTTTATGACAGCCCAATGAATCTGTTCCAATAATACGGTGGTTTCCTATTATTTTTTTATTACCTAAATCGAAAGATTATTACTCCTGGAGTACGTATTTCACGCTTTTAGATTTTTAAATGACCATATCTATTTTTCGCGATTGAATGAAAAGTGAAATTTTTCAAGCGCGCGAAAAGGCGACGGCTAAGTATGAATGCCGGGAAAACTCCGTGTGACGTCGTTCTGGTTCCCGCTGCCGCAAGTGAGGTGACCTTGGGGCGAGGCTCTTAGCGCTGATACGACGCAGGATGCTAGCAGGTAGCAGAATACCATGCTAGCTGGCTTAAATAAGGATTATTAATACCTTATGAAACGATGAAAACTTTCCGACCTTAGCCAGTGTTAATAGGTGATTATTAAGAAATGTTTCCCTGAGCTCTGTGCCTCATGCATGCATTGGTAATCTCATACGATGTAAAACTCTTGACTACTCTAATAGAAACTAGGTCCCTGTGACGTCACGTGGAGTGGCATCGCATGGGCGCCAATCTTGCCTTTTTAGTATGAGGAGAAAATTGACCCTTGCCATTCGTCTTAACCGGTATTTCTAAAACCAAATAATTTGTATATTATGAATACACTAATGGTGGGTAACGAATCGCAATCAATGTCTTTCGTTTTCTTTGATGAAGGAAACTACCCTATTACCATTATTTGCATTTCTATTCCTGAATTAAAATTAATCATTGAAAAATCTTGCTTATCTTTGTTTTTACATTTCTGCAGCAATTAGATGCACTAGTTTAGATCAATGATACGTTCCTCCTGCTGGGAATACAGTGAGAAGACTGAATATTTCTCGCTAATTGTATAGGTAAAAATTAACCGCTGCTGTCTTTACTTGGGAAAAGTTCATTTTATAAAATCCAGACTGTAAAAATATATTGCAAAAAATTCTAGCAGGAAATATGTTTAGCGCTGATGATCACATTCATGTTTTGGGATAGGAATCTTTTCGACGTATTGCTCAGGCGATAGCATTATATGTATTAAAATTTACAGGCCGTTCAGGTATTTTCACTGCTTGGCGGAAAAATTGCGTGGATAATATGCAGATCTTCTTGTTATGACTTTGGTCTCATCCAGGAGGATTTTGTGACCTGTTCGTTCGTTCCCAGCAGGAGGAACGCAATTGCTAGCCACGCGTTGAGCAATAATAAATTTATTCCACGGATCAGTAAATCCGAAAATGAATTAAAATAGTTCAAGGTCTGCATCACTACAACAATTATCCCACTGCAATATTCTTCAGTATATCGATGGCTAAGTTCTATCAACACGTATCTCAATTCGGCCGTTCTGAGACAGGTATCTTAAACAAAGTGTAATAACATTAAAAAAGTAAAATACAAGCAAAGCACAACTCTTTGTTTGCAAATGAATGGTGCTTTTTCAGTTTTATGAACTTTTGGTTTTTAATTTCAGTGTACAAGTTAAAAAAAATTAATCGCTTATTTGCTCTCCTGAAAAGTTGCTATTTTTGAGATATGTGTTGTTATAACTTAGCCATCGATATCCCGCTTACTCAATTTAGTTCCGCTTCAAATCAAGTTTTTTGATTGTTCTAATGCCCTCTTCTGCTCACCCCTTCTTGCAGTGAGGAAATAACTTAACTTTTGACATAATTTTCATCAGCTGTTCAGCGTTTTAACTGTAAATATTTTATTATGAATAGTCCATATAATTTTACATTTGTATCATTTTCTAACAATTAAAATTACTAATGAGCAGACTTGAATGAACTTAAACACGACCATTGCACGGGTAAATAAATTTTGATGCCATCCCACGCGAACATCTACATTTGAGATTCAAAATCCTGCAAGGGTAACTACCTTCTTTAATGTGTACAAAAAAGAACTTATCAATTTGATATTTGAGCTTAATGATCTTCTTACAATTAATAACCTACTAAAAATCTTACAAAATTGAGTCGTTATTCGTTTAACAATGTCTTTGGTGATTCAAAATTGATATGATGCGTTAATAATTAATGATTAACCTCCTTCTTAGTAAAGAAGCTCAAAGTCATGCAGCAAATTGTGGTGGGAAAAAATAATCTAAATGAATACAAGGTAAAATTTTCACCTCCTGTTGCAGTGATAGCTTCAGAAAATTGTGAAAATGCATCAAGTATTTAAGCTTTTGCATCACTTTTTTCTTTCACTAGCAAAACATCGCTTGTGATTATCCGGTATCCCTCTTCGGTGACTGCTATCAGGATTGATAAAAGTTATCGTAGCCATTTCTTGAGTTAGAAGTATCACAACAGTCTTCAACCACTGAATTCAACCACTGTTTCTGACCACTGAATGAACTCCAACGCTCTGAACCGGTCCCACGGTGTGTCTCAGATTAAAAAAATAAAAAACCATAATACCTTGTGAAAACTAGAGGAATCTAGTCATTTAATCCCCTTGCACTCCCATCACTCCAGTGCGCATGAAATCCATGCTCGAGTAAGTCTACGGAGATAATGGACTAGCGTCCACCATCTGCCCACCCTTTCGCTTGAGTTACTGTAATGCAGCGTGATATGCGTCGGTGCGGTCAAATCACGAAAGCTCACCTTTCGCGAGACCCAAAGGAGGTTGTGTTCTTCTATGCTTATTTGACCCATGATCCTTCCATCCATGCATCCCGCATCCATGCATCCCGCCCTGTGCCTCTCCTTAAAATATCCTCCTGCGATGACAATATCTCGATGGGGACTGGTTTATGGTGAGAGGAAGATGTGCTTTCTCGGCCCATATCCCATGAGAAGGAGGTAGGTACCCATAGTTGGTGAGCATACTTGTGATGCTCCCATTTTTTCACGATCACGATAGTACCCTTATCATCATAGCACCCATCAACACTGACTAAAAGTTTTCGCATTGTTGAAAAGAACTGCTAATTGCGACATCAGTCACTTCAGTGATAGGCGTCGCCGAGTAGAAAAAAATAATGGAAAAAGATAAAAGAAATACCGAGTTTCCCTCATCTCCACTATCTATCAGTGAAAATCATTCACCATCTGTGCGTGGCACTATTCTCATCTACCTTTAGCTTAGAGGGTATGGCGCGGATGGAGTTTGGGCAAAATGAATTGATAGCTAGTTGGGTCTCTGCCCTTTTCCCCAGTGATTCGTCTAAAGGGTGAAATTCAAATGAAAGGGTTAAGTCTGCCCGTAATTGTCCGAAAAAGAGCCTGAAGGCATCGCTCATTCCTTGTCCCGGTCCCCGTCTGGATTTCGGAGTGATTTAATCGCAGTAGCAGCAGAGGCTCTCATCGAGCATCGGGCTAATAATAGGGCCACACACTCCACGAATAGTCCGTCACTTGGATCGAACTTCCGCATCCGCCCTTTGCGACGTCCGGGGACATTCTCGCCCCGCTCAGAACGCCATCCCGCATTCATTGTGGCAAATATCCGGGAGGCGGGAGGGAGACTGCCTTTGTTCTGGAAACGGTGAGGGGTGCTCGGGGGGTAGGAGGGAATGGACCAGTCATCATCGGTGCCGCTTATCGTCACCTCCCCTCCTCCCACTTCGCCATCTCCATGTTCCCCTTCCAATTTCACGCGCCGCTTGCATTTCCCAGGAACGCTTCCCCCTTCCTCCTCTTCTTCCCCCTTGTCATTCCTTGTCCCCTTGGCCGCTGTGCAGCTGTCGCGACCCATTCTTCCACCACATCGTCCCAGGAACCACCTCCAACATCTTTACTACCACCCATGTGTCCTTCCTGCCCCGATTCTCAAACCTCCCTCTCAGACGTCTCTTCCTCTCATAATCCAGTGAACCACGCTCGCAGTAACTATCTTTTATGTTAACACCTGTACTGTTCTTTAAAGGTATATTGTCCTTTGATGCTGTATTGTTCTTTAACGCTTCAGGCTTAACTTTGTGGGCTCACCATATAGGAAAAGAAAATTCATTCTGTATGTCCCATAAATGACAATCATTAGCGACTATGGTTTCGACACATATACTTCAGGAAAATATTCTTAAAAGTCTTTTTCATTTTTTGTCTTTTTGAATTTTTAGAGTAGGAGAGACGAGAATTACATTATAGTTCGAATTCATTCTTGAAAATGGTTTCTTGCAAGAATTTATGGTGATTAGTGGAAAGTAGTCTGTACCACTTGATACTGCTGACAATCAGAATCAAATCGCATTTATCGTCATTTGAAATTCCTATTTAATTATCAAAACTTCGAATTTCACGTTCTCCAAAGTAGAATCATACCCAGGTGACGTAATTGAGCTTGTAAAGGAATCGATAACGCTGCGACATGAACGAATAGTATAAAAACGTAAGTGCACCTTTAATTACGACTGAGTTTGGTAAACAGAAGTGCTCCCGGTTTTGAGGAATAATGAGAGGTAATCAAACTTCGACCCGACAAGTAATCGCTTCCGGACCGACAACCTGAGTTTCGAGAGTTAATCTACGGTAACAGCCTTTCAATCACAGTGGGAAAAATATTAGTAATGAGAACTAACGAGCGAATTCTACTTATCGTATATTTTCCAGTGTACCCTTTTGCCTACGTTATGAAATAATTACTCGACTGTCTATGAACTTTTACAAGCAATGTAATCAGTGGCACTAGTTACGATGTTTCAAGAAATAAGAGAGGACGAAGTTTTTGAAGGTAAATCATCTTAATTACATGATTTATTCCATGGTTCTCATACTAGGTAATAATAATGATTACAGGAAGTCAATATTTTCATGAGTTTTAATGTAAAATAATATCCATATGGCAATACATCATTACATAATAAAAATCAAATATTTTTGATGATGAAAATAATTATTCAGCTATGAATACCAAATATTTCTACGGGATGGAACCTGAGGCTGTTTGTTGTACAGTGATTTAAATGGATAACAGATTTAAAATGGCTGTCACTTAAAAATAAAGCATATTTTCCGTTTAAAATTTACGAAAGGAAATCGAAATAAAAATCAAGGATTATATTTCTATCTCCACGAGTGAGTATACCAGTAGCTATATTCTTAAACACTAAACTCAATAGGAGGTAGCGATACCATTGTATTGCTACCTTCTAATGAGTTTGTGTGTGTGTTAACTATTTTAATGTCTCGGTAAACATTGGTAGCAATTAAAGACTCATAAAAAATTCTCAAGTAAGTTAAAGCGTGGTGCCGTCTTTTTACATTGCACGTATTTGAGAGCTCCTTAGATAACTATTGCTCAATTTGAGAGAACACCGATTCACCATCACTAATTAAAATAAATAGAATAATAAAATATCATTTCCGCTAAAGTAAGTACGCTAAACTGGAGTCACAAATTGAGGTTGTTATTTTTAATTTTTTTTGCATTCATTTTTATTTTAGTTATATTGAATTTTCTAACTTGTAACCCCTGACTCTTCTTTATTTCTGCAAGTCTCGATTCGCAGAGTTTCATATTAGAAGGCATTACAGCCCCTTTCAGAGAGAGCGAAGTAATACACCGGTTCATGACAAGGGCCCTCTCCACTTGAATTTCCCGAATCCTCTCCGTGGCGTGTTTTATTCACCCTCCTCAGATTTTTTTCCACTCCGTGAAGTTGGCATATTCTCATCCCCTCTTTTGGCACTTTTCCATACATTTCGGCTTCGCTCGTTTTCCGCTCTTTTATTTCATCCTTTGACCATCGTCCTTTGTTTTGCGCCTCCCGCCGATACTAACGGCTAACTTGTTTGCATCTCATTTCCGTTTCCTAATTATTCCTCTCTTTGGAAATGCTCCTCCCAACTTCCAGGAACTAATTTGCGCCCGGGAAGATACCGGGCGGCATGTCTCCGGAAATGTTCGCCATGAAATTTGAGCGCAAGCGACATTCCAATGAAAGCGGAAGAGTTTCGCAGCACACATCTCCATGTAGTACGTTCATTCTTCATGGACAACGCAATGTATGAATCTAATGTCTTCTATTTGCTCATTACAACTTTACAATCCTTTCCCAGCATCGACAACATGAGACAAATATTAACTGATGTTTATAAAAAGCATATCCGACAGTCGACCGACTTGAAATATGGATGGATGATGACACATACAGCTCATATTACTTTATGCATATGCAGACAAATCGTATTACTTTATGTCGTTACTTGTAGTATCGATATTAATCATCCAATAGTGCATCACTAAAAAAGTGATTTAAGAGTAGAATGCTATATATTAAGATGTCACACTGCCTCGGTTTAAAGCGTAATTTTCTTGTTCATATAGCTAAATGTTGTCGTTGGTGCTAATACATATTGAACAAGAAAAGGAAAAATCTTTGCTTTGTGTAATCAAACACGTTGCTATTATATATGGCGATGTAAAAGAAAAACAACTGAAGGTCTTTGCCGTTTTTAAACACACCTTCTCGAATTTTTCTACTCGAAAATAAAAGGTAACACTTAATAAATTCCAAGATTGGTCCCTTGAGTATTACAGTAATAACCCTTATAAAATCAAAGGAAAATTATAGAATGTAATTAAGTATTTCTCGTTAATTTACTTTCATGCCAGTCTACTGTGTTCGTGAACAAATTTCGGTCGTGTATTCCAACTTGCACAGAAAAAGCATTCAAAAACTCGGTATTCCATTGTCTCTTCACGCAAAATGAAGGGATCGATTTCTGATTTTTTTGGCATCACGTTGTGATTCCTTTAACGAAGCCTCTTCCTGATAAACTTAAGCCATTGGGTAACTCATTCATCATCATTATCATCGATTTACGATCCACAGGTTGATGTGACGCATCGCCTCACTCCTTTTTCCTACGAATTTTTATATTTTAAATCCATCGTTACCCTTTTTATATTACCATAATGCTATCATTCTCAATGCTATTATTTCCGCTTCGTAAACTTTTGATGACTGCTTTCACTAGTTTACCATGTCTCATATATTTAGTTGCATCGCCTTTTAAGTATTTTAGACAGACTTCATTCAAACTCTTCCAGCGACGTCCTAATTTCTCACTCGGTAAATCTCTAAATGGGGTTTAAACATAATTGGTAAAAATGCTTTTTCTACAATTTTATCAAATGTAACCAATAACACATGATTTAGCAATAGCGTGTCATCATTAGGTACGATTTTAGGACGTACTGTTTATTTGCTGTTCTACCAAATATCGTCCGAAACGATTGTGCCCTCGCTAGGATTTCAAAATGTCTTACCTCATCTCGAAAGGCCCGGTATCAATGTTTTCACTTTCATTTCTGTTTTTTGAACGAGCTCCTATTGACTGCCTCTGGAGTCGCGTATTCTGCGCGCTTAAAAAGGGCGGAGACGTATAAAATCCCGAGGATGGTAACACATGCTCTTGGCACACGGAAGGGCGCGGACATTTCTCTTCTGTGAAAGTCATTAGGGGAGAGTTACGGCATGGCGTAAGCGAAGGCAGCGCCACGGCGGCGATAAATGTTACCTGCTAAAGTGCTTTCTTTTCATGGCGAATTTTCTTCCTCGAATTTTCCTAGGGGCGAAGCGCGTTTCCAAGAAATATTTCGGCTTAACAACGACATAATTTGCCTCTTCTCAGCAAAACACAGTAAACTTTTTATTATTATTATTTCAGGGTTGCAAACTCCGTCCCTATTGAGCTGCAACATATTAAATTACTCTCACCATCATTCCTCGTTTTTCCCGATGTTCAATCATGTTTTGAGGATATTTAAAAGCAGTGCCTAGCTTAATTAGACAACTTTATCATGAGTCGATTACCTATGCTTACCGATATATTATTTGAGACCTTCAATGTGTTCTCCCATAAAAGCATAAAACCGGCATTAACATCGGCTTCCGAAACCCGTATACTTAGTATAGTTGTTTCAAGTCATATTAATGATAAATTTTGCATAAAGTCATACACTTTTTTTACATTTTTTGAAGCAATGGTAGTAAAAATAAAAATATAGTTCATTTAAAAATAAAACTATCAAAGAGAATGAGAAAAAGTGATATTATGTTGGAAAAATAATAGATGAAGACAGCTAGAACAAGCTATTTTTCTCTGAAGGGAATTCATTAGCAAGCAGGCGATGAAAGGATGGGATTATTTGAACTGAGGTGTAACGCGTGAACTCTCGAGAAGAAAATACATTCAAGTCACACTGGAGTCAAAAGCGTTTGGTGAACTTAATATATAACAAGTTTGAAGAGGGGGGTCTCAGATTTGAAAGGCAGATCAGAATGGAGATAGATAGAATCTTCTCGTGAATGGTACCAGGTAAGAATGTTTAAGGCCATATACAGCCTTACTCGGTGCCTAATCCGAGAATATTTTATCCATAGCATTCGCCGGGAAAGCCCTCGAATGTTTATCAGAATGGAGATTTTTTCCAGTAATCGATTTACCTGCCCGTATTCGTAGGCCTTAGTCCGTCGATCGGGACACTGTGACAAGGTAAATCAAATTCAAAACCCCTTGGTCTAAGAAATTAGTTTCACCGTAGGAAATTAAGTATAGTATGGAGCTGATAAGAGACAGCAACTATTAGGGGAAGAAAAACAATTGAAACGATTGGGCGTAATACTCGTTGACGTACACAATAGGAGCCAGGATGCATCAAGCTATTAACACCAAGAGATAACATCAGTGCAAATGTGAGAAATATAAATCTGTATGCATCATTAATCACATTATATTTCCTTGAGGATTGTCCCTATTATTTGAGGTGTGATTGAGAATGTCCCTAAGTCGCAATAATCACACTTTCTGGAGGTGCTCACAGTGTATTTTCACCGCAATGGAGTGCGTTTAGTATATTGTAGGAAAACCTGTATACTTTACAAGGAATAGTTACTTGTATTTGGGTTAACACGCATATAAATGCCAGTCTTTTAGGGAGAAACTTTATTTGAGATTCTTGGAATTTCTAAATGAACTCAATGTCTGTGGACATATCGAGACTCTAACGTTTGCCGTTCATGTTTCGCCAATATTTAATTTCACTCAGCTGTCCGGTGGGAATAAAGGTACTCAAGCGTCAAAGTTTAAGTATATGAATCTAACTTTTTCCGTATTCATTCACGTGTACGAATTTCCCTCAATTCTTAACCTATTTACCTGAAAGACCATTACGTGCTTATGCAGAAAATTATACATATTTCCTTAAACTATATGCTATATACGAGCTACAGTTTTGCCTATCGTTGAAAATTTACTTATTCTCATTTGGCATGTGGCAAGGAAAATGAAAAGCGTCGAAAAGTGAGTGTATTGATCTCGCTGTATTCGCTGGCGTATACCTTTGCATAGGGATTCTGCATACGTCAAATATCTTCGTGTGGTTTGGGATAAAATGTAATTCAGTGGACATTATGTTGTACATTATTCTACTAAAAACTGGCGTCGAATATCAGCCGCAAATATTCGATACGCTTTTGCCTGAATACGGGGCTCTATGGACTGTACTGAGACTGTTGAAGCAATGACGCATCGACACCAAACACAGTGAGCCATAATGCATCTCTCATTCTATAGATAAAGAGCTCCTCCATACTCCTCATCCCGTGAACAAAAAATGCTACCCGAACGTGTCGTTTAAAATGGAGCGACCTACAGCCAAAGCCTCTCCGCTGCTGCTTCCTTATTTGAACTGATACTTATCTGACATCCGATGGTAGCAATCCCAGCCACGCTCCTGCCTTCGGCGTGCCATTTACTGGATAATCCGCGGTCACGGCGTAGGAATCAAGTCTCTCGGACGTGGAGTGCTCAACTATCCCCCACCCCTGCCTTCTTCTCTCCCCTCCCACTCCTTATCTCCCCGTAATAGCCAACCCACCCCTGCCTACATATTTCCATGGTCATTGATCATAGACCGTAAGTGACAATAGTTTAGGTGAACGTATTATTTTTTACATTTTACCACCAATTCCAATAGAGTTTTTACCATTACCACCAATGAATTTTTCCGTGATCTCTCTACCTCAAGTGGGTTTGATTTCAAGCTCAAGTCAAGATTTGAAACATAATGAAGATATACTTTTGTATGTTCCACAAGAGTTTTTAATACCGACCCAGGTTTCGGCAGTACACACTGTCATTATCAAATCTCTCGCACTTAGATATAACCGTATGTGAATCGTATGAACTCAAGATTGAGTCAAGTTATAGAATACGACCCACATTTTTCTCTCTGTCCATCATTCCTTCAACTTCGTCGCAAACGGGTTTTCATCTCTAGTCTATGCACTACCATCCAGCAACGAGCACCTTCCTCGTGGAGAGTCCTCTCTCCATCTCTCCCAAACCTCTTTTCCTTTTCTTCTTTTACTTCATTTCTTTCTCCCTCCCAATCTGTCCATCCCATCTCACCCTTTATCAGACCAGAGGGAGTGCTGCGGGTGGGAAGAGCGAGGGAGGGTGTCCGAGCTCAGGGGCTATTTAAGCACTCGCGAGATGTTTTTTATCGGAAATTGGAAGAATAGACTTGGAGACGAGGGGACAAGTTGATGGACAAGAAGAGCGAATGGACGTTCGGATTTGAGTATAAGCTAGACATTTCAGGAATGCTGGAAAATAAGGAAATATAAAAACCGTGTAAATAGGGTGGTTTCATATTATTTTTTTATTGCCTAAATCGAAATATTATCATGACGGTCAAATACCTTTTGAATGGAATCACCTTCAATTTCTATATATTCATCATTGGGGTCACTTTGGTATTCACCAGATTAGTATTCCTGTATTGCAAAGATATGAAATGAGATACTTTGAAAAATGGCACTGAAATTTCAGATAGATGAAGCACCGGGTGTATAGATGTTGATTAACTAGGGTATTATATTTTACATTTAATTTTCTTATTGTACACAGGTTTTTTTCACAAGAGTGACCTTTGGGCATATATCTCGAACATTTCCTTTTCAACAGAAAGAGTTTTACTTCATTTTTGTTCTTATATTAAGATTTTGAATAGTCACAATGTATACCAGTAATAATAATTCTGTAATACAGTTGCCTCGTTCAATAAATTAACAAGATTTTCTATTTTTAATATACGAAAAAGTTGGAGATTGCAGAATAAGTTCTCATCACTCTCGCAGCGTGGTATTAGCATTTTGATTTTCAATAAAATTCGTATTCTGATTTAAGTAGAAACTTAGTAGTGATAAAAATAACACAAACTTATGAATCAAGTCAGAATTTCAATCATGGAATCATGTCCGTTGAAGATTTATTTATATCAGTTTACCAATAACAAATCATTGAAAGCTTCACATAGGTACAAATATTTTGGGATTTGTTTAAAAAAATTATTATTCTCACAGCATTTGCAAAATGCTAATAAATATTTTAGAGATCAGGTTAAAATTGAAGCATTACCATATCAAAATATCATTTCAACCCCTCTATTAGGCTGATGGGGCAGTTTTTTTCTCAGTAACTGCTATTTTAATATGTGCATCGGGAAAACTGTTCTTCAGTTTAGTGCAGGTCTAATATTTCATAACCCTGTTCAATCTGTTTCAATTACTCACAACTTTGAAAGAACTATAGTATTCTATTTAAAAGTAGCTGATGCTTATTCTGGATTCAATAAGAAAATTTAATTCTTTAATTTAGTTTATTTCTAACTGGACTGGTTCTTTCCCAATAGTACAGACTAACAGGGCTATTAACGGTCATGAGAAAAGTAAATGTAAAATAAAGTTACAGATGCGAAAATAGTCCTGGGTGTTTGAGTAACTGACTGCTTATAAGAATTTCTTTGCCTGATGGATTTTTAATCTTTTATTGGAAATGTACGCATTATTCATTTAACTCATCGAAAACATTTTTAATTTCTATCGGAAATGAGATTAAACGATTCATTGCAGTTAGAAAAAATATTTCGGTGCCATGAAGCTTTACAAAATTAGATGCCCTGAAGACTGTTAAGTTCAGCCAAGTAATACGGCCAAATAAAATGCGCACTTGTTGACCAGGCGAACCCAACAGCTAAAAAAAATTGTGTCATTATTTTTTTCTGCATTTATATGATTAAATTTCATCCACACATACCCCGAGAAGCATACACGTTTTGTTTTTGCAGAAATCCGGAAAATAAATACGTTATTTAATGCAGATAGGTATTCCAATAGTGGTATGGAATTTAACCATTTAATATTTTCAGCTTAAACCACCCATCATTATTTCAAGCGTAGAAGTATATCACAGAAATTACGGTGCTCCGATAATTGAATGAATGATAATTAATTTTAGCTTGGGTTTAGAATTACCTTCATAGCTGTAATCCGGTAAATCTTCATGCTTAAATCGTCAATCAAAACTTCCTAAGCTAAATAAAACTCCACATTAATATGATTAGACGTGCAATATTCAATATCTTTTGTTAAAATATGTAGATAAAAGAACTGAGATGGTTATAATACATTATTTTTATGAATTATATAGGCCTTAATTACTAAATTATTTTTTGGAGTAATTACCGAATGGTGCAGAACCGTGAATCGCTAAACAGTGAAATGTATTAGGTCTATCTTATCATCTCGGACAACTCCTCAAGAGCCATGAATAAATATGCATACATCAAGGAATAAAAATATCAGAGAATGCCATTTATGAATACATTACGGTAGATGTAGCTCTTGTGCTTATTTTTTGAGCTGCAAAATATCATATCAAAAATAATTATTTTCTATTATACTTTTTTCCAAACAAGGGACAACGCGTTTAATTTTTTTAATATTTGTGAAAAAATCACCCTCCTCGATCTTCTGTCGTTACTATTTTATTTATTTTGACATGCATATATTACCCTCTCAAAAAATTGGCTCCAAATGCTTGACGTGTATAGAAAAGTTAAATGGAGTAGAGAAGGTTTTGGAGGTCGAAAGTGGGAGTTGTCCGCGGGCGGAAGTGGGGGGGAATGGAACGGGGAAGACATGAGGTCACGTTCTACAAGCACTTCTATTTGTCATCAGGGAATGTAATCTGCCGTCCACGCCTAACCGCCCTCTCTCTTTCCCTGTCTCTTCCTTTGGCCTTTGCCCTGTTTCCCCCTCCCCCTGGGGGGTGGTCGATGTGTGGGAGGGAAGAGGGACTTGGGTGTACATCCCTTTCCACGAAGTAATTTAGCGCAGCATCTCAGCATACCTTGCCTGGTGAACACCAGAGCCTAAAGAGAGTGTTGCCAAATATTAAAAGTGTTATTAAAGTGAGGAGGGAGGAGAGATGATAAAGATGAGAGAGGGTGGTTTTTGAGGAAGAGTGGGCTTGGAGGGCAAAAGGTACAACGGTGGAGGGAGAGAAGGAATTAAAGGGCGGAGGGTTGCCGCGGCGTGATTTACAAAAAAATGGAAAAAAACATACATAAGAACAAGGGAAAAGGACCGGTTGGTTGCCAGGATTAATAAAAAATGATAAATATAAGCTACGACTGCTATCTGTTATGATATCTTCCAGTGGCTTTCTGAATATTAGACTAACAGAAAATAATAATAAATTTGGTCAAGAATCTTTACTTTTCTTGTTTTCAAGGACGGACATGACGCCTGTGAATCTGATTATGTTAGGTTGCACATTTGCAGCTTTTTTTCTGTACCAACGTTAGCAGTAATAGATGAAAATAGTAAAGTTACTTAGTGTAATAGCAACAGCGATAGGCTATTATTATTGTTCAAATAAAGAATATTAAGAAAATACCAACTATTGCTGGGTACTTTGGCACATTTGTTATAGATGCAAGATGATTTTTGTATGGCCTTTCCCTTTCGTACACACTTTTTCTCAGGAATCTGAATAAAAATTTTAATTTTAATTGACGAAATAATTTCAATTAATTAATATCAAAATTAGTCGCGGAGGTATTTCCCCCAAAAATATCTAAATATGAGTTTTGAAAATCTATTATTAAATGAATGATAACGCACCTTAATTAATTCCTCGAATGTCTTATAATAGCTGGATTAATTTTTCGCCTAATTTATCGTTTATTTCGAGGTAATAAAAAAGTATTTTAATTTAGTTTTGTTCGCTGCTTAGCGTCTTTCAGTTCATTACCACATAGTTAACTCACGTGAATAGTCAGCGTTAAGTATCGTTAATTTTATGTATTTCTCTGTTAAAGGGTATTTCTTGTTCTTTATCAACGATAATATGTTTCGTTAAGAAAATTAATGATTACCCGAAGATAGTCTCAAATCTCTATCGCAATTATGTTGCGCTTTTTCCATGTTGTTGATTAAGCATCAATTATAAATATTGTGAAACATTTATGAACCTATTCCGAGTGACTGTTCAAAATATATCAAACTCTTATCGGTGTAACTGTAACAGTGATCCTTTTGGCATTATAAGGTTTGTGCCATGGAATATTTTAAATTTGACCATCACCATTTTTTCGAGAGAATAGGTAAAAATTCATAGCAGCCTCTTTTGACACTTGTGATGACAGAAATTAGTACTTGGTACTTAAATTACCACAGTAGCTAATTCTCCTAGCTCTCTTGTAATTGAGAGGTAATAATTCTGCATTCAAAGAACCCATGTAAGTATAAGACACGGTCTCCGGTGTTACTTTGTGGAACTGCTTCATGATAAAATAAAAATACTTTGTTCTATTCCACACTTTATTTTAAATGGTACGACCCGGGTTTCTGCATATCATACTATCATCAGGTGATGGCATGATATGCGGAAACCCGGGTCGTACCATTTAAAATAAAGTGTGGAATAGAACAAAGTATTTTTATTTTATGAATCCATGTAAACATACCTCAACCGGTTGAATTTAACAGCCTGTTGCTCTCTGCCACAGCTTTCCCATAGATTTAGAATTTCTTTCAATGAATGAAACATTAACACTTAGTAGTTACTGGGTTCGAGCTTTGAAATCTTGGATAGCCCCTGGCGAAGGCTTACGCATCCTTGAGACTTCCAAGGGAAACATCCATTTACTTACCGTATCTGCGTCCTTTAGTTCCTCAAGAAACTCTACGTGGGAGAACTCTTTCCAGTAATATTTTGAAAAAATGCCTCGCTTCAATGGTAATGAGAGAGTGTGCATCTGAGACACTGATGTAAGGGAGGAGGAATTTGGAGAATGAATGATTAAGGGAAGGAATAATAATGTACTCGCACGCTCCACGCACCCGTTGTCCACTTATCCCAAGACTGCCTGCTTTTATTGCGTAATCTTTTTTTATAATTAAATCGTCTAAAATGGCTCAAAACATTAACATATTATCTGGACTGCAAAATGTCCACTCGATCCTTAATTTATCCGATCGAATCTCGATCCGAAAGAATTTTTAAATCAGCATGGCCATGAAACCATCCATTGACTGACGGCTTAAACGCGGAGAGGGAACGCGGAGGAAAGAACAGAAATCGCCCTCCGCCCACCTGAAAATGTCGATATCCCTGACAATGGTAATCACAAACGTGGCTTCCCAACGTGTCGTCTAGTCGCCATGAAGAGCAGTGAACTGCTGGTGTCTAAAGAATAGCCTTTATTTGACTATGCATTGATTTTAACTATGAACATGATAAACTTTATATTAGAACTCTTCCCGATTTTTCTTGGGTGTCGCCTTTCCTCCGGCTCATTAGCCGCACCCATTCCTCACCCAGCCACGCGCTCTAAGAAGGGGTATTTGGAGGGTGCACGAAGGGTTGAAAGAGGAGAGGCGCTGAAGGAAAGCAGCGTGCGTGGGAGGAAGGAGATGAGGCAAGGACAAAGTTCATTCAGAGTCCGCCGGAGAGGAGAAATGCGAGACCCACAATCCCAGGGGGTGGATGGGGATGCGGTGAAGTAGCCGAAGAGGAAGAGAACCAAGGGGTGTGGGCGGTCCATTAGCGGCAGCGTCCCCTCTCGGTGACAAAAGGATTCCTGAGAAAAGTATGCCAAATTCCCCCCCTTTTAGTTCACCTTCCCCCTGACTGAAACCAGCACATACGCCCAAGCGACCCTTTACCTCTCTGTCTCTCGGCCAGCCTATCCCACCACCTTTCATCCCTGTCTCTTACTGGAAAGCAAACTCGTGATCCCAGATCCAAATTACTTCTGAACTCTCCAAAATGAGTGAAAGATACATCAGCCTCATTTGAAGTAACACTAGTTTCGGAAGTTACAGGCACAAATTTTTTCATCCCTTGTCCACTCACTTTTTCAACAGTAGTTCTTAGTGGACTTCCACAACTCCTGCTTTTTGAAAATAATTATTACGGTTGACTCATTTCACAACGGGTTTTACTATTTTATGAGATTATCTAGGCATTTTATTCACGAAAGGATCAAAAATCTTACCTAATTTTTGAAATTCTAATGCCCTTACACAATATCTCAATTAAATTTATCTTTATTGCATTTTGATTGTTTCTTTGGTTATGGGTAAGCCAGGCCTCTCAATCTCTCTCAACTTTAATTCTTCAACTTTAATTCTTTAATTTCAAGAATCTCACTCAACTTCATTTTTCCTGTCGTAAATATTTTGATCACGGTAAATGTAAATAATCAGCTATTCGCATGCATGCCATATGTTTCTGCATTAAAATCATTTCAACTATGCATAACAACGTATTTAACTTCGTGAAAAAGGTGGGAGTTATGGGGTAAGAATTAGTTATCGCAATGCGTAGTGTCTGGATTCTTCTCTCGTATGACTTTTTGTGTCAGTGTCAATAGGCCAATGACATATTAGCTTTGAGCGGTAGAGTGATGCTGAATGGGCTTTCTTAATCTCTTACCAATCGAGCTTACTATTAATATGCTCGACAGAATTTATCTAAGATTATCATACAATCAAAAGAAATCTTTTGAAAATTAATTTTTCTGCGTGGAAATCTTTTTGGAATGCGGAATCGTCAGATATTTTGTCCTTTTTTCACACGGAAGCCTAGTTTAAGTTATTTCCGTAAAAACATTTTCTACATTTTCTTTTACAAAATAAAATTTTCATCGAAAATCATGGAAATGTATAAATATATATAATTTTGTAAAATGAATAGTAGAAACAAATAATGAAAAAAACGCCGCTTCCAAGATATGAACGTAAATGGGCCATCGCTCATATATGATTTAAGTATAGTCATTACAAAGGGAATATAATAGACCTTTAAATGTTTAACAGAGTTTTTTGTTTAAACTATTGACTATGTAACCCCATATGGGAGGTGATTCGTGCACAGCTCCCGATGGACTACAACACTACAAAATTTGACTGAAATCTGAGACTCCCCTTGTTAGTTATCCATTAAATGCTGCTTCAGCTCCAGATTTAAATAATGCAATGTCACGATTCCTTAACAATTTCCTAATAGCTAATGTGCCTTAACCGGGTGTTATACATACAGTATTACACATTGCACGCAAGTATGAACTCGTGGATCACTACTTCATCTATTTCACTCCATATATTCCATCGATTAATCGAAGACTTCCTCAATGACCATTTATCGTGGATTCACGCCCTGAAGTAGCAATTATTCCGTTCTGCTTTATTCTCATACATCTCGCTGTTTCCACATTACTGTTTTTACTTACTGTTGTTGTTGTTACTGCATTTTATTTCATTATATATTCCGTAAAATGGAGTCAGGAAACGTAAGCCCGTAACTATTAATAATAACTATAATAAACGTAAATAAGCCTGTAACTATTTTAAAGATCTGGTTAATTGATAATAATATTCTGCAATAATTTGAAGACACATTGTATGAAAAGTGATTTTTCCTGGTTCAGACAAAAAAGTTAAAGCTAACGAAAAATATTTTCGTATCTTTCAACAAATTTTACTATCTCTATAACTTGTCCAGATGGACTAGTGGATGGATCATTTTACTGCTGAAGGAAGGGTCGCCGGTTCAAATGCAGAGTGACGCCTTCGGTCACCCCCAAACAGAAATTGAAATATGGAAAGGTAAAGCTCCTGAAATTTTAAAGCTCTCATACCTCTGGGCTACTCCGGGGTGAGATCTACCCGCACCTAACCAAACTATCCTTCGGAGTGAATCACTGAGAATTGATGTCATCACTGAGTGAGTGATGACTTTTCCTGAAGAGCAGTCGTCACTGTTTGTCTTAAAACCTTTTCAAAAACTTTTTCACGTAAAAACGGAGGAAAAACTTTTTCCTCCGTTTTTACGTGAAGTGGGAGTGGTGGCCACCAATAATTTTATATACAATGTATTTAATAATGGTGTTTGACGATAGAATAGGAGTCAAAGTTCACCATTCTTTAACAGTTATCCTGAAATGTAAATAACAATACCTCAATAAATTCTGAGTAGATATAACTTAAGCTTTACGAAATATATTTGCCAAATGAAAAATGAGCTTACTTGACGTGTAAAATGATGCTTGGAGTGTCAATGTATACGGCACGTGCAACAAACTACTTGACTCAGGTGTAGCTTACATTTAAACAATCTGAGCAATTTACTTTGTAAAAAGGAATACAACTTACGTGTCACATATATAATCTTTATTCTGGTAAAATATCAACGTTATTCATTTCCCTTGGCACTCAAATAAAAAGCAAAATTAGAATTTTAATTGAAGGTATCTACTGGCTAAAGTTTATGCTCCCAAAGGAAATGAATGCAACTCTTGAGTCTCCCTTCCCTTTTGCACCCCTGTCTACCAGGATTTTTCCTCTCCCCCTACTCGGATCCGCCTACCCTCGGGCACGGACCATTTCCATCCTCTCGCCCAAAAAATATCATCCCCTCTCACAGTCAGCGCTTTGGCTGCCGCCAGACCCTATCCCAGCCTAATCCATCTCAACTGCCCCCGTGGAACCAAACCCCCAAAGCCTCCTCCCCCTCATCTCCATCCGCAGCCACGCGGCGACAATGCCACCTCGCCCGCCACGCCCAATCCCTCCCTTCCCCACCTCCCGCTACCTCCCTCGTTCTCACCCTGCGACACATTCTTCCTTAAAGGCACGCTTCATCCGTCATCCCCCTTCTTCATTTCTCGTTTCCGAGAGCCTTTTTTTCATACTTTTCCTTTCCTTCGCTCGCGTGCAATTCCTTGCCTAGTTATTACATTCACCTCTGGCCTATCGCGTGGCGTACTCTTCTGTGGGATGAGGGGGGATTTGTGACTGGTTCGCCGCGATCCACCACATTCCGTCTCTCAATTCTTACGTTCACAGTTTTTCGCTTCTCATTTGGAGTCTAACCAAAGTTGAGGAAGCGTTTGGAGTATTAATGTGAAGCTTGAGTTTGTTTTTTTTACTTTTTTTAGCCTTAGAAATCCCAGTGCGGGACAGGTTAGAAGAGATTTTTAGGTTGAGAACCAACTTGACGAAATTACTGCTACGGAAAATACGTATTTCTTTTCGCAGTGGGTTTATTTATTCCAAAAAGAACAAAAGCGTTTAATGATACATTTGGTTGGAGCTGTTCGCAAGTATGTGCCTCAAAGTTGTAAATAATGGTTTATTATCATACTAAATGCTCCAATAAAACAAACGGGATGGGCGACCGCATAGGTTTCCAGTATCTTGATGGAATCTTACGTAGCTTAACACTAGAATGCCAAAGGGTGTCATTTTGACACCCTACGCGTACATTTTTTACGGAGCTGGCCCTTAGAGAGTGTTGCAGAAAAAAATCTTTCGTGACTTTTATTCATTTTTAGATCTTAACAAAACGACAGTAAAAGGGATACCCCCCCTAATTTTTTTCGTCTCAAAAATTCAAATTTACCTTGAATGCTGGAGGGTGTCATTTTGACACCCAGTATATTATATCACTTCTTTCTTCGGTTTAGGTGTCTCGTAGGATGCGGCTTAATAATTATTTGTCAAATTAGTATATTTTAGTACATTATCTTCATGTGTAGTACCTTTATGTATAGTATAGTATATTTTAGTATAGTATATTACCTTCATGATTGTTTGTCTTACATAATTTCAATGAGCATCGGCTGTATACTACTTTTTTCAAAAGTTTAGTAGCTAGTAAGGTAAGTATATTCCGCTGCCTTTTGCAAATGATTCACTTTGAAACCAGCTAATATTTTTACCGAGGTGACACTTTTATGCCCTGAAAAATTGCAGTAAAGTAACGCGCGCGTCAATGCAGTTAGCTGCTGCCGAGCCTCTGTGTTCGGCTGCCTGGCTCGCGCGCGTGTTTGGCGGACTGGGTCGCTATGGTCGCGACCAGCGGCTTGACTTGCCTTGGCAGTTCTGTCTTGATAATGGCACTGCATAGACGTGTTACGACGGAGCAAAGTATTGAAATACTAAACGATATTTCTGGAGACGTGTCGCAGAAAGCGTCTGATGCAGATGTTGAGTCGGGCAACGATTGGGTTGCACAGGAGGTGAAATTTAGATCATCCAAGAATGATGAAAATAGTGAGCACGGTCAGTTTCAGTGTTTTGTATATTTCAGTTTAGTAATTTAATCACGAAAGATACACATATTTATTTTACAATACGCATGTACACATAATTGAATTACTGGATCTGCACTGGTTATCGGACAGGAAAGAAATTGTGCGTGGTCGTGACATGGTGTGCCGACGTGGAAGGGGCGCTGGGTAGACTTCAAGGCGACGTCAAGTCCTTGTTCAAGATCGTAAGAAGAAGATGGCCATGCTGAGGAATCATAACCTGGGCCTAACATAACCATTGACGAACAGCTGTTTCCAAGCAAAGCTAGATGTCCATTCAAGCAATTCATGGCACCAAAGCCTGATAAGTATGGCCATAAATACTGGTTTGTAGTATATAAAGACAGCATGCATTTGGTAAACTGATTCCATAACTTCCAGATTGACCAGAGGCGTCAAGGACGGCTCTCGTCAAGCTGGCGATCGCGTTTCAGATCATGTTGTATTGAAACGTATGCAACCCTACATGAGCAAGGGCAGGAATGTAACCACTAGCATTTGTTTCACATCACTTTTGCTAGCTCTGCTCGATACAAAAGGGTACTTGCCTTTAGGGAACCGTAAATAAGGGAAGAAAGGAAATACCTGGTGAAATAAAAGCTTCTCGGGAAGAGTTGTAATCAACTAAATTGAACAAAAATGGTGACGTAACACTTACTGTTCATCAGGGCAAACAGAAAAAAATGTGTTCTTGTTCTATGATCTCTTCGCCCTCATATTGACATTAGTTACAACTCTAACAAATCGCCCGAAACTGTAAGGTGTTGTAATGAGATCAACTTTGAAGTAAATATTATTGATCAAAAACAGGCAATTGCCTGTTTTTTTCTTTCCAGAATACTTTTTACTTGGTCACTATAAATTCCTGAATACTATATAGAAGGAAATAACTTCACAAAAGATGTCCCGAATTATTTTTACAAAATTTATCAGAATAGCTTGCTTTCCCTTACATTGAGTCAACGAACATCTGGCAACCAAATCCAGAACTGACTAGGGATTGTCAAGTATAGATAAAATGCAATGAAAACAGAACTGTTGCTTTTTGAAATTTAGTGAAAAGTCAGTAAACCTAAGGACAAAACAGACCAAAAGTGCGAGAATGTAGAGAATCTACTATTTTGATGAAGCTTTTCGTAAGTCTGTATGAAAAAGCATTCGATTTCTTTTTGGGTTCATACGAGGTTTTTGTATTTTATTTTTTAAAATTTCGTAGTTTTGTGAACGCAATGGTTTTATTTTAATTTTCGTCTTTTGAAGCACACTTCTACATTCTATGACGAAAAATTAATGAAAAAATTTAACAATAATAATAAAAAGAAAAACAATGTCCTATTCATTTTATTCTATCTATTCAATCCTGTCGTATTCATTTTAATTTTTTATGCACATAAAATTTAACCAATTACAGTGAACAACAAATACTTATAAAAAAGTATTCAATGATTAAATATAGGTATTATTACACCTTCATGCGTCCTCCGACGTTTCAGCGCAATGTTTTCGATGGATGCCGCATTCCAGGAGAGTATTTTTTGTAAAAAAGTTTTTACTTCAGTGGTACTCTATTAAAACATTAAGTTTTTTTAATATTAGGGCAAAAAATCAGTATTAAACAAAAGTTGACCCTATCTACTCCAAAATAAAACTAATCTGCAACGTTAAATGCATATTAAAGCATGGGTGTCAAAATGACACCCTCCCGGCATTCTAGGGGATACAAATTTCCCGGCATTCTAGTGTTAACCCATCCAAACGTAAAGCATTGTGTGGATTTTTTACTATTGTTGCCATTTATTATTTACTGAGAAATATTGGTTTCATCATGTAGTTGAAAATCACAGTGTCATATACGTATTGGCCCCATGGCTTCAGGGAAGGAAGTAGCAAAGCAATTTTGCTAGAAATAATAATTTTAAAAATGGAGTTTGAGCAATGCAATACTTGAATAACCTGTGATGCTAAAGATCAATTACGCCGAGATTCATTCGAACTGCATAAGAGGTGTTGTCACAGTTCCTTACAAAATGTTATTGCTGGTAAAAGCCAGTCCTTTTCAACCAACTAAATCTGCTGACTATCATTTAGTATTAGTGTGTAGCTGTTATATTCATGAAAACAGAATATTGCACTTATTTATCCTTTCTAAAATCAACAATACGCTGTGATGAACAATAGTAACTCAAAAATTATTCTTTTTCTTTTAAGAACTTTAAGTTTTTCGTTTAACTGTTCAACCTGTAAAAGGTTTTTCTTTTGCCGTATCACACATGTATCATGGAAAATGGTACCGCATTGTCACGATGAGGTTACCACGTAGTAATTACATTTTATTATGTACTAGCTGACCCGGCGAACTTCGTACCGCCTAACAATCAATGAACTTACAGTTTACTTACGCCATTTATAAATCAGGAGCGGCTGTATCGTTTTTAATCATGTTTAATTTATTATAATAAAATAAGGGTACAAATTCAATAAAACTACGTAAATGAGTACCAAAATTGCTTGTCAGAAAGACATTTTCTTTATTGAATCTACATAGGGTGAATCGGAGCACGTTTACGCGGATTTTTTCAACAAATTTTCTTACGTTTTAGCTTAAGAAATTTTGGGCATTGTGGTTTAATAAAGCAGTTCATGAAATAAAAATTATACGCATTCAGTTGTTGGCTATTTGCGTTATTAGCTGTAAAAAAATGTTTTTAGGTCCAAGTCTGTTGCATACACTTGGCCCATTCAGGGGGCAGGTTGACACGACCCCAGACCGACGCTTGACTGATGCTCAAAATCGTGCAAGAAAAGCCCCTATGAAGCAGCATTCGCATTCAATGACTTAAGGCGCGCCAGTTTTAGTATCTCTGTTTGGAAAAAATGCACTGCGTAAACGTACTGCATGCGTAAACGCACCACGGTGAGCCCTACACATTCGGGTTTAATGTCTTGCGTCAAGCACCTTCTGAGAAACAACAGTTTTTGTTTTGTTATCAGGCGCAAGATGAAGCGGATGAAGCTAAATAAATATAGCGAAGCAAAGCAGTGACGCAGCGAGGGGAGGTTTTGGGGGATAACCCCCTCCCCCCCCCCCCAAGAGCTTAGAGAATTTTTTAATGAAAGATTTTGTTATTAATATTAGGGGGACGGGTGACTAACAAACAAAACATATTTAACTATTCACACAGCCGCAAAACCCACTATTTTGAACCATTTATCTCAAAAAATGTCTGAGGGAAGTGCCCCCACACTTCCCGCTTACCTTAGCGAGTTTTCTATACCCTACAGACCCGTGGTATTAGCTGCGCCCAAAACCCCCTATCCTAGCTACGCACATGAAGCGAAGGATGAAATACAGAGGATGGTTTATCGACTCGTGAACATAGCACGCTAAATTGACCATGAGAAAATCATGGGTTTTCATTAGCACATGAGCACGAACAACACAAAAACTGAAAGACTGACCATGCGATTTTTTAATCGTTATCACGAATGCAACACGAATTGTAAATTGAATACGTTTTAGCTTAAAAGGGCATATGAGTTGAGATCATGGAATCAACGGAATGAGGACTTCCTAACCTTTGAATTTTCCTTTGAGTAAAGTTGCGTGAATCACATTCATCACCAATTTTTTTAATGATCAAACACGTTCCGTTGGATAGTTATGGTTGGTTTAGGCTTCGAAAGATCATGAGCACAGAAACTACATTTTTCTGTAAATCGTGCCTTGGTAAGCCAGGTACGTCCAAGGACTTAAAATATTCAGATAGATAGTTGGTGATTTCGTCTTCGTTTGTTACACATTTAAAAGATTCGAATCCATGCAGAGTACGAACTATTTGAATTTACCTCGTTTTAGTCATCCACATCTTCGTTCTTGCTCGCTAAATCAACCATCTTTGATTCTTTTGGTGATCAATCATATTCTGGAACTCTTTGTTGATGAGCAAACTACTCGATTCCTCGACAGGAACACGGACATTACCGTTTGTCAACAATTGCTTGGAGATTTGTTTACAAACACAGTAGTGAAGTGTCAACTCGAGCTGGGCCACGGCTGGGCTTACAATCAGCTCGAATTAAATTTAAAAAATGTAATTTCAATTTAATTAATATTTTGAATATATTTAGTAATTAAAATGTTATATTGTTACTAAATTCAGTTATTAAAGTGGTAAAAACAAAACTAATTATTTAATTTGTAGTTTTGACCGACTTATCAATTGTTGTGTTACTATAACTCCTAAATGCATGTCCATAGGAAAGAGATGAATTTTTTTTGTGAAATTATCCTTTTTTTAATGGCCTATATGTTAACCCCGCCTGTGACGAATCCAAAGAACCAAATCTCATTGAAATCGGTGCAGCCGTTCTCGAGTTATAAGTGTTCTAACTAACACGATTTTCGACTTTCTTTTATATATATAGATTATTGTGTATTTTTTTATTTCAATTAAATTTCTCGGTCTTCCTTCAGAAATAAATAATTATTTAAAAAAGAATATTTGCGTTCGTCATCTTTTAATGCTTTAGCTAGGACTTCATTGTGTCGCATAAGAGAATGACAAGCATATTAGAGGAGCATATCACGTACAAAAACATAAAAATCTTAATTTTTAGGCCTAAACTCTCCAGGCTATTTACCTACACCACTCAAAAATACAACTTTGTGGAAAGCATTCATAATCATTTGATCGGGGAACGGTTTAAATTGTTTTTTACCTTTGCCGAAATTATTTTTTTATGCATCTACCATTAGGGTGGTTCAAGGTATATGGGAAACATATTTATTTTCATAATATCTGACGGATCCCATTTATGTTTCCACATGGTTTAAAGTGACAAAGTCTGGAAAAAATACCAATGATTGTTAGCATAAAACTGAAGGTTTACCTCCATGAAATGAAAACAATTAGTCATAGAAACCTAAATATAATGCCATTAATTAGTAATTTTTACTATCTTTAAGTTTTGTCCAAAATACATTTTGATAAACCTGATTGCGTACCAATTAGCATTTCTGGAGAATGTTTTTGTACGTGTATTGCATATCTTAAAGGATAACTTATATTATTTTTTCACTTGTATTTGATTGTATATTATTTAAGTTTCTATTAAAAATAGTCTTCATTAATGAAGAAAAACTTCTGTTATTTCTAAACAATCGAATTACCAAAATTTCAATTTCAATGAGTCAGGTGTTAACGTTATCATGTTAGTTGAAACTTAAATAGCAATATCATTTTTAGACCACTTGGCAACTTTAATTGGGTTCCTCTGGAAGAAATGGGACAACAAATTTTCTTTAGCCATCCTATTTTCCATGGCAATGCTTAAGATTCCGATTAGGGTCTGATTTCAGAGATTACCAGCTCAGCTCCTGGAGAATCAGATCCGTTATCAGTGTTTTGTCTTTCGCACTCCACGGCAAAACCCCACGTCTCTGCCTACCCTGGAGTGTCCTTATCGTAAAACCAAGGAATAAATGCTTTTCAGAGCAAAAACGGAGGATAGGCAAATCCTGGATATGAAGATAAATAGTGGTAAGGGGGCTCGTACTCCTGGCCCAACGTATTCCCCCAACGTGTTTGAACCTTATAGCTACTCGTTTAAGAGTTGAGCCCCAACCCTAATGCAGAACGCCCGCCTTATCACTGATATTAATTACTCCAACCCTTCTCCCAATTCCCGTTTTTCCACTCTCAACCCTTTCCCTTCCAATTAGAATCTACATCTATTGACTTCTGCCGTTCTCTCCCACACGTTGCCAACGCAACGTTATCTACCCATTGTTCTTTCCCCCACCTGCCTCCCATTATCAGCAAGCGATTAAAAAAGGATTAAAACGTCGATACAAACAGCAACACATTGAAGATATGTTTGCTTCAATACATTAAATTTTAAACCAATAATTACTTCAAAGAATCTTCACGAAAATGTATACTTTTCACAGAAAAGTGAAAACGCCACGATTCAATTCAGATCCATAAAGGGTGTTTAGGAGGAATCTGCAAAAGTACATGGGGCAATTATTATAGCGCATTTTCGTCAAACGTTAATACGTCCTTTAAAATCCATTGCATCAAATAAAATGCCGTAAAGGCTCCAGGTTACCCAGGAAATACAGTTTTCTTGGTAACTGTAAAGTGCAAAAGAGATATGTTTGCGTTTTACAATTTAAAAATAATACATTTTCAAATACGCTGTATAAAATAGATATTTGTCAATATGTCTTTATTTTTTTTATTATTTTGGATGCGATTCTTCGGAAAATGAATTACTTGAATTTACCTTTTTAATGTGAAATATTGGCCAAAATTTTTATTATAATTTTGGTGGTGCCTTCAGGAGAGATGGTAATGGTGACCAAACATTATAATCGAATCCATTAACTTTTGGTTCTGAAAATCGGCAGTTTTGGCTCGATTTCGTGTACATACGGTGGCCCCTCTATCCCCTCATCCAACCCACTACCACACTCCTCATCCCCAACTTCCTCATTCCTTGTCTCACGATCTGTACAAATCTCATCTCCCATTGAACTCACTCCCTTCCCTCTTGCATGCCTCGACCGCATTACATCCACTCCCTCTCCAGTAAACACCAATATCCGCTATCCCTCTCGTCTTACTCCGTCGCTCGTCCTCATATGTAAGGTAGGCGAACCTCGTCTCCGTTGGTATTAATCGATCCCGCTCGGATCGGAAGGGATTCTGGTTTCCGGATGATGATTTATTCCCATGGACCCCTTTTCCCCCGCTCTCTCCAACCCATTCACTTCCACCTATCTCTCTTTCTCCCTCGTTCCCTCACCGTCTCAATACGAGGGCTCTCATCCCCACATCATCCGTGTTTCTTTATCTCGATGACGGTCTCCTCACGACGTTGTTTATCGGGAAAGCCGGAAGCCCTGACTTTTCATGTAAATGCCGAAGGAATCCAGTGTTACGATTAAGGAAGACGAAACGAGAATTTTCGTCTTGCGTTTGCGTGTGCGGGGTTCGATTTTCTTTTATTTTGTGTATCTTGGTTTTGAACTTATTGAAAAGCACGTTTAAACAGCATGATAATCAATAAGGGAAAACTCATATTCGTGAGGAGCTACGGGTAGAACTCTCCCACATCCCTGATGGTCTTACATATCGGATTCTTATCCTGCCCAAATCTCTCGATCAACGGTAGATCTTTCTTTTCTGATCTATACGATCTACGGCCTTCATGTGTGGGTATACATATCCCCGTAGTAGTCGACGACCTGGGCCGATATCCGTGCGGATTTAAAAGCTCATATTGTCGTGCACCATGCGTTCTCAAGGCTTTGAGGATTGAACCAACCCAAAGGCAGTAAGTCCCATCGCCTCCTTCCCGATTAGGATATGGGTTAGAGAGCGATAAAATGGATGAGGCAACGTACGAGCCAAATCCCTTAGCAACAATGCGGGCTTTTGAGGCCGAGGTTCAAGTCGAGATAATAGCCACGGCCACCAGCGATCGTGAACGAAGCGGTCTGTCGTCATCTAGGGATGGATAGTAGGGGAGTAAGCACGAGGTAAGACCTGAGGGAGAGAGTTCCATCGGTTCAATAATTACAGTGACGGCTACCCGGCGTTACTGCAGTTATTTCTGCATTTAAGGTTTGAAATAAAAAAACTACGGAATCTACCATTGTTTCAGATTTTAAGCGAGAGTTTTACATCGCTGTGCATTGAAGGACTTCTCCTTCTCTTCTATTCCAGATGTTCCATTATTGATTTCGCTACATTTTTTTGTGGGGGCTTGCGTACTTCATTATTTTAGTCATTTTTTCATAAAATAAAGTACTGTACTACAATACATAAAAAATTCGGATGTTACCAAATGGCATTTGAAAATTAAAGTGCTCTTTCAGCTTAGGACTCCTTGATATGCTGAGGTATTATCGGGATAATATTTTTTAACTAGACAACTAACTCTCTCAAATTACATTTTTTTGGTCTATTATCCTGAAATAAATCGTGAAAAGAAAAAAAAACTGTTATCGTTATTCCATTGAGAGAAATATAAATATTACACCCGTGATTCTGTTGTCTATACTTCAAGACACCGTAGTAGTGGCGCGTTATAATAATCAGTTTGATAAGATAGTTCACTTCACCGGGTGGTTTTTTCTCACTCCACCCTTATTCGGAATATTATACCTGCATCAATTCCTCCTTGGATTCCAGTTTTTGGTAGCAACCTTATGCGATACTTTTTTACGTTTTATGCGAAATTATCATTAGCCGTAGTTCATTCCCCTTACCTGGTACTGCAAAGCAGAACAAAAAAATTTTATTTTTGAACTCATTAAATTAAAGGCATCACAAAAAGAGAAATCCTAACTTCCTTCATTACGGAGTATTTGATGTATAAATCATCCTAATGTCATATAGGTCCATAATATAGTGGACAAGAAGAAGTTTTGAGTAGATTTAAAATTTATTAAACAAAACCATTAAATATTCATGTCTGAAAGAACATATGATATCAATTTGGTGCGAAAATTGTATGGAAAATGCACTTTATTGATGCCCCTTTTACCGTTGCTGAGAAAGAGAGAGCTCCAAATTTTGTGGGTGAAGTTTTCGATTTACCCACGAGTATATGAAACGATCATTGAGTTTATACGGGTGCTCTGGAGTTTATATTAGGGAATAAAAAAGATCCAGTGGGACAAACATACCCTGCGATTTTTTTTCACAACGATTGATTACTTACTGTAAATAATGTGGTGTGACCGATTTTACTGAGGATAATTTCACTCTGAATAAAAAATATGGTAGCTTAAGTAGCGAAATCGTAAATGAAACTTACGAGTTTAAACGCTTTTTATGTAGAGAATAGATATGATATTTTAGGGAAAATATGTACCTGAAGCAATACTTGAAAGGATATGATTTGATCAAGGAAGACGGGAAGTACATCGCAACAACCACGGCCGTCAAATGCCACTCCTTACATTACATCTAAATTCAGGCATAAAGTCTTTGCTTACAATGAATGGTACTTACCGTTGTTAAAGGGTGATAATCTAGTGGTGGATGTATACCCAAACGCAGCAATTTCATTTATTACCATTGCAGGATTTTTTCTGCCCCAGAATCAGGGAAAACAATGGCTATTTATTCAAAACAGCCAAAAAAAATGTTTATTTTCGAAACTTCTTAAGCAGCTTAACATTCACGTAACACGTCACATTTTATATAATAATCCAACGTGATGACCAAACGTAAAAATTGATGTAATTGTAAAGAATTTTTATATTATCAAGAACATGAAATAGGGAGAAATGGATGTATTCATTTCCCACTATAAAGCTCGTCAACAAAACGTTTTCATTTGAAAAAGATATTAAACAAAATTTCATAAATTATATTTATTTTTATCAAACATTTGGATAAAAATTTTCATGTACAATAAAGAGCGTAACTCACGTAAAATAATAGCTCGCATCTCATGGAAACACAAATATTTCATATCATTCGTGGCAATGAGTAATTCAAATATGTTCTCCAGTAACAAGTCCTCTTATTTTTTCAGTTAACTTTTTCCGTTTTCGAATATTTTTAGGGACAGTTTATTCATTTGGCACTTTGACAATCATCCAATTCGAAATCTTACCACCGTATTTTACCCGTGCACATTGGTGAATGTACACCCACAATTTTAAAGCAATATAAAATCAAGATCTCTAAAACCGTTCCACGCCTCATTTTGTAGAACTTCCTTATATCCGTGATAAAAACCCATTTTAAAGGTTCATTACCTTGAAAATGAATCCATGGTTGAGTTTTGAATTGAAGTGTGGAAATTACCATTTGTGTTTTTGTCATGGAGAAGATGTGCAACATGGGAGAAATAATCATCCAATCCAAAATATATTAACCTAATGCGATGCATAAAATAACGAAAATTGTTGTAATCGAAGATTTGACTGGCCCAAATATTTTTTTCGCAATCTTTAAGTCACCAAAATTCTTGTGTCTGGGCGATTTTTCAATGGTACCACGGAAAACTGTTTCCATTTTTTTTAACCTTGCTAGAATAACTTATTGCTTACGTTACACAACTGTACCCCGTAAAGTATCTTAACGCGCATAAATACCATAATCGCCTGAGTTCGTATTATTTTGAGCATTAAAATGCAGTTAATTTCACTTCACGCCAGCAGCAATGAGTATTTCATTTTATTGAGGTAATGAGAGAAAATGCGCAACATTAAAGTTTATTGAGATGTACTCGTATTTTTCCAAATTTTCTCTGGGCTATTTTTAACACATTTTATTTATCGTCCGTAGTAACTTTAATGTACAGAAAAAAATAAACTCAGTACCGAAAAATGCATAATAATTAAATTATAAAATGGAAGAGGGTTTCTCATGGCGACCTCCTGCACATTGTATTCCCAAGAGTTAACCGGATCGAAGCATACATGCCGTCAAAGTTAAGTGACAGATAAAATGAGTTCCCATTTCATCACGGGTGATTTTGACGGTTTTGACGACGGTGATTTGATTTTGAATGAAATGACAAGGCTGGCAGTGAAGGATAGCACCACCTCTGAAGACCAAGTATCGCTTGAAAACTTGCAGTAGTTTAACGAGAGAAACTATCAAAAACTTCAGAAGAATACTACATCCATTATGACTTTTGAAAATTACTCTAGGCTTGGTAGCTAGAAATAATGTGATATGAATGAATCAGTTATCAGCAGTGGCATCAGGTGAATACTGCTGTAGGTCGTCACTCTTCATTATGAATACATGTACCACTTGGTGTGTTTTTCGCCCTAAAAATACAACTTTTGCGGCAAAAACTTTTGCCTCTGTCTGAAAAAGATTTTGAGAAACGAACTACTCCACTTGAATTATGATACAGTTGTGACCATTATGAACAAATACCACCTCCGCACCATTCCTGGATGCCAATGTTTTCCAAAGAAGGTAATAAAAAGGAAATCATTTCAGAAATGCTCGCTGAGTAATCCAATGCCGTGGCTATAAAAAAATTCCAGCACTAAAATGATGACAATTACGAATTCATCGATGACTCGATGAATGCTTATTTTATTTTTCCGCCGTTGCATGCTGCAACAGACCTTGTTCAACTAATTCCAGTATTTCCCCATGTGCAATGGAACTTAATTTACCATTACCATGAATGTTAATATTCCAAGATTGTAAAAATTAGGCGTTTGACTGTAGAAATTGTCGAAAAAATAAACAACTTCACAAGTCGTTTGATAGACAGCAACGTTCCTTTCAAAGAATACCATTCACTTTGACGGACTTCTTGGATGTCAAAGTTTTCAGAGATGAGAACAAGAAATGATATTTTAAGCCACTCTAGCGTGCATTAGCCCAGAATGCAATGTCCACCCGTATTGACCTACGAGTCATTAAACTGCCACGCATGACTCAGGAGAGAGGAAGAACATTTCGCTTTATATCAGTATCACCACTACCATCATAGGCACGTGGAAGTCGTCGATTAGCCTACGTCACTTCACAGGACCCTTGAGAGAGGACCTCAGGAGAGAACTCTGTGATCCCTGCTTTTTGGGTATCACCATGACAATAGAGAGCGCAAGCAAGAGAACCACGCACGCCACTCCAACTGAAGCGGCAACGTAGAGAACCCACTGGGCGGCGAACGTGGCTCCGATATCCACCTCTCCGTTCGTTGGGTTCGATCCCCCGTCGCAACGCTCGTCCAGCGGGAGTCCGGTGAAGTTCGTCTGGGGGCAGTCAATTGACCCATCACATAACGCCCTCGAGGAGAGGCAGGAGATGCCGTCGGGGCACTCGAAATCACAGTCTGGGTTGTCAAGCATCTCCTCTTCCTCCCAAACCAGGCCCCCTTTCTTCATCCGCCGCACCACGATAAGCTTCTTCGGAGAGATCTCGCTCCACCTCAAAGCGAAGCGGACACGGGCCCTAGAAGACTGCGACCAGAGTTCCACTGAGGCACCGAGTCTTTCTAAGCCCGCTGGCCATGGTCGACCCCAATCCGGCGGAAGTATCTCCATTAGCGAAGTGGCGTTCTCCCGACAGAGAACGACTTCGCCCTCGGTCACGGGGTTTTCACCAAAGAACCTGATCGTTATTCTGTTTAGGCGGCAGTCCGATGGGAGGAACAAGTATTGTAGCTTTAAAATTGCTTGCCTTCCCCGAGTGACCTGCACTGACCAAGAACAGTGCAAGGGTCCATCTGCTTCGACGTCGTCGGCATCAGTGGCATCCAAAAACGGGGGGTATCTGATCACTCCGTGATGTCCAGATTGAGACAACTCGGAGGAGTCTCCACAGCCGGAATCGGCCCTCTGGAAGTGATACAGACCTTCAAATCTATATGTAGAAGGATCCGCGTGGGCAGAAGACGAGATCCGGTGTAGCTGCAGACGGAGTCGTATTTCGTTGACACTGGAGTAGAATACAATCGGGGCGTCGTGCGTGTCGAAGAAAGTGGATGACCTAATACAGCCTAGTGGCCTCGACGGATGATGCTGACCACCGTCCATTACATATATCACGTCGTCCGTGATAGGAAAGTCTTCGCTATCGCAGGATGTTATTGTGGCGGACCTGTTGTGGGCAAATGTCACTTTGTGAAATTCGAGCTTAACCCTCTCACCCGTCCTACCGACGAAACGGGCGTAGCAGTCAACCGAGCCACTTGTATCTGCCATCATTGAGTCATTTTCGTCGCCATCACCTTCGTTTGCGCTACCATCGAAGTTGGAAGACCTGGTCCTGGTTGCCAACAGCAGCGGAAGCCTATCTGCCAACAGTGAGAAAGGACCCGAAATAGCGTCCTCGCTTCGCACCAACATTTGGCAACCACTGGAACCCACTAGCATTTGGTTTCCTAACCTCTCCTCCTCCAAAAACGCGTACGAGACGCTGAAAATGAACTGTCGCCCGTCGAAGGACCCCCCATCACTATGGAACACTAATCTCACTACATCACTATGGGATACGTAAGGTTCCGCTGGCGAGAGGGAATTTCCATACGAGGGAACCTGTTCCGCTTTCTTGCCCTTGGAATTGTTCGAAGAATCCCTGAACATCCCCTTTAGTCTCTTCTTAGATGTCCGTTCACCAGTGCAGTACGAACCCACGAGGTCACCGCCGTCATAAAGAGTTAGGCGATCCATATCACAAGTGTTCCCTTTCGCTTGGAAGGAGGACAAGTAAATTCGCACTTTCTGTCCCACTTTACCCTCAATGAGATAGGTGCATTCAGTTCCCGGAGGATACCAGTGGCCTGGCGAGTGAAATTCACCCTGGAAGCCTTCCTTCATCGCCGTGAACTTCCAGAAACATCCAGAAGATGGCATGACCTCGCCGACCCGCGGTCGAGGGCCCGGCCTGACGATGCCCACAGTTAAGTAAAAACCGTCATGGTCCATCGATCCGTGAGGCGATGAGTGGAACTCGACAATGACGGATCTGCCTCTGGCGACCACAGACGGGAAGAGGCCCTTCCCACAGAACCTAGCGATCTCATCCGAGGAGGAAGTGCCCTCCAGCCAATCCCTGACCGCCACGTAGTCACCGGGGCACGCGTCCACCGCGACTTCTTCGGATTGTTCCCCGCTCCGCCTACGCCGCCATCCCCTGGGCCTCTGCAGGTGACGCACTTCCGGAGCCCCGACATCAAACACATCGAAATACTGCCCACCCACCGCTATCCTCCCTCCCATCTCGGACGTTTCGTTGTAAATAACCCTGTGGCGACAGGTCACGTTCCTTGGGTAGAACCCTGGGTACCCCGGAGATGTTATGTCACAGGGGCCGCGGCAGTTTAGGAAAATCCGGTCGCATTGGCCGTTCTCGTGGGACATCGGGGTTCCAGGTTGCGGGAGGGCGAGTTCTTTGTGCCGTTCGATTGCAAGACGACGCGGTAAGACCGATATGGCGGCTTCAAAGCGAGTCTCCGGGCTGAACTCTTCTGCATAGAACTCGATGACGATCGGGCCGAACCTCGCGGGCGAGAGGAAGAAGCGCCTTCGGCCAGGGTGGTGCGATGCGTGGGAGGTGTATGAAGAGAGCAGGTTGCCACAGTAGGAGCCCACTTGGTCGGGCGGTCGTCCGGCGTCGGCGATGCGCAGATATGCGGCGGGTAAGCAGGGGTCGACGGGGGTCTCGGACGAGACGGTGGGAATGTTGAAGTGGCGGAAGGCGATCTCGAACACGTCCCGGGGGTCGATCGTTGGAGGCTCCAGGCGGTACACGCAGTGAATTGGCTTTCCCTTGTTGCTTATCGTGACACGAGGGCTGCCGATTACCTTGGAGGTGCGGATAGTCTTGTTGCAGCCTGCGAAAGAAGAAAATATGGTATCCAATAAATAAATTTCGCCGAAAATATTTAAATTTAATTTTAGTGATTAATTATGCCAGGATATACAAGGACATTCAAGAGTTTAAGATGCTTTTAAAGGTTGTTTGGGCACAATTGACGTTATGATGACAGTAATTTATTTATATAAATCAAACTACGCAAAAATATAATAAATATTTGGTATTTTAGAGTCATGCTATTAGACAAGAGGCGAACTAGCAACGCTCAATACCCATCGATTTTTACTTTAGCTATGAATGATTTGTGTAATGAAAATACTGTATTCAATGTTTCCAGCAACCACATTTAAAAATGGAAACCCTGTATTCTATTCACACTGGTAACAACAGTGAACATCTATGGCCTTTATCTTGCTTCATTTTTCAGAAATGAAAAGTTGACTAACCAGGATGCAATGAATTCCCGGAAAATTTTAAATCTTATTTTAGTAATATCTGCCATCTTTTCTTTCCATAGCATGCACGTTTAAAATACCTATTTGCGAGTAAGTTGCCTTAATTGAGCAACATCAGACTCCCAGGCAACAATTTATTCCCTTAAGTTATTTTTACCCGCAAACTTGCGTTTTATAGACTGGAACGCAGTCTTAATAGGTACATTGATTCAGGCATATTGATCGGTGACTGCCGAAATTTTGTCGGGAAATTGTCAGGACACACTATAGAAAACAGTTGGCCCCTCAGAACTTTAGACGTGATGAGGAAGCTGAAAATAAACTAATGTAAAACATAATAATATTAAATATATAATTGCAATGTATAAGCCTCACATATAGTGCGCAGCAAACTAGTAGTGCAATTAGGGCAAGTTTTGTGAAATAGAATCACATAAAATTTACAAGAAATATAAATTTCAAGTACATTATAATGAGCGCAGTTTTTATCTCACAATGTAGGCATGGATGTACGCTTATTTAAAAATTTTTATTGGTTGACTCGTTTAAGCTATGATACAAAAGATCCAGTCATCAAAGGGGAATCTTAAGGACATCAGGTTGAGGCGCTGCTGAGTTTAAAAGTGATATGCCAAAGCCACGCGTTGATTAACCCATTTACGGCCAACGTTGTGAAAATGCAACATTATTGAGAAATGCAAAAAAAATGTTCCAATTGAATTTTATTCCTGTAGAATTCGCTTTTTTCGATAAAAATAAGTTTAAACTGATTTTTAGTGAGATTATAATTACATTCAATAAGTATTTCGATATTTAAAAAAAATACTCAAAATGTGTCAATTTTCTAGTCTCCTGCTAAGCAAGATAAATAATTTTTCCTAAGAGTAACTATTCCCTTTATTAAGTTTTTTTTATTCGTCCATGTGGACGTAGAAATGTCAATTAATAGATATTAAAGCTTATATTTCGTCAGGGAGTCAACATTAAGCGAAAATCAGATCCGGAAAATAATGTTGCGTATTCGCAACGTTGCACAGTGGGCGGAAATCGGAAAAAGCCGGACAAAATTACAAAATGGCTTTTTTTGAGTTATAAACTTGAAACTTCGCAGGCATACTCAGAAATGATTGAAATTTATGGATATGTACTTCATTTGACATAGATCCTACCCGTTACTGAGATACAGAGGCTCAAACGTTAAGACGGTCAAAGGCTCCACTCCGCGGTGTCATAAAACGACCGTTTTCGAAGAAGAATCCTGAGGGTCAGGGATCGGAGAGTGAAGAAGGTATAAGGGTCTCAGCTGGTATCTTTCTGGAAGGTCTTTGTGTATGAGTCCCAGGAAAACAACTCACTTTTTCGAGGTTTGAACGCTTTTAATAGAAGTATGGTCTTCGATCGTATCCAAAGAAAACGGAATCAACTTCGATGAAACGTGCAATTACATCGCATGAAAAACCTCCACTGTCTTCACCATAGACCATTTGAGAACCGGTGTCTTGAAGAAAAACATAAAAACGGTGAATGGTGAGCGTTAAAACCCATACAGCTTCAATAACCTTACCGCGTCGCGGCTAATCCAACTCCCGACGCGCGGTGACGAACCCTGCCGCGCGGTCGAAAAATCAATGTCATTTCCGGCGACGCAAACTTATTTCAAAAGAAAACTGCATAAAAACCTTAATAAATCTTCAAAAAATGCTCTCATATAAGTTACTCCGCGCGACCGTGCCGAAAACCTATTTGAAACTCTACCTAAATGTAAAACTTTGTCGAAAAACAGTATCCGCCATTTTGTTACTGCACGGTAATAATTTCTGGACGGTATTCTTTAAGATTACGGAAAATTAAAGACAAAACACCATGCCAACAGATTATGTGGTTTTTTATTTCGCAAGAATCCACCCATAACTTCACCATCCACTTACTTTGGAAGATTTTCAGAGAAAATTGAAGACGGGCGTTATTATGGAAATTTGCTCACGTTTGAGCCTCTGTATCTCAGTAACGGGTAGGATCTATGTCAAATGAAGTACATATCCATAAATTTCAATCATTTCTGAGTATGCCTGCGAAGTTTCAAGTTTATAACTCAAAAAAAGCCATTTTGTAATTTTGTCCGGCTTTTTCCGATTTCCGCCCACTGTGCGTTGGCCGAAACCGGTATCTATATGAAGTTATGCAACCCGCATTACCACCTATTTCCGTCTCGTAGGAATATGGCGTTTTTACTGTCAGATATATTCCTACGCCTTTTTATGCCTCGTATTTGACATATATCGTCATATTTAATAATCAAATCTATTTCTTAGATATTATATTTCCAATGAGATGCTGCATTATTTTACCTAAATTTAGTATAAAATAGAGATGCATTACGATTTGAAAGAAATTAGTCAAAGCGAATATTTTTACAGAAGATAACGTATTTTCCAGTTTTTAATTGACATTTTTATCACAAAAGATTGATTTACAACAAATAATGACTATTTATGAATTACATGAAAGCATTTCGGGTGCAATGGAACACAAAACTTTGTACATTCAATCCGAATTAGTCCTTCCTTACTTCACTATTCAGCGACATCACCAACTTCCGCAACTGGATATTGGGTGAATGAAGAAGATAAGGCGTAGATTTGGTTCGGAAATGATTGCACCAAAACATATTTAGATAAATAAAAAATAATCTACACTTTTTAGACAATTCCTGTCTGGAAAAAAATGACAGATTTGTAAATTATGACCTCAATTTGACGACTTGAAGTAAAAATTATTACAATTCGAATTATTTGGACATAAATTTTGAAATAATGAGCAAATGCTACCTTACTTCTGTCACTACAGTGCATTAATTTTCTTTTAAAACAAGCCTTTTATATTTTGCTTTTAACTATGGTGCTTATGTTATTCAGACGGTTTTAGGGTTCAACCAGGCGATAGAAAATTACTTCCATCGAAATTTAGGCTTGGAAGCAAGTGTTATTCTGGAATTTCTCAAGATTATCCCTGATCCCTCGAATCATCGTATGTTTTTCGATAACTTCTTTTCATCTTGAAGACTATTTATTGTTTTGAAAGAAATAGGATTATTTGTCACTGAAGCCATCCGTGAAAATATAACGGAGGAGTGCCTGATAGAATATAATAAAACCATTGACGTGAAACCGAGAGGAACATGAAAACAAACATTTGATAAAGTCGAAGGTCTTAGTATTGTTCGATGGAATGATAACTAGATTGTCCCTGTAGACAGCAATACAAGTTTTTTGCTTCCATTGGGCACAGGGAAAAGTTTCAGCAGGAAAAAGAAAATACTATTTCACATACTTTTATATGTTAATAAAAGAAAATACTATTCGTGTTATTGGGGAGTAGGGTAAATACATGGGAGGTGTGGACCTACTTGAAAACGCAAATGCAAATTACCGCACTAGAATTCAGGGTAGAAAAGGTCCTAGCTTATCAACTTACTGGACAGCGTTTGCCCTAACGCCAGGAGATTGTACAGGTTATGCAACGGATGTAAATTTCACTGGTAGACTTCAAATCGTATCTAGGAGGGACGCATCTAAAAAGTGAAGTGAATCAGTCAGTAGATGACGTGCCCCTATAGAATTCGCTTCCATAAACATAGAAAAAGTTAGGCCATGTAATTCATCGCGGATTCGTGAAGCATGAAAGGACGAATTTGGCCATAGAGTTAAAAAAAATTCAGTAGTTGCCGAAACAGTGTAAAAGCCAAACCATGTATGAATGTACGAAATTTTATGTTCCATTGCACCCAAAATGCTTAATTATTCCATTACTAGCCATTAATTGTTGTAATTTAATCTGCAATGATAAAATTAAAGTCAATAAAAAATGTGAAATACATGCTCTTCTGAGAAAATTTTCGCTCCGACTTATTTCTTTCAAACCGTAAAGCATGTCTATTTTATAGTGGATTTAGGTCAAATAACAACAACATCTCATTGGAAACACAATATCTAAGGATTTTATTTATCCAATATGACAATATTTGTCATATACGTGGCATAAAAAGGTAGAGGATTATATCCGACAGTAAAAACAGCATATTCCTATGAGACGGCAATGTATTGTAATGCGGGTTGCATAACTGCATACAGCTAACGGATTCGGCCAACGTTGCGAAAACGCAACATTTTTTCTACCATAAGCAAATTTTTTTGAAGGCCCATATTTTCAATTTATCTTATTTAGCATGTTATTAGGTAAAATGAAGAGAAAAAATACATGTTTTCAAGTATTTCTTTACTCGGCCGGTAATGGGTTCTGTAGCTATTGATGTCTTAGGCTCATTAGCCTTTGCGTTCGTGGAAGACGTCAATATGCCAGATCAATCATCCCCTGAAATGCAACATCCGCCTTCATATTTTTCAGACTCAATGCCATTGTGTTTATTTTTCTTCCCTGATCCCCTCTCTTCGTTTTCAGCCGAAGGGCCGAGACGGATTTCATGAATGGAAACTAATGAGGACTAGGCTGCACTTTGTGATTTTATCCCAAAACGCAAGGGAGGAGGAAATTTTTGGATTTAGAGAAAGAGAGCCAAAGAGATGAGTTGTACGGGAACTGGCACGGGATATATCACATCAACAGAATTAGTGTACGAAAACGGACGGTTGTCGGAGAAAAATGGGAACCTGTATACCACCGATGGAAAATGATCACCTTGAGCGTAGGTACCGAGTTTTGCACCAACTGCGCAACATCTATCCTCTCTCTCGTTTCCACGTGTGCCTACCGCTACGCATTTATTGAATTCCACATCTGAGATGGTAGATGGATGAGTTGTGGGAGATCATCTTCCCTTTCCATTATAACATTGTGAGCTATCCATTATAATTTATTTCAATGCAAAAATTAATTTACGTTAACGGTATTTATTACTCTTAATAATGGGAGAGTACCATATATCTCAGTATAGGAACAGGAAAAATGGATAAACAATAACTCTGCCTACGCCGTCGAAATTAAAAACATAAAACTAAGTTTCCCCTTCTTTTAGTGCATTTTTTATTGCTTTTAGAAAAAGTAGTGAAAGCGTTTCTTCAACTTGGGCTTCCAATTCTCTTTTCCCTATTAGTTTAATCGGCAATATCACCATTTTTCCAGGGTCACAGGATTTCATTGAGGAGCTCAGCTTTTATTCCATAGGCTGCAACGTTTAAAGGTTCTATTCGAGCTTTTACCCATACATCTCCTCCCAAATATCTAATCAACTATGGTAAATGTACGATATTATCCTTCTCCCCTTTCCATACATACCTGCCGTTATTCATTCGTTAAATCCCACGCCTGAGATGGGAGATGAGGGAAGTGGGGGCGATCTTCTTCCTTTCAACCGGACATTGTGTGATAATATCGGATCCATCTAGCCTTGGCTCCACAGCTGTGGAGATGTAGCGATATCCGATTGGCTGAGCAGATAACGGGAGCGTGGGTGGATTCCGAGCTCCCGGCAGCAGCGTGGGGAGGAAAGCGTCCCGCAAGTGATTAACGTCACCCCTCGTGACGGCCAGCAAAGCCGTAATTCAGTCTTTTTCCAGGAAAAATAAAAGAGGGTGATTTATTTTTCTTTGTAAGAGGAACACGTGCCTCCGAGGCGCGTGGGAAAGAACTGCCACGCTTCCATATCCTCCATGCGATTCTGTGTCTTGCGGGCACTTTTTTGTCCGAGATAGATTCTATGGAGTGCTTTGGAATCTCTATACCGCAAAAACAAATTTAAATTAATATTTTTTCGGGAAAGTGTTTGTTTATTTGAATACCCATATTTATGCATTTAGAAGCTGCTATTGGCTAAGGATGCCTAAATAACAATTATCTGCAGAAGATTTCTCCATACATTTAAAGCCAATTTTTGGCCTATGTTCAACACCCAGGGCCCTTGCTCTGGTCTTTAATCCCGCACTCTCACTATTTTGAGAGAGAGGAAAGCGGGAGTCAGGGATTTGGAATCACAGTGACGGTTAGGGCCGCTCGAGGCCGAGCTCTGAGCGAGAAATATTCTCAACGCCGACGATCTGAAAATTCCATTTGAAAGTTAATCGTGCCTTTTTAGATAAAAAGTTCAGGTACTTCGGTATTGACGGATGGATGAAATTGAAAAAAATTAGAATATATTGAGTGTAAAGGGTAAGAGAATGGGGTAGAAGAGGGAGAGAAAGTGTGGGGGCTGATATAGTCGAAGGGTAGGATGGTGGAGGGGTTATGCAGACGGAGGGAAGGTGAGTTTTTTTTAATGGGACTGTGGAGTTAAAGGGGTGATGGGCTGAGAGTGGGTGAGGCGGGGAGGATAAATAGGAGAGACACGGGGATTCCCAAATGGGGGGAGTAGAGAGTATAAGAGAAGTAAGAATGGGGTAAGGGCATTAGAGAGGCTTGTGAGCGGGTGTGAAAGAGGACGGGGTTTAAGAGGGATTGCGTTTGGCGGGTTGGGGGGTTAATAGTGCAGGGGGAGTTAAAGAGGAAGCTCAAAGATAAAGGAATGAAATACGGCCGTAGCAAGGAGCAGGGTGGTGGTGAGGGGATGACTGCTGACTCTGTGGAGAACTATATGGCGGTGGGCAAAGCCGGACAGTGCACATACGGATTTTTTGGGGGAAGTGAGATTTTGGTGTAGTGGGTTGTGCTTGGTGATGGTTCCTTTGAGGTTAGTCGTTTGTGCACGCTACGGTTAATTAGGGGAAATGGCAGATATGCGCTGTGGCGGTGAGAGAGGGGTAGGCGCCCACTGGACAGGTGACAGGCCACATCGGAGGTGTGTGGATTAAGGGGAGATAACCTGATATAGGGGAGATAGGGCCAACATGCCTGTACCGACGGGGTGGAGATATTCCGCAGACGGAAGGAAGGTCTTGGAGAGAGGGAAATCACATTTCACTTATCTTGATCCCTGCCTCAAGAAGAAAAATTCGAATAGGAAGTGATGGTGAGATTTTGGTGGAGAGATTGTTTCTAGTTAGGTATAGATTTCAATAAAATCTAAAGATAATGACGATCGATGTACTCTCTAGATGAAAGTGTAATCTATTATTATTTATGTACAAAATAGCAAGTTTTTAAAAATTGTGATTCATGTAAAACGGTTTCTAAACTTCGTGTGTTATGATAGCTCGATTACTATGCACACCAAATTGTACGAAATATGTAAAAACTTTTCTCGGGATTCAAAGCGGGTAAGATTTTGTAACAGCGCCAAGTAAGTATGAAGCCGTTTTTTAGCTTTTTTTATTTTTGAATGTGGCAGCTTTATACAAGTTACAAATTGGATCACTAGTCATGAAATCAATATTGTAGGGGGTAATATTATTCTCTTGTCGTCAACTATTCACATCATCCCTCACTTACCCTATTTCTCTGTTTGGCTACGGTTTGATCATCTCGACGCATTCATTGTAATGCCTCGGCAATATCCTAGCTTAAGACATAGCACAGGGATGATGTGACTTCCTCGATAACATAGCACGCCTCATTTAAGAAACAAGAGCAGCGAGATACCACATTTGAAAAGGCTTACAAGGGGATTACTGCACTATTACAAGTAGATCGGGATAGCGCCGAGATACGGGAAGGGAAAGAGAGGAATGCACATGGGTAAGATAAGGAAATAGCGGAGGATGAGTAAGAATATAAGGCGTAGAAGAGAGGTTGAAGGGCATAGAGAAAGAGAGATGAGGAAATATGTAAAACGGAGGCTGTCCTGTCGAGAGCGGCGGCAAACGTCGTGGTTTAGAGAGACAGCCTTGGGCTTGCTCATTCGGAAAGGAAAGCGCTTGAGGAATGGAGAGGGTGGTAGGAACGGGGGGGGGTGAAGGGGTAGAGGCGCAGGAAAGAGGAGAGGAGGGGTTTGAAGTGGTCGGCGTAAAGAGAAGAAGCGCTTCCTCGCGCATCCATCTCCTTTCTAAATCTCGATTTCATTTCGCTGATGCGACTCTCCCCTCATTAATTCTCGTTGATAATCGTCGTCGGGGAATCCGGCCTCATTCCATTTTCATTGCGTAAATTATCTTTTTCAAAGACCGCGCGGTTTAATGAGCGCGTAATGAGTATTTTCCCTCAAAAACCCACAAGCACTCGAGAGACTAACGAGACGTTTAAAAGGAATAACTCGTACTTGGAGGGTGCTTGCGCGTTGTCACAGGCGAGGGAACGCGCGTGCTTTTTGTGACATTTTCGCCTCAACGCACGCGTCGGGGACAGAAGTGGGGACCCGAAGAAAGAGAAGAGGCTTGAAGGAGGAAAAGGATTGGAATGAGTAGAAGAAGCGAGGCAGGGAATCAAGAGAGGTTTCTACGGTCCACTTGGTGTTTCTCTCTCCGTGTGTCTCGTCTCTCTCACTGAAATCTAACAGCGACCGCCGTGGGCAACGGGATGAATGAAAATAAAAATAAGGAAACGACTCAAATCTTCTCAACCGAATCAGAGAAGAGGAACTGAAGATGCAAAGAGAAAGATGAGGCTTAAAACGTTTTTTTCCGGGAGCGTATTTGCGGCCCTGGCACATGCAAAACAACAGCCTGAATTTTTATTTGATTAAAAACCGGTAAGTTTGAACTATGAAATACAAACACCGGCAGTATATCGATGAAAGTGTCACGTATAAAGATTACTGAGCGATCATTTTCAAAGTTTGGAGAGAAAAATTTGAGTTCCGCAACAAATCTACCATCTTGCTTTGAATGTAAAGGCATGTCAGGCGTCATTGTTAATAGTATTTTTGTTCTTCGAAAAATTTATGAGAACGAGTGATTAAAAAAGTCACCCCCTAAGTAATTTGGAGCTCTAGATTATGTCCTCTCCTGCGAAAAAATATAATTTTACGGTTCCGTGGCGTTTGTATTAATCGCTGAAATCAAATCTTCATGACCTTAAGAGAGACATTAAAAACTTCACATAGATTCGCTATCCAAAGTTTGTCCATTACTTCACCTCACATACTAAATTATCACAGTATACCTCACAATATTTCTATTGGAAAATCCACCGTGAGACGTTCGATTTCTATGGAAAATCTACCGCATAGTTTCGTATACAAATGCTTCACAATGAATTTATTTTTTTGTTTAAAAAAAATTATGACAACGAAAGATTAAATTGTGCGTTGCCGAAGTAATTTGGAGCACTATATCATGTCCTATCCAGAGAAAATTGTTGACTATTATGGCTCCCTCATTTTATTTGTATAATATTCTATTTTAGTATTATGTAATTTATTTTTTCAATTGGAAATAATAACATGAGGTACGTAAAAACAAGCGGATTGAGCACTCAGAGAAACATAGTCACTACTTTTGATGAGAAAATTCATTGGCCAGGAGAAAAAAATATTGAAACTCATTTTCGAAGAGTACCTACTCCTTCGATAGCGATGGCGAAATGAGATTTTCAGCTCTTCCCCTCACCACTCGATCCCACCTCCAAAATTCCTTCTCTCCACAAAAACCATTTAATCTGCTCCACTCTTACACACATACAAAATCTCTCTCCTTCTCTTGCAAGACATACTCTCTCCCTTTCCACCCATTCTCTTCCTTTTCAAAACTTCCGATTGTTATCGGAATGGCGGTCCGTGTTTCACTCACAAGGCGGTGGGAGTGAAACACAGGACATCTTTCAGGGGCGGGTGGCCGTGCTATTTTACTCATTGTCTCTCGGGTGTTGGTGATGGGGGGAAAGGGGTGGCTGGAAACGGATGAGATATGCCGTCTCATTCTCATCCACCCCCAGACTCGTGTCGTGTCGCAAAACCGCTCGGGGTGCGCGGAGTTGGAAGACGGGGGAGGTTGTCTTGCGTGGTGAATGGCAGGGGAGGTGACGAGGCCCGGCCCTCGTAAGAGAAAGGAGACCCCGGGGCTGTGAAGCAGTTTGAGTCTCCCCTTCGAAGAATGATGTCCCTCGTTTAAAGCTCACAACGCGGTGTGCGAGAAAGGTAGAGTGTTAGGGGTGGAATATCTCGAGTATGCGACACGGCTCTCTAGCCTGAAGATGATGAGTGTGTCGTTCGGCGAAACGTTGGAGGGAGAGATGGAAAACCCCACCAGGTGTGAAACCTGAGATATATTGACTAATATAGATATCATTTCTGAAAGTTATTTTTGGTTTTTGGCGGTTCATTTTATCAACGCAAAAACATTAATCAATGTACTCAATTTCAATGGTCTGAGAAAGTAACTATTCGATACCTTAATAAGACATTCATAGTATTGGCTCTAATGTCACTATCAAGATATTTCGGCTGTATAGCAGCAGTAAAAAGTAGAATCCACGGTCAGCGAAAACTTGCAAAAAATGAGGCATAGTTAATCACTTAATAAGACGATGTTTGTGAGAGACCAAATCAATGGGTCATTTTTATAATCGATGAGCTACATGGCTACAGTATCTTACATCGTACATCTCCATGACAACCCCCTCTCCTCCGTCCCCCACACACCTCTCCTCCTCCCCTCCCCTCTATATCCACCATAAAGCCGTACTCATACACGGTGTCCCGTGTTTCGTCGGCAAAAGCGATCGTTTTGCCCCTTCGGCAGGAAAGCAATCTCCAACTTATGTCGGCAACCTCCAGAGCAAGCGGACGTGCGATGAGTCTCAACCTGGCAATGAGGAGTGGTGGGGTGAGAAAGCGGTATCAGTCCAACCCCTATGCGAATGGGAGGGGAAGTTAATGTGGAGCCGCCGTCGTGTTAAGGCCATAGTAACGGGAGACGCGTTCCACTCGTACGACTATTACCTAAAATTCCCCTTCTGTTCTCTAACAAGTCCCCCTGTCGAGCAATCAAGTAAGTCACAGACACCTAGTATTCCCGCTGGCGGCGACTGAGAGCGACACAGAGGGAACTGCACTTGAAACAAAGAGGAGGATAATAAAAATTTGAAGAGCATAATATTTTTACTCCTCTTTTTATTTTTTCTTCAAATATCCTCCCATTTGATGATGTAAGGAGGTAATTTATGAGAATCATGAAGCATGTACTAAAAATTACAGCACTTTTATCACACAAAAAATCAAGAGTGTTGGGGACACAGAAGGGAGTGAAGATAAGCGGAGAAGAATGAAAGAATCGGAAAGATGGAGGAAAACGGAAGAGTTGGGATATCTGTGGACGACAGAGGGAGATGGTTAATGAATGACGGCGAGAAGAGATAGTCTGTTTGAATAGTCGATATGGGGGCGGTAGCAATGAATAAATTGTGAATCTCCTTAAAGAAATATGGTAGGAGGGACTTTGAATCGGGTGCGATGTAAAGTCAAATTCAAGGAAAGAAATGGAAGGAAGGAGATTTCGCTGAGACAGACTAGAGGTGCCAAGGTAGCGCATTATTGTTTATTATAATGGGAAATTTTATTCACCTATGGAAATTTGTCTAATGACTGGCTAAAATTTTGGTTGACACATTCCACGTAACGAAATAGAACATGGATTGCGTGTTCCATAGAATTGCAACCTGCGATTTTTTCATGCGCACGGTCTCGAACTCAATTTTAAGCTAGTTTTATTCATAAATCCTGAAATATTTAACAAAAAAAGCACAATGTGCTAACTTTATAAGTTTCTGCCACGCTTTATCTCTGATTTAAAGGTTTGAATACAATTTAAAGCTTGAATAATTTAAACTCTTTGGTTTAAATAACCTCGCCGTATGATAAGATTATTTTTCCTGAATCCCACCAAACTACTTTATGGCCTTCATTTTAAATAGCCATTCAATTTTCACCGGGAAAGTAGCTTAGCAATGTTTCTACGTAGGAAAATGTTTCGTTCAACGATATTTTTTTCAACAATAGAATAGGGTTAGATGGAGCCATTCTACTCGCAGTTAAATTATTAATCATACGGACCCTACGATCTTTCATTGTTTAGAAGCTAGGATATTTTCTCCACAGCCACTTTTTCCTGGTTTACTAGATATGTGTTTGTGTACTTTCGCTGCAATGTGGAAGATATTTCCTCATTTACCCGGTAAGTGGACAAGGATAGAATGTTTCTTCTCCAAACTTGGCATTATGTCGTAAAATATGTTTCTCCCGCTCGTGAAGGTCAAGGCTCGAGTAAAGATGGTGCAATTCTGAGTGGCAATGACGACGAAAGCCGAATGGGCGGTCTCAACATTTTATGAGGGGTCGAAATGGACCCGGGAGAGTTGAGCGGAGACTTATGGAGGGAGGGGAAGTGAGGGAAGAGGTGGTAGGGTTCGTCCTGTTGACTCGGTGGGTCTTCAGAAAGTAGTGAGCAATAGGTAATTCATATACATCCTGCCAGGGGCGCACCTAGGAATTAAGGCTTGGGTGGGTTTTAGGCGCAACTAATATTTACGGGTGTGGGGGTATTGCATACCCATTAGGGTAAGCAGGAGTTGCGGGGGCCCAACTCCAGAAAAATTAGAAGATTAATGGTTCCAAATTGCGGGTTTTACGGCTTTCTGAGGGATATTTGACAAATTCTCTCTCCCTAACTACTCCCTCCTAACTCCCTAACACTATTATATTAGTAATACTGATCCAAATAGTAAAATAGATTAAACTTAAAATTTTCTCTGAGCGCTGGGGGGGTTTTATCCCCCAACCCCCCCCCCCCCTCGCTGCGCCACCGCATCCTGCAACCCTCCCCAGTTGACCTTGTGGAACACCTGATGTTATTTTCGCTACATCAGAGCTATTTCCCAAAGAATTACTTTTTCTTTACGATCACTCAGAAAGTCACGTATCAAATTCACTACTGTTTCGTTTCATCCGCATGACAGTAATTTGTATAAAAGTTTTTTTCAGGCACCGTATCAAAAACTTTCTTTAAATCATGCGTCAACTTGACTTCCCAATTTACCAGATTGAAGGAGTCTAAAATAAATAGAGCGAGCTTTGTTTCGCATGATCTACCTCTCCGGATGCCGTGCTGACGGCCAAGTAGGAAGTTACGACTGACCAGGAGAGTTCTAATATTATTGCTAATAACGATATGTTCGAGAATCTTGTTATATCGAGGGAGGTTGCTGCACAATACTTCTGTTCAAGTGGTGAAACAGCGGTGGTTTTGGCGAAGGAGGGCGTACATTAAATGGAACGGCCGGACTTCTTCGGAAAGCGGGTGAGACAGAGGAAGGCACAGTGGTCCCAATTGCGAATCTAGCGGGACAAAATTTTTTTTCCCAAAAAACTTAGAGCTATTGTTGTGAAAACATTCAGAATTGCCAAATTATAGACAAAAATACAAAATAACGCTATCATAGGTTTTTTCAAGGTGGTTTTTTATGAAAAAAATTTAAAATTTAATTTACAAAATAATTTCGTGTTACTCAACACTTAGAAAAATATGCAGAAAATCATTAAAAAATCTATAGTAATGCGCTTTTCTTAATTTAATGAACTAATTACGTTAAAAATATACTCCTAAACACAGGATTTACACATAAAATCGTTTTTCACAGAATGTGAACTGCGGAATATTAGTCACCTTCATCATTATTACTCTCCCAATTCTCTTCATCTCCGAAATTTACCGACTCTACATCCTCCATCTCTTTAACATTACTTATTTCATTAGGTACAGGTAATATTGGTTCCCTGAGAAGCTGTCTGACATACATCAAGAGGGAATAACAATGCCTTGGGTGCAACGAACTAATACTGGAAACATAAGGATCAGATGTGACTATTAGTAGGTTAAAAACATCTGTCATTATCAAATTACTAAAGGTTTCGCGGTCCATGTTTGTAGATTTATGGTTTTTTGGGAATATCCCGCGTCAGGTTATTAAAATGGCCGACGTTTCTTCTCCTATGCCGGAGACCTCATCAGGGCGAATGACCGTGTTGTCTTTAATTCGCATTTCAATTGATGCGAAATAAAGACAACACGGTCATTCGCCCTGGTGAGGTCTCCGGCATAGGAGAAGAAACGTCGGCCATTTTAATAACCTGACGCGGGATATTCCCAAAAAACCATATCTCTCATTATGTCCTTTCTTGAGTATTCTAGCGCGAGATTTTCTTTGAATTTCCGAATATGCTTACTTCTTGGGCCTCTGCGGAAAGCGTTCCAATGTGAACTAAACAATTGAAGTCGATAAAAATCGAGGTTTAAAAGACTGACAGATTGCCATTTAAAATATAGTATTTGAAAGCAATTATATTTGAAGAAAAATCACTCTAAATAATGCTATATACCAATGGCTATCATATCCCGTTAGAAATTGTCGTTCCTTGCGTTATTGCTATCTAGCAGGTACGTGTTAATGCTAGCGAGTCAGCCACCGTCTGGGTGTAGGCGGGGGGTAGGCAATCTCAACGCGTGACTTTGCAGCTGCATAACATTGTTATAACTTATATAAACGTTGTAAAAGTTACCAATCTTGATGAAGCACTTAATTGCGGATATCGCTACACCTACGGTGACTTTATTTTTAAAAGTTGCAAAACTGACTTTTTTCCCGCTATATTAGCGATTGGGACCACTGTGGAAGGGTGCGACTTATGGTATAGTCTGTAGTCTGAGGAGGCCGGCACACCGCAGAGGTGTTGGCGGTTGTGTAGGGGTAATGTCACCGTGGGTGTTGGGAGGAAGCAGACTGAACAATCTGTGAAAGGGGGAAGAAAATACTTTCCCCAGAATCCTTTTATCACCACGACTCGGCTTATGGACGCTTCTTTCCACAGTTTCTCTGCTCTCACATGGAACAGAACTCGCATCTCTTTTTTAAGGGCTGAATGAAATTTGGTCATCTTTTCTCTCTATTTTCTCTTACTTTCCTCATGAGACACCCTCTATTTCTTCGTTCTCATTTTAGTTTCGCTTGAATAGAATGGAGATAGCAAGAGAAAGGTATTATGAGATGAGGGAACTACGGGCCGGAAAGGATTTTAAAGGGAAGAGGCGATAGAGATGAATTTAAAGGGAACGGCAGAGAAACGATTTGACCTTTAAAGACCGAACTGGATTTAATTTTCTCGGCTCGTTAATCGGGACACGAAAGACCTTACTCCGGGTTTCCAAGTTCCCAGCGCCGCAAATTTACTGGCTTCTCGCCCTCATGCGAAAGCACTCCTTATCAAAGCATCAAGTAGGGTAACCACGAATCTGCTAGGGTTCCTAAATTTAACAATATCGTCCAAAGTTGGTAGGCACTTGCATCATTACCTTTTCCAAAGAAAACTCCGAAAAAAAGAAAGCTCTCACGTGATTTTTCAGGCAAGTATATTTTTCAGTTAATCCGGATGGAAGGCGATAGCCATAGTGGACACGCACTTTCGCCGATTACTTCCACCTTTCGGAAACAGTAACTGTATCCGCTCACCCGTGAATGTTTACCGGCTAATGGGTGAAGATTGGCCAGTTTTGTCCAATATTGGCGGAGCACGGAATCGGTGGATAGCAGACAAATACAGGTTATGGTGAGGCACCCTTACACGCAATCATCAACAGGCGAGACGAGCTCGCGGCAGGACGAGGCTCGTCGTAGGTAATTGTGTTTATAAGTCTCAGCGTAAATTACAATGTAGTCATTGAAACGTTTTTAATTTGGAATTGCTATAATTGTACGTGAATATTAACCATTAAACCGAACTGTCATTTACAACAAATCATTTACCGTTACTGTGTGTAGGGAATGGAATAATCTTAACCTTTCAACTAGGAACTCATCATCATTGGCATCTTTTAAGAGGTGGCTACACAGAGCACTTTTCACTTCACAACTAGCTGGTGAATATACATGACACTGAGCAGCACCTACGACAAAGTGATATGTACCACTGAATGCTTGTATATATATGTTATATTTTATATCTTACTTGCATGTGTAATATTTGTGTATACTTTGTACCTCATTGACTATGTTGTATTTTACAAATAACACGAATTTCAAACACAAATAACACGCTTTCACTCAGTAGGTTTTCGTAGGTTTTTCACGCCCCCCTTCTTGTGTGGGTGTTTTCCTGCAGTGGGTTTTTTCCTTCCTTCCTGTACACCCTTCATGTACACCCTTATCCTCATGTTTTTTCCCACAAACAGAAATATTTTTTCCACAAAATTTTCACATACCTACAGTTGTTCATATTTTTGACATTTCACAAATATTATATACTGTATATCCTTTGTATTATAAACGTTTGTCTACTATTTTTTAATACGTTTGCATTGACGCTATGGAGGGGTTAGGTGGAAGAGGGGACTTCTTAGTCTCAACCTCGCCCGAATAAAGGCATTTATTATTATTATTTTTATTATTATTATTAAATATGTTAAGCTGAAAATTTGAATTTTGAAAAATATTTTTATCAGTCAGAGAAAAACTCTATGCTTACGATGTTCTCACGTCAATAAGTCTGTGAACATAGGTAACGCTGCCATTATTTCTTTAACAACTGACTTCTCATTTTATTGCCACATTTAAAAAAAGCCTTCTTGTCACCCTGAAAACGCACCCACGTCTTATGAAAAGAGCGCGCATGAGAAGAAAATTGATTGCCTCTATAGATTATACTTGTTGAAATAAGCATTCATTTTAGTGTGGCATATATAATATCCTCAAAACATTACGTCCTACAAATCAGCGTTCATCTATCTTGATATCGGAAATCTGCATTTAATCATTGATAATAACGCATTTTTTCTGGGAAGTATTTGAAAAACTTGTCATAGGTCAATAAAAACACCAGACGAGGGTATCCAACGATTAATTTCCCTACTTAATTAAAAAACTCAGCATCTCAGTGTTAATGAATATGAACCTCTCAGCACGCATGGTACTTAATTAGTGTGGCAGCACTTAATTATACTGAACGTATTTCATAAGTACCTACGTGATAAAAAAACAGAGTATCCTATCAGCCTCAAAGAGAAGGTGTGGAGAATATAGGTGGTGAAGGCTGATTCATACCAAAAGGCGCTTTATGGTAATGGACAAATCATTCCGCTGCACCTAGTACTTAATGGGTCCAATCGCCAGATTTTAACCCTCTTCTTTCGTCATAGCTTTTATGAGGAAAGCAAAAACTGAATTCCTTAGGCTCTTATAATGAGCTCCTCGGTACGATCATGAAAATATAAGAATTTACAATTCTATAATCACAAAGCTTCCTTATTCCTCCATAGCTCCTACTTTTATAGTCCCCATTATATCCGCTGCTAAAATAGAAATTTTAAAAAAAATGGCGTTCATGGGATTAGCAATTTAGGGGTTCAACGGAAGAGGAGACTTAACAGAAATGAATCCCGTAACAAGAAGCAATGCCACCCATCACGAAGAGTCAATGATACGACTTCCTATCTTCTCACTATCCCTTCCACTTATCCAGCCACTCGTCCCCCAGGCTGTTAGTGGGAAAGAAGGAAAAGTTGGCCACGCTGTATGGGAGAGAGAGAGAGTGTGTGAGAGAGGTTTGCAGAGTACTATGAGATGGGAGATGGGAGTTTGGGTGCACAACACTTGAGGAGGACGGGATGTGAAGGAGAGAGTTTGGAGTGTGAGGAAATGGCGATCGGGAAGGAAGGGAAACAGAGAGAGAGCATCCCTTGGAGGAGGACCGTCTGGGAAGGAAGGGAGAGTTTGGCTCCCATCTCTTGAACGATCGACGCAAGGTCGAAATCGCAGGGGGCGGTGTATGGTGCACGAGGGCTGAAGAGGGTGGGGAGACGGTGGAGGAGGAAGAGGAGGCAAGGGGTGGAAAGTTTAACGGCCGGCATTGTGACGGCGAGAAGCCTTGGAGTCATTATAAAATATTGGGCAGTGGTATTTGCCATTTGAGAATAGAGGGAGTAACCAGTGGGTGGCGCGGAAAGATATTCTCTATTGGGATGAAGAGGATAATGGGAGGAGCGTGGGTCCTTAACGAAGACTGCGACGGAAATCGTCAGGAGGGGTGTTGGGCGAGGGGATGCGTGAGAATGAGTACGCATCCCAAATGCTTCCTTATGCCAAGCCAAGTGATGTGAAAGCTGACAATGGAAGGATGAAGGAGTAGTTAGGGAACAATGTTTGGACTCACAGTTGAATTTTTTTTTTAAATGGAGTCATGTATTCTTTACCTCAGTCTATTCAAGGAGAAAATAGGAAAATACAATAGCCTGTGTCTGAGAAAAGAACTGTAGAATATATTCTTTTGGAATTTTGCTTTAAAAAGTATTAAGTATCAAATATCCGGAATATTTATTTCATGGAATGCCATTACAACCTGACCAAACCATGAAATGTACAAATTAAATTGTTTACAATTTGTAAATTTTAGTTTAAGAATTATTAATTAGGGAGGTATGTGTCAACTTTTTCACGAAACTTATCTTATTTCAACATCACCTTTTAATGCTGCACAGTAAGGCTTCCTTGGAGCGTCATTCTCACATTGATTAGTCTTATCATTCTGGCACTCTGAATCGGACATTCATGACCACTCCGCGCGAAAATCCTGCTCTTCAATCATCAAAGCAACTGACACCTTCTTTTTTAAAGTAACGAAAGTGATAACATGAAGAGTTTAACATAAAATAAAAAAAGTTTAGGAGAAAATTAAGACGCGCGCGCTCTCGGCCCTTCCCCACTATCATTGACTTTCTCCCCACCGCTGCGTGTCCTCACTGAGGGCCGACGGCGAGGGAAGAAGAGAAGGTTGCGTTTCCAGGGGCGGCGTTCCCGCAAGGCAATGTTTGCGGGGGTATCGGTGATCGCACCACTGATTACACGGCTAATTAACTTCTGTTGAGGCAAATTGAAAGGAGTAAATGGTGCGAAGATGGGAAGTTATTGGCTTGGCACTTGAGGAGAAGAGTTTAGATTGAGGCCGAGAGGAAGCGTGGCCAAATGGAGAGACGTGAGTTTATGAGGCGAACACTGAGCGGCACTGATAGAAGAGGATGACTTTGATCCAATTGGGTTGCTTCAATTTGGTAATTAAGCATGTAAATAGCTTTCGTCGATACCTAAAGGCTCAAAGCTGTCGTCACCAGAAACTGAATCATAAGTTAACACATCTAGTACATTATCTGAGAGTGCAGCAGCTGTAAGGCTATGACTGATAGTCGTCTGATGGATATGGGGGAATTACACTCTATCGACAATTTTTGGATGGTTCTATGATATAACAATGTTAAGAATATAATAATAGCAATATAGTGATATAATTGATGGTAATATTAATAGAACCCCTAAATGTCTAAATCCATCAGATAAGGGTTTACATATTGCTTTTATCATTCACTCATAAAAATACGTTTGGCCTATTGTACGTGGGCAACGACAGTCTATTCAAATACTACTCAGGTAAAAATAATGCGTGATATTGAATATTAAAATGCACATTTTCTTTCACGAAGCTAAATTAGCAACAGCGTTGATTCGCTATTAGGATGGATGCTGCTCGATTTTAATCGGTCGTCAGTATATTCACTTGATAGTAAATGTCCTTATATCTTTTTTCAAGGATTACATTCGCATAACGTGGTTATGTGTAGTATTTGCGTCGTCATTTGAAATTTTTAAGCTATATTGTCATTTTGTGTTGGGAAATGAACAACTCTCGTTTTTTTTTAATTTACATTACATAAGGATTGATAATATGTTTTGCTTCTCCATCAGAGAATCTTTGCAAATAGTCTTCCACCGATTTATTTGTGGGGGCGAGGGAAGAAATAAGTATATTTTCACGAATCAACCGGTCTGAATTGCTTAATATGGCGGGTACTCTCTGTTGATTTACCTCTGATTTCGAATGTGAAAATACGCGGCATGATTTAATGCCTTATTAATTTAAAAAAATTGGCGAGCTGGGGAAACAAAACAAACGAGCAAAACGCAAGAGTAATGACGATAAAGTGCCCCACGCACATGCCTGTACCATCCATTTTCAACACCAGCGGAGAGCGTTTCGCCTTTTTTTTTGTTTTTTGTCTCATCCATATTTCATCGGTGGAGACCGCGCGTAGGAGTGACCCCGCAATTTCATCCGCACGCACGCACCCACCGAAGTGAACGCACGAACACAAACAGATGGGCGATCACGTTCAAAGGACATGAATGATTGGGGAAAAATTCTGATATTCCTCTTTTGGAAAAATATAGAGAACGTTTGACCTGTAGAGGCGATCAGCGGGCGTGCTGCAAAAATATTGTTTTTTGTTGAAATGATTAATGCAGTACAATTGAAAACTTTTATTTCTGCAACCGTTGCCCACCCTTTTCGTTTTAAGCGGAAATTAACCTGCCATTTGTCGATTAAATCCTGTGTTATCTCACTATATTTGTTCTCATGTAGGAAAAACTCAATTGTTTTAAGAGAACAGTTTTTAATATTAATAGAAGTCATGGAAATAAAGTATACTGACAATTGATTCTTCTGGAGAAAGTTCTCACAAATATTTTGATTGTGTACGCATTCCTTCGGGCCCTTTACCTTGACAGTGATTTAAAGTGCAATATCCCTTTACCGAGTCTCATGAAATTGCGAATAGTTATCAGGAATTCCGTTATGCTTATGTATGTCGCATGATATTTTTTCTGCTAATAATACATTTTTCCAGCAGTATCCGTGTCAAATTAAAACAATATCATATGCACACCGCAACATGCGCTTACGGGTGATGTTTTTTGTTGCAAGGCTTTCAGAACAGCTGTCCAGAGGAGGCCGTCATGACGGCTGGAGGAAAATTATTTCTTATGATATTTCCCTTACCAATTCCCAGACTTTCAAAAAGCTGAGAAGCTATTCGCTTGCCTTTTCGCGGCCTCGTGTACGGATAGGCCAAGGAAAAAGTGCCCTGTCAAACATTGTGAGGCCGTGAGGTAAGCAGAAATTTAAACGATTGGACTGGTTCCATGGAAGGAGGGGAATAACTTGGGTGGAACAGAGGAGGAAGGCAGGTGATGACTAGGATGAATCTAGAAAGGATTGGACCCCGAGAGGGGACAGGTAGGAGGATGTGTGGCGTCCACTCCCCTCCTAATGATGCCCCATAGACTTTATAACGGAGTGAAGGGAAACTAGGTGTAAGGAGTGAGAGGAACACTGAAGTCCCAAGATAGACAGCGTGCCATTACAATGGAGGAATGATTTTGGTCACCATGGGTACGAGAGATGTGCTGGGGAGAATGGTGGAGGTAAGCACTCTGTAGAATAATTCTCGAGGAGTTTGATATATTGAAATTTTATGCTGAAATAATTATTAATAGATTTTACTAACGCGTTCAGACGGTGGAATTTCTAAGAATTGGTATTTTAATATGTCATTCATTGTCGATTATGGTTTCAGAATAAATGTAAGCAAGGTGTTATTTAATCGCACTCGGGTCACAAGGTTTTATCTGAACAGTTTTGAAAAGCTTTCTTCAGGGGATGTAGTTCAAGGTTGTTTCAAGATTAATATGCCTTGCCCAGTTAAATAAACTTCAAAGTTATGCTAGCATGTTAGTAGTAGCAGGTGATATTTAAGTGAAGAGGCTTGGAAAATTGGCGTTGAGCTCAAAAAGCCGAAAGACAATCGTCTCCTTAAGCAGTAAATTATGAGTAGATATTTGGGATTATTTATATGTAAACTAAATGAGCACTGTGAGTAGGAATAATGCAAAATTCGTGAGAGAAAAAAGCGACCTTTATTGAATAATTGCAAATATCGGAGACATTTCCAATCATAATGATTTCTAAATCTAACATATGCTGAATTGAATTCTCTTCCCACGAGCACCCGTCACAAAAAGTTTTCTAGTTCAATCTTTTCCAAGTTATATTAACAAGTAACTTCCTCTTGAACTTACAGAATCATCAGCTTCGCATCCTTGGAACTCTAAATCCTATTCAAAATTCTCAAAGCGTTACCTTTTTCTTTCTATTGATCTCATCTCAATAGAGTAATATCTATACCCATTCCTTTGATTCGTAAAATCAATCCCTTCGACGGTTTTTCAGTAATGGAGGACGTAACGGAGTGAAAACTACAATCGTAAACGCAGCGAACTTGAACGAAGTGCAGTCGTGAGTAGAGAACTTTGGCCCTGAAGAGTAAGTCAAGCCTCAAAGAGGGAGAGGGGAGAGAGGGATGAGGGAGGGCAGAGGGGGTTTCACCCTTTGAGCACGATGGCTGGAAAATGATGTCGTAGGAGGGAGGATTGCTGATTTCCGGTTTTCCTTGGAATCGCGCCCGGGACTGCACGTATTCCATATTCTCTTCGGGATGGGGCGTCGGGGTTTAAGATTGGGTGAGTCTGGGGCAGCAAAGGGGAACGAAGGGGGAGAAGGATGGCACACTACCAATTAGCAGCCTGCCTGCCTGGGATCGAGGGGCGTGGGCACTTCCTGCAAAGCCAATTTCTCACTCCACTTCGAGCTGCGGTCCACTTCTAGCCCTCTATCTAGTTTTGCAGCGAAATACAGTGTTAAAGGTGAGTGAGAGGAAAAGAGGAGACAGTGATCTCTTCTTCGTAGCTTTTCCGGTTCGAAAAAATTAATGTAAAAGATAAATTTTCAACTTGAAACTTTTTTCCACTGCTAAAATTTAATTCATCAATTTAGCTTTAGTTCAATCGAGAATCGGTCACAAGGATTGGTAGCTTGCCTATCCTGATTCCAATTGCTATTTACCTCTTCCTGATAGTTTAAGTTTCATATAGGATAAAACGTAAACAGGAAAACTGCAAGGCGTAACTGATTATTTTTTATCGGAGTAAGAATTAAATTTCTTCACAGTGATTTAACAGCAAATGGAGAAATTTTTTAAAAAAATTAAACTATATTAACGCGTGAATGTTTTCATAAACACACTCTGAATCAACTCTGCTTTTATTCAATTGGGTTAACAAAAACCCAAATAAGTTTTTAATAAGGGTGAGAGTATGACTGGGGGTGACTAAGGGTGACGAGGGGGGAAAGGAGGCGCACTGCCAATTAGCAGCCGTGCGAACAAGGGACAATGGCACTTCCTCCGTAGCCACTTTCTTACTCCCAACGCATGCGACATCCTCTTCGAGATACAGTCCATTTTTGTTCCTATCCTCACGTCCGCGCTAAAGACTGCTGGTGACAAGTGGTGAGTGAGAGGAAAATGTTTCCTTTTTCATAGCCTTTTCGGTTAACAGCGATGAATTTAAGATCGGAGAACACAAATTGTTACAAAACGTTATATTATTTTGTATCTACTTAGCTTTCATTTGATTACTTTAAACTTTTGCAAAGGCGCAGTGCCACTGCTTTCATTCATATTTCATGGGACGCGCGTAAGGTTTTTTTTATGAATAACTCTCATCTGCAAGCTAAAATATAAATCCGAAAACTGCGTGGCAGAACTGAATTAAATCAAAGACGGAGATAATTTCGCAATAAAATAAACAGTTTTGTCAATAAAAAAATAACAAGGAGAGAATAAAAAGTTATCAAACGAGTTTGAGAATATTGTCTCAAAGGCTGTGAAATCATCTCGTGTTCCTTAATTGTATATTCGTTCGTATTAATTGCACAACTGCTGTCATAATCGCCTTTGGTTTTAAACCAAAGGTTGGTTTCGGCGGAGAACCCCTATCCTGCTGATATTTTAATGACTTTATTTATGCGTAATTTTTTCTAGCTTTTCAAAATAATTCCTTGACCGTATTATTTATGTCGTTCGATATCAATTACAGTGCTGTCTTCCAGCTAAAACTTTCCTGGATAAACTTTACTCCCTCGTTCTATGATTGCATAAAAATCGCATTTTGTTATATCTTCTCATCAGGAGTCTTTAAATGGTTTTACGTTCGCCTCTTATTCTTAAACAAAACTTTTCTTGCGTGGGATGCGATCTCTTTGTTCTTCAACGTCCTTCTATATCGAAAGTAACAACCATTTTTTTTCATTTTGCCAAATTAATCCTACAGTTTCCACTTCCGGGAGCTAGAAAGAGATTTTTTAATGGATGGAATGAGCTAATTCCTAACCAAAATATTTATGTAGAAATAGGAGAAATAAGCGGAGGAAATGATGCACGCGGAACGGTGAAATGGCATGTGCTATTGTGCTGATAAACTGGGAGGGAGGCTGAAAAAATGTGGAGGAGGTGAGTGGCAGGATCGTAAATGGTGTGGAGTCGAGGGTAAGGAGGGGGAGGTATGAATTGGGTAAGGGGGGCGAGGGTCGCTGTTGGTGCGAGACGGTTAAAGGGGTTGGACATCGGACGGTCGGCAGTGAGTAATGAATGGTGACAGTTGTGAAGGAGGGCGAGCGTTGTGATATAAAATAGGCGTTACAGCGGGGGTGAGTGAGATCAAAAATGTATCTCGGACGCCACGAGCACTCGGTTCGTTTTGAAAGGGTCGAATAGGGGCGTAGTGGTCCAAAGGGACACAATGGACCATCGCCGCTGGGGTGTGAGAAAATGGGTTTGCTAAGTTTGCTCAGATCACGCATGGTTCGCCCTTAAAGAGGTCCCCCATGAGCCTTAACCAGGATCGGCATTATTCTTCTTTCTTGCGGCATTGTCATGGAGATATACTCATCATTCAGTTCACTTGCACGCTCTTTTGAATGTCGGAGGTCGTTACGGAGGGCATTACGACGAATCGGAAATGCGTTGCGGAAGTGACGGTAATTGATGCGCGCGATGCACTCTGCATACAACAGTACCATGGACAAAACCTCGCCGCTACTACCCAATCATGGGTGCAAAATGCCAGTTATACAATGACTGTCAGAATGGTACCATGAGTCACATAATTATGCATGCATAAGTCATTACAAGAAACAACAAAAAACCATTTCTTCCCTTAGTTTTTATTTCAACACAAGACAACGGAAATTAAAGTTAATTATTTTGTTAAAACTTCTCGAAATATAACCTATTTTCTCTAAAAGGTTTCGATTCCCAGTTTTTACTATATCTCAATGAATGCATCAGGTCCTAAAACAATGTGCTGGGAACATTTTGTCACAAATATTTGCTGAGACAAAATATTTTGTGTGAATAATTCGCGATTCAACATATTCTTAAATTTCAGAATTAATTTTTGTTGAAATATATTGAGTAAAAAACAGGTACACGGATATTGTTTGAAAGATTATAAATTTTGATTTTCAGGAAAATACGCTCACCTCAAATTTTAATTTAATCGCCTACAGAAAATTAAAAAGAGAACCATTGTTAAGATTTATACATCCTTGTTGACCTTTCTCACATCAATAATGAAGTTACTTCTACATCATTACCTAACGTCGAGTGTACAATATGAGTATGTTTTACATTAATGTGAATAATATTTTAAGCATATGACTAAAGCATTCCCAGACTCTAAAGCAGATTTCGAAGCTTTTCATTTCATTAGAAGCTAACCTCCTTTAAAACATTTCTTTCCAAAATGATAGCTGTTAAAATTTTCAACATATATATGTCTAATATTTGTAATTTAAAGGCGAAATTTGCGACATTTTCGTTGGACTCACACCAACCAGTTCATTCTTCTATAGGTTTGTCAACGTTTATATGCCTAATTTTCCCCATGAGGACACGGGAAATTCGCCGGGAAATGGGGTGTCATTAAACAAATCACCGCCACCACGGAGAAGATCTCTTCGGGAGAGAAAACAGCCATCATTAGTTAGCCTCCGAGTCGCCACTTGTACTGATTTCCGGAAGTCGAAACTAATCCTTTAGCCGCCTTCGACGGCGATGGAGAGACGCGCGAATGTGACGGAAGGCTTCCCGACGGCTATTAGCGCTAATAATATCGTCAGGTGAGGAATGAGGGGAGGGAAGATTCTCGGAAGAGTGTCTTCTGTCTGAGCGGAGGGTCTTGTCCGGTGTTTTTAAGGCGACCCTACGTGCCCGAGAGACGTGACTGAAACACAAATTGGCGAGGACTACGTCGTCGCCATCAATCGCGGATCAGGGGAGAAAAAGACAAATGAATGCTAAGACGAAAAATGCGAAGCGTTTGCTCACTTCCTTTAGGGCGTCGTCGCCTTCTGATGATAAAAACGGCAAAAAAAAACAACAGTAGTATGTATGCAGGATAATGGCGAACCGTTGGGTTATATGTATGTATATGCTATATTTTCGGCTCATTTCATAAACTTCCAGCACTTCCATATGTCTAAAAACTTTCGTGCAATTCACGCAAATGGCAAAAAAAGCAGCAGATTAGTAGAAAAAATATATCATTTGGAATAAAAAAATCTCTTTTGAGAGAAAATTCATTACATTTTTAACTTTCAGGAATGATTATTAGGTTTAAAGTCAGCATAAATACTCATTATCAAGGGTTGCTATGCATGAGTTATTTAGCGTTTAACTATTCATGAGATTTCAGGATCACCCACCATTTCGGGGTCATCGGTGATGAGAATTCAGGGTCTCTTTCTGTGCTCCTGTCTTCTAATCAAGCACAAAAAACAGCAGAAGCGAGAGCACCGTTGGAAAGAGAAGTGATAAGGGATTTTTTTTTATCTTATCTTATACATTTCCAGGGGGAGTGATGAGGTTTTGCAAAAAAACGTATATATCAGACATATTTTTTGCTCGAAGGAAAACTTAACGGAGGGATTCTCGGAAAAGGAGGTAAATTAAAATGAAATGACAAACTGAGATAAAAAGAGGAAAAGAAGGCTGTTGATTAATTTACTGACATTCGCGTGAAAAATCGTCCGTTCCTGGCTTAAAGGAGGAGTCCAAATAATGCTAAGGCGAGGGAAGACGAAGGCACAATGAAAAGGGAGGGAAAATGAAAGAGGAAACGCGGGGGAATGTAAAAGAGAAAGGGAATAAAGAATGAAATTATTTTTATAAACAGAGTTTATCCTTTTATGAAACTTTTTTAGTATAACTTAAGGAGTTGCCTCTATATTTACACCAAATAATCAATAAACACACAAGCTTAACTTAAAATCTTCTCCACCTAATATGAGCAATTTAAGTTTACTTTTGATTTTTTCGGTGGACGTGTTTGAGTCATGATTCACTCATTTTTTCATGGAGTCATCACGATACTCATTTTTTTCATGAAGTCAGGTATCGAATTTATCTGGAAAAAATTTGGATGTATACTGCAGGAAAAAACCTCACATATTTCTTTTCATTTCAAACTAGCTGAGTCTTACCCTCCATATATTTTTACAATTCAAAAGCAGGTTTTGTACTAACTTGTATGCATTTCTTCTCAAACAGGTGCCAAACTATACTGTTTTGTTCACTAAAATTTGTTAACTGCTTGAACAACTTCACATCGTAACGTAAAATACATCGTTAAAGCTCATTCATCCCTAAGCTTTGAGTCATCCTATAACGATTGTCTTCGAATCCGTACAAAATCAATCATATTTTCAATTAAACTATAAAGGATTTTACTTTTATCAATCCCTCTCTTTTATAGTTATTTTGACACCATATCCAATAATTATTTCAACAACTTCCAGATATTACAGCTTTATCTGAAACGAACCGAGATATTTTCTATACGTGGTGCTGCTTGCTAGATCAAGCGGGACGCATTGCTTACCGGAAGTAATCGTCGAAACGAATACTTTTGGACAGATGCGATGATGTGATGGAAGGCTTTCTCACGGTTATTAGTGCTAATGACATCGTCATGTGGGAGAGGGGAAGGGAAGATTCTCAGAAGAATTCCTTCTGGGTCAGCGGAGGCTCCTGTCCGGTGTTTTCCCGGCGACCCGAGGTGACCGAGCGACGCGACTAAAAGACAAATTGACGAGCGCTGCGTCGTCTCCATCAATCGGCGAACAGCGGAAGTGGAGGAGGCGGAAGAAGGGGATGATGGGAGGAAATATGCGAAGCGAAAGGCGTTCCCTCATCCACTCCCAAGTGTCATCGCTTTCTACTCAAGTGAACAATGAAACAATGGAAGCTATAGCAGCGGATGGAAGACATTTGAGAACCGCTAGAGGCAATGTATATACGAACCTATGTTTGCAGGTAACGCATCACATGTGCGGCTCATTCCTTAGCCTACATTCCTTTCCAGATGTTCACAACGATGTTCTTACTTCCACTGCCTTCACGCAAATCGTAAAACAAACAGCGTTTGTTATGTATGAAGAATAAAAATCTCACCTGTGAAAAAATTTATTACTCTTTTAGTTTCGGAAATTATTACCATGTTTCAGGCATGTATAGATGCTCACGAATGAGGATTTTTAGTTTTATACCGGTGATGCAGCGTTAACTAGTTATACAAGTTATTTAAATGATATACTTCAAGATGACCGATCATTTCAGTACCATCGGTGTCGAGAATCCAATATCTACATTCTTGTTCCTGACTTCTGCTCAAGGACAAAAAAACAACAAAAGAAGAGAGAGCACCGAACGAAAGAGATTCGTTAAGGGATTTTTTTAAATTTCATTGATGAGAGATGGCGTTTCAAGTAAGAGTGATAAGGTTTTGTGATAAAAAGGTAAAGATGGGGCACATTTTTTGTTCGGAAGAAAAAAATTGCGGATGGGTTCCCGAAAAAATGGGGAAAATAAAAAAAATAGAATCGTGAAGAAAAAATTGTTGAGGGCTGTCGATTAATTTACTGACACTCGCGTGAAAAGCCGGTCGAGGCTGACTCAGAGGGAAAGATCAAATGAATTCCCTGCGAGGGAAAACAAAGATGCAAAGCAAAGGGAGGGAAAACAACGGAGGAAGAGGGATTTGAGAGGAAACACGAGGGTTTGGTAGTGAGAGGGGAAGAGGGAATGGGGTATTATATTATTTTCGGAAACACAGGCATTTCTTTTTCACACTTTTTTAGTGTGGATAACCGAGTTACGCTCATGTTTTCACAAGGTAAACAATCAGGAAAAGAGATTCTTATTTACCTATCTTCACCAATAATGAGAAAAATTTCAGTTCTTCTTTTTGGAGACTGATATTTTTGAGATTTATAAAAACCGGTTATAAAAAAATAGAGCAGTTATACAAGACCAAATTTTATTTCCTCTCCAAACTAGTTTAATCTTACATTCAATAACTTGTAACTTTATTTTTCATAATTTATTTCCTCTCTAAACTTGTTTAATCTTACATAAAATAAATTTTTGCAGTCAAAAAGCAGGATTTCTACTTTTATCTGCATTTTTTTCTTACCAAGAAACCAAATTACACTGTTTGGATGGGTAATAATTTGTTAATTGCTTCATTACCAATTCGTAAAATGCATCGCCAAAAACCATCATCCTTGCGCGGTGATAGATTTTACATCAATTTTATTTGAAGACATTTATTATAAACGTAAGTTTTAATATATTTATCAATCATTTTATTCAAATAATTCTATATTTTACTGGAAATCCTGATTATATTGGAAAATAAGTTAAAATGTAAAAATCGAACATGAAATATTGTAGTCATCATTTCGAATTTCTAGTTACATTTTTCAATGTTTAGCTTCTTAAGTGAACTTAATAAATACCATGCAAAAGGAAAGTATAAAATCGTGCGTACTTATATATTCGCCTCGCGCTAGTTTCCCTCTGCTTGTTACCTAATTAAGCTAGACAGCAGCGCGGTAAGGAAGTAAGTCTAGGGGAGGTTTTAGGCGCAACTAATACTGAAGAGTCAGGGGGTATTGAGTACCCGCCAGAGTAAGCGGGAGGTGGGGGACCCTCCCCCAGAAATTTTTTAAAGCAAATGATCAAAAATGGTGAGTTTTAGGGCAGTTTCAATAGTTTGATGTTTTGTCTGTGAGTCATCCGTCCCCCTAATATTAATCACAAAATTTGTCATGCTTAAATATTTTTATTAAAAAATTCTCTGAGCTCTGGTGGGGTGGTTTATCCCACAAACACTGCGCCACTGATGTAGGAAACGGTTAAAGAAAGTAATAAATTATTCATTAAAACATTATTGGTAATGACTTAAGCCATCGAAGCACTCCCAATACTCATCTAATGTTCTGAGATTAAAATTTGAAATTCTCGTCTGCAGAGCATGTACATCTCAGAAAATAATGGAATGGTACTTTTAACTTATCTAAATCAAAGAAGAAAAGAGCAGATAAAAAAGGGTATAATTTATTTAAACGTTATTTCCATCACTTTGAGTTTTTTAAACTAGAGTATTCCCACGAAATCTGGAGTACTTGACCATGTGATGCGGAAGAGATCGACTCAAAGCGTGTGAATAGCAGATGCGTCTCTTTCGGAGTTCGCCAACACAAGCAGCGCTCTCTCGGCTCAATGTTTAACATAACCTCCGATGGGAATAGCCCGCCTGGCATTAGCCTTTTCCTCAAAGGAAGCAGCGGAATGAGCAAGCGAGGGGAAAAAATAATTCCAGGAACTCGGGGAGGGGCAGACGAGAGTAATCCACACGACGCCCGGCAAAACTTTTCCTCTGCTTTTGCATGAAAGACTCTCTCTCTCTCTCTACGTCTCATGTCAGGGGGGAAAGAGAAAGAGCAGAAGGGAAGAAGATACGAGTGGTGAGAGAGATAGTGAGACATTTTGGTGGAGACGAAACGCCCCCTTTAAAATCACGCGAAAAGCATTCCAGAGTCGATTGCCACTCAGCGCTCCTTTAATTGGGTTCACCCTCTGTCAAAGTAAGCCCCCTCATGCCCTCGAAAGAGCAGCAGGAAGGTCGCATTTATTCATCAGCGGGAGCATGACAAGGCCTCCGCTTCACTGGGGACCAAACCAAACAAACAGCGGGGATGTGGCGGGGCGCAGTGTAGCCGAGTGGCAAAGGGTTAATGCAGTGGTTCCCAAAGTGGCCGCTACTGCCCCCATGGGGGGCGGTGTTCTAGTCTTTAGGGGCGAAAAGAGCTAAGGAGGCGGCAGGGGGACAAAATATTTTTATGTTAAAAGTATAATCTTACTTAAGTTCCTTTCATAGTGCATTAAGCCTTTTGCATAAATGTGCTATGAAATCTATACATAAATTGAATTTTAAATAAATATTCGTTTATTCACTGTTTTTAATTTCACTATTGCAATGTTACTCATTTGGTTATTTAGTCTATGATTCTAATTATTACTTTAAAGTTACCGATCAGGGGGCGCTGAGTATAGGTTTATGGATCCAAGGGGGCGGTGGCTCGAAGAAGTTTGGGAAACACTGGGTTAATGTGTTGGGAGAGTGCACTAAGCTTCCGTGGAGCACAGGAAGGGGTCGTGCGTGTGTGGTATAGTGTATTATAGGGTGTAAGGGGTGGCAGAGGATGGAAGGTGGCATTGTAAGCGATTGTATGTATTCTGCAAAGCAATGACTGGGACAAGTCGCGGTGTCCACTGAGAAATACATCGGCGAAGTCATTGTGCGCTATAAGTGGACGGGAGAATCTCCCAAATTTAACGATCGTTTACTTTAATGACACTGCAAAGCCGTGGATCAAAGTTCATTGCTATATTTTGAATTTATGAAATATGAATATAAAAAATATATAAATGTATGGGTGCACGGTACCATAGGGGAGGCAAGGAAAAGCACTGGCCTCCTGAATACCCTCTGGTTACCCTGAATGCGTGAAATTCACACGCATATGGCTTAGTTTAAGGTGAGCGCTGCCCTCACCTATGCAAACAACCATTCCCGTTTAATCACTGAGTGAGTGAGAGTGATGGTAATGCAAATGAAAATATTTGAAAATAAGATATAATGTTTTTTATAAAAATTATTTTTTATTGTGCACTTATTAAATGCGACACTTTCTGACATTAGTCTTTCTTACTGTAGTCTTTTACGATAAATTGTCATTTCTTGTTAAAAATATGGACTTCAAACAATAACTTCAAAGGAAAAGTATTTTGTATTCCGATTTATTCTATTTTCATGTCTCTTATAGAAGGTATGCATTATCAATGCGATTAAAAGATGTAGATTAGTACCAAAACGTAAAATAGATTTCAACGAAAAAACACTAATCAAATGGGCACCATAGCCATTTAATCAATCTGGTCGGCTTTCATGGGTGAGTTAAGAGATCATATCAGACCACGGAGAGGCAGGCTACGGGAGGACTTATAAACTTCGCGCATTCAAGGTAGGGGCGGGTTCTTTCCTTGGGTTACATCGCACAACGAGAATTTGCGGCTAAGGTGTCAGAAATCTTTATTAGGGTACCGAATTGAGTATAGGCAAAGACTCTACCCACTAGGTCAGTATTGCCCCTTAGAGCTTTGGAATCGAGAAATTAATTTTTAAAATAAAAATTTCATGAAAATAATAGTAATAGTTTGGCGTATTAATGTAGATAATAGCGTATAAGAGTGTAAATTGTTTTCTCGCAGCCAGCTATTTTGAACCCAGAATGAACCGTTTATTGAAGTTGGTTGTTGAGCGGTCGAAGACTTGAACGTTGTGAAACGTTATTTTACAATTAGTTGAATATGGTAATAGAAAACATGATGCTTAGCATGGTTTTTAAACTGGGAATTTTTACCCACAACATTTTTCTTTCTTGCAGAAGGATTAAAATGTAACACCTCACTTAAACTAGCTCTTTTAGATAAAATACAAGGGGAATATTAAAAATTGGCCTTTTTCGTGAATTACTTAATTTAAAAAAATGAACCGTAGTACATCATTGTCTTCCATCCCAAGAGAACAACTTTACCTAATTTATGCTACGTGTTGTTATTATATATGAATCCAACTACACATTATCGGTAAACTAATTTTCACAAATCATCAACCGTTGCCGCCTCACAAATAGAGAACATTCTTCCTCAACATTTCCCTTCAAAGACTCTTCATCCCTGCAAAAGTTCAGAAAAATAATTCTGACTGGCCCAACCTAACTGATCATTTCAGCGCTGTATAATCATATATGTATGCCTATTCTCCATTGTCCTTGTTAATTTTACAAATAGGCTTGTTATACCCAATACTTTGGTAAGTTTTTAGATTTGCCGGATGAATGGAGTGAAACACCTTGGTTTAAAGTAGCCGAAGAAACAACAAATTGGAAAAAAATGGCCGCACAATTATTCATATATCGATGCTGCTGCATTCATCAATTTTCATGGCAAGCGATCGTTCATCCAGCGGTTATCAGAGGGTCGATGGCTGTGAGCATTAACGGGAAATAAAGCAGATTTCAGGGATTTATGGTTTGTTTCTTTTCTTCAACTATCATTTTTTAATTGTAACTCTTTTTAACATCACAAATTTAAATGTTTTAGCCGGTTCACTTTTAGAAGGAACTTAATTTACATGTTGAGAACACATTTCTTTTCTGTTTAAAAAAATCACTATTTTTTATACCAAGGTTCCGACAAAACACATTGTGATTACGTATAGCTCAAACGGAATACTCTTTGATAATACATTAAAATATTTAAATAAAAGAGTCCATTAATGTCTCCAATACCTTGTATCCTCAGGTTTTCAATCAAGTCAATTATAACTTATCATCTATTTTGCCAGTTATGTATTGATTCATATACCAAAAAAATTGTCAGAATGATGAGTGATTCACTTTATCTTTTACGATATTTCTAAGGGTCAGAAGATATTTATAGGGTTCCTAAATTTATCATGCAGTGTCAGAGATCAGGCTAGAATATTTTTTACTCCTTACACCACATCCAAGGGAATCCATTGCATACGGATGTCATTTCATTCATTCTGAGAGCCATAATGACAGTCGCTATCATTGCAGTCATTCAGATTTTCTGTGGAGGCAACTACAGATACTTATAGATGGCCTCTTTGTTATGTCAGCGGTGGAAACGCCAATAATCTCCGCTTACAAAAACTCATCGGATTACGATGCGGCGGGTCGCTCTCCACGTGGTGATCTACGGGCGCAAAAAAATTGAACCTCAAGAAATCTACCTAAAAACGAAGGCACTTTCTCTATCGGAAAGAGGCTTTCGTTTTCTCAAAATACCCGTAGAGTGCCTGGGAAATCTTTTTCAATCCTGTTGGATGGAGATGGGGATCGACTTTGTCCCGGGTATCGAGAAGAAATGGACGAAATGAATTTTGATTGGCCGAGTCGACGACGCGAATAAAAGCCCGCAGAGGGTCGAAATTCATTTCACTCCTGCCTCGTTGTATGAAAAAAGACCTGGCGTCTTCGGAAAGTTCTGGAAGATATGGTGGGGAGTTGAAGAGACTGGTAGGTAAAAATGGGGGATCTGACAAAAGTAATGCTTAAAAGGGAGGGTGGGGGAATAAACGGATGAGGTATGGGATGGAGGTGAGAAGAAGGCAGTTAATCCCGTGGCGAAAGAGTTGGCATTCAGAGGTAGAATTTAAGAATTTTGCATCGGAGGGTATTGAGGATGATGGTCGTGAAGGAGACGCGATTTTTTGGCGAGTCTGCTGAACGGGGTTATCAACCAAGAAGCATGCTGCGTCCGTTGGGGCCGGAAGGTAATCAAGGGAAGGAGACGAACGCGAAAGGCTGATGAATGGCATTCGCATGCCTCTTAAGGATCGCGGAGACTACTTCTTCCTCCAGCTGCCAATCTTGCATCCGGGATTACGTACTGATGGAAGAAGAGACTCTGTCCCAGAGATATCTCTCATCAGCGTGATGGTATTGTTCGGCTATAGGCATTGAATGTATGAGAACAATGCCGAGAGCAATTAATCAGGGAATACAAATAAGGGAAAACAAATTGATATCCACGCTTTCCTGAGTGACTGAGTGTTCACCATCAGAGAATAATTCTACGATAATAAGATAATAAGCCATTTTTCAATAGTTACCTTTACGGCTTTATTATTGATACTCTGATTACGGAGTCATTTCACTAATTTTCACCCTATTTTATACAGGCAGCATTGATTTATTTGTTCATACTGGCGGGTATTTAATTCATTTTAGCTTTGGTGATTCTCGAAACCTTAGTTTTCATAATTTTGATCATAAAATCGTACTTTTTCTAAAATTAATTGCGTGTAATTCACAAAATCATATCTAAAGGTTTAAATAAATACCTATGATAATATCTATCATACATTCTTTTTTTCCGAAAATAAATAGAAGAAGTAGAACGTCCAGAGTAAATACAACTCATTTGATAACAATCATGAAAAAATGAATTCGAAAAACCTTTGACATTTTTGTTTGCTCGAGATAGCCTGAGAATTAATTTTTCTAAAAAATTAATTATTGCATCCATAATAGAATGCCTGGTGAAGCTCGAATGAAACGAGAAATAGATGATGAGCAAAGCAATCATTCTATCACTGAGCCTAGTTAAAAGAAAAAACTCTCATTGTCAGTCTATTATCCTACGTCTCACAAAGATGGATAGAGGTGGATCAAGCTTCATAAGTCATAACTCCGAATACATGTTGTCTTCTACGTAAGACAGCCGCTATGGTTTGTCCAAATTCTGAAGCAAAACGAAATATAAATTTTATTGGAAAGGTACAATCTATAGCCAAAAAGAACCATTCTCACTACCGAAACGATCATTCACCTCGTAAAAAATAAGCTGTGTACCAGAGCCAGAAAATGAGATATGTCGAGATATCAGGGGTTGAGGAGAAGAGATGAGATACTCGAATTTGAGTCCAGGAACTCTGTTAGGGGGAGTGAAGAGATAAGGAGGAGGACTACTTAATGTGTAGATTGGTCTACTGAAGTGACACAAAGAAAAGTAGGGCGATTGATTGTACGTGACGCCATTAGGAGATGAAGGGAAGGAAGATGAAGAGTGGGGTGGAGTTGAGGACAGGGGAAGGAGAGGAAAGGAGACGCCGCGCCGTGGAGCGTGGAATTAAGCGAGGTTGGGCGAGGTCAGCAGCCGAGCGAGAGGGACTCCACACTTCATCGCTTTGGAAGATGAGGTGGTGGGGTCTGTGCGGAGACTTGATGGAGACGGATGGAAGCAAAGCTAGCCGCATACGAGACCTCACATTTGGACGAAAACATTCAATGCAAAGAATTATCTATGGAGCATTCAATGAAGGCCTGAAAAGGAATTTTCCTTGGGAAATAACTATTCAATCTTCTGATAATTCAATACTCCTAGAGTGGCGCTCTTCTTTTTAACATAGGTAGTGGCGCGCGGTCTGTAATACCGCTGTGTTTTTATACCATTGATGTTTGTAAGCGTTAAATTTAAGCGTTATTTATAATTCAAAATGGTTTTGAATAAGTTAATTATATTTTTATGATTATTTTTATGCACATTATCTTTATTTTATAAAAAAAACTACCGCGAAAGTTTCAAATGAACAGAAAAAATATATTGTTCTTATCAGCGTCTTTAAATACATTTTATTTTTGAAAGGAATATTGTGTAATTCTTACGATGAACCTTTATAACTTTAAAGCTTATAAATAACGCCATCACCTTAAGCTCAGGTTTGCTACTTAGTAATATGATTGTAGAAATTACCTACTCCACTACCCTAGGGAATAATAGAAACAGTTGTTCTATCCGCCTTATCGAAAGCATAAAAAGCCCCAGCAAAAATACTTAGGGAATTAAATTTTATTCCATAAAGGCACCATTTTGTGTTTAGCCACAAAACCTTTACTTGTGCATGGAATTTGAAGAGCCAGCGTCATGCGACACTTCATGACTGAAGGCTAGTTTACTTCGATTTCCAGTTGTACTCATTACAAAGAGAGTTAGTGGACGCAAATCAATCAACGGCATTCGCACCGGGATTTCCAATTTTTTGTTCGAGCGCAAAAGTTATAGACTCCAAAACACAGGGATGGGGCCCCAAATACCTATCGCAAATAATATTCAGAATATCTTGCATTCGAATACGAATAATTTTCGGATCATTATGGAAAGTCTTGCGATAAGCGAAGTAGCTTTCCCAAGGGTGAGTTGTCAGATTTTTATATTTTCACGATATTCACCATCTCCATTACTTGCTTTTGCTTGGGAACGTTTCATTAAGTGATTGATGACAGTCACCGGTAGCAATGAAGCCGTAATCACGCGGAGTTGATACAGGTCCTTCTCCCCCGATCGTTACATCGAGTAGCTTAAGTAAGCGCATTGCTGCCAAAGAATAACACGGAATGAATGAGGTTTTTTATACCGTGAAGTAGGGCGAAGTCATCACCACGAAAGAGCAGCTAATCCGAAGGAGGCCTCACGGTTTCATCCTTTTCAAGTAGCTAAGAGCTTTAGTGATTAAGGATTCGCTCGTCCATGGGAAGCAGGTCCATCAACCTGCTTCCTCCGTGAGATGGAGTAATCACTCGTAGCCTGCTTAGCGATGTGCGAGTACTCGAAAATTCTAGTTGAATCGAGTAGCATGTACTCGACTCGAGTGATTCGAGTAGCATTACGAATATCGAGTCGAGTCGAGTAGTTTCGGTTACAAAGATGCCTAGGCCAGTAAGTTCAGAAATATGCCGATAGGATACGCTATCATGAAAGTCAAGAAAGAAATATCATAGAACCTTTATGAATAATATCGTTTACAAAATCAATAAGTCGTTCTAATGCCTTGGCCCTGAATTTTCAGCTTGCTATGTACGTAGCAGTTAGTAGCCATTGAACATCAGTAGGACATTGATTGCACATCACATTGCGCCAACCTTTCCGTCAGCCGTGGCGGCCGACCGTCTTCCAACCAGGCGGCATATTCGGAATATCGAAGTGAACGTCTGCGTCGCTATCACTTAGATGTGCAATAATATTATACCCTACCCTACTTTCTTTGCTCTAACATCGAGACAATACGTAAAAATTGTTTAGATTATTAGAATAAAATATGTAACTCTCAGGTTTTAGTGGACATTGCCAGTCCAAGAGGATTAGAAAAAGGGGAATAAGTTGTGGCATATGTAGTCATATTGCCAGATCCATAAATGACCAAACTCGACTCGATCAAAGAGTACTACTCGCACACCCATAACCCTGCTTCCTACTCCTCTAGTACTGGCGGCGTCATAGTCCTTGGGGATCAGTTGGGGTGGTTGCGCTTGAGAACCTCATCCACAGGTTTCCTAGTAAACCCCTTCCTTCTGCAGCACGAATGGTACCCAAGAAAATTGAATCAGATAGATCTGAATATTACCTAGGAATTAGATAGAACATTGATTGCACATCACAGCATCGAAGCCATTAAGTTTCACGAGTTCTCAACGCAATGGACAGAGAAAGCGATAAATTTCCGTTAATAAATCAATCTAAAATAAATTGATTACGCTTTCCGTTCATTTTTTTAAGTGTTGAATGCAAGAGAGTAATATAGAAACGGTAAAAAATGTGACATGGCTAGTAATGATGATACGAAGCCATGCGTTCATATACAAAATGGTTCATAGACAAAATAGAATGAAATAACACAGAAGGAGAGTCCAAAATGAGACAAATAAAGAAAGTGGAAAATGATGGAGTAAAAGATGTGCAAGTGTTAAAATATTAGCGAAGGTTAGTAAAGAGATGCGACAAAGAAATTTTAGGTTTGCTGACTACCGATAATGATGAACACGTCAGGAACAAAGATCCGTGGAGCTTATTCAATGTGTCTTCTTACCACCCCTTTCGAATCGCAGCTTCCACTGAGCGTTTGCTAATTTTCCATCACTAGGGTGTCTCCCCTCCTCCATCACAGTTCTCATCATCCCCTCGCGAACGCATCAACAAGAGATATCGTTTCTTCCCAGACTGCAAAGCGCACCAGCACCATCTTCCCCCAAACGCCACCGCCCAGCCAATCCATCGCCTCCTCCTCGTCTCATCCATCTCGACCACAAACCGTCTCCGCCTCTACCGAAAAATCCTGATTTCAAAACTACACTTCATCCAGTCTAGTGAGGAGTAAGCAAGCGCGGGCGAATCCATAGACTTCAAGTTCGCATCCGGAATACTCTTCTCCTCATCACGAAGACACTAAAATGGGCAGGAATTGACGTCCTCCAATAAATGACAGGAAAGCCGCCGCTTAAAAGAAGACTCAAAGATGTGGTGACGACGTTATTCGAGAGAGCAGCGACCAACGAATTCGAAACCATCGTTATATTGGCATCAAACGACCCAAACAGGTGGGACCGATACAACCGGCCAATTTCTCCGGCGGGAATGGCCACTCACTAACAGCCAGCCCAGTGACCTTATCAGCGCTGAAGTAGCGGGCAACACCGCACCAACAACTAAAGGCCAGCAAGGGTGAGAAGTTTAATTCTTCTTAAAGAGGAAGAAATTGACTTGCATTTCTCTCCCAAGCCCATCTCACGTCTTTTTTCACTCTTAAGTCATCTCCCTTGGTCCTACATGCCTCTCTTCCGACGCCTAATCCTCTTCCGTTGCAATTTCTAAACAACGATTTCCATCATCCCTGAAACCAAACACTTAAACGCCAACCCTCTCATTGTGTCTCTTCCCTCTCTTTAATTCCTATCCTTCCCTCTTCCCTGCAAACTCTCGGTTTTCCCGCCGATATCTCCGTCTTGTTTACGCTCTCGCGCGGGGGGAGGGGGGGTCCCGTTCGCCCACGAGCCATATATCCTTTCATTATTTATCCTTCCACACCCTCTTCGCTCCTTCTCTTTATCCCCTTTCTCTTACCTCATTGCTCTTCTTCCCATCCCAGCTAAGTCCGCGACCCTAACTTCCTCTTCCCTGGTCCAATCCTCCTCTTCGGGATTGAGAAAAAGGGTTTTTATAGCCATTTAACGAGATTTAAGGAGGGAAGATAAATAAAACGGCGAGGAGAGGAATAATTAAGAGAAGGAAGAGAGTACTTCAACGAGAGTGTATCATTCTTTACTTCATCTCACAAGAAAACTAAAGCGGAGATCCATTCTTCCATCCTTCCTTTTCCCTCGCCTACCCTGTGAGAGGGTAAATAAATTACGTCTTTTAAAAGATACCTTAAGAAGGGAAAATCTTGAACCCAGGCATCAGAGCAAGCGTAAAACGGGCGCTTATTATTGAAACCCTTTAGAGCCAGGGGTGAAATGACAGGATGGATTCCCAATCAAAGAGAGGGGTGACATGGGTAGATTCAGATTCTTCCTGTAATTATACAATCAGTTTATGTTTACCACTGTGACTTGTTCTGAGCTCTATAGAAGCATAATAACTACTCCTTTACACTTATCAAGTATTATTCGAATTAGAATGGCTTTCATTGAGTATATCCTTCGTTCGGTGCACTTTCACAAATTAGATATCCATTTTAAAAAGAAAATAACAAGTGAGTTCCAGACCTGCTTCAATTTTATTACATTTTGTGATTAAAAAATTCCAGCTTTCCTACAGACTAAATTAAGATTTCCCGAACTTAACAAAATTACTAACCATTTTTTAAAAATTCCCTTGTGCATAATTAAAACGGGTGAACTAAGAGCAAATTAAGCAGCATTCAAAATGGAACACTGAGTATGTAAGAAAGCCAAATGCGAACACATACGTCATTCATTGAGCTCTAAGTGATGTACGTTCAGGAAACCGTTGATTGGCCGTTGATCAAATGAAGTTCTTTGGCTGAAAACTTAGGCGATGGTGAAAATTTATCCAACGAAAATAACGATGGTTGGTAATGCAAATCAGATATTGGCGTATTGAAAGCTTTAGAATGTGAAGGAGCCAAGTAAATATTTGAGGAATGGGGATCGGTTAACGCATTCACGAGACGCCAGTCTCTCTGAGCCGTGAGTCAAATACTATGTCAGTGCGGCGTCATTCTCGGCCAATACCTCGGGGCCACCCGAGCGTCTCCGTCCACTCCCATCGGGCATCATCGGATGCCGAGACACCGACACGAGGCTCAACTTGGGAATGCAATCTCCACATTCCCACTCATACGTTACTCGCCACCCTAGTCCCAACGATGTCTTAAAAAATAAAAGACTATGGGACACTATGGGACGTCGCGTTGGCCGATATCCACATGTGATTTCATAAATACGTTATGGTGCGATTTTGAGCGCAAAGTAGATATTTTCAGGCTTACGAATATCTATAAAGTCTTTATGCAGAATTATACAGTGAAAAATGCCTATGACATACCGTACAGATATGTAAAAACTCCAAGCATATAGAAGGCTACATAATCAATATAACTTGTTTTTTTCCGGTTTCATGGTGTTTTTATAAGGTCTGGTGGAACCGTACGATCATAAATGAATAATGTTGTAAGCATTCCACTAGTAAAACTTTATTTTACGCACTACACGTTTGAACATGGCTTTAAAAATAAATGTTTTAAATCTTGTAATGAACTTGTCGTACTTTCAAAAACCACTAAGGAAACTGTCATTGAGCTGGTAGTACCAACAAATTTTCGGTGAGAATTGCACTGTTTCTGAAATAATATCACGACGTCAAAACAATTAGTGGTTACGCAAATATATATGAGCAGAATTTGCATAGTGTCTTTCAAATACAGCTCTGGATATGTTGAAATGAAAATTATTAGATATATAACAAGGCTTTCAGAAAATAATTACATAAATAAATGCCTTGTTAAATGTTCAGCACTGGTAACTAATGAGATTATCAATACGGAACCTGTTGAAAACAGCAAATAAAATAAATTTATTTGTTTGTGACATGTTTTCGATTAATACATAGGTTTCCAATCAAATATTGAGTGGCACTCCCTTGTTCTAGCCATCGTCCATCTGGAGCAACGAGAGGGGAGTATTCTTTTTTAGTCCCCAGGATATATAGACATATCAGGTATCAATAACGATACCTTCCTTGCCCAAAAGAAAATTTACCACGCAAGAAACCTTGATACGCAGAAAAACTTTTTTGCTGTAAACATACGCATAGCTTTTTAAACAAAATAACCGGTTAGAAAAATGATCATAACTGGCAATAAAGTGAAAGCATAAGTAATTTCCATCCCATTTACCTCGAACAAATTTTCCACCAAATATGTCGAAAAAAACAAGGATGTTGCATACCATAATATGAGAACGTGATCAGTGTTAGTTTTAACCATCCAAGATAAGTTAAATGAAAAGTACTTTAATCCATCCCCGTGCCTGTAAATCTCTTCATCCCGCCCCTGCCGATCTTCTCCTTAAACGCAGTTGAAGTTTTAAACGCTCTCGGAAGAATTGTGTGGGGAAGAACGGAAATAGGGCGAAAAAAATCGATGGAGCCGGAGAGGGGACTCACTCATGATTCCGATTTAGAAACAATTTCCACTGTAAGAGAGAAGTCCGATTTATTCTGCGCATTCCCTTCCCGATGGGTCCCTTCGCACACTTCATGTCTCTCTTCTACCCATTCCAAAACCCCCATGACTTCAATCCGACTTCCTCTCTCTAATGCAAACATATTCCGATATCAACTTCACACCACACACATTCACACGCGAGGCAAGTATTCCCTTCGCGCTGTTAGACTCCCCCGCCCGGTCGAGGATTTGAAACGGACACTCTGTTGGAGGCATTCCAAAGTAATGCAACAGAGTAATCAGGGTTTTCGGGTAGGAAAGGGTTGTATGTGTACGCGTGTGAAGTGAGGGCAGACAATGGGGATGACAGGGGGAGTTAAAAAAGAGACGGAGAACGAAAGAGAGAGAGAGTAGCGAGCGAGCGAAAGAGAGGACAATGCAAGAAGTGTTGGTGGGGAGTGGACGGAGAGTGGATTGGGTGAAGAGGAAGCCAAATAGGGTGTGGAGGGACAAAGGTAGAAGGCCTGATGCATTAAGAGTTCGGATACGGGGTTGGGGGAATGTCAAAGAATGAATGGGAAAATTTTTCCACCTCTTCGCAATGCAGGGCGTCCCGATGGTGGATACTTAGTGGATATGCGCAGGAGGTGGATATCGTGAAATATCCGTGAGAGTTTGCCGCCAGCCGAAGATTGACATATTTAAAAGTCTTTGCTCCCTTCCTCTCCCTTCATCTGCTCCATTTCGTTCACACGATTGCAAACCCCGGGAGCCAGAAATGATATCTCCCGTATCTTTTTCGAATGATCTGGAATTTTGAACACGGAGGGGGGATACCCGGAGGCAAAGTAATTTCTTGCTGTCGCAGAGGCGGAATGAATGGATTCAGAGTCTCTGACACCTCCATGAAAGAGGTAAGAGTGGCTTACGGGAGGATATCAAAGTCAGCCGTGGGCAAAAAATAAGTTTCCTCTCCGTTCCCTCTACGATGAATACCTTCTATCGCCCAGATTGAATCGGCACTGCGCTCCAATGCGCATGACGTATGAGAGAGAGCTTTGCGTGATTAATCGAACAAGATACATTGTGTATAATCCTTCACTGAAGAGAATATTTTATACGGGTTATCAATAGTCGCACAGAAAATTTGTTCCAATATTTTTGTTGCAGGATCCCAGGGACTCCTACCGTAGCATTCTGAATATTAGTCCTCCGAAAATTATAGTATTTTAAAAAATTCAAATTTAAAGGTGTTTCATAATCTTATCTTGTTTTACGATTATTATTTAAGGTAAAAATTATAATTAACTTTTAAAGTCTTTCGTTTAGAGAGATGTATGTATTTGCTTTTGTTTCGTAAATTTATAATGATTATTCCATTATTTTTCTTACAATAAAATTTACTGATACAGGAAGAAATATATCTAAGGGGCCCAAGAGTTTTTATTTTGCTCATATTAATTCATTGAATGCCTACGTTGATAGAGAGACAATCTTAATTTAAGTGAAAACTTTTTTAAGGATCTCATATATATAATGAAGCTTTTTAGCGTGTTTCACGTCTAGAGGATTTACCTTTAACGAAAATACTATTATTAATTATTTTAATGACATATCCTGGTAGAGTGCGACAAATACCGCGAATTGCGTATATGGTTCAATGTAGGGGAGACCTTGAATCCCTTCTTGGAGACCACCCTACTAATTTAAATAGTACAATTTTGTTTCTCAAGTAAATAGGTCTAATTAATAAAATTTAAAAGTTCCTGTCTATTTTATGTAAATAAATTTTACAGTGACGGTTCCTTTATTATACTATTTGAACCAAATTATTGAGTAGTGGTGCAGCATAACTTAGCCGTCGACGCACCCAAACGCTCATTTCTACCTCTACTACTTATTTTTAATGATATTTCCGAAAGATCACTTATGAGGATGTATGGTTCAAGCTCACCCAATACTTCCTACTGTTTCCTTTTATATGAGAAGTTATTCAGCCCATTGAGGGTATTAACGGCCAGAGTCCTCGTTCCTTTTCCGTACGAATTCGAGCGGTCGAAGCTAGGTATGATTTGTGCGTAACCACAAGTGGTGAAGGGGCCACCTGCGTAATTGTCCATTTCTCAGGATCAATTATATCCCTTTCCGACCGCACATAACCTGGGAACTGCGCAACGACTCTTATTCCAACCTCTCGACGGGTCCTCGACCGGACTGGAACGGAAGAGAAGCAAACAGACCCCAGGAATTAACTGACAGAAATACTCAAATTCCCTCCTTCTCCAAACTCCGTCTCTCCCACGTTGTTTAACGTCCATGTCGACTACCCGCTGTTGTTTCACCCCGTGGAGAGTTCGTTGGCTCCCTTCCCTTCTGGTGGTTTGCTTCCTTTAGGGATGAGGAAAGGGAAGAGAGGGTATTCTCCCGGCCAGGAGGAGTTGTAGTGCTATGGAGCGGGCCCGAATTGCGGTAGGCCGTTTTCAGCCTAACTACCCTATTCCCTTTTGGATGATTTCTCGACGGGATTCGGAGGAAGCGGGCGAGACGTTGCAAATGAGAGGGCGTAGTTTGAGGCGGAGAACGGAGGAGGAGGCGACGCCAGGGGATGGAAATGAAACCGAGAAACGGAAGGGAGGAAATATTGAACGATGGGCTCAGTGCCCCCGCTAGTGGCGATGATATAATGAAGGATGCACCACTGAGAAAAATAATCATGGAGTCAAAAATGTCGATGCATTGTTAAATTTTATATCAATTAAAATTTTTAAACTAAACGTCAAATATACATATATGCATAATTATTTATCCTCATCGACAGGTTAAAACGATGAATGGGTGTTGAAAATTAAGCATATTTAGTTCTTCGATCGGGCGCGTGGTCAAATTTTAGCCCTCAGAAAGTAGAAATTAGCTGAGTGTACTAAACAAGATGCATTTAATATTCTCTAACTATGAATAAACAACAGACAATTGCGAGTATAAGTTAACTATTTGCTTTTGCACGTAAATCAGAACAATTTATTTTCGATATTTACCTATGACTACGAGAATAAATCTTATTTCCTTACTTCAGCATTACGGAACTGAATGATGGAAGGTAGTGGCGTGAAAAATTTTAGCAACAGGGCCGCCAGAGGTCAGAAGCCGGCCCTGAGGAGAAAAAAAGACACTAAGGGAGAATATCAGTGAAGAAAAAGATTACGAAGTTGAAGACAGTGAAGGATGATGGGGAGGGTTGTTGTTTCGTGCCGTTTGGATGGAAGACGATGGTGATTCAGAGGAACTTAGGGGTTGCTCGGGGGATCAGGGGATAGATGGCCAGAGAGGGTAAAGAGGGACAGAGAAAGTCTGGTCAGACTGATGTGTAGAAACAATATCCTGGCGTAAGGAGTCACGTGGAACTTTAAGTGGAATGGAGCGACGGAGAATGGAACAATGCGTTCATTCCTTATGATCAAGTGGTATTCATTATTATTTGAAAATCATTCGTTATGGATTGCCAGTGATGAAATGATAAAACTAAGTTAATATTGGCAAGAAACTTGTAATCGATAATTGCAGCATATTGTGCAGAATTTTTGTAAATTAATAGGGGCTGTCGCATTTGGTGAACCTTCATGATGATGTATAATGTGAAAAAATAGTTACATGTATTGTTACACTAGATATCAACTTTCAACCAGTACACCACTAGCTAATTTTTTCCTTTTATTTTCAAAACGTCATAAATATTCTTTTTCTTATTCTGATTGTAAGATTTATTAATAAGGATACCAAATTCAAAATCAAATAATTTCCAACCATGCACATCATAAAATATATCGCAAAGGTACGTTAGATATATAAAATTCGGTGGAAACAATTTCATGCAAACTTTAGAGACCTTGATAGATCCATATTTTCTTATTTCCCAGTCCAGTATTTCAAATCTATTTTCTCGGAAATTTATAATAATTTCTCTTTCCTGGGGGAAACAAAGGAATCAACCGATAAAAAACACGGCCACTGATGGCTTGAAATTTCAATCATTGTTGACTCTGACATGCGTGCTTTCAATTGCAAGAAACTGGTACCTAATCAGGGGGAGCATTTATTCAGGACAGTGAGTAGGTAAATATATTTAGGAAGTTGTTTCTCTCCAGCGAAGGAATGCTTTTTAATAATTCAGTACTGGACTCGGCGTCCATAGATACGTATTCCCATGGAGCAGCCTCAGTGACTTATGGGCGAATGTGCTTTCGAGAATGTTCAGGAAAGCAGTTAATGGGGGGGCACGGCGCAGTTGGGTGGAGGAAAGGTATACGGGTAGGTGCGTGTGTTAGGTCACATACAGTGCGGGGCGCCAGAGCTGTCGACGAAGAAAGGGGGAGCAGTAATGGAACGCCAAGGAAGTTAAAATGGAGAGAGGGAGAGGAAGTAGTCGTGGGCGTGAGTATGTGAAAGAGACGCATCAGTTATACCGTTGTAAGATCATTTTTTAGGCGCCAGCCAAATACTACGAAAGCTGAGCTTCTCCTGCGTTTCATCAGGTCCCGAGTCTTGACATAAGATTTCCAACTTTGCAGCCTTAAGCCTCCGCTCAAATGCTACCATCATTGTTTTCCTGCTCCATGTTTTCATTCTGAAAATAAAAATCATATTTTTATTTTCAGAATGAAAACATGGAGCAGAGGAGGTGGAGAACTTGGAGGAAAATAAAAATCAGATTTTTATTCTCCTCCAAGCTGTAGGGCTCCGTTAGCCTATTTTTAATTACTTTCGTCGAAATTTCTCTAGCTAACGGGATTTCTCAGTATTCTCTCCTATAATTTTATTTCCCGTACCTTCTTACCTCATATTTTTCTTATAAAATTTAGCTTGATAAAATATCACTTTATTATTCACGTTATCTCTGACACTGGTTTATCTTCTCCATCTTCTAAAATCTTGATGATTCAGTCCATTACCCGAACCAATATTCTAACTTCGAAATAAAAAAATCTCTAGTCGCCTCGTATTTCTTTACAAAACTAGTAGCCATATATCTCTCCAACGATTGAAAGTACTATAGGTTCTTTTTTTATTTTCCTTAGCTACTCGCAGACGGGGTAGCAGCTGCATGTAGTCACCTCTTTCGCAAAGGCGTTTTTCCTCCCCATTGTCGTTGGGGCGTGTAAGGACCCACTCGAATGGACGACGCCACACAAAATTGCGATCTTACATGGAGACTAACGTGGAATGAGCCGCCCCTTCTACCATTCTCCCCTTTCCCACTGTGAGTCTCACGAGAAGGAACTGCTCCGCAGGGCAAGGTGATGTGTGTCTGTGTGTGAGCAATGAAGACAGTTGGCAACTGTAAGGGTGGAGGTTCGGGCTGCATTCGGAAAGGGGATGGGGCGTATTAGGAACTGCGGAGCGGACGTGTGGGAATATAGAGAGAAGGATACACATGAAGTGTGGAGAGAGGTGCATATAGGTATGGGGTTGCGAGGGAGGGTGAGAGGGGCGAAGAATGCCCAGAGGACGAAATAGGAGAAGAGGTGGTGAACGCAGAAGGTGGGGCGAGGAGGTGACTTCGGACATTCCGTTAGAGGTGAGAGCGGTGGGATGATGGATCGTAAGTGACTCCCCCTATGTGCCAAAGGGGGATTTGGAGTTGTGGGAAGGGGCGGGAACGAGAAAAGTGGGAAAAGAGGAGCTGATTATAGGTGTGGTAAGGGTAAGAGTAGAACACCCACTAACTTCCAAGGAGTGTGGATGAGGGGAGTAGAAGTGAGAGTACGACGAAGACGGGTGGAATGGGATTTGGTGTGGCAGGGGGAGGAAATGGAGAGGAGGGAGGTGAGAGTGAAGAGAGAAGGGGAAGAGGAGGGATGAGATGATGGAAGGGGGTTTTGATATGGTGTGTGAATGCGAATGGAGGCAAAAGGATGGATGGATGTTGGGTGTGTTTGCGGAATAGCAATGCGAGTGGAGGTGACGAGGAGAGAGAAACAGTGAGAAAACCGAGTGGTTGGAACGGATGAACGAATGGGCTCTGAAAATGTTGTGTATTAAATAGAGGATAAACCCGTGATTCTCAACATTCTCTTAATTCATGGACAAGAGTTAAAATGAAGATATAATCACCATATATGACCCCGATTACCATGATTTTTTAAAGAATGTATTGCTCTGATTCTCCTTATAAATATTTTCTACATTAAATCATATGAAAATAATATTGCAATATGAAGTAAATACTGATCTATTAGACTTATTTCGTAAAATAACACCTGATTTCTACATCCTTTATAATGAATCTAGTACTTCAAAGCCCATTCCATTTTCATTCACTATTTCTATTTTTTATATTTCATTTTTTAATAAAATCAGTTCTACAATTCCATGGTGACATTGAGTATTCCCGTCCAATTAATCAGTGTATTCGCTATTGTGAGTCAAATTCTATTGTAAACGCATGTCATGTTCCCAGAAAGAAGCATTTGATGATGAAGGAAAAGAAGACGTAACGAAAAATAATTATGAACATACTTAAAGGCATTGCCGTATTAGTCCAGAAAACATAAATGTAGCTTTTCTAAAAAACTAACGGATGAACTTAAATGTGAAACGAAAAGAGAAGAAGATTAAAATTTTGGAGAGATTCCACCCGATAAGCATTTCAAACGTTACTTGAATTTGGAATCCATTCTCCGAAAAAAAACTAGGATAGCAATTTGGGATAGTAAGAGAATCATCTCATACGTATATATTGTACTCCAGTGTCATGTGTATTAACTACTTAAATCTGTAGACAAAAATCAAAATCAGCGGATATATAACTAATTTTTGGGATTGGAAAATGAATAGGATTTGATGCTTAGAGGGATTTTATCTCTTTCTCGATTTTACCACGTTCACAAAAGTTGGAATAAAAACAAAATCTTATCGCCATTCCATCATATAATCGTCGAAATATGAAGCTGATGAGCCATTGAAACTTTTGTCATGCTTTCTATTGCTTTGGTAGGTTTTGCAAAATTTTACTTGGTGAAAACCGTTATGAGCTATCAATTGGGTACCAATATGGTTTTTCTATGTATTTTTTGTTCAAGTTCTAAGATAGAATTCAACTTTCAAAGAAAGGAAAAAAAGTCAACTTATGTTTTGTGTTTCTCTTATTTCTCTAGTAATCATATCATCAGCAAGACAATGAATGCCAATCTTGAAACTTACGTTGTTAGTCTTTCTCAATTGTTCTACCAAAGTCTTCCCCCGGTTGAAAACCCATCAATGCAGCATCTCACTCGACTTCTCCCCATTGAGTCAAATTGCAATTTCCAAAGCTGTTCCGCCGTCGCTTCGAACACCATTGTTCGAGGCGCGACACGGCGCGATGGAAAGCATTACATTTGTTCCATCGGGAAGTCTACAGCGCTTTGGGGAAGAGGAGGGCTCACACTTGTCATTTCGATTAAGTGCATACCAGAGGAAGAGACGGTTTTCAAATTTGCGTGCCATAAAGACTTCTCCTCCAACGCACTCCCCAATTCACCATCCAACGACTAGGGACTCCCACGGAAAAATAAAACGTCAGACTTCGACGAATTTTGAACTGAGATTTATCTCATACTTTATGGAGAATTTGACGGATTACAATTTTTGTCAATGCGCAATTATGAATCATTAATTTAATCAATTCTGCAATTATCATTGGTACAACGAAAACTGCCTAGGTAATGAAAATAATTTGTGAGAATAGGATTAATTTGAAAATGCCTTTGGTTCGGAAAATAATGCCATTTTTAGCAATGAAAGAATTTCATATTCATCTGTTTTTTGAGGCTTGAATACTTCTTAAAATAATATTAAAAGCACAATAAACAGTTATAGCAGAAACAATTCGTACCTTCATGGATAGAAATGAAATTCACGCCAAACTTATTTTTACAAACGATCTCGAACGATAAATAGATCATTTACAAATGCAAGCTGAGAAATGGTTGTAAAAAATTTACCCTGAAGTTGCATTAGGATAGAGGAAGGATTTTATAATGTCTAAAAAAAAATTATTTTAATTGTAAACTGCAGGACTTCTTAACTTTGTTTCGAAAAAAATAATTGCATTCTATACTACTGGATGAAGACGATAAATATCATTAACAGATAATTCTCGCGTCCCCGAGGCCAATTTTTTACTTTTGTGGCAGAGAATGGTGTGCAAATTAGCTTCTTAAAAACGTTACAGAATTTTACTGTAATATATATTGCATATCAAAGTATTTGGAGACAAGAAGCAATATCTTTCCTAAGCGAGCGGTCAAGTTACAGAGAAACCCTTTTTGATTTTGGCGCCGATGAAAGAGGTAATGAATAATTCAAACGAAAAGCACTTCTTTCTTTAAAGCAATGCTCTCCTCCATCCTTCCTCTATACTCCATCCCAAACACATTCCCAGAGCTCCTTACCATTTACTGCTCCCACTACTACGTTCGCAAGCTCTCTTCCCCAGCTTGGCTCTCAACCAAACCTCCTTTATCTCACACTTCTTGGCGCCGTGCGGCGTAGACGGCGCCTCTATCCTCCACTTCTCCTCCCTTCCCATTTCCTTCAAAACTCCCATAGTTTGCTACTTCATGCACTTACAACCCCTTCTTACATCCCCGTCTGTAAAATTACACATTGATTATCTTTGTCAAATCAAGGCCTTGCCAATCTCTTTCCACTATTTTTCATTCCAACCTCTCTTCATCTTCGAATCGGTTCGTTTCATTCCGTCTGCAACCCCACCTTCCCCACCTTATCTCATATGACTATTATTATGACGGTGACGCCTCCGGAGACTAGCCAAAGCCAGGACTAAACGGAAGCACAGAAAAATTGGGCGCCAGTGCGAGAAGGGTGTGAGAGGAATACTCCCGCTCACACACGGAAGAGGGAAGATAAGAAAAAGGGAATTAGGAAAAGGGAGTGATTCCCTCAGAATACTGGGTTCCGATAATACAGTCTTTGTAAGTTTCACCCATTCATCACCGGGAATCGGGATATAGAAGTGGAGTGAATTTAGTAAGTAGGACTGGACTGTAAGGGTAGAATGAGAGACAAGGAATTCAGGAAGGGCATAAGCAGAAGAAGAAAAACTACGGAACGGACTCGCATTCAGACCGCCAGATAATAGGTGAGAACACTGCCGCTGTAGCTGCCGCTGGCCGACCTCTTGCCTCCATCACCCTTCCCGGAGCTACCATCCCATCGGTAGGCCAACTTATCGCAACCATAAATATTGTATACATAAACCCTATCAGCGCATGCCACTCGTTCGCGATAGCGGCATCCTCCCCGCCCGCCCGGTTTAATAAAAAAGAAACCTATTAGGCGGGCGCAGCCGATCCGTCTCACAATTTAATGTCCCTCTTTTTTTCGCGTTCCTATGATTATGGAATGTTTTTCCATCGAAGGCAGAGAAAGTCTTTCACATGAAAAATACCTCACTCAATTTTATTTTGGCATAGAAATTGAAATGCCCAAGCGGCCATTGAGCACCCAAATTGAGCTATATGAAGGGAGACGAGAATGTTTCTGCCGCAAATGTGAAACTGGATAGACTGCCAAATGTGCACTTGAATTCAAAATGAAGCACTGCGATTTTTCATGTCACGCATTTGAATATTTTCTTCCCTACGGAAGGGACCCAAGAGTTTCTCAATTACCATGAGTGTGAAATTCAGCATCCTAGATAATAACTCTGACCTTTATCACGAGTAGTGATGAATGGTCCTCATATTTAATTTTTTGCATTTATCAGCTTTTGCGTAAGTCATTCAATCTGCTTACCATTAAAAATAGTCTCAGAGCTACCATTACAAGGACAATATTAATAATATCTGCCATACCCGTGATTTATGTGTCTTCTCCCACCCATATTCGACCAGGTGTTTGCTCCCTTGGTCAACGATTTCGACCAACATTGGCAAATCGTCTTCATTTGATTAGAAAAAGAATGCCTCAAAGCCTTCTAGTAATGCATGCGGTTTACCAGATATTGCCATGCAATGTAACTATAATTCTACGAAATCGACTTTTCGTTATTGTTTACTCGCATTGAACTCCCTCATCGGTGCAAGTGACGTCAGTTACCTGTCTCCTCACCGAGTGGTATTAAGCCAAATATTTTCTTGAGCCTTGCTCGCATTCCCCTTTTTTCCTCGCTGATGCTGGATAGCGGTCGAGGGGACACTTTTTTCGTCCGTGGTGAAGAGAGCACTTCCCTCCATTGCCACCCCTCCTCTTGACCCTTGAACTCCGCCTTCCACCCTCTTCCTCTCGCCCTCACTCACTGCCCCACACCCTTACATCCCACCCCCTCTTCACGCAACCTATTCCCACGCCTTCTCATTTTTATCTATCCTTCCCAGTTCACCCTTCATACCTCGCCTGATCCTTCCCCATCTCCATTCACGCAAAGAAGAACCAACCTCTCTCAAATTCTTCTTTTCAAGAGAAAACTCTTCTCCTCTTGTATTCGCCCCTTCTCTCTCTATCTCCGTCTAACTCTGTCCCCTCTTTCGTCTCCATCCCCTTTAACATCCATTCGCCAACCATCAGCCAAAGGATCTTCTCCTCCACCCTAGCACTCAAATACACACACACACTTTACACATCTCCCACTTAACACCGCACATCTCCCCATTTCTCCGTTTTTCCCTGCTTACATTTCCCTTCGAAAGGGGCCCAAAAGTGATCGTTCGCCGCTCGCTCACCGAAGAATGGAACGCATGCTGTGAGGAGGATATCGCGTGCAATCCCCACATGGCCCGGAATCATGTTTGCCGTTGGGAGCCGTAATCACGCTGATGGCGCACGGAGCTTTGATGCTTCCACGGCATTATTTTATACAAAAAGTGCTTTCTCTATGATCTTTTAAAGGGGAATTTTGAAAACGTTCCTATACAAACAAATTACATTCGCTTAACTAAATTTACTATGCCAGACTGGAGTAGTTTTATAGCCATTACTGGAAGAATCTACGATCCATAACGTCGATAAGTACATACCAAAAAGAAAGCTTACTTGATGGAAGAAGTGTATGATATTAGTGCCCCTCAGATGAGTTCCTTTTCATCTCCGAAAGAACTGTTACTCGTGGCATCGTTGAAAGCTGGCTTCACTGGCCGAAATACTTTTCATTCCAAAAAATTATATTATTTTAAGCAAGAAAAGAGATGAATAGTCAAAGGTTATTTTGTGTTCCATGGATGATGATTATAAAAACATTCTACTCGGATGAATATCTAGCGCTTTACTTCAAGCCATAATGAAAAGATATACACTGGGGGTGGTTACGCGGAGTAATAAGGCAGAGAATGGTGCATTTTTATGGAGATAATTGGATGAGATAATAGGATGGCCACTCAAAGAAGAGTTGCTCTCCTCACTGCGCCCTCTCTATTGCGTTTAAATCCCCTTAAATAGCACACGCAACTACCCCACTATTTCCCACGCAACATCCCCTGTGAATGCAAGGAGGTAAATCCCCTCTGGCAAGGGAGCAGTCTCTGGTAAAATATGATGCATGGGCGCATCCCTCCTTCCTCTACACGCGAAATTTCCCACAGTTGCACGTCCCCAACGCAACTTCACTTAAATCTTGAACCCCGACTCGGTACTTTTCACCAAGGCTTAGGATTTGGAGAAGGGAAGACGAGGATAGGAGCAACCCATCTCTTTCTTTCGGTTCGTGTGGAGGGATTCATTGGGGAGCGTAGAAGGGGTGTGGCGAGGGGCAGCCCTGGGGAAATAAAGGGTCCAGACGCCGCTGCGCTCTCCTTGGCTTCCAAAGGTAACGGCCGTGGGAGATTGTAAACAGGGGCTGCACTCTCGGAATGGCTCATTTTATGCCACTCTCGCGCGTTTACTTGGGTGCCCCTCGCGGTTTAATCAAGGCGTTGTTTTCAAAACAAAATTATTTAAACACCTCGGCTTTTTTATTGCACAAAGCCCTAAGATACAGGTAGGGCCATTTATTTTCAAGCGGATGAGGTTTTATCGAGTTGATGAAAAGTGTTTTGCTAATATAATTCATTATTATATTTTTCTTTTCGTTTTCAAGTAAGTAGACATTTGTTCTCGCTGATGATATTTAAGGGTCCTTGAAGGCTATAACCAGTAAAAGAAGTGCATTTAGAACTCCATATTGCGGCATGGATAACCCCGTGGTATTCTTGCAAAACAACGAGTGGATGCGCATATAGAAAAAATCCAACTATAAGCGGATGACGATGAACGTATGGAATGGTCTACGCTATCGTCCAGTCATCCTTGTCCATCCACTATGGGGGGGGGGGAAGGGAGCGAGGGTGGCGCCGGAGGAGCAGCTCGGATATATGTGGAACTTACCTGGAGGGAACTTTATTGTGGATGGGAAACACCCATCATCTTTATCGCCCTGCAATCTTTTATCGGCGTTTCCGTCTCTTTCCCTACCGCTTCGTCGTTTCAAAGTGACGAATGTGGAGGGACGGGACGAAAAAAATCGAGGCGAAGGACGAGATTGAAGAAGCGGGATGAAAGGACGAGTTTCTTCTGGTTCATCTCTTTACGCCGGAAAAGTAGCGATAATTCAACCGCTTCTTTTTTGAGAAAACAATAAGATCGCGTGAAGGCTTCTTTTCTCTCAAGTTATCGACCACAATGCTCAAAAAGCTGCTAAAAACTCCAAAATGAAATGGAAAGCAATAGTGAAAATGAAAAGAGGAACCCACTAAAGTTTCCCTCAAGGCACGCTACTAAACTTTTCAATGCCTTGTTTTCCTGCTCACGCAGCTGCAAGTATTCACGAGTTCTCTGTGTCTAGTTAAAGGCTAAATTAATCGCTTTTCATGCTCTCCCTCCCATTACTCTTCCCGCTCTATTATCTAATTTGGTTATCTCCATGTGTATGAATTATCCATGGAAGATTAGGGAGGCTCCTCAGTAGAGCATTCATAATTGTTTACTCATTGCCTGTCGTTTTCTTTAATTACTTCCACGTGAATGGGCAGTATGAAGCAAAGTGTACTATTGTCTCCTCTGTTGTTCCCCGCCAAGTTACACATCAACTGTTTAATAGGCAGTGTCTATCTTTAGGAGCATCGGATCTATCCACAACCGCACCTCTATTTTCTACTTTTACATCTCATACTCATTCACTCACACCAAAAACTACTCCACCCACTCTCTCTTTCTGACGCCATTGAGGAAAAATACCGCCATTAAAGGTGGGGTTGAGAATTATAATATGTTTTACTCTCATTCCTACCACGTAATTATGAGAGAAAAAGGGAAAAAAGAAGGCGGAGGCGGATCGAGGATGAATTGGTGGGAGAAACTTGGAGGACGGAGGTGTTGAGTTCTAAGAATTCTCAAGTTCTAATAAAAAAAACAATAAAGTAATTTAGTTCTATAGTTTAGGTTTTAAATGGAAGCATGCATAAAAACGGTGATTTACTTTTCTTCTTCCTCGCCTTGATGAAAAGACTGAAGAGTACGGTGTGTAAATATTCGAGTTTAGATTAAACAATCCTTTTGTGTTATAGCAGGATGGGCATTTATCATTTAAATTCTAGCCATTCATGACATCTCAGAATGAAGATGAAATGTAGTCAATTCCCTTGAGAACTTTCAAAACTAAACATTACAACTGGACACAATCAATGAATATTTATTAACAGGCTAAACCTTATTTAAATAGCTGTTTCGGTAAACTAAACTTAATCGCCATCATGAAATAAATGGTGCGGTACACCACATGTGTCCTCCAGATATTTTTGCAGCCTACTTAGCTAATTACAATTCGAAATTTAGGTTAAAAACTTAGAGATTGAGGTAGTAAATAGCTTTACTTTGAGCGTCTTTTGGTAATATATCGAAATACCTATCTTGAGAAAACCAAGCATTTACATGTTTTACAGCCAATAAAATGTAATGTAAGCCGCAGTCACGTAAAAGTTGCTGAACCCTTGAGTAAAATACCAAAATAATACGACATAAAATCAGACAAATAGAAAATGAAAACAGCAGGATGCTGGAGGACTCATTTTTTGTCTGGTCAGGCTATACTCGCACAGTTCCGGTCAATTGTGCGATTGGGTTTGGAGAACGGCGGGTGAGATGGGGTTCGCCGGATCTCGGCGGATTCTCACAATCTCTCCCACCCACCCACGCAGGCCTTCATCACAGATTCCTCCCTGGTACGACAGAGAGCAGCCGAAGGGCATGATGGGTAAGTGGATTGGGTGATTAGGTCGAGCAAGTGCTGTGCGAAGTGGTGGTAGGAAGGTCGGGGTCCGCACATTGGTGAGGAAGGCTTTTGCTCATGTGGCCCAGTTTTTCTTGTATCGGAGTGAATTTGGAACAGCGTTAAGGTTTCGGCTTTATTTTGTGCTCTCGCCAATCGAAGTGAACAAGCAGGTTGACATGACGCTTCCTCAAAGTTTGCTTAAAATTCCCACGAAACTTCGCAACTTTCCAGTTTGACGCCTGAAAATTTTTAAATAAGGGATTATAGAATAAAATAATCAATCAACAATGTTCTAACGTGTATTTGATCCCGCTTCATACAAAAACGAAATTTCATATTTATACAGTTTGAAAAGAACAACGTAATTTCGATTTCCACGAGCATTTTACTTAAATAGAAATGACTTCCATCGATTTTTTAAAAATCTCAATGAAAAATCTCAAGGTCTATTGTAATCTTAAGTGGAGGGGAAATACTTCAATATCGACTGCAATTATGGTTTTAAATATCAAAGTTTTTCACTGTTAATGATTTGACTTCAACAATTTTAGAGTTATAAAGGATATTCAGCCGATAAGATAATCGTGATGACCTGCGAAATAAATTTCGGCCATCGATTTGTCATTCAATTAATGTGTTTTCTTCATCAACCGCGTGAGACCGAATGCAACGATAACAGTTCCAGTTTCCCCTTGGAATTAAGAAACCCGCATTATTTTTACGCGCTGCATGTTCGCCCAACTTATACTTCATAAGATGTTTCAGGATACGACGAATGGCTGCGGCTTTCCCCCTTCGAAAAGGAGGCCTTTATTAGTCCAGTCAAGATGTTTTCGCCAGGAGGATGTGAAATAGTTTTGAGTTGTCAATGCCTCATACGTCTGGGGCTGCTGAATCCAAATCTGATGCTTGTAAACAAAAATTTCAAGACGCAATATTGCAAAATATATAAAAAATTGTTGCTTTTGTAGCTTTTTTTAAGTCGGAACCTATCAACTATTTAGAACAGCTTTTAGTTATAAGTTAAAGTATATACATTTTCTACTAATTTTATCCATGTGAACATTTTCACGACAAAAGTTTAAAACTCCAGCGGCATTACAAAAATGTTTTTTTTTCCCTTATCTCCACAAAATAACAAATTCTCCGCACTTGCCTATAAAACCCGACGATGGCTGTGTTTTTACCTTAAAATAATTTTATCCTAATATTAACTTCTGTTTCTTCCAAAATGATGAATAGTTAGCAAATTATAAATCTAAAAAGTTGGAAAAGTCGAAAAGTAAATACACTATGCAAATTCCAAGTGTTCAAAACGTTTTCCATTCAATAACGTATTTTGGTGTTTGATATATTTCAAGTTACAAACAAAATTCTATGCCATCATTAGCAATCTTTTGTTACGAAATTGTTTTAACACACATCGGATTCAGATTCTGCCGCCCAAAATGTATGAGGCACAGAAAATTTAAAGCTATCCTCCGAAGGCCCTTTTCGACATCTTGACTGATCAACATGTGCTCCTTGAATCCTATTTCGAATCACGATGATTTGTTTTCGCAATCTAGACGGCTTGATGCATTGCAGCGGGAGAGAGCGTCTGGTGAAGTGGTGAATTAAGGGAGACAAACGCATTCCATGAGTGAGCCGAACGCGGGAGTTATTGTGGGCTCAGGAAAAAATACTTTTTCCCAAGTTTTTTTTTTATTTTTAGTCCGACAAAAAGAATCCGCGGTCGCATTAGCGGGTTTAGGAATGTGGTAGAAAGGATGAGATATTTCAGTTGTCTCGGATAGGGAAAAAGAGTTTGATGCTGGAAATTAATGAAGGTCGTGGCATGAGCCGTGTATGGAATGCAGTGATTCACGAGTGATTAAAATCGGGTACTAGTTTGTAGCGGTCGCCAGGAACGTTGAGAGCGTTTGGAAAGGGTATATGGGATTCCGACCAAAGATGAACCCTCTGGCGCGCAGAAGATGGCAGGAACATCGACACTGGGTGTGGGTATGACTATTGTTGGCGAGAACGAGCGGATGTTCTTAGTTAAATTTTAGTCCGCGCAAGGGACAAGTTCCCCTCGTGGTTACGCGTATGTCGTTCTCCTTTTTCAAATCCCGTCAATAGTGCCACTTTTTATGATACGTTTACGATTTACTCAGTTGTGGTATTTTTTACAAAAATCACAGCTTCCTTTGAACATAAAATATAAGCATCGAATGCTGTGGAGAAATTATTGATGCTGGAAATTAATGAAGGTCGTGGCCGTGCATGGAATGCAGTGATTCACGAGTGATTAAAATCGGAGACCGATTCGTAGCATGCGACAGGAACGTCAATCATTCCATTGCTCTGGGTCCAACCATTCCATTGCATTATATTTTACTAGTTAAATGATAGAAAAGAGATTTAGGTAAAATTAACATCTGGGGGGTATTTGCTTGGGGGAACAAGTCCTTTATGAGCAAAATTTATGCATTTATTTCTGTTACAAATTCTCACAAATGATATTTAGGGACACAAATGCGAGATAAATTGTAACCGGAACAATATAATTATACGCATTGTAAAATACTATTAAAAAATGAGTACTGCATTATGCACATGTCGCTATCGTCTTCCAAGAAAAGTCTACGCTGCCGGAGTAAAAACTAATGTATTGTAAGGAGTGGTTATTTGTTCTGGAGGTCTTGATTTTCCTCTCCTTATAAACATATTTTATTCATGATCCCCGATTTTTCTCTATGGTGAGATATGCATTATCTCTCCAGCTGCTATTTCAATTGAACTTGATCGCCACCACAAGGCATTATTTTCGTTTTCTTATAATCCATTTCGCATAATGAGTTACATGCATTGAATAATCAAAAGTGGGTGTGAACATTGTGCAATTAAATTAATTGGATGCCTAAGAAAACGTTCAAAAGTGATGCAGCATTAATATTTAGGAGTATGTATAACCGAATAATTTCTATCGAATTTTTTGTCATTATAATAAGCAACCAAATACGAAAAAGGCCGAAAATAACAAGAAACGCCTATGAACATAAATAATTATAAAAATTCTAACGGATAAAAATAAGGGAATAAATTACACAATATTATATATAAGTAAATATCCTAATTTTTATCTTAGCCTGTCGCCCGTACATATACGTATAGTTAAATACATGTAGTAAAAAATATAGACGTGACATTGCTGTTTTCTCAATGAAAATAGTTACTTTAACACAACCAATGATGTAAATAACAGTCGTCATTATTGTTCCCAAAAGTCCCGCTGTAACATTAGCCCGCTTCAACCAATCGGTACATAGGGTCTTCGATTTCAAATGGGTGAATACACAACGAGCAATTTTGAGGGCTTTAACGATTTTAGCACTCATCCAACCGGAAGAGCGTGGGGAAAGACACAGTCACCAAAAACTGCTCTCTTTTCTGCTTCCTTATATGTAGCCTGTTCTAGAGATGGGATAGGAAAACTGACAAAATACTTATCACCTGAATTCGAAAAGCGACAAAGACCGTGCGTATTCTGGGTGACAAAGAGCGAGCGTAAGGAACGTGGGACGGATAAATCCAGATATAGCGCGGGAAAACTCGATTAACATACGAAGAAATACGTGATTCCGCGACGAAAAAAAGTTCTACGTATGACTCCCATGAGTCGTGATCCCATTTCAGTCCGTTGGTACCACCAGGAAACACATTTACTCCCGATCTCGGCAGAACGAGAAATCCCACGCCGCCATTATACTTCACAATCCTTTCCTGAACCTCTCTACAACTCCTGACATTCAGCGGTGTAAAGCTTTTTCCTTCGACTCCAAGCCTTGCCTTCCGCTGCGTAGTCTCTGGTTGCGTACTTGCCTTCCCTTTATTACACGCTCTGATTGGACCTCGCCGTGAATTATCAATGATTCCAGGGTGTGGGGGAGATAGAACCCGCCTACAATCTTCTCTCTTCTCTCTGCCACAACTACCCCTCCTCACCCTATTCAGACACCGTCACTCTCATACCCTATCCTCACTCAAATGTTTCTTGCCTAAGGCCCACTCAAAGAACCATATGGTTCCATGTTCGCTTCTTTCTAAAACCGGATTCCGAGACGAATTGATGCACGGCACTTGACATGCATATTCATGTTATAAATAAAAACCTACTATCTGACAGGAAGACTTCTCTAAAGAAGCGTCGACAGTCCAGACGATCAGTCCAACATAGAGCCAATTTTATGAAGTTGCAGCAACGTCTTTCCGGAAGCCAAACCAATGAATGTTTGAAAGTTTCTGATCTTCATTCTAATGTCATAGATGAATTCCGAGGCACCCAAATGCTCTCAAATGAAAATTCCGTTTCTTTCATATCTCTATGCATCTTTGTTCGAGCTTAATAAATGTAGACCCACGCCTAGTTTTAATATTTTTACTCCTTGAAAGTATATTACTTTTATGCATGTGTGTATTTCCTATTATACTATAAAACATATCATCACGCAATATTTTACATGAATTTAGTTTTTAAAATCCTTTTTCCCTAAGAGTCAATTCCAAGTAAATAATAGTCTAAATACCTCAAACTACACCTGCTCATTTTAATCTAGTTCGCCAAGAAATTCTGTCTCACCTCGAAAGATAAAGGTAAAATGAACTTCCAGTTGATTCGATCAGTTATATACGATATAAGCTAACTTTTCTTATGAAAGCAACGAAAAAATGAGAATTTTACGCAATGGTAATTTCAGGTAACGCTTGAGGTACAGCACCAAAATGTTTGAATGCTCGTTCAAAGAATTTCGACGAATGGGAACATGGCTCGGGATATAAGAGGCGAGATTTTGTATATAGAGGGCCACGAGGCAAGGCAAGATCAGGGTCGTGACGTGAAGGAAGAGGATGGCAAAATACATTGTATCACAAATCGGGAAAAATCCGCGCGCTTATTTGAAATATAGGATGTTTTCTCCCGAAGGAGAGGAAAAGGAGTGGAGTCGGAAAGGAGTGGTTTTGTTCCGAGGGTCTACGGAAGAAATGATGGGAGCTGTAAAATTCCAGACGTCGCGGAAGAAATTGGAAACGATAAAAAGGTTCATGGAGGGGAAGATGGCAATGTCGTCGAGATAACCAAAAGGGAAGCTGGGGAATCAGAAAATATGAGACGAGCAAGGTGAAGGGGGAGAAGCGCTCTTTTCTCTGTAAGTTCCTTGCCTCCGTTACACAAAGAAGATAAGCCAATACTAATGCGCTGCAATTTCTTGTATTCAAATCATACTGTTCAAAATCGCCACATGCCTGCCGCAAAAACACCAGTTGAGATTTTATACGGCAAGAATATAAATTTAGACACTATTATAAAGTATTAGTTTGCCTAATTATATCGTGATTGATAATATTACCTGATAAATGTAAAAAATTAACAACTGAATACTGTCTACTGAAAAAATACACAGAACGCCATTTTTTATTTAATTTCCAATGACATAAAGAAAAAAATTACTTGATTACTTTCATAACGACTAAAATCTGATAGAGATGTACGGCCTATTCCTGAATATTTCTCTCGTTAGGGAAAGTATGGTAACCCTTCCTTCCCACGCTGATGAAAAACGATTTGCCGCACACAAATCTATCCTTCAAAGTGCCACAAAGGAAAAACTTGACTGAGCTGAAGTCGATCGAGAGCACCCTTGATCTCCTCTCCTCACCTTTCCACTCTTCCCCACCATCGTCTTTCCTTTTGGCTCGCGTCCGTCAATAAAACTCTCTTCCTTCAGCGCCAAATGCTCGGCGAAGACTGACACAAGGCCATAGATAGATCTATTCTATTCTATCTATGGCCTTGGACTGACACACCTCCCCCTCTCTGCCTCCATCTTAGTCCCTTAAAGCTCCATGAATTTATTTCTAATCCTTCTTCCACGAGAGACTTCCAGTTTCTCACTCATTCTTGACATTTTTTGAGATTTGTCTTCAGTAATTTTCCACCTTGCACCTAGATGAGACATTTTTTCCCATTGATCCGCATCACTTTCACCGGTAAGGAATGATTCATTTATCGCTTTCAAATAAAAATATGGATTCATCATCCCTTATTTAATCATTCTCAGAAGTTGATTCGTGTGCTCAGGTCAAGCGCACTACGTTCTTTTTTTCATTTTCGAAATTGAATTAAAAAATATATTTTACCTAATTATAAATCTGCAAATATATCCATTCAGTCAACTATTACTGACAACAATATTTATCCATAAAATGAATGAAATATGATTTGGCAATAGTTTAACAAAAGAGAATTATCGATAATTTCATTTTAACTGTGATTAGGAAGAGCTACTTTTTGGTGTAGGTTGTACGAACGAAAGAATAAAATATGCTACAAATATCACACTACCGAGCTTGTAATGAAAAAAATAAGTTCTTCTGTTGTGTTCAATTGTTCTCAATGAAAAAAATACCGAAACTGGGGGTGATTGGTAAGTTCAATGAGCATCGACGTCCTTATTATGAATTGATTATCTTAAATGAATTATGACAAGATCAATTCTAGTTCTGGTGGGACAAATGTCTAACCTTGCTGACAGCAGATATTTGAAAGTCGTCCCTTTTATCGTCCATAAACACCAAATTGGTCAATAATAATCTTTTTAAGCTTTAATTTCGTCTCTTAATTAATTCATTTCATTAACTATTCTTTCTTCCGAAGCCATCGAGGATTTCTTATGACAAGTGGCACGATGGGGTGGAAATTATTATTATTATTTTAATAAGGCATGCGATATTTCCACTTTATTTATTTTCGCCCGACAAGTTTTACAGTTACAAAATCATTTTCAAGTGCATAATATTTTATTCCTTTTAGTATTTTAGTCTACAGTTCCGTTAACCTAATAATCTTTCCTATAATTATTTTACCAAATAAAGCAGGAATCAAAGGCTTTCCCAAGGAATAATTCGTATAAATAAAAATCGAACGAGAGGAAACAGAGGGGGTCTCCTGGGACACGATTGAATTCTCCGAGCGAGCTCGGCAATAAGTAACGTAGATGTTCCTGTGTACATTCCCGCAATCCCTTTGGCCAGAAAATCAGGTGACTCCGCGCTTTTTTCAGTTCACTATTCAATCCCAAAGGATAACTCAGGGGAATCCTTCGGACGTCACCTTGTCGCATAAGATGCTAAATCAAAGATTCCGGTCGCGCATTCCTTCCCTCCGCCCCAATTCAACCCTTACCACCACACACCCTTCCCCGAATAAATTACCCTTTGTCGCTTTTTTTCCTCGTCTCATCGAATCTTAACTCACACCCCTCAAGCCCTACTTACGTAGAATTTTTTTCCAATCCATATCTCTTTCTTTCGCTTATGGCCAAGAATCAGACCTCAGTTTTTCTATCCTTCATTTTTTCCCTCAACTAGAGGTGTCGTTAACCCTTCAACCGCCAGCGAGAATTAATAGAGTGGCACTTTTCCTTCGTGACATCCTTTGTCAGCCCTCGAAAATGTTAAAGTTTTTTCGCTATGCCCTCTAAGACTTCTATCATTTTATTTTCTCATCTTTTGAAGGCTTATTCTCTTGCTTTACGTCTACTTGAAATCACAACACCGAAGTTGTCTAATCTGCAATTATTCATGACTTTTGCATGCATATTAATTTCATTGGCATCGTAAAAGTTTTGAATTACTTGTGCTTATTACAACTCACACTGAAAATTCCAAATAACAAGGTTTTTCGCATACTGCCGACAGTCATTGAGAAAAATATTATACATTGGAATAAGAGGGTAGACATAAGAATACCAGTGAAATCAATGAAATATTTGCGTGAGTAGTTCTAAAAGTTTCAACTAGTCCATGAGCTTTTTCATCGTCTTTGCAATTTTATTTTTCCCGCGAAAGGCTGAAAGATTTATTATAAGCGATGAATATCTGTATATTTATGCTGATTCACTGAATTTGGAATTGTTTTCAATTACATATTTAACCTTGAATGTGATAGGTTAAATATCATTTCATCGCCAATTTAGCGACTTCCTCATTTTTCTTACAAAAAATTATTTCCTAACAGTTTTCTAAATTTTCCACCATTTCATTCTTTTGTGGTCTTTTTTCCGTTTCGATACGATAGCATATGATGAAAAAATAAGGGCACTCAGTACAATTAAAAATGGAGGGCATAGCATTTGGCGAGTGGTTTTCCTACATCCCCGTCTTGTAGCAATTCCTTTTCCGCGTGTGGACACAGTGGATTAAGGCATCTAATTAATCGGAAATCCACCGGAAATCCGATGCCGAAAATAGATGCGTGGATGTAATAATGCATGCGGCGTCGATACGGGGAGGCAATGAGCGCGAGTTAAGCGGTGGATTGTGGGTATGGAATGAAGGGGTGGGTGTGTAGCAAAACGGTCGTGTGATGTGTGGGGTGTGAGTGGACATCGTAAAACATGCCGTCCGAGCATTTTCCTTTGGGATGCGAAAACCGCGAAATGGAAATATTTTACGCGATTAAATCTTTCTAATTTACACCCGAAACTCCGCTATAAATACCAATTCCATTTTCGCTTCCCGCCTCCGGACGTATTTCCGGCAAAACGTGAGCCTCTCACAGTTTTGATATCGATAACATGCAGCATGAATCCAATCGCGTCCATTCTTACAAATATGGTGGCTATAACGAAACTAAATTATCGATTTGGAGCTTATATAAATGATTCTTCTGAATGATTACTTCCTCGATTAATCGAATATATAGAAGTACAGTTAGCAGGCAATAGGGTACATTGGACCAATCGCATTTCGAGAAAGCATTGAATAAAGGACCTCAAATGCTTCGAAAAGAAAGAAGAAGTATCATACTACTTTAAATAAAAATATTAATGTGGTTTAATTGCGCGCTGTGCGTCATTCCGAAGAAATTCCGAACATTCCGAAAAAAAATTATATGAAATTACCTTATTTTTACCTTTATGCACGGTAATCCTTTTTTATAGTTTCTAAACCCACATATGTAGTTATATTGTTTGCTGTCTTAGAAAAACATCACGGAAAACCATTTTATGCAACGTTGCTCCTTCATAAGTCAGCCGTTTATTGGATTTATTTTACTAACCGAGAGGCTTTCATATTTCCAGAAAAAAATTTGTATGTCGGAGAAAATAATAGATAGTGAATAGGATATAAAGGACTAATCGCGAATAGACATCGCTTTAAATAAAAGGCCTTAGCGGCTTAAATAAACTAACGCTTGCCTTCATTATTGTTTGGCAACTGAAGTTATTTTGGAAATATATATTTATTTCAGTATATAGAGGAGTTATGAGAGCCAATGGCCATATAGTCGTTCAAAAGTGTTATAAAACGCTCTTTCCAGAATACATATTATACGAAAATATTTTTACAAGTAAAACGAAAGGTAGGCAAATATGTGAAAATTTTTGGGGGAGCCAGGGCTTCAGGCAACCAATGTTGAGTAAAAAGCAAATATTCATGATTTTAATGGCAAGCAATAATCATTCCAACTTTCTAATACGGCTTATAATCAAAAGTTTTACTGTGCCTCACGCTTAAAACTGTAATCAAAATTTCAAAACCATGCTGATTTCGAATCGAAACATTTCATTTGAACGTAATAACCAACTAAAAAAGAAGTGTCACACGAGCTAGTGAATTCATGTGATGATGAATGATGACGCCTTTTCCCCCTGTGCTTCATCGAATACAGAATCTAGAACATAACATGAGGGCTATCTATAGATTTCCATGGATCCCGATCAAGCTATAGAATTATGAGCCTGTCGTACTCTAATGTTGTTTACCAATTAACTCCCATGATTATGCGACTGACCAATAGCCCCAAATACAATGCCGAGGGCCAGTAGTCCGACCCAATGTGTCCACGGTTAAGGCGATTGTTTACCAAAATTAATGTTCACAGCGTTCGCAATGAAGGGGAGAATCGCTTTTGTCTAGACGTACCTTTTTGGAAGAACTCCTAGCAATGTCGCTATGAGGCCACCACCATCACCATTGACGTGGCGCTCATTTGCAAATTTATGGCCGAAAAAAGCAGTCAGCCAGGTCCATTATCCTTGCGAATCCGTCGTCACTGTTTTTCCGCTCGTCTGAGCCGGCCGAAGTTTAGCCATCGCTCTCCCGGCCAGGAAATGGATTGAACATCATTTTTTCCTATTTCTCCCTTTCTTTCCCACACACTTCCCTCCCTTCAAAACAAAACTGTCTCCCTCCTTCCCCTCTCTGCTCCACTCACTCTTTGTCCCACCCTCCGAGTATAAGTTCATGGACCACCCCTATAGTCTCTTGAGTCCCCATTTCTCCAGTCTTCATTCCTCCCAATTCATTCCCCTACCGCCTGCTTTCCCGACAAATTCTCTGCCACAATATTTCATAATCAAAGCACGCTTTTGTTTTTACGTGCAGAGAATTTTAACTCGTCCCAAATTTTACTCCCTCGACTGAGACCTTTGCCTAAAACCTAAAAATGCAAAAGTTTGGTGGGTCCGTCCCAGGTGGGGTTTTCTGCTTCGTTGGGAAAAGAAGGGGAAAATTTTTGGAGGGTGAGCAAGAAGTCAAAGGGCCGATCAATCTCCACGGGGAGTTGGGATGGAGGAGGAATTTTAAGAATAGTTGCATCGATGGCTTCGGGAATCAGGGACGTTCGTACTCCTGGAATAATATTATTATTATTTCTTTCGTTTAAGAAGGGGTGGGGGGAAGAGGCTGGAGGGAAGTATTGTGGAGGAGGGGAGGAAATTTGGAGGGTGGGGGAATGGGAGGAGAGAGAGAGGGGTGGAAGTGATTGAAAATGCCTCGTAGGGTGGTTGAGTGTTCGTAAAATGAGAAGGGGAATGAGAGGAACTTAGGGGCGTGGAAAGAGGGAGGAATGGGTGAGGGAAAGTATGGAAGGAAAAGGGGGGCATTCTGGATGTCCTAATGGGGACTAAGATCACGGGGAACACAGGAAATGGGAGGGACGCAGACAAGAGATCAATGGTAAGTTGTTGAGTGGTATGTTGTGTTGACCGATGTTAGGAAAAATGGAGAAAAGCAGGAATTCAGATGAAATTTTACAAACCAGGCCCAATTGGTTTTACTCACACACACGACGCATTTGGCTACTTTATCAATCAACAAAGAAAACTTATAAAATATTTAGCCAAGTATATGTTTATTAGTGTACTTGAATGAGCAAAATTATTAATATTAAGTACTTATATTACCCATATTAATATTAAGTTTGCGTATTCAAGCGCACGAACCAATTAAAAAACATCATATTGGCAAAATGATTTAAAAATTTTCCTTATCGATTGAAAAATTATCCTAATGGGTAATATGTGTGAATATAACTAATGGGGGCTGGTCAGTAATATTTCACCTAAAATTTATCAGGATATAAATAACAAACTTTATTGGTTCTCTCATTAACAGGGACTTAATAAAGGCTTAACAGACTGACCTTCGGAAACCTTGTGGCTGGCAAGAGGGCACATTCGGATTTGGATAAATAACCTCGTCAGAATGCCATTATCATCACGTTATATCAAAGAAAATGCATTATTTGTTGAGAAAAAGAAATCTTTACGTTATATACGTTATTAACGCATTTGATATCAAGTATATGGGGGATAGCTAGATTTTATCATTTCCTCAGCCATCTCTGTATTTTTCATTAAAATAGATTAGTGGATTTTTGGTTGATTTCACATATCAGAAATATGCCATTTTGAAACGCCTATTGAAACGTTAATACTGGCTTAACCGATATTTTAAGCTAGGAGCGGCGCACAGTGGGCGGAAATCGAAAAAAGCTTGACAAAACTAATATCTCCGTTATTATTCAACGTAGATCCACGATTTTTTCGATTTTGAATTATTTTTACCTCCTTAATCCGATTCTAATGTTATTTTTGCTCTAGAACAATCAGGGGCCTCTCTAAAACAAAATGGCGGAAACAGTAAAAATTCCCAAATTTTAATATTAAAAGCGCTGCATGTTAGATGCTTATTATATTCATACAAGTACTATCACTGACTTAGAAACTTTGATACATAACCCTAAACAACTTAACCGTGATGTATCGATACATCATAGAATGTATAGATGCGTGGTATCTATGTAATATTAAGGATATGGATTTTACCAATGTATTCCACGGAAATTAATGCAAGTATTTTTCGATTATTTTCATTAGAAGTTAAAACCATATTTCTGTTTCTGAAATGAATGACTAATGAAATGGAAATAATGCATACCTGAGTAAATACAGTTATAGGCCTTCGTCATGTCAATCAATCTCGTCTCCATCTGACTCTGCGTTCTCGTCAATCAGAAGGAGGTTCCTCGCTCCCTTAGGTATCTTCACATTTCCGTGATTCGAATCGATTGATGAGGATACTATTGCGTCCGAAGATAGAAGAAGTCTTAGAAAAATAAAATTTTGCACTGGAAATTTTTCTGGAGTGCTGCTTTTTGAACCTCCTAATATCCTTGTGCCTCGATTCAAGGGCCTCCTTCGACAATTGTCCAATGGGTAGCACTGCTGCGTTTACAATAAACGCTCCATGTATGTATTAGAATCTTATGCACAGTTGGGGGTATATAATACCATTCAGAGTGCTCCACATAAAGGGCGGCAGTGGAAGAGCAATACTCGCGGAAACGATCTTCATCAATTAGAAGTAGCTAATTTCCCAAAAAATCCTTTATCTCTGCATCTCCCCCAATACTAATTTTTTTAATAGAAATTTGAATGCCAATAGTTTTTTCGACTCTACCGTCTACACCATTCCTTGGCACATAGCATCGTGCAGTTCTTTTCGAGTCACTTTCCTCCCCTTCATTTTCTCCCCTGTCGGAGATAAAAGCTTCTAAATCTACAAGCCACAAAAAATTGCTACTTTTTCTAACGTTGCCTTATCGACATAAAATATTTCGACAACTAGTAGTGTTAATCATACCTGTGACCGATTCATGTATTCCCTCCGTCGTATGCGACCTCTCTGTATTAGAGTAAGTTCGACAACCGGTAACCAATCGATGGGCTCACCTAGGAGAACTCCTCTGTCAGTAGTCACTGTGGCTAAAAGACGTCGATGTTTCAACACTCACCAGCTAAGTTAGACTGACCGTATGAGTAAAACTGAGGAAGTAAGACATTATCTAAGACAATAGAACGTGTGAATTTTTGGGAAAACCGCCCGGTAAATCGCCAGCTAACTCGTTCACTAGCGTGTTCCAGAGAAGCGATCTTTTGGATGGCAATAACCGATGCACGTGCGCTGCGGTGGTAAAACAAATAGCGGCGAGTTTCAAAGAAACAACCTAGCCCCAAACACCAAATTCAAGAGCCCCACATTTTGAAGGAACAATAAGCTGGAGTAGTCAAGAGGTGTTACTTAGAGAACTACTAGTAGTGGAAGCGGATTACCGCCCCAAGGAACAATTGCGGTCTGTCGGTCGTGTGCACTGACCGCGCCTGCTTCGATTCTTTCCCTCTCCTCAAGGTCGGAGGGATTTCTAGTTTGAAGGGACCTAAAGTGCGGGAAATCCCCTGTACATATGTGTGTGAGAATAAGTACGAATAAGGGAACAAAGCACTCTGCCGACGTATGGTCACACGTCCTCATAGGGCTCATGGGTGACCGGCGGCAGCGGTGAATTTTCTGCTTTCTATGTGCAACAAGAGAGTACGAAATATTTTTGGACAAAATATTGCCTTTACTTTTAGATTTCACATCTTTCCTAACAATTGGGTAAAAATAATAGTGGTGGAACCATTATTTGCTTTAAACTGGAGCAAAAACCAAATCGGGGTAATCCGCGGCCGGGCCGGGCGGCAGCGTTGACTTTTTATACATATCCCATCAACAAGCAAGGTAGCAAGTTGGAGCAAGATTTTTCTTTTGGATCATATAGTCAAGATTCAGGTCTTTATTTCCACATGAATTTTAAGATCGAGTCTCGTCACCCTCATAAAGTTTTTTTCCACTTTATGTCAAAAATAGTCCAAAAACAATGCACTTTTGAATGTTTAATTATTATATGAAAAATTGATAAAAATAAATAAACTATCCCATGTAATTCTTAGGAAAGGTTTACCCTTTTACAAAATATGGGTTGAAATTTATGGAAAACCATATTAATGGCTCAATAGCGAAAGTAAATACTCGATTTTTGCAGAAATTCAGAATTGACATTTTTTATAATTTTTTCTCGTCTTTAACGGATTCCAATGATTTAATGGGTGAACCAAATATTGAAATAGCCATAGTTCCTTAATCCTTGGACATTATTCTATCGGACTGTACCATTTTTGTTTGCCAAAAAAATAGTGAAAATTTAGGGTTTTGTCACACTTTTTTCGATTTCCGCCCACTGTGCGGCGTTATTAATTTTTGGCGCCAACTTTTTGCCGGTATTTTTACTCCTTTGCCGCCTTAATCGCTTAAGCGTCAAGAGTTAGAATTTCATAGTAAAACTTTACCTGTTCCCTGATATTAATTTTATTTTATCAATCAATAATTTTAACATTATTTAAAAAGTAAAAAAATAGGTGATTACTATATTTTATTGGTAAAATACTAATTTAAAGAGAACCAATAATGAAATTTTCATGGGAAGATTTACCCTCTCATTGAGCTACTAATTGCTGAATAAGGGAACACGCAATACAAAGCATGAATTTTTGAAACGAAACGGCCAATATCATCAAAGAAACCATCTGGAGCAATGTATAAGGAAAAAATATTCTCGCAATTCCCTCTTTGACCAGTCAAAATCGTCTCCGAGCGAATATTGGTTCTGATATCCAACATCAACAACCTTAAATGTCTGTATCATGTATGTGCCTAACATGAGAGTCTCCCCTCAGCCCGATATCCGGGGTCTCGACTCACCTCTTCCAGTTGAGGGCCGCACATTGACAGTGAGAAGCAGCATCAGAAGCAACAGGTCCAACAAGTCTAAGCGAGCCATTGCGAGGGCCTGTGTTGCAGCAGGGACGGTCAGCGGCCAGAAGCCGTCCACCATTCACCCTCGCCGCACCGGAAGAGCAGTGGGGTAGGCGCCCACTGCGCCGACAGCCTCTTTCCACCGCCTGCCTAGAATATCCCTCACCGAGGATCGAGGGGACTTCCGCTCAGAAGACCCCGATCAATCGCAATCAGCACAGCGGGAGGACACAGTGTATATTTCCCTCTATCCTCAGCTTGCTTCTTCAATCACTGTCACTACACCAGTCCCAGACTGCTTGCCTCTCCATTCTGATCACAAAGTTTCAGTCCATTCCCTCCATCCTCCGCCATCTCTTCCTCCTTCTCATTCTCCTTTTCAATTCTATAGATCATGTGGCGAAGCACGAAGCACTGTTGAGATCGCAAGAGCGCCAGCGACTGTCGAAAGTGGCGGGTAAACAGCAGCCTGCGTGCGAAAGAGTGCCCCAGAATACAGTCGTGTTTCCTCTTTTTAGTTTTTCCCCTGAGAATTGTTTTTATTTTTCCTGCCAAATCTCGTTAAAACAAAAAACCTCGATCGAGTTCGTCGAATGGTTTCCATGATATGACCAAAACACTTTCCAGTCCTCCACTCATCGTCAGAAATCGCTTAGGTTCTTTTGCACGCCCTCGTATTTTGTTCACCGTTTGCACAAACCACGAGAAGTCCTCCGAATCCCTTCCGTTGCGGCATTGGTCTCCATGTGCGTCGGCCAACAAAAGCCTTTTCCCGTCATCACCACCACTGTGTTTTCAGCGAACGGATGTGGGGAAATGGCGAAGGAGAGGGGGGGATGTTGTGGTGTCCACTGTCTGGCGACCACGCGGGGAATCGCCGGCGCCAAGAACGAGCCCCGGAAGGATGTTTACCTCCCACTCCTTAGCGTGATGAATATTTTATCCACTCCACTTATACTCGCCTGCCATTTTCCAGACACTCTTGTGTGAACCAGTCACGATTTACTATACTTACTTCGCTTTTGCTGTTAGAGGTAGCTGAAAAATAGTTCTTTATTCTAGATGGGGAATTTTGTTTGCCTCGCGAAATATGAAGGACGTGTGATTTCAGACGGCGCCGGAGGGTCCAAAGAGGAAAATCAAAACGGCTTAAGTTTAATAATAGCGCCGGCGCATTGTCCCCCGGGATTATCTTCCTCCCTTTTAACTTGCGGAGAGCGGTTCCGCTCAGTTGTCGGCTGGGCGCGGCGAAACTTTGCCAGGTGATCGGCGGAGCGTATCGCCACAGCAAAGAAGAGACGGTTATCTCTGGTCCGTAAAAGGGGAGTCCCCGTGCGGGTGAGGTGCACCACAAGTTCACTCTCGTATCCAATTTCTCGTTTGATATCCACAGAACGTAGTGCATTCTTCACTTTCTTCGCCCTGGAGAAATCGCATCCGTGGATAGGAGGATAGGAACCGTGGAGAGGTTTCCTAAAGGGCGAATACATATACTTTGAAGTAATTTCTCGCGCAAAATAATAAGAGGGAGTTAAGAAGAAGGACGCAACGATTTCACTCAGCCTTAATAGAGTTTAGCTTTCACTTCTTTTAAGGACAACACACCGGTCGCGCGAACGATTCCACCTCGATCTCAGTTTTACACGCACCCGCATTAATTTGATCCAAAGTGATGATGCTACGTTGTTTCTTTGGGCTCGCACCGGTTGTCACCCCGAGGGAACCAGCCCAATTACCGCCGCGAAGTTGTTTAACTGCTCGTCGTCTCCTCCTATGTTGTTACGCTGGAGTACCGCGCCGCAGCGAAAGGACTTCGATGAAAACAGGTCGAGGTTCAACACGCCACCGCTCGCCTCGGCCGACACAGGGCGAGTGAGTGAGCAGCCAAATGGACGAAGGCATCCCCGTTCCCGACATTCCCCTTCCTTCCCCTTTATCCCGGCGCACGCGCCGAAAACGCACAACAGCGGCGGCGGGCGATACATACGCACAGTGTCAATGTTGGGCGCGTGCTTTTTGAACCGGAAAGGAAAAGAAGACAGGGTACAGACAGAGCACTCGAAACCGTCCACCATCATTGATAAAACTTTACTAGGGTCCAGCGGCGTAATATTTTCGAACCGGAGGTTACTAAAGTTCGCCCAGTCGAGAACAAGAACTCTTCTCTCATATATGTCCTTAACATAAATTCCTCTCGCTGAAGTCCGGAGGGTAACTTTTTCCACGGATGGTAAATCGTCCAAGGGGGTAAATTTCCGAGGAACAATTTCTGAAGGGGGGTTCTTAAAAAATGGCACCGTCCTTAGGATGTGCTTATTGCAAGGAGTATGAAGCCAGGTAGGAGAAGGGAGGTTTTTGGAGAGGGTGTCAGGGTAGGAGGTAGACGGCTGCCTCGGCAAGCTGGTATCCCTGAAAAAGCAATATGCATGCCGAAACATGGGGTGCGAGAGTAAGGGAAAGGTGTCATTGGGGTGGCTGCACCGGAAAATGAGCCAGGGATGTGATGCGCGGTGAATGAGGAGGGAGCGTCGAGAAAAATGCGTGGGAGTAAATTACCCGGAAGGATTGCGATGTCAGGCACGAGATTTAATAAGAAAAGATCAAAGACACTGCGGGGAGCGAAAGACGGAGACATTGCTGCCAAGGCGAACAAGATCCATTTTCAAAAGAATACACTTATATTGAGGACGGAAACAAGGAACTCGCCTGAATTGATTATCATCAAGGAATTTCTTTTGATTTCTTTCTACTCTGTTATTTCTCATGAAAGAGTTTGAGCTTGTGCCTTTTACACATAATATTACTAAGGTTTGGAACCATTGTTCCTGAATTTCCCAAGCTCCTAATCACACAAGTTTTAACTTTCATATTCAAAATAAATTACAGCTTAATAAATAGCATCTTATTCATAACAATTTAATAACATTCACCCATGTATAAACACTATATCAATTTCTTACTGTTTTCATTTTTTATCGTCAATTCCCGTTTCAAATAATTCGTGAATACTTTCAACATGATATTTTTATTTATTCGATACATGAGTTATCTTTTAAGTCCCTTACACACGATGTCTCTTTTAAAGAACGTTTAACTTTTTTCTTACTTCGTGGATTTTATTTTTAATGTTTTTACCTACTAATGTAACGTTTCTTTGGTTTAGCTATGGATTTAACGAGTTTTAAAACTTTCTTGAAGTTTGTAATAAAAAAATTTGTGGAGTCAATGTACCTCGAGCGAGTAATTGACATGGAAAAATCGAAGCTTTTAAGTCAAATTAATGGATAATTGGTGAAAGAGATAGAGATTGTAATTTTCATCAGAAGCCGATAATTCAACGTTTAACAAGATACCTCATTTATTACTGATGATGCAGTTGTAACGGAGCATATACGAAATGACAGAGAAAGACCTTTCTGGAATAATACAAATAGTGATTCACCAAAGATTCAGAAATCGATCTCAATTGGGGTTATATTTGAAGCGGCAGAATAGCGCGTCCGTCGGTCTTTGCATTTCCATCATGTGAAAATGAGACTGTCTTGCCTTAACCCTAAATCGGTCAATAATTCAAATTTTGAGATGACAATATTCTTTAACACTGATGAAAATATTTTTTCGCGAGAACTCCAAGAGATGGCGGTAGTGTTCTATGTCTTTATAATATGAATATTTCTTCCGATATAAATCGCACTAAGTTCAAATAAATACGTGGAGATATGTCATTCTAGCCAGGTTGAGTCGCGCGAGAAACATTGGCGATAAAAGGGTTAAAAATCTGCGTTAGTTAATGCTGGTTGGTCGGAAAGGAAAAGGAAAGATAACCAAGTCAAAATTGCGATAAAAAGAATGGACACGCAAGAGGGTCAATAACGAAACTAACTCAATTAGAGTGCGTATTCAGCGTAAACTTTGCACGGATCACATGGCTTGAAGTGAATATTGGATTCAGGGCGCAGATAGCAGAGGCATCTGGTGAGACGGAAATGGAAAGAAGGGAGAGTGCAGACAGGGTGGTGAGAGATAGGAGTCGTATGCGTGGACTTGAAAGGAAGGTTAAACTGAACCAAAATTATGACCTATCAAAAGTAGGGAAATTCTGTAGAGGGTCTAGACAAAATCAGAAGAGCGCGCAATGCATTTAACGATCATTGATGCCATCAAAATCTTAATATTTCACTAGAATTTAGTCCAGGCCAATTTGACATATATTCCTACTGTCACCTTCACAATATTCTGAGTACACTCATTTCCCTAATGTATCCATTTTTCCAATTTTATGCCTCCCCTACTTTTTATATGGTTTTCAGTATCATATAGCCAAATATCTAAATATTCCTGAATGTGAGAACTCATTGGACACGAAATTCGCCAAAATACCATGGGAAAAATTGACTTGTTTATTGTAATTAACTCATTACTAAAGTATTCTCACTTATTAGCAAGGGAAAAAATGTAGGTTTTTTTTAATGATTTACGTTATCTCAAGTTTTTACCACCTTGAATCTATCCAATAGTTGTAATTTAAAATGTTAGAACTCTGCGGCCTGGATGTAAATGATGTAGTCTTCACTAGTTGTAATTATAATTGATAATGATCGTAAAGATAACAATTTTAAAGAAAGTATTTTATGATACAAGTATAAATAAAGTATTTTAAAACCCAATGACACCATCTCCTCCATTTGTCTCAGCCAGCCGGTAGCCCAGCCCGGTGTGCTATGCACCCAGGTGGACCTTGCTAGGCTACCGGTTGTTACCTTTTCTTCGATTCTCAATTGTGATACACAGGTTCCCAGCTTTGCAGCTGTCTACTGAGTGACTCTGGATTGCTTGGATTCAAGATTGTTTGAAATTCACAGTGAAATCATGTCATAGTGTCGATAATTAATTAATTAGATGGGGTGGGAATATGGGAATGGTGAAGGGCGATTTTCGGGACTTGGTGCTTGGATGAGGGTGATGGGGTATAATCCCATAGGGGAGATAGCAGTTTGTTTTCGGTGACTTTGAAAGATCTCTGGAACCGCAGGAGGAAGGATTTGAGAATGCTGAGATGTGGGTTTAGTTGGAGGTGTTTTTAACCGGTTGTAGCCGTGTTGCTTGTAGTGACACAATAGCGAGAATCATGGCCAAATCGCGAGATTTTCCGTGTCCGTGTGATGCTCTTGGAGTAAAAACATTGAACAAAACATAATTTAGCCTTAGTAAACAAAAGCATGAAATAAAAAAGAACATTTTTTCCACATTTGGAGACTATGCTAGGTCATTTTATATGGATCTAGTATAGCTATTGTGAACTTCTATACTGTTCTAGTTTTCATGTGGCAGTTACAATAACACAGGTTTTTTTTCAAGGGTAAACACGTAAATCAACAATTGCTGAATAAGAATATTTTTAAAATTTTTCGAAACATCGATGCATGATGAAGGAAACTGAATACATTTGGAATCAATATAATTGGCGCGCTAGTGAAAGCCTTCTCATTCGACTCTGCTCCACTAAACCTGCGCGTACCAAAAAAAATCCCTAAATAATGAGGCAAACGACATTTAAAACAGAAATATGTAGAAATATTTGACGAAAAGCGAGGTAGTACAATGCTTTTTCTATTCCGCGAAAATCATGTCACTCATCAAAACATCGACAATGTGTAGGGTTTTTTTATTATATGCTCAAGGAATCAAGTAAATCTTTCTAATTTTTTTTTAATTTGTGACGGTGGAACAATCAAATATCAGCAATGGCATAGTGAAGGAATTCGTTTTATGAAACTGGTAGTGATAAAAATTTAATCGGTGATATTATTTTAGAAATACACCCATACCGTTGGACTAAAATAGCTGGTTACTTCAGGGATGCGAGGAATAAGGAGCATAAAGCAAGGTGACGGGCAGGGGTTGACAGTTCGTAGAGTAGGCGACGAGTTTCTGCAGAGTTTTCCATATATCCCTGTCAGGGCGACATCTCACGTCCGCTACCCCTTGTTTTCCCTTTTCTCTTCGTGATGTGCGCATGAAAATGGCTTTCGACTGAACCTACTCGCTGTCATCTGACGCATTCATTTTTTTTATCTCGATCGGGGACCACCGTTACTCCTCACTCTTCCAGCCGTCACCCTGAGAAATTTCGACGACCCCTTCAGAGCATTTCATCAGTTTACTTTCACGCGTTTGTTTTGAAGAGGAAAACTTTCTGGCCTCTTTTACATTCATGACATTCCTTGAATGCTCAACGAAATAGGCATCCAGTGTCAGAAACTAACTGCCAGCTTTTTACCTTCTCTATCGGATACGGTTAAAGAAACTCAGCCTCCCGAGAGGATTTTGTTTTATTTTTAGATTACGTGAAGCTTTCTTTCGCATAGCGAAGTCTGCGTCACGTAAAAATCTTTCCATTTAAAAACAAGACTTATTCTCATAAAATACAATAAATAAAAAAGTACTCAAAATAGAGAAGAGAAAAATGGGTTTTTGGAAAAGGTAGCCCCTCACTTCAAGAAGATATTGATGAGTGACCGAAATGTGATCGTGACTGAAATGGGATCATGAAATGGAAAGCCTGTTTTTCCCTTCTCAGTAAAATGTCTTTTATTTGTTCAATTTCATTGTTTACGAATTGCATTCACATTCAATGAAGTATTTCTCGAATTAAATCTCATTTATTTTTTAGCAACTCATAGGATTCGAATAATTCCCCAATAAATTCCTACAATTCATTAGATCAAAATATCACGGAAAATCATGCTGCTGATTATTATTTTTGCAATGACGTCGTGAAATTCTAGTCATCCTTGATTAATTTTCGAGTTAATTATATATCAACAGCCACTCTGTTTTTGACAGGGCTAGGATGAATTTTCTTCGAATATTTCTTTCTTCTTAAAAAAAATGATGCATACATTTCGAATCTCGGTTCAAAGGAATATTTATTTTATATGACTATTTTGCGACGAAATTTAACTTTGGCAAAATTGATGGTTTGAGGCGTATCTTTGTGAAAGCGATTCATCCTGAAGAATAAAAAAGATGAAACTTTGCTTTCACATGGAATATTAATTCACAAATTTACACGACTATGGTTTCAACGTAATTTTTAACGTAAAACCATTTTCGTGTAAATGTGTGAATAAATATTTCACGTGAAAGCACACTTTCTTCTTCTACATTCTTCTTAACTTGGGCATATATTTCAATTAAAGAAAAAGATTTTTTCAGAAGGATTATGGTCCACTCAGTCAAAGAATATGCACGAAGAGTGATTTTATTAAATTATTACTTTTAATTAAGACATCAGTAAAACAATCACCATTTTAAGTTTATTTTCAGCTAGTTTCTTTGCTTGACGCCTATTACAGTATTTCTGGTTGGTATCTTCTTCATCCAATCGCAAAAAGCCTGGAAATAAAAAAAACTGTCCCCGCTGGTTGCTTTTCATCTTCCACTCTTTTGTGGAGAATCACTACTTGACTGCTCTTGGCGGGAATTCATCTAATTTTGCTACGTGACACATTGTGGGAGGGTGGGCCGCCATCTATCGGAGTTCCTGCGAAAGCTTCCACTGTCGTTGCTCGTATTTCAAATACTCTTTCGTCGATTCTAACTTTTCACGTGAGGTACGAAAGCTATTTTATCCAAAGCCATTAGGTATGATAACACGTTTTTGCACCACTGAGCCTCCTTTTCACCTTGGATCCAACACGTCTCAAAACGTTTTTCACATTCTCCGGGCAATATCCTGTATTTTAGTAAAAGCTCTGACAGCAAATTTGCAAAATCGGAGGGACATAGTGTTGATCACATGCATTCCTCAGAATAGCTTTAACTTTATTCCTTGGGATGAGGACGATGGTGTATGCATAAACATTTATCAACTCACTAAACCAAACATGGAAATATGAAAGGGAATAGGATAAAAACAATTAATACGCTGCAATTCTAAAGGAAATGCTTGAATTATAAAAATTTCCTAGTCTCTAATTTGAAACAAATTGCTTGATGGATCCTACACAGTTTTCACACTCAGCATATTAATATTTTATAGATATAGGTATGCACGAAGAAAAAGTTATAAGGAATAATTTGCGAAAAGTAAATATAAAAATCAGTTTTATTCTCCTAACAAATTAAATATTTTCGCTAGATTTTCTAATTGTTTTAAGTTATAACTACCTTCACTAATTGTTTTTTATCTCATATGAAATACTATTTCGAGTTTCAGGTGAAAAAAATTGTAAATGAGTCTTGAAAAGATATATAGATTTTCAGATATATAGGGAATGTCCTCAGAGACAATTTCTTCCTTTCAGCTGTGGTTTAAAACCAGCGCCATATAACCGTAAAACATTTGTTTCACCCATGATAACCACGTTTTTGTGTAAAAATTGCAATTTTTGGCAAAATGTGTGCAAAAATCACCTGAATAATCCCGAAATGAAAGAATTAAAAGCAGAGTATTATCCAAGCTGATGATATTCAGTGCAAATTTTCATAATTTATGAGTTCAATTGCTAATGATTTTATGCAGCTGTCATTTAAATTAAAAATGTTGAAATTATACATTTACTAATACTTATTCCTAATTTTATTTAAATGGTAAAAATATTGCGACGACAATCGGAAATTTAACAGTCGTAGTTATTGATTTCATTACGCTTAAAAACATCCACATTTTTTCGAATTTATTCGCAATCAGCATATTTTCCGTTAATAAAAGTTCTGTTTTTCATTTCTTAAAGCAGATTTCTACAACGTCTTCTGAAAATATTTTAGCTTGAAATTCAATACTTCTGCTTCATTCTTTTTAATTTTATTTAGTTAATATTATATTACAGCACGGTATGATTTCATTAAATATCATATTGAGAAATATGAATTGCCGCATTAATGCTGGAATTGGAGATTTTCGCAACCCATGATAATACGCCATCAGTGCGCGTTTCATCCGAAAATGGTTTGCTTAAAAAATGCACAGGGTAATTCCAAAGCGAAGAGATGATGGAGGGAATAAGAGGAGATGGGTGAAGTTATTAAATATATATCAATACATATTTCCCATTTTACTGAAAACAGCACCTAATTAGTTTGTATTGTAATAGTAGTAAAAGTACTCTGACCTAACGGGAAATCAAACTACCGCCTCATTTCATCTTTACTGCGAAAGCTTGAAAACACATTCATTATAGTAATTCGTGCCGCGTAAGATGTTTTTTTATACTTACTTTTCATAAGGTATACCGCATTTGATATTTGTTTACACTTACAATTACATATACTTTCAATTACTTACCACTGTTCCAAACTTTGGGGAATAGAATTTTGCGAGGGGCTCTTAAAACATTTCAGCTCGATGCCACTTAATTCCGCTTTTTAAGTTTTTACTGGCTACTAATTTATCCAACCTCATTATGTTCTCACTCATTTTGATTTCGAAGGGGCTGAAATGCCGCCTCGTTGCTTGGATTAGAGATTTTCATGACGAATGAGAATACGCCATCAGTGAGCGATTCTTCAGAGATTGCATTTGCGTAAAAGAATTCATGAGGAAATTTCGTTGGAGTGGGTTGGTCGAGGGTGAGAGAAGAAAGGTGAGCGAAATATTTGTACCGGGGATAAAGGGATCATTTGAGGGGTACGAGAAGAGGATATGGAATGGAAGATAAATGGAGGAATGAGAAAAACGCGAAACATATGGCAAGGAGGAGGGCGACGAACGGATGAAGAGAAAAAGAGAACGAGAGGCGGAATTCTTGGGAGGATGCGAGGGTTCGGATGGGAGGTTGAGCCCCAGTGGGATGATACATGGCCCATCTGCTAAAACGTTTTCTCGAACTACCGACATTAGGGAATCCGTGGAAGTCATTGGAGTGAAGCAAAAGCATACGCGTAGAGATGACGAATGTCGTTACTGCTATAGGAGATCTGGAGTTAGCAATGCCGTTGCTGCCTTGAGGTTATACATATTGCTATATTGGATGCACTAATGTACCGAAAAAGTTTTCTTAACAGTAATAAGTTGTCCGATTGACTGTTAGAGACTCATACGTGACTGCGCGAACTGTTTAAAAAATATGAATTTCCAAAACTTTACATTTTAATTATTTTTCTAGGCAATTAATTATTCTACAGCGTCGAGTTGATGTGAAATCATGATTTTACAGCGTCCGAAAAGCACAACCATCTTCTTAAAAGGCCAGACGTCAATTAATCCCCCTACTTGATTGAAAAATTGAAGAATATTATTGACTATCTTTTCTTGGGTGCTAGGATTTTTAGCCCTATACCCCTTCTGTCTAGTATACTGATCGATACCAATTGTGTCCCTTTCGAGGTTTTTAATCTCCTTTTTCTTCATTTATTAGCTTTGACTACAAGTTTTTTTTTTAAATTCTCCAAGGAGTACACCGTTTTCATTAAAGAGCTTAAAACAAAACCCTGAAACATAATCACCAACTCAAGGGGAGAGTTTAAAATATCTGAACTTGTAACACAAACAATTTCGAAGTGAGAGATCTCAAATTTTATGCCACTAACTCTTTCTTGCTTCATTAAATCTGATGATTTTCAGCGCCGTTATTGATGGTCCTCTATTGGTATTGACGGTAAATATTCTTCTCTCATTCCCAAGATGATTAAAGAAATCAAATGAAAAGGATGCCCATCCTGTTTTGGTTCTCCAGGAAAATTTTTCCGCAGGCATAAAACTCCAACCTTTGTCAGGACGAGAACTCTGGTGATGCCCTTCCGATCCTTAAGAGAACTGTTCTCAATCGATGCAGTTAATCAAAACATCTGTTATTTCCACGCCCCTTCCAATTCCGAATGTTATGTACCCTGTAATCCCTTGCATTGTCCGGCTGTACAGGCTGCCTTTACCTGCTCATACATTTCCTCTGCATGCATATTTCATCAGTCCGTGAACCACCTTCAGTCACCACCTTATGGGCAAATATGTCTTGGACTATCCTTTACCTCAAATGAAAATCCTTTCCTTATACCGTAAATATTTACTTAAGATAATAAATAAAACCTTTTTGGGGGAATGGAAAGTGTCAGAATTTTTAGACAAATTTAAGTGTTTAGAAGAGCCGAAATAGGAATATAACAGTTAATGGTTTTAACGAAACTTTCGCCAGGTTTTCGTATCACACATAAATTGTTATAACCAGGCTGGACAAGAAATGATATCGAATAACTTCCACAGTCTTCTTAGAATGTCTTCAGTTTTAATTCTGAGACTTGAGCAAGCTCTCTGGCAGCAATGAAAAACTTTACTAGGATGTGAGGCGATTAGAAAATGGAAATTACCGACTTTATAATGAATTACCTTTTTGAAATGCTAACTATGATGGTGAAAACCTATTCATCAGTTTCGCCATTATCTCATCACTGAATATTAGTTTCCAGAGTTAAAATTGTAGCTTAGTTTTATTTCTATGAAAAATTGTCTTAACAAACTTTGATTAATATTCAAGATGATCGAGTCAAACCACCTATAACTTAAATTTGGCATTCAAAATAACGTATGTATTTAAATAACCTTTAGATAGATGCATGAAAGAGTCCTCCTTAGACTTGACCCTGGAAATTAAAATGAATACCCTTTCCTCTATATCCGCGAAAAATATCTCTTTTTTTAGCGCCAAGCATGTTCAACGTAGGTGCACCAAGACGGAAGCGAATTCCTGGGAATATCCGCCTACCTAATGCGGAGGGTTTTCCTGGCCTGCCTCGCAATAATCCGAGCGGAGAGCATTTAAGAGATCCGGTAAAGATCACAGTCGCTGAATTTATATCGATGCCGCTGCGCGTTGTTCCCTGGCAACAACTGCTCTGCCCTTTGTTCCGTATGCCTCTTTCTCATTCCTAATTGGAAACGGCAATGGCGCATTCCAGACAAGAGAAAACATCGAAAGATACAGCCCACTGTTCCCTCTCTCTCCCTCAATTTCTCATCTCCCCTTCACTCTCTCCCTCTCACCAACCATAACCTCCATATTCCCCCTGGAGAGATCATTGGCCGACTAAAGACAGATCTCAAATATCGCACTCCACAAGTATTTCTTAAAGATTATAAAGAACCCTTTGACATGAATAAAATCCAGAATCATTCGATAGGTAATAATTAACAGAAGTGCTCGAAACCGGTCGTATGCCTTGATTAAACGTGGAATGCAACTCATTTCTCATTTCTATGCCTCTCTCTCCCACAAAAAATAAGCTTCTCGGCCATTGATTTCATACATATAATCATTTTAATTCGTCTTTGTGTCGTGCAAAATCATTAATTTTACATTTTTTCGTAAAATATATTACTTCTTCTAAATCTTTGATGGCTGAGGTTTCATTGAATCCTTACAAGAACGGTAAGGAATTAATATATAAATCCCATCTATCTAAGCTCATACATGCAAACCACCGCATGTAATAAGAACCTAATCAACTTTAAAGGATTCCCTTAGGCTTTAATTTACGAATGGTTAGCCCTACATGTGCCATATCCTCTCTCAAATATCTCATTCGGATTCGCTAAAGCAGGACCAGCACACACAAGGAAGGAAAACATTCAAGAGCCCATGCTTTGCATCCTCCTCTTATACATGCGTGATTAATTCTCCCTCCGCCTCCCTTTGTTCTCGGCGGTTCCTTTCTCTCAAGAGATTAACGACCACCAGTTGGCGCATGAGTAAGTCTCCTGGGAGTCATAATATTCGTCCTTTTCAATGGCAAAGCTTTGCATCAGACTGAAAATATATATTCGAAAATACTTCAATGAATGGGTGTGTTTCGTTGGCAGACTTTGAGAGATACTTTTCATTTCCATTTCGAACGGACTTCCCACAAAAGATCTAAGTTTAGAAAAGACAAAGAAATTAATAAATCAGCCTCCGAAATTCGCTTTGTCCTCAGCACGTATCTTTTTTTAAATATACATGCACCCATCTATAACCGGACGACCTTTTACTCATTCTGGCACAACCAGTCACCGTCACACTTTGGTTATCTCTTCATCTGTGTCCATCTCCATGTGTATAAATACGGTTATTATCAAATAATTTAAGGCATTTCATGTCAATTACAATCCCATTTATGCTTCAATTCATTTTTAATCTATTTCTTTTGTTTGCGAGAATTAACATTCCACAACAACTCGTCTATGTCTGAAGAATAATATAAGGCATTTTGATATCCCTCGTTTTAAAACAATATTTCAAATTTTCAAAATTTCAATTTCAATTGTATTTAAAACAATATTTCAATATACATTCTTATGATCTGAGAAATAACAAGTCAGATCGGATACCTTTCGCAATACAGCGATCACGTTGAAAACATTGTGGTGAGAAACATTACAATAGAAGTTCTCCGACGAATATCAGTCGATCAATAATTTCGACATGACATGAAAACCTGAGAAAAACAACCTCATAAAATCACTGTGAATGGCATGGAATGGAAATATTCATAGTAGGGAGTGACGGACGATGAATAACATAGCTCCAAACATAATAAAGACTCACGTGCAGCAGTGTTTGATGCAGGTATAAAAATACCACTAAGCATGTCGTATAATTCTTACTTACTTTGGTATTCCAAGCTTCTAACTTCGCCAGAAAGCCCTTTTTGTGTAAAATTATGAGTTACCCCGAAAAGTTAAACTAGTAGCTAACATAACCTTAATAAACCATAATAACCATAATAAAAAAAAACATTTTATTTTCAAATAAATAGCCCTGGATTTCATACACATCAATAACATTCTGGTTCAGTGCAAATACTTTACCCTTCAGCTCAATGCCAATGTGCACGCATACTTGCTGAAATCGTCGTGTATTTTCGTACTTTGGTACCAAGGGTATGCTACTATATTTACTGCGTCTAACATGCATATCCGTTACAATAATTACTGCGGGAAGGGCAATTGGGAATTTCAACTTAGGGGTACCATCGAAACCAGGGACACTTCAAAATGAAGGATGCCATCAGCGTAATTGCAATGGAGCAAAACTGCTTTCTGTAGTCATGGGGTGCGAGAGGAGGAATTTCTAAGGTGATGGCCCGGACTATCTCACACGAGAGTCTCTCTCTGATTTAGACCCCCTCCTACTCCCTAAACTGTTAGTAAAGGAAGCGGAAGCCATCTGGCGACCTTACCTTTAAAATTATTCCTCCCCCGTCTGTGTCCCTCCTACCTTAATCGTATTCATTCCCGCCCTATCGCCCGCTACATTCCCTCGCTATACACATCCAAAGGGAAAAAGCCTTCTTTTCCCCCAACTATACATCTCGTCGCCATGACTCCCTCCCTGCCTTCGGCAAGTATAACGTAAGAGAACATCGCATAGTGAAATTTGCAAGTACTATACCACCGTTTAAAAACGATCCCACCGCGTTTTCCACTATGATTACCATCTCATCTTTGACATTAATCGAATGATTCTAGTCATGCTATCTCGTTGCGACCCGTATACTATCTGGGAACGTTTTGTAATGTGAGGATTCTCTCTTGATAATATTTTTGATATAATATGGAGCACGACAAAGTTAATTTGATTTCCTACTCCCATTATGCGCCATATGGATTTCTTCGGGTGCACATTGGGAGCTCTCATTCTGATTATCCCTAAGTCTTCTCTGGTGCATCTGTCTCATTACGGATATCCTCCAGCATCATTTTGAAGCCCTACGCAAGGATGAAAGATCGTCTAGATTCTTGCAATGCCCTTAGACTCTTTGCAATGATCATTTTAATAATTTTATTATATTAGCTCCGCTATAACCATTAGCTTCCAAGTCCATGAGTGTAAATATAGGTAATAGAATACATGGTCATCGTGTAACCATAGTTCGAGATTCTACTGACGGTATAAAACAAATTATCAGTAACTTAAGTATACATCGCAGGAAAATATTCTTTCAATATTTTAATTAATGTCATATACACTTGATTTTTATACTGACAGTATTTAAAAAAATATCAGTAACTTGAGTGTATATCTCAGAATAATATTCTTTCAGTAATTTTAATTAAGGGTTATATACTTGATTTTTCTCCCACAAACCATTTTTACAGAATTAGCTAACACGATCAGTAGGCAAAATGCTTGCATGCAAAGCTGTATGCGAATTTACAACAAATCCTGTTCTAGATACTGCCAATAATGAATTTATAATAATACTAGTTGAAAGAATATAACTTATGCGTATGACTCATTGATTTCTCACGGATTCTGTAGTCATATTTCCAGATTTTATAACTTATTTTCTCTTTAGATTTGCCAGTTTTGAAATTTGTATCTCGTAATAAAATAAAAATTAAAATATATTTTGCTAGTTTCTCTAAATACATAGATACGGATACTGTTACTAATGAATTTATAATACTAATAGTTGGAAGAATATAAATTATGCCATGCACTTGTGTAATTAAATCACTTCAACTTTTTTTATCGACTCACCTCTGCACAATAAAATCCATATTGGTGTGAATCATTTAGGAATTTTAAAGTCAAGCCAGATTTGACTAGCACCATACAAACATGAGCGTACGACTCATCGACTTTCTCACGAATTCTGAGGTCCTCTTTGTTGTTATCATTAACTTTGCCTCCATATGAGGCTCCTATGTTCATTTACCTTCGATTATGGTTGATTCCTCATAATGCACATATTTTCTAAATGAAGAGTTAATTACTTAAGCTTAAACAGGTGGTGATTGCAAAGTGGTACTAACTTTGTTCAGCAATATTCCATCAAAATATCAGAGTTAGAATATTTCATTAAGGATTGCTACTCGATAAATTCAAAAAAAGTTTTTCTCGCCCAATCCAATATTTTGAAACTTGTTAAAGATCAACTACCCACGGAAATATGCATTGCGTCGAATATTTTATTTGCTCATTCTGCTTCAAATTGCATTAATCTATAATTAAATCGTTAAAAATTGTTCCAAAAAATCATACACTCGTTGAGTTTCAATTCCGATGAAGTAACAATTCACAGTTGGGACCAAACTATGAATATACCGCTAGAGCAGGCAGGCAGTTGACTGAACTGCACCCACCCTAGCCTCATTACTTGGATTAACGAACGCCATAAATACTTTTATCCATGATGAGAAACCAGTGGTGAGAGAGGCGGAACTCGTTTTTAAACAATGTCACAGCTTGCTGATGGATGGCCCTATCTTTGGCATACAGCAACGCTCGAACCGATAGTACACACGCATTTCGATGATTGAATTTGCTCAATTCCCATTCATGCGTAGATCATTGTCCGTGACAGGATATGCGTAAAGATAAGGTAAGGCATTGAAATAGACTTTTGATGGAGATCAAATCCCCTTCAGCGCATTGAAGTGAGGCGAGATGAGAGTGAAGTATTGAAATCTTCAGCGAACAGCTCCTTCAGAGGTTAGGCATGCTTTGCGACGGTGCTATCATAACTTAATCCAGGAATCCTTATTGCTCCTCCCCACGAGAATGGAATGAGATAATTCAGCGAAATTTAAAATTTATTGTTGAGAGACAATGTTATAGGATTGTGATTAACAACAGCGTTCATGAACTTATTCCGTTTAGAACAAATATTTCTACTATTTATTAATAACTAAGCTAAGATCCTTTCATTTGGCTCTTTTATAGCTTATTCACATCAACGCGGGTGTGTGAGTTTTAAGAAATAATTCTTTTAATACTCAAGCAGATGTTATGGCGGAGTTGTATCAGGACAAAACTGAATATTATTTACTGAATATTGTGAACAAATATTAATGCAGCTGCAGCGTATAAGATGCTAACCATGATATTGAACGCTGAGGAAACCTAAACCAAGACACATATAGAGCTATTCATTAGCTGATTCTACCATCCATCTTCACAACTATCACACCACAACAGATTGTATTTCAGGCTGCATCCAGCAACTGGTTCAAAATCGATAAATTTCATGGAAAATTAACTGTTCCATTTACAGTTGCATAAAACTGTAAACAATGGATCGCAGTAATCACGCATGAATCCTAAATACCAAGTACGCATGTCATCGTTCTAAAGAATTTCTTCTATAGCGTCCGCTAGAATGATTTATTTGATTACCCCCAGGTTTTCGGGTAAAACTCAAAGTTAAACTGATGGTTAACATTAATTAGCTATCAAAGGAAAAAGGTATAAACGAATCATCGAAAAAAGGTTACCAGCAAATGATAAAAATGAGTGTATCTTACGAGTACTGCTAGGAAGAGTATAGAGGACCCCGAGTCAAGCAAATGGACCCTTAAAATTTGAAAGGAGGCCCCAGCAGAAACCCTTGAGGGGAGTCCTTTCTCCTTAATGTGCTGAGTTGCCTCCATTCGACAATCGATTAATTGCCATCAAAGGGACGGACGTTCGAGATGTGATGAGTGCCCGACTTTTGTTGGAGACTTTTCGTTTGCAAGTCACGTCACACGAGGGCCCTATGGAAGGAAAGGGCTTCTGCAACCCTGGCGCGCTTTTGCTCGCCATTTGCATCAATGTAAGCCCTCGTCTGAGGTAAGTGCGGATGTATGGGAAAAGGAAAAAAGAAATATATCAGCTTCTGAGATTCGCCAACAATTCAACCAACGACCGTCATTGGTGGGCACTCATGACTAGACCCGTAAAAGTTTACATGCTAGCTTATATTCCATTGAAAATTTATTACATTTCCATATAAATAGGCATGGATTTCAGCTCCTTAAACAATATTTACGTTGTTTGTGCGAAAATTTCGTTCTTCAACTCATCGTCAAAATAATTACGTATTCCTGGAAATCATTTGGATTTTTGTACTTCGCCGCCAAGTAAATGCAGATGATAAAATTTCTTTACTGAAACAACATATCTTTTGTGCCTCACATTCCTATAAATTACACTCCTTAGTGTGGTAATCTCTCGAGGGATAGGAATGTCAACCCGAGGGCGAAAAACGACGGATAACATTAGCGTATATGTAATGGGGCAAAATTCCTTTCTGCAGGAATTGGGTGCGAGAGGAGCAGTTTCCAAGGATGTGACCCGGACACTTTCACGCGGAAGTCTTCCGTCTGATTTAGAACCGTTCCTCTTCTTACCTACTCTTGTTGCAATTTCTATGTTAAAATTACGAATTGAGAAATCGAGAAAAAATAACCGAAGATAATCAGAGTCAGTACTTAGGTCAAGTGATGAGGAAAATTAAATTGAAATAGTATGGGACTGGCACATAATAATTCTAAGCATATAGCTATATTAATGATTGCAAAGAGAGAGAGTTTGCCTCATAATGGGCATCATGGCACTGTCCTATATAACTTACAGAGAAATATCCAAAAATGAATGAACACAGGATTTGATAAGTTGATTATATATGTAAGGTAACCTTGATATGAATAGTAGTATAATTTAAAAAGAAATTATCATTTACCAGACTTGAAACTATAAGTATAATCACGTTTATCTGAGGCTATTTCATCAAGTAACAGTGTTTTTTTTGTTCATAAGAGAGCCTTTTTGATTTTTATTTCCCCTAAAAAAATAAGATGCTATATGCGCATGCATAAACTTCATCCTCCAACTTATAGTCAAAATACACTTCTCTTAATCAATATTACAGAGTATATATGTATTTTCTGTTCGTGGGCACCATGAGAATGCAGCTAAAAATGTCTTCATTAAACTCAGCCCCGCCATCTCCAATTTGTCTCAAATACTTACAGGACATGAAAACCTGGAGAAACATGGGAACGCTTCGTAGGATAGGAGTGTCAAGTCAGGAGTGAAAGGATTCCATCGTCGTAATTGTAATGGGGCAGAACTGCTTTCCAAAGGAACGGGGTGCGAGAGGGGCAGTTTCTAAGGTGGTGGCCGGGACTATTTCACGTGGGAGTCCCTCTCTGATATAGCCCAACATCTCCTCCCCAAAGAGTTAGTGAAGGGAACGGAAGCAACCCGACGCCCTCCCCTTTATAGTTAGTTTCCCTCCCACTGGGATACACGATCCCACTCTCTTAGTCGTATTCATTCCCATCATACCGCCCGCTGAATTTCCTCGCTGCAAAGGAAAATGCTACCTTCCCCCCCTCTGTCATTAAGTCGCCATCGGTAAGTAAAACGTAAGAGAACACTAAAATTTGCATGAACAATACCACCCCGTTTTCCATTACGATTACTATTTGATTTTCAACATCAACACTAGTTTGGCCATCTCGTTGCACTCCGTATGTATTCTGGGAACATTTAGTAATTCGGATAATGCCTTTACGCGGGATACGACAAAGCTAATTGGATTCCCTCCTCCATATTACTCCAATTATGCGTCATATGGTTTTCTTCGGGCACACACAGGGAGCTCTAATTATCTCTTCCTCTTCTCTAGTGCTTCCGTCCCCATAGGGGCTTCCTCCTGCAACATCTTGAAGCCCTAAGGAAGGATGACAGATCGTATAGAGTTACAAATGGCATTCATAATTAACACGCTCAGTTGGCAACATTCTTACATGAAGAGCTGTATGCGAATGCATAACAAATCCTGTCCTAGATACTACCAAAATAATTTATAATACAAATAGTCGGACGAATATGAATTATGCTACACAATATATGTCATTTGATACATTCACACTTTTTATGAACTCACCCCTGTACAATAAAATCCATGCGGGTATGAAACATAGGAAGTTCTAATGTAATTCAGATTTGACTAGCACCGCGAGCGTACGACTTATTCATTTCTAACGCATTCTGAGATCATACTTCCAAAATTTGTAACTGATTTTCTCTTTATATAAGCCAGTTTTGAAATTTGTATCTCGTAATAAAATAATAATTTCAATATAATTTTATTATTTTCCCTAAAAATATATTCCACTATGGACATAATTTATCGGAATTTTTTAAAACAATTTCGATAAAAATTCACTTCACTGTAATATACCAGCTATTAATCTGATGGATCTGAATCTTAACAGCAATTGCAGAAGACCTTTGCCATAATATGTGTCCCCCATGCTTGCTTACCTTCGATTATGATTCATTCCTCATAATTCACTCATTTAATGAATGGAGAGGTAAATTATTCCAGCTAATATAGAAGGTTATTTTGAAAATGGGACTATCTTTGATCAGCAATATTTCATGAAAACATTAGATTTTTAATGCGTTTTAAAACAATTGCAGCCTCTTGCTTGAGATTGATTTAGGAACGTTGTTTTCACAAAATGCCATTTTTTGGTAAATATCTACTATCCATTGAAAGATACACCAAGTTACCTTTTATATTTATTCTTACTAATTTAGATGGCTTTCATCAATTCATAAAGTAAATAAATTGTTAAAACCTATTCCAGAAGTTGATTAACTTTCTTTTGAGTCGCAATTCCAATGAAACGATTCACAGCTGGGACCGAATAATGAATTTACCGCTAGAATAGTCAGCCATTTGGCTGCATTGCATCAAGTCTGGCCTCTTTATCTTGGATTAAGCAATTCCACGAATCCCATTATCTATGATTGGGAGTCGCCAGCGTACGAAAAGGAACTCGTCATTAATGAACATACCAGCTTAGTTTCCCATATATTTGGTAAGCAGCATCTCTTGAACTGATTGTACGCGCGCAATTCGAGGAGTGAAACTACTCAAATCCCATTTTTCCGTCGATCATTGTCCGTAGCAGGTTGTGGGTAAAGATAAGTGAAGGCATTAAAATAAACTATTGATGGAGGTAAAATCCACTAAAGCGCGTTGATGTGATTCGAGGTGTGACTGTGTCATCCAAATCTTTAGGGAACAGCACTTTTTCAGACCTCTGCGATGTGGATCCGTATCGTCTTGTTCCTGGATGGTCACATTGCTTTTCCTCCCCTTGAAACGGGAATGAGAAATTTCTACGAAAATTAAAATTAACTAGTGAGAGTCAATGATATATGAAAGATAACCTTCGTGAATTCGTGAATTTTATTCGTTTCCCAGCAAGCTTTACTTACTATATATGAATTAATAAGAGAAGAACATTTTCAACTTTTCATTGGGCTCTTCGATTGCTTATTCATACCCGAAACGGGTGCCTTAATTTAAAAAAATCATTGTTTTAATACTCAACCGGAATCGCGACGATTTGTAGCAGAACAAAACTGAATGAACGTAAAACATTTAATGCGACTGCAGCTTCCAAGATACCAACCATGATACTTTAAACTGCTGTGGAAACCCAAATCTCGACCATAATAGAGCTATTCATTAACTAATTTTACTATTCATCTTCACCACAATCATAATCCTACAACAAGAACATCCAGACACTTTTTACTAATCATAAAACTGGAGGAAAATATGACGATTAAATCCACTTGAAACTGGAAAAGCTGTGGCTCGAGAATCACCCATGAAGCCTCACTCCTATGAATGTCATTCTTCCCTAATGGTTCCACTAGAGGATCTAATTTCAGCCCTCCCCCACATCTCTGAAATGAAACTAGGTAATTATCAATTCGTGAAGGAAATTTTTAATGAACAGGTACGAGATATTAAAATAATTTCATCGAAAAATATTTAAGTAAGAGAACTATAATTATTGTTATTTATTGTACTCTCATTTTTTTCATTTATAGCCCTGATAAAGGTTTTAAAATAAACCGAAAGGTTGGCAAACAACTTTACATATGACTTATACTCCATGAATTATTTAATCATTAATTAAATGAAGACATGATAAGAGAAAATGGTAAGAGAAAGTTAATAATGCTCAGCTAAGTACCCAGTGCTTACTGGGTACAGTACAGATGGTTCCGAGTCAAGTGTATGATCCTACACAGTTGGAAGAGTGAGGTCCCAGCAGATAGCTCTCTCTCCATAGTAGGTATTCAGAGGTTCCTTCTTTCCACAATCGATGACTTGCCATCGAAGGGACGGACGTTCAAGTGTCGTGGGAAATAGACCTTTGTGAGAGCCCTGCTCACGAATCAAGTGACACAGGAGGGCGCCATGAAAAGAGTGGGCCTCGGTGACCCTTCCGTGCTATCGCCCTCCAGGATAGTCCGCATGAATTCGTGCCCTCGTCTGAGGAACGTGAGAAAGCATGCATAGAAAAGGGACAGATATGCAGGAGTCCTCCATTGGTATATCCTTCTCAATACCGGAAAATGGGAGACGGAGCTTTCTTGTACATCCCCAAACAGATAAAAGTGAATGATCATACGTTTATGTGAGTTTCCCGTAACTCAAGGATTTAAGTTATTGTAAACGCATTCGCAAAATATTTTCATTCCGATCATAGCATTGAAATGCATTCGACTTTGTTTCAGTTTCAACGGATCTGAGGGCTCAAACCTTTTTTGGGTACACGATTTGGGATCAGGGCCCTTTTTTGGGTACACGATGATTATAAACTCATTACTAGCATAACTAGATTAACAAACTCTTCAATCATCAACGATTTTTGTATTATGTACCATATTCAATTTATTATCTTTGTTACTTAAGGTCTTGAAATAATTAAGTTATATATTTTGCATTTTTAATATTTATATGCCATATTTTTTAAGACTCCTTGCTGGACTTCAGTTGGAAAAAAATTGTAAAACTTGTTTCATTTCTCAAACACCCAAATTTCAATCTTCCAATCAATAGGAAGGAAGAGATAGATACGCTTCATTAACAGCTCGAGGATAAAATCAGGGAAAGCACGGGGAAGAAAAATCTAGTTTTAACGAGGAACTCCTCAGTCGGGGATGGAAGGACTGGAAAAGAAATTGGAGAATTTTGATAAGGAATGCGAAACAGCCGGGGAATGAAAGTGGTAGAATTTAGCAGGAAAAACAAGTTATTCATCACAAACACATGATTCAATCATCATAAAGCGGAGGTATGTATGGAATAGTCCAGAAGGTACGCGAAGATCCCAAATAGACTACATCATGGTAAGGCAGAGATTTAGGAATAGTGTGAAAACTATTTCCCTGCGGTGTATGCGGAGTCAGATCAAGTTTTAGTTATAATGAAATACAATGTAAAATTCCAAAGACTGAGGAAAATCAGAAAGGAGAGTAAATGGAACCAAAGAAAGGGGCCTTGAGAAGAGAATACCATAAACTAGTGAACAATGGTATCTGCGAGATTGGAGATGGTCAGACTATAGAGGAAGGGTAGGATAACATTACACTATGAAAAGTCAATGCAACCTAAAAGTAAATTGGTGAAGTTGGCAGTACATAATACAAAGAAACATTGGACAAAGGAGGAAATAGTACTGGGAATGGAGGAGTGAAGGAACGTGGACACAGAGCAAGGCAAAAAGATGCATACGGAAATAAATAGTCTATTATGACAAGAACAGAAAATAAAAAAGAGGTGATAATAAACATAAACATTTCTGTTCCTGTGCTTTTATCAATAAAGGAAATGATTCCACTGTTTTCAAGTAAATTCTTCTTTGCTATCACGTTCGTGTTTTTTTTGCGAATTAAGACTCAAGGTCTCCGAGCAGATTTATGTTATTTTCTTTTCTAAAAGTGAAAAAAGATTCTTGAATATTGTTTAAATCTTTTTTGTGTGTGGTAATATTAATGATTATAATAATAACAGATGGTAAACATGAAAAAAGAAAAAATTTATTTTTTTGGCGTGGGTTGCTTGGTTGCCTTGCGAGTAGAGTAGTAGCGTAGTAGCAAGTTTCTGATCGAAGGGTCTGAAATTTCCCGATCGCAATCCATCGCTTTGTAGCACTGTGTGAGAACCGTGGGTATTAATATTAAATATTTGGGAATAATTAACGCTTCTAATCACTCATCCGATGGTATTAATTTTGGAATATAACTTCTGGCCAGTGATTATTATCTGAACTAATACTAGACCCCAGGACCATTGAGTACCTTAAAACATTATTAGTGATTGAGAACTTGTGGTATGCTTATAACAAAGCTGTTTATTATTAATATCTAAAGTGTTCTATTTTGTCAATTTTTAAGGTATTTAAGCCACATGTGGTGTCATCAATCATAGTATTTTCGTGGCATGGGTGGTATTATTATTCGTGGTGGTATTATGGGTAGAGTATTTAAAATTAGCTTCCGATTGAAGCGTGCGGAGTCAGTAACCTTCACGTCTGGCTGAAGCACTGATTGAGCAACGAATTTGGTTATTCAAAAGTTATTTATAATGCAAATATGAAATCTTCAACTTTTATAATTAATTGCGCATTAAAACTAAAAATGGTCGTTTTTTAAATTGCATTATTTTTACGAGCAACAAATTCAATATAACATTTTAGCCATTACGATGCTATTTGAACTCGCTAAATGCTAAATATATATCCTAAAGTTCGAAATGAAAAACGTGATTTTTCTGGATCAACTATGGTCCTTGCACCCTACTAGCTAAAAATGACCATTATCTTACCATATTAAGAAACTATTTGTGAATATAATGGTAAAATATCCCAGTAGTTAGAAACACATGGCCTTGATGAGGAAGCACTTTTAGCCTGCAGTAGGTAACGCGTAACAGTTATAATCTACTGGTCTCACATATGCTAGCCGATTGAAGCCAATCATTTCGGCGGGATATCCTCGCATTCCTTCAATACTACCGCTCGCCACGAATGAAAACTGTTCAAAGCGCCCTCGCAGGAGCATCGCAACATTATGGGGGTAATGCGCGTCTATTGCGCCCTCCCGCCGATGCGTATATGGAGAGTGGTGGAGAGGAGACGCGAGAGAACCGCCACTAGAGGCGGGAGGGCCCTTCCGGAAGGCCACCCTGTTCCTTCCATATTTTCCCTAACCAAGCCCAAATACGCTGGTAGGCACTACTCTATATCACTCGCTTAAAGGGAAGCAGAGTTCCGGGTTTGCAGCAGCACTATTTGCGTCAGAGATGAATGGCACTGAATGGGGGACGGGTCCCAGCAGCTTAACCGTGTTATCCCAGAATCCTCTGTAACGTGTTTTTACCTCAACAGGTCGAAATGACGATTGAAATGGCGATGGCGGCTGTGGAATTGAAAACGGTCCGCAAGAATGGAGATTTCAGAACGATTATGGGTTTCATCCCCTCCTCTCCCTATCTATACATGGCCCATTCCTCCCTCTGTCCCAGTTATTGTTCCTCTTTATCGTCCCCAACGGGAGAAAGATACCCACACCTACCACCAGAGGTCAAGACGAACCCATGCTACCTCCCTTCGCGATCGGAGATAATTGCTGCGCTTTAATGAAAACGCAACCCCTCGGTATCTTGATGGTGGTCGCAGTATCTCTTTCCCCCTTCGGGGATGCCTCGCGAGGCGAGACCGCGTCCCCAGAAGTGATTCATGGACCGGCGGCCATAGACGAGAGTAAATCACCTTCGCGACGGTGTAGTAAGCGGAGAGAATGGGTCTTCAGCGTTTCCGGTGGAAGCACCTTCCCTTCCCCAAAGTACGAAGCCATCAAGGCGGGAGATATTATGCGCAAAACGATAAGACCAGTTTTGCTCCGCGTTGTCTACGCGAATGCGAAGAAAATCGAGATTAATTATTCCCAGCACTCCTTTTCAGATTAAATCCACGGTCATGGAGCACGATAGGGTTTGCATATTCACGTGTCTCGAGGGTTGGTTGGAGATATCTTTGTTCGCGAAGCAGTCTAGTTGGGTGGGGGGGGGGGGTCGGGAGACCTATGGCACTAAATGTTCCCAACAATAAAATTCCACAATACATGGACGCAAAAAACTTGCTTGTTATCCATAAGGGCGGCACAAAGGAGGAAGGATTAAATATTAAGGAACAAATATGGGAGATAAGCAACAGAATTTAGAACGGTGAAGTTCACCCTCGTTAATACCTATTCAATGCCTCACCAAAATCCAGAAAATACAACGCCAGGATCCATATTTTCTCTTTAATTGATAGCAGATTAAGGAGAAAGAAGACGGGATAAAAATAAAAGTGAAACTTTCTTACATTTGAGGACTTGAATATACTGTAATTGGCTGCTAAATCCCTCAAAGCAATAGGCGACTTGCCGGTTAGCTTATGTTAAAATATTCTGCGTGTTATTTCCTTTAACAAGCTCACTTTTTTCCTCTCAATTGATTTAAAAAGTTATGTGCGTTAATCATTTAAGAAGTTAAATCACCTGTTTTATTTTATAATGTGGGAGATATAGTTTTTTCCTCAAAATTGTAGTGTTAGAATCAATTCAGGCAATGCTACTTATTCTCACACAATTAATTCCATCAACAATAGCTCGAAATATTTCTTCTGAAAAGTTTAGCTATTACAACTGATTTACAAAGCTCACAAAACGAAAATGAATCTTAGATATTTGGCACGGTGGAAGGGCAATTCTACTAACAAATAAGTTATTGACTAATGTAAGTGGCCAACGTTTATAAGTGACTTCGATCCTGCAAATTCTCTACCCGAGTTTCTCCAAAATACTTATGCTTTCACTTATCAAGAGGATAAATGTGTGGAAATAAATGGGATTTATATTTTGTAGTTTTGATTCCAAGGATTGACAATTTGTTTCAACATAAATAAATTACAAAAAGTGGGAGCTGCACACAGTTCCTGCAAAGATGCACTCTCAGCATTTTGATTTACTCATCAGGAAATTTTGGTGCCATAAAAGTATTTAATTTTTTTATTCTCTCAAAAATTAGTTATTCAAAATTTATTTCACCGAGTGAGTAGGAAGGTCTTCTCTCCGATGTCAAATCTTAATTCAATAATAAAAAATGAGACTTGACAAGAAATAAGTGGAAAACTATAGCCATTTTTTCAAACGGACGCCCATTAGAACGCGAACAGCAAAATGAACACGAACGCCCATAGTAAACGAATGCCCAAAAAACAACAAACGGGGAGAGGAAACGAACGCCTAGAGGTAGCAAAGGCCCATATGAACCGTGCGGCAGATAGACTGTTCATTTTTGTCAGGGAATTAGCCGTTCATGCTGACTTGAAGCAAGGGTTGTGGGAGAGAATGTAAGAGAGGGGCTCGGTGGTTCCATGACACGCCTTCGGCGGCCTTTGATGGCTTGCATCGTACCCACCATCTGTTGTAACCACAAAGTACTTGCTATAGTAAGCCACTGATTGAGCTGCAGTTCATAATACATCTTGGCAAGTACACTTAAAATCCCAATTACTAGTATAGTGCAGACATTGACAGTGAGCAGATAGTTTTAGAGAACTGTTCGTTTTCGAACCGGGTCATTTCAGTGAACAGTTCCTTGAGGCAGCTCGGCTCTTTTTCGCCCATTTAAGGCGAGAACGAGTGAGTGGGGAAAGGGAATCTAGAGAGGGGGCGAGTGACTAATTTTTAGGGAGAACAAACGGTGGGAAGGATAAGAGAGATAAGCCTCGTGAGGAATCGAGGCACACGTATGGGGGGATGACGATGGGAGGGGTGGAAAAGGTGGGTGGCGGGAGTCGCAAGGGAGGGGGTAGTAGTAGGAGACATGGATTGGAAAGGGGAGGAAGGGAGTGCGTGGACTAATGGGGAAGATGATTCGGTCAGGGGTAGGAAGGGAAGGTGTTAGGAAAAATAAATTCAAAGATAAGAAGAGAGTGAAATACAGCCGAGGAGAAATTTGGGGGGGGGAGGTGAGTAGAAAATGGTACTGCGATTGGCTAAGGGGATACGCAGGTATGAAGGGTGGACATCGTATTGGAGCGTAGTGGCTGTGTGAGGGAGGATGGTGGCGGAAAAATACGGATGGCAGAGATGTGCAGAGCGCGTGACGTGCGAAATTGCGTCCGATGTACGTGGGGTTGGCTCAGTTTAGGGCAATAAATTTTCTCTGGAGAAAGATTTTGAACACAGCGTGTTCCACGGCAGAACAACGACCATACGTTACTGAACTCAGGTCGGATGTAAAAAAAATGAGGACCTGATCCGTCAGAGGTTCACGAGGGATACCGCGTTCGCATTTTTTATAATTTGCTTATTTTCCCCACTTTCTACTTTGCTCATTCGTACCACTACCTTCCTTACTATTAAGCATTTTGAGGATATTTGGAAATGAATCTCATTGGAAAGTATTCATTTCTAGCATAAAAAAGCAGTTTCTATCTAAATACGCAGGGGAAAGTGCAAAACTCCAAAACACGGATATTGATCCATAAGAGGCTGGGAACCATAGAAAACCACTTTCAGTAATACTAGAAGGACTTAAGAGCAGAGTTCACGACTTGAAGGGTAAAAATGAGTCATTTAATGAGGATTTGGCTTAATTGGCACGGTTCGACCGATGCTAAGTCTGTAATTTTATGTCATTGATGAAAAATAAATGGAAAAATAAGTGTACAAATGTTTGTGGATCTTGGTAAATGGGTATAGCGATTTACAAATATTTATCTAAAAGCTGGCTCCAGAGTAATAATATTTGCTCTAATACTATCTCATTTCCCTGATAATAAAGATTTATTTTGAACAAGGCCACAAAAAATGCAAAAGGGGTTTATGATAAAACAGAGACCTTTATGTGCACGAGAAATATCATTTCTAGCCAGCACCTATCAATTATTACTTTTAAATTCCCGATTAATACATTGGGTACATTCAGTGTATGTGAGTTTTTTAAATACAATACATATTATCTCTATATATACCTTTTCGTGTATCCCAGTTGAAAGGTCTTACAGCATTTTTGCAATTCTCATTTCAATTCCACTAAATAAACGGTCATCATCATCAGTGATTACTGTCCTTAGACAGGTTTCCACTGGACTTCTCTCCATCTTTCTCTATCCTGAGCATCCTCCTTTAGGTCTTTGTATTTTCTTCCTCTTCTTATATCATCCAACATTCCCATCCTCCTTCTTCCTCTTCCTCTCTTTCCTTCTATCTTCCCTTCTATTATTCTCCGTTCCAAACAATTCCTTCTTAATATATGCCCTAACCAACTTGCCTTCCTCTTATGAATCATATGTTTTAATTTTCTTTCCTCGCCTATTCTTCTTAGAACTTCCTCATTCTTCACTCTGTCAGTCCACTTCACTTTCAACATTCGTCTCCATACCCACATTTCAAAACTTTCTAAATATCTCTCCTCCTTCTTTTTAACAGTCCATGATTCACATCCGTACAACACTACACTCCACACAAAACATTTCATAAACCTCTTCCTCATCTCTATTGGTATTCTTTTTGCTGTTAACAATGCTTTTACCTTTCCATACGCTCCTTTACCTATTGATATCCTTCTTCTTATTTCCTCAGTACAACTTCCATTCCATCTTACCAGACTTCCCAAATATTGGAAAGTCTGTACTTGCTGTATGATATTTCCTTCTTAGGATATATAAACACAACCTTCTTTTCTGCTGATTCTCATCACCTTGGTTTTATTTATGTTTAAGTTCATTCCAAATTCCCTCCCCACATCCATTATATCATCCATCACTTGTTGTAAATCTTCTTCACTTTCTGCCAGCACTGCCTGATCATCTGCATATTTAATTGTTTTTATTCTTTCTCCTCCTATTAAAACTCCTCTAGCTTTCTCCATCATTTTTTCTGCATAAACATTGAAGAGCTCTGGAGAAAGGCAGCACCCTTGCCTCACTCCTCTTCCTATGCCAATTTCTTCTGTTTCATCATCTCCAATTTTTATAACTACTACCTGCCTACAATACATCTCCTTTATTAATCTCCTATCTTTCCAATCAATGCCAATGTCTTTCAAAATTTTCAATAACACATTCCAATTAACCTTATCAAATGCCTTTTCCCAATCAATAAAGCAAATGTACAAATCTCTATTCACTTCCATCATTCTTTCTCCTATCATCCTCAAGCATCCTATTGCATCACGAGTCCCTTTACCCTTTCTAAATCCAAATTGATCTTCTCCCATATTTTCTTTAATTCTTCCTTCGATTCTTTTTAATATAATCCTTGTAATTACTTTGGTAACATGGCATATAAGACTAATTGTCCTATAGTCTTTACATTCTTTGGCATTACATTTCTTTGGTATTGGTATTAGAATAGTTTTAAGTAGATCATCAGGCCAGCTCCCGGTATCATATATCCTATTGATTAAATTTGTTAATCGACTCATTGCATTGTTACCTAGGTTCTTTAATGCTTCTGATGGTATTCTATCGCATCCCATTGCTTTCCTTTCCTTGAGATCCTTGATTGCCTTTTCCACTTCTCTTCTCAGTATGTTTGGTCCTCTATTCACCTCTTCACATTCCCATTCCTCTTCCAGCTCCATCTAAGAATGATCGTCTTTACTATCATATAGTTCTTTCACATATTCTTTCCATATGTTTTTGTTTTCCTCAACACCTGTTGTTATCTTTCCGTATTTATTTAACATTCCTTGTTTACTTATTTTCTTTGGCTCTCTTTTTGTGAACTTTTTAGCTGTTTTATACATTTCTTCCAATCTCCCTTGTTCTTCTAGGACTTCCATCTTTTCGCATTCTCTCTCCATCCACTCCTCTCTTGCCTTATCAGTTAATCTTCGTAGTTCATTGTTAAGTTTCCTGTATTGCCCTTTTCCTTCTTCAGTGTGAACATTTTTCCACTTTCTCCTTTCCTCCATTTTATCTATCATGCTCTGAGTGATCCATTCCTTCCTATTTCTTTCCTTTTGTACAACACCAACTTCCTCTTCTAAGACTTCCCATATTACATCCCTAATGTTATTCCATTCCTCTGATACCTCATTACTTTGTCTTACATCTTCCAATTTTTTCTCAACATTTTTATTATATGCTTCATTCTTCTCATTTTTCAGCTTTATTACATCCCATTTCCTTATCAACCTCCCTTTCTTAACAAGCTTCAATCGTGTTCTTATATCAATAACTAGAAGATTGTGGTCAGAGTCAGCATCTGCTCCTGGGTAGGTTTTTGCCATTTTAACACTATTCTTAAACCTTTGATTGACAATAGTAAAATCTATCTGATATCTTGAAATATCTCCAGGTGCTTTCCACGTGTACAACCTTCTTTTATGATTTTTAAACCAAGTATTTGCAATCCATAACTCCAAGCGCTCACAAAAATTTATCAATTTTTCTCCTCTTTCATTTCTACTTCCAAGTCCATAATCTCCAACTACATTCGTCCTTCTTCCATTCCCCACTACACTGTTCCAATCTCCCATCATTATAGTTCTTACTTTTCCTTTTCCACTTTCTTCATATATTTCCTCTATTTGCTCATATATCCGTTCAATCTCTTCTTCTTCTGCATCTGATGTTGGCAAGTACACTTGGATAATTAATGTATCTACTGGCTCACTCAGTATCTTGATAGCCACTACTCTATCGCTTACTGGCATAACTTTAGTTATATTCCTCTCCAAATTCTTTCTGTATATCAACCCGACTCCATTTTCCTTAGATTCCCCTCCCTTATAAATAATCTTATAATCTCCTGAATCAAATTCTCCTTCTCCTTCCCATCTTACTTCACTTAATCCTAGAATACTGATGTTGTGTCTCACCATTTCTTTCTTCACATTTTCCAACTTCCCTTTCCTATTCATTGTTCTGACATTCCATGTTCCTATTCTCAATGCTGATGTTACCTTTCCCTTCTTCTTTCTCTTCTCTTTCAAACCACACAGTTTTCCTGGGATAGTGCCCACCCGGAGATCCGAATGTGGGCATATTACTCCGGAATATTTCTTATTCTCAGGAATCACCATGCTTTCATTGTAGTCCAGTGGGACTAGGGATACCGTAAGGGTCTTTAATGCGGTGGTTTCCCCTTGCCTTCCGCATCCTATGCCGTTGACCTTGTGGGTTCATCCGCCTTTTGGAATGATTTCCCATTCCAAGGGCAAGAGGGTGCCCTAATCCCTGTCCGCTCATCCATCCTCAACAGAGGTTGTTGGCTTTGACAGGGGGGGTCTCCTTATCCCGGGAGATACTCGGTCCCTGTGTCGTTAGCCGTTTTTAATAACGTTGCCCCCTCTCTACCACGAGGAGGTGATCATCAGGATTTTCCTTTCATTGAACCAAGGACCAAAAGGCATTACCTTGGTTCTCCAGTACTTTTAGAGAGGAATAAACGGTACCACGGGAAAAAACATTCGTTGTAGCTATTCTTATTAAAACAGGGTAAAATACGGTGTCTTCTTCACGGCTTAAAATTTTAAAATAAATTAAAATATAGGCAAACAGCAGACTACGGTACAAATATATACAGTACGATAGTTGGATTGAAAATAGTTAAAAGGCAAAACATACCGCATCAATGGTGAACAGAGATAATGAAGAGAGTGGTATAATAGAGCTATTTTGTTGATGAATGCATTGGCAATAACGTGAATTAAAAAAAAATAAGTCGGAAACTTAAACCTCTTTGCCAAAAAAATTTAAAATATCAGGCTTGGTAAAACTTTAAAAGGCATGCTCGTTCAGAACAAGAAATACGTTAAAAATCACGCGCGAGTTAAGCACTGTCGTGGGAATTCACTGCTATTCAGAATATGAACGAGCACGTGTTGGAGTGGGGGGAAATTGATTGGAAAGAGGGTGGTGGGCAGGGAAGAAGCGACGGAGAATTGGAAGAGGCGGAAATAATGGTGACATGAAGTCTCCTCGTCCATCTCCCTCTTTCCCCTTTCCGCCTCCCCATTTAATAATTTTTACTTGGTTAATGAGGGACCCACTTTCCATTTTGTAAGTCATCGACAAAGAAATTCGACGGACTCCTCATCACTAAATCGTTAGCGTTCGGGAACACTTAAATTTGCACCAAACGAGGATTTCTCCAGTGTCTCACTTGAGAAACTACTTCGAACAGATGATTTGTTTTATTAGTTTATTTTTCATCGAGCATAAGAGTCTCCGACGAAACATTTTTCTTGTGTTTCTAATCAAGACAGAAGAAAAAGCTAACAAAACATAGCTATTCGCATGAAAACTGCCAATAATTAACCAAACTATATAGGGATTTTTAATCCCTTCAATTCAATGAATCGTTGAGTGGAACCTCGATTACCGTTTAATTTTTTAAATTTTCAGTTCAATTTTTTTTTCGTTAAAATGTAGTAATCGTTGCTCTTGACAACACAAGTTAACTTGGAGCTACTCTTTGATCATAAGCAACCAGTCCTTCATACTGCTGCGCATCATTATAATTTAAAATATTCATGCGTAAATTATGTTTAGGCATGGAGTTCTGATCTTCATTGGTCTACACCATGTTTATTTTAATGTGAATATCAAATTCTTTTTGGCGAACGAAACATTTCCACTTGATTTGCACTTGACAGAATCTTTTAGAATTGCATCTGGAATTATTTTGATTCGTTATTTAAATGTATTTTTGTGTAAAATCAAATAATAGTTGTATGCACGGCGATTTTTGTACTCTGCAAACTTTTAATTTTTAAAAGTCACTAGTCAAGATGGATATCTAATCACTTTTACTTGCACCTTAGTAGTTCAACACACCTTGGGAATCGTGTCTTACAAAGAATTCCCCTTTGAATCTTGCTGGTATTCCATTAAAAAATAAGTTAAATTTTGAGGAAGTAAATTCTTGGCTATTTCTTGTTATTCGCCATCTTCTCCATTCATGCATATGCATTTGTCATATTTGCCATATTTGTCAAAGCTGTGAGGAATTTCAACACAATTCACAACCTTTTTGCCCTTGGAGCAATGGGTAAGCTCACTCTAATGTGACACAGAATTTTTAACTTCCGGCAATTCATCTCCATTTCTTCAAATTAATAAGCAAAATGATTAAACAAATAATTGTACATATCCTAAAATATCTTTAACATCAAATATCGAGCCAATGTATTATTTGCAATGGCACATTTTTCAAAGCGCGACTTTTATCTTTGTCACGCGACTGTTGTTTCCGCTTGAAATTACAAGTAATGTTTCCGAGAATTTCCATCCGAATAAATTGGTGATTCAGGTCGTAAGACGAAGAGGATTGTGAGTTTCCAAACTTCTCCAAATTTTGAAATGCTTTATTGCCTTGGGGCAATGAACACAGCGTTGGAACATAAATTACTGCGGTTGATAAGGGGAGGAAGGTGTCACAGAGACAACTTTTCCTCAGGGAATGAAGATAAGGGTAAGAACGGAGACGTCAGAGTAGAAGAGATAAGTGCCGAAAAAAATCTGAATATGAGGTGGAGGGGGTGGGTTTCGAGAGACTTCTGAGGTGCTCAGATTTGAAAGCAGAGGGCAAAGACAAACGGAGCAGTAAAGAGAGGGAACGGTGGCGCCCTCAAGGGAGAGAAAGGAGGAAGTTGACGTCGAGCTGGCCACCAATAAGATTACACGGGGGATAATCCGTTCAGGGAAAGAATAACATCCCCCATTTTGATTACAGCCGTCCTCCATCTAGGATTAGCTTTCAAACTGTTGATAAGTTGAACGAATTATTCGAGCAGATTTTTATTTTTTCGGGAGGGATGATTAATATTCTCTCTGAAAAAATACATTATATATTTGAGAATAGTGAAGCATAACTGTAGCTTTTTGGTTAAACTTTAAGAGGCCTTTGACATTTATCATTTTAAAAAATCTTTCAATTGTGACCCCAATTATATTAATATAACCGTTACAGCTTGCCAAAAAAATTATTCCTCCAATTAAATTGTCTACGAATATCTCTTGAAAATTCTCTAATTCGTATGAATGGTACACATTTCCTGGAATTTGGGCGGAAAATCAAGACTTGATGTTTTCCTGATAATTTAGCACATTTTCCGAGTTTCGCTTGAAAAAAGACGGTAAAATTTAGATTTCATTTTCCAAACTTGGATTATTAAACTTACTCACATTTCAACGTTTTTCAATTGGTATTCGTTGAAAATACTGGTAACACATGTATGATCTTAGGCTTTCCCGGCGTATCAGGTGCATAAAAGTTTCTCGGGTGTTCTACCGGTTGACGTTTTCCATGTCTCCCGACGTTTTGAGCAGCGACTTGCTGTTCTAATCCTCAGGGGATCATCTGAACAGAGGACCTTCAGAAGATCCCCTAAGGATAAACAGAAAGTCGTTACTCGAAACGCCGACAGACATGAAAAACCTTAACCGGTGGAAAACCCGAGAAACTTTTCTGCAAATGGTAACACATGGCATCATGGCTCCATTTACTTGGCTTTTATTTACCATGACAGTTTACTCCGCGTTTTGTTTTATATGGCTTTTAAAATCGTAACACTTATTGGGCAAGACTGTGACAGTTTTTTAAAAATTCACAATTGTTACATTAGAATTAGAATTAGAGTAGAATTAATTAGAATTCTTTAAGGATGCAATAAGCCGTAGAATAATTAAAAGTGATTTGATGATGACGTAGGAGCAACAATTTCGTCATCTATTTCCGCCTATTACAATTTTGATTGCATAAAGGTTCAAACATATCAACTCCCCGGTTCTATCCCCCTCTTCCCTCTCCTATCTTTTATGCCTGAGTAAACAAGTAACTTGGACAATGTGTTAGAGCCTTCCTTGGACCAAAAAGAAGCCTTCTAAATTCATTCGAAGCGAAGAAGTCCATACATTCTCTGCCAAGGTATTCAGTTGGGGAGCAAACTTTGTGGCAGCAAAGATAAGGGCCCTTCCAAGATGGTTGGAATGTATCCAAGTTATTCCCTCATTATTCAAAGATTCACTCGGCGGACGAAACGAGGAATACGACCAGCTACTTCAGGAATAACAGGCTCCGCGTGGGCAAAGCGGGATATTCTCAATCTCCAGATAAAGTCTAAATGCTTCCAAATAATAAAATGTCAAAAAAGTATGAAAGCACAATGTGTTCGTCAATGATAAAAGCTTAGGAATTGTTATTTTGTTTTTGTTCACAATAGATGTTTAATGTAGGTACATTTTGAATGCGTAGGAAGAAATTTTTCCTCTCTCGGAAATGTTAGAGACTGAGAGGGACACAAAATAATGCTTAGATTCGTTTCTAGGCTTCAGCTCCTTCATCCATCTTCCATTAAGAAATAATTGCGAAACAGGCTACAAATTTAATGCGTTCCTGCTGAATTTTTAAAAGGGAAAATGGAGAGAGTATTTCAAATTTCCCTGGTTTTGTAATTAGGAACTTTCATTAAGCCTGTGAAGCCAGTAATTGGAACGTAAGGTCACAAGTAACAACCGACTTTTAGTGGGCAAAGCTCGTTTTATCAATTAAAAATGCAACAATATTAACTATTTTACTTGGTTCAATAATTATAATCATCCCATTTAAATGACATAATGGAAAAAAATTACCAATTCATCCATTGTTAACTGAAAAACGCAGTAAATTTTGAGTAAAAATTTGCGTCTATACGCCCACATTTAATTATGATACAGAAGTGCAATATGTATGATGCAGTAATTAAAATTAAAATCTGGAAAGCAGTGAAACACGACTGATTCGGCATTTACACACCTAGTAGATTATACCCAACGTGAACGTGTGCAATACGCGCTTATTCTCTTAATTTTTATCTCAATTAGGATATTATTGACGTGACCTAATGAATGGCTTCAAGGCGACTTTCTCATCCAAATTTTACTTTTATGTGTTACAATACCATAGTCATGAGTAGTGGCCAATTGTTAACTTGGAAACAAAGGTGTTTAAGAGCAAATCTCCTCTCCAAAGTTATTTTTTACTGTGGAAAATGGCATTTCATTAAATATACCATAAGGATTAGTGGCGGCTTGTGATGTTTGAATGTTTTATCGAACTGGCTGTTCGCGGTACAGCTCTCGCCTCATCCGCCTATAATTAATCCATATTGATCACTGAAATCACAGTAGAGCAGAGATTATTACCAATACTTGAGTATGAATTATTTATTAATTTCCCTGGGGCTATACACCTTAATAACAAAGAAAAATATACATATCTTCGAAAAATTAATAGAAAAATCGACAATTTGGAACCAGCATAATGTAAACTTTACTACAAATTAATACAATTTTCACTTTAATAATGCTGAATGCAAAGTGTTTTTATTAATCACTTAATAAAATTCATCTGAATACGTTTTTTAACTTAACAATAGAAGAATTGCACTTAAATACTATTTTTTCGAATTCAAACGTAACAAATTACCACAATATGCAAAATTATAACATATAGTGGTCATAAAGTAACATATTATAATAATTCATCTATAAACTAGGAACAGAAGAAATATTTTTTTGGCTTTCGGGCAGGGTGTTCCACTAATAACACGCAGAGATCAAGAAATAATTTTGGAACTTCGTAATACTTGTCATGTGGCAATACACTGAGGGAGCGTGGTAGTTCAATGAATGGGATCTTATGATCGAAGTATGGATGGTTTCAATGACTGAGTGAATTCCTTCGGACGCCCAAAATCAAAATCCTCAAAGTTCAAGGGAAAAGAACTGTCCCCCAAACCCTGAAAGTGTGAAATTGGCTTAGTCCGGGGGGAGTTCTGCCCTCAACTATCCTAAAATCCAACCTGTGGGTTGAATCAATGAGTGATGATTTCTCTTATGAAGATGATTCACTACGTTTGGGCGGCATAATTATAACTAGAAGACACAGCATACCGTAACCGGTGGTAATTGGAGATCATATAATTACGAACGCTTTCTGCCTAATCCTCCTGATATCGCTGCATGAACGGACAAATATATCTCACCCTGGTAATAATGAAGCAATTTTCAAAGGCTGGTTTAGTCTTTAGTCCTTTACTGAATCAATTCCTTCACTACCTACTAATGTCATGAAAACGAAGATGGGTGAAGTAATCGTCGAAGGACATTTTGGCAAGAGGACAGATAAGAAAGGCTTTCAATTACTTACATTAGACAATAAATGAAGGTTGTATGATCTTAGGTTTTCCCAGCGTATCAGGTGCAGAAAATTTTATCGGGTTTTCCACCGGTTGATGCTGTCCATATCTCCTGACGTTTCGAGCAGCGACTTGCTGATCATCCTCAGGGGATCTTCCCTATTCGGAAGATGCTGCTCGAAACGTCGGGAAACAATGACAACATCATCCGGTGGAAAACCCGAGAAATTTTTCTGCACAATAAATGAAGGATTTCCGAGATAAAAATATGAACATAAGATATAGGTATATTAGGTGACATGAGAGTTGACTGGAGAGCTGCGTCTAACATATCTTAGAATTTCCGACTGTTGCTGATGATGGAAAAAATAATGACTATAGAGATAGCTATTTATAAGATTTTGGGACTTCAAAATCCAATTTTATGGTAGTTTAGTTGAGCAGATTGAACGGAAACGGTTAGATGTGAAATGTAAAGAGGCGGTGAGAAGAGATGCATCCACGTCGTGTCGAGAGAGCGGATTTTGGTGCGAAAGAAAATTAGAGACGGCGGCGAAAGGATTAAACGTACCAATGCACGTCCATTGAGAGCGTTCTTTGGTCAGCAAAGTGCCGCTCGAATATCCCGCAGCTGTTTTCCCGAAAGAGGAAATCCGATACAGCCGTGATATTTACGTAAGGGACAGCCTTCCCAATGCGTGGCTGGGGCCTCGCCCGTTACGGCCCCTGATCACACGCGGTGCAGGGCTGTGGCGATGGGTTCGGGCGGATTAAAAGTTAGGCGATCCCACTTTCCACGCACTCGGCTATCGCAACCCCAGTGCACCGGTCCGTCGGGTGTTGAGATTAGCCGTTGGGAGGTTCGGCGGAGCAAATTCGATATCCGCTCCACACCCATTCCACTCCAACCCAATCCATTTGATTTTTTGGATGACTGGTTATTAGGGCGGGGAGTGCTGACAGCCAAAGTCGTTTGTATTGTCAGTGTGCAGGTCGATAGCGTGGGTAGATGGAGGGAGTAATTGTAGAGAGCGTACTTGGAGAAATAGAGTATTTAAGGTGAGAGAGTAGTTAGATACGACGTTGGTGCGTTAAAAATATTTCAGAAATAGCGCATCCTCAATTTAACACCTCTGCCATCTATTTGATTTTTTGGCTGGCTGTTTATTGGGGAGGGTTGCGCTTGAGGTTTACGCTGAAAGCTATCTATAGATGGGTAGAGAAAGGCAGAGGAAAACCATTCGTCGCTAAAGCACAAGAGAACTAAAGCACAGTCATTTTGAACCACTTGCCATTTATCATTAAATTTATCAAAAAATACAAGCCAAATTTAATTACAAAATTGTATCTTGGATTAAGAAATTACTCGGTGTGTGCAGATGGCAAACATGAAAAATACAAGATAAATTTTGCACAAAAATATTGAGAGTGTAAGAAATTAACCATTGCCATTGGGCATCTTTCATTGAAAGGCAGCTGAATGAAGACAGTTTTACCCCCAATGTGGCAAATTATGGTTCACTTTTAACTGTAGAGGACCTTTCTATTTATCGTCCATCTGAGAATCTAGTACTTCTCATCTAAACTGGAGAGATAAAAACTTCGTTCCTCGTACAAATTTATTTTTCCATATATCACTTGACTTTATTCTCACAATTTTTAAGCCATTTAAAATAACACGAAAATATTAATTATAACTTAAAATTAAGAAGAATAATTACGTCATTGAGCTTCGCCTTCTTCACCAGCAGCCCTAATATTGGTGAATCTATCTTCAGAGGGAAAGGAACATAGTTGAAAAAATTTTAAATTCCAAAAAGAATTTTATCTTCACACAATCAATGCGATACAACCCTTACCATTCCAACAACTCCGCACACAGATGGCTTCTTTAATGCATAAATTAGTATAAGATAATAAGGTGAGGTATTAATTAGAAGTTAAATCTATACAGCCATACAATCAACCTTCATACATCATGGAGAAAGGCATGACATGGAACTGTCATCTACATCCACGAAATATCGCAAAAATTAGAAGTCATAAAATGAAAATAGCTTTAAGAGGTCAGGCTATTTTTTAAAACCTAATATGGCTGCAGCTAAAACCTTGTGGATCAAATGATAACGCAGCGAGATAACTCCGTTGATCTAAAGCTTAATACTCTGCATTGTCGTCAGAAGATAAAAGAATGAAATTTAATGCAGTGAAAGAGTCCTTTTTTTCTCAATGATTCAAGTCGTTCATACCTTACTACTTCCATAGCTCTACAAACTTGTTTTCGTTCGAAATGTTGAACCTGTTGTCAAAAATGATATCGGTTGACATTAAATATTCTAACAGTAGCTTTTACCTAGGTAAAAACTTCAGCAGTGAATACTTTCTTTTTCCTTTTTACACGTTACGATATAGGAACATTAAAAAAATGATGAAGTTAACGATTGACGAGGAGCAGTTAGGATAACATTTAAATTGGTTATATGAAATTGGTTTGAGAAAAGAGGTTTTACCGATTATTTGATCCTGAATAAATAAATGAACGCCTATTCAGGATGTAAGCAAGGGAAATTTATGCCTTCATAAATTACTACGAAATGTCGTTACTTTAACAATAAACTTATCTAAGTCGAATAACAGTCAGCGGAAAAGAGCTACCGTGAACAAATACCAAAAAAATTGTAGATAACACAAATTTTACAGAGGGGTATTAGAGGAAAGATATTCTTTGTAAGCCGATGCTAGATTAATATTTAGTTCTTCTCATGGTTATTTGTGAGCGTAATTCCAGTAATGTCTCCCCCCATTCGGTCCTGTTTTCCCCTTCCCTAATCCCACCCTTCCCTCCAAATATCGAACCACTAATCGCTATGGCAACGGAGGCTGATCCTCATTCCGCGTCGGAAAAAATTGGCTGTTTCGGGGCTAACGATGGGGGGTGCGTCATTTGCACCCGCTGCGTTTCCTTTTCCAAAACAAATGTTTCTGTTCACGGCTAATTACGGGTGCACGCTCTAATGACCCTGGGTGTGCGCACTCATAGGTAAATATGACCGTCAGCTCTTAATATATGTGCTCATGTTCGGCCGTTCGGGCTACCTATGTTTCTGAACAGTATTTGAAGCGTTTTAAATATAGTATTTGGTTGCGGGCAAACAAATGAGATGAATTCTTCTCGGTTTTCCAACCGGGTCAGGTTTTCTACTGCCGGCCCATCAATTGCGAACTCCGCCATCGTCCTCAAGGCGTTGATTCCTGGTCGGATTTTCTCGCCCTTATACAGGGTGGAGAAAAATTGCGTCACGACACTTTAACCCTGGTGAGCTGATGCTAGTACGAAGCAAAATTACAAATGAAAGGGTGAGAAACCATGGGGCAAAAGGATTTTTTTTCTTAACAGAGCTAGGAACAGAAAATTGGCGAAGAAAACAAACGAGATCCACTGGATACGGAGTATCGCATTTGATTTTCCTTTTCGATGTCAGCAAAGAACAGAAAATCACTCGTTTCCCTTGGCCACCAAGTTTTTGTATATTTCTTTAATCAATTTATGTACCTAACTCTGTTTATAGAGGAATATTACTTGTACACCTTGGCTTCTAACCCCTTCAAATAATGTTTAGGTTGAAAAGGCGCCATTTTTAAACTGCAGAAACTTTTAGCCAAACGCTCCTATTGGCCCCGTGTTTGCTCTGTTGCCCGATTGCTCAAGGCAACCTCTAACTTCGAATGCTTTGCCTGCATTTGCCTTTCCCTTTGCCCATAGTATCCGACAACAGAGCAAACCTGCGGTCAATTGGAGCGCTTGGCTCAGTTTCCGTAGTTTAAAAACGGTGCGTTTTGGATCTAAACACCGTTAGTAATTTTTGTTCCAACTGGCATCAGCTATCCTGGGTTAAAAAATTGTGACACATTTTTTTCCACCCTGTGTATGATTCTGAACTGTCAGTTACGAGTCAGGTTGCTGCTGATTGGCTGATGTCCTCCCCCTCCTTATCTCCTTGCTTGCTAATTTTCCTTTGGATGGGTTTCCAAGATAGAATGAGTGCATATCCAGCGTCTCCATTTATTTTATCTTCTCCATTTGAATCTCAATGGCTTCTATTGTCAGTCTATTCAATATCCATCTACTCAACAGATCATTTCCGTTTTGTCAAAACAGATACGGTGGTCTTTCTTTAATCTGAGCTTGGCGATGGCTGATTGTTACCGTAAATACACTTTTGTTTCTACAGTTCGGCCAGTCTCTCCGCGGTCGCCAATTCCTTACTTCCAATGAGTGAAATAAGCAATGATACCATGAATATCCATGGAATGAGGAAAAGTGAAATGAGTTCTGGATGAAATGCTATTGCTCAAATAATAACCCGGTTCCATACAATAAAACACCAAACTTTACCTCTAATTAAGCATGTTTTTTCAGTAAATTAATGTTACCCCATTAAGTATATAACTAAATAAGAAATTATAAAATTGAGTATTTCATTTATCAGACATGACAATTTAACGTAGTCATCTAATTTGTTTTTCAATAAAAAAATAGTCATAAGTGTGCAATGCCTTTGATTTGAAACTTTTTTAAATAATAAAACGTTATTGTACTTTTCCACACGATTTAATTAATACGACCGGTTTCGTCGCAGAGGCGACATCATCAGGTACAGAAACCGTTGTAATAACAGTTATTTTGTTCTTGTTTATCTGGTTGCTATTACGTTGGTAGGGCAGGGTTGCGTTGGGGTTGGAGCGTCACTCAGCTTCAGGGGAATAGTTTACAAAAATATTTTCATTTGCTAAAATTCCATTTTTTATATGCTTCCTTATCTCCAACTCCTCCAAGCAGTCCATCCTTCTTCCCTTTCCCTCAAGGTGGAGAATTTCCGGAACAAAATTGCTCCTGTGGTCACTCTCCCATAGATGTTTCGCGAAATGCGATTTTTCTAACTCCCCGTTTCACAAATGCCTTCCTTCTTATTATTATGCAATACAAGAGATAAAATTGACTTAAATGATAGAAGTGGCATTTACAGACTCAAGTGCAGTGGCTGTGAGACCTGTTACATAGGCCAGACTGGACGTTCGTTCCGAGTAAGAGCAGAGGAACACGGAAGGCATTTGAGAAACGGGGATTTAGAAAAATCGCATTTCGCGAAACATCTATGGAAGAGTGACCACAGGAGCAATTTTGTTCCGGAAATTCTCCACCTTGAGGGAAAGGGAAGAATAATGGACTGCTTGGAGGAGTTGGAGATAAGGAAGCATATAAAAAATGGAATTTTAGCAAATGAAAATATTTTTGTAAACTATTCCCCGCTCTTGGAGATTCCCCTGAATCTGAGTGACGCTCCAACCCCAACGCAACCCTGCCCTACCAACGTAATAGCAACCAGATAAACAAGAACAAAATAACTGTTATTACAACGGTTTCTGTACCTGATGATGTCGCCTCTGCGACGAAACCGGTCGTATTAATTAAATCGTGTGGAAAAGTACAATAACGTTTTATTATTAAGAATGGATTTTCACAAAGTAAAGCCAGAATCAATCAAGTTTATTGAAACTTTTTACTTACCTTTGCGAAGCTTAGTATTATATGTTTAAAACAGTAGACAGAATGCCTATAAAATGAGGGATACTTCCTATATTTTATTTTACTTCATTCTGTTATTAAGGACTCTTTCTACAAATATTTCCTCGTGCAGTGGGCGGCCGCTTGGTGACTGGATACTCCGCCTAGGTGGCTGGATTTCATCGATAAGAGCATTGGGCAAAACATTTTGATTAAAAGCTCATCAGTTGTTTGTTTCCGTGTTCCTTGCTCAAATTTCTCAGCCCCGAAGAAGGCTACATAATAAAGAACTGCCAAGAAAAAATGCTCAGTGAATTACTTTACGGATACCCTAAGTTAATTCGGACATACGCAAAAGAAATCCCGATGGTTGAGCGTTGTATATCCAGTCGGTAATATTAATATAATGGAGCACATTAAGAGAGCGTGAGGAAGTGTCGCTCACATAAGTTCAAGAGTTTTGTGGCCCCCTTGACAGACGCGTCTCCGATGTTGTGGGTGCGAAGAGAAGGGTGTTGGAAAAAAGATAATGGCTTTCCCTGGCCAGGGTATTTCCTCTCCAGCCCAAGTATATACAATTTCATTCTCGCGGGACGGAGATCAGCCGCTGTTACAATAGCGATTAGTGGTTAGATGCTTGGAGGAAAGGGTGTGTGGAGAAGGGGTGGGATGAGGGGAGGGGAAAATAGAACTGAATGGGGAAGGGAAATCACTGGAATTTCTCCCGCAAATAATTTCACGAGGCGAATGAAACATTAATCCAAATAACTGATAATTAGTAAATACAAATTCACCGATAGGATATCTTAACGCTAATACATATACTTTAAACTTACATTTCTCAGTACATTATTGTAGTATTCAATATTGTTTCCACGCCTAGTTGACACCATCCTCGTATGCTACACACCCGCAAATTCCGATGGTTGAGTTTTGTACACATTAATCGTAATAAAATGTGAATGAATTATATTATGAGAGCGTGAGGTCGGGTCTATGTCGTTCGGATTTTTTAAGATGGCTGTCGCCCCCCGTTACAGACGCGTCTAGAATGCTGTCGGTGCAAAGTGGAAGAGGAGGGCGTTGGATAAAAGATTAAGGCAGTCAGGACGTTTCCTCTTCAGCCCTAATATATATTCAACTTCCCTCTCAGGATCCCCCCACGTCGTATTCATCCCCCTTGCAGCCCCCTCCGCCCCACCCGTGTTCCTCGCACTCATGCGACGCCCATGTTCCGATGGAAAAGCGATCGTTTGCCATATTGGAAGAAAAGAAAACCAATCTCAAAAGTGAGAAACTTACGCTGCCAAGGCCCTTCTAACATGCGGACGTGTGGCGGCTTCCAATTGGCAAACCAAAGGAGCAAGAAAGAGGGTGGGGCAGCTTAGGTGGGTATGAAAGAGGGGATAAAGGTGTTGGGATGGGAATGGGGAGGGAGCCTAGGAATGAGAGGGGAAATGTTGGAGGGGAATGGAGCAGCTTGGCTTTAAAATTAAGGATTAGACGTCAACAGCGAGAGGAGTAGGTGCTATACTGGTGTACACGGAATAACGGCCATACATAGATCAAGTGATGATGTGATTACCACAGTGACCACCCTCCGCCTAGGTGGCCGGATTTTATTGACATGAGCTTGAGCAAAAATAATTTATTTTTTTTCTTGCAATAAATTATGTTCTGCTGAAAAATCTCACGTTAAATTTTTCCTAGTTCCTTGGTTAAATTTCTCAGCCCCGAATAATGCTGCGTCAGTAAGAAATTTAAAGAAAAATTACTAGGCTTATTCCTTTTACGAAATCCTTAGCTATTTTGGTCATAATCAAGAGAGCTTGAGGGAGAATCTTCATTAGTAGATTCTTCATTGCATACCAATCATTAAAGCTATTACACATGAGGAGGTGATCTGCTGGCCCTCTCCATCTTCTTATCACTTCTCCTTCCAATTGAGGACAATTCCACCGAACGTTTGAACTCCAAATAACAATGAAAATGTAGTAAAACCAAGCATGAGAGAAAAATATTGCTGGTGCATTGATAGTATTACGTGTAATATAATACATAACTCAATTAATACTTAAATACATGACAAAATCTGCAGCTAAAATAACTATAGTAGCAGCTGGGCCGCTTATTCCACCCAAATATAAAAGCTTGGATAAAAACACGCCTGATTCTTTAACAGTTCAAATTAATAATCTGATGATATATCTACAGAATGACAATAAGAAACCAATTCTTTTTCTCTTTCAGAAAGATACAGAATAAGGTTTCATCAAGAATTTATTGCCCAGACTACAAATAAGGTCACAAAACAATCAATGAACTTTGCTACATGTACACATTAGACGACACCAATCACAACGTCACTTTCGCCTCCATTATTTTATTTAAACCAAGGCCAAAACGTTAGACGCTGGGACCAAAGGCCATAGTTTTATGGTTGTGCCAGTCTTTCTTACGATACCGCACTGAGAAATAATCTAGGCTAAAAGCAGATAACCACCTTGCTGCACCTCTGTTCGTACAGCTTAGCATATACAGCGATAAAACTTACCTTCTCATTTTTATGCTTGATATAATGCTATATACTAATCTGTATCTCAGTCATTCAATCCGAAGACTGGTTTAGATAGTAGAAGGTAGAGCTTCTCTGGACTAAAACGTGGGTATTTCCCATATTCGGGAAGGAGGGACCAATTCCTTTCCCTATGCCATCTTACACTTCGAGGGTATCAGTAATATATCCTCTAAAAAAACTTCCATAAAAGTTATAAAAGTTAAAAGCATTTGTTTTATTATTACTTGGCTTAGCCATCAAACGGTGGGTAGGGATCGGATCCGACACGAGCGTGACGCGAAGTTGGGCAGCAACCCAATCAGCCACTCGGTCTTAAGGTCATTCGACATAATGAAAGCACTTGTCTATTTCCACACTTATTCATTTCAACCGACCCAGGTTCAGCAAATAATGCCATTTTCAAGGTCTTGTGCCGAAACTTGGGTCGGTTGAAATAAATGAGTTTGGAAAAAGACAAGTGCTTGCATAAATTTGAAGATCAAAGATTTCCACCGAATCACACCGGAAAGTGTACCATTTATTTAAAGGTATTTTCATTCATAACATCAATTTTACCTCGAGCTCCCTGGATGTATCCAATCCTACCGTACCGTTCATGTGACAAATTACGATTACTAATAATAATGATAATTTCTCTCTAAGATCTTGTGCACTAAATCTTTTTCAAAAGATATATTGATCCCAAAAAATTCTAGCACCGATAAAATTACTAAGTAGATAAGCAGTTTTTCTGCGAAACACTACGAAAAAGGCTTCGGATCCCACCCGATTGCACCTATTATTTGGTCAATTGTCTCGTCTCGTCACCGCACGAGGATTGAATGCGAATATTTTTATGGACGGCAGAATGATATCGCATTCATGATTTAATGAGACGAGTGGCAGAGTGACTGTGAGTGGGTGTGTGGGAGGAAGTGGTGGCTATTGAGTGGTTGTCCATGGAGTGATTGGGAGGAAGCGGCTTTTCCTGCCGCATTCAATGGATTGCAACTGCGAGAGAGGGAGGCTTTTTTTGGGACTCCACCGGATGAGCGCGCCATTTTAAGGGGTCTGCAGAGGGTGCGCTGCGTCATAAACTCCAGTGTGCGCATCAAACGATTGTGTCCCAGAACGGCTAACCAAGGCCAATGCATTCATCGCGCTGGTGGTGGTGGTGTACCTTCATTCATAAATTTTAACCAGTGGCGTAGCCAGGGGAGGCCTGGGGGTCCGTACCTCCCTCCCCGAAATATAATAACACAATTATTTTCCTTCATTTTAAAAAAATAATGAAAAATCATGAATTTATAAATTATTACTCTAACAAATGAATTTTTTTCGATTGTGAAAAGTGTGAAAATTGGTTTAAAACCCTCTACTTAGTACCTTTTTCACGAATTTCCTCACCCCCTGGTTTTGAACCCACCCCCCCCCCTCGAACGAAATTCCTGGCTATGCCACTGGCCTTAACTAAAAAGTTTGTAAGGGTATTTGATACATGACGCCTTTAATGCGTCCATAAGCCATTCATGGAATTTTAAACACGCACGTAAATAACTTATAATCTTAGCATTAAATTTACAGCTTGATGGAAACTTAAATCTCAAGGGTAATTTTTTAATAGACATTTTCGTTTTTTAGCGCCACGTATATATAGCAATGAGAATCAAAGAAAAGTTTTTCGTAATTTTAATTGGAAACTATGGCGAAAATTCTCAGGCATTTCTATATCATGATAAGTGAATATGAATATCTGGATGAAATTCAACATGAAATTAAAAATAATTGCCTTCACAAGAAAACTCTACGCCAGCTCTACGTCTTGAATCCAAAACCCTATTCCTTGGAGAAAAAATCTCAAACTTCATCTCATAACGTAGGATATATGTGATAGGTATTTAAAAATTTTATTCAATGTCTTTAAATATATCGCAGATTTTACGCTCTATACAATTTCGATCCAACAACAGAAAGAATAGATTCTTTCGTATATGTTGTCGCAGGAAACTGTTTGAATACACCGCACAAGTACAACTCTATGAAAGGAGCACGTGGTTTCAAATATTGCTTATCTGGGTTTGGATCATAATATTCAGGGGCCTATGTCGTATTGATTTAATTCATCGCTTGATGCAAGCTTTGATTTTAAGGCCATTTTTTTCAGTATACATTTTTTTATGGTGCCATGGAAAAGTTACACTGAAAAAAATCCAAGAAAAATTTTCGCGACGTTACAACAAGAATAATTGGGAAAATGCCATGCATTTCTAATTATAAGTCAATATAAATTCATGAATTAAAATCAACATAAAATAATAAATGCCTTCAAAAGAACTCTGTAATAAGTCTTAGAGCCAAAACCTTATTCCTAGGAGAAAAAATCTCAAAACTCCAAAACGGAAAAATGTATTCTATTGACCCAAAATTTCTGCAACTTTTACGATCAATTCGATCCAGTGACGTAGAGCCTCGATTTATGCGTACACATAGCCACAGAAAATGGTTATTTGGGTTGACAATACAAGTAAAGCGCCATAAAAGGAGCATATACTTTCAAAACTTGATTTACTGGGTTTGAAATAGAATATAATAACAAATAATAAAGGGCTGTAGTCAAGCGTTCAACCAACGCATGTGAAGCTGGCAAATAATAACCTTCCAGGCTGCAAAAGATTGTGTGGGACTTAGGGAACCGATGGCATTCTGACAAAATAAAAGTTTGATACCTTAGTATGGAGGCATCCCCAGAGGGTAAGTACGTTGGAATAAATACCGGAGAGTTTTCGTGTTTTATTTGGATGCCACAGCCGTCTGCTTCAGTGATGTGGATTGCTGTATTCACCTATATTATTATCATATTTCCGGATAAGAAGTGAACTAAATAGTTATTAGATGTGATTTACCATTGGAAAATGAAATTGTTTGGTATGATTTAGAAATTTAAGGACGACTTAAGGATCTTAACTGTCGATTCCCTGTTCTTGGTAAAATCATGAAGACGATAAATCTTTATTCTTTATCCCCATGTTGAAGTATGTACATACGAGTTACTGAACAGCAAGGTTTCAGATAAATAATGTCTACTACTACTAATTTAGCTATATTTAATAATTTTTTAATAATTCCTCAGATGAAAATATACCAGTGGTTGTAATTAATAATTTGCAAAAGGCTCGTATGCATGTTAGGTTCTATAAGTCGTCTGCTTTGAGTAACAAAAACACATTCATTTGCTCAAAGTATTGCATTCAGAACTAGTATGCCCTATTCTCAAATTTAACAGAGTTATATGGTATCCTTATTATAAAGTGTAAATGATTACAACTGAAAGGGTACAATTTTAAACTACTATGGTGGATTCAATACCAAACATACCCCATACAGAAAAACAATCCATATTTTGGATATCCAAACGCTGATGGTTAGAAGGAAACTGAATTACCTGATATTTTTACATGAATTATGTCATAGTATGATATGTTGTACTTGTCTTAATAATATTAGTTTTAATCGTTCGGCTACCACAGAAAGGAATTGCAATATTATCTTTGTAATATTCTGTAGAAACAATATTACTTATAGCAATCTTATTAACACCAGTTTATGGTTATTCGACAGAGCATCACATGACATTGCGGCTAGGTTATGAATTTAAATTGGGTATCACAGTTAAATAATAATCCGTTGAATGAGTTATTGTAATTGTCTACGGGGAAAGGAATTGGGGACTAAGTTTCTTTGCCCACTATTACATTTCAAAGTCGAAATGAAACTTGGCATTGCCTTGAATAGGTGAAAGTCGTCCATTTCTTGTCTGAAAGCAGTATGTTCTGTGACTATGTATGACTCTGGAATCGATCAAAATAAGCTAGCAATGTTTACCATAATGCATATATTACTAATTTACATCGTGAGACGCTGTTAAAAATCGTTCGTTCAATGGTACAGTAGATACATCCTCCTTGCAATTGAAACTTAACGTCAATCTTGAGTTATTATACTCAGCAACTTTAGGTAAATTGTTCAATAGCACATCGCGCACAGAAGAAAAAAAAAACACATTTATCAGACTAACACGGGCAATTACCATCCCGCTCATAATAATGGCGATGTAAATATTGTGTGTTACATTGAAAATCTCGAAAACAGCGATCACGGATATCGGATACTTTGATGCATTGGATATACGCTATTTTTCCTACTTTTTTCTGCGTAACCTGACACATGAACGATTTTCAATTGAAATAACACTACATTAATAGCTATAACATGTAAAACCAACGTATCTCCATTAAAATCGTCCTAAGCAAGAGATTTCTGCTCCTACCTACGTGCGGGAACAACAGCCGTCGCTTCGCTTTGAAACAATTGCACTTGTGCTGCAGTTATTACAGGGTCGTAGAATTACAGAATATTTAACCTCAAGTAACGGTAATAATTGCTTTGAAACCAAAAAGTAGGTATCACCTCCTAACAATTCAATAAAACAGTGTAAAGGTCTCATATACACTATTCCTCATAGACCTACCGCGTCATGACCATCGTTCCTCTGTTTCGAGCGTTCTCCGCCAGGTGGTGTCTCCCTTGGCTGGAATCGTGAATTGCTTTCAAAATTGAGTGCGTATAGTGGTGCAGAGGTGCGGTAGGTTTTTTTGTCAACATTTTGGGTCAACTTCGTACATTTTCGCAACAATCTGCGTGGTCCTGAGGCAAGGGATAGATTTTTGCCAAACTTCCATCACAATATTTTAAGCAGGCATTAAAGAAAGAACTACTTTTAACGTATATGAAGACTCGTCCTCCTTGATTTTTAGGATATCAGCTGGCTAATTTGCCATCATATGCATGTTCTTTTACTCGATGTCCCTACAGACCTTCGCTATTCTATTATCCATCTTGTCAATGTCTTGTCTATCTTTCAATCTTTCCTTTTGCAGTATACCCATCAATCAGTCTTCCATCTTTTCTGTTTTTCGGTCACGTTCTCTCGCTTACTCGAAATTCTCCATATTACTTTTATGTAAAGAACCGTAACCGCGGTTTCTACCTGTTGTTTTGTTATTTACATTTTATTTTTGTTTTCATTGAATGTTTTACTATTTGCATTTATTTTCTTTTTGTGCGATCATATTAATCAATATTAGGTCCTAATTTTTGATATGCTGTGCTTTGAACTGTGACTTTGAACTTTGAATTGTGACGGCTAAATCAATTTTCTAATTTTACCACATCGATGGGAACTTTTAAAATGTTTGCGGTATCCTTTTTTTATTTTACCTCCAGCACTTCTAAATCCATTTTTAAGTCCCTGCTGCTTTTACGAATTAAAATATTTCTGGGAATAATCCTGTTATTACTATCCTCATTCCTTCTTTGTCTCCATCTAGAGATGCATTATTTCCCGTTTTTTGTTTCACTTTATGTTATTTGATTGACATTTACATAATTTTACTTTTACATCGGAATTTTCTTCACGGAAAGAAATTATACAATATTTATACAATGAACGGCTTGTAGATTAATTTAGGGTCACTTTTAAGGCTTGAAAAAGGAGATTATGAATGGAGGGAGAAGTGAGAATGGAATTAGTCGGAACATCGCGCAGATGACGGGCTTAATATTTCACTACACTCGTTAAGAAGTTGGTGATAGATTTAGAGGGAGCGAGATTTGACAGATTTCTATTTATTCTCATGCATCAGGGGGATGTGGGAATTGAGTAGGTGAGGAAGTCTCTAATCCGGGAACTTTCCTCCGGAGGCAAGATAGACGTTCGCTCATAGACGCGCACTCCACTGTTTACTTCCGATAAAACAAAAATAGGGAGTCCGCAATCGACCCTCGGAGTGCAGTCTCCCGTAAAGAGTAGTGATCGCCCACGTAGCTGCCCGCCAAATCTTCCACTGGGCACTCCCGCGAAAGGTCGCATCACAGCGCAACGTGAATCCGTCTCATCCCTTAATCCGCAAGGCTTATCCTCTTCCTATGTACCCTTCACCTCTGCGTCATACTCCACCTTTCCCACCCGTGCTGCCGTTTCAGAAGATTTTCCCTAGCATTCAACTATTTTGTTTAACCATTTGGGGTAAATATTAGCCATATACGCTAATTTATCACAAATCTTTTTCGATCAATAGTTCATACTTTCCATCTAGCGTTTCTGATGGTAATGCGTTTCTATGCATGATATCAACTGAAAAGATATAATTTAAAATGCCCCACAGTTTATTGCATATATTTAGTATTTATATTTTATTGCATTGACCATTGTGTCTTTTATTTCAATTTCTTAGGAAGTAGATTTCTTTTCGTTTCTACGTCTATTGAATACATACCCACAATAGCTTTTGCTCAAAACTTAAGAGTTAAAAAATGCCTTATTAAAACCAAATTTGTAAAATAAATAAATAAGTATATAGTTTTATAAAAAAAGGCAATGAATTATTACAATTGCAATGATTTTAAACGCCCGTAATAGTTTTTTTTTGGGTCAAGGAAAGCCATTTGTAGCCGTTAAAAACGTGTCCATTTTTGTTTGGCAATGGACTCTGTGCGGAAAAAAAGGGGCGAAGGAGAATTGAATCATCTGGCATGCGCAATAATGCCACAGCAGAAGATGAGCATACATTATGAGAGTAATGGCGAAATATTTTATGGCAATTGAGACGGTTAGGTAATAGCGGGATCGGTTTATTTATTCGGCAGAAATAATCTTATTTTTTTCCAATATTTGTAGCGAATGACAGTTGGCAATGCTGATTCTCACCTGTTCTTTGAATTCTTCGTCCCGCGCTCCCTTTTCTCTTTGTCTGTTCCGCCAGGTGCAATAGAAATACGTGCATTTGGAGGGAGGGAAGGAGAGCCGTCGAAGAAAGGGGAGATGCGGATCCGAGAGAGTATTGGCCGCTGCTGCTGCTGATTACATGGTTAATTAAGTTGCAGCGGGGATATTGGGGAAGGGGAGATTGCGAAGGCAACGCGAAGGAAAATAGGAACAGCGTTTCTCCATCTAGCTGGGTAATAGAGTGAGCAAGGATGGAGAGAGGAGATGGAGCCGTTGAAAATAAAGGAAGGCTGGAACGCGCTCGCCACTGACTTCGATCGAATCAGAACCCGATGGTCGAGAAGAGAAAGACTTCCGATCCCACGGGTTTATTTGTAAATTAGCACCTTGGGCCTCTCGGTTCGATAGAAATAAGAATGAAAAATTGTCCAACGGGAGAAAAAGCTACAGAAAGAGAGCAGATTGTGGTAAAACTAACTTTTTGAGTGATTATTCTTGGAACTTTTTCGGTACTTATATCTGAATGATATATGAATGGTTTTAAGAAGCATCTGAATAGAGAATTTATGATATATACCATCTTATCTAATCTTCAGATCCAACCATTTTTTCAGTAGAAAAAGACTAAATCACATTTAAAAATTTCCCAGGCTATATAAGCGCCAATTTAAGAAAATTCTAAAATTCTGTTTGTCAAAGTTTTAAATGCAGATACCATGTTCTCCTATAACGTATAGATAATATGAAATTGTAGCTCATTTGTTGAGGCTTGAATACTCATACTATCTTTCAATGATGGAAAATATTTTTCGCCATCTTATCCTTATAAATTTTGGAATTCTAAGAAATACATATGTAAAGCGTTAAGAAAAATTTTACCTCATTGAGCAAACATGTTTCTTTCATAATGCAGATTATGTACATTTCCCACAGGTATTTTGAGTCATTATCCGTGGCCGTGATCACAATTCTACCTTCATTTAATGTTTGCGGACAATTTTCGTCACTTCCTTGTGTAACCAATGTTCTGATTCTTAAATAAGATTCTTTGCAAAAATTAAATTGCTGAGACAGTCAAAATTTTTATCCTACAATGATGGTGAATCTGTGATCGATTCATTTTACTAAATCATTAAGATTACAGGACTGATACAGGGCCGCGCTTCCGTGTAACACTGGTGCTGTCGTATCTTCGGCGTCAACTTTTTCTCTCGTTCATTGGGGAACTAATAAATATTTAATTATTTAGTGCGGAAAGATGATGCCACGTTTTTCTGCCAGTTCAACTGTTTCTATCCTCAATTGAAAATAGATTGGCCACGAAATCTGTCATCGTAAGTTTGGTTAGTCTTTGAGCAATTCATGAAAAATAATGCTTAGAACAATGAAGAAAAGAGACCGTACGACACCCGTTATAAGAGCCAGCCCTTTATAACGAGAATTGATCAGGAGGTACTCCACCCATAACCAGAGTGACCAAATAGAGCTCAGTGAGTATTCTCGTCAGCCCTGAAGAAGGTAGCTTAGTCTGTCGTCGAAACATTGGCTAAATTTCCAGTTCCTGCACGTTGACTATCCCGACAACGATTTATGCAGTCTACTCGCCGGGAAATACCCAATCCTCCTACCACATTAATAATAATTTCAAGATCTTTTAATATCCAAGGATCACACTTATTTTTGCATATCATAATGATTTAAAAGGGCTTATACTTGCAAGAATAAAAACAGATTTAGGTTATATTTTTACAAGTTCTGCATAAAATTCACTAATATGGCCTTTTGTGGCAGTAAAGAATGAAACTGCCCTTTTGTAGCAGTGGTATCTCTGTTTGTTTCTGTTACCATTAATTTTTCGAAAAGCGTGGAATCAATGAACCAAAAATTAATGCACAGCTAATGGTAAATCATCAACTGCAGAGCAGAGATTGAACAATTTCAAAATGCACGTTTTCTGCCTTTCCTATGCTAGTCTTTTACTTCACTTTTTAAGCAAGAATAGAAATGTTAGAGAAAAATGAAAGAAGCCTACCGTTCTAAAGGATTGTGGAAATAAAAGATCCGAAATCTTAGCGCCTTATTTAGCGTTTTGGACAAATAGAGCGCAGAATTCACGTTATAACATAAGAAAATTTTCCAAACTTTCATTTCCTGCTACAAGTAAAGGCTAGCTGAAGCAGTCAGACTTCTCAAATCACTCAGCACCGTACAACGAAAATATTTGACGCACCCTTCAATAAAAATACTGTATTCTCGTTACTAAAAATTGAATGTACATGGAATTATTTTGAAAATAAATAAAATTATCACAACTCATTCATTCCATTCATACTATGTATGTCATAATTTTTGTAAATTTGATCAATATTTGATGATATATGCGTGGGTACAAGCAACTAAGGGAAATCTATAGCCGTTCCGCTTGCTTGTATTTAAATTGCATTGCCGAATAATAAATGCAAAAAAATATGCCAACGGTTCTTGTACGATACAGAAGAGCTTTGATAATTTATTTTCCCAGAAAAGAGGTGTAATTTATTAGTGTATGCTTCCAATTAGACCCTTTTTTAATCACGTTAAGAGATAATCTCTCATTTTCCCCGCCCTCACTTGCGCAATGCCCATTCAGTAAAATTAATGCCCAGCCCTCCTTCGGCGTCTTCCTTCACTAATTCGATTCAATTTAAAAATTTTGTTCCATAGATGTTTTAGCACGCTCTAAAATGCTACTCAATTTAATTATTAAATCAGATTAAAATTTATACTTGACGAATTTCAATTACCATCGCACCATGATTATCATCAAAAGCATTTCCAATGTTAAAATTTATGTAAGTAATAGTTTTCCGAACTTTACAGCGTTTCTTGAATTATAGTTATGTTAGACTGCGTGATTCGCATCTAATTCAATAAGGCATCACTCTCGCCAAGACTAATCAAATTTAGATAATTTTCTAGCGTATTACTTGTTTAAAAGTTACATTAAAATTTTGAACTTTTCAGAGAATCAAAAAAGTCGTACTCCCAGAAAATACCAAGGTAACATTTTCGCAAAAAATAGGCAGGCAAACGTAGCAGAGAGTCAGCTTGCAGTAACGAATTGTTGCAAATGCGTGAATTTGAAACAAGTAACACGTTAAGATAAAATAATAATAAAAGTTTGATATAATGATCTTGGACTTGTTCATTAAGAACATAATGGGGTAATACATTACAATAGAGCTTCTAACAAATAACAAAAATTTGTAGTGAAAATTATATGAGAATGCGAAAAAGAAGAAGTTACAACAAAAGTTATACACTTTCGATGGTTTTTATATAGCAAAAATATCTGCTTAAAAGCAGACCAAGAGACAGAATCCTACACACTCGTGATTCGACGTCAGAGAAAGATTATTCTTAAGTGATCGTTCTGTATTGGGGGTGATGAGTGGCGTAATAATGGGGGGATGAGGGGATAAATCCATCCCAAAGGCTCAGAGAAATGAAAAAATATTTAAAACTATTGACTAGTTTTAACACATAATAACTGCATCTGCTTAAAGTTCAATTTTTATTGCCAAAATGGTGTAAAATGTATTTCCTGGCAAGTCACTTTTCAAAATTTTTACCAAATTTCGCCTGGAGGGGAGGGGTCGTCACACAAAGCCATCCCATCCCCTCCCCCCCCCCCCCCCCCATCATCATCGTAAACCAAACAAACGCGGAGATATTACGAGAGTGAAATATTAATTTTGGGTCAAATTTATTCATTCATTATAACGATGGCCGAGTCGTCCTTTGAGGAAATGGTGATTTACAACGAATAAAAACGGTGGAAATCTTAAGAAAACCTCAGGCAAATATTTTGTTTGTGCCAAAGCAGCGCTCTCAGATATGACAAAAGCCAAACAATATGCACAACCGCAGTTGCAGAGCTAACTGAAAATTTTGAACTGCTCTTCTTTTTGTAATATAGGGCAGCAGGTCATGTCCACTTCAACGGCCGACCATTACTGACCATTGTAAAGCGTAATTCTTCGTTAAAACTTTCGCGTGTACTCGTCATGTTAAATAAAAACTTCGGGGCTCTGTCGCTGCGTCGCTTTCTCGAGGAAATCAGATTCCCTCGAGAAAGCGACCAGCATCGGTCAGTAAACGTTAGGACCACCCTATAAATTGGCGCGGCGACATAGCCCAAGAGTTTTTATTTAACATAGTAAAACACCATGTAATAAATTAACATCTCCAAATTTTGAATTAATAGTGCACGGGAAGAAAGCATAAGATGCCGACGTAAGTTTAAGTACATTTGACGCCAATAGGGTAGTTTCCTTCATCAGAGAAAACGAAAGGCATTGATTGCGATTCGTTACCCACCATTAGTGTATTTATAATAAACAAATTATTTGGTTTTAGAGATCCCAGTTTAGACGAATATTAATGGTCAATTTTAACCTCATTTGAAAAAAGGATAGTTTGGCGCCCATGGGATGCCACTCCACGTGACATCACAGGGACCTAGATTCTATATGAGTAGATAGGAGTTTTACATCGTCTGAGATTACCAATGCATGCATGAGACACAGAGCTCAGGGAAACATTTCTTAACAATCACCAATTAAAATTGCCTAGTGTCGGAAAGTTTCCTTCGTTTGATAGGGTAATAATAAAATCCTTATTTAAGCCAATCGCTACCTGCAAGCTGGTTACTTTGCTACCTGCTAGCAGCCTGCATCGTAGTGGCGCTCAAAGACTCGCCTCAAGGTCACCTCACAGGGCGGCAGCGGGAACCAGAAATACGTCACACGGGCTTTTCCCAGTATTCATACTCAGCCGTCGCGTTTTCGCGCGCTTGAAATTTTCACTTTTCATTTAATCGCGAAAAGTAGATGTCATTTAAAAATCTAAGAGCGTGAAATGCGTACTCCAGGAATAATAATCTTTCGATTTAGGCAATAAAAAAATAATAGGAAATCACCTTATTGTTATGCTCCAATTGAACACCATTAGCACCAACTCTCTCACTAGTGTTATTCTATATCATTAGCAATCACCTTTCATCCTTCTAACCAGACGGGCTTCCCATAACAGTCGATCGAGCCTTTCCCTCCTCTTGGACATCCGGGAAGGAAAGGTGAATGGCAGGAGGTGTGTGTCTCTGCGGCACCTCATAAGTGAGGAGGACGTGCTTTCACGCGTCGCCCGCGCTCGTCATTTGTCAGTTGAATTCGTTGGGCGCAAGAGAGGTTGCTTAGTGGGAGTATAAACGGCGGAGGGCTCGTCTTATGAATGATGGCCCGTGGCGAACACAGGAGACTGTCTGACTAAGCGAGAGGACGTGAAAGAACTTTCTGAGCGTCGCACTCATCACGATGAATGGGCGGTCGATGTGAAGGACGACGAAGGAGGGACGGGGGCCGACGGCTGGGCATGGAAGGTTAGCGCAAGGAATAATTCTTCGTAATGGTCCGTGGCCTCCGCTTCCTGCCGCGACGACTTATGCACGAGATTAGGGCATTGGACACCGGAGGGACTCATCACCCGTAACTTCGATCTCCCCATTCACTAGGAACTTGGTAGACACCAGTTGTTTTTACAACTTTTTCACAACGTTTTTACAACGTTTTCCTTTACTAACTTTCGTGTCTGTCTGTCTGTCTGTTACGGTGGAATTTTGTAACTCAATTTTAACAAACTTAACGACTAGCAGCTAGAGCATTTGAAACTTTACATCTTGCTCAGATTTTGATGACATTGCATATTTATATGCTTTCTGTCGTTATTCTGGCTAGATTTTAAAAAAATATTTACAAATTTAATTTTGTATGGAAAATAAATTCCACATTTTGCCACCGGTGGCGCTGCAATCACATTTCAGCGAATTAGTTGTATGACGTGTTGAATGTTTTGCAACATGTAAGCGCATTTTTCAGAAAATTTTAATTACAAAAATAAAAATTTTATAAAATTTAAATTTAAAAATGAATACAGTGAAATAACTTGCTCTAGTGAATTCAAAAAGATAAACTAACTGTAACCTTACATGTGCCCAACGTTTTTCGTTTTGGTCGTAATGATTGTATTAAGTATGTCACCATTTGATTAACAATTCAAATCGAGACTCAGATATGAACAGGGTAATTTATTTTTTTTCTATTTAGTTGGCGAGAAAACAATGTTTTAAATTTTTAAATTTATAATATTATTAATCCTATGTGATCGTTAAACATGCCGTAATGTGAAAACGTTCCTAAAGTAACAAAATGCCACCTCCTCTGAAAGAGCCTGAATAGTCAAGTCATCCCAGAAAACTAAGATATTTAATAATTTGGTGCGGTTTAACGATACCACTAACGAATCATTTTTCACCAGGCTAAACCTACCGAGATTCCTAGGATAGAAAGGCTACCAAAATGATTTTTGTCCCTTTAAAATAGCACTAACAAAACGAAAATTTTTCAGCGCCATGAATATATAAGCTGGAGATAGACTTTGTTCGTAAGTCGTGACTGGAACAACAAAAGTAACCTTCAGTAGCAGAAAAGGGCGACATACATCGCTCGCCTAGAACAATTTCCGTGATATGACGCGTCCTATCAATGTAAATTATGGGGTTAAAGGATTCGGGCTGGTGTTGTGGCTAGAGAGTTGGCTTCCCACCCCGTGGAATCGGGCTCAAATCTCGTCGGCGGCAGATAATTTTGAAGACTGCCCCATTATGAGGAGGTCATTTAAAGCGCAACACTCCGTCCGTCGGATGGGACGATAAGCCGTGGTCCCCTTGGCGTCTTTCATCGAGAGCACGCTAATGCCGACGCCGGGTTTCTCTCCACTCTTTATTCCATACCCTTCCTCCATGGCGCAAATGACCTCAGCTGTTATTCACCTCCTCAAATTACCATGATGGAGTGAAATCCTACATTGACCTTAGGATTGATAATAATACCATCGATATCCTGACCTAGTCCTCATTACAAATTCATTTAAATTTTCTCTCCAAATAAATACACATGCACGTCTTTCTTTAAATCAAATTCATGTTTTTGCAACGAATTACTTACTTGCTTTTTCATATCTATGGTTTCATAAGTGCTAATGAAATTCTATGGGATTAAACTTGTTCTTTTTGTCAAAGGCTTGCATAGAAGACCCGTATAGGTACTTCAATGGCAATATATATTCCACTAGCTAAATGTGCATTGCTTGAATGCATACATTGCATGCAAGCATTATTAGAATATTTTTTACAACGAAGAAACATTTCAGTGAATCATCAAAGAACGAGATAATCACGTAAAAGTATACGTATTTGAATAAATAGCTTTTTACTGAATCTCTGCCGGAATATTTTAATTCTTCGCTTGTCCTTCGAGTAATAAACTAAGGCAGAATATGGCATTAAAATATCCACCCATAACGTCTGATAAATTATAATGACCTCGCAAAAATAACCATGTCATTAATTCGTGAAATGGAATTTGTCGAGATCAGCTACCTTACAGGCATCCGTTTTATTCCACGCACATTAGATCGAGGGGAATGAACTTGTGACGTTCCGAGAGTAGTACGTGCTGTACATCTTCATATCATTCGCCCACGCCTCCGTATCTGAACCACTTGACTCGCTCTCTCAGAGTTGTGAAGTAGCATGCACGTGTTGAAAAGTTAGTTCGCGCCACCCACTATGCCGATCAAATGACGAGCAACTTTGCCTCGTAAATCGCATGCCCCGACGACTGCGTAGCACGTACGGGGCAAGCAAAGGTCACGAGATACAACCAGCGTCCACGCCCACAAAAATTACTGGAACGTAAACATTAATAATAGGAGAAAAAGACGCCATGCGCTGGAAATTATTCAGAGCCCATCGTATCCAAGCGTATTGTGGGAAGATTTTCGGATGAGAAAGTAGAAGAAAGGTGCTATTTCGCACTCGTCCGACCGCACCTTAAATATGCAGCGAGCGTATGGGATCTGGTGCAGAAAGACTTAATCCGCGAGCTGAATAAAATACAAAGGAAGGCTGCGCGTTTCGTCAAAAACTGCTACGGGCGTACAGACAGTGTTACCCAGATGTTAAGCGAAATAGGCTGGGAACCGCTGGCGACTTGGAGGCTGCGCGCTAGGCTTAGATAGCTTCAACAATTGAGAATGGATATCTTTAAGAGCGACACAGAGAACATTATATTGGAGCCACACTGTATTTCCAGCTCCGATAGAAGCGATAAATTAAGAGAGATATTTTGCCGAACGGTTAGATATGGTTTTTCCCCCGAACCATTAAGGATTTTAATAAACGCTAGTCCCAGCTTCGTCAGAGCACTTCGTTTTTTAATCTGTAAACAGCTGGTGTCCTAACACCCCCTGCCACACGCCTTTTAGGCGGCTTGCGGGGTAATGTGTAGATGTAGATGTAGATCCCCAACCACAATAACCTCGTTAAGTCGAAGATCCGTACAACAAGACGGAAAAAGAAAACTTCCCTTTTCTTATTCATGGAGGTCGAGGGAAAATCTCACAATGGAAGGATGAGATTCGTCGGTGAAGCGAACCGATAGAAATGATTCTGCGAAGAGGACCAAATGCCACGAAATAAAAGCATCAAACCAACTTCTCCCTCTCCGGCGGTATAAAAAAAAGCGAGCGACAATAAAAGGGGGAATACAAACTCCCGAAGTCCCTCCTTCGAAAATATTGGAATGCAAAGATGGAGAACATAAAGAAAATGGAAGATATGAATACGGTATTGTGAAGATAAAGAGAAAAATATTAGGATTGCTCCTCGATAAGCGCTGAGCGCTGCATTACCGGAATATTGAAAAGGGAATTTTCATCGTCATATAGCATGGTCATTTTCAAGGTTGGAGTGGATAAGGAGGGATTGCTTTGGGAACATGGGCTGCAATGTATTCGCACGGGAGGTGTTCGTGTAGAATATGGAAGCAGAAAGGGGAGGGAGGTAGTTTAAGGATGGATATCGCTTTTATACGATAACATGCGTAAGGCGTGAGAATGAGAAAAGACACTCGTGAGAGAAGAATAGTGTATGAGAGCTCAAGTAAGGGAAGGGGTAGTGAAATGAAAGAGCCCCAGGAGGGAAATGGAGGAAGCAGGTGGTCCACCATTTTATACTCGCACCTCTACTCATATTCTGATATGAATCCCGTTTTCTTACTCTTCTCCACTTTCTATTGCATTTTTTCGGATGAAAGAGCCCTTGCAATAGATTCCATGGAAAACTTCACTTATCCATATGCACTCTAAAGCGCGACAGCATTATATAGCTCAGAAACAAACGGAGGCTATCAGTTGGGATATTCAGGGCTCTAATGTCGGAATCAAAGCAAAAGCCTCTAGATACACGCCAAGTGAAACAAAAGTACTGCCTGCCTCCTAGTCCTAATGTATAAAAAGTATATCAATGAGTCGGATATAGAATATTAGATATTTGCATAGTATTTGCTTTGCCTTAAAGGTTTACTTTATTCCTTACCCAGTACAATATAGGCACACCCACAGTTTTCTTAGCAAATCGCAGTAACGTATTCGTCTTTCTTATGCCTGAAGACACTCACCCTTTCCCTTATGAATCTAATTCTATTAAGGGATTTTACCCAAATTTTCAACGGAATGACTTCCAGGATAAAACTGAATGGAAAATTATTTTCCTTTGCAAGTCCCGGTAAACATTTTTTTGTTTTCCCGGCTCAGATAAATTATAAGCATTTCACTATTATTGAGAGGTTGAATTTTCATATTTTATTTGAAATCATATACTTTGAATTTTTTGTAATTCGAAAACTAACGGAATAATAATTTTAATATTTTTAAAATATAGCACAGAATAAAATTCAGGGTACAAATGTTTTTTCGCCAAGTTCTTTTTTACAAAAAATGGCATTTCTTAGTTTTAGCCACAAAGATTTAAGCTGAGAAAAAATGAAAAAATTTACATATTTAGATACCTTGTGTGAATTAAGGAATTTTCTATGATAAGCAAGTATTAACTCCCTTGTGTCGGCACTTATTTCGTAATGCTATCTGCACAGTCAGTTGGAACGAATACAGTCCAAAAAAGAAGCTTAATTTTGCTAACCGAATTGAAGGAGTCATGATTTTGCGTTTCAACATCGAGAGAAAGAATGTGAGCGTTCATAGCGAGAGAGGGCCTGGTGTGCGACACGCTAATTTAAGGGGGTGTTAAGCTGCCGACAGATATTCCGCCCACTCGCCGCCGCAACACACGCTCAGTAGCTCGTTCATAAAGTAGGTGCACCGCCTTCGTCATCAAACCCTCGATCGACTCCCCCGAATCCACCGTCCCCAACAAATTTCATCTCTCCTTTGATGAGGATCTGCGTGAACCTTTGATAAGAAGACAGAGAGTGGCGAACGAGAGACAAAGCACAAGGTTCAGACGCCTTTGGATGAGGGGCAACTCCTATTGCGAACGAATGGAAACACAACATCGCATATTTCCATTCAACCGGCGAGATTTTTCGCAAGTAAAATACGCATTTGTCAGCGTATTCTCTTTTTAAGGAAACCCGTATTTCCTCTATAATTAAAATTAACATTAATTTTTCAAATAACATCAGAGATTTCGTAGGTGGAATAGAGAGGGGGCGCAAGGGGTGAGGATGAATGAGTGTCGTGGAATGGGGGTTGAGGAATGGCTGAATGGAGCCTCCCTAACCCATCTTACACCCTTTATAAGGTCCTCCATGACTTTTCTGTCTCCTCATCTCTGACCAACTTAGGAGTCTCTCTTTCAAACGATAACAGCAAGGGAGAAAGTCCTTTTTCCCTTCAAGACATCGTGATATCAAGAGCCTTTTCCTTTTCTCTCGTGCTGTTTGCTGAAAGAGAACTCTAATAAGATTTCTATCCATTGCTGTCTTTGCTCCAAGTTATTATAGGATTCCAAATTGAAAAAAAAACTTACTTCAGTTATTCTGTATCACAATCAAACGAGGAGAATTCACTAAAATTTTAAATTAATCCTTGCTCTCGGTAAGGCCGTCTAAATTGGTCGCTTACCTATCTATATTTTCATTAATTTTTCAATCCTGTCGCGATTTTGAATATCTCCTCCCTTGCACGTCGTGAAGCTAAGGAATGAGTTTCACCAGCGTTTATCATCATCGTGAGTCAATAATCCAAATATTGGTTTGATACAGGCCTCCATTCCGCTCTCCTATCTGCTAACCTTTTCATAGTGACGTGTTTCATCTCATTTGTATTCTTAAAAACCTGCACTGTGTTTATCCCCACTCGAGGATCATCTTCCTTGCCGTTCTTCTCTTCCACCTCTTCTTCTGCGATTGTTTTCATCGCGTCATCATGGCTCTTAATGAGGCCGACTAAGTTGTCCCGTCTTCTCGAATATTGACAATGCATTTGAAGTTTAATTAGAGTTGATATTACAAAAAATAAATACTAAAGTCGATGGGCGACTACGACTCACATATAATTTTCCCCGCCTTAAGTGACAATATATTAATAGGTTGGTTTTTCTCAATGCGAAAAATTGCAAAGTTCCTCACGCGAACAGATCTATTATGTATTTAAGTAGTAAAATCAAGGTAAGAAATAAAATACTAGGACAAAGTCTTCAAATATATATGAAAAATTGCAAAATTATTCTTTCTACACGCCTTTTCTACACCCCTTAAACTGCCACTGGTCCTAGCTGGTTGAGCGAAAACTGCCAGGGGCCGATTTATCGGCCCGACTTTTTTTACTTTTTTCGTGATTGTGGCCTTTTCAACGGCTGTAATGTAAGGAAACCCCCATAATCTATCTATGGCTATAATATAAAAATATTTCTTAAGTATTGGGAAAAAATCTAGATGTATTAAATAAAATTAAGTAGCTTAATTTTTTTTTAATGTGAAATGTTGCAAATTCCTGTATATAGCCTAGGCAGTCTTCGCACATCCCACCCGAAATGGGCTGGCAGTAAAAGGATTAACTTGCTTCGCCTGTTTGTCTATTTCATGGATGGAATCTTTCAATTGATTTTAACCCACTTCCCACTAACCCTATTCCCACATTTCTGATGATAATACAATATTCGATAGTCAGATATGTAAAATTTCATTCCATAGCGCTCTAGTTAACTAATAAAAATTCCACATGGGAACTAGTTTACCAGTTTCTCGATAGATGGCGTTAGTGATATGTTTTCTTTTAAAGAAATTCCTTTAACTACTCTGGTTTAATCGATTGCATGATGCTCCTAAAAATAAGTTTCAAAAAATAAAAAATAGGTTAAACAAAAAGCATTATCCAAAAACTGCATGTGGTGCACTTAAAAGTAAAAATCATAGTCTTTTCACTACTCGGAAAACGAAGATGGGTGTTGGTTAGGCTTAGATATTAATATGGCCTATAAAAATCTACACCGTGTTGATCGCGCAATCTTAAAAGTTTCTGTTTCGGATTTCTTCCACCATATGTAATGTTCACACCAGGGTTCTCACCATTATAATGTTCTTTTGAGGGTAGCCTTACACGTGTTTGGAATTGAGAAAACTATAAGAGGTACGTACATTAGTGCAATTTATTATTGTTTTACAACGTAATCTCCACGATAGTCAATGCACCTTTGCATTCGATGGAACCAGTCGTTACAACGTATATTCCATTCTGAAGTAGGAGTAGTCAAAATTGCTGTTTTTTTTTGGCATCAAGTGCTTCTTCAGACGCCTGGAAGCGCTTTCCTCGTAGCATACTCTTGGTTCTGAGGAATGTGAAAAAATTATTGGGGCATAAGTCCGGGCTGTATGGAGGATGATCAAGACTTTCGACGTTTTGCTGTTCTAAAAACGACAATGTGACTCAAGCGGTGTGAGAGCTTTCATTGTCATGATGGAGCGTAATTCGTCGATTAGGGTTATCTTTCCGAAGCTCAGCGATCACTTGCTTTCTGTTCTTCTTTGAGGAGGTGCTGTATCCAGCGGGAAACCATTTTTTTAGCACCTAACTTCTAGTGTAAGGTCTTTTGAACTGGGGTTTCTGAGATGTCAAATGATGCCTGAATCTCACGGTATGTAATATGACCATCTTCCATAATCATGTTACGTACAGCACCCACGTTTTCTTGAGAGACAGCAGTTTTTGGTCGCCCTTCACGCGGTTCGTCACGCGGTTCCTCGCTGAAGCTCTGCATACCAATGATAAACGGTTGTCCTTGATGGTGCTTCTTCGCCAAAAACAACAAAAATTTCAGTAACGCATTCTTCCTGGGTGAGGCTTCCTCGAAAGTTACAGAAAATTATGGTGCGGTACTGTTCATGACTTAATTCCATCTCAAACAACGACTTGGGAACTTTGACACGCCACCGTTTTAAAACTATCAGGCGGATCTTAATAAAACTTTGCATGGGCATTAACCAACTGAAAAAGTTGTTTATAAATACCATTCATAGTTGATAGGTGATAAGGAACGTTCTATTCTCGACACTTAAAAGGCTACCCTCGTACGGTATGAGAAGACTATGCTCTGATGAATAGCAGCCACCTTAATTCATGTAAATAGTTGCCGATCAAAAGTATCTTAATGACATCATCTCGGATGTTCAGTAATCGAATCCAAGGTATTGGATGCAATATAGGTAATTAGTAGACGTTGAAATTCTTCATTTTTTTCAAAGTTCTCAATTCTCAAAGTTATTCAATTAATGAAGGAATGGGTACTAGGCATATCACGGAGTTACATTTAAATTAAGGAAACAATGCCCCGTTTTTAATCCTTATCTCAAACACTTATTTGTTACTAGCTAAAATGCTGACCCCCAACGGCTCTTGATATCACAAATGGTCAGTCATAACCACCCCTACCCCCCTAACAAAACATGGCAAGCAAAATAAAATAAAAAAGGAAAATAAGTTTTATCTATGTTAAATTGATGAGGGGAAATTAAACATAGAAAATTGCAAAAAAAACTTTTAACAATTGAGCTTTAATTGAAAATATTTTTAAACTCATATACAATCTCTCAGAAACCAATCAAACCATTAAAATCGATATTCTAAGGCTCGATAAGATAAAATTTCTAATTTCTAATGCTCTTAAATTATTTATAGTTGAACATAAATCAAAAAACTTTTTTCTAAATGGCGGGCGTGATTTAAATCATATGAGATGTTCTAAAGTTAACCTTTCTATTTTTGGATCGGCTTGAAATTTTGCACACAATGACATTTTACACACAATTCATTCTGATGACAATATAATATTCAGACATTAGAAATTTTGTTCCATTATTCTCTAATAAATTTCCTCAATGCATGAGGATAGTTTATTCTGGAACTTTTGGCAATGAAAGTTGTTGGAGGATACGATAATTCCGATAAGCCATTCGATTCCGAAAAAAATGTTTTTCAAATTTAATTTTTTTAACTTGAGGGTCAAACCTAAGCTGAAAACAGTCAAAATTTTTCATATTCATGTAATCTGCGCCCATTTTAAAAATTTCGCAAATCACAGTTTTAAAACCTGCATAAATTTAATTCCTGCCGCAGTTTAAAAAAATTCAAACGCGGTCAGATTATAAATAGATGAAGGCGAACTATTCTAGAATTCTTAAATGCATTGGCCGGCAAGATTTTTTAATTGAAGCATTGGGAAACTTTAAAAAACGTTCCTTGTAGTATAATGATGATAAAACACAGCAATGCAGTGCTGCATCATCATTATATTTTCATTGTTTTATCGAAACAGTACCTCGGTCGTAAGTACCGTGAAGGAGAGATGAGAGAAGTTTCTGCAATTACAGTGAGGCAAACCGAAGACCCCGCGATGGGCAGATGAGCGGGACGACCACTTTGGGAATCCAGTCCATCTCTCCTATCGGAAAGCCATCTTCACGCAAAACACGCACAGAAAAGCCAACCCGCCCACCAAGACATGCATTTTGATTCACCCCCTTCATTTCGCCCCTGGGTGTCCACTAAACAACCATTTATATTCCTTACGAGGTCGGCGCATACTCGTAATCTACGTTTAATCCCGGTCTCACTCTCCCGAGGTGCAAGAAGAGTCGTGCCGGCAAAGATCGTCTTTTTGGATTCCTGCTGGGATGCTTAAGTTAGGGGGGGTGCATGAAGGGAGGGTGGGAGAGTGCGTCGGAATGGAATTGAGGAAATTGCATTAGGATGCGGAGGGTTGAGGGGTTGGAAGAGGGAGTGGAAACACAAGAAAAGCAGCGAGGGGATGATGGTGCGGGAGGGAGGAGGATTCTCGTTAGAGGTGGCGCCGCCGGTGGCAGCTAGAGGAAGGTTCGGGGAGCATGCCGTCCACTTCCACTCTCTTACATAATCTTCATATGGTCACGTGCCTTTGCAGGTGTCGAAAGTCAGGCGAAAGATGGCGGTTAAGAATGTGGTACAAGATATGCTCGAAGTAAAATATTCGGGAAAATTTTACGTCGCCATTTCTCCAATGAGATTATGACGTTCGTAGCGATGATGACGGAGGATTTGGGTTTCGGATTCACGGCAAAAGAGGAGGTGAGGGAAGGTCAGTTTTTGCAGCACCACGTGCTACCACTCTCTTTCCATACCAAAAATCCCTTTCCGGCCTCATACCCCCCATGGAGCCCATGGTACGAGGAGAAGATGAGATAATCAATGAAAGGGCCTGGAAAGGGAAAGGTAAATAAATAGGGGGTAATGGTGTCATAAGTCGGGAAATGAGAGATAATGATAATTATTCATCACTGAGGATTTTGGTGGAAACAGAGAAACGATCGATGTTCCTTGAATCCATCGGTTTTGTGTCTTGCAGACGAAAAGCAATATACTTTGGTTAATGTTAAGAATTTGCAGCTTGTTATTTAGATTAATCAAAAAATATTTAAAAATAAGAACTACCACAAGAAAAAAGATTTTAATTTGGTGATTCATGGAGTCCAAGATCTGAGAACAGAATGAAAGCAATCATACAAGGGATTGGAAAGAAATTGATGAATAGAGATGGTGGTGACCGTGTCGTTGTCAGGAGAAGAGATTGATCACAAAGGATTTTGGTGGAAACACAAATACACTTCACGCTTCTTGAAGAATGACTTATAAAGGATGTTGCAGGTGAAATTCCACGTTTATTTTTCACGGATTCAAAGCTCCTGTCGCGTATGACATCTTGGAAGGCAACTCGCGTTGCCTATTGGGTTAGTATTGACACGGCTACCGATGTTTCGGAAACTTCAGCAACCATGTCAACGCTCACTTGTTGGGTAATTTAAGTAGCGTTCCAAGATTCAAAGCTTGTTATATAGCCGCTGTTAAGAATACAAGGATTCAACATTGACATTTTTAACGCCATCGGCTTTTTTTCCATGGCCTTAGTCTTCCTTTGTTAAAATTTTCACGATAATATGCAATTCAGCAAACTCTATAGAAATTCTACATATAGGTGTTCAGAAGAAGGAAAAATTTTATCTCTTTATTCCTCATGTTTACGCATGAGTTTAAATATCACATTAAATATTTTGTGACATCCATCTTGCTTCGAGTACCTCTAGTAAATAAGTCCTGGCTACGCGTGTTCTCACCATCACATCCTTCTAAACGCACCAGTAAGTATGATTTTATATGGTATTGGGGTAATAATAATGAACGTAAAAATATTTAAGTAAATAGAAGACTGATATTAGCGTATATCCAACGGCGGGAAGCAAGGGCAACAAGTAATATGAGATATCTAACTGATGAAACGTTGTGAAAATGTTAAATACAATAGATGGTGAAAATCAATCGTTATGTATTGATACTGATATGAACAATGAAATACTTGAGTAAGTTGCCCATCGGTTTTGTTCTTCGATCAGCTCTTCCCAATTTTATCGATTAGAGAAATAGCTTAGACAGCAATTCGGAAAATTAAATTTCATTTTTAAGTTCTTTCAAAGATCATCCGACCTATAAAATTCTTTTATGGGTATGGTATTTGGATTAGGCGACCGACAGCTTAGGTCATTTGCGCCACGAGGGAAGGGTAGGTAAGTAATGGTGAAGAGAAACTTGGCGTCGGCATTAGCCTACTCTTAACGAAAGACGCCAAAGAGACCACGGCTTAACGTCCCATCCGACGGACGGAGTGTTGCCCTTGTAACGTCCTCCACACAACATTGAAGCAGGGTTCGGGCAGTCACTGAAAATTCTCTGCCGCTGCCGGGATTTGAACCCGAGCCCGCCGGGTGGGAAGCCAACACTAAAAACTCTAAATTCTTTTATTTGTGCTAGATGAATGAAGATTAAAATAGTCCATGGCCTTGTTTGGGAGTTTCTCCTCTGAGGATTTAGAATATAATACACATAATAAAATATAATCACAAGAAAATCAGTCGTTTGGGAGGAATAATTTGTATCAACTTCCTGATTGAATTTCATGAAAACCCGGGGAAGAGAGGAAGGGCGAGGGCAGAAAGAGGTGAATTCAAATGATCATGAGATTCTAAAAGAAAGTTAAGCAAATGTGATTAGGAGCGCAAACCAAGTAGCAAGGGGGTGCAAGCAAGGGGGCGGATGGGGAAGTTTCGGGGGGGGGATGACGAAGAAGGGATTACGAGGGAAGGGGAGCGGAGAGCAAATGTACGTACCAGGAAACGCGACCGATAAGACCATTGACCCACCAGTGTTTTTTTAGGAGAAATAATACGGCACGAGGCGATAATAGGGTAGTTTTCTTCATCAAAGAAAACGAAAGGCATTGATTGTGATACGTTATCCACCATTAATGTATTCATAATATACCAATTATTTGGTTTTAGAAATACCGGTTTAGACGAATGGCAACGGTCAATTTTATCCTCATTTGATAAAGGCGCCCATGCGATGCCACTCCACGTGGCGTCACAGGGACAGTTTCTATACGAGTAGATAGGAGTTTTACATCATCTGAGATTACCAATGCATGTATGAGGCACAGAGCTCATGGAAACATGTCTTAATAAGCACCTATTAAAACTGGCTAAGGTCGGAAAGTTTTCTTCGTTTGATAAGATATTAATAATCCTTATTTAAGCCAAGCGCTAGCAGCTAGCACGGTACTCTTCTACTTGCTAGCATCCTGCGTCGTATCAGCGCTCAAAGCCTCGCCCCAAGGTCACCTCACTTGCGGCAGCGGGAACCTGCACCCTAATTATGTAACTGTGAGAAGGGTGAGAGCGATGTCGTTGCCAGGGGCAACGCGATTCCCACGACGGAAGGTGATAGCAGCGATTATGAAACCGTGATCGCTCTCTTTATCACGCTGCCAGCGACATCGGCCTATCACGTTCGAAACCGATGGTGATAAGCATATGCTGACATAAAAACGAGCACTAAATGCATATATTAGGAAAAAATTGTTTATTTAATTTAAAAATGCCCCATAATCGATTAAAAACCAATGAAATCCTTAATTATTTCTACTGGAGTGCTCTCTTGACATTATTAGTTGTCCACGTTGTTCAATTGTTTTATGCGCACGGTAGTGAATTCTATTGAGCTTAATTATTTCCACACTACGACTTGGAAAGTACTGCTAATTGAAGTACATCCGTGATTCAAACGTCAATTACTTTATATCGAAGTTTAATTATCAACATTTGCCAAGTACGTTCTCCAACATGTCAACATCGTTAAACTCAACTGATTTGGGCGTTACTTCTTGGAACGTTGAAATGCTCATGGTGAAACAAAACTCAGAACTATTCCACAAAATTTTATTTTAACAGTCTGGTTAGTCTTGATAATGACGGTATAAACGTCGAAAGTAGTAGACTGTTAAAATAAAAGTTTGTGGAATAGTACTGAGTTTTGTTTCACCATGAACATCGTTAAACTCCTTTTCGATTTTTTAATCATCATAAATCAACTATTAACTACTTACATTCAAATCGCTAGCGCGATTACTCTTCCATTATCATTTCAACATTAATTAGTTTCAATCCAAGGTCACGACTTTTCGGCCATTCTCTACGATATAGTAAAAATAATGACTGCAGCATCTCCCGGCGAGCATTAGCATAATGGATTACGTTATCACACATCGAAAAGTAATACTACACTTTTCCAATAACTTTACCATTATACGAGTACTTTATCATACTATTATCTGTTGGCGAAGCGAAGTACTTAGCTTTGAATTGCATCCATTTTATGTTTTCGTTGTTTGTTATTGTTATTTCAAAGACTCCGCAGACGACGCATTTTCAGACGACGCATGTGTCGAAGGATTTCATTGGCTCTTCAGATTTCTCAATGATACCAACCTCACGCGCTCGTACCTATATGATACGCGCGATGACGGTAGCTTACATGATCGCGCGATACAGCGGAACGTGATAGGAGAACGTGATGGTCATTTATCGCCGTCGTCGCTGTCACATTTACATAATTGAGGTGCAGAACAACATCAAACGGAGTTTTCCCTGCATTCATACTTAGCCGTTGCGTTTTCGCGCGCTTGAAAATTTTCACTTTTCATTTAATCGCGAAAAATTGATATCATCATTTAAAAATCTAAAAGCGTGAAATACGCACTCCAGTAGTAATAATCTTTCGATTTAGGCAATAAAAAAATAATGGGAAACCACCCTATTTAGATGGCCGGCGGCTGAAAGGAACAAATGAAAATGAGCGTTGATGGGCATATGGGAACTGGGCAAGGGCTAAAGGAATTGTAGATTATTTTTTGCGAATGACGTCCGGGAGGATATGTTGAGATAGCCAGCAACAGACCATTGAATCTTTGAAATTGGGTATCTTTCTCGTCGCCCGCCGCCTTACTGGGGGGGTCCAGTGATCACGTGGAACATCGGGAGTTGGATCTCTAGATTATTTAAAAGTTTCCCGACATCCTCACATCCCAGCGCATCATCCATCTCCCTTCTACTTTGGTGGCACAATGTTCGCATGTACTCGCAAAGGTTGAGCAGTCAAATAACGCATCGACCGTGACACAAAAAATGATCGTAAAGTATGTATTATTTTTAAACAGGAAAATTTGTTTGGCCACTTTCTGGATTAGGTTGAAGTCGCGAGTTCGCCAAACACTCAGAAGCTTTAACGCTACATTTTTCCCTGTCAGTGGTCAGCACGCAGCCAAAACATCCCCATCACAAAATTTATATTCCAAAAAAATATGTATCGTTGAAATGCCTTGATGGATGTGAAATATGGATAAAAACATAATTCAATAAATTAAAATAATTATATTTTCACAAAATTAATTAATGCACTACCAGTTCTGTGGCATCAGCATGATCGCGTCTCGCACGTGATATTGTATTCGCAGCACAACCAGACACGCATTTAATCACTGTCGTGAAAATATTGATGAGCATCATTTTATGCCATGGTAATGAACTTTTTTTACCTTCAGTTCAATATAGATCATAAATTAATACTGCAAATCTTTTGCATTGATTGAGGTTCACATTCCGTTTATAATTGAAAAGGAAAAAGCTATGAGAGAAATATGCTTCCAGAATAGATGAGGGTCATTCGAAGCTTCCAGTCTAAAGCAAATTCGTACTCCAGTACAAGGGCTATAGGATCGCCTTTACAGTAGATAATAATGTGGCTGAAATAATATGCGTATTTTCAAACAGAAGTTATTGGTAGTGCAAGTACTCTACAATGAAATAAGTGACTAAAATTCAATCTGTGAGAAAGCAAAGACTTTATTCACGTGAATCCATTTCATGTTATCTAAATCAATCAAAATCACAGCCAAACACCGCCGATTGACATCAGACATCAAATTTCTTTACCGCATCATGAATGGGTCCTTCAAATCCAGTGATCTCCTAACATTCTTTTCAGTACGCATTCCAGCTCGCAAAACCCGCAATGCTGAAGCTCTACAACAGCCCAATTTCCGACTGGCAATATCTCATAGATCCCTTTTTTTCCACTTACCTTCTATTTTCAATTCAATCTCCAATACTTCTTCTTCTCTTGACATCTTTGCCTCCCGCACCAACTTTAATAACCAATTGAAAAGACTATCTTTTCGACACCGACCTTTTATATATATTGTGTGCGTTGAAAATAGTTGTTATCTATGATATTATTTTTATATATGTTTATTAATTATATTTATATAATTTATTTTGTTTATAAACCCAATGTAAAGGCCTTAGTGCTGTTTTTGGTGTGATATAAATAAATAAAAAATAAATGAATACCATATTAGAAAGAAGCAGGAGAAGTGATTTTAATAAAGCCCTCTGAGTTAAATAATAAAATTTTGAGAAGGCAAACTTTTATTATAGCAAAATCCAAGCCAAAGAGTTCCCTTAAATCGATTTTCCAAACTCCCATGATATAAAGTGGCGCAAACATATTCCCGTTGAGAAACTAACCCGTCAAAAACCACAGCAAAAAAATGCCATGGTTTTTTTTTTGCTACGACAGCCGAAAACTTGGAATCATTTCTTGCCGAAGCTCAGACTTCAGTGGAATAACAATTTGAAGATAAATACGTACTATGAGAATAAAATATCTTTTTTTCCCTCCATATGCGATGGAAAAGTAAACTGTTCAATTGAGACGGACTTCACAGTCTGATAAATAACAATCGCCTAAAGATGACTCTGCTAATATTTCGTCCTTCTTAAGCCATGCGAGCCCTCCATTGGTTTCCCTAAGCTCTAATCAGAGACAATGGAACTATCTCCGCAAATTCATGACCGTCTGGTTTCTCTGTTTACCCGTGGCGTCACGATTTCAATTGAAAAAGCGCGAAGGGGTGAAGAAAAAATGACTGTGGGTGAAATAACCACGTAGGAAGTTCCTATCTGGGAAGCCTTCGGACAGCAAAAAAATGATCGCCTGCCAAAACTCTTCCTCGGCCGATAATTTTGGCGACTCACCCCGAGATCGGTTCAGTTGTAAAAAATATACGAGAGAAACAATTGCCAGTGGAAGAAAAACGACGGGTGGAATCGTCTTTGATTTTTATATTCCATTTGAAATCAGAGATTCCGTAAGCGTAGTGGCCGAAGGTCTCTCTCTCTCTCTCTCGAGTGAAATACCTCCCGCGCCACGGAAATGAAAAAGAAAATCCCTCGAAAGGGGAGCGATGCTTTTCCCTTTCTTCTTCACCCTTTTGTTTGTCTTTCCAACTCTGACGGATTCCTCTCCCTCTCTCTCTCTTTCACCCGCAAACCTCCACCTTTCGAAGCCATGTGCGTGTCAAGGGAGTGCAAAAAAAAAACAGAGAACAGAAGTTGGCGTGAAGAACTCTTCTTGGCTTCTCTTTCCCAAAGTGTTGGTGGTCCTCTTTGAAGCGACGATAATATTTCCTCCTCTTTTTTTCGTAAATTCAGTTGCTTGGTGAACGAATGAAGATTGTTTCCATGCCCCTCGAATTACTCCTCCGTTGCGAATTACTGCAATTTCATTCAGGCTCAACATCACGAGATAAAAAGTCTAGAGCGCTAATGTCAACAAAATTGTATGCATTATTTAATTTTTAAAGCTGTGTTTCCCATTCAATGAAGCGTCCCCGGGGTTTATGACAAACATGTTTGGGAATTTCTCAAGGTACATTTTGCCCTCTTTTCCAACAAACTCAAAGTTTGCTTCCAACATTCACTTAGCGATAGCAAAATATTCCTCAAAAATATTCTAGGTGGATATCATTTAACTTAAAGGCAAATCTTTAATGAGGAAATACATCAAAAGGGAAATTGCTTATTTATGGATTTGACGCTCTCTACGAAATACCGGAGAAGGTAAAAAATGTAGGGATAGAATTATTTTTATACCACAGTATGATTCTTACATAATTTTCCATTGTTAGAGTCAATTGAACTATGCATTTTCCGTGGTCTTTATTATTTACCACTTGACCAATATTTTTTAGCCTATTAGCCTTAATAAATATCGCTAGAAAATGTATAGTAAATCGAAATGTATAGATAATCGAATATGTTAATCGATTTGTTTATAACTGACCACGAAAAGCCCTTAAGCAAAAAAAAACTACTCGTGAAGAGGTAATTTAAAAGCAAACTTATGAAGAATAAAGTTTCGCAATGTTTCGATGAAGCATTAAATAATAGCTTGTAATTTCGTTCAACACAATGTATATAACTGCGCAACGTATCTTTCAATCGATATAAACAAGGGTTTACTTTAAATATATTCCTTTAAATGTTAGTCTTTTCACAAATTAGGAAGTGAATCCAGACGGTAATGCACATTATTCGCATATTTTGAACTCTTAACTCTTAATTAGAGAAATATATGGCACCAACTACCAACAAACATGAAGACAAAAGAATAATTCCCTCCAGTCCAATAAATGTGACAAGCCGCATATTCAAACGTTTACTCTGCCGACTGCGGCATGTAAATATTCTCCGCCTCTCGTGTTTTTCATTCCCCTCCCTGTTCTTACACTATTGCTTTCTCGCTCTTTCTTCTCATCACAATACTTTGTGCTCAACCACAAGAATTGTACCCCATGAAGAGCATCTTAAGTGTCATTTTGTTTCCAGAAAAGTAGGTCAGTAAAAATTCTCTTCAAGCGCAGGATTTCGTCTTTCAATAGCTTTCATCAACAGCAGAGAAAAATAAAATACTTCCACGGAGCACTCTGACTGACGAAGGTTGTCGGTTAAAAATATTAAGCGTGAATACGAAAGTATCTCATTTTTTCAGGGCTTAATTAGGAAAGATATCAAATTCGACCTCATTCTACGATTTTTTTGCCCACTTTTACATTATCTCGATGATAAATATGATCATAAACATTCTAGCGATCCAGTTTCACTGCATGGTGTAGCTTTGATCCAGATTTAATGTGCATCTCAATTGTATCAAGAAGGTGCTCCTCACTCAGGCATGACTTCCTTGTTTATTCATTACTCCCAGCCAGCTCCACTTGGAATACCTTGGCTGCTCATGGCGTAACCATAGCGATGACACAGCGGCATCACTTCCCTTGTTTTGTAATTGGATGTCTGACAACGAAAAAAAGATTCTAGAATCTCTTTTTATCCAGATATGCGGTTTCTGAAATGGGTAAAAGTCTTTCATTTCAAATGGACCGTCACTGTCAATTGATCCCTCTCCAAACCTAACCAATTGACTGAGCCATTGGCGCATGAATATATGAGAAATCCTATTCATGTTATGTTAATTTTTTCGCAGGGGGTTCTTATACGATCGATCTGGGGGTATAGGGGGATCGATTGCCTTTTACCGACCAGGTTGGCGAGGGTAATTGTTAAATGCCAAAGTGTGTCAGAATGAGAGGTGGTTCTGCTTACTTTGTGAATGTACTTGATAATCCATTTATTATCGAACCTGTCATAAATCTCTAAGATTATAAGGACTCACGCCATCAATTTTGTGCCTTATATTCCTTATTATTAGGATTTTCAAGTGAGAAATTGAGCTATCGGGAGGCATAATGTTTGGAACAACTTTCCTCACGATGAAAATAAATATTCCACGTGCACCTCTTCTCGTCTCCAGTACTTTATTGCAAATTTAGGGCATGTTGTGTTAGTTCATTTCATTTTAGTAGTATGCTTCTTGTTCACACTAAGACCATTTTTCTTCTAATTTTTCAAGCAAACGGCTTCCTACTGCGTTACTAGGTTGCTTGTTATTTTTCCCTTTTTTTTGCTTTTTCTTGGAAGGGGCATTTAAATTGTTATAATTTCGATCAATCAATCGTTAAAATCAATCGATGGCCTTATTTACCGACAAAAGGAGTATCAAACTTTCGTCGTCATTAAAAAAGATCAGTTATAATACTGACCATTGTCTATTGTCTATTTAATAAATGGATTTGAATGTACGGGCACATTTTGGAATGCTCCAATCACTAAAATATTTTGCTTTTTTTAAAGATAATCGCATAAATTATCGCCTCTTCCTACAGAGAGGTGCTACTTTGAACTCGTCAACCCGCACCACCAATACGCGACCAACGTTTGGGATTCTGCGCGAAAAGATTTAATCTGTGAGCTGACTAACACATGAAGAAATGCGGCGCGATTCGTAAAAAACTGTTGCGACGAAACGGATAGCGCTACGCAGCTTTCTCACGAATTATGTTGTGACTCTCTCGAGGATTCTGAGATCTTCCCCTGTACGCCACTGACCTAGGGCTCGCCCTTGGCACTGACATGTATGGATGGAGTGGCAGCCATCAATGAGACCCCCTCTGCGGACGCCAAACCACCTTTCCTGTCATTCCTTCCGCTCGATAGACCCTCCACTGCATCACTCTTATCTTCCGTCCAGGCATCGAAGACACCACCTCAGCCACCCACGTACTCCCTTTTTTATCTCTTTTCCCCACTATTCCACTCTCTCTCTCTCTCTCACACACTTTTCGATTCCGAGTGGTCAACTACACGGTCGCATCAAGTGAATGTTTCATGTGCATGGGCGCTCAACGAGCTGTGAAATTGGGCTCCATTTTATTTATAGGTATGCTCAACAAAACTGCAACCTACTCTCTTATCCCTCAGACTACATACTACCCATCGCCCTCCCTTGCCTCCTGCGCATAAGGACCGGAGGAGGATAGCGCAATTGGGAGCGAAACTGAGGCAAAATAGAGTACTGGTCTTCGTCAATGCTCTTGAGTCGGGTCGAGCGGTTGACAAGCTGAAGGAACATCCGATGAACAGTCTCTGCTGGTTAGTACGTGGCTCATTTCCGAAACAGATATATTTCACTTAGTTTGCACGTTTGACTCATTTTAAACTGTTTAATATTCATAGTGCACTTTACTCTTAAAATACTCGACAAGAGAAAGCTGCGATAGCAATTCATGTTAGCACGCGTACTCCAGTCGTAGTTGGAACACGCGAGAAGGAAAACGATGGAATAAACAAGAGAAACGGGGGCTTTCCTCTTCTCTCTGGAGCGAAAAACATGAATAAATTGCCGCGAGTGAGGAATCAAGGGCAGACATAAATATTCCCGGGAAAACAAAACAGAAAGTGGCTGCAAGGGGGGGTGGAGAGAATGAGGATTAGTGGCAGCGAAGAAAAAAATGAAGATCTGCTTGCGTGGAATTCCACGAAGACAAAAAAGCCGACCACGAGAAAGAATTCCTCCACTTCTCCAAACCGAAATGAAGTCGCTCATATTTCTCACTTACGCGCTACATTCCCTTTTCCTCCCATACTCTTACTCCCTTCCACCCTCCCCCATCCGTCCCCAACGTCTCTCAGAGCTCTCAAGACCAAATATCATCTCATTCCACTATGACACTTTTATTTGTCCCGCTGATCCACCCCCCTTTTCTTGCTCTCCTCCCCTCCTCTTGATCCCACGATCCCCGTACTCCAACCATACTCCACGATCCCCTTGATTAGGAATGAGGTACCCCATCAGTGTTTCGATTTCCGCGTCTGATCAAACAGAAAGCATTACAAGGCAAAGCAGCATACATGCCCTCAAAGGTCTCATGCAACCTCAGAGCTATCCGATGCACTCGTCGTTCACTGACCAAACCGCGCCGGCTCATTCATTGACTCATCGTTTCAATGGCAGTACACAATCTCTTAGAAGTCAGAGGCGTTTACTAGAGTGCTAAGGATGAATTCACAAGCGAAGTCCATTGCAGAGGGCAGTCATCACGCTAGTGGGAGTTTTGACCACAAACAGTTAAGTTCCCAAGCTACGGCATAAGGGAACCCGTAACGCTATCCCTACTCCGCCCCCAATGGTCGCTCAGTGAACAATTAGGTTTCTTAATGTTTTATCAAACACAAATATGTGCTAATTAGATACATTTCCAAAAAAATAAATATTAAACTTCACATTTCATCCTTCCATGGGGAAGAGAGGCCGCAAGCATTTATTGATTTATTTATTTCTTTTTAAGTGTATGATCAGCCTAATGCCATAGTTTTAATTTAATTTATTCGATAAATGTATTAAAATGTGATTACAAGAAAGCCATATATTTGCCTCTGAATAATCTGATAGTATAAAATAAAATGCAGGGCATATTTTGATTTGCATTCCTCATGGTTATATGTGACTTGCTTTTACTTACCTATGAAACTCAAATTACGTATTTAAAATTCCGTCAATTTAAAACCTTAATGGTGAAAGTAAAATTTGAAAACAAACTTTTTACAATAGAAGGCTGTGAAAGCAAAATCAATATTAATATTTGAAAACCCTTCCTTTCGATAAATATCCATTATCAGTGAGTTTTTATACCTTAAACGGTTTTTTTTGGATGGTGATTCACCTTTACATAATACTCGAGTAGCTATGTTGAATGAATGCTTTTAGTCAGCTAAACTAAAGGTTTAAATAATTTTTGCTTTCATGTAAACTTCACTTGAGTGCAAGTGGTCTACCGCCACCCCAGTAAGTCCAAGAGAAATTTCTCAGCATATATTCACGTAGCATTTGCTACCAGGATTTTCTTAAAACATCAGTAATGACCAAGGTAAACGAATAAAAGACATCATTTTTTCCTCCTGCTCCGTTTTCTTCATTTTGGAAATATGTCTCGCTCTCTCTAATATCTTGCCCTCGGGGCCTTTCTTTAGTTACCATTTTTTTCTCGTGAATAAAAAAGAGATGAGGGTGCCGAGAAAATAATTTCCATTTTCGTAAAATAAAGACAATAAGGGCTCTTCCTCGCAAATGAAGAGGCGAGAAAACAATGAGTAATAAAAACAAGATGTCTGCAAAAGAGGATAGCTTTTGTTCTTTCAAGCATCCATTGTATTGTTCCCATTGTACCCATAAATACTCCTGATAAAAGTAACTGCTCTGAGGTCTAATTCTCTTCCTCCCTTAACTCACTGCTCCCAAAATTCTTTCTTTCAATTTATGTCTCCCAATTCACATCTTCCAAAGCCTCGGGCCACCCCAAAAAGAGCAGCGGAATGAATGGAATGTACTTGGGGACTAAATGGCGCCTTTTTTAGACTCGACTTTTAGATTCGACACGTCGCGACGCTGAATTTGCCGTGGCAATGAATCATAACATCTGAGTCATAACACTTTATACATTTTTCGATTCATCTTACCTTTAAAAAATTTGCCCAACTTTCAACCTCAATAAATGAAAACCAACAGAAAGTTTTAATTGGCGTTGAATAGTTCCTAAAAAATTAACGCTGAATCACATTGTGTTAAGCGTACGAATGTAAGAGTTACACCACGATAAAAGGTGAAAAAGGTGAAAATCGCTAATCAGCCAAAAGTACGCTCTCCCTGGATGAGTTTTCCATCAGTTTCAAAATTCTCCGTTGCATGCATCATAGAAGGTAACAAAACACATTGTAGCAGTTGTTAATTTTTCACCGCTTAAGAAAAATATATTTTGCCCCAAAGACCCATAAATAAGTAACCTAAAACATTCCACGACTTACAAAAGAGTTGACCATTTTGTCCATTTTTACCACAAAAAAAGTTTCCCGGAAAAATCATTAACAGCAAGATACTGTAATGAACTTCCAGTTATTTCCAAGCAGTTTCTATTATCTGTAGTAGTTTTTACCGTATCTTACTTGGTTTAAACTTTATTTATGAGAATCTACTCCAGTAAATACAATTAACAAGTTATGTGGTCTTTCTTGAACCATTGTCCCTCAAATATTGCTAATTGCGCTACTCATCATTAGATATAGTTTATTGTGATTACATAACAACCGCTATTGAAATAAATTAAAACTATTTATATTACATATGTTAAGGAAAAATGTATTTAATAAGTCTAAAACGATTCATCCATTTATTGTGGCTCGTGAACTTGAGAAATATTACATGAAGTTAACGATTAGCGTGACGAAAGTGATTCATTCATTGTAAAGACACCCAAATTTTATCTGTAAATCATGTGCCCGGAACAAGTAAACAGGTGAAATTTTATGTATTACGCTGCAACGATTAGTCGAAAAAATTGGAGGCTAGCTGAGATAAGCTGATTTAATCGCGTTCCGTGTGAAAACTGCAAATGAGCAACGGTTAATTCGATACAAAACAATAATTTTGTAAGGGAGAATAAAACCTGGTACAACAAGGTCAGATTTCTGATTATAACGTTATATTTAGGTCATCATTTTACGGACCAAATATAGTCGGTGACAAAAATGTCAATTTCAATTTTTCAATTCAAATTTCAATGGAACGCAAATTTAGCAAAAAATTGGTTTAATTTGATATTACGATGTATTTATGGCTTCTTTCATGTTATTTGGCGTTAATAAAACATTTTTTTTTAATTATTCTAAGGTAAATGCACTCAATCTGTAAGATGCAAACAAAATACATACCACCGGGCGATAATTAGTGACTTCACATCAATCTCTTCCCTCCCCTGCGTGACCTGATGTGCCATGAACGTTTCATGAACTGTGTCGGTTACTTTTGTGTAGAAAATGCTCTCATCTTCTCACGTACATTCTGAATTTGAATCAGATTTTGACCGATTTAGGAATGCAAATGTCTGTTTTCTGTAAGCCATCCAATGCGAGGTGCGCACAATTTCGGCTATAGCAGTAATCACACAAGCTAATCCTTCAGCGTCAGATGTGCCGAATTCGGCACATACCTACCTACAATCATTTTGCCTCAGTAGCCAAGAAAGTTTGTATTGTAACTATATGTCATTGAGACATTTTTGCCACGTTCGTATCTGCCGGGAGCCATAAGTGCTGCCATCTAGCGATGAAAGGTAGAACTCCGACGTCGCTTGGAATCACTCGAAGCGAACCACGTCGAAGAAGGATTCTTGGGATGCTTGCTGGGTTTTTCTCTTAAGTAAGTAGGTTGTCATAGGTAAGTTTTAAAGTGTTTCTAAAATGTTTTTTGCGTTCCTCATGGTTTTCGAGTCTCTTGGCAGAAAGGGGAAAAACTCTTGCCAGTCTGGAAGGCCACTTGCGGTGTTTACAGTCCAAAAACATGTCCCCTCTGGATGAATAGATCCCGCAAAGTCAGCGAAGCCTCCAGTTGAATATTTTTTTTAAATAATTGACAGCGACATAATCACTCACATTACTGAAAAACCTCTACGCCGTACAGGTTAATTTTAAAAAAAGCCTTAATGTTTTATAAGATGAAATTGAGCAGTTCCTTAGCTATATCATGTGTATGTCGATTTTTAAATTTCTACGTTCTCAGATGTACTGGGGAGTGCACACAGAACTTGATGAATGATCAGTGACTTCACGAAATAGGTTTGAGTATACCAAGAGCAAGCTTCGTTTCAATTACAACGCAATTATGGAGGGCAAGAACAATCCATTATATGATAGGGTGTTAAAAAGTAGACCTACATATGACCATGTAATGAAAATATTTCAAGCGATTCCCCAAAGTTGAATGCTGAGTGTAGATAAGTAAATTGCACTCTTCAAGGGGAAGTCTATCTTAAAGCAGAACAAGTAAAAAAAAATTAAAATTGGGGACATGAAATTTCTATGCTACGTGATACGTATGACACTTTCTAATTTAATGGCCAATAAATCGGAAACTAGTGTCTTTATGTACAAAATGCCATGAACACTTGTGTTTGAATAAGAATGCCTCTTTCATTCAACTTCATGAAAAATACATTTGATTATTGCTATTTATCCCAACCGTCTGCGGAAATGTTTTTGTAAAAACAAATGTTTCTCTCTTAGCATATTACTTGTTATGCTATCAAATCATATTTGATTGTAATAACGTTATTGATTATTTCCACATAGCTCTTTGAAATATGTTTAAGAGGGTAAATTTTGAGCAGGGATGTTCTCTCTTTTGTTAGTAAAACTGACTACTGTAAAAGTCTGTTAATAAGGAATCATTTCTTTTTGATCTTAAAATTGTGCTGCAGGTTCCTACCATCTCTTAAAACCTAACTATGACGGGAATGCCCAATGTTTCGAATTTGTCACATACCTTGTGATCAACTTTGAGGAAAATGTTTTATAAACTGGGTGAGTGTGCTTCCCATGAACTCCCTTGATTGGGATTCAAAAGGAAAAAGTTTTCCTTGATTAAAAAAAAAAACTTTTTTTGTCCAAAGAGGGCTAAAGAACAGATCTGACCTTCTTTCGGCATATTCATGTAAAATTAATTTGACGACTAACGGAAATACCTTTCACTCTGTCACTTAAAATTATCCTTCCAGTCTCATTTTCCCGTATATGTCTCCCGTCACTTCCTCTGGCTCAGTCCCATTGCAGAGACAGTATAAGAGACATGCTTCAACGTCATTTCTTGAACGATATTCAATGAACGATATTTCTTCAACGTCATTTCATATCTTTCTAAGAAACTTAGGCGGATGTTTGTGGAGAACAACCCACACAAGGGACAAGTAATCAGCTTGAACATATGCCAATAATTTGGAAAATGCCGTCTTTTATGGCGTGCCCCCGACGAAAGGAGGATATTCCCATTTGCCCCTCCATATTCGTACTGCCGTAAACAGCACTCGAGGGCGCTGTTTCAGGTCTCAGCACAATTTTTCAGTGCTCCATTCCAATTCAGACGCAGTGTCCTTAAATACAGGATTACCATTTCTGGTAAGTTCTCACCGAGCGCCTATATTGGACATTAAGAATTATAGCTCATTCACAGTCTTTATCTTAAGGAATGGAGTGATTTCATTTATTTTTACAGCAAATGAAGTACCTACTTGATGCTAAACTCTACTTCTCAGGGATTACTTAAATAAATTTCTCTGAATTGATTTCACAAATTAATTCCATTTGCATCCTTACGATTGTGGCTGTGTAGGCGTGCGTGTGTGCGTGGTGTGTACATTTTTGGAAGTAATGCTAAGACGCAACCTGAGGAGCAGGTCATATCGTCTCTCGGCATATACATGAAAAATTAATTTGATGACTTAAGGAAACATTTTTTTCTTTGTCACCTAAAATTCCCCTTCCACATCCCACATTCCTATGCATATCTTCTCGTTCATTTCCTCTGCCCCAGAGGAGGCAGAGGGAACGATAAGGGAAGATGCAGTATGTGAGTCATGCTTCCACATTATTTCCTGAATAAAATAAAAGATACTTTGTTCTATTCCACACATTATTTTAAATAGTACGACCCGGGTTTCTGCATATCATACTATCACCTGATGATATCATGATGTGCAGAAACCGAACTATTTCAAATAAAGTGTGGAATAGAACAAGTATTTTTTTATCTGATGATGAAGAAGTTCCACAAGTAACGCCGGAGACCGTGTCCTATATTATTTCCTGAACAATATCATAAATTTCTAAAAACATAGGCGGATTTTTGTGGAAACTGACCCACACAGAGAACACAAGACATCAGCTTGAACAAATGCCAGAAACTTGGAAAATGCCAATTTTATGAGGTGGCACCGGCGAAAGGAGGGTAATACCATTTGCACCTTTAAACTCTGAGCGTTGTAGACAGCCCTCAAGGTCGCTGCCTTATGTCACAGCACAATTTTCGAGCACATCATTCAAATTCAGACGCAGTGTCCCATAAATGCAGGATTGTGATTTCTGTAAGTTCTTCGATTTTGAAACTTAAGAATTATAGCTCATTCACAGTCTACAAGCTAAGGAATAGAGTGATTTATTTTGTTTACAGCAAGTACAATGCATATTTACTGCTAAAAATTACATTTCAGGGGTTCTTTTACAAAATTTCTGTGAATTAATTTGACAACATCATTCCATTTTCAGCATTACTTTTATTTCCATAAGTATGAACTCGAATTAATGTAAAAATATTCTTCGGAAAGCACTCGTAAAATTAAGTACTAATGCAGGACCACACAGGTATCAAAGGATCCCAGGTCTTATTTTGGATCTGAAGTGTTATCATTCCTTCATTATTCACTTCTAACGATAATTTAATTTTGTATATTGACTATGATCCATATTGTGCAAAGAGAGAATTTCCGAGGTGTGAGAAGCGATATGAACGTGATGAAGCGAAGGTCAGAAGGGAATAGCGCTTTGAAAGTTCTCATTTTCTAAAAACAACGTTGTATTATCCGTTACTATGAAATTTCTACATTTTTAATGTAAAAAATACATATCAATGGCATATTTAAGAGATTAAAGGTTAGACCTAATATATGTATTTTAAGTACGCCCGCCATTTAGCATAATCTTGTTTCCGATTTCTTTCAAAGTAAAAAACATTTTCAACAAACTGTATGTGTTGCGGGTTGCCTAAGCTCAACATATATGGCCCTTGCGCCACCATAGGATGTCAACCTACAGGAACTAATTTTTTTCTCTGTTCATTTGGTACCTCGGGCTACATTTTGACATATGTCGAACTTTGAATTTCGAAAAGAGTTTTTATCTGATGACCGCCTATATACTACACATATTCCATTCCATACCTTGGATTTGAATACTGATCATCCGAGACGACTGAAATAAAAAACTTTTGATTAGCAAATAAAACCTTGATTCCTGACGCCTATGATTTAACAGCGAATGAGTTTTGAGTGGCAAGAACAAGTGATCAGCGAGAATCATCGTGAAACCGAACAATAATTAAATTTGTTATCAGGCAGTATTAAGTGAACCCGGAAAACAATTAATTTTTTTAAAAGACAGTATAATGTGATAACAGACAATAATTAAATTTGTAATCAAAATATATAGTGTGCGTTACATCCATTTGCCACCCAATATTTACATCTTACCCTAACCAACACCTGCGCTTTATTCTCTAAGTGAAGAGAAGGTTAATTTTTACTTTTTAGTGCATCATATACAGTTGTTCGAGAAAGGTGGTTGTTGTTAAACTTTATTTTAATTTTTTATTACTTATTTGATAAGCATCATGCAATCGATTAAACCGGAGCAGTTAAAGCAATTTGCGCAAAAAATATAAGTCACGCCATCTATTGAGAAACCTCTAAACTATTTTCCGCATGGAAGTTTTTGTTTATTAACTAGAGCAGCACAATGGAAAAAAATTTCAAATGCCTGAAATTTGAGCATTGTATTGCTGTCAAAATCAAGAAATCGTGCATAATATTAAACCAATCCGACAATGTGACGTGGGTTAAAAATACGTCGATGTAACAGACGAAGTAATATAATAAAGGAAAAGGGAACAGGTGCTGTTGAAGGTCATCATGAAAAAATCTATAATTGCACACGACTGAAATTAATTACTGTAAAATTATGTGGAAATTTACTTCTGTCTTTCATAGTCACCCCATGGAGATTTAGGCATTTCCACAAAGTTTCGTCGGATACTCTGACGTGCATAGAATGACCTCAGAGTATGGGTGGACCCAATTTAGATACACCGACGGAGAAAGGAGAAAAGGAGACGCAAAAGAGAGGGAGAATAGAGGATTGGGCGAGGAGAGAGACGGTGGGAAGGAGGGAAAGCGGAGAAAAAGGGGAAAGGATGCTGCGGGAAGATTTATCTCCTCTTCTGGCTGCGCACTTTTTTTTTGTCTTTTTCCTCAAAATCTCCACCTCAACCCATCCCCTTCCTTCCATATCTACGACCGAAAATAAACCGAATACATTTCGTAAAATAAAAAGCCCCAAGTCTCGATTCCGTTCAGTGAGGCAGGAGGAGGGTATCTTTCCTCGTGCTTTACCGCCACGTGAGCGATCGCCATAAAATATTTCCCTCCGCAGACATCGCCGATCTGTTAGGATTTCGGTACCTTTCCGCGAATTCGTTGTATTCGAGGTATTTTTCGATGCCGTTAGAATTCATTGGTGAGATGTTGGAGCTAGAAGTAAAAAAAAATCTCTACCATCTCTTAAATTTTAGTTCACAAATTTGGTTTTTTGGAGGCGGGTAGAGAATGTTGGAAACTTGAACTTTCGTCGTTGAAAACTGAAACTTTTTTAAACTTAAGTCTTTTGCGTGATATTTGCCTGTACATTAAATTTATTTATTGCAATTTTTTAACTTTTAATTTTTCTTATGTTTTGAAAAAAGGTACTTATTTATCCTCTATTTTTTTGCAGGACTCCGATAGAAAAGTTGACCATTACGCTTTCTCGGGGCGACTAAATTTCAAGACCGGAGCATATACGTGCTTAAAGGCCGCTGTCTTTACTCTTTTTAGCTTACAAAGATAAGCATCTCTGAATTTAATAAAATCACAGAAGTTTTTACCATAGTTATCAAGAAAAATTAAAATACAACTGAGGGAATACTCTCTATTTGCTAAAAGATAAATGGAGACATGTCTATTCTTTAGGGAGGATTTCCGAATACTGCAGCTCATTGATTAGTTTTAGAAAACAGTTCCTTTATAACATCAATTCCATCTTCTTTTAAAAAACTAATAATTGCATAGTTGCGCTGAACTGTATAGCTTTTATTTTATGGCTCACGTTAGCCTTTTATAATTTGCGGAGGTATTTTCAAGTACGGTGTCCCAATTGATTACCAACACTTTAAATTCCAACAAATTGCGATTAGTGAGTAAAAGTCAATCACAATTATCTACTTCCCTTCTCTTGAAATTATGCAACAATACTGTATTACATAGAAAGCTCAAAATACATGTTAAAAAACATACACCACTTAGGAAACAGCATAATTAATATATATTTTAGATTTACATTTACTCGAAAATGTTTGTAGTTGTTATGGTAGCAAAAATAATAACAGGTATTCATGGAGATAACACTGGATATACTTATTAGAGAAAAGATTTTTATAAACGTCACTTATATCACGCTTTTGGGTTCCTGTAAGAAATGGCTTACCTACGTCATGACAGAAACCTTCATTAATTCTTTGAAATTCATCCCGCCTTTTTATAAAATCGTTCGTTTTATGCAAAGAGTATTTTATGAATTCGTAGCGTACGATTTATTTCTTATAATATCAAGCATAGAGAATTTAGATCCTCGTATATTTTTATTTTTTTGAGTCATCATCGTAAAATAATATTAATTTGGTAAACATCGAAATCTTAAACGCTAGGTTAACGTTACGTTAGCACTAATTTATCAGGGAATGGCGGAGCCAGCGTGCCAAATAAAAACTCTTTCGTTCATTTACTTTATTTTCTTGTCGCATTTAGTTTTAACGAAGATACTTCTCTCCTCCTCAGCAATAAACGTACCTATTTTGAGAAATTCTATTCTAATCCTCCTCCCCCTAGTTCTTCCTGAGGTAGATTTTTTTGTTTTATTTCAGGCACCTAGGAGACATTATTTTCTCGTGTTTATTCTTCCAAAAAAGAATTCATTTTACTCGTCGAAACTAAAAAAAAAAACTATAGACGCAGATTAACTTCCAGCATCTTTTTTACTCTCCTACGCCTTGATATATCGAGTCGTATTATGTCCTGTGGTTAAGCGTTCACCACTTATTGAAAAAATTAAAGCCTCAGGTCTAATATCTTATAATATCCTTTGTCTCATCAGAGAAAATATTCGTTTATTCACACGAAATATGGAGAGCAGTGCGATTTTTCTCTTTATTTGAATAAAATATCCAATATTGGTCCATGGAGATAAAATAATTCTTGGGCCCTCGCCATTGAAGTATTGACATCCTAACGTTATATATACATATTGGTCAATATCTCAAGGTAATATATATGTGAATGGGTAAATAGTGCAAAGAGTGTAAGTAGGTACAACATTTGTACTTAAAACAGGTGAACGTAGAGGTGGACACACATTAAAGAAGCATATGTCGGATACCTCAGGGTAGGCACTGGACGAACATGGTATATTAACAGGGTTAAAAAGAGTTTCGACGTTAATTTGTAACTAATTACAGGTAAATTGGTGTGTATACCTGCCCTCTTATCAAACGTAACGACATGAATAAGCTCGTCAGCATCATTTTTAATAAATTGATCATAACCGCATTAAATAAATACGTTTGTAACAAATAAAATTGGGTTAAACTAAGGCAACGCTGATGATATTCTTATTAATTTTAGGTTACATTTCTATAAATGTACTGCCTTCGATTTAGCGACTAGAATTCGAAAATTATTCATAATACTAATCATTTTTACAATCATAAATATGCTCTATTATTATTAAATATATTAAGATGACATTGACTTACAAATGAACTATGTGCCCTGCACAATATAATGCATATTGGAACCATACATCAATAAATCAAGGATTTTTAGTAATGACTCGTCAATGTTTTCTTTACAAGCCAAAATGTCCAATTATCCAATGTTTTATGAGAAAAATAGTCTCATTCCTGGTTGATCAAATGCGATTTGGTACGTGTCCATTATTGACAAAAACAGACTTGCTTCAGCGTCAGTCGAGTGGGTGAAACTTAGCTCACTCCAGCTTAAGCATAAATTTGACTGCCAAAGAGTAGTTTGGCGTCGTTGGAAGCTTGTTAGCGCCCCCTCGTACATGCGTGCGCGTACGTTGCGACGCCTAGCGGGTGGGGACTCGAGTCGTCGACAATCGTAAACTAGCGTGAAGACATATCGGTCTGGAATTCGATCTCATTCCTCGTCCCCTTCTTTCTTTCTTTCTTAGCTCTCAGTGGAGAAGTTTTACGCTTCCCATCCGCCCCTCTTTTCGGGAGGAATTCATTGTTTTAGCTCCTGAGCCTCAGATCTTAAAGACCCTTTTCTCTCCCCCGTCTCTCTCCACCTGCCCTTATCCTTGCACCCTTCACTCCAGTTGGACCCCTAAAAGAAATTCCGCCGCGAAACGAAATAAGCGTCATTATCAGTGCGATCAGTCCAAAATATGCCCCACTCCGCAGACGGTCGCTCAAAATAATTCGGTTTCTCTTAAACATTCGCTCCTTAGAAATTCTATAGTACGCTTTTATGGAGATACTTTTCAAACAGTGGAAAAACTTATATCATGGCAGGAACATAAAAATCGTTTTCTCTAAAGCAATGATAAAATGTGCCATGTACTTATAACCATGATTAAAAAAACACCTCACTAATTAGCTATGTGAGTTATTAACAAAGAATTGCTTCAATAAAAGTTTATATACAATAATTTATGAGCTATGCTTGCTAAAGTCAACTCGATTAATAAGAACTGTTTAAAAAATGCTGGGACTGCTCTTTGATCAACTGCTAGGATAATCGTTTGGTGCAAACTACAACCAAATTATTTGTGCCACTTTGTAACTGCACCACCTAATTTAGCTTCATGTCATTTCATCATGAAGCAAATGAAAACATTCAATCAATCTTTCCACTATTATTCACGAAATGCTGCGGTAAACCATTTAAATTTATCACAGCGAACATCAGTTGTGAAGATCCTTTCAAAGCCCTATTCTTTTCCTACCTCCGCCTTTCGCCTTTTCCTCATTCTTCAAACCCAATTCCCCTCCTCGCAATTCTTAATCAGCAAGTAAATGTATAAATTAAATTCAAAATACGATAACTGAACGATAATGGTAATAAGGGTGAATCGAATAATTCAATTGAATAAAAAATGCCGTGACTACTCGCGGAGTACTCGTAGGAAAATCGTTTGGCGCAATTAATATCCAAATCATTTGCGCTGCTATATAACTGCCCTAATTTACTTTCATGACATGTGAAGATACTGCATATGAAATCATTCGATTTGATATTAGACACGGTCTCAGGCGTTACTTTGTTGAACTGCTTCATCATAAAATAAATAACTTGGCTCTATTAAACACTTTATTTTAAATATGATGATAGCACAAGATGCTGAAACCCGGGTCGTGCTATTTAAAATAAAGTGTGGAATAGAACCAAGTAATTTATTTTAATTATTTTACGTTTCGTTATTATTTACGAAAGGCTGCGATAAAGTACTAGTTGATGGCGGCGATTGATAGTGTTAAAGCCTCTCATCCTTTCCCCCGTCCTTCTCAGCCGATTCCCCTCTCCTCCGCCAACCCTTCCGCCTTTCCTACACACCGTTCATCTCCCAATCGTTCCAAACGGGATTCGTCTACGTATTCCTCTCTCGGGGCTAAGCAGTCAAAGTCACGGCTTCCGAGCACAAGCGCCCGCTCCCCAGAGCACGAGGAGTATAGTCGTTCAAAAAAGGTCTCTTCTCTTCCCTCCCAACCTCCCTCTCTCTCTCTCTTAAATGAGCCAGCCATCTCCCTGGGCGACGCGCGCATTCCATCACTCTCTCACTATCCCTCTCTTCAGTCTCAGCAAGCACTATATCCCGTGCGTCGTTTAACAGTACCTCCAGTTCGACCCAAAAGTTCTATTACAAAATCCCTCTCTTTTTCTAGTCTCTTACCACCATCGCTGGCACTACTATGGTGATACGTTGTTTCCTTCCAGGACAATGCGATTTAATAAGAGTGTGGCTGCAGCTGTGCATTGGGCGACCAATTTGCATTGTACATTCTAACTAATGACTAAGGCCACATTTTCTTTAACGGAAGTTTGACGGAATCTACTAAAAAACCAATGAGGTCTAGCAGTACCGAATTCATACGCTTCTTGGTGAAATTGTCAAAAACATTCTTTCCTGTTTGTACTTCTGGGAAATGGCATGAAAGTGTTTAATGTTTGACTTGGTTTACTACCCTGATATTATTCATAACCACCAACAATTGGTATTGATGTGAATGATTACACTATCAAAAATTGATGATTAAAGACTTCAAAAGAGAAATTTTTCCGATACGATCCACAAAGCAACGTGGTAGATATTTATTTACAGATAATAATTCCGTGAGAAATTTTACGTTACACTTTTGTGCAGCCACAAAGAGCAATTTTAGCATAAATCTGCAGCTATGAATAAAGTCGCTCCGTTTCTTGTTGAGGCCATAAAGGAAAATGGTGTTCGCTTCGTTCCTCCTCTCCTCGTCTTTCCCGCTTCAAGAGCGATACAGCCATTACCGAAAGAGTTAAATGTCTGTGTCCCAGCGAGTAGCGGCATAGATATCCCATTCGCTCTTCTCTTATTGCCCGCACATTTCGTGCGGCAGTATTTCAACCCTCGCGTATTCTCTTACTTTCAACGTTTGTCTTTCCAAGAGACCTAGAAGCATAGAAAACACTGTCGCCGTTCGATTGTCTCGAGAGTAGTCTCAGGGACCACGGCTTTCTTCCCCTCACTTTTTGCATTTATCTCTGGCTGAAATATGGCATTGCTTTTTTTTGCATGAAATAAAGTCGCGGTAAAAAAACTAAAAGCTTAATTAAGAAAATAAAACTTCTGAATGCACTTTGCGTATGAATTACATGCATGTGTTTTAATGGGGCCTACTCCGAAGATAAAATGACAAAAAATAACAATACTTTCCCTCTCTGTCTCTTCATTTAAATATCCATTAAAAATATCGAATAAAGGACGGTGGGTATATTGGGTGATTCAAAAATCATTACTTGCAAATGTGTAGGAATTTCTTAATTTCATCTCAGGGCTACATAGAAAGAATTACATGAGGATACAAAAAATAATTGAATAAAATTTTAAGCAATGAGATGCCGATGTTTCGCCCTCATATGAGTCACGCTATGTAGCCCGGAAGGCGTAATTCATGAAAATTCGTCAAAGAATGATTTTTAATTGCCCGAACTGATGACCTACACTCGATATTTTAAATGGATACCAAAAAATAAGTCCTTATGGAATTCAATAAACTTTTAAATTTCCCAGGATGTTTTCCACTTAAAAATTATGCCTCAATTTAGGATGCCCCATTTAAGTCCCTTTCACCTGAATTTTAAAGCGTGGGCCGAGTTATTGGGAGCAGCATCCAGTTTGCTAGTGAAAATTTAGAGTGAGTTTTTTAGTCGCTCAATACCATTTTGGTACATTGTGCAAAAATATTCGAAAAGCAAACGAAAAACCAAGGAAATTACACAAGAGAAACCCTTATAGTAGGCTATCAATCCATCTCAAATGCTCGTGCTTGAAATGTATACATTTATTCTAGAACAATACAAATATTTTTTAGAATCGGCAAGGCCTTTTGAAATAAATGCGAATACTTTCCTTTTCACCCCACTGGTACAAATATCTTTTGATTCTTACGTTATCACGTTCTTTGCCGCGTTCAATTCGCGTCTTCTCTGCGTGAACGAAGAACAGCCGGCGGCGATTAAAAATGACATTGAACGAAGGGGCATAGCAGAAAGAAAGGTGGAGAAGTTATTTTCGAATTTGCACGCATTAATCTTACTCCTAGCGAAGGGCTGGGTCGGAAGGAGGGGAAGGTTCGCACAGCGGGGTTGTTATATCTAAGGTCTCCGAGCGGCCCTTGTCGTCTTGGAAATCCATTTATTCGGAACAAACCGATCTCGAACGTATGCTGGCGCGAAGTTTCAGGGGGGTGGGACGGGGCGAACGCCTTGTCATAAATCGGCTCCTTGGATTCCCCTTTTCTCCCCCCCCCCCCTCTCTCGATTTCCCCTTCCTCCCAACGGAATCCAACTCTGCCTCCCTTTCTCATTTTCATCGCGTTCCTTTGCGTTCTCCCAGGCTGAGTGGGATTCATTTCCTGTAATTCCTTTCCTTCCAAGAATTTACTAGATTTATGAAGAAGAACGAGAGCATTTGTTTTGAAAAAAAAATACGTAAACCATAATTAATACATCCATAGGTTAGAAAAATGCTCAAGGTAAAATGTTTTAGCATTTTTCAAATGAAGGGCATTCGACAGCTGTAGGACGTGGATAATATATTTGAAATCCAAAATAGGTACTCAAGTCAGTACTACATGTAATAGGTGATATAATTTTTGTTTTTTCCCGGTGAACAATAGCAGTAAGGTTTTTTCGAGTTTCGCACCGGGTCAGGTCCTCAATATATCCTTCCAACGTTTCGATGAAGAACTAGATTCATCAAAACGTTTGAAGGAGATACGGAGGACCTGACCCGGTGCGAAACCCGAGAAAACTTTACTGCACGCAATAGGTGACTTTGCACGCAGACTTTGTTCGCTCAGTTCCAAGGCGGAATCTTATGGGTTCCGCTCAGCTGCTAGCTGGGCGCGACAAAAATTTCCAGGTGCTCCGGGGAAGAAAATCCCCCCACGTTCTCCAGGCATAATTCCAGTGGTACTCATGGTTAACCCTTCTGAAGGTAACAAATATCGGGACAAAATGGGAATTTTTTCTACCAGTGCAATCCTTACCGTCACTTCCTCTATGCCTCCCGACAAAGTTATGTTTTTAGGCGATTTATCTTGTTAGATGGTATAGTATGGTATTTGGAGGAGGCGACCGAAAGCTTATGTAATTCGCGCCCAGAGGGAATGGTAGGTTAGGAAGGGTGGAGAGAAACCCGTCGTCGGCATTAGCCTGCTCTTATCGAAAGGCGCCAAGGGGACTACGGCTTTAACGTCCCATCCGACGGACGGAATGTTGCACTTGAAATTCCTCCACACAACATTCAAGCAGGGATCGGTCATTCTTTGAAAATTCTCTGCCACCGCCGGGATTTGAACCCTATCCCGCCGGATGGAATGCCAACACTCTAGCCACCACACCACCCCGATCCCCGCTTGCTGGAGATCTTCCATTACTCCGCGAAGGACACGTGAGATCGGACGGCGCGGCGCCGGAGGGTGCGAGAGGAAAATCAAACCGGCAAACGTTTAATAATTGCGCCGGCATTCTGCATCCCGGCGTTCTCTTCCTCCATTTTAAATTTGCCGACAGCGGTTCCGCTCAGAACGGATGGCTGGGAGAGGCGAAACTTTGCCAGGTGATCGGCGGAGAATGTCGCTGCCAAAGGTGAACCGGTTCTCTCGGGTCCACATAAATGAAATCCCCAGTGCGAGTGTGGTGCGTCTTCACTTACGCTCCATCATGTCGTTTGCCAACCACTGCACATGACGGCATGTTCCTCTGTTTCTTCATTTTAGGGTGATCGAAACCTGGAGATTGAAGAAAGAAGGGCAACCTTAAGAGAGATTTCCAGAAGACCAGAGTGTAATTCTTTGGGGTCATGTCTCCCACAAAATAAAAGGAGAAAGTTACGAAGAAGAATGTTGCCGTTTCACTGAGTTTGGCACCACATCTGTCGCACTTTTGTATTCACCTATGTTGCGGGGTCACAGTCATAAATATGAGGCTGTATTACGTAACTAAGACACTTGGATCTACTGTTGGCCTCGCACCGGTTTTCACTCAGCAGGAACCATCCGTATTCCCTCGGCGAGAATGTTTCACTGCTTGCAATCTCCTCACATCTTGAACCGCGTTGAGTACCGAGCCGCGAGAGGGCTTTGATTAAGTAAAGTCGTGGATCGTTTGAGCACTCGCTTCGGCCGATACTGGGATGTCTTCCTCCCGCCGCTGGCGCAGTGGGAAGAAGGCATAGTCGATCCCTTTCCCTGTAAGCTTTGCGTGGGTAAACGGAATCATAGTAAAATAAAAGAAGGAATATTGGGCGCCAGTGCAAGAACGATGCGGGAGGAATTCTTTCGCTCGCACACGGAAGGAAGCTAATGAAAGGGAATAAGGAAAAGGAGAGATTCCCTCAGAATAGTAGGACTCGTGGACTCGTTGCATGTGTCACCATTTCATCATTGGAAATCCGGATATAGAAGTATTGTTCCTGGGTACTTTTTTTATTTTTTGTCATTCATGTATTTTGTGCCACTGAATCCAAATCTAAATTTTTTTAGCAAAATCTCTCAATGCAAATTTGTAAAAAACCAAAAAAGACAAAGGCATAGAAGATCAAAAATGTTACTTTATTATCTTTCTTGATTAAAATTCGGAATATAAACCGTATATGTTTATAACAAATGAATTATATTTCCTACAAATTTTATACCTAAGATTTCCTTCTGCGGCGAATCGCTTATATCCAGTGACATTTGAATGTTAGGGTTTTTCCTCATCACCGCAGTACAACCGTCCCTCCGTAATTAATTAAACAAGCCGAATATGGCTGAATTATCGGTTTAGAAGAATAGATTCCTTTGTATTCTTCGGCGATGAATACGAAAATAGCTTTCGTTTCTTCCAACATGTCAAGTATTTTGCAAATTGCGAGGTAAAAAATCTGCAAAAAGTTAACAAACTTTGCAATTTCCTTAAGTGCTCAAAAAGGATTTTCTCTCCATAACGTATTCAGATGCTACCCAATGCCTTCAGCCATAACACCAAATGTTTTCATTTCTCCACAGACACCGCGAAAGGAAAAGAGATCACGGCGTTGGGCGAAGTAGAGCATACTAGTATTTAACACGTAAATAAATTTCTGCCATCACGTTCTTCAGGCTTTATTGTATGCGTGATGTAAATATCTCGGGGTACCTCGGCGACCCTTTTTTATAATCTCTCAAAAAATAAAAAATAAATCGACTAAAAACAGCGTCCGCCATTTTTTCTCGCATAGGTCGTAATATCTAAGTCACGAAAGTAGATTAGAATTAGCAACATCAAATCGTTTAGTAGCATTTGGCTGCGTTTTTTGTTCTACAAATGTTTTACTATTAGTTTGATTATGCTGAACTCCCAAAAAAATCAGTAGATACGGCCAAATTGTACGAAATTTGTTCAACTTTGAAGCTATGTATTTTGTTAATTGTTATTTTTATTATGTAAAACGATACGCGTCGATGCATGCTATTTCTGTTGTTTTTGCTATTTCTCAATTGACTCTATTGACATCAACTGAGCAACTTTTCAACTTCAGACTAAAAAAGAACATTTTCGAGGTTTTAGCAAGCTTTTTTCTATTCCAGCCCACTGTGCGCCGAGATGATTCGAGGTTGAAATTTGTGTCAAGACAGATCGACTTTACAAGAACACACTGATGCAGTCCTGAATAACCCAAAACCTTCTCGTCATCACTTCTGCTCTGCAGAAAAATAGGGCATCATTCGAAAAAATAGAAAGGAGGAGACAAATCCCGCTCTCCCATCCAACGTTGCCCGTCGGCATTCAAGAATTCCTGCCTCGCGCGCTGCAGCCTGCGGCTTTCATCTTGGCTGCACCACAGTCATCTCTAGGAGGGAGACTAAAAAATATACATGCTTCTTCATTTCGCTGCGATCGCAACAATATGAAAAGACAATAGGGAGGAACAGCTAGCTAGCCACCTTCTCGTCAAATCTACTCTTCCCTAAGTTGTTTCACATCGAACGTTCACTTCTATTTTTCATGTACTTTCTCCTCCTCAGCACTAAGCATTCTTCACGACCATCACTTACGGTACAACTATTATCGTAACTCGCATTATCCCACACTACCCAGCTCTCTTCTACACCAATGTACTTGGAGATGAATCCTCGACTCACACACTTGGTTTTACGTCATATGATACCCCTAAAGATTGGAGTATTGTAAATTTACATTTAATTTTTCAAATTCGTTTCATTCGTTGGAGAACGTAAAATATTATTCCGCTGGAGCGTTTTCATGATAAAGAACAAATTTATAAGACTCATGGCAAAAGCTTTTATTATGTTATTTCCCAGCATAAAAGCGAAACAAATTATGCATCAGTAACTTCGTTTTTCATATATGAAGGCAGTTTGAACATGAATTCTTGGGTAAAATACGGTATCTTACCCTGTGAAACAAAAGATCTTCTACGGAATACAACATGCGTAAAATAACATACCATGGTACCCAATAAACAAATAATTAATCCCTTGGGTTAACAGCTTGGAAATAATTTGTATTTTTTACAATGTATGGTGACTCCAAGAGGGCCAGTAGAAATTCAAGTCATGTTGAAATCAATCGATTCGGCTTTTACTTTGTGAAAATCCATGTTGAAATGAAAATGCACAACCCTGGTAACTGTTCACTGGAAAATTATTTATTGGTACGACGCGTTTCGACGCTGAGGCGTCATTCTCAAGTACACTATTTATTATTCAGACAATCCCATAAATACCCAAATTCTAGCAGCAGGGGGGGAGAGAAGGGTTATACAAGGGGGGAATTCGGGGTGGAGTAGGAGGGTTGGTGAGGGAATGGTAGGATTGCGTGACTAAGAACAGGCTAGGAGAGGCAGAGGTAAGGTTCCTTGGCCGGGGGAAAGGGTCGGTTTGGAGCGGGGTAAATTGCGAAGGTTAAGTGCAGTGATAATGAGAGGTGAGTTTCACAGGAAGACAATGTCATTAAAAACAAGTCCCAAACTCAAATTTCTTTTAATCTCCAACTCTTCCAGGACGTCCATCTTCCTCGGCTTCTTGATTTTGTGTAAAATGTCTGATAATAAGTCTCTGTGAAGTCCCTCTTCCCACAGGTGCTTTGCTAAGTGGGATTGTTGTAAATTCCCCGCGCGAAAACACCTATTGTGCCCTTCTATTCTTGTCAGGAACGCCCTACCCGTCTGCCCCACATACACTGCGTCACATTCATTGCACCTGAGTTTGTATATTCCGTTGCTTTCCAACTTCTTCACTTTATCTTTTGTTGGAGATTTCTTAAGTTTGCGTGGTTGTAAAACGCAGGTCTGTATTCTTTGGGGAAGGCATTCGTTAGTTTTTCTGTCAGCCACCCGAAATACGGTAGTTTACACCATTTAAACTCACTGTTTTTTTCCTTTTTTTGTATAACATGTTACTGGCTCTTATAGATTGCTTTTTCTTTGATTTCATTCACCTTTTTTGTCAGTTTGATAGAAAAATGTTTGTTAATTTGACCTTGAGTGGTAGAGTCCATCTACATATTATATGGATTGACATTTGATATTTCGCATTCATATATATTCAATCCAGGATCAATTGCGATTTTACTTTATGACTAATTTAAATGAACAGACAAAGTAAGTTTGATAACTTGGAATGAAAGGGTTACATACTATAGAGATTGCGCGCAAAATTTGGAGCTGTGTAAAATTTTCACCTACGGTACCTTGGGTACATACAAAAAAATTGCAAAACAATACACTTAACTGAGGTAAATATCTTAATGGAGAACAAAGAAAATAGATTTTCTTCGTTTTTGCATGGAAGCAATACAGAAAACGAGAGAATATGTGAAAAGTATATTCTCCGTAACTTTTATTGAAGAAAATGATAAAGAAAACTGTCTATGAAGAGGTTTTTAATTTAGATGTTTCTAGCTAAAACGAACGCTGACGGGTATTTTAATAATCTGAAAATCCCTCTATTTTGACTTTACGATTTTGGCACAAATTCCGATGCCGGTTATTTAATTATCAATCACTTGAGGTTGATCTTTTGAAAATACTGCCGGAAAAGTATTTATCGCAGTGTTCATTGTTCGTATTAAATATAAAATAAATAGCAATATAATAATTTTAAACAATAATTCGGAATGCGAAACATAAAACAAAATTTTACACTTAAATATGTGCTTAAAATATGGACGATTATTAGTGTATTTCTTTTTTAACGGTGTCTCCTTTTTAACACCACGAACGACGAAATAATGAGGATAATAGAGGGAAAAATCAAAATCAATCAAGCTTACTGAACGGTAGGGCGGTTATTAGTAATCTATTTTATGTCCCCACCTCCCACATGTTTCAATGGTCCGACAAGTTTGCATCCCTTTTCGCCGTTAAGCTAATAATATATGGATTACAAGGTGACGATAGTTAGGGTCGTTACTTGAATGAGGGAGGAATGAGGATCGGAGCCCCCATGGTAGGGTCGGATGAGGCAATTTTCAAGTGAGCCACCTTTCACCTCCGAAAGTCAGGCGGACAGACGCAAGGCCTAACGCCAGCAATTTAATATTTAATCACCGGAGGTCTACTCTTCGAAAATAATAATACTTAAAGTACATTTTGTCGCCGTCGTCATATTTTTTCTAAATGAATACAAAAATAAATAATAAGGCAGGTGTGACTTAAAGACATAAGTTATGAAGTCATAATCGACATTAAAATGGGTGCTTAAAATATGGACCATTTTAGTGCTTCAGTCTTTCAGTGTCGATATGTGTTCAGTGTTTTTCGACGAAATAACGAGGAAAACTTTAACCTTGATGAAAGGTAATTTTGCGCATTAGTCTTCTTTTATCCAGTCCCCTACTTCCACAAGTTTCAGTGGTTCGATGGGTGTGCATCTTTTTTGCCGCTGTACGGATAAAATTAAAGGGTGACGAGATTTTAGCTTGTAATCTGGAAAAAAAGGAGCAGGAAGGGTGACCGGAACCCCCGCGGAAGAGTCGGATTGGACATGAGCACCTTTATAATAAAGACGGCGGAGCGGACGGGACACTTCCAAGCATATGGGGAACACTACATACACGCGCGCGAGCCCCTCTTTAGCGAAATGGGCGGAAGTAAATTAAGCGGACCTTCCATCCCTTGATTGAGCGTGAATGCGGTCAAAGGTCACCTCCGCGGCGCTCCGTCTGCCCTTGCCGGTCAGCCCTTCATCATTTACTCTCCCACCCATGCCCAACCAAAACTCTCCTCGCCATTACGATTTTCATTTTTTGTATTCTCGCCTCGCAGTGAACTCTCCTTCTGTCGCGGTATCTCCCGAATGTGGTTGATCGTATTTCAGTGGAAATCAATCATTGCTAATATATTGGAAATAAGTCCCTCTTTTCAGATTAAGTTTTATTTTCGTTGGATTTAGAAAGTTTTGATGCTGACAAACCTTAATTTAGCCTTGGCTAATAAAATAATCGAAATATGTTTCGGTTAAAATCTTATAAGTAGTTATGTACGTAATGTATGTTATGTATGTACTATTAGGGTACATTATCCTCTGCCCTTCTACATGTAACGAATGGGTTCGTAGGAAAAAATCGGTCCTTGAAAAATAAAGCTGCTTCATTGGCCTAACATGAAATCTTCCATTACTTCTACCATAGTAATATTATTGAATGATTCCATGTTGTATTTGTAGCATTATTACTTGCTCACATATATATTTCGGATACCAGTCTTCAACGAATGGGAGTGGATGCTTGAAAATTCCATTCCTACTTCAAATCACATCTATGTTATACATTTTTTATAGTAATGAATGAGATAATACTGATCAAAACGACTTAAAGTATGGATGACATATTGTAAAGAATACATGAGCCAATGAAAAAGCCCTCGGAAAAACTTTTTATAGATTAATTCTGCTTCAATGCAAAAATTTAGATTATTACGTGCAGTTAAAATAAATACTAACATAAACTCTAAAGCTAACAGTAATTTCAAGTTTCACTATGCTTCCATAACATAAGTTAATAATAGGTATGAGGACGTCATACACCAGAAGAAGAAGATATTGCTAGCTATCTTAATGTTTCTCATGCATCCTCCCTCAGCAATTTTTTCTGCTGTCTTGATCAACCGCTAATCACTGCGACCCCAGAGCCGCTCACTAACCGTTCCTTTTCATCCTTCAACTCAGTCCTCTCCTCCCTCCTACTCCTCCCCATTACTCTCACTCGCTTCTCCCATTCATCAATTAACCCGGTTCAGCTGATAAATAATACTATCTATTCTCCCCTCCTTCCTTCCAGCGTATTTTTGGAGAGTAAAACATTTTTTTCGTCGACAGGCGAGAGCCGTTCGGCAGCACCTGGGCGCCTGGATGGACGCAACTCTCTGAGCGTCCACGTTTCACCATTAAACGTAACTACGCAGGATACATGCATACCATACATAGCGTGTGAGCGCGAGTGTAAAGCAGCGGAGCGGTGGGTGATCCCAAATGGGGCGTGGTGGGGGTTGACGCGCTGAGAGGTAGGAGGGTGGGAGAGGGGTACAGGAGGGGGGAGTGGAGGAAGGGAAAGAGGAGAAGGTAACAGGTTGAAAGAGAGATACATATTACTCCGAAAATTGCTTATTTAAAATGACCAAACCAAACAACCAAACCAATGCCAGCGAAGTGTTCAGGGTTTTCCCAAATTTTACATCCCACCACAAATATTAAGCCCATTTTTCAACCAACATGATATTTTGAAACAAGTAATTTTATTACTCAAATGAAAGGAAAATGAAGGAAACTGGGGAAAAATGCGAATACATATAGATTTCTCAACGTATCAACATATTATTTTATTACTCCTCCCAATACGCATCCGAAAGTGATCCAAGAAACAACAGCTGATGGCTGTGCCCAGAAGACAACCTCGTCCTCTCACCTATTAAAACATTGTTTACTAAAGAGACAGGGCGCTCTGAGGGCATAGATGTGCATTAGACACAAAAATATTTGCGTGACACTTGACGCATCCCTGAAAAAGCCTTTTCCCATCCTCCCAAAATTGAAGCGGATCCTTACTCCGCCCCAGTAAATTTTGACTCAAATATAACTTCACCTTATGATAGACAGATTAAGACCCAAGTGCCGGGGTATCTGGTGAATTTAGTGCGGCTATCTTCTCACGGCACGACCTCATCGAAGACGCACCTGCTCCACTTTCTTGAGCTGCACACGTTGGTGACCCATTGGTTCCAAGTTGTCTAGATATTTCATCACTTGGGGGCCTCATTGTCTTGGCGGCAACCAAGAGGGATGATTTATTTTATGCCGGATCTAAAATTGTTACCACAACCAGGATTAAATAATTTTCAATAATCGGAAGATATTTGTCCATCTCCTGGCATAGCCCACCTTTAATGCCCTAACAGTGGCATCTCCTGGGCGCATTCTGCTCACTGATGTCCTGAAGCAGTTCATCAATGGAATGACCGTGCTGCCTGATGAATAGTTTCCCCCAGTAATCTCCACAGTAACTTCCTTATACCCGTGATTGAGGAGGCTGTGTCCATTCTTAAACCGTTTTTCTTGAGGGGAAAACATTTGTGGCCCTCTTCTGTGCCTTGGAAGTAGCAGCAATCTACCTACAGACAGCAATTTCTACAAATCTGGAAATACAATCCCGGGTGAAATTCCAACGAGTTTTCACCACCTGTTTAAGGTACTTAAAACTATCTTCTGGGATTCCATCCCTCCTCTCCTCTGCCCTTAGATCATTCATTACGTTGGAACTCTAATGAAAATAAGTCGCAATCATTTTGACTTTTTCAATAAAAATTTTAAAGCGCTCATCGTCATTTTCCCCATTTACTAAAATATTCATTTGATAAATGAGCAAGGCATGGAATATGTCTGCCCTCACCCAGCAGCATTCCGATTGCTGCCACAACATTACCGCCTATATTTAACGTGGCGCAAAGTATTTTGGTGGGTGAAATATTAAAATTAGTTAGCATTTCCTCGAAATCTTCCTTTACATGATTAGAGCTGTGTTGTGGTTGGAGCTCTTTTGCTCCTAGGCAAATATTCTCCATTCTATCGTTTTCTGTCATGAAAAGATAAAATAAGGCACAGAGTAGAGCCATTTCACTGGCTTACTAATCACCACATTCAGTATCCTCGATCTTTCATTCGATAATTAAGGTTTGATCGTCGATCGACAATTCAGCTTCGATAGCGGCGACCCCACACTCCACTCCTGGATCCGCCCGTGACCACCGCGGAAGACCGTGTGACATGAGAACAATATTTAACGATTGGTATAAGGGAGGGACAAAAAACTTTGTTTTCTCTTTTCATCACCTTTCACGCTTAAGGAATCACAATTGATTCAATCAAAAAATCTTTAGAATTTAATTGTACCGTTCAGTGACGTAGCTATGGGGGGATATGGAGGATATATCCCCCCTCAAAGCCTCAGAAATATAAAAATAATATTGAAAACTATTGTCTAGTTTTGTTTGTCTTATGGTAAATTGTAGCGTAGCCATTTAGTGAAACCCAAATTTTAAGTGCCAAAATTATGTATAACATATTTGCAGGCATGTCATTTTTCCAAAATTTTCCTAAAACAGGGGAGTGGTGGATGATACTGGGGAGTGGTGGATTGGAGGTTACCCTTCCCCGTCCCCTCTCTTCCCCCCAAAGCATATTCCTAGTTACGCCAATGATCCTATTAATAGTTCGTCCGACATGTCATCCTGTAGGACCTTTAAAATGTTCCGGGAGGAAGAGAAAAATAACCCCTGGGCTGCGGTATGCACATGAGAATCCCTATTATTTTCGGTAAAAATTTCCTTTTTTTCACCGATAAGGCAGTCAAACATAAACATCACATGCCCACGGCGTACTTAAGCCCTATCCTAATTAATTTGACTATCAAGAGTCCTTGAGAGACTTGCGAATAACTGTGGTGTTTATTTTTAGTTACTGAAATTATAGTTATATGCGTATTATAGTAATGAACGGCACGGTTCGGTAATAGAGATAGGATTTCATCACTAAAATTAATAATAAATAAATCACAATTGATAATAAATGTAATTATGTCACCTCGGAGCAACGTTATAATTTTCATGATTGAATATAGTGAGTCCGACTCGCTAGTAAACCATTCATGGAGCACGATGTGAAATGATGAAGCACCGGCAATAATATTTCGCTGGGCTTCGTCAAATTCGCTAATTCAATAAGGACTTGACGAAAAACAATAATGCCTTCACTCATATTGAATTCTTCATTAGCTCGAATAGTGTACTCCTTATAACTCGCAAGTTAAAATCAATTCCGATGTTTTTATTTCTAACTGAAACTTACAAGTGGAACAATATATTCATACAGCAAAAATCATTATCGTATAGTCAAATTTTCAAGAATACTATTGATTATATCGTTGTTGTTAAAACAGCACAAGATTACTCAATATTATTACTTAAGTAATCATGTAACAATCGTGATAGAGTCGTTCTTGAAATTCGCATGATATATTTCCAACACTCAATTGTTTAAGTAGCTGGGTAGTTAGTTCATTGATATCACATAAGATAGCAGCGCCATCGAAGTACCAGTATTTTTAGTACCGATACAGTAGTATCGCTAAAAAAATAGAGGCCGGTACCACCGGAGTGGTACTCAGCACAACCGAATACCGGTATTATTTGCCCACTCATACCCCAGACTACAATCAGCAACGAATAGTACTAGCCAATATCATGGACCATACAGTGTAAAACTTTCTTAACTACTAGAACTTTAAAATATTCCTCGGAAAAAATAGAAAAATTACTTTCGACCTGCTTTTTTCGATTTACTGGTGGTGTTCCTAAATCTAAATGTTTTCATTTTTCCCGGAAAATAGTTGTTGGGAATTTTTCTAAGGCTCGCCACAAGGTAAATACTTCTAACACCGCCATTAATTAGGGACACCAAAGAAAATATCAGGGCTTATTTTATTGGAACATTTTAAAGTTTTCTCATGCTAATCGGCGGGAATTGGATGATTGAAGGATTGAGTATGCAATAACTTTACTTTCGGTATCAGGAAAAAATATATAATAGCTTAAGCAAATTATGACTTCCTCTAGGAGCATTATTGTGATATGTAATAGTATCTGGAAAAAAAGAACATTAAACAAAATGATCGTACTAGCCTGGTGCGAAGGTAACTTTCAACATTATTAAAAAGGACTTGAATTAAAAAAATAATGCCTACTTTTTGAAACTTACTAGACTTTCAGATAGGGAATGCGATGATCTTTTGACAGTAACTACAAGGTGCGGAAAGTTCGTAGATATCTTGTTGTTTCTCTCCAGTGGGACACTTTTATAATATGTAAATGTTGTCTCACGAATGCGTCAGTGTTCAAAACAGATACCTGTAATTAGTCGCAATTGTGTCTATCGAGCTACATGGATAGAAAATTGAGAATAAAATGGAATGTCTGTAGTCCTTAATATCATAGATATTTTTTAGCTATATTTTTACCGCAGATGTATCAAAAATAAACCGAAGCAAAGCTAAAATGCGGTTACAAATCTGCAATTATCATTATCAATCAAATATGAATAAGTAGTTGTTTGTAGCCTACCATTCTATTGATCCTAACCTCATTTCTATCCCCAAAGCCTTCTATCGGTAAACTTTATCCCCATTGATTTTTTTTGAAAGAGGAAATATGTTTGACATATTGAAATCACGATTACAAGAACGAAATAATAATTTTTCGAGCAATTTGCATGGAGAGAAAATATAAAATATTTAGAAATGCAATTAGTTTCCTCGGCATATTTCTACATCATCATGCAATTATTAGAAGATAGGAAAATGGTGAGATATTGAAAAACAATGCAGTATACCTCAGCGGAATTGCTCATTTTAGTACAGCATTAAACTCTGCCTAATGTCGCACGTTCACATTTCAGAGCCAGGAAGAGAAGAAAAGAGCTTTCTTCCGCCGAGTGCTATTTGCAATGCACTGAAAAGTATCTCTGCTGTGGGTATCCTTCCAAAGCATTTAGTTCCAGGTCCGCAGGTGATCTGACAATCATCCATTGTTCTCCTGCAAATGACAGATTGAATGAGACGGAAGACTATTTGCACCCGCTTGCTTTGACGCCTAGTGAACTTCTTTGCATCCCCGCGGCCTTCCACATCGCAGCCCCCTCGTCTTACTACTCAATCCTAGTTAAAATTAAAAAAAAAACTAAAAAACACTACTTAAAATCCGAGATAGTTATTCATGCTGCGCTCTCCATTATTACCGCTTTTTTTTCACGCTGCGACAACGTTTACCTCTCAATTTGTTTTTCATTTTATCTTCAAAATTGCCTCCTACGGAGTACCTTCAGATAAGATGGCATAACATACTCAGGTAGCTGTACCCGGCCTCCTTCCTGAGACGACTTTCCCACCAACCAGTAGTTACCTCGGTGTCCCACGCCTAGGGAAGGAAGACTTCGGAAAGTTTTTTTCTTCCATTCTCCTCCTTCACGTTCCCTCTTCCCCTCCCAACTTCCCCAAAACCTCCATCACGAACTAAAGCCTTAACCCCTACCCCACATTTTCCAAACTCCCCCACCACCGCAGCCCTCCCGCCATGTCCTGGGCTTGTCCTGAGCCATGTCCTGGGGGTCGTTAAGGCTTTTCTTCTCGATCTAAAGACTCAGCAAAGTATTTGGACGTGGATCGGAATTCAAGTGATGTCAAGGAGGTGGGGAGACGTGTGACCAGAGGAGGCCCCTTGCGGTGGATTCGGGAGTTTTTGTGGGAGGCGTGTATATTACACATACTCGAGTTATTGGTGGTCGGGGGAGAGTTGGCTGGTTGCGAGGGTTGTTTATTCCTTTCACAGGATTTGTAGAAGGCGAGGAACTTGGAGATAGTTGTGTGGGGCAAGAAGATGTGGTCTACATCATCCGGACGGAGAAACGGTTTCCAGGAAACCTGTTTTCCTCGCGTTAAAGTCAGAGGATAGAGATATACGATATAGGGAATTGAAATGGTAGAAAATAAATAGTTTCCAAGTTCTTCCTTCACTTACTACTTTATGAAATATATGAAACTTTTCTTCGACAGTTATTGCACCGAGTTTATTGCAGTGGAAAAAGGTTATCTTTTTAAGAGAAGCATTACCGACTATCAAAGTAAAAAGTATCTGTCTGGTTGTTCATATCTATTAATCATTTCGAGTGAATGAAATCCAAGATGCCTCTTAAGTTTTTATTCAGTTGAAATGTATAGAGAAAAACAACAAGGGAGAGCCCTTCATACATGAAATAGTTTTGCGAACATAAGATTCCGATCACAGTTGCACGATGAACTCAAAAGAAAAAATTAGGATGTAGAGATTAATTATCAATAGTCGATTGGAGTTTTTCGGTGTTTTTAAGTTACATCGTGACTTTTTCAACTTCTACTAAGAGTTAAATAATCTGATTTAATGCGAGGTAAGTAAAGCTAGCAGCAATGAATACCTAAAATAAGTATGTAGCGGAATTCCACGCTTAAGAGTTGAATTTTTTATTTCATTTTTTAAGATATTTTATGTTAATATAAGTGTACCCCGAGGATCGGTAAATTTTCACACCAGTGACTTATTTGCATGATTATAGATGTTTTGTCCCATGCAAGGCTAGAGATAGCAGTGGAAAGTCCTGTCGATAGCAAACAATGAAAGAGGAACAAAAGAAGTCGGACGCATGGAAGCGATGGTTTCTAAATAAATACTATGAGTTTTTGCCATCCATTAAATTTGTGGCGATAAATGACCAACGAAAATCGTAAAAAAACCTATGGCAAAAACATGTGTGCATAATTTCAAATTATTTTATTTGATAATAGCTGCTTCTTTTTGTACATTACTATTTGAAACACGAGGTTTCATACTTTTAATGGCTTCATGTGATGGATATTCATGAGGCAAAAGGAAATATAATAGTAGAAATTAACAACTTCGAGGAGAAATTAGTTGCATGCATTTTTAGAAGAATCCATACCTTCCCCTGACGATACAAAAGGAATTGTCTCATGTTAACTGGAGCAACGGTATTCATAAAATGAAAATTATCCCTTTTTTGGGAATTTACTCGTACAGTTTAAAATAAGAGACTGAAATGCAGCAAAAACAAGCTGTCGTATGATGAATCTATCCTCTATCACGTCTTAAAATTGTCTTAAATTATCAAGGGAATCTATTTACTGAAACACTTCTATGAAAATTTGAAGTTAGGCCTCAGCCGTTGTTTTTCTTTCACTCCAGTTTTAAAACATTACCCAAAACATTGCAGATCTAAATGCAAGGATACTAAGAGTGGCTCACATAGTGTGGGGGAAAGCTTTTTGACAGCGTGAGGGATTGCGTTCTTCGATTCCGTCGGAATTTCCCGGCGTAACGTATCGCAGTCATTTGTCTTCTCCGTGTTGCCCTGTGTTACTCAGCCAAAGCTGTCGCGCCTTCCGTGGTTTCGCCAAAAGTGCACGAGGCAGCGGGATACTTGGCTTGATCGGTAAAAATGAGAGGGAGGGCAAGGAAACGATGATAGAGGGATAGAGGAAAGAGAAGGAAGGGAGAGAGAAGGGCTAGAAGATACTACTGGAATTAATTCTTCTTTTGCTCCATAAATAACTATTAGACACAGTATTAATGTAAATAATGATTTTATTAATCTCAAATTATTCACGTCGTTGTTATCTCCTTGACTGATTGATCTTATCCTGTAACTAATCAACAACTCTTGACCCTTCACAACCCTTTTGCTTATTTCTTTTAATTAAAATTAGCAATTGACTAATTCATTAACTTCAACAAATACGCAAGTGGTAAATGTTTGTGCGTGTGGAGTGAGAATGCATGAAAGGGAATGGAGGGGAAGAGAGGAGAAAGGAGAAGGGAGGGGGAGAAAGCGATGAAAGGTCCAAGGTTGATAATAGGCAGGTGGGCGGGAGGGAGGGAGATAGGGAAGGTTGGGCGAAAGGGATAAGGAAACAATTGAGTACGTGGAATAGGATGGGGGTCGGAGGAGGATAGAGAAATCACGTGTTTGTACAGGTAAAAAAGAGTCGATGAATGGGGAGAAATGGAGAGGAGGGGGATTAAGAGAAAGTGAACGTCGAGAAAGGGATGGAGGGAATTTGGCCTCACTCAGTTGTGGGATGGGAGGATTACTCACGGTTGGGAGATGGCAGCAGCAGCAGCGGCAAAGGGATTGAGACGGATGTGCATGGAAGGAGGAAGAGAAAGGTGCTCTGAATGAGGAAGGGAATGGAAAGGCTTTGAAAAAAAAGGGTTTTTGGCCAAAGGATGCAAAATAATGGGATCCATGGATTAATTGGGCCCATGACTTGCTGGCTAAGGCCCTTTTCCTGCTTTCTTTCAGCTGCGGTCTCGATGCTTTGCTAACGCGAGGAGAGAGAAAGGGATGGAGCATCAACGCTTTTTTTCGCATGCACTATGATGAGGGAAAGGAAGTAAAGGGGCCGATAGGGATGCAAAACAGAGGGGTTCGGAAAAGCAGTCAATCGCCCGCTTCCGTGAAAAGGAGTGATATCGCTCCCATTCAGACATAAATATGAGCGGGGCAAACCCGTGGGGGTTGGTGGGTAACATGTGTTAATTGCGTGGCTGGCGGAGGACATTGGAAGTCATCGTTTGGGGATGAATGGACGATCGTTGGCGGCGGTGAATCTGCGCTGCCTTGGGATTATGAAGCAGACGGCGCGGGCGGCGGCAGTGGCTCGCGCTCTCAATCGAGATGGGTAAACAATAGAGGCAGTGGCTTAGGTAAAGCAGGAAGTGCACGGGGAAAATGCGGAGAGGATGCGTGAAATCAAAGCACAAAGCGAATAACGGAGGTATTAGATAGGAATGAAGCCCAAAGGGGATGAAATAGGAACCAATAATGACTCGGGAAAATATACTTGAAGTTTTCTTTCTATTCATTACTGAAGAGAGCCAATTATGCGTGCATGTCCTTTCCAGATGTAGCTCAAAATAATAAGAAAAATTAAGAGCTATTTGATGGAAATTGACCTTGAAAAGACGCTAATAAAAATAAAAACTTAGAATACAAAAGGTCTATGTAGAGTAAAAGAAGATGATAATATCCATGATAAAAACTTCAAATTCCCTATCCCTAATCCCCAATTTTAATACAACATTCCACTACTGACCATGATTTCAACATATTATGTCGTTTATCAAGGCAAGTTTTTTACAATTTGAAGTTTTTATCAGGGATACACCAAGTCAAGCCTGAAACGATTTTATAATATGATAATATTTGGGTGAATTGGATATGTATTATTACACATAGCATACTTCCTATGATAGCATATTTCTATAGTCTATATAAAATATGGAAGTATGCAATGTCTATGACAGTAAAAATCTATCCTGTAGAAACTTTTACGCGATGAATGTAAACATTAAAAATTGTGTTCACAAGGACGACGCCCTCATTTTTAAAAACTTGAAAAATTTATATTTTCCAAGTCTCAAAATACCATAGTAGAATTTTAATTCAAGTGGAACAACTTCTTTCAAAATGACAGGACACCGTGCCCCGAGGACCCTCAGTACTAAGAGCCCAAAATTCGGTTCTTAGGCTGAAAAGACTAAAAGACCATTGTAAATTGCAGACCAACCCAATGAAGACCGACGGTAGCGATGTCAAATTTTTCCCCAGAGTAGTTAACTTATCATCACATAATTTCGACGCCCCGAAAATGGAAATACTCAACAAAGGACTAAAATACGCGCCTCCACGCCCCATATATCGACCATCGACTACAAGAACCTCGCAGCAGATTGTGAAGTCTCCCTTGGAAGAGAAACACCCGGCTCCAAACAACTCGTGGCCAACACTATCGGAGAGGATATTACAAGGAAACGACCGCTGTATCCAAGGGCATCGGCAGAAGCAAAGACACTGAGGGATCTATTCAAAGAAGTAAAAGAGGAGAAGCTCACCATTGTTAAAGCAGACAAAGGCCAATGCATGGTGATTTTGGACGAAGCAGATTACAAAAGTAAGTGCCGAGATTTCATTTTAAACAACCAATTCGAAATTCTGTGCAAAGATCCAACTAAGCAATTTCAAAGAAGGATTAAATCCGAGATTGCCTCATGCACGACCCTACTCAGTGTTAGAGAGAAATATTTTTTGACTACAATGAATCCACTGCCTCCAAGACTTTACGGAATACCCAAGCTACATAAAACAGACGCTCCGATCAGACCAGTGGTATCCAGTGTAAGTGCACCAGCGCATAAATTGGCTTATAAAGTGAAAGCCTTATTTAGACAATTTACGGACTTTTCTGCTAAGTACGCTATTAGAAATTCTATAAGTTTAACGGAAAAACTACGAAGTGTGAACTTGCCACCAAATGCCAAACTAGTGTCCTTTGATGTCCAAAACCTATTCACCTCCATCCCCACGGAAGAAGTGCTTAGACTGGCAAAAGAAACCTTAGACCGTGCTAATGTAACACCCAAACTAGCAGGAGAATTGCACAGACTAATGAAGATTTGTGTGGATCAAAATTACTTTCTGTTCGACGGAGTATACTACAAACAAAAGGAGGGCCTGGCTATGGGCTCACCACTATCTCCAATATTAGCCGAAATTTTCATGAACAATTTAGAAGAGAAAATCTTCGACCCCACGAACAACCAAGTTTCAAATGTTTTATATTGGTTTCGATATGTCGACGATGTCCTTTGCTGTTGGACGGGCAGCCACACACAATTAAACAACTTCTTATCATTCCTCAACTCAATACATGATGCCATCACTTTCACCATGGAACTTGAAGACGAAAAAAAGATCAACTTTTTGGACCTTTCCATCATTAGAAGTTCGTCAAAACACGATTTTGCTATCTACAGGAAGCCTACCTACACGGACCAAGTAATACCTTCAGATTCCGCCCACCCGATTTCACATAAATTATCCAGCTTCAATTCAATGATTCACAGACTTATAAATATACCCATGTCTGAGATGAATTATAAAAAGGAACTTGCGACTATTAAGAAGATTGCTGTGACCAACGGATACAGGGCCGACATGATCAACTCTCTCCTCACCAAGAAACGGAAGAAGCACGCGATTGGCCTTAGTACATCCCTCTTGCCAGCAGACATCAATAATGGAAGAAAGTGGTGTAAACTTCCGTTTTTTCAAAAGCTATCCTATAAAATAGTGAATCTCATTCCAAAGGACAAATATAAAGTCGCCTTCTACACACCAAACTCGCTCAAAAAATCACTTTGTAAAAACAAGGACACTATTGAGAAAACTAATCTGAGTGGGGTATACGAGGTATTTTGTGATTGTGGAGCGAGCTATGTAGGGCAAACAGGACGTGATTTCACCACGAGAATGAAAGAACACAAGAAGTGCAAAGAAAACGGTGATGAGACATCCATGGTAGCAAAACACCTGTTAAGTTCGGGCCATGATTGTGAATTTGATCCTGTGATTCTCCACGTAGCCGACAAAGAAACAGAAAAAGTGCGGACATTTCTTATAGAGGTATGCCACGCAGTTATTACGGGCTTTATTTCCCGAAGTTTGTTATTTTGGATTTCGAGCCATTGCGTCTTCCAATTTTGTCTAATCATACCCCTCATGGCATTCCCTAAATCTTCCGCTGGCATTAACTGAAAATCTGTATCCGGAGACCTGAGCGCATCTTTGGCTGCAGAATCTGCTTTCTCATTCCCTGGTATGCCCACATGTCCAGGGACCCAAGCGAAGCTTATAGTGGTCCCTTTTTTACTCAGGGATAACAGAGTGCTTTGTATGTCCTGAACAATGGGGTGATAAGGAGAATAAAGAGATATGGATTGGAGAGCACTGTATGAATCTGTGCAGATCATAAATGACGCAACACTGTTTTTAATGGATCGGAGAGCAATCCTAATGGCAGTGAGCTCAGCCGTAAAAATGGAACAGTACGGATGCAATTTTGCCTTAAGGACTCCATGATATGGGGATACCACAGCGCACCCACAGGCGGTATCCGATTTGGAACCGTCAGTGTATACGAACGTAAATTCGGAGTTTTCGGCGCGGAATTCCTTAAAAAGTTGTTGGTATTCTCCCGGCAAAGTAGTAGATTTAGAGCAACGAGTAAGATCAAGTCTCAAAGCTGGCCGGGGAATTAACCACGGCGGCACGTTACTGTACCCAGTGGGGTACGTGGCGGGCAAGGTAAAATTGCGTTCTGCGATTAGGTTTCTGAAGCGAACACTTAGAGGTTTAGTGGATCTTGTCTTTCTGTTAAAAAGGTCTAAATGCAGTGGGTGAGAAATAATGTTAAAACAGGGGTGGTTCGGCGCAGATAAAATTTTTGTGGCATAATTGCATATCAACGTCTCTCTACGATTGACTAGGGGAGGCTCTCCTGTATCGGCGTATATGCTCAAGACAGGGGAGGTCCTGAAGGCACCGGTTGCTAAACACAGTCCAGTATTATGAACCGTCGAGAGCGGTTTCATGTAGGTCTCACGGGCGGATGAGTACACAATCGATCCGTAGTCTAGCCTTGAACGTACTAATGCTCGATAACAGCATAAGCATTGAGGTACGATCCGCGCCCCACGTCGGATGTGACAGAAACCGTAAAATGTTCAGAACTTTGAAGCATTTGTCTCTTAGAGCTCGGAAATGTTCGCGCCAATTCAGGCGCCGGTCCAATGTCATACCCAGAAATCGGGCGTTCTCAACGTAAGGAAGCTCATTACCATTGAGATATAGGGACGGTGGGGCTTGTACACCCCGTCCTCGGTAAAAGTGAATGCATTTCGTTTTCTCAGTAGAGAAACGGAATCATTCCTCTGAGACCAAACGGAGAGCTTATTCAGAGTCAGCTGGATCAGCCTAGAGGCATTCGTTAATTTTGATGACCTGGAGAAAATAGCAAGGTCATCAACAAACAAGGAGCCCATAACTGGGGAGCGGATACACTCGGCCACATCGTTTATCGCAATGGCAAATAGGGTCACGCTCAGTACGGACCCCTGGGGTACTCCATTTTCTTGTGGGTATAAGGTAGATAGACATTCACCTATTCTAACTTTGAAAACTCGGGCAGACAGAAAATTTTTAATGAAAATAGGTAGGTTTCCTTTAAACCCCCATTTATCGAGTGTCTTCAGAATTTTGTACCGCCAAACACGGTCATACGCTTTCTCTAAGTCGAAGAACACGCCAATTACGTTTTGCCGCAAGAGAAATACTTCCTGAATGAAATTGTCAGTCCTAACGAGATGGTCGGAGTTTGACCTACCTCGTCGAAAGCCGCACTGAATATCTGGAAGTAGGTTCCGCCGCTCCAACCACCAAACGAGACGACGGTTTACCATTCTTTCCATCACCTTGCATACGCAGCTGGTGAGAGATATCGGTCTAGAGTTGTTTGGGTCCGATCCATCTTTTCCTTGTTTAAGGATGGGTACGACTATGGACTCCCTCCAAGGGTCTGGAAAACTACCCTCTGACCAAATTTGGTTAAGGGATCGCTGCATATTGGGGAGTGCTTCTTTGGGAAGATTTCTTAGAAAAGCGTTATGCACCGTATCTATTCCTGGTGAGCCGTCACGGGATTCGAGGATGGCGGAGGTCAACTCCCACAGAGAAAAGGGGTCGTTGTAAACCTCACCAGAGTCTCTCGGATTAAAGGTAAGAGGTATCGTCTCATTCTGCTCTTTCAGTGTCCTAAATGGTTCGTCGTAGCTGCCGTTACAACTCGTCTCCGCAAGTCGACGTCCGAAGCACTCGCTTATTTCGGGAGGTGTCGTCAGAACTCGGTCAGTCTCCTTCAGGGATGAAATTGCAGGGTTGTGGTTAGAGCCAGAGATGCTTTTAATCTTCCTCCAGATGTTGGATATAGGAGTCCTGTGGTTTATAGAACACACTAACTCCTCCCATGAAGCTTTCTTGGCCTCCTTAACCACTTGCCGAGCTTTCGCTCTGAGGCACCGGAAGGCGGTGAGATTTGTCGCCGTAGGATATTTGCTAAAGATTCGGAGTGCCCTCTTTCGCACCTGTATAGCTTTTGCGCACTCCTCGTTCCACCAAGGAACTGTGGGCCTGTGAGATTTGCATTTAGAACGGGGTACGGTGGAATTTGCGGCTTCTAGAATGTTATCTGTGAGTACTTTTATGTTCCCCACACCATTCACATTGTCGTCGTGTTTAAAATAAAATTTTCTTTTAAAAAGAGACCAATTGGCCTTGCGGACAACCCAATTGCTTGGTTGAGTTGGACGGTGGATAAAACCGCCACCTTTAGTAATTAAAATAGGGTAGTGGTCGCTACCGCATAAATCTTTATGTACGGACCACTAAAGCCTACGTATTAGGCCAGCCGTCGAAATACTTAAGTCAATACACGAGAAGGTACCGTTGAAGCTGTTGAATCGAGTTTTTTCACCGGTGTTTAGTAAAAACAAGTTAAGATCATTGATAAAATTTATAACTATGTATCCCCTTTGATTGCACTGAGTTCTTGTGCTACCCCATAGGGTGTCGTGTGCGTTGAAGTCACCCATTAAAATATAGGGCCGAGGTAGCTGCCTAACGAGGGATTCTAAATTCATACGTGTGACTGGTGCTCCCTCAGGCAGATACACGTTACATAATGTAACCGCCTCGGGGGCGTGTACCGTCACTGCTACCGCCTTGAACGGTGTGGTTAGATGTACGCGGTATGAGTAAAGAGACTCCCGAATAAAAATCACCACTCCACCCTTGGCTCGTTCGCCAGTGGTATCGTCTAACCTGTAAACATTAAAATTTTTTTAAATCCCTTTGTCCGTGGTTTTAAAATGAGTTTCCTGAAGGCACAGGCAGCACGGTATAAAATCTCGCAATAAAATAGCAATCTCCTCCTTATGCCTATAAAATCCATTGCAGCTCCACTGCAGAATAAAAGCCATAAATAATTTAAAAGAAGGAAAAAAATATAAATATAAAGTTATAAATATATAAATATGCTATCGCCGCAGGCGATTGCTTTTCCCCTTCTTCCTGGCCATTGAAACTTCCGCCTCAGTGGGATAGCCGTCGTATTCCATCTCCTCCATCTGACATTGGGCGTTGCTCTTGACTTGAGGCCCGGGGAGAGTAGAATTGTCACCTCTTTTAGGCGAAACACTCTTTGATTTTTTATGTCCTCTCTTCGGAGGACTTTCAGGTGTTTGGGTCTTTGGGAGGGAAGGATCCTTATCCTTACGGTCGCTCTGTGATTTTTTGGATACGTCAGTTTGTTTATTTCCATTATTTGTACTCTGCTGACCAGAAGCTTGCTGGTCGCGTTTCTCAACAAGAGTATCTTGGATTTTTTGAAAATCAGTCTGTGTTGAAGCGCAGCGGACAGAAACTGAAGCCACAGAAGCAAAAGAGCGGGAGAAAATTGGAGCCTTTTGGGCGTTCAATTTCTTCCTAGCTTCCAAGTAGGAGATCTTTTCAAGAGTTTTAATTTCCACGATTTTTTTTTCATCCTTCAGCTTCGGACAGTCACGGGAATAGACGGGATGATCGCCGTCGCAGTTAACGCAATGCGCTTTGGAAGAGCAGTTTTCATTTTCGTGCTTTCCCTCACCGCAGCGTGCACAGGCAGCAGTGCCTCGGCATCTACTGGAGATGTGTCCGAAGAGCTGACAGTTGAAGCATCGCACTGGATTTGGTATATAGGGACGCACCGGATAGGAAGTATAGCCCACAAATACCTTATCGGGGAGGGAATCACTGGTGAATTTGAGAATTATAGATGTTGCATTTATTACTTGGCCGTTCTGTTTTCTTATAAACCGGCTACATTCTATGGCACCTTGGGGGGGCATTTCGGTCTTAATTTCCTCCACATCAACGTACAGGAGATCAAAGCAGGTGACCACTCCACGACACGTGTTTAGTGTCTTGTTTGGTTCGACTGTTATAGGGATGTCATGTAATTTTTCTAGTTGCAACAGTTTGCGATATCTTCTCGTATCATCCCCGCGTATCTTCTTCACTGACACCAAATCTCCAGGAATGGCGGAAGACAGCACTCTACGTATTAGAAACGGAGATACTTTGGAGAGATTTTCGCCTTCTTTTGTGCACTTCATCCGACGCCCAGCTGGGTGCCGGAGAACTCACCCAGCAGGATCCCCTTCTCTCCCACGTACGGGTCTTCACGCACGGCAAACACGCGGGTGATCAGGACGCCAGATGTTTCGGCTACTCAGCACAGCAGAGTCACATGCTGTCTGGACGCTTACTAGCGTACGAAGGGTTTTTTGACGAGGTTGTCTCCCCGGTGGGCTCGGGTCCGTGGGGGCGCGGCTCCCCAAAGGAATAGATTACTCTCTTCCCCCCGTGCGGGGCCGGTAAAACGTTCTACTTGTCCGCGGCCACTTGTCCAAAACTCGCCCTCGCGCCCTCGACCGGAGCACGAAGTTGTGCTCCATGCAGCCCTCCGTGGCGGGAATGAAGCCCTTTTGCGTTGGGAAGGAAAGGCGCTTCCCACGGAGGGCCCAGGGGAGCATCCGGTCCGCCAGCACGCCCATGAACACCTTGCCCAACGTTCAAAGGATTAATTCCACCTCAGATAAACTTCGGGAAGGCCTAACACAAATACTCGATACGTCTGTAAAGGAAAGCGAAGTGCTTAAAGCTTAAAGGTTCTTAACAAAAGTACGTCCCCCGGAGTTGATGTACTCACCCCAAAATTTTACCTTAAGTTCTGGGACGAATTAAGGGCACCTTTGTGAGAATGGTGCGAGACAGCTTCACAAAATGTAGGCTCCCGAGGTCAACAAGTGCAGCAATAATTTCCATGATTCCAAAATAACCCAATAGGGAGACTGTTAATGATCTGAGACCATTGGGAGAGATTGTAAAATCGTTGCAAAAGTTCTTGCAAACCGGCTATTGGGAGTTATTGACACTGTAGTTTCAGATGAACAATCCTGCTGCGTCCCAGGAAGGACTATCTCTGATGCCATATCAGTTATCCGCGACCTCATCAGGAGGTATAGTGAGACCGATGAGAAACTAGTGGTGCTATGCCATGAATACTTATTCCCGGTGCTGAAACAGATGGATTTCGGACCTTTTTTTTTAATATGCTCAACACCCTGAACTCTAACGCTAAATGCATGGCAAGAATAGGACCCGGCTTGTCTGCACCTTTTCATTTCAATCAAGGAATACTACAAGGCTGTCAATTATCTTGACAGCTCTACTCGCTTGCTTTCGAGCCTTTGGTGAGGTAACTTAAAGCAAAGCTAACACCAGTCAACATTCCTAGAACAATTAATATCAGCACAGTCGTGAGTGTTTACGCTGATGACATAAATATATTTATCTCCGACGAGACTCATTTACACGACGTCATACAAATATTTAACACCTACTCTGAACATAGTGGAGCCGGGCTCAATTTAGAAATGTGACAAGGTTAATGGGTCGGTCGTTGGAGAGGAAGGACTGACAAGGCTCTGGGGATTAGGTGGTCGGCTGATGGTTTTAAATGCCTATGCATTTGGCTGGATGTTGACCGGCCATTCGAAGATGAAGCAATTGAGAAAGAGATATTCAACAGGATACGCAAGACCATGTCACGATGGAAATTGCGGGTCGGGCCAATGTCCCTCAGGGGTAGAAGCCTGGTCTGTAACCAGTTCATAACACCTACGATATGGCATCTACTACAGTCACATACACCTGAGGGAGCCACAGTCCGTAAACTACAAGCCATGCTGGTAGACTGTTTGACCCCAGAAAAAACACTGGGTCTCCTCCAAAACGTTGATGGCACCAGTTAAGGAGGGAGGCCTATGACTGGTGAACGTGTCGGCCAAAATACGTGGTTTTAGATTTCAACTTGCACAGCGAATTCTGTTTTCTAAAAGAGCAGCTCCATGGAGAGTGCTCTCCTTAGACCGCATCGAAACAGAATGGCTCATTAATGACTCGTATCGTATGTTTATCAATCCAGTAACCATCACAGCTGGACATGTGCGTAATCGCTTCCATGGCTCCATAATGGAAGCTTGGAAGGCTTTCACTTTTATACCAATGATACCACCAATTGCCCGACGAGCTGAACGATCTTTTTCCACCGGCTGGCCACCACCAAATGCACTTCCTACTTTTCGTTTAGCAGTAGGATGACAAACACTGTCATACAGATTCCACTTCCAAAATTTAAAATTTATCGGGAGGCCATATATCTTCTACATGGCAAAGAACGGCATCTCCACGCCTCCGCTCCCTTCTTCACGATCTTCCCCACCAGCCCCACCTCCCACTGAAACCCAATATTCGCCGCCGCCGCCGCTTCCTCCTCCTTTCGACTCTCCCTCCATTCACTCTCCTGATTATCTTCCCACTGCTGATTTTCTGAGTGATTTTCCGCCAATATTTCAGAACACCCCTACGACTGACGGTGGATCCTCACCAAAGGCAGGAACAGTTTCACCTCGTAATGAAAATTTATCACTGGTGATAAACGGAAAACTTTCGCGCGTGACACCTCCGCAAACACGTCCCCTCAGCATCCCGCAAGAAGAAGAAAAGCTTTGCAGAAAATCAGTCATCTCAGAAGAACGGCATATCCCCATACTCATCTCAGTTTCTTGCTGAATTGAGTGAGATTCTTGAAGAGGAATCACCAACTGTCATTCACGTAAAATTACTTTTTGATTAAGGCTTACTGTCACAATGACCAATTACCTGTGGCCAAAAGCATGACGGAAAATCTTCCGAATTTGTTTCTTGCCTTGAAAAGCATCTTTTCCGCCACCGCCAATCGTGCACGCTTGCAACGACTTATATCTGTGCTCACAACTAAATAACTTAAAATTGTGCCTTTTTTCGACATTGATGTTAAGCCCCCATGAGTCTTACTTTCTTAAGCTTTTCATTCATTTACTTACGCGTATATATATGTGTATTTCTGTATTTATTTATTAAAACTATCTTCTCAACAATTCGTATTTACGGAATTAGAATGTCAACACTTACATTCATGACCATAAATACACGGTCAATCCGTAGTCAGTATTAATGGGCCCAACTCACACTGTATGTGCAACAGCATCTCCCAGACTTCCTTTTGCTGCAAGAAACTAACACCATCTCTCCTCCAATAGATTGCCTTGCGCGATAAGCTTTTTATTTTTCTGAAATCACGACCATCAATACTGGAGCTGCAATTGCATACAAAAAGAATCTAGCAGTACAAGTAATTGCGTCTGAGGTCATAGTTTCCGGGTATGCCAATGCCATCATCTTATGTGTTTCGCAGCCTAGCTCAACTTTCCTTCTTATATCGCTCTACGGGCCTCACCACCAAGATCATGCCATTTTCGTGAATCTGGAGGTGCCTAATTTCACCAGAGCGTCATCAACGCAATATGGTCACTCAGGTCTTACAGTGGTTGTGGGCGGAGATTTTAACACCACGTTATCGCCGCTGTTAGATATAAGTTTGAGCGTTGCTCTAGATATGCTGCCACTCTTCAGCGTCTGGTACTAGACAACGACCTTATTGACTCTTGGTCAAATCACCGCGGCAATCAGGTTTTACACATTTTAGCCGTAGAGGCGAAGTTCATAGAATTGATCGCATATACTAATCCGATCATTGTGCTGGTGAAATTTCTAGTGTGGAGTGTATTGCTTCTTTCACTGACCACCATGCCTTGCTGGTCCGTCTGCGCACTGAAGTGCGACGAAATAGGCGACTGGCGATTAGATAATTCACTTTTGTCAAGTCCCTATTATTGCGAGAGAGTCAGGAGTTTAATACGCGCTGTATTGGAAGACGATGCAGAAAAAGACCCCATTCATCTATGGGAAACCATTAAAGAGGAAATTCGTGAACATGGTATGGTTTATAAACGCTTACTGCTACTTCTTTGCAAACATCCATTCTTGACGGACAGAGCAAGAGAGAAGCCAGGGCCATGGTTACCAAAGTTGGCTGGTAGGCAATACTCTCAAACGTTGCACCTGCTGCCGTTCACTCGTCTAAACGGCCTGACAAGGTTCGATCAAAACCCATTCTTTCGTTAATTGTTGACGGAAGGGTCAAGATCCTTGCACTCTAGCTACTCATGTGAAAAAGCATTTTTCGGAAATTTACGCTCCTCGGAATAATTATTTCAACATTACTGATTTAGGAGATATCCTTTCCACTCTAAATCAGTTGGACTTGGAAGATCGGGAGAATTTAGATCGTACGATTACTGCCACTGAAATTTTCGACGCAATGAAAAACATTAATGCAAAAAAAAACAGAACAATGGATGGGATTACGGCGGAATTTTACCTACACTTCTGGAATGACCTCAGAAGACCTTTTCGACGAATGTTAATTGCCAGTCTTGAGCGTGGATACTTACCACGCACGACGTCCACGGTCATCATATCTCTTACGCCAAAGGGTAATGAAAACATTGACTCCCGAAAACTGAATACCTCTCTCTATTGCCAATACGGACTACAAAATTGTAGAAAATATACTTGCCACTCGCCTATCTAGAGTGATCAGCAGTGTGGTGTCTCCAAAGCAGTGCTAATGTGTTCCTGACAGGACCATTTTTGACTCGATATCCGTCATACGTAACAAGGTTCACTTTCATAATAAGAGAAACCTCCCGCTCTCGGTAGTCTCGCTCGACTAGAGCAAAGCATTCGACTCTGTCGATCACCATTTTCTCTTCAGTGTTTTAAAAAATATGGACTTTGGCGACATTTTCGGGTGTGGTGCGAACTTTGTACTCACATTCTGTGTGCCACGTGAGAGTGGCGAATGGACTGACTGCTCCTATTCCATCTCAGCGAGGAATACGGCAAGGCTGCCAACTTTCGGGACTACTTTACAGCATTGCTTTTGAGACAATGCTTCGTCGTTTAAAAAACGTTATTTCTGGAGTAACTCTTCATAGTCACATTCAAATGGGCCTTAAATTTAAAATAAGTGTTTACGCAAATGACATTAACATTTTCATTAATTCTGAGGAGGATTTTCCCCGTGTACTTCCAGCATTTGAATCCTACTCGCGATGCACAGGAGCCAAACTCAATGTCAATAAAAGTAGCGGACTTTGGGCGGGTTCGTGGAGAACACGTACTGACTCTCCACTACCGCTTCGGTTGACTAATTCCGGTAATATGTATCTCGGAGTCCGTATTGGAAATGACTTTACTGAGGAATAGGAAAAATTACAATATATTCATGGATAAAGTGACTAACGCTCTTGATGCGTGGAAACCTCGTCTAACATCTATTTCTCTACGAGGAAGAGTCCTTACTGCGAATCAGTTTGTTGCCCCAAATATTTGGCATGTTTTACAAGTCCAAACACAGGCTCCACATGTCATCAAGCGATTTCAATCTCTCTTGGTCCATTTCATATGGAACGGTAGGAAACACTGGGTTGATGCACTCACCATCAAGGCTCCCTTGAAAGAAGGAGAGCTCGGACTAGTTGATGTGCAATGTAAAATATTGACATTTCATATCATCTTCGCGCAAAGGCTCCTTTCAACGCCCCATGCTTCCCACTGGCGGTCACTGGCAGCACTTTGGGTAATGCATATATATAACTCCGATGATGTTTTGACCCTTTTCACCAAGCCCCGGCAAATCATCGCATCTGAAGAACTTTACTACCTGAATTCTGCTGGTTTTTCCGGGTATTCTTCCGCGTTTATCCATTTTGAAGGACGATATTTCGCCAACGTTCCAGTTGGCTTCCTCAGGTCCACTGAAGTGTTGATGCAGAAATTTGTTCATCTTATATACACCCCGTTTGCCGCCTTTTTTCTCGAGGTGTGCCCTGATTGGTCAGGATCTTTGAAGACCCTTTTCCACGCGCTGGCGAGATTGTAGCCGTCTTCACGGTTGAAGTTCTTTGTCGTTTTGGCGATTTCAATTGCCTCCCTGATTATTCTCGGGTAGTAGCGGCCTTCTTTGTTCAGAAGAGAGGCGTTGTCAAAATCAATATTGTGTGTCGGTCCACTCCATTGGTGTTCCGCCACCGCTGACTGGGTGAAATGTCTATTTTTTACTGCCCTTCTGTGCTCTTGGACTCGGCATTTCAGTGCTCGTGATGTTTGGCCGATGTAGGACTCACCGCAGCTGCATTTAATTTGATATACTCCTCCACAGATGTCATTAGGGTGGTGGTCTTTCGTGTTGACGAGGATATTCGACATCTTGGTGACGCATTTGAATCTGGTCATGATGCTGTGTTTATGGAGGGCTCTCGCGATCTTTTCCGTGGTACCGGCGACGTAAGGTAGGATAGCGTGTGCCCTCGCCTTTTCTGTAGTAGGGGTATCTTCATTGGTCCTTTTTGGGGCCATCCGCGACTGCTTACGTTCCATTTTGTGGAAAATCTTCAAGATGTTTTCTCGCCGGAAGCCGTTCATCTGGAAAGTTTCCATTAAATGCCGTTTTTCTTTTTCGATGGAGGCAGCGTCTGAGAGGGAGCGTGCTCGGTGGAATAATGTTTTAATTACTCCGAATTTCTGTTGTGAGCCACACACAATATTGATTTTGACAACGCCTCTCTTCTGAACAAAGAAGGCCGCTACTACCCGAGAATAATCAGGGAGGCAATTGAAATCGCCAAAACGACAAAGAACTTCAACCGTGAAGACGGCTACAATCTCGCCAGCGCGTGGAAAAGGGTCTTCAAAGATCCTGACCAATCAGGGCACACCTCGAGAAAAAAGGCGGCAAACGGGGTGTTTATAAGATGAAAAAATTTCTGCATCAACACTTCAGTGGACCTGAGGAAGCCAACTGGAACGTTGGTGAAATATCGTCCTTCAGAATGGATAAACGCGGAAGAATACCCGGAAAACCCAGCAGAATTCATCATAATCTCCGCGGAAGCCTACTTGGAAACTTTACTACCTCTCTGTCTTTCAAGCATGGAAAAAGATGGGCGATCAATCTTCTACACTACCTGGTTTTCAACAGGACGCTGTGGGCCTTATTTCAACATTCGCCATGACAAGCACTAGAAGTGGAGAACCTCAACTTCCCTAGTCAAAGAGAAAAGTGTACCCTCAAATATTATACACCAAAAAACCCAAGATTTGGCCATTAACAGGAAAGCAGGGTGAGGACGTATAATAGCTCACCTTGCGAACTCCACCCACCCTAGGACATGATGCTGACATTGCCTGGAGGCTCGCTCATTGTGCTCTTGCGGATGGAATTTTCCTCCTTCGTACTCACTTTCCACTGACAGCTGACTGTCCATGGTGCCCACAAATAGATGCTAGTATTTGGCACCTTATTTTTCTCTGCCCGAAACTAATTCAATATGGGGGAGGGTAATCCCTGCGATTAAATTGTTGACAGGTATGCGTCAAATCTCAAAGGCGCATATTATCGGCGGATTATCGACAAGAGGTGACTTCAACAATCAGGGACTTTTTTCGCCAATTTCTTGTTAACACTTAGCAAGGCCCATCTATATAAAGAGCTCACTCTTTTTCATCGAGGAAAGAAAACTTCTGTGGAAACCTTCATTCCTTCCAGACCTCCTTGAATGGCGCATTGAGAAGGAAAGGGAGTTTCATTGCGGAATCAATTCAATGGAATCATTTCTTAAATGTTGGGCGTTTAAAGATTTTTAGTACTACGAGCTACAATGGAAGTAGGCTGCAACTGCCCTCTACTGATGTGAAGACTTTCCTTGACCACGGTTCAAGTCGGAGTCGTCTTTCTCTGAACCTCGCAGTAATATACGGGGGGAATAACGGGACCAAGGTTGCGGTAATCAGCCCCTCGGCGGTCCCCTCCAACCGCTGCTGCTTGTCTAGGTTAGAGGGCAACAAGTTCGACGGATGAAATGAAATGGAATGAAATGAATGATAAATACGATGATTAAATCAATGAAATGGTTTTTCAATAAATGAGGTGTTGAAGAGAGAATAAATATTCCCCTTACCGTGGTAATAATAATAACGCCCACACCACATTGCATTGGCATTACTTTAGGTCCCTGTCCCACTGTCACCGTAATCGATGCACGCTAGCACTCTTAGCCGGCAGCGGGAGCTTATGGCAGAGAAACGGTCTCCGACTGATGGCCCGCGGTACGTTGCCCGGCCACCGGCCTCAGAGGATGCGGGCTTTGCCCAGATGTAATTGGCCAACTATCGATTTGGTGTTCAGCGAAACAGATATATTATCCCTCCAAGACTGACTTTCAGTTCAGAAGCACGGTTGACCGCAAACACACGAGCAAGCGCACAGATCAGGCGTTCGACAACCTGTTGGGCCCTGGGGCCCACGTCACGCACAGTGTCCCACGCCACGACCGGCACGCTCGCGTCGGGATGCGAAAGGCGTGTGCGACTACGAAAACGTCCTTCCGCACCGCGAGTGGCCAAGTCCCCCGTCCCGGCGCCCATTTGGCAAGGTCACTATCCCTCACGATGCGCGAGTCAGCACACACATCTACCTCTTCACGGCGCCGTGAACATCTGCGTCGACTCGCAAGATCGCCGCATAGGACACGAGCGTGATGCGGAGCGTGTACCGGAGGCATGGCCTGTGGATGGCGCCGATCTTATACCACGGCGCCAACTCACTCTCATCTAGGCGCCGTAGGTACCCACTGGGAGATAGTGTTGAAGACTCCGTGCGGCACCCTTTCGACGCCGTGACCCACGGGTGAGCCGACGTACTTGTATGATTCACCGCATGCGAGTGCGCATGTCCTATCCCTGCACTCGGAAGATCGTCGGCCGCACTCCTCGTTCCTATCTCCACGTGTCGGACAGGAAATGCATGTGGAGCGACCCGCACTTCCTGGCGTTGAAGCGCAGGCCGCACCACGACGCCGCTACTCCCGCGACGAGCAGCAGGCCTCTCAGCATCTCCGCATCCTTGGCGACGCGGACCAAGTCATCTGCGTAGGCCGGCACGCAGAGTGACGTTGATTCCATCGCGAACGCGGAGATGGCCCGCCGAGCGAGGACAGCACGAATCACGGGCTCCAGAGCGAGCTTAAAAAGGAGCGGCGACAGCGGATCACCCTGCCGCACTCCGCACTTGACAGGAATCTCGCCCGTGGAGCCGCTCGCCGTGATGATGTTGGTGGTGCTGCCTCCGTAGATTTCGGCGATGGCCCCCACCATCCTTTCCGGCATACTCAACTCGCGCAGCATCCGCGCGATGTGCGCATGCGGCGCCGACCCAAAGGCATCTGTCAGATCCAGCCACGCCACTGCATTCTCTTTCCGCGCACTCCTGACGTAGTTGAGCGTTGCTAGGAGCACAAAGTTGTGCACCGTGCACCCCTCGATGGCAGGTAAATCCTTTTTACGCCGGAAATGACATGAGCCAGCCGCGGACCGCCCAAGGCGCGATGCGGTCCGCGAGCACGCCCGTGTATAGTTTAAGGATGGTGGGACTGAGAGCGATCGGCCTCCAATTGCCGATCTCAGCTTAGTCACCGCCCTTGTGGAGGAGATTGGTGTTGCTCTCCTTCCACTCCTTCGGCACCCGGCCTGCCCGGAAGCAGAAGTCATAGATTGCCATCAGGCCGAGTAAGGTGCGCCGTCTGGGCCGGGTGCGGTTTCGTGGGTGTGACGAAGGCGCCAGCTTACTTTTCCCGCGGTGTCTCATCAGCTGACCCGCATCCTCTTCTTCTCGACCGCTGCACTCAAACGGCGGCACGACTGAGGTCACGGCGAGCGTCTCGTCGTACCGCGCCCGCGCCCGCTCCCGTGAGAAGAAGGCTTTCTTCTGAGGCAGCGGAATGCGCTTGAAAGCCTGGCCTTTCTTCTCGCGGTAGAGCACCTGCAGCTCCGCAGCGGTGAGTGGCGGGTTCTTCCTCCGATGCCGATGACACGCTGCACCCCAGGAATGTGGAGAGGTTATGCCAATCTCCGCCCGCGCCGCATCGCGCATTGAGCCCACGACGCGAAAGATGCCGTCCGAGCCTACTCCCGCAACGCCATTCTCGATTAGTCAAGCCTGTTGCTGGAGAGTGGCAGACGGTCGACTTGCGCCGCGACGGCGTTCATGAGATCGTCCGGGAGTTGCGCAGCAGACTCTCCCGCGTTTGGGCGGACGCGGAACGCACCCGTGCGCGCCGGCCCAGCCGCCGGTGGCGCGGCCGGGTTTATAGACCGCACCACGAGGGGAAAGGGGCGTGAAACGGATGCATCCAGGGCACGGCAGTCTGGAGCGGGAGGTTTAGGTGTGGTACTTGGGTGTGGAGGGGAAGGAGCATTGGGGCCACCTGCGTCCACTCTGGCGCCTCCGTCCCTGGATGGACCGCGCCAGTCATATGTGGCCCCAGCGGATATACGCCCCTTGCGTGGGGATACCAGGCCACTCGGGGAATCGTGGGGGGCGCAGGGGGAGTCTGCGGGGGGAATGAGGGAGGTGAGGGTGGCACTTCCACGGAGGCACACTCATACTGCTACTGGCTACCGCACTTGGGGTGGTGGCTTGGCATTTTTCCTCCCCTTTTTGAGCGTCTTTTCGCTGGCACTTCGCTTTCACTCACCGTGCCTCGATGTAGGTACGGAGGGTCGTACCGCTCCCTCTCGCCACTGCGTCTCACTGTTTCCACATTTGACGCATTTCTCCGCAGCAACAGGCGCAATGAGCGTCGGCACCATCACGTTCACCGACCACACGAGGATTTCCACGCGGCGGGGATTGAGGGCGCGCAGGGAAGTGTCGACATGGCTGGGGTGGAGGTTGTGGGGGAGGGGTGGGTGGCGATGTTGTTAGTGGGCGGGCGTCCTACCTCGCTGCGTTGCGACGTCTCTCCGCATCGCGCCTCCGCCGATTCCGGTGCTGGTTGCGTTTGCGTCGTCTCCGCTCTTCCAAAGACACTCGGTAGTGCTCCCACGATGTTCCACGCCTCCGCTCTTAGGGCAGCGGTTCGTCCGAAATGACGCTGCAGTCGTCTCGGTGACGTGGGGTCGTGGAGGGGGAGTACGGCACAAGGGGCGGTGCACCCGGAAACTCGTGACCCATCACGTGATCCGGTGATCGCGTTTGCACAGCGTCCACACGTGGACCAGACACACTCTCATTGGTATTCACACTGGCCCAGCAGTGTAGTGACCTGCTGTTTGAGTGCGTTTTGCGAGTGCAATAACGTGTGAGCGAAAACTTTAACACTGAACTTTCTAAGTCAGTTGGAGGGAGTTGCTTTAAAACTGAGAAAGTGACTAAAAACGTGCAATAGCTAGTGACCAATAAGATCTGGGTGGCTCCCCCTCCTCGAGGGCTGGGGCCGGGCAACGTGCCGCGGGCAATTAGCCAGGGACACGTCCCTGCAATAAGCTCCCGCGGCCGGCAAAGAGAGCTAGCGCGCGTCGGACAGTGGGACAGAGACCTGAACTGGTGTGACTGTGTGTGTGTCCGTGAATGACTCTGGACTGCCACGGCAGAAAGAGTGCGTGAGGGTGTGTGTGTTTTATTCCTGGTGTCTAGGTTAGCAGACTCCCATCGTTTGAGATACATCAAACCGACGTCATTCGTCGTCCCAGGTCCCCCTGGGACCCATCATCCAAGGTCCCAATCCCAAGAAGATCATCGACCACCCCCCCAAGTGCTGTCACCATATCGCCCGAGATCCCTCCCAGGCCCAAGGATCATCGACCCCCCTCCCCCAAACTCCCGAACTGAAATGCACGCTCGACACTATCCCCACCCCATTCGTCGCCCCGTTCTCCCTATCTGGCCAGTTTCTCCCCCCAAATTAACAGAAAACTCCCGGGAGTAGCCTGGGCACCCTAGAAGTGGAAATCCCCATGCACTGACTGTTTATCACTGCTAAATTCTAGCAATTCCAAGAGCTAGTGGACGAGGCGCCAGACTTATCAAATGTGCACAAACTTTTATATCTTAAAACCCACCTACGTGGGCCTGCCGCTGAAGTAATACAAAATTTGCCTATCTCTGGGGCGAATTACCAAGGGGCGTGGAATGACTTAGAGAAGCGGTATGGTAGCGCGAGGGTTCTTTCAAATTTTCATATGAAGAGTTTGTTTGAACTCCCAAACATGCAAAAGGCGACTTCTTTTGAACTGAAGCGAGTCCTAGATCAATTTCGCCAAACTATTAGGGTATTTGAAAGCCTTCAAAAGCCAGTTCAAGCATGGGACGAATGGTTCGTATTCCTTTTAGTCAGTAAACTCGATTCTTCTACACGGTTCCAGTGGGAATTATCTCACTCAGAAATGAGTGCGGTGCCGTCCTTTGTGAGTTTGTCTGATTTCCTTGAAAACCGAATTCGTGCCTTGGACGCTTCAAGAGAAGTAGCTTCTTCCAATTCGGCTTCAAATTCAGAGTCAAAAAGGGATCGAAATAAATCAGTGAAATCACCGAGTCAGTCGAGTAAAATGTTGAATGCAGTGTCGTCAAAGTCTTCGAGAAGAAATAATGCTGCTTGTCCGCTCTGTTCAAGGGGTCATTTTTTGAGCTATTGCTTAGGTTTTAAGGCTCTTAAACCTGAGGAACGAAGAGAAGAAGTCATCAAGCTTTCTCTTTGCCTAAATTGCCTTTCTCGTAATCACGAAGCGAGTCGGTGTCGATCATTAGGTCGGTGTCTAGCGTGTGGCAGCAAGCACCATACGCTACTGCATGAAGCATTTCCGAGACTCGCGGATAATCCTCAATCGGCTGATGCCATACCATTAAAGTCGCCTACGATTTCCCCTTCGACTCCCCCCGGCACAGTGTTATGTCGCGCAAGCTCTTCAAGTCGAGTGGTTCTCTTAGCGACTTTTTATGCCCAGGTTGAATCACTTACGGGAAAATGTATCACAGTGAGAGGACTCATAGACACTGGGTCTGATACGTCTTTTGTTACGGAATGGTTGGCGCAAACTCTGGGACTTCGGGGATCTAAGGTCAGCGTTCCGATCATGGGCATACAAGGTCATGAAGTGGGTACTGCTTTGAGCATGGTAAACGTGACAGTTACATCCTCCTTCGACAGAAACTTTAAACTAGATCTTCAAGCCTTGGTGCTTAAAAGGTTAACCGCTCTTACGCCCTCCCACTATGCAAAATTGCACCCATGGTCTCATCTGGAGGGGTTGACCTTTGCGGATCCAACTCATGCCGTTCCTTCATCAGTTGACCTCATCTTGGGCGCCGATGTCTGCGGGGAAATACTTTTAAGTGCAGTTCGCGAAGGGCCTGTAGGAAGTCCTACTGCTCTTTTAACTCCTTTTGGATGGGTGTTAATAGGACCTGTTTCGCGTGCGAAGGATATGCAATTTCAAAATGACTGTGCTACCGCTATGCACGTGCAAGCATATGAAAGGGTGATGGATGAGATTCAGAAATTTTGGTCCCTTGAGGAAGTTTCCACGGTAACACTGCCGTCAGAAGAGGATTCTTATTGCGAAAATCATTTTAAAACGACTCACCGCAGGGACTCTGATGGGAGATATGTAGTACGTTTGCCATTCAGGCCAAACACTTCGCTGAAATTGTATCCTTCTCAGGAGTCAGCTATGAAATTATTTTTGAAAAACGAGAATCGACTCAGAAGTCAACCTGTTTTGAGGGAGAAGTATGCCGCATTTATGACGGAATACTTAAATCTAGGTCACATGGAACTTACTAGTGCGAGCGATCAATTATATTACTTGCCACACCATGCTGTTTCGAAAGAAAATGACGAAACGCGTAAAGTTCGAATTGTATTTAATGCATCTTTTAAGAGTGCCTCTGGTAATTCTTTAAATGATTTATTGTTGAGTGGACCTCGTCAGCAACCGGATTTGTGGTTGATTCTAACGCGTTGGCGTTTTTTTCGAGTGGCTTTTACTTCGGACATAGTGAAAATTTTCCGCCAAATTCGATTGCATGAGGACGACTCAGACTTTCAACGTGTTATTTGGCGTAAGGATCCTTCCGAAATAATCTCAGATTATAAGCTGACTACGGTTACTTACGGTACGGCTCCAGCCCCCTTCCTAGCTATCAGAGTACTCCGGCAATTGGTACTTGACGAGGGTCATTCATTTCCTTTGGGAGCTAAAGCAGTGGCACGGCATTCTTACGTGGATGACATTCTTTGTGGTGCAGTTAATGTAATTGATGCTATGGACGTTAAGAGACAGTTAATTGAATTACTAGCGAGGGGAGGATTTCCATTAAGCAAGTGGGCATCTAACGAACCCAGTCTTTGTTCGGATGATGAAAATCCGACGAAAGTATTTTCTGACTCAGAAGTGGTTGCTACCTTGGGAGTAAGATGGTCACCAGTTTTAGATACATTTAGTGCGAGGGTTGCTCATCCGACCGGCCGAGAGGCAGTAGTGACTAAGAGAACTGTGCTTTCGGAGATAGCCCGATTATTTGATCCATTAGGTTGGATGGCGCCTGTACTAATTGTGGCCAAAATTATATTGCAAGACTTGTGGCTGTCCAAGGTAGGATGGGATGAAGTTCTATCTTTGGAACTTACTGAACGTTGGCAGAGTTTTAGGTCTTCACTATCCAAGTTAGAGCAAATCAGTATCCCTAGATGGGTAGGTACTAAAGAGGCGAATGTGTCTTTCATTTCTCTCCATGGTTTCTGCGATGCCTCTGAGAGGGCATACGCAGCAGCAGTGTATTTGCGTGTTGCTGGGGAGGGGGAGGATGGCTATGTTAGCCTGTTGGCCGCTAAAACGAAAATCGCCCCGTTAAAGCTTGTTAGTGTGCCTCGCCTTGAATTGTGTGCAGCTGTACTTTTAACTCGCTTCCTGGTGAAAATAGTGGAGGGCCTTCAGTTTGTGTCTGTGCCAGTATTCTGCTGGACAGATTCAGCAGTTTCTTTGGCCTGGATCCGTGGCCACCCCTCAAGGTGGAAGACCTTCGTGGCTCATCGCGTCGCGGAGATCCAGACGTCGCTTCCGGGGGCCCAGTGGAGCTACGTCAACACCAAGCTCAACCCAACTGATGCTGCAACCCGTGGGATCAGCCCTGACGAACTGATGGACTCCTCTCTCTGGTGGAGTGGACCACCATGGCTTGCCGGCCGGGAAGAGGGGTGGAGCTGTGGGAAACCCGAATCATCAGGTGCTGAGGATTCGGAGATGCGGATGGCCGTAAACCACTCTGCAACTTCCCTTCATCACTCAGGTGATGTATTACAAAGATTTTCATCATACCTGCGCCTGCTAAACGTCATGCCTCTGTGCCTAAGATGGTTACACAATTTCAGGGATAAAAGCCACAAACGCTCGGGGTTTGTCTCCCCCGAGGAGCGTGCCCAAGCTCTGACTGCGGTAATCAGGAGCACGCAGTCCACAGCATTCCGAGACGAACTTGCAGCCTTGACGTCTGGGAAATCCCTGAAAAGGTCCTCACCCCTGCTACCTCTTCGACCGTTTTGCGATGCGGATGGACTACTTCGCGTGGGTGGTCGGCTAAGAAATGCAGTGCTGGACTATGACGAGAAACATCCCATCATCATTCCAAAGGATCACCATTTCACCGTGCTGCTGGTGCGCCACGCACACGCAGTCACTCTTCATGGCGGACTGCAAGCTACAGCAGCGTACCTAGCGCAACGGTACTGGATCATCCGCAGCCGCGTGGTGGTGAAGCGATAAATCCGGACCTGTGTGACCTGCGCCCGGTTTCGTGGAGAGACTCTGGTGCAACGCATGGGTGATCTTCCAGAAGAAAGGGTTAAACCCCAAAGACCATTCTTATCTACTGGACTGAACTATGCTGGTCCATTCCTCCTGAGGGCTACTAAGGGCCGGGGGCACAAAGCATATAAAGGATATATTTGCCTTTTTATCTGTATGGTAACGAAGGCCGTTCACCTTGAATGTGTATCTGATCTTACCACTAACACTTTTCTCCTTGCTTTTCGCAGATTTGTTTCGCGAAGAGGTGCTTGTTATTTTCTCTACAGCGACAACGCCTCAACCTTCCGAGGAGCTGCGCAAGAATTGAAGACAATGTTCCAGCAATCCTCATCCTTCTATAAAGAAGTCGGCTGTCAGCTGAGCAACACGGGGACGCAGTGAACCTTTATCCCACCGTACGCGCCGCACTTCGGAGGCTTATGGGAGGCAGCGATAAAATCTACTAAATTTCATTTACGTCGCGTAATTGGCGACCAAATCCTTACATTTGAGGAGATGACAACGCTACTCTGCCAAATTGAATCATGCCTTAATTCTCGGCCACTCTCGCCTTTGAGCAATTCGGTAGATGATTTAACGCCGTTAACTCCCGGGCATTTTCTGATTGGGGAACCTCTGGTTGCCTTGCCGGAACAACCAACATTCACCAACGGAAGAGACTTGACTAAGAAATATAAACTCTTAATTCAAATGAGGGATAACTTTTGGACTAGATGGTCAAGGGAATATCTCCATCAACTGCAAAATCTTCCCAAATGGCGACAAACTTCGCCTAACTTGACTGTTGGGGCATTAGTTGTCGTAAAGGATTCTTTGTTACCCCCAACTAAGTGGCAAATGGCGAGAGTAGCGGAAGTATGTCCTGGAAATGATGGTTTAGTTAGAGTCGCAAAACTAAAAACTTCAAAGGGTTTTATTCTGCGCCCTGTCAATAAGATATGTATATTGCCTAACTAAATATTTATTGTTAAATTACTTGTTTCGGTGGTAAGCCATATTCATTTTTGTATGTTTTCTTTCATTCTGTAAGTTGGCTACCCCGATCTTCTTGTCACGGCGGGCGGCTATAAATGTAATTATAATAAAGGTAATTGTTTCGACATTGCCGAGGCGGGCGGTATGTTTAGGCTTTTTGAATTCCCTCCAGGTGGCGATGGAGGGGGAGGGAGAGGTCGAGTGCGCATGCGCTGGGCCGACACCGGAGTATCGTCTCGCTCGGCATTCATTCACTCTTACGCCGAACCCTGCCTTGTGAAGTTGGCCTGCACTCTGTACCCACGATTAAAGAAGTTCAGCTGAATAACAGATTTCACTTTATTTCAACAACCCCGAAAAAGGCTAAGGATGACTTGAGTGATTGTGAGGAAATTTCCGTAAGTGAAGATTCCATGGAAAACTTTGAGAAAATTAAAGATCTTATAGGGCAAACACACACTGGTCTTAAGAGTCAACATAAGAAGGGGAAATTTACAAAAAACAACATGGAGGATCATACTAAACGCCTTCGCGAAATCGAAAATCTAGCTCTGAAGCTAACCATCGCAAACGCCAAGTTAGAGGGTAGGAGTGAAGAACGCAAGGAAATAGTGAAACTTAATCAGGAAAATAAAAGTATCAGCGAAACGAAAATAAAATCATTCTCAGAAATCGCACAAATTCCGGCTCCGATTCAACCTCAAAAACCTAAAGTTACAGGAATCACAACATCGTTGAAACCCGCACCGCAACTAATAATAATCAAACATGAAAATAAGGAGAAATCTAGTAAAGAAATCCAGGAGCTACTTAAAAAGACTGACACCAGCAGAAATTGGAGTAAGTGTCAAGAGGAGCCGGAACGTGGAAAAAGGGATCTTAGTGGAACTAGAGAAAGAAAGCCACATCCCTAAAATTATTAATTGTACGAAATTAAAACAAAAAGGATTTATCGTTGAAAAAATAGAAAAAAGGAAACCTCAAATTATGATTTATGATGTATCAAAGCATCTCGACGTCGACACTGTCACAGACAAAATTTACCGCCAAAACATTACAACTTAGCGAAAGTGAATTCAAGAGTAACTTTAAAAAGGTGCACCAATTAAAAACAAGCGAAACGGACAAGGAGCATTGGATTAATGAATGCAGCATCGAGATTCGTCACATTCTAATCGAAAAAGAAAAATTATTCCTCGAGTGGAGCAGTTGCAAAATTAAAGATTACATCTCTGTACTCCGCTGCTACAAGTGCCAGGCCTACGGGCATAAAACCTCAGCGTGTAGGAAAACCGAGGAAATTTATGCTCACTGCTCAGGGAAGCATAAACTAGAAGACTGTGGTAATAAGTCAGAAAAGCATAAGTGTTCCCATTGCTCGTCCGCGGACAAACCCTGTGCACATCGATCAGGGGATAGGGAATGCCCCTTCTTTATTAAGGCCAGAGAGCAGGAGTGCCAAAGACTTGGGTATGGCGGTACACCCACGTAAAATCAAAATAGGCCAGGTCAACGCCGGACAGAGTCATGCCGCAACTGCCAATCTAGAAAATTTGTGCTCCGAATTAAAAATCGATGTATTAATGATCCAAGAACCATACTCCGTCAACGGCAAAGTTCCTTTCTCCACAGGTGAAGTGCTAATAAACCCCAATGAGAAACACGTATGGGCAAGTACTATAATTACAAATCCCCTTGTGAACGCCACCGCAATAACGCAGCATACCAATAAGAATACAGTGACTGTGACAATAAAAACCCCAGGAAACCCAGAAATAACATTAATAAATAGCTACTTCCAGTTTTCCGATCCCATAGAAATCTATCTGACAGAAATGGAAAACCTTTTAACGACTTTTCCACACCGGAACATGATTTTATCCTGCGACGCAAACGCCAAATCAACGATGTGGCGTAATAAACAATCTGACGATCGCGGGGTTAAGCTGGAAGATTTTATTTTATTTTACGATTTGACGATTGAAAATGTTTTTAACTCACTGACGACGTATGAAAGCCCGAACGGTTTTACTACGAACATCGATTTGACCCTGTCTAAGGGTCTCACAGGTAGAATAAGGAATTGGAGAGTGGAAGCAGTGGAAACCCTAAGTGACCATCGTCTTATAACATTCGAAGTGTACCACGAAAAAGAAAATCAATCACCTTCTGCATGCAATAACACCTTCAATATGTCAAAAGCTAACTGGGAAAAGTTCAAAGAACAAATTGAAACTAGGAAAAGTGAACTTAAACGTAACCTGGAAGTGAATACATTGACTAAAATCCTGTCTAAAGCCTGCGCAAACTCAATCCCAAAAATAAAACCCAAAGAAAAAAAGAGTACCGTGGTGGAATAACAAATTAACTCATCTAAGAAAAGTGTAGAAAAATGAAAAAGAAATACAGGCAAAAGTTACTCATCGAAGCCCACAACTTGGAAATATGGCGAAATGAATATGCGCACGCAAGAAAAATATGCCCATGAAATCAAACTGGCTAAGAAAGTAAGTTGGGAGAAAATAGTAAGTGCCGGCAACGACGATCCGTGGGGAAGTGCTTATAAAATTCTCAGAAACAAAAACAAAACAACTACAATTAACACATTGAAAAAAGGCAACGGTGAATTTACTAATAACGACGATGAAACAATTATGCTCCTACTGAATACGCTCCTACCCTCTGACCACGAAGCAAATGAAACAAAAGAGCTAAGTGAAATACGCGCAGAAACTAAAAATAATCTAACTACTGGTGAAAGTGCATCGCCCTTCGATCTAAATGTATTAACTGAAATAATAAATGGTCTGAAAAATAAAAAAGCCCCCGGGCATGATGGTATAAAAGTGGAAGTAGTAAAGCACGCCTATCCCCTGATCATGAATGAAATGCTAGAAATATACAATCAATTACTAAAACGTGAAATCTTCCCCACGGAATGGAAACAAGGAGTGTTAAAAGTCTTCCCAAAACCAAATAAAGACCCCAAGGATCCAAAGGCCTTCCGTCCAATTACCCTACTGCCAGTACTAGGAAAAATTTATGAGAAATTAATAGCGAAAACTTTAAACTACGAGCTCGAGCAATAGAAATACTTCAATCAAAATCAATATGGATTCATGCCAGGTAAAGGAACAATTGATGCAATTCAAAAAGTCATTACAATAACGGAAGAGTCACCTCAAAAATATGTGTTAGGCATCTTCTTGGGCATCGCTGGTGCGTTTGACAACGCGTGGTGGCCCAATACTTTAAATGAATTATTGACGCAGAAAGTATCGAAGAGTATTTATAAAGTGACAAAGGATTATTTTAACAACCGCAATACCAAACTGGAAATTAATCGAATTTCCCAGAATAAAAACTCAACCAAAGGATGCCCACAGGGATCAGTACTCGGCCCTTTGTTCTGGAACATTCTTTTTAACGATTTCTGAAACATCAAAATACCAGAAAACGTAGAAATCCTGGCATACGCAGACGACGCTTTAATCATAATCAAAGGTAACAGCAGGCAAGAGATTGAAAGGAAAGCAAACGAATCTTTAATAATAATAAGCAATTGGGGCACATCGAAAAAACTGAGCTCCCTGGCCAAAACAGAGTGCACTCTATTGAAAGGAAAGTTAACCAGAAAACCAATAATCAAAATGAATGGAATAACAATAAAATATAACAACAGTTAAATATCTTGGAATTACAATAACTGAAGGCCTAAAATTCAATGATCATTGCGATAATGTGATAAAAAGAATTAAAGAGGTTTTTGTTCCTCTAAGAAGACTGGCCAAAGAAAACAAAGGGTACTCCTGTGAATCACTAAGAAAACTGTATACCGGCGTTGCAGAGCCAATTATATAGTACGCGTGTGAAGCCTGGGGAAACGAAATCAATCTACGAAAGAAAAGTAAAGAAAAATTATTAAGAGCTCAAAGATTCGCTTTACTAATTGTTACAAAAGCTTATCGTACAGTGTCAAGTGAGAGTTTGTGCGTTCTTGCGGGATGCATCCCGATAGATCTTTTAATCGAGGAAAGAATGAGAATTTTTAAAGACAAGTTAACGAACGCAGACAGCGGAATAAGAAGAAAAATGCATAGAGAGGAGACGATGAGAAAGTGGCAGTGCCAGTGGGAACGTTCTGAAAAAGGAAGAGAAACGTACTTTTACTTCGATGACGTGCGCAATAGACTGCGAATAAAAGCCAAAGACTTAAGCTACCACACCGTTCAATTTTACACAGGGCATGGTGATTTTAATTATAAACTTACTTCTTTTAATCTAACGGAATCAGCGAACAGTACCTTCTGTAATAACAATGAAGAAACGGCCTGGCACTTGCTAGCAAAATGCAATAATCTATCAGTCACAAGGGGTCCTCTAATTGACAAGTTAACGGAGCATAGTTTACCATTTGACAGGAGATCCATATTGAAAGCTGAAATCTTTAACACAACTAAAGAGACAATCATAAAAATTCTGAAGTACAAATACCAAGCCAGTCAAAATTACCGAGATGCATCTATAAATATGAATGAACAGCCTTATGCCGATCCCAATGATCCTACCGCAGATGTGGGAGGTGAGGGGGACACTAGCCCGGCGAAAGCCGGGGCAAATTGATTACAATGCGCCAAGCGCAGACGAATGAGTCGGCATGCAAAATCATATAAAGGCTGAAAAAGCAGCCCCCGGGAAATAAGTCACTGACTTGAAACCCGGGGGGGTGGAGGTGGGTCTATGGGGGCTTTGCCCCCAACACTAGTGTTTATCACTAGTAGGAAGTAGCACCATCATGGATCTAAAGGAAGCTCTGGTGGATGAGGAGACGGACCACGAAAGTGTTCAGACATTCTAGCAAACTCGAAAGAACCCCACCCAATGAGACCCCAAAGACAACTGACAAGAGACCTAGGGGCAGCGGTAGTGATGAGTGCGAAGGTTACACACCGAAGAAAACGAAATAAACCGAGGAGGACGCTAAAAACATCAATGAGACCACGACGCAAGACGAAAAAATTAAGATCTCATCGAACAAATCCAAAAAAGCCTAAAAACACAGCAAAAGAATGGAAAATTTTCAAAGAGTAACTAAGATGAACATTTCAAAATAAATCGAAAAAATAAGTTTAAGAATCGCAATGAAAAATGCCCAGTTAGAGGGGAGGTCAGAAGAGAGAAAAGAGATAGTTAAAATAATAAGAGAAAACGAACAATCGAACTCCGCACAAGCTAAAAATGAAATTAAAACTTTTGCCGAAATCAACTAGAGAAAAATAAATCAATCCCAAACTCAGAATCAAACAAATCAACGAACTATGGTTACAGGAGTGAATACTAACTTGAAGCCGGCTCCACAGCTAATAATCATCAAACATACGAACAAGGAAAAAAGTGGAAATTACCGAAATGTTAAAAAATACTGTAACCCCAGCTGAATTAGGAGTAAACGTAAAGCGGTGTAGGAATGTTGAGAAGGGTGTCCTCGTGGAGGTAGAAAAAGAAAATCACATAGAATGATTAACAGCAAAGTTTTAAGGGAGAAGGGATTCAAAGTTGAACAAATACAGAAAAGGAGACCCCAAGTACTTACATACGACGTCCCTAAACATCTGAGCAGCGAAACTGTGATAAATAAAACCTAGTCAGAACGTCGGCGCAAGAATAAATGAAGAAGAATTTAAAAAGAATTTCCAAAAGGTTTATCAATTAAAGGCAAATGATACGGAAAAAGAGCATTGGATTTTTGAAACGAACATGGAGATACGTCACTTATTAATAGAGAAGGAGATGATCTACTTAGAATGGTCCTGCTGCAAGATTAAAGACTATATTTCGGTTCTTGGTGCTTCAAGTGCCAAACCTACGGTCACAAAACCTCGCTGTGTAAGAGAGAAGACATCTGCTCCCACTACTCGGGCAAACACCGATTTGAACTGTGCAAAGAAAGGGGAAACCCCTAAGTGTCCCACTGCTCGTCAGCGGACAAACCCAGCTCGAATCGTTCCGGGGACCGTAATTGCCCTTCTTTAAGAAAGCCAGGGAGCAGGAGTGCGAACGACTCGGCTATGGCGGTACACCCATTTAAAATAAAAATCGGGCAAGTAAATACTGGACGGAGCTTCGCAGCCATTGGTAATTTGGAGAAATTAGGCAACGATCACAACTTGGACCTAATCATGATACAGGAGCCGTATTCAGTGAATGGCAAGATTCTCTTCTCCACGGGAGTAGCATACTACCAGCAAAATTCTATAGAACTATGGGCCGCTACAATATCTACAAATTAAAAATTAAATATAACAGTGCTAACACAATTTACAAACCCGAAAACTGTGGCAGTGAAATTAACCACAGCAGGTGCCAAAGACATTATTTTAATAAATAGTTATTTTAAGTTTTCCGAAGAAACCGACCCGTTTCTAGACGAAATTGAAAAAGTTTTAAACACTTTCAAACAATGCAAAATAATTATATCGGCGGATGACAACGCTAAATCAACGTTGTAGTTCAACGATGAAAATGACGATCGCGGTGACAAGCTAGAAGATTTCATTTTATTTTACAACTTGACGGTAGAAAATTGTTTCAGTTATTTGACGACGCACGAGGGCCCGAATGATTTTAGTAACATTGACGTTACGTTAACCAGGGGCTTTAACAACGAAATAAATAATTGGAAAAAAAGTGATGAGGAAACACTTAAGTGATCATCGCCTCATCCAATTCCAAATCACCAAAAATCCATCGTTGAATCAACCCACCAATCCAAACAATTTCAACATCGCCAATGCTAAATGGGAAGAGTTCGAATCTGAAATAAATAGTATAGCCAGCGAAATAAACAACACGGTAAACCTAACAAAAATAATCCTCAAGGCGTGTGAGAAGTCTATCCCCAGAATAAAGCCAAAACAGAGAAACGTTCCCTGGTGGAACAATAACCTAACACTAATGAGAGAAGCATGCAAAAAGGCTAAAAAGAAATTCAGAGATAAGCTAATAATCCAGGCTCACAACTTAGAAATCTGGCGCCAAGAATACAAGAGAATAAGAAACCAATACTACAAAGACATTAAAAGAGCCAAACGCGAACGCTGGGAAAGAATTATAAGTTAAGGTAACGAAAACCCCTGGTACTACGCTTACAAAGTAATAAGAAGAAAATACCAAACGATAATACCATGCACTCTTAGAAAACCAAATGGCGAATTTACCAAAAATGATAAAGAAACGGCAGAATTACTCATGGATACCCTACTCCCCTCCGATAACGAACTCGAGGAAAGTGAAAAACAGAAACAACTACGAAATAAAACAAAACAGAAACTATTAATTGGAACCACGACGGCACCCTTCGAACATAGTGAATTAAATTAAATAATCAGAAAATTATATAATAAAAAAGCTCCTGGCTACGACGGATTCCGAAATGAAATGATTAAACACGTCTATCCTTATATAAAAAGAGAAATGTTAAAAATTTATAACGACCTGTTAAAAAATGAAGCTTTCCCCGAAGAATGGAAAAAAGGCACCCTAAAAATATTCCCAAAACCTAATAAAACCCAGCGGAAGCCAAAGCCCACCGTCTAATTACGCTACTCCCAGTGCTAGGTAAAATTTACGAAAAATTGCTCTCCAATAGAATTATCACAGAATTAAACGCCAATCAATACTTTAAAAAGCAACAGTATGGTTTCATGCCAGGCAAAGGAACGACCGACGCAATCAGGAACATGGTGGAAAGTGTGAAAAATAGTCAGGAAAAATACGTCCTCGGAATTTTCTTGGACATTTCAGGTGCATTCGACAACGCCTGGTGGCCGATCATTTTAAACGAACTACTAACAGAGAATTGTTCCAAGAATATTTACAATGTGACGAAGGAATGTTTTAATAGACGATGAACCACTCTGGAGATTAATGATAGCGTGATAGTGTAAACACTATCTAAAGGCTGCCCTCAGGGGTCTGTGTTGGGACCACTATTCTGGAACATACTTTTCAACAGTTTCTTGAATCTCAAACTACCGGAAGAGTCACAACTAATAGCATACGCAGACGATGCACTCCTCCTAATAAAAGGGGATAGCAGAAGAGAAATTGAAGAAAAAGGAAACGAAGCAATGATATAAGTGTCTAAGTGGGGAGAGGAAAAGAAATTGAAGTTCTCTCGCGAAAAACCTGAGTGCACACAACTAAAAGGAAGTATGATAAGGAAACAAATAATAAAAATGGATGGGTGTAACATTAAATACAGTAAAAAAATAAAGTGTGTGGGAGTCATAGTCAGTGAAAAACTAAAATTCGACGAGCACTGCAAATATGTAATAAAAAGAATCAAAGAGACGTTTCTCCCACTCGCCAGACTTGCCCGAGCGTTCCAGGGGTACACGATTGCATCGCTGCGAAAAATGTATGCTGGACTGGCAGAACAAATAATTCTATATGGCTGCGAATCTTGGGGAGAAGAAATAACAATAAGAGGAAAAAGTCGTCAAAATATTTTAAGAGCGCAAAGAGTGGCATTACTAATAACAACGAAGGCCTATAGGACGGTTTCTACGGAAGCACTGTGCATTTTAGCGGGATGCATCCCAGTCGACTTTCTTATAGAAGAAAGAGAAATTTCTAAAAACAAAATGACAAACGCGGATAGCGGACTGGAGAGGAATCGAGGATTTCGCGAAATCATTAATAATTCGCGAAATCTGCCGGGAAATGATAGTATTTTATCGCGAAATTTCGTCGAATGCGGCGTATGGAAGATGCCCATTAACACAAGATGTTTTGTAGTTTTTAACATGCCGGAAATCGATCGCGTTAATTATTTTGAAGCATAGATTTTCATTTTTTAAACTGAGACCATAAGTATCTGGTAAACCTCTGGACAATTCATCTCGCACTCAGAGAAATTCCCTCACTGTACTGAAAAGATGAATTCAAAAACGTAGAACCATTCGAGGAACGATAAAGTGATAATATTATATTACTTGCTGATTACGAGTTCCTAAATATCATAACATCAACGAAGGTCACCATTCCAAACGCTTTTTAAAAATTCGTAAGCGCAAATTGAGCTGAAGCGAACTCACGGCAAATTAATCGGAAAAGCAGAGCTTCCTCGCAATTTCTTTTGCGGCAGTGGACAATAAACGTAGTGTCGGAATGTGATGTTCAGAAGTCCCTATCTATGTTTAAAAAAGCCATTTCAAGACATCTATTCTACCATTTCCCGCGAAATGGATAATGCTGCACATTTACAGGAACAAAGTATTCACTGGAAATCCCTGATGCGTATAATTACACATTTATAGTTTTCACCATATTGGGATCCAACACTAGCCCGAAAATATTTAAGTTCGACACTTTTGAGAAAGGATAATTCGATACGTATCTAAAAAATTCCAGTTTTAGTAAACATTTCCTAAATATCAGAACATCAACGAAGGTCATCATTCCAGACAACGCTTTTTAAAAATTCGATAGCGCGAGTTGAGCTGAAGCGAACTCACGGCAAACTAATCGGAAAAGCAGTGCTTCCTTGCACTTTCTCTTGCGGCAGTGGAAAATAAACGTAGTGTCGGAATGTGATGTTCAGAAGTCCCTTAAAGGATTTCATTTACCAATTTATGCCTCTTTCTCTGTCTGTACTCCGTGACGTTAGGGTTTTTGGCAATGCGTAGCGGGCAAGCCGTCTCCCTTGTGAATGATGCGTAGTGGGCTTGCCGTCTCCCTGGTGAATGCCGGTGTCTACCGCCGCGCGCTGTTTTTCACTTTCAAAATCGCCAGACTTATCAACACAAAGTCACGTTGGTAACTACATTGTAGCTGTATTGCATTTGGAGCATTTTTGAATTATATCACTAGTTGAACATCGACAGAAAACAGTGACGTGGAGCTGGTGAGAGGACCCACTTCATGGTATTCGAATTGTGGAAATAACGAAAGGCAGAAAGACTGATTAATTGCATATTCAGAAGTACTTGGAGGTCTATAATGCCTAAAGTTGTGACAGTGTTTCAAGGAGTGCGAGAGTATGAGAAAGAAGGATTTTATGTGTTTGATAAAGCAAAAAAAAAATTATGTGCAAGTTTTGCAATGTCATTGTGGACTGGAGCCGGAAAGACGCATGTGAGAAGCATGTCAACGCCAGAGCTTCTCATAAAGCAAATAAGGAGAGGGTGATGTCTGAGGGAGGATCAAAACGGCAGACTTCGATTTCTGACACATTGGATGCGAGCAAACGGGCAAGGCAAGAAAAAGAACAATTCACAAAAGACACGGTGAGGGCATTTGTGAAAGCTAATATTCCTTTGCGCCCGGAAATCCATACGCACCTAATATTCCTTTGTTTAAACTTGATCACCCAGCTGTTAGAGAGTGGATGGAAAAATATATCCCAGGGGCAGGTAGTCTAACTCATTATAAAACTTTGAGGGATGTTAGTAGTAGTAGTAGTGTTTCTTTTATAGGGTGCGTCGGCGCCTAAGGCCATTTTGGACCACTCACTGACTGGAATTGATAAAGGGGATTAGGCACGTTTGGAAATTAACGTGTCATTAATTTACAAGAGGTATCATTTATATTTTATTGAAAAGTCGAGTTCAGTGTAGGAATGCTATCAGTCGGGAAATGTTCACGGGAGTGTCTCCTAGCACCTTAGCTAGGTTATCTCCGAGCTTATGATTCGTCCGTGCAGTCCGATATCTTGTACAGTCCGTCAGGATATGTCGCAGTGTTAGTGGACAATCACAATTTAAGCATTGGGGCTGTATTCTCTCTTCGATGAAGAGGTATGATTGGGTTAATAAGCAGTGACCAATTCTTAAGCGTGCTAAAACCACTTCCTCCCTGCGGACATTTCTTATAGAGGTCTGCCACGCAGTTATTACGGGCTTAATTTCCCGAAGTTTGTTATTTTGAATTTCAAGCCATTGCGTCTTCCAATTTTGTCTAATTATACCCTCATGGCATTTCATAAATCTTCCGCTGGCATTAATTGAAAATCTGTTTCCGGAGACCTGAGTGCATCTTTGGCTGCAGAATCTGCTTTCTCATTCCCTGGTATTCCCACACGTCCAGGGACCTAAGCGAAGCTTATAGTGGTCCCTTTGTTACTCAGGGATAACAGAGTGCTTTGTATGTCCTGAACAATGGGGTGACAAGGAGAATAAAGAGATATGGATTGGAGCGCACTGTATGAATCTGTGCAGATCATAAATGACGCAACACTGTTTTTAATGGATCGGAGAGCAATCATAATGTCAGTGAGCTCAACCGTACAAATGGAACAATACGGATGCAATTTTGCCTTAAGGACTCCATGATATGGGGATACCACAGCGCACCCACAGGCGGTATCCGATTTGAAACCGTCACTATACGAACGTAAATTCGAAGTTTTCAGCGCGGAATTCCTTGAAAAGTTGTTGGTATTCTCCCGGCATAGTAGTAGATTTAGAGCAACGAGTAAGACTAAGTCTCAAAGCTGGCCGGGGAATTAACCACAGCGACACGTTACTGTACCCCGTGGGGTACGTGGCGGGCAAGGTAAAATTGCGTTCTGCGATTAGGTTTCTAAAGCGAACACTTAGAGGTTTAGTGGATCTTGTCTTTCGGTTAAAAAGGTCTAAAAGCAGTGGGTGAGAAATAACGTTAAAACAGGGGTGGTTCGGCGCAGATAAAATTTTTGTGGCATAATTGCACATCAACGTCTCTTTACGATTGACTAGGGGAGGCTGCTCTCCTGTATCGGCGTAAATGCTCAAGACAGGGGAGGTCCTGAAGGCACCGGTTGCTAAACGCAGTCCAGTATTATGAACCGTCGAGAGCGGTTTCATGTAGGTCTCACGGTCGGATGAGTACACAAACGATCCGTAGTCTAGCCTTGAGCGTACTAATGCTCGATACAGCATTATCATTGAGATACGATGTGCGCCCCATGTCGAATGTGACAGAAACCGTAAAATGTTAAGAACTTCTAAGCAATTGTCTCTTAGAGTTCGGAAATGTTCGCGCCAATTCAGGCGCCGGTCCAATGTCATACCCAGAAATCGGGTGTTCTCAACGTAAAGAAGCTCATTACCATTGAGATATATACCGAGATATTGACACATAGGTGGGGCTTGTACACCCCGTCCTCGGCAAAAGTGAATGATTTTCGTAGAGAAGCAGTAGAGAAACGGAATCCATTCCTCTGAGACCAAACGGAGAGCTTATTCAGAGTCAGCTGGATCAGCCTAGAGGCATTCGTTAATTATGATGACCTGCAGAAAATAGCGAGGTCATCAACAAACAAGGAGCCCATAACTGGGGAGCGGATACACTCGGCCACATCGTTTATCGCAATGGCAAATAGGGTCACGCTCAGTACGGACCCCTGTGGTATTCCATTTTCTTGTGGATATAAGGTAGATAGATATTCACCTATTCTAACTTTAAAAACTCGGGCAGACAGAAAATTTTTAATAAAAATAGGTAGATTTCCTTTAAACCCCCATTTATCAAGTGTCTTCAGAATTTTGTACCGCCAAACACGGTCATACGCTTTCTCTACGTCGAAGAACACGCCAATTACGTTTTGCCGCAAGAGAAATACTTCCTGAATGAAATTGTCAGTCCTGACGAGGTGGTCGGAGGTTGACCTACCCCGTCGAAAGCCGCACTGGATGTCCGAAGTAGGTTCCGCCGCTCTAACCACCAAACGAGACGACGGTTTACCATTCTTTTCATCACCTTGCATACGCAGCTGATGAGAGATATCGGTCTATAGTTGTTTGGGTCCGATCCATCTTTTCCTTGTTTAAGGATGGGTGCGACTATGGACTCCATCCAAGGGTCTGGAAAACTAACCTCTGACCAAATTTGGTTATGGATCGCTGCATATGGGGGAGTGCTTCTTTGGGATGATTACTTAGAAAAGAGTTATGCACCGTATCTATTCCTGGTGAGCCGTAACGGGATTCGAGGATGGCGGAGGTCAACTCCCAAAGAGAAGAGGAGTCGTTGTAAACCTCGCCAGTCTCGGGTTAAACGGAAGAGGCATCGTCTCATTCTGCTTTCAGTGTTCTAAATGGTTCGTCGTAGCTGCCGTTACAACTTGTCTCCGAAAGTAGACGTCCGAAGCACTCGCTTATTTCGGGAGGTGTCGTCAGGACTCGGTCAGTCTCCTTCAGGGATGAAACTGCAAGATTGTAGTTAGAGCCAGAGATGCTTTTAATCTTCCTCCGGATGTCGGATATGGAAGCCCTGTGGTTTATAGAACATACAAACTCCCCCCATGAAGCTTTCTTGGCCTCCTTAACTACTTGCCGAGCTTTCGCTCTGAGGCGCCGGAAGGCGGTGAGATTTGTCGCCGTAGGATATTTGCAAAAATTCTGAGTGCCCTCTTTCGTGCCTGTATAGCTTTTGCGCACTCCTCGTTCCACCAAGGAACTGTGGGCCTGTGAGATTTGCATTTAGAACGGGGTACGGTGGAATTTGCGGCTTCTAGAATTTTATCTGTGAGTACTTTTATGTTCCCCACACCATTCACATTTTCGTCGTGTTTAAAATAAAATTTTCTTTTAAAAAGAGACCAATAGGCCTTGCGACAACCCAATATGCTTGGTTGAGTTGGACGGTGGATAAAACCGCCACCTTTAGTAATTAAAATAGGGTAGTGGTCGCTACCGCATAAATCTTTATGTACGGACCACTCAAGCCTACGCATTAGGCCACCCGTCGAAATACTTAACTCAATACACGAGAAGATACCGTTGAAGCTGTTGAATCGAGTTTTTTCACCGGTGTTTAGTGAAAACAAGTTAAGGTCATTGATAAAATTTGTAACTGTGTGTCCCCTTTGATTGCACTGATTTCTTGTGCTACCCCATAGGGTGTCGTGTGCGTTGAAGTCACCCATTAAAACATATAGCCGATGTAGCTAGCGAACGAGGGATTCTAAATTAACTCGACTTACAGGTGCACCTTCCGGCAGATATACATTGCAGAGAGTAATTGCCTCGGATGCGTGTACTGTCACTGCAATGGCCTGCAGCGGAGTGTTCAATTGCACTCGTGAGGTGTATAGGGCCTACCGAAAAGCAATTGCCACTCCACTCTGGGCACGCTGACCACTGGAGTCGTCAAGTCTAAAAAATTTAAAACCTTTTAAAACGGTCTTGTCTGTCAGCTTCAAATGCGTCTCTTGCAGGCAGATGCAGACGGGATTATAGTCTCTAATTTAAACAACCAGCTCCTCCTTGTGCCTATAAAAACCATTCATAATCCATTATAGTATAAAATACATGGTTTAAATAGTTAAAATAAATAAATAGGTTTAAATCCGGAAATGTACGTATGTACACAGTGTACGGAGGATCAACGTTTTAACCACCGTTTCCTTTGCTTGATTCTGGCCTGGAAAACTTCTGTGTCCGAGAGACAGAGGTGTTCTTCCATGGCATCAGATTGTGCATCGTTGGAGGATGTGGGTGGGAGTGTTTTATCCCGCTTTTTCCCAACATCCTCAGAAGTTGATTTTCGGGTTTTCTTAGGGGAAACCGCCTTAGAATGACTTTTCTTGTCTGTGAGTTTATAAATTTGCTTTTCCGTTTTTTTTTTCTCTTATGGGCATCTTCGTGCTCTCAATATGAAAATTATTATCAGTCTGCGTAGAGATGGTACATGTAGTTTTTTTTAGTGGTTGCGACTATTTGCGAAAACGATTTTGAGAATTTTGGGGCCATCTGTGATCGGTATCTCATTCGTGCCTCGGAATAGGGAATTCTTTCCAGGGTCTTGATTTCCATTATCTTCCTTTCATCTTTCATGACGGGGCAATCTCGGGAGTACGATGGATGCGTGCCCTTACAGTTGACGCAGAAAGGCTCCGAGGTACATTTCTCACCGTCATGCTTGTCCTTGCTACAGCGCGGGCAGGTGTCCTTGCCCTCACATCGCGGTGCGATGTGGCCGAATTTTTGGCATTGAAAGCAACGCATCGGGTTGGGAAAGGTCTCACAGGTACCGATTCATAGCCTAGGTAGACTTTGCTAGGGATTTTACCCAAAGCGAACGTGAGGATAACCGAGGTGGTATTGATCACTTCACCGTTACGCTTTGTTGTAAGTCTTCGACAATCGATGGCACCCTGGAAATACATCTCCTTAATTTCATCTGGTTCTACATAGAGAAGGTCGTAGTGGCTGATCACACCCCTAGAAGTATTTAAAGTACGGTGGATCTCGACAGTGATAGGTATATCGGGCAACTTTTCTGTTTTTTTACAATTTTTCGGCTTGGACGTTATTAGCTGTTTCAATTAATAAGGAACCATCTCTTAGTTTTTGACTGAGTTTGGCTCTCCTGAAATAACGGCTTGTAGTGCTTTTTTAATAAAGAAGGGAGATACCCTTTTCAAATTTTCACCGTCCTTCGCGCATTTCAATGATAGAAACCGTTTTGCTCTTTCAAATAACTTTTCTCCTACGCCCGTGTCCGGGCGGGATCTCTTTGGTGGAGGAAGAATTTCAGACTCCATACAATGATGTATTTCATCCCTTGGGCTCCCCACCCACCACGGTGCCACACATTCGGGACGCCACACCGAGAACCGGTGTGGTCGCCAGGGCTACCCAAGGGACATAGGAACCTTCGAAATGGGGTCTCTTTCGGGTTAGAACCTCCAGCGCGGGGGCCCTCCGAACCCACATGCTTTCGGCCGCCCTACGAAGACCCCCATATCTCCAGCACTAACCCGTCCTGGCGTACGCTCGGAAGGAGCCGCCAAGCTCCCCAGCCGCCAGAAGCCGATTGACCGAGCTGGGCTCTTCTCGGCCGCCCGTTTTGCGGGGAATCCAGGACCGAAGTGGGGTATTGAGTTCCGGCCCATACCGGGTTTCCGACGCCCAGCTGGGTGCCGGAGAACTCACCCACCAGGATCCCTTTCTCCCCCATGTACGGGTCTCCACGCACGGCAAATACGTGGGTGAATCTGGACGCCAGATGTTACGGCTACTCAGAGCAGCAGAGTCACATGCTGTCTGGGCACTATCCGAGCGAGCGACGGGGTTTATTAACGAGGTTGTCTCCTCGGTGGGCTTGGGTCCGTGGGGGCGCGGCTCCCATAAGGAAGAGATCACCCTCTTCCCCCCTTGCGGGGGTGATAGATGGTATTTCTAACTTAACAGTTACAATATGATCGTTAATGTATTGTTTTAGAAGGATTGGTTTTGACATTTTATTCTTCATCCAAATGGCACTACCCTCACCATTGCTTGTCGTTGTATTGTAGAAGATGTACCCTTCACTTGACCTGACAAATGCATTTGGGTCGGTGCCGCATGCGCACATCGCGCGGATGTTGCGCGCGATGGGCATGCCGGAAAGGATGGTGGGGGCAATTGCCGAGATTTACGCAGGCAGCACAACCAACATCATCACGGCGAGCGGCTCCACGGGCGAGATTCCGGTGAAGTGCGGAGTGCGGAAGGACGACCCGCTGTCGCCGCTCCTTTTTAACCCTTTCGCGCCGAATCCCGCACCTGTTGCGGTGCGGATTTTTTTGCCTGAACAACGAATGCCACACCTGTGCGGCGAGAACTTTCTTACCATAATGAACGAATGCCGCATATGTGTGGCACAGGTCGAGAAAAAGTGACCGTGGCGGACACAATAGACCCACGGACGCGGTCGCCCCTCGAGATCCCTCTTAGCGCGAGCCCAATCCCTTCTTCGGCCGCTGAGGTCGACCCTTTCCTATCCTCTCCTCGCGGTCAAGTACTCCTATTTGGAGTGTATTTTCCAAAAAAATATTTGTTGCTTACTTTTGAAATTCAATGCTAGAAATGAATTCTTCTTTTTTTGCTGACCAAATGGAAATTTCAAACGAAATTCGAAAGTTAATATCAACGGAGTTATAGAACAACAGTCGAAGATATGATTGGCGTACGCTGTTGGAAAATTTTGTGGTTCAATTCGTTCGTTGTAGCATTATTCTGTGTTTCTCATATTTCATTTCATTTCGAGTTCCCGTATTCTAACATATCGCTTTCCCGATTTCTTCAGATTTGGATTTGGGAAAACCTATTGCTTCTCAACCTACCTTTTTACCAAAAGCAAGATCGTGGTTACGATTTTTCTAATGGCAAAGTTCCTGGAATTCTTCCTTAGGAATGTTAATTCCATATTTCTTAGAATATGCATCGTAAAAAAGCCATTACTCAGACCCTTTCATTGGTAATCCCTGTGGAGTCTGGCTGGTGGTGTTTTCGAATGACATTTTAGAGCTGGATGGCTAGGTCCCCCGTGGCGTTCCAGATAAGAGACTTTGAATGCACCCATGAAAAGGCACTCCACCTATATACCTTCATAGTGTTGTGCTGCTGTAATAGCTTTTTCGCAGAATTCCTAATGCTCACCGTGGTTTCTCGGTAAACCAAATCTGAAGCACTATAATCTTCCCATTTATGAAGCTCTCAAATGAGTCTTCATGGAGAGGTTACCTTCTCTTAGCCATTTTCTCAGGCAAGCCTTGTGTCTCGTTAGTTATTTGGAAAACCCCGGGTACATCCGTACGTCTGTAAGTGCCTATTTTTATTCCTCATTTTTGAGTTGTTTCTCAGTTCATCCTTGGCTCTGAAGCAAGCAGTATCGTCCTGTTGTCCGTATTTCAAATAACTATTTCTGTGTGCGAGGTGGATTCTCTCTTTGCAACAATTTGTGTACGTATTGCATTTCGTCTCATCATGGCTAAGAAAAGGTCTTTACCAGATGACTCAATACTGGAGTTTTTGACCAAGAGTGACAGCGAAGATGAAGATTTCGATGCCGATTCCGAAGAGGATGTCTCGGATTGTGAAGAAGAGAGTGCTGAATCGACACATCTACAGAACATCTCCGCTTCATCTTCGAATGACACATCAAATGAGGTGGAAGAGCTTGCCACGAAAAGAAGAAAGACTACCTCCAAAGGCATAGATTGGTTTTCAGGGGACTTCACTCCAAAAATCCACAATTTTGATTCCTCATCCTCTGGCTGTAAGGCGGCATTGTCTGCAAGTTCTCCTATTAGGTCATTCTTTGAAGTTTTCTTCTCCACTGATTTGGTAACCTTAATTTCAGAGGAAACCAATCGCTTTTTTGAGTACACGATGGAGATTTCTTCGGAAGTTACAGTGTCACGAATAAAAACATGGAGATACACTACCCCTGAAGAAATTTATAGCTTTCTCGCCATAACTCTATTGATGCCTCGTGTGAAGAAACTTTCTCTCCACGAATACTGGACCAAGGATATTTTGATGAAGACTCCCATTTTTGGCGATCTGATGACTAGAGATAGATATCTCTCGATCCTGAGGATGCTTCATTTTTCGGACAACAGGGAGTCGAATCAGGGAGATCGCCTGTTTAAAATCCGTCCCGTGGTAGATCATCTGCGTGCCGCCTTTAAAAATAATTTGGTGCCATTTAAAAACCTGTGCATAGATGAAAGCTTAATGCTTTTTAAGGGACGTCTTTTCTTTAAACAGTTCATTCCATCTAAAAGAAGTCGATTCGGCATAAAAACATTCGTCATCTGTGACTGCGAAACTGGTTTCATCCTGGATTTTGTTGTTTACACGGGAGCAAAAAGTGACATTGTGGAGCAGCATGCGGACTTAGGCAAATCCGGAGATATTGTGTCCACTCTTATGCATACTTATTTGGATAAAGGCCACACCCTTTACGTGGACAACTGGTATTCCAGCCCGGCATTATTCTGTTGGCTGCATGACAGGGCAACAAATGCTTGCGGAACGGTTCGAAGGAGTAGAAGGGATATGCCGAGAATGGAGGAGAAGTTAAAAAAAGGCGAGCTGAGGTTCAGATCATCTGAAAAATTATTAGCATTGAAATGGTGCGACAAAAGAGAGGTGTGGATGTTGTCCACTTGCCACTCAGCCGGAGTCATTGAAACGACAAAGAAAGATAGGCAAACAGGAGTAGTGACGAAGAAACCTGAGTGCATAGTTGACTATAATCGCTTCATGGGGGCTGTCGACAAGGCGGACATGATGCTGAGCTCCATTGAAAGTGTTAGGAAGTCCTTAAAGTGGTACAAAAAGTTTTTTTTTCCACTTGGTTGATATTTCCATGTTAAACTCTTATTCATTGTACAAATTCATAACAAAGGAGAAAATTCCAATGCAAAAGTTCCATCTCTCCGTGATTCGTGAACTTTTAGAAACATATCACAAGAAACAAAATAAATCAAGTGCCGGAAGAAGATCGAATGAGGAGAATGTTCGAAGATTGAGTGAAAGGCATTTTCCTGACTTTGTTCCTGAGCACCCTTTATCCAAGTTATTGCTTCGGAAAAGATGTGCAGTGTGTAGCAAGCACGGTAAAAGATGTGAGTCACGTTACATGTGCAAGGAGTGCGACGTGGGATTGTGCATGGCTCCATGTTTTAAACTCTATCACACTCAGAAAAACTTTTAATTAGTGAACACTTTTGAGCTAAAAAAGATCATAAAAACATAAAAAAAAATTATAAAATACAAAAGTAAAAAAAATATTTTTAACTTCGCCTTTGCCGGTCCAAAGCCCGGATGAAAAAGAAGGATGGGAAATATATATTTATCAAATTTTGCTAAGAAAATTTAAACCAAGCATACATTAATTTGATAGAAATATACTAGTTCCGTGAATTTGAACGCTATAAATTCGTTTAAAATTTCTGCACGCTCAGAAAAAAACACAAAATTCATTTTGAGTGTAAAAAAATCGATGCGAACAACAAATATTTGCATATATTAAACATTAATATTTCAGTCAGTTGACCGCGGACTAGCGCTTGGAAGGGGCTATTAATCCTTTTAGGGTCTGGGACAGAGGCCGAGGAAAGGGATTGGCGCCCCGCTGAGTTGGGTCAAAAAAGGGTTAGGAAAGGAACCACTGCTAACCGTCTACGCGAGGAAGCTTCGTACAGAGGAGTAAAGAAAAATTTCAAGAGACTCGTAACGAGGAAGAGTTTCCCTAAACGAAGGTCCGGCGCGAAAGGGTTAATCTCGTTCTGGAGCCCGTGATTCGTGCTGTACTCGCTCGGAGGGCCATCTTCGCACTCGCGAAGAGATAAACGTCACTCTGCGTGCTGGCCTACGCAGATGACTTGGTCCTCGTCGCCAAGGATGCGGGGATGCTGAGAGGCCTGCTACACGTCGCGGGAGCAGCGGCGTCGTGGTGCGGCCTGCGCTGTAACGCAAGGAAGTGCGGGTCGCTCCACGTGGATTTCCGGTCCAACACGCAGAGATAGGAACGAGGAGTGAAGCCCACGATCTTCCGAGTGCAGGGAGAGGACATGCGCGCACTCGCACACGGTGAGGATTACAAGTACCTCGGCTCACCCGTGTGCCACGGCGTCGACGGGGTGCCGCACGGCGTCCTCAATAACATCTCCGAGGACCTGCGGCGCCTGGACGAAAGTGAGTTAGCGCCGTGGCAGAAGATCGACGCAGTCCACACGTTCCTTACGCCACGCCTGGAGTACACGCTCCGCATCACGCCTGTGCCCAAGGCGGCGATCGCGCGAGTCGACGCAGATATGCATCGTTCAGTGAAAAAGTGGATGTATCTGCCGACTCGCGCATCGAGGGAGATCGTCGCCCTGCCTAGAGGGCGCTGGGGAGGGGAACACGTGCCGCTCGCGGTGCGGAAGGATGTGTTCGCGGTGGTGCACGCCTTCCGCATGCTCACGTGTCCCGACTCGAGCGTGTCGGACGTGGCGTGGCAAACTCTGCGCGACGTGGTGAAGAGGCGCGTCGGACGGACCGGAAATGGAGCGGTGATAGGAAAAGGCGCCCTCTGCTCCTACCTCAACGGCGCCGACGACGAGACTATCAGCACGGGGACGAACGCGGCGGCATCGGTGTAGAGCCGCACCCGCCGCGCCACCAAGGAGCTGACGAACATCGTCCCCGTGACTTGGCGGTGGAGCGATGCCAGACGCGAGCTCGCCGTGTCTCTTGCTTTCGCTTCGCCGCACGGCAGAGAAGTCGTCGTGCCGGCGCCAGCGAGGAGGCGCCTCATCAGCTACCTCATCCGTGCCTTGGGAGAGGCTTTCCGGAGAAGGTTAGTCGCGAAGCCGGATCAAGGGAAAGTCATTGATGTGACTTCCCTGTGCCCCGACAGCAACCACTTCGTCGGGGCGGGGCGAATGATCCGGTTTTGCGACTGGCGCTTCATACACCGCGCCCGCCTGAACGTGCTGCCGTTGAACGCCGCCCGCGGAGGAGCAGCGAGGGGAGACGCGAGGGGAGACACGAGGTGCGGAGTGTGCGGGCAAGCTGATGAGACCATTCCTGATGTCATCAACCACTGCCTCGCGCACTCTGACGGATGGCGTCAACGCCACGACGCCATCGTGGAAATTCTGCGGGCGGCACTTCCATCATCTCTGCGGGTGCGGTTGGACCGGAGGGAGCCTGGAGACGAGTCTTCTGCGGCCGGATGTCGTCGCGTGGGACGAGGGACCGGACAGGGAGGTGATCGTCGTGGACGTCTTCGTGCTGTTAGACAACCGGAGTGCCTCGCTTGCCGCCACTCGGGATAAGAAGATCGAAAAGTACGACGCCCTGGTCGAGCGAATGCGCGTGCGGTCGGAGTATCGGGTGCGGCACCACCTAGACGCGTAAGTGGTGGGGGCTCTGGGTTCGTGGGCACCCGGAAATGACGCACTCCTTACCCGCTTGGGAATGCCGAAGGGCCGCATGCGCAGTGTTCGGCGTAAGATGATCACCGCGGCTATCAAATGGTCGCGGGATATCTACGTCGAACATATGACCGGGGCGCGGCGGTACATCGCGGGAGCGGCGGCACCAAAGGAGCGCGGGGCGGAGGCCGACGGCTGCGGAGAGGCCGACGGCTGCGGAGAGGCCGACGGCTGCGGAGAGGACGACGGCGGAGCGCCGATCATCGGGCGACGGGAGCGGCCAGCGGACGCAGCGCCGGATGTTCCGGCCACGCCCCTCCCCTAACCCCCTCCCCCGGTCCCTCAGTCCCAGCGTGTTTCCTGAGGACGTCGCCTAGTGGAGCAAGGAGGCACGTGAGTAACTATTGTGAATACGGTATGTGTGTATGTTTATGTGCCCACGAGAAAATATCATCAGTGAAAGTACGGTCTGGCATCGACTTTCTTCTCACCGGCCTCACTCCGAGCGCAATTTGTGCGACGGATAGTGACCGCAATGCGTTGTAAGTGAGGCACCGAGCGAATGTGTGAATGTGTATATAGTGTATTTTGTGATAGGTTCTCGCGGGCGCAATGTGTGAGTGTTTGGAATAAACCTAGTGTAAATATTTATTAAGTGTTGAGGGCAGACCCGTGTGTAACGCGACGTGGCCGACAGTGTGAGTGTGTGTGTGTGTTCATAGTGTGAGTGCGTCGCGGCAACAATGTCAGCATCGAAAGGACGGTCTTTCGTTGTCGCGGCGATAGTGGGAATGTTCCGTGAATCGTCCCCTGAACTCAGTGCAAACAGATTGCCGCGAAGGCGCGCGCTCAGAGCAATATACGGCCAACGTCGTAGCGCGGTGACTGCCCTTAAAGTGGCAAGTTCGCCGGTACGCTGCCAGGCGGTAATGGGGGTGTTGTAACCGTCAGAGTCCTCTGGATTGATACACTACGAAATTGTGTAGTTCACCCTATGAGGGAGTAGTGTAGAGAAATGCCATCCAGAGGACTCTGGTAACCGTCGCCGTCCAAGTGGCCTTTTCTACGTCGAGAAGTGAGAGTGGGCGGGGAGCGCTCTGGCGGCGCTTGGGGAAAACATGTTCCGGCAAGTCGTGCCCTCTCCTCCTCTCCAAAGCCCCTCCCCTTCCTCCTTCCGGTCTGGCGTCGTCTAATGATGCGTGCGCGAAGGAGAGGCGCGGAAGGTACCCCGAGGCGACGGCGCATGGCAGGAGATGCTGAGCGGCGGGAGTAGCGGAGCGGCGAACCAGCCACGTTTTCCCTATAAAAATATATATGAATGTAAATAAAGAAAACTATTCCCATAATTATGTAAGCCATGGGGTATAAATGGCGACGGAAAAAATTCTTTTCTCCCCAAAATTCCCCAATGTTGCTATCGTAGGAGTGCCACATATACTGCCATGGTGGATAAATGGCCAAAACATGTGACGTGATGTGTGAAGTGAAAAAAATGGACAGACAAAAGACAACCTAACCCATCCCCCAAGCCCTCCCCTCCCTCCTCCTTCCAGCCTGGCGTCGTCTGCTGCTGCCTGCGCGTGGGAGAGGCGCGAACGATGCCCCAAGGCGACGGCGCGTGGCAGGGGATGCTGAATGGCGGAGAGCAGCGGAGCGGCGAGACAGCCACAGCGATCTTTTCAATTCTTCCATATATATATATAACCTGTAAATAAAGATAACAATCTAATACTTATGTCCGCCATGGGGTATAAATGGCTAATTTGAAAAAATTATTTTCCCAATCACCCAAATCCCAGCAGTGATAGTGCCATCGATAGTATACCATAGTGGATAAATGGCCAACGAACGCGCTGTGCAGTGGAGTGATAAATAAAATAAATAAAAACTATGAACAAAGACTAAAGAAAATATCATAAAACCGGCAGGCCTCACTTCAAGACCGTCGGAGAAAAGTGGCCCCTAAATGAGGGGCCACAGAAATAATTGTAATAAAGCCAATGCTTTATACCAGGGCGGCCCACACTCTGTGGGTCGCCCTTTTGTATCACGAAGCCCCAAAGAAGGGGAATGTTATTATTCGACGTTCTGAGAGAACTTATGTATTTGGCATTTTATTCAATAAATACATTTTATCTGTTCTTATCAGCTTAATCAGCCACTAAATTTTCACTACATAAATATATCAATGTAAATAAAGAAAACTATTATTATATATATGTATGCCATGGGATATATATGGCGACTATGAAATAAAAATTCTCCCAAATTCCCCAAATTGCCATAGTGAAGAGTGTCATAGTGGATTAATGGCCCATGGATGTGATGTGCAGTGTGCAGTGAAAGACAATATGAACAAAAACTATAAACAGAGACTAAAAATGACGTAAAGAACGGCAGGCCTCACTTCGAGACCGCCGGAAAAAGAAAAGTGGTCCCTAAATGAGGGGCCACAACACTTAATGTATTATAGCTAATGCTTTTTACTAGGGCTGCCCACATTCTGTGGGGCACCCTTTTGTAGAAAAAAACCCCAAAAAGGGGAAATGTAAATAATTGATGTTCTGAAAGAACCTATGTATATGGCAATATATCAAATAAACTAATTTTATCAATATGATATAAATGTGATAACCGAAATATATGATAATAAAAAATATGAACATTTGACTGCCGTAAAGCTCGAGGAGACGATGGAAAAATAATATCGCGGAAGGGGAAGGAGGGGAGGGTTTACCAGCATCGTGCAAGCGTCCCCCAAAAATTAATAAATATAATCAAAGAAATATACGAGGGGACGCGCACGACCGTGAGGACAATAGATTTTGAGGCGCATGCGATAACGTTAAAAGCGGGAGTAAAACAAGGATGCCCACCTAGCCCAATTTTATTTAATTTAAGTATAGAATACTTGGTTAGCAGCTGCATTGCAGGATAATGTAGGCTATCGGGTTAACGGCATACCCATCACAGTTCTTGCCTACGCAGACGACGTTGCTCTGGTGTCCAGGAAGCCAGACGGGATGATGAAGTTGCTGGATCTCGCCGACCGGATCGCGGCATGGAGCGGGTTAAAATTCAACCCCCGCAAGTGTGCCACGCTCCATGTCGCCGGGGGGCGAGTGAGAGCGACGGAGTTTCGTCTGGGGGGCGGGACACCAGCCTCGATGGCAGAGGGCGAAAGTTACGACTATCTTGGGATCCTCACAGGTTTTAATGTAGATCAAACGCCAGGGCGCCTTATCGAAGAAATTATTGAAAACATCGACGCGCTGGACGCGTCGTTGTTGGCGCCCTGGCAAAAAATAGAGGCTCTGAACATGTTTTTATTAACAAAACTTGATTTCATCCTCCGGGGAGGTAGGGTTAGGAAGGGCCCTCTTAAAATTTTGGATAAACGGGTTAAGAGGGCCCTGAAGGATGGGATGTACCTCCCAATGGGAGATTTGCCACCTGGATCCGCGGAAGGGGGGGGGGCGTCTTACCGACCGCGGACCAGGTCGATATTTTAACTGTATCTCATGCCTTTCGCCTTCTCTCTTGCAGAGAGCCATGCGTAAGAGCGGTGGTGGACGCAGGAATTTACAAGACCGTTAAAACGAGAACCCGGCGGGAACCAGAGGAGAGAGAGATCGCGGAGTACCTCTCCGGAAGCATGCGTGCGGAGTTTGGGCGGAACCGTTTCGACGTCACTTCTTTCTGGTCCGACGCGAGAATGGCGTCTAACCGTTTGGCTGTCAAAATTGGAATGCCGTGGAAGTGGAGTGACGGAAGGAGGGAGTTTGAGATCGTCATTCCAGCCCACGGCAGAGAAGTTGACGTCGTTCGAATTCCTCCAAGCAAATAAGCAGGCAAGCTACATTCGAAAAGTATTCTGACATCGCGCAACAACTTGCCGATCGCGGGTACACTGTTTCTTTGAGTGCACTCTTGGTCGGTGCCCTGGGAGCTTGGGATTCCCAAAATTGGGTGGTTTTCCGCAACCTCGGAATTGCCAAACGCAACGTCGGCCGGATCGCAAAATTTATGATCTCCGACGCAATGCGATGGTCGCGGGATGTCTATGTGTCGCACGTGATGGGCAAAATTCTCTATCCCACAACCCCAGCGCTCCCACCCGGTTTGGGAACGAATCTCTCCCCTCGAAACTCTAGTGATGACGACGACCACCTTTTAATAAAAAGTTTAAAACCCTGTGTGTTACTTATTTATATATTTATTAGTGTATGTCCCGTTTTCGTCTTTTTTGTTACGTCTGGGAGATTTTATCTTTTTTAGACTGCCGGCACTATACACCGGCAGTCCGTTCTGCTAACTTTTACTCCCAGACTTTTTTGTTATCCGGGCCTTTTATACCGGGTTTGTTTTTTAAGGCGCTGGCATTTTGAATTTTTATTGCTCCCGGCCTTTACACTGGGAGAGTTTTATTAACTTATTCATTTTCAAAATTTTAACTTTTTATAGCGCCAGCGCCACGTTTAAATTAAATTATTTATTGGTGGGCGTCTGAAGAGTGGTTTCCGGGCAGCTTACCTTAACCTAGGGTTCAGCGGGATCGAGGGGCCCTCTGTTTTATTATACCAAGCGATCATTTTAAGATCGCAGCAATTTTTAGTTCATTCTTCTTTTTAGTTAAGTCAGCATTCTGGGTAGAAATTCAATATTAAATACTTTATCTTTTTTATTCTCAAACTTTTCGGCCTTCCGGAATGTCAATACTTGGTCGCCTGCATCGGGAATGTTTTTGCCCTTTTCATTTATCGATTTCAATTTATTTTCCCCTATATTTTTTCGTTGATTTTTATTAATACAAATCATTCTCTTTACTTTTAGTACGGCGAGCAAAAAGAATACATGGTACAAGAAATAATGAAGATTGCATTAGAATTTGAAATGTATATATTAAATCAAAATTGAAAGATGATGTAGCTAAACAAAAATTATGTAATAAAATATTGATACCAAAATGGCATGTACTTTAAAATTATGTGCAATAAACATGTAGTGTGTGATATTGGTTGTGATTTTATGTAGTGATTAGTCTTAGCCGTGTAGTATTCATTGATTTCATTGCAATTTAATGTGGTGACTTGGAATTGGTATTTTTTCTTTCATCTTTTCCGTCCCTGCCTACATACGTCACCTTTCGGCCTTTCCTGCGTCGCTGTTTCCTTCGGGACGCCGGCTGCTCTCCGAGGGAATTCTTTTTAAACCTCCGTGGGGAGCCTCTGGCGACGGCGCGGCGTTGGCACGGTGAATAAAAAAATTCGCTTCGACGTCCTTTCGGTCTCTCCCTGCGTGGCGGCTGTCTCTCGTCGTGGGAATTATTTTAACCACCTCGACGGGAGGCTGCTTCTCTTCGTGGCGGGGTTCGTCGTGTGCGTGGGATTTTGAAAATCAGGGGACATCCGCGGCTCCTCCTCAGGCGGAAGGCGCAACGTCATCGCTGGAGGCTCGGCGAGGGAAGGAACTTCTTTGAACCTTCGGAACTCGTCGAGCTGAAAGTCTAGCCGCGGCGTCTGACCGGGAGGAGGCAACTTTGAAGCGGATCAAAATTATATCCTTCTAATTACAATTCACTTTAGAGCCGGGAAGCGATAGTAAGGGTTTCAAATTAGCTATACGTTTTACTTGTTCCCTTTTGTTTTTCGGGTTTCATTGATTTTATAAGATTTAAGTGTTTATTGCCTTTTAATTACCCGTTCCGATGGAGGAAGTAATAATTCAGGTCCCCCTCGGAGACAGTTTTGAATGTAAGCACTGTTTTGCTGCTAACAATCATGGAAGACACAGGACCTACGGGATTTATAAGACTCATGGGTATCTTAAAAAGCATTATACTAAAGAACATAATAATTTTATTTTTTATTTTCAATGTAGGGTAAACTACCCAGTTATTGGCACTTTAAGGACCTTGACGAAGAAAATTAACTCTTGTGACCGTTGTATCACAACTTCAGTTTATTTATAACTTGCCTTAGATCTGAGAGACATGTTGCTTTAGTTTCCCCATGTGAGCGAATTATATTTTACATACAACTATTTACTAAAAATAATTGTTTAAAAAGTCCAATAATCCCAGTTATTGGCACCCTTATTCCAGTTATTGACACACTGTTTTCCAGTTATTGGCACACCAGATTTTCACGCACTGCTTAGCACATTTTCTTTTAAGTTATAATATATTAAAGAAATATAGCCTTTTTAAGCTAATGACTCGATCATTATCTTACCTGTAAGTATATTAAAACAGTGAGAGGTGGTAAAATATCTTTAAGTGAAAATCCAATGCTGTAACTTAAAAATTTTACGTTTTAATGATTTTACGCTCAAAACAAATTATTTTTGGACTAAAAAAGTAAAACTTTACATGTTTATTATGTATTTAGATTAATATTTGTTTTATCTCTTCAAAATATCTATAGATCAGTTTGGGAAGTGCTGTCCTCTGAAAACTCATAGCATTCATAACAAACAAATAGATTAAAGTTAGTATCATCTGGAAGATGCATTTGGTGCGTTTTTGGGACACAATTTAGGTGATACAACTTCTTGCAATTGCTGCATTCAATTCCTACCTTCTTTTGCCCCACATAGGAGTTACACATACCATTGGTAAATTCCTTCCACTGACAGGTGTGAGTACGACTTTTCTTCCAATGCCAGTGAACGATGAGATTCAATGGCGAAAGACTTTTGACCTTGTTGTTGTGATAGATGATAGTTGGTTAACGGGGGAAATGAGATCTACGGCCTCTATAATAGAGGATTCAATAGTGGGTTCTCAAATGGCCGTAAAATTTGACACCACTCGCCAGAGGAATAAGGAAAAAACACTTCACCAGAATGCCCTCCTGTTACAGTTTACGGGAATTACTTCCACGCGACTACCACAGACACAAGCACACACCCCCGAATTGACACCTTCGCAAGGCTGTAGGACCTCGCTTAGGTAACCTGGGACCCTTCGCACAGCTGGATGGACTCTTTTACTCCTTTTGAATCACCTATTGTTTTTGTGGTAAAGATGTACGAAAAATACTTTGGGATGGTAGCTATTCCTGCTCATTTCCTAATATCAATGGTTTAGCTGCCTTTTACATTCTCTTTGGCTCTATTTTGAATGGTCATTTTATTGCCTTTTCTTTAAAAGTCTTTTTTGTTGCTTGCTTCTGCAGTTTTTTCTCCTCCCTTTCCTCCTTTCTTAGTTCCTTTTCTGTTTGAGTTTCTTATTTTATTCTTTTTTTCTTGTCATGGCATTATTTCCATTTTTCTGGGGTCAATTTACGTCTTGTACAAATGGTACCCTTTCGGTACTTCTTTTTTCCTTTCTTTTTCGTGTTTCGGGCCAAAAAAGAATGATATTCATTGAGGTTACACTATATGGTCCTTCATCGTGGCATGGACCCACGGTTAGGTCTGACCTGTGTATGTGTGGCTCAGCAGGAATTTCAGATAATGCTGCCTCAGTCTCCACATAAATCTATCGGTAGTCCTATCTTCTGTGTTATGCTGGTTATGTACAAGTACAATTACTTTATCACCCGTTCCTTCTTCCTCATTCTCCATCAATTTGCATTGTAATTTGATAGCGCTCCCACAATCTATATAGAACTCTGAATTCCTCTCCTTTTCCCAAATTTTGTTGAATACTTTAAAAAATTTCACTTTGCTCTTCCCCAACCATCAAAGAAAAATCATCTTATGGAAGTGGATTCATCTTACAAACTGAGATATTCACACTGACTTTGGATGAACGCTTTCCTAGGCACTTAGAATAATCTATTGCGTTGGCATTCCATGGATATAGACCTAATGCCCTGAAACCATTCTTAACTATTCTAGATAAGTCAATGTTGTTTAATATGGCTGAAAGAATGGGAACAAAATCCTCTTTTTATCGGCGTTAGGGTTTTTGGTCTATTCGAGTACGGCATCCTTCCACTAGTCTTTATTGGCCTAAAGGCAGCCACATCAGCGGGTTGCAATATTTTTGTGGCATTTTGGTACAGAGCAATTAGAATAATTTGAAATTCTTTGAATAGCGAACTGCGGTGGTATAGCAGATGGGTTTTGTGGCCATCTACAAACAACACTACTGGTAATGGGATTTTATTTTCCAAAAGATAAAGATGAAAAACATTTCCCAATAAATTTAAAAACACTTTGACCTCATCCACCCATTGCCACTGCGCCCTATCCCCCATTTTTCAGGAACCTTTTGGACTATTTTATTAGGGATCCTCTGTAGAAGGTAGATGATCATCGGAGGACACGTATTTTTGTAGCTGTAAACGGCTGGTGTCCTAACACCCCCTGCCACACGCCTTTTAGGCGGCTTGCGGGGTATTACGTAGATGTAGATGTATTTCCTGAGGATGAAAAGGTAATTATGACGGTTAGTGTTGCCTTCACGTGACGGTGGGGGTAACTTCATATACATTTTTTGATCCAGAGGGGCAAGCACTTAGTTCTTTTCAGGGCATGACATGAAATTAGTTTATTCGCCAACTAACACACTATTCAGATCAGAGAGGATATCATACTTGTTTTGTTCTTTAAGAATGTCTTCCATAGGTTTAAACCAGCCTCGCATATATATAGGATATCGCTCACGCATGCACTTGCATCAGTTACTCCTTCAAATGAACGGTAAGAAATTTCAGGGTATAGGAAGCCATGATACCACTTATTTCCAGGAGTATTGCCCTTAGAAGGATTTCCGCGATTATTTTTCTCGAATTCTTGGTATCATCAATCATCAATTGTTTTGCTTGAAATTCTTTGAAGTTATTAATTATCCAATCATTGGCACCCATTTTTCTAGTTATTGGCACCCATGCCAAGTACTGGTTACGCTCATTTCTATTAGTCAAAATATAAAATGCACATTTATACTAGCAGTACAATGCATTTGGCGAACAAAATAAATATATAAATGTAGTTGCTGAAATTTCCAATACTTGGCACCCAGTGCCAATCACTGGAAACTAACAATATTTACATACCAGTGATTGGCACCCCATAAAAATCAATTTTAATTACGATAACAGGCTCTAAATAAAAAACACCCTCATTGAGGTATTACTATCATTACAAATATCTAAGTTTCATACTATTTAATGGGTTAATATTGATAAAAAACGCATCCAAATGAAGTAACATTCTTAATTTTCCGCTAAGAAAACCTCCAATTTCTCCAAAGAAAATGCAGCACTTGGTTATATGGTCCGCAGTCACTTCTCAAATGGTGTAAGGTGGACGGAACCGCTAATACATATTTAGTAAACTTCTTTGATTCTAAATACAGAAGCATCAAAAATGCAATGCATCCCTATCTCTTAATATCACACAGTTAATTACAGAGTGCCAACAACTGGGGAGTGCCAACAATAGGGCATTCTACCCTATGTGGTGTCTCAAAAAATTTACTAATTTGAGATGTTGTAAGAACCATGTTAATGCATGTGTTGGACCACCACTAGATCCCGTAGGCCTGGCCGAGGGGGAAGAGAGGGATGGGAATAATAGTGTGGTCACCGTGGGAGTAAATGATCAGAATTTAGAAAACCAGGGCGTGAATGATAGAATGGATGAGTGTGATAGATGTGTTTGAATGAAAGCGTGAATGTGGATATGACAAAACCCCAAGGAAGGGGAATTGTAAACACTGCGGCGACGTTGCGGAAGTTTCCAACTGCCGTGGTGCCGCACCTGGATGTGTTAGGACCTTGGACTTTTTACAGTGTCTATGTTAGTGTACCCGCCCGCTGCAGCCCGAGTTTGGTGCCGAAAATCCCCTAACTGTGCATTTTACCATTTTGGCGCCAAATGTCGGGTGCGGCCAATATCGCGGGTGTGTGTGCCGGCACACCCCTGATATGTTATGTGTTGGTTTGCGTGATTGTAAACAGTGCCTGTGCGGGAGTGCACTTTCCTAAGACGCCCTGGGTGCCGTACAGCGGCGCCTACGCTAGGCCGTCTTTAACGTCCAAAATATAGAGTTGGGTGCAAGTTATCGATGTGAATTTTTAACAGTGTTAGTGTTTGTGTGCTAAACGGGCTGTGCGAGTTTGGTGCGCGTAGTGTGAGCAGTTTGGCTGTTGCCAACCACGTGATTGGTGCACACGGTTACACTGGGCCGGGTGTGAGGAGACTGAAAAAACGATTGCTTTTTTTTCAATGCGTGTGCCGAGTGACTGGGAGACAAATTGGGCACTCGAAGAAGGGGAAGGAATAGAAAAAAATCCGTAAATCGGAATGAAATCAGGAAATGATGCCAAGGAAATAGACTGCAAAACGTGAAAATGAACTAATTCGAAAAATTATAGAACATCGTTTGAAAAATCATGGAGAGGATGGATAATGTAACACTAGAGAGAAGTGCATCAAATTCTATGCACTGATCCTAGCGCAGAGCCGGGCACAAAAAAATTCCGGTCCTCAGCCTTATGGCTAAGATAGGAGTGTAGTCTCTTTTTAGTACGGCGAGCAGGACAGACAGGAGATGGAAACTGGTATAGAAGAATGAATTAAAAATTTGTTAACACATTATATAAGATAATTACTTTGAAAAATATTGTAAAGCAAGATCATAACTTCAAAAACAATTGTAAATCAAGCAAATTATGATATTGTAACAAATCTGGCATGTACTTTTCAGAATATGTGCAATAAACATTTTATACGGGCACGGCTCCTCGGCCTTACGGCTGAGATCGGAGTGTAGTTTCGAAGAGAGCGGACGTGCCTACGGAGCGCTCCCGAGAGCCCGACGGCGCTGGGATTCCCCGGCTCATCCCTGCCGCCCTGCCGGCCGGAGAGAGCGCGTCAATTCTCGGACTTCGTGCGTCCGCCAAAGCCCGGAATTGACAAACCGCGGTTGTGCCCAAACCGCGGGACGTAGATTCCGGCCACTTTGGTCCAGTGCAAGTGTGTGTGCCAGCCCCCCCTGCCCGATTTTGGTGCCGATTTCTCGCGAATTGCGGATTTTAGGAAAAGGCGCCAAAATTCTGGGGGGCCGTTTTTCTCGGGTGTGTGTGCCGGCACACCCGAGACATTTTGGGAGGGAGTAACGGATAGTCATTGGTGCTACTGGCCGCGAGTTCGACTCGCCACCAGCCCACCGCCCGCCACCAGCCGGTGGCGCCCGCCAGTGGCGCCGGAAGTTGGCGCAGTTTTCCGTGAAAATGTTGAGTTGCGCGTGAGTTAAAGTGTTGTGGTTTTGTGTGTGTGTGTTTGTGTCAGTGTTAGCAACAGTTTGAGCAACTTTGGTGCACCTAGCGTGCACCGTTCGGCTGTTGCTAAGCACCTGGTCCCCCGCCACGTGGTCCCTCGCCGCGTGGTTCCCCGCCACGCGCTTCCGACGCGCCAACTTCCCGCCCTTCCAGTATGGCAACACCGCCCGTCGCCCAACGAACCCGCCGGAAGGCGAAGGAGAGGGGATTGCATCGCCCGCGTGACGTTCCCTACGCCCCTCCCGACTCCCAGTACTCTCCATCGCTGCTTCCCGCCATGGATTCTGCTGGGAGCATTACCCGGTCGTGGCGGAAGATGCTTGAAGAGGAGTGGAGTGGCGGTTCGTGGGACCCAAAAGCCCTCGCCTCGGCCCCGATTCGTTCTCCCGCCTTCCTCGCTTCCCCACGTGTGCGCCTCCCCTCCCCCAACAGTGCTCCCTCGGGATCCGCCAAAGCGAGTGTAGCGTCGGACGACCTCCGGGTCGACATTGACAGTGCCCCCCCTGTCGACGACCTCGTTTTGCCCCGCCCCCTCCCCCTGGCCCCTGGTGTCACGGAACGTTGCCCTAGCGTCCGTGGATCATCCCCGGAGATTGTGTTCCTCCCGACACAATCTCCCTCCCCCTCCCGCGTCTCTCCCACTCCAAGTGCTCCGCAGTCATCCCCAGCTGCGTCTGCGATGGACGGCCTGGCGTCGCCTCGTGTGAGCGAGTGTGAGAGTGTGAGTGTCGTCTCGGAGGACGGTGCGCAGCCGCGCCGAGACTAAGCGCAGGACAGCCCGGCGTCGCCGCGTGTTTCCCCTCCCCTGTATGGTGGCTCCCTGGAGGACGGATCGGTACCGCCCCAGGGGGCGTTGTCGGACGGCCTGCTGTCGCCGACAAGACATTGTGACAACACGCAGCGGTTTGTGGTGGTGGACAGGTGGCGGTATCGGTCTGTCGGCACACAGAGCGACGAGCCATCTGCCTCCGCAAGTGTTGCGTGTGGGGCAAGTGAGTGTGCTCCGGTGTCGGACACGGACGAAGTGCGTGGCCCGGAGTACACGATGGCGGATCCCGCAGTGTCCCTCGTCCCGTATTCCCCTTCCCTCCCCTCCCCCCTCACCCCCCGCTGCCACGTCAGAGATCTTAGTCCGATCTCTGACATTCCCCTTCCGGAAGAGGAGCGCGGCAGGTCCCACATGCGCGGTGCATCGTGGGAGCAGTTCCGCGTTCCGCCGACACAGTCCTCCCACTCATGTGCGAGCTCCCGTTCGCCCCCCCCCCCCGCCCCCCGTGATGCCCCGAGTGGCCTGGCCCCCACACGCCCGGGGCAATTATCCCTGGGGGCCGCAGGAGACCGAGTGGCCGATCCGCTACGGGATGGAGGCCCAACGGTGGACACAGGCGGGCCCCTTCCCCCCTCCGCCGATGTACCAAGCCTCCCCCCAGCAGTGGGTAGTGAGTCCTCCGGCCCTCCAGCCCCAGTGTTGGTGCCCATACCCACACCCTTAGGTGACGAAGGGGAAGGGGAGTTGAGTGAAAGACAGGAGAAGTGGCTGCGTGACCCCCAGACGGCAAACTCACTCTTTGCCGTCGTAAGCGAGGTCACAGCGGCAGCCGCTGCGTTCAGCCCCCCTCCAAGGCTCCCCACGGTGACCCCCCGGCCCAACCCCCGCCCTTTGCCCGCTGCAGACCTCCAAAACCTCTACCGTAGCGGGAAAGGAAGAGCTTTCCGGCGGATTTGCGCACCGACCGAAGAGCTTTGTGAAATCCCCCTGGCTTCCCTCAAGGCCCACTTCACCCGTCCCTCCCCCCCTACGATCCGACGCAGCCATGGCCGGCTTTCATCCCGGAGTTCCCACCAGGACGTCGAGGGAGCGGCCAGCGGGAGATCACCTCTCCGATCACACCGGAAAAGGTGATCGACCGGCTGAAGAGGACGCGGGCGTCGGCTCCGGGACCTGACGGCGTGCCCTACTCTGCATACCGGTTTGTTGACTCTAATGGCGAGGTGCTGGCGGCCATTTTCAACCGGTGTGTGGAGTTGGGGAGGGTGCCCCCGCAGTGGAAGGAGACGCGGGTCACCCTGCTGCACAAGGGGGGGAGTGAGCACGAAGTGCGAAATTGGAGGCCGATCTCATTGGCGAACACGTTGGCGAAAGTGTTCATGGGCGTGCTGGCGGACCGGATGCTCCCCTGGGCCCTCCGTGGGAAGCGCCTTTCCTTCCCTACCCAAAAGGGCTTCATCCCCGCCACGGAGGGCTGCATGGACCACAACTTTGTGCTCCAGTCGGCCATAGAGCACGCGAGGGCGAGTTTCGGACAGGTGGCCGTCGCGTGGCTCGACTTGGACGACGCTTTTCCGTCGGTACCCCATGACCACATCCTGCGAGTGCTCCGCGAGATCGGCCTCCCAGTGAAGTGCGTCACGGTGATCGAGGACATGCTCCGTGGTTCCACGATGACGGTAGCTGCTGCGGGTGGAGTCACGGATTCGATCACCGTGACGAGTGGTGTTCGCCAGGGGGACCCCCTTTCCCCTACTGTTTAACCTGGCGCTGGAGCCTGTACTGCGAGCGATTTCGGAGGATCGCACTCTCCAAGGCTTTCCCATGGGGACTGCGTGCGTCAAAGTCTTGGCGTACGCGGACGATTTAGTCCTCGTGGGGGGAGTGCGGAATTCCTCGCGGCGCTTCTGGACGTCGCGGGAAGGGCCGCCGAGTGCTGTGGCTTAACCTTCAATCCGGGGAAGTGTGCATCGCTACACGTGGACTGGCGATGCACGACGCCACAGCGCTCCAGGGGTGTTCAACGCACCCCCTTTTCCATCTGCGGCTCTCCCATCAGGTCGCTCGGCGTAGGTGACTCATACACCTACCTGGGGGCACCGATCGGCCTGAAAGTCAACGCGGCGCCCGCCACGACGCTCGACTCCATCCTCGAGGATCTCCGGCGGCTCGACGAATCGGACTTGGCGCCGTGGCAGAAGATAGACGCGGTGCACGTCTTCCTGACACCGCGTCTCGAATTTCCCCTCCGAATCGTCCCTGTCCCGAAGAAGGCCATCCACGACTTCGACAAGGAGATGCAGCGAATGGTGAAGAAGTGGATGAGTCTCCCGACCCGCGCGGCGCGGGAAATGATCTCCCTCCAGGAGCCGGGGAGGGGGTGGCTACGTCCCGCTGCCGGCCCGCAAGGATGCGCTCACCGTGGTGCTCGCGTTCCGGATGCTCACATGTCCGGACGCGTGCGTCGCGGATGTTGCGTGGCACACCTTGCGGGACATCATCAGCAGGCGGACGGGAAGGACGCAACGGACGGCGGTGCTGAGTAGGGAGTCGATGTGCGACTTCCTCAATGGCGCCGCCGACGACGTCGTCGGGACGGGAACGATCGCGGCGTCATCGCACTGGACCAGAGTGCGCGCGGCGACGAGGCAACTGCGGCGCTTCGTAGATATCCGGTGGGCGTGGAGCGCCGCCAGGGCGGAGTTGGCCATCGTCGTCCAGCGAGTGACGCCGACTAGGGAAGAGATGACCGTGCCGGCCTCTGCCCGGAGGAGGCTGCACGGAATCATCTTGGCGACCATGGGGGAGGGCTTCGGGCGCTCGCTGGTCGCGAAGCCGGATCAAGACAAGGTGATAGCGGTGAGCTCTCGACACCCGGACTCGAACCACTGGGTGTCGGGAGGTGTGGGGATCCGGTTTCGCAACTGGCGCTTCATTCACAGAGCGCGGCTGAACGTTCTCCCCCTGAATGCGGCAAGAAGAGGAGCGGCCAGGAGAGACACTCGGTGCCGGGTCTGTGGACACGCGGAGGAGACCTTGCCGCATGTGGTGAACCACTGCTTGCCGCATGCGGACGGGTGGACCCGGCGCCACGACGAAATCATCCGTCTGCTGGTCGCTGAGCTGCCGCAAGGATGGGAGGTGCGAGTTAATCAGCGGGTACCTGGCGACGAATCGCTGCTGCGTCCCGACTTGGTCATATGGGAGGTTCCGAGGGGCGTGATCCACGTGATCGACATCACAGTGCCCTTCGAGAACCGACCGGAGGCCATGGCAGCAGCGAAGGCGAAGAAGATCGAAAAATACGCCGCCCTGGTCGATCGAATGCGGGTCCGGTGCGCCTACAAGATGGAGGTCCATCTCGACGCGTTGGTGGTAGGCGCACTGGGGAGCTGGACGTGGAAGAATGACTCTCTCCTCGCCCGGCTCCACGTCCCTAAATCCCGCATTCGCCCTGCCCGACGAAAGATGATTCTCGCGGCCATCAAGTGGTCGCGGGATATTTACGTCGGGCACATGACCGGGGTCCGCCAGTACCCGCCGGCAGAGACTCCCATCCGGGTTGCCGCACCCACCGCCGGAGGAGGGGCAGGGAGCAGAGGCGCCGCCACGGAGCAGCCTGGAGCGGGAGGCGCCGAGGACGACGCGGCGTCGGGGGAGAGCGGCGTTCCGGACGACGGAGCTCCCATCGTTGGACGAGGGGAGCCGAGTCTAAGGACGCCGAGGGACCGCGACGCCCCCCCTTGCCCTCCCGTAACCCCCTCTGATCCCTGCCCCTGTGTAATGTGCTCCTGAGGACGTCCACTCACCGCCCGAGACGCCAGGAGCCATGTTTATATATGTATATATATATATATATATATATATATTCGTGTTAGGTTAGGACCCGTGAGATTCCCGTGTGTTTGTGCTATGTGAATGCGAAAGTACGGTCTGGCATCGACTTTCCATTTACGGCACCGCCTCCGAGTGTAATAAGTGCGACGGACAGTGACCGCAATGCGTCAATTCACTCGGAGGCAGGGCAGCGTGCCATGGTGTGAATGTTTCTTGTATATATCGCGTGAAGTGAAGGGAATACTCACGGGCAGTCAATGTGTGTGTGTATTGTGTGAGTTTTCGCTTCTTCATTGTGTGTATGTTTCCCACCATCCTCGAGTGTATGTGTTGTGTCGGGGGCGGCACCGTGTGTGACGCGATGTGGCCATGAGTGCGTTTTTCTGTGTGTGTGCGTCGCGGCAACGATGTAAGCATCGACGTGACGGTCTTTCGTTGTCGCGGCGAACGTGTGAATGTTCCCTGCGCGTAGTGTAAATAGAGATTGCCGCGTGCGCGCGCGCCCAGGGATTTAAATGGCCAATTTCATCGTGCGGTGTCGCCCGCCGAAGTTTTTATTTCGCCCGCCGGCCGCAGTCTAGCTTAGGTGGCGCGCCGGCGGCGGATTCGCTGCAGGCCGTACCCACGATAGGCAGGTGTTCCCCTCCGTTGCCCTTTCCCAAGCGCCGGTGACGGAGGGGAGGGAGCGGCCTAATGCCAGGGCAAATGTGTGAGTGTTGTGCTAGTGTGTCTCCGGCGCTGTGGCGGCAGTGGGGGAAGAGAAGAATGCGGCTACCTTCGGCGGCATCCGAGGAATGTCGCCTCTCCTCGAGTACTTCCGACCCTCTTTCCCCCCCGCCCTCCCCGTCCCCGCCGCCCTGCCGACGACGCCAGCAGCAGCCATGCGCAGGAGAGCTGCGCGTGGACCTGGAGCTCTTCACGCGCTCGGCGACCGGCTGCAGGCAGGCAACAGCAGGCGTGGAGCGGTGGCGCGTGGAACTAGGGGGCCTTCCACGCGCCGACGGACGGGGAAGACAAGACAGAAGAACGTCGCGGCGGAGAAAATGCGTTCGTGGCCATAGTGTATAAGTGGCCACGACGCAAGTATGAAAGAGCGGGCGGCCACGGGGTATAAGTGGCTGCCTCGCATGTATGAATGCTAAAATCTTATGTAAATAAAAAGGTGTGAATTATTATCCCTGGTATAAATGAGAATGAAAAATGAAGAAGCGAAGTGAATGTGTGAAATGAACATTGAACTTTTAAAACATTGCCCGACCGGCCTCACTTCGAGGCCGGCGGTGAAAAGTGGCCCCTAAGTGAGGGGCCACAAAACAATTGTAATAGCTTCCATGGCATTACTAGGGCGGCCCACACTTGGTGGGTCGCCCTCTTGTATCATCCTCTCCCACGAAAGGTGGGGGGATTTGTACCAAATTCGTGTTTTGAAATTGGCAATGTATCTGGCAATATACAAAACAAAGACAATTTATGGGCACGGGACTCGAGGCTCGAGGTCCCCCTCGGCAACAGTTTCGAATGCAAGCACTGTTTTACCCCTCATAATCATCGTAGGCACAGGACCTACGGGATATACCGGACTCATCATGATCTTAAGAAGCATTATGTTAGGAGTCATCCTGATTTTGTGTTGGTTTAATAGCTTGAAATCTTGTAAACTACATGTTTATGCTTGCGTGGGGACACCACCAGATCCCGTAGTCCTGGCCGAGGGGGAGGGAAGGGACGGAAAATGTGGTCATCGTGGGAGAAAATGATGGCAATGGACCAGATGTGGGCGTGAATGAGAGCGTGCGTGTGATAAGTGTGGATGAGAGTATGAATGTTGATGCTGGCGATTTATTAGAAATTGTAATGGTTGAAGAACCTGAAGTAAATATGAATGTTTGTATCCTCGAAAATAGTGTAACCACGGTGGCCGAAGGTGCTCCCCCTACGTCGATGGATGAGGAGCCACCACCTCAGCTAAGATCAACGAGGAAAATTCCGGGTCCGGCAGGTGACGACGTTGAGGCGGCGGCGGCGACGACATCAGTCTCCCCACCCGCATCAAGAAGAGCAGGCCGGCGGGCGGCGCGACGCCAACCCAAGCGAGGGACGGCAAGAGAAGGGAGTGCGCCGGCGCAGAGTCCACCGCCAAGAGAGAGCCCACCACACAACGCGGCCGCCGTAACTGCGAGCCCGCCCCAAATTTTAAGTATCCCGGGGCGGGTAAGCGAAGAAAGCGGTCGCGGAGAAGAGGTGGGGGCGGAGGAACAGCCCCGCAGTCCACCAGCGGGGCGTAGCGGCAGCCTGTCCGATGACTGCCATCTGCAGGGAGACGGAGATGGGGCGGGCGAGGAGACGACGGATTCAAACAGCCCGCCCCCGACAAGGGCTCCACCCCGAAGGCGACGACGTGCGGGGCCGGCGCGAACTAAAAACCTCGCAAACCGGCCCCAGGGAGGAGACGACGAGCGGGGTGGACAGATGCCTGCAAACATCGATGGCGCTCCCGTAAGACAGGTGGCAGTGGTCTATGACGGGCTGCCATAGGATCAACGGCGGTGGATCCAGAGGATAGAGGCGGCCTGCAAGGAAGGGTGGGGAGTGTTCGAGGAGGCCGTCGCCGCCTGGTGCAAGAGCATCACGGATTCGAAGCCGGCCCGGAGAGAAGGAGGTGTTGGCAGAAGGAGAGAGGGGGGGAGGAAGAAGAGAGAATCCCGCGACACCCCCCCCCTAGAAGAGGAGGAGGGGGAGCACCCGGATTTGGACGGTAACGGGGAAGGGAATGGCATCGGAATTGGTAACGTACCTGCTCGTCGTGTTTTTACACCCGATGCAGAATGGCACGAAGTAGTTAAAGAAAAAGCCAGGAAAATAAAACAATTGTTTAGAAATAATAAGAAACGTGCCATAGACCAAGTATTGCAGGGCCCCTCTCCGCATTGCGAAATCGATAAGGAGGCTATTTTTAACTATTTTAATGAAACTTTTAATAATGACAGTTTTAGAGTCCTTCCCAATCCTTTAAATATGGTAAATATTGATATGCCCAGCCTTCAGGAAGAAGGAAATTTATTGAGAAAAATTACATCTAATGAAATTTGGAAGAGGCTGGGCCGAATGAGCAATACTGCTCCAGGGAAGGACAACATTACCTATATCGATCTTCGCAATGCGGATAGAGGAAGCCACATTCTGAGGACCATCTTCCAATATTGTTTCGATTGTGGCCGAATACCCGATAGATGGAAAGACACCCGGACAGTGTTGATACATAAGAAGGGCGCCAGGGATGTCATAGAGAACTGGCGCCCATTAACATTAGGGCCCACCCTTGCAAAATTATATGCAGCTGTTTTAGCAGATAGGATTAGTGGGTGGGCCGAAAGATCAGGCCGGGTGTCGATAGAGCAGAAGGGGTTCGGCCTACATGAAGGATATTTCGAACATAATTTCATTTTACAAAATATTCTTGAAGAGGTCCACAGGAAACGTGGCGAAGTCTGCGTCTCCTTCTTAGATTTGTCCAATGCTTTTGGTTCGGTGCCTCACGGTCACATTTTTAGATCAATTATGGCTTTAGGCGTCCCCCAAAAATTAATAAACATAATTAAAGAAATGTACGAGGGGGCGCGCACGACCGTGAGGACGATCGATGGTGAGACGCAGACTATACCGCTTAAAGCGGGAGTAAAAAACAAGGATGCCCGCTTAGCCCAATTCTATTTAATTTATGCATGGAATACTTGGTTCGCAGCATTGCTGCATTTAAGGATAATGTAGGCTATCGGGTCAACGGCATTCCAGTCACCGTCCTTGCCTATGCAGACGACGTAGCTCTGGTGTCCAGGAACCGAGACGGGATGATGAAGTTGCTGGATCTTGCCGACCGGATCGCGGCATGGAGCGGGTTAAAATTCAACCCCCGCAAGTGTGCGACGTTCCATGTCGCCGGGGGCCAAGTGAGAGCGACGGAGTTTCGTCTTGGGGGTGGGACTCCAGCTGTAATGAGGGAGGGCGAGGGATACGACTATTTAGGCATCCCCACGGGGTATAAAGTAGAGCAAACGCCAGGGCGTCTAATCGAACAAATTATTGAAAACATCAACGCGCTGGACGCGTCGTTGTTGGCGCCCTGGCAGAAAATAGAGGCTCTGAACATGTTTTTATTGACAAAACTTGATTTCAACCTCCGGTGAGGTAGGGTTAGGAAGGGCCCTCTTAAAATTTTGGATAAACGGGTTAAGAGGGCACTGAAGGATTGGATGTACTTCCCCATGAGAGCCTCGTGGGAGATTTGCCACCTGGATCCGCGGAAGGGGGGCGCGGGCGTCTTTCCGACCGCGGACCCGGTCGATATTTTACAGTGTCTCATGCCTTTCGCCTTCTCTCTTGCAGGGAACTATGGGTAAGAGCGGTGGTGGATGGAGGAATTTATAAGACCGTAAAGACGAGAACCCGGCGGGAACCAGAGAAGAGACATATTGCAGAGTACCTTTCCAGAAGCATGCGCGCGGAGTTTGGACGATATCGTTTCGACGTCGCTTCTTTGTGGTCAGACGCGAGAATGGCGTCCAGCCGCTTGGCTGTCAAAATTGGAATGTCGTGGAACTGGAGTGACGTGAGGAGGGAGTTTGAGATCGTAGTAGTAGTATTTGGATTTAGGGTGCGTCGACGGCAAGGTCATTTTGCACCACTTCTGTGCTATTTAATTACAAAAGTTATGTATAAAGTAATCTACTGCATCTGATGTCTTCGTTGAAAGTGTACATAATTAGACTTCATTAAAAATGTTTATTTCTCTGAGAAACCGAAATGTACAGATTAAGTTGGTAGGGTGGTCTCCTAAAAGGGTTTTTAGGTCTCCCCCTAGATTATTTCGTCTTCGCGCTTCGCGGTACTTAACACAATCTAGCATGATGTGTCTAATACTTAATGGACATTTACAATCCCTACATTGGGGAGGTTCCTTCTCTTCAGTAAAGAGATACGCATGGGTCAGGGGGCTGTGCCCTATCCTCAATCGTGTAAGTACTACTTCCTCTCTCCGATTACTACGAGCTGAGGAGGGCCACGCTGCTACCATGTCCTTGATGCCACGGAGCTTGTTGTTATTTAGAATCCTCCATGACTCCCTCCATTTTCCAAATACCACGTTTCTTAGAGATGCTCGTAAATCCTCGTGGGGAACCAGCGTTGAGACAAGAACTTCGTTATTCAGAGCTTCCTTGGCCATAGCGTCTGCTATCTCATTCCCGGCTATCCCCTCATGTCCCGGTACCCACAGAAAATGGATATTCAAACCCTTTCTCGAAAGGGTCAGCAGGAGAGAGTGTATTTCTTGCACGATCGGGTGCACGGGTGAGAAGCCAGAGATGGCTTGTAGCGAGCTCCTGGAGTCAGTGCATATGACAAAGGAGCCGCCGTGGTCACCTAGGGCTTCTAGAGCTGTCCTTATGGCATAAAGCTCCGCCGTGTACACACTGCACATCGGGTGAAGCTTTGCTCTGATGTTCCCGTGGATAGGGGAGAACACTGCACATGCACAAGCAGAGTTATCTTTCGAACCGTCAGTGTAAACGGGGGTAAGGTTGGGGTGATTCCATCGGAACATGGCAAACAAACGCTGGTACTCCGAGGGAGTTGTGGAAGACTTCGGTCGAGATCGTGAAAGAATATTCACCACCGGAGTGGGAGTGATCCAAGGGGGTTCCGAGAATGAAACAGGATACACTTCAGGTAGCGTGAATTCGCATCCGCGAATAAAATCGTTAAAACGAACGCTTACTGGTCTGGTTGCTTTAGTCCTTCGGTTAAAAACATTAATAGAACGGGGTTTAAAAAGTAAACTATAACATGGGTGACTCGTGATTGCTAAAATTTTGGAAACGTAGCTACAAAGAAGCCAGGTCCTTCGGTAGCATAGAGGAGGCTCGCCTGCGTCGGTATATATACTGGGAATCGGGCTGGTCCTAAACGCCCCAGTGCATAGTCGCAGACCTGCGTTGTGCACTGAATTAAGTGCTCTCAAATACGTCTCGCGAGCGGACGCATACACGAATGAGCCGTAGTCTAATTTCGACCGCACCAGTGTGCGGTTAAGTAAAATTAAGGTGGTGCGGTCTGCTCCCCAAGATGCGTGGCTTAAAAACTTTGAAATGTTCAAAGACTTCAAACAGTTTACCTTGACAGAATTAATGTGCTCCTTCCAGTTGAGTTTGTGGTCGAGGGTCATCCCCAGAAAACGGACTAATTCCACAAATGGGAGGTTTCTACCACCTAGGTGTAACGTGGGATTTACATGGACGCCCCGAGTGCGAGAAAAGTGAACGCACTTTGTTTTCTCCAAAGAGAAAAGGAAGCCGTTATTTTGGGTCCATTTGTGAAGTTTATTGATGGTGAGTTGCGCCATACGCGATGCATTCACGACCCTAGATGATCTGCAGAAAATCGCGAGATCATCCACAAACAGTGACCCTAACACTGGCTCCTTGATGCAGTGATCTATGTCGTTGATCGCAATGACAATCGCAATCGCTTCTTGGATGAAATTTTCAATTCTAACCAAGTGGTCCATTGTGGAACGGTTCCGTCTGAATCCGCATTGTATCCTAGAGAGGAGTTTTCGACGCTCCAGCCACCAAATGAGACGTCGATTTACCATTCGCTCCATTAACTTGCACAGGCAGCTGGTGAGAGAAATCGGCCGGTAAGAATTCGGATCAGCTCGGTCTTTTCCATGTTTTGGGATGGGAACAATGACGGACTCCCGCCAGGACGGAGGAAAATCCCCATTGGCCCAGAGCTGATTAAAAGTTTCAAGGATTTCCAGCAACGCCGATTCCGATAGATTTCGGAGGAAGGCATTGTGGATCTCGTCGGGTCCTGGGGACGTGTCGTGGGAGTCATGGATGGCAGATTTCAGCTCCCAAATGGTAAATGGCATATTGTAGTCTGCCGTTGTTTTAGGCTCCATAAAGGATATAGGGACGTTCTCGAGCCTTTTCTTGAGGATCGCAAAAGAAGGTTCATAGCATTCGTCGCTGCTCACTTTGGCGAGTAATTGGGCGAATACGTTCCCTATCGCAGCTGGAGAAGTGATAACCTTTCCTTCGACTTCTAGGAAGGATATACCTAGATGCTGGCTGCTACCCGATATGCTCCTCACCTTACGCCATACCTGTGCAAGTGGAGTCCTGTGGTTGATGGAGGATACATAATTTATCCAGGAGGCCTTCTTTGACTCCTTTATAATTAGTCGAGCCTTTGCTCTGAGTCGTCGAAATGAGGCAAGATTAGAGACAGTTGGAAACTTATTAAAAATACGGAGGGCACGTTTCCGTTTCTTAATAGCTTCGGCGCATTCCTCATTCCACCATGGTACCGCTGGTCGACGAATTGCGCCCTTAGATAAGGGAACACTACGTTTCGCTGCGTCCACTATGCTAGCGGTTAGCACCTCAACGTTCTTTGTTCCGCCCCGAAGAGCATCGTACGTGAAATTAAAAGAATTTTTAAAAATAGACCAGTCGGCTTTGTGGACAATCCAGTTGCCCTCGCGGATAAATTTCGTATTGTTAATCTCGTCAGATTTGATTAAAATCGGGAAGTGGTCACTACCACAGAGATCCGTATGGACAGACAGTTTCAGTCTTGTAAAAATGCTGCTCGTGCATAAGCACAAATCAATGGAGGAATATTCTCCGTTAAAGGAGTTAAAGCGTGTCCTCTCGCCATTGTTCAATAAAAAGAGGTTAAAATCTCGGAAAAAGCTGCTTAAAATCCGTCCCCTTCTGTTGCGTTGGGCAGAATGGCCTCCCCACAGAGGATCATGAGCGTTTAAGTCGCCCAATAAAATATAGGGTCACGGCAATTGACGTATGAGGGCTTGAAGGTTATTGTCATTTACCGGAGCATCTTCCGGGAGGTACACGTTGCACAGCGTTACCTCCATGGGTGCATGGACGGTGACGGCCACAGCCTGGAATGGGGTGGTTAGCCGCACACGGGAGGTGTGTAGGGTATCCCGGACCGCTATTGCTACACCACCTTGGGCTCTTCGCCCACTCAAGTCATCCAACCTAGTCACACTATATCCCTTTAAAATTCCCTTGTCTGTCGATTTAAAATGCGTTTCTTGTAGACATATACATAAAGGGTTAAAATCATTTATTAAAACAGCCAGCTCCTCCTTATGCCGATAAAATCCATTACAATTCCATTGTAATATAAAAGCCATAAAAAGGTTTAAAAAGGGTGAAAGATAAAAACAGAAAAAAAGGATGTAAATATTTAAACTTGGAGCAGCATTAGCCCGGAAATCTGTGGAATCATCGCTTCAAGCGACTTTTCCTTCCCTTATTCCTGACTTTTTCGATCTCTGTGTCCGAAATACAGAGATCTTCGTCTATGTCCTCCTGCATCGGTTCCATACCTTTGCCGGAGGGACCAGGAGAGGGAGTTTTCTCTCGCTGGTCAGGTTTTCTGGTTGTTTTCTTTGCTGTATTTTTGGGAGACACTACGGAGGTGTTAGGGGTGTTTTTTTTATTGTTGCTACTGTTACTCGCATTCGTTTTTTTTAATACATCTATCTGCTTTTCAGGTTCCGTCTGTGTAGAAATGGTGCACTTCTTAACTGGAGCGGAGGCGATTGCGGCAAAGGAACGCGAGAAAGAGGGGGCACTAAGGGCTTTGAACTTTTTCCTTGCCTCTAGGTAAGATATTTTATCCACAGTTTTAATTTCCATAATCTTCCGTTCCTCTTTCATTTTCGGGCAATCGCGAGAATAAGCCGCGTGCGTACCCTCGCAATTCACGCAGCAGGCCGCTTCAGCACATTTGTCCCCATCGTGCTTGTCCTTGCCGCAGCGCGGGCAGGTGGCCTTGCCCTCACATCGCGTTGCGATGTGGCCGAATTTTTGGCACTGGAAACAGCGGATCGGGGCTGGTATGAATGGTCGCACGGGAACTGATTCATACCCTATGAACACTTTGTCAGGGAGCCGGTCACACGTAAATGTAAGCACTACAGAGGTGGTGTTTACTATTTCTCCATTCCGTTTCGTTGTCATCCGACGAGCGTCGCACACTCCCTGGGATGCCATCTCTTGTTTGATTTCGTCAGCGTCCACATATAGTAGGTCGAAGTGGCTTATAACTCCCCGACAAGTGTTCAGGGTTCGGTGAACCTCCACTGTCACTGGGATGTCGTGCATCAGTTTCATGTTGAGAACCTTCTCACTTTGCGCCTTGTTTGCCGTTTCGATCAAAAGGGATCCATCCCGTAACTTTTTGGCCGATTTTATATCACCTGGGACCGTAGCAGAGAGGACTTTACGAATTAAGAAAGGGGACACTTTTTTTAGTGTTTCCCCTTCTTTCTGACATTTCATTATAAGAAATTTATTGTTTTTCATTTCTCCCCCATTCGTTTCCGGACGGGATCTTTTTGTTGGAGGTAAGAAGTTATTATCCATACGCTCGTACAAAATTCGTCCCCTGGGCTCCCCACCCACAACGGAGCCACACATTCGGGACGCCACACCGAGATCCGGTGTGGTCGCCAGGGCTACCCAAGGGATATAGGAACCTTCGATAGGAGGCCTCTTTCGGGTTAGAACCTCCAGCGCGGGGGCCCTCCGAACCCACACGCCTTCGGCCGCCCTACGGAGACCCCCATATCTCCAGCACTAACCCGTCCTGGCGTACGCTCGGAAGGAGCCGCCAAGCTCCCTAGCCGCCAGGAGCCGATTGACCGAGCTGGGCTCTTCTCGGCCGCCCGTTTTTCGGGGAATCCAGGGCCAAAGTGGGGTATTGAATTCCGGCCCATACCGGGTTTCCGACGCCCAGCTGGGTGCCGGAGAACTCACCCACCAGGATCCCCTTCTCCCCCTTGTACGGGTCTTCACGCACGGCAAACACGTGGGTGATTCTGGACGCCAGATGTTACGGCTACTCAGAACAGCAGAGTCACATGCTGTCTGGACACTATCCGAGCGAACGACGGGGTTTTTAAACGAGCTTGTCTCCTCGGTGGGCTCGGGTCCGTGGGGGCGCGGCTCCCCAAAGGAAAAGATTACTCTCTTCCCCCCGTGCGGGGAGTTTGAGATCGTCATTCCAGCCCACGGCAAAGAGGTTGACGTCATTCGAGTTCCTCCAAACAAAGCGCGCATGTTGGGTAAATTGTTGCGCGATGCAGTACGGCATCAATACCTTGCCCGTCTTTTGGCTAAACCTGATCAGGGCAAGGCATTCGAATGCAAACCGTTTTCTAATCACTTCCTCCGCACGGGCGCAAATACCAGATTTTGTGACTGGCGCTTCGTGCACAGGGCACGTTTAGGTGTGGTCCCTCTGAACGCGGCGACGAGGTGGGGTCCTAGAGATGACTTCCGGTGTAGGAGATGTGGGTGGCAGAGCGAAACCCTTCCGCACGTCTTGGATCACTGTCAAGTGCATTCGAGCGCGTGGCGGGGCAGACACGATACTATCCTGCATCGACTCGCCGGAGAGGTTCCTCGCGAAGGCGTGGAAATCCGTGTCGATCGCACTCCGCCTATGATCGATTCTGCCCTCAGGCCCGATCTCGTCATCGTCGATGAGGGACGTAGAAAAATCGTCATTGTTGACGTCACTGTGCCCTTTGAAAACCGGAAACTGCCTTGGATGTCGCCAGGCAAGCTAAATTTCAAAAATATTCAGGCATCGCGCAACAACTTGCCGATCGCGGGTACACGGTTTCTTTGAGTGCACTCGTGGTCGGGGCGCTGGGAGCTTGGTATCCCCAAAATTGGGTGGTCTTCCGCGACCTCGGAATTGCAAAACGAAACGTCGGCAGGATCGCCCTTTATGATCTCCGTCGCAATCCGATGGTCGCGGGATATTTATGTTTCGCACGTCATGGGCAAAATTGTTTATCCTACTACCCCAGCGCTCCCACCCGGTCTGGGAACGAATCTCTCTCCTCGAAACTCTAGTGATGACGACGACCCCACCTTTTAATAAAAATTTTAAAAACCCTGTGTTATTTATTTATTATATTTATTTGTGTATGTCCCTTTTTTGTCTTTTTTGTTATGTTTGGGAATTTTTATCTTTTTTAGACTGCCGGCACTTTACACCGGCAGTCCGTTTTACTTACTTTTTCTCCCAAACATTTTCTGTTATCCCGGCCTTTAACACCGGGATTGAGTTTTTAGGCGCTGGCATTTTAAACTTTTATTGCTCCCGGCCTTTAAACGGGGTATTACGGCTAAACGGGAACGGGATAAAACGGCCTTTACCCCGTTCCGGGGGTATTTTATTAAATTATTTATTTCCAATTTTAACTTTTTATGGAGCCAGCGCCACATTTTACTTAATTTATTGGTGGGCGTCTGAAGAGTGGTTCCCGTGCAGCTTACATTATCCTTGGGTTAAGCGGGATCGAGGGGCCCTCTGTTTTATCATACCAAGCAGTCATTTTAAGATTGCACCTTTTTTTTTATTTTATTCTTTTTTAGTTTAATCAGCATTCCGGGTAGAAATTCAAAAAATCTTTATTCTCTTTTCACATTAAATTTTTTCGGCTTTCCGGAATGTCAATACTTGGTCGCCTGCATCGGGGATGGGATTTTAGCCTTTATATTTTCCGTTTTCTTTATAATTTTTCCCTGAAACTTGATTTTTCCGCGAAATTTTAATATAAATATTATTTCTCTTTTTAGTACGGCGAGCAGGACAGATAGGAGAAGGAATTTGGTATAGAAGAATGAATTAAAATTTTAAAACACATTGTATAAATAATTCTTTAAAAAATAATTGTAAAGCAAGATCATTATTTTTGAAAACAATTGTAAATCAAGCAAAATATGATATTGTATGAATCTGGCATGTACTATTGAGAATATGTGCAATAAACATTTTAATCAGTATGGGCACGGGACTCGAGGCTGCGTTGCACGCCGAACGCGACTTATGTCGTGCGAATGATTATGAAATTTTTGCAGTCTTAAGAACACGTTCCGGAAAGCTGTCGAACAGTTTCCCCACACACACACACAGAATATGACGAGAAGTGGACAATGGACAAAAACAATTCCAGACCGGCTTCACTTCGAGGCCGGCGGTGACAAGTGGCCCCTAAGTGAGGGGCCACAAAATACATTGTAATAGAACCAATGCCATTACAAGGGCGGCCCACACTTGGTGGGGCGCCCTCTTGTATCATCCCTCCCCATGAAAGGTGGGGGGATCTGTACTTATCTCATGTTTTGAGCTTTCCTTGTATCTGAAAGAAATATTCAATAAACGTTTTAATATGGGCACGAGACTCGCATGCCAAGCGTGACTTACGTCGCACAGTGGGCCAAAACCGAAAAAAGCTGGCCAAAAGTCGAAAAATGAAGTTAGCGCAAATCAACCAAAAACAGTTGATATTTATTATTAAGCATGTACTCTTTAAGATAGGGTGCCATACAGAGCATAGAATGCGTTAATATAATTTTTACAGCTGGTCAAAGTAGAGCATGTCAGAGAGCTTTTAGTGACCTGATTTTTTCCGTTGAAAATAGCTAAATTTGTGGCTACATTACAGAGTCGTTGTTAAGAATATTGGTTTCAAAGTATTTTTATCCATAAAATTGATCTTCATTTAATGAATAGAGACAGTTTTTGTTTGATTTTACTTGTTAATTAATATTTTTATAATTTTTCAAAAACTGTGTTGATTTTCCATGAAATTTTATGTTTAACGGTAATTATCGTTTATATGTACATCGAAATACACGGAGTTATTTATACTGTGAGATAGACAAAAGCATATAGAACAATGTCCAGAATGCAGTTTTTGCGATAACTTGCGATCCTAATTTTAACAACCATATTTATGTGAATCCACCCCGGCCACTCGGACCACTGTGGCGGCCACGAAACGGCGGCGGGACTAAGCGAGGAAAGGATATGATATCCGTGCATAAAGACGACGGAATTCCTGTTCAATGACATTAGTTACTTGAATACATATTTTATGAATAATAATCACCTAGATTTTTGTATATTATACTATAAATGGCTAAATTCAACGTACATCTTGGCGCAGATAACAGTTTCTTGCTAAATTCGTGACTGGCAATTATACGATTAGGTCATTGGAAGGGTCCTCGGCAGAGTTATGGCTAAAATATATTTGAAAGGATTTTCTCAGAATTTCGGATTTCCCTAAAGCATCATGGGCAGGCTGCGGTCGAGGGGTTTAGGGAAGGTCATGCACGTGCAGCGGCAGGCGCCCGCGCCGGCTGGTTGAGGATTTGCGACCCTCCGTACTTACTGGCCCGACAATGCTGGTTTTACAACCTTGCCGGTAATGACTCTTTTCTACTTCCCCTAATTCATCGGTAGCTATCCCAAGTTATGCTTTTTACTCGTTTTTGCCTCTTGCCGACCCTTTCCGCCACTTGTTCCGACAAATGGAATTCTCAGTTAGTGTCCTAGGGATTTTCCGGTTGTTTTTGCCTACCACATGCATCAGTTGTCCTAGAGAGAGTGTCGAGTGAACATCCACTGTAAGTGACTGCGCTGTGTTATAACACTGGATTGATCTGTCAACGTTAGAAGCACTTCAAAGGAGGATATAGTTGTACCTGGGAAGCAAAGCCTCCTTGCACCCGCCTCCGTTTCGTTGTGACTACAATAAGTGTACTCCTCATTCATCGAAAACGATTTTACTCTCCATTGTGGTGAGAAGCAGTGCTAATGGTAAGCAAAATTTTCATTTTTAAAATGGATTCCTAGTTGGAGTCCGCAATTTTTTTTGCTACCCATGTATGACTGATGATAGTTGGGCTGTCGATGGAACTGATTACCTGATATTTTTTTATTTCATATAGTAGTGTTTGATAATAAATTTGTTAGAAACCATGGAGAGTAGATTGCATTGCACTGCACTCAACTACTAATTATATGCGGTGCCTTTATGGTATGTACCCTTTTATGACGGTTTTACCCTTGAGCCTTCGCGCGGAGGCCGCGTGCAGACGGTAATAAACCTAACGGTTCGCGCGCTCCCCAAGCCCTTTTCACTCGTCGGCTGCCCATTTGTGTACCCAAATTTGTTCTTTTACTTTGAACACGTGCAAATATTTCCAATATAGAAATTTAGTTTTCCCGAAATAAACCTTCTATGCGATTGGCTCGCTCATTTCTAGCCGAGTCAGTCTCCTTTCAGTATTCCTAGTCGAATTGCCGAATGACGTTCACAGAGTAGTTGCTCAGTTATGGATACAACGAAAGTGACTAGTCAAGATTTACATAATGTGGTCTTGGCAAATAGAGAGGGGACTATTCACAAAGTTTTAATACATGGAGCGGGAATTGTGAAACATGACATTCTTCCTATTGGACAGCTTTCCGAGGAGACATTGGGAGCCCGACACGAGGAAGTTAGAAGATCAGAACATATCGGGAAAAACATACCAGAAAAGTTTCAACTGAAAATTTAACCTTATGGACTCAAAATTTACCTTATGCACAAGCTTTGACAGCTTCAACGGCAGAAAAATTCTATTTTTCCCTTGATATTTCCATTGCAGAAGGTAGGCATTCCCCTGTAGAGTTTGCTTCCCGCATCACATTTGCCTATTTTAATTGTTATCGCCCTTCTAAACAATATTGTGGCCTACATAATCCTAAATAAGTTCAATTGTATTTTTACAATACACAATTTGTAAAAAGTTTCGTTAATTTACCAATTCTTTAGACTCCAGCGACTTTTGGCCAGCTTTTTTCGATTCTATCCCACTGTGCGTCGTGGGAATGATGATGAGATTTTTCACTTTTAAGAACACGTTCCGGAAAGCTGTCGAAACAGTTTCCCCACACTTTTCACACGGAAATTAGGTGAATGCACTATTTATAAAATAACTTCCAAATATTTACCGGATCGAATGAACATGGAAAATGGCCGCCAAGCGTAGGTTTCCTCGAGAATTCCAAGTTTTTCTTGCGAATATGACGAGACAAGACGGCCGCATCACGCTTCTGGTGACATACACGCAGCATTCATCCGCGTTACTAAGGAGTCGTCGCCAACAATGAACGCCTTCCTCTGAAAGCGCAGTCGAATTTCGCGGGGGCCGTGCTGCTGGCGGATAGTTCGACCCGGAGGCCGACGATGGCGTCGGCACGCACTCTGTTTACTTCAAGTGTAAAAAAATGAGGGTCGCGAATGATGACGAAAAACAGGTGTCCAATCAAACCGTGAATTGCTTTCTTTCGGAGAGTTGCATTTCATGCCGATATTTTTTGCAAAAACATCCTTCTTCCAGTATTCCAGCCATTGCTGACGATTTTGGAAATTTTTTCCAGTCCCCGGAGAGGACTTTTTAAGCAGCTTTGAATCAGATTCCCCAGAGAGGACTTTTTAAGCAGTTTTAAGTCTGATTCCCCGGAATTTTAGCATTTCGAAAGAAAATACATGACTCGAGTGAGTAGGATAATGCTCTCTCATCGTTTTTATTGACGTTTTCTGGACGATTGTGAGTGACTTTTTCGAGTCCCGGAAATTCCCCGGAAAGGGCATTTTTCGCAATTTCTTTGGGAATTTCCCGGGACGAAAGCATTCCCCCGGGAAGCGAACGCAGGACGGCCCACGAAGGACGCTGCGATCCCACACGACAGATGGCACCGAAGGTCCGGAAAACGGCCCGCGTCCGTTACGTCCGCGACGCTCCTACGACTCTCCCGGACCCGCCGACGACACCAAAACTCCCGGAGTCTCCACCAAACACTTTCGTGCGTATTTTTCCACGTTCTCACGCCTAAAATTCGCCATTCCGAGACCGTTCCTCGCCTCAAAAACTCTCGCCGCACACCACCGCCGCAGCATCCGACCTCATCACGCAAAATACCCGAAAAACCGTCCCGGAACCCCGGAAAAATTGATTAATTATCGCTTCTCGGCCTTGTGGCTAAGATCAAAGTGTAGTCTCGAAGAGAGCGGACGTGCCTGCAGAGAGCTCCCGGGACACCGACGGCGCTGAGGTTCACCGGCTCATCCCTGCCCGCCAGAAGTGCCTGCCGTTTCGTCGGACTCGCGCGTCCGCCGCGAGCCGGAAATTTTCAAATCGCGGTTGTGCCGTAACCGCGAAGAGTTGTTTCCGGCCACTTTGGTCGAGTACTTGAGTGTTAACCAGCCCCCCTCTGCCCGATTTTGGTGCCGATTTCTCGCAAATTGCGGATTTTAGAAAAAGGCGCCAAAATTCGGGGGGGCCGTTTTTCTCGGGTGTGTGTGCCGGCACACCCGAGAAATTTTGGGAGGGAAAGAAGAAGTGTTTGGTGCTACTGGCCGCGAGTTCGACTCGCCAAGACCCCGGTGGCGCCTGCCAGTGGCGCCGGAAGTTGGAGCGGTTTTCCGTAAAAATGTTTAGTTGTGTGTGAGATAGAGTGTTGTGCTTTTGTGTGTGTGTTTGCCTCAGTGTTAGCAACAGCCCGAGCAACTTTGGTGCACGTAGCGTGCACCGTTCGGCTGTTGCTAAGCACGTGGTCCCCCGCCACGTGGTCCCTCGCCGCGTGGTTCCCCGCCACGTGCTTCCCGCGCGCCAACTTCCCGCCCTCCCAGCATGACAACACCGCCCGTCGCCCAGCGGACTCGCCGGAAGGCGAAGGAGAGGGGAGTGCATCGCCCTCGTGACGCTCCCTACGCCCCTCCCGACTCCCAGGCCTCCCCGTCGCTGCTTCCCGCAATGGACTCCGCTGGGAGCATTACCCGGTCCTGGCGGAGGACGCTGGAAGAGGAATGGAGTGCCGGGTCGTGGGATCCACGAGCCCTCGCTTCGCCCCCGACCCGATCTCCCGCCTTCCTCGCCACCCCCCGTCTCCGCCTCCCCTCCCCCATAAGTGCTCCCTCGGGATCCGCCCCTGCGAGTGCGTCGTCGGACGACCTTATCGTCGACATTGACAGCGCCCCCGCAGTGCATGACCCAGTGTTGCCCCGCCCCCTCCCCCTGGCCCCAGGTGTCACGGAACGTTGCCCTAGCGTCCGTGCATCATCCCCGGAGATTGTGTTCCTCCCGACACAATCTCCCTACCCCAACCGCGTCTCCCCCACTCTCAGTGCTCCGCAGTCATCCCCAGCTGCGTCTACGATGGACGGCCTGGCGTCGCCTCGTGCGAGTGAGAGTGTTGGTGTGAGTGTCGTCTCGGAGGACGGTGCGCAGCCGCGCCGAGACGAAGCGCAGGACGGCCCGGTGTCGCCGCGTGTTACCCCTCCCCTGTGTAGTGGCTTCCTGGAGGACGGATCGGTACCGCCCCAGGGGGCGTTGTCGGACGGCCTGGCGTCGCCGACAAGGTTTTGTGACGACACGCAGCGGTTTTTGGTGGTGGACAGGTGGCGTTATCGGTCTGTCGGCACACAGACCGGCGAGCCACCTGCCTCCGCAAGTGTTGCCTGTGGGGAAAGTGTGTGTGCTTCGGTTTCCGACACAGACGAAGTGCGTGGCCCGGAGTGCACCATGGCGGATCCCGAGGTGTTCCTCGTCCCCTATTCCCCTTCCGTCCCCTCCCCCCTCACCCCCCGCTGCCACGTCAGAGATCTTAGTCCGATCTCTGACATCCCCCTTCCGGAAGAGGAGCGCGGCAGGTCCCACATGCGCGGTGCATCGTGGGAGCAGTTCCGCGTTTCCTCCGAGGAAAGGCGGCGGAGGAATCGGGAGCGGACGAAGAGGAGGAAGAGACGACGCCGCGAGGAGCAGACGACGAGGGAGCCCGCCAGGCCACTCTCCCCTAGTGTCCGCTCCCCACCGCCTCCCATTCGCCGTCCCCCGTTCCCTCCCAATCATCGTCCTCAACCCCTACCCACCCCCCTTCCCCCCGTCCTGACTCAACGGCGTCCAGACATGCGCCCCTACAGGGAGCTCGCACCCACTGCCCCAGTGCCGCTGTTTTCCCCCAGTGAAGTTGCGCAGCTACGCGCCCTTCTCCGGAACGGCGCAGCTGCGCGCGGTGCTCCCCTCCCGGCCCCTAAAGTGCCCCAGCATTCCCTGCGAAGGGAGCGAAAGCTGCCTCCGCGCTTTCTCCGGCAGGTGGAATCAGGGCATCGTCCGGAGGGGAAGGTAGTGAGGAGGAGAAGAAGGCGGAGAAGGGGGAATGGTGACGTCATTACCCCCTCCATCGGCGCCTTCTCCGACGACGCGTGGCCCGCCTCCTGTGCCCCAACATCGTCCTCCTACTCTCGTGCGAGCTCCCGTCCCCCCCCCCCCCCGCCCCCCGTGATGCCCCGAGTGGCCTGGCCCCCACACGCCCGGGGCAACTATCCCTGGGGGCCGCAGGAGACCGAGTGGCCGATCCGTTACGGGATGGAGGCCGAACGGATGACGCAGGCGGCCCCCTTCCCCCCTCTGCCGATGTACCAAGCCCCCCCCAGCAGTGGGTAGTGAGTCCCCCGGCCCACTGCTGGCCCCCGGTACATGGGTCACCGGCCCCCCAGCCCCGGTGTTGGTGCCCCTACACACACCCCTAGGCGACGAAGGGGAGGGGGTGTTGAGTGAAAGACAGGAGAAGTGGCTGCGTGACCTCCAGACGGCAAACGACGCGAACTCACTCTTTGCCGTCGTAAGCGAGGTCACAGCGGCAGCCGCTGTGTTCAACCCCCCTCCCAGGCTCCCCACGGTGACCCCCCGGCCCAACCCCCGCCCTTTGCCCGCTGCAGACCTCCAAAAACTGTACCGCAGCGGGAAAGGAAGAGCTTTCCGGCGGATTTGCGCCCCGACCGGAAAGCTATGTGAAATCCCACTGGCTTCCCTCAAGGCCCACTTCACCCGTCCCTCCCCCCCCTACGATCCGACGCAGCCATGGCCGGCTTTCATCCCGGAGTTCCCACCAGGACGTCGAGGGATCGGCGAGCGGGAGATCACCTCTCCGATCACACCGGAAGAGGTGATCGACCGGCTGAAGAGGACGCGGGCGTCGGCTCCGGGACCTGACGGCGTGCCCTACTCCGCATACCGGCGTGTTGACTTTAATGGCGAGGTGCTGGCCGCCATTTTCAACCGGTGTGTGGAGTTGGGGAGGGTGCCCCCGCAGTGGAAGGAGACGCGGGTCACCCTGCTGCACAAGGGGGGGAGTGAGCACGAAGTGCGTAATTGGAGGCCGATCTCATTGGCCAACACGTTGGCCAAAGTGTTCATGGGCGTACTGGCGGACCGGATGCTTCCCTGGGCCCTCCGTGGGAAGCGCCTTTCGTTCCCCACCCAAAAGGGCTTCATCCCCGCCACGGAGGGCTGCATGGAGCACAACTTTGTGCTTCAGTCGGCCATAGAGCACGCGAGGGCGAGTTTTGGACAGGTGGCCGTCGCGTGGCTCGACTTGGCCGACGCTTTTCCGTCGGTGCCCCATGATCACATCCTCCGAGTGCTCCGCGAGATCGGCCTCCCGGTGAAGTGCGTCACGGTGATCGAGGACATGCTCCGTGGCTCCACGATGACGGTAGCCGCTGCGGGTGGAGTCACGGATTCGATCACTGTGACGAGTGGTGTTCGTCAGGGGGACCCCCTTTCCCCTCTCCTTTTTAACCTTGCGCTGGAGCCCGTTCTGCGAGCGACATTGGAGGATCGCACTCTCCAAGGCTTTCCCATGGGGACTGCGTACGTCAAAGTCTTGGCGTACGTCGACGATTTAGTCCTCGTGGGGGGGAGTGCGGAATCGCTCGCGGTGCTCCTGGACGTCGCGGGAAGGGCCGCCGAGTGCTGTGGCTTAACCTTCAATCCGGGGAAGTATGCATCGCTACACGTGGACTGGCGATGCACGACGCCACAGCGCTCCAGGGGTGTTCAACGCACCCCCTTTTCCATCTGCGGCTCTCCCATCAGGTCGCTCGGCGTAGGTGACTCATACACCTACCTGGGGGCACCGATCGGCCTGAAAGTCAACGTGGCGCCCGCCACGGCGCTCGACTCCATCCTCGAGGATCTCCGGCGGCTCGACGAATCGGACTTGGCGCCGTGGCAGAAGATAGACGCGGTGCACGTCTTCCTGACACCGCGTCTCGAATTTCCCCTCCGAATCGTCCCTGTCCCGAAGAAGGCCGTCCACGACTTCGACAAGGAGATGCAGCGCACGGTGAAGAAGTGGATGTGCCTCCCGACCCGCGCGGCGCGGGAAATGATCTCCCTCCCCAGGAGCCGGGGAGGGGGTGGCTACGTCCCGCTGCCGGCCCGCAAGGATGCGCTCACCGTGGTGCACGCGTTCCGGATGCTCACATGTCCGGACGCGTGCGTCGCGGATGTGGCGTGGCACACCTTGCGGGACATCATCAGCAGGCGGACGGGAAGGACGCAACGGACGGCGGTGCTGAGTAGGTAGTCGATGTGCGACTTCCTCAATGGCGCCGCCGACGACGTCGTCGGGACGGGAACGATCGCGGCGTCATCGCACTGGACCAGAGTGCGCGCGGCGACGAGGCAACTGCGGCGCTTCGTGGACATCCGGTGGGCGTGGAGCGCCGCCAGGGCGGAGTTGGCCATCGTCGTCCAGCGAGTGACGCCGTCGAGGGAAGAGATGACCGTGCCGGCCTCTGCCCGGAGGAGGCTGCACGGAATCATCTTGGCGGCCATGGGGGAGGGCTTCAGGCGCTCGCTGGTTTCGAAGCCGGATCAAGGAAAAGTGATAGCAGTGAGCTCTCGACACCCGGACTCGAACCACTGGGTGTCGGGAGGACACTCAGTGGGGGCAAAGCCCCCGCGGACCCTCCTCCACCCCCCTGGGTTTCAAGTAATTTACTTATCTCCCAGGGGCCGCTTTTCTAAGCCTTTTCATTATTTTGCCGATTTTTATTGTTGTTTTTGCGTTTAAAGCAAGATTTGTTTGCCCCGGCTTTCGCCGGGTGAGTGTCCCCCTCACCTTAAAAAAAGGATCATTGGGATCGGCTTAGGCTTGTGTGAGTTTCACTTTCATTTTCATAATTTTTCTTTGCGGCGAGTATTTGATTCATTGTCATTTTCGTTGTTTTATAGACGCTTGGCTGAAGTATTTCTTTTTTGTTCATGTTGAGATTATTTTCATGTAATTTTAGAGTCAATGCATTTCTTATTTCCGTTAATTTTCTGCAATTTGCCAGCAGGTGCCAAGCGGTTTCATTTTCTTCTTTGCAGAAAGTGCATTTCTCATTTTCTACAAGTTTAAATTGGTGCAACTTCATATTGAAATCACCATGACCAGTGAAGAATTGTACGGTCACGTGAGTCAGATCCGTCCCTTTTCTTTGGGCTCTTTCCTGGACATTATCAAAGAATGAGTAAGTGTCCCTCCCAACAGTGGAGTTCTCCCAGCGACTCTGCCATTTGGTTGTTATTGCTTTCCTGTGATTTCTTCTTTGAAGGGCGCTATCAGTGTTTGTCTTTTTATCTTTGAAGATTAACATTCTTTCTTCAATCATTAGATCGATTGGTATGCAGCCTGCAAGAACACATAGGGCTTCTGTGGAGACTGTACGATAAGCTTTGGTGACAGTGAGAAGTGCAAATCTTTGCGCTCTCATGAGTTGTTCTCTGCTTTTTCCTCTTATTTGAATTTCTTCCCCCATGCCTCACATGCGTATAGTATGATCGGTTCTGCGATTCCTTTGTACAGTTTTCTAAGCGATGCGCAAGTGTAGCCGTTATTTTCCTTGGCGAGTCTTCTTAGTTTTGTAAAAATGTCTTTAATTTTATTGGTTATGTACTCATAGTGGTCGCTGAATTTCAATCCTTCGGTTATAATTACTCCTAAGTACTTAACTTTGGTATTATATTTTAGCGTTAGTCCGTTCATTTTGACTATAGGTTTACGTTTTAGTTTTCCTTTTAACAGAGTACATTCACTCTTTTCTTGTGAAAAACTCAGTTTTTTGTTTTTTCCCCACAGAGTAATTTTTTCAAGTGCAAGTGTTCCTTTTTCTTCAATTTCTCTGCGGTTTTCCCCTTTAATTACCACCAGCGCGTCGTCTGCGTAAGCTACAATTTCTGTATCTGGAGGGAGTTCTATCTTAAAAAAGTCATTGAATAAAATTAACCAAAATAGGGGACCAAGAACGGATCCCTGTGGGCAGCCTTTTGATAGTGTTTTCCCAGCAGTTACTCCGTTCATGTTTAGCTCCGTCCACCTATTTGTAAAATAATCAATGGTTATGTTAAAAACATTCTTCGTACATTCCTGTGTCCGTAGTTCATTTAAAATCATGGGCCACCAGGCGTTGTCAAAAGCCCCTGAAATATCTAAGAAAATACCAAGTACGTATTTCTGGGAGGAGTTTCTGGTAATAGATATGGCTTTTTCAATTGCGTTGACCGTTCCTTTTCCTCTTCTGAATCCGTATTGATGTGGATTGAAATATTCCTGCATGCCCAGCTCTTCGTTTATTTTTCCTGCTAGTAATTTTTCAAACACCTTTCCTAGTACTGGCAGTAGAGTAATTGGTCTATATGCCTTGGGGTTCTGGGGATTTTTATTAGGCTTTGGGAAGATTTTTAGGATCCCTTTTTTCCATTCAGCCGGGAAAGTTTCATTTTCTAATAAGTTGTTGAATAAGGTTAACATTTCGTTTCTTAGATGTGGATACGCGTGTTTTATCATTTCACACTTAATACCGTCGTGCCCCGGGGCTTTTTTATTACTTAGGCCTTTAATTATTTCGTTAAGGTCACTTTGTCTGAAGGGCGTTGCCTCTTTGCCTGCTGTTAGTTTCATTTTCGGTGATTTTCCGTATTCTTCTTTGTTCTATGGTTTCGTGAGTGTTATAGTCGGAAGGTAGGAGCGTTTCCAGCAACAGCTTGGAGGTTTCTTGCACACTTTTTGTAAATTCACCATCTGGCTTCATCAGAGTACTTGGCACGGGTGTCGTTTTTCTCTTTCTTAAAACCTTATAGGCACATCCCCAGGGGTCATCGTTTCCTTTAGTAACAAATCTTTCCCAGCTTTCTTTTTTTGCCTTTTTAATTTCGTTTGTGTATTTGGTTCTTGCATTCGTATACTCACTCTTCCAGATCTCTAAATTATGAGCTTCGATTCTCTGTTTTTCTCTATACTTCTTCCTTAACTTTTTGCAATTTATTCTCAAATTAGTGAGCTTTTTGCTCCACCAGGGTACGTTTCTGTTATTAGCCCTTTTTTGAGGAATCGACTTTTTACTCGCATCTAGTATTAACTTTGTCAACGTTGACACTTTAAGGTTGCTTTTTAAATCGTTACCACTGCTTGTTATTATCTCTTCAAATTCTGCCCAGTTTGCTTTCCTGACGTTGTAACTGTTATTGTTGAATTGGACACTGGATTGCTGTTTTTCGTAGAGAAGTTCGAAGGTGATGAGTCGGTGATCGCTCAACGTTTCCTCATCTAGAACGTTCCAATTATTGATGTAATTATTTAAGCCTTTTGATAAGGTTACATCAATGTTGGTCGTGAAACCATTCGGACTCTCGTAGGTCGTTAATTCAGTTAATTCATTTTCAATTGTCAAATTATTAAAAACAATAAAATCTTCGAGCTTAATTCCGCGGTCGTCACTTTTTACGTCAAACCACATTGTCGATTTAGCATTCGCATCACATGCTAGAATCACCTTGTGATTGGGATAAGCTCGAAGTGCTCTTTCAATTTCGTTTAGATATGGTTCAATTTCCTCACTGAATTGAAAGTAGCTGTTTATGAGTAGGATTTCTTTATCCTCAATTTTTATGATTGCAGTCACTGTGTTTGAATTGCTGAATTGTGAAATTAATGTTGTTTTAACGCTGGCATTGTTGTTTATGATGCAGGCCCATATGCACTCGGCGTTTGGCGATTTTAGTACTACGCCGCTGGAGAATGGGACGTTACCGTGTACTGCGTATGGTTCCTGCACCATCAATACATCGATGTTCAGATCTTTAGATAATGTTTCGAGGTTAGCTGTAGCTGCATGACTCCTACCAGCGTTGATTTGTCCTATTTTTAGTTTATGGGGGCGTGCCTCCATATCCAAGCCGTTCACACTCCTTGTCTCTAGCCATTTTAAAGAACGGACAGTTTCTGTCCCCAGATCGATGCTCTGCTTGTTTCTCTGCCGAAGAGCAGTGGTGGCATTTCGGTGGCTTCTCTTTGCCGGTGCAGTCTTCAAGCTTATGGTTTCCTGCACAATGTGCACACACATCTTCTGGTTTCCTGCAAGCAGAGGTCTTATGGCCGTATGCCTGGCATTTGTAGCACCTTAAGACTGTAATATAGTCTTTTATTTTGCAGCAATGCCATTCGAGGTATAATTTCTCCTTCTCTATAAGAATGTGTCTTATTTCCATAGAGCACTCAAAGATCCAATGCTCCTTCTCTGCGTCGTTGGATTTTAACTGGTGCACCTTCTTGAAGTTATTCTTGAATTCTGGTTCTAGCATCATCAATCCTATGTTTTGTTTGTAAAGCTTGTCTATTACAACGTCGGGTGAGAGGTGTTTCGGAACGTCGTAGAGCATCACCTGCGGTCTTCTTTTTTCTATTCTCTCAACTATGAAACCTTTAGATTTTAGTATTTCACTATTTAACATTCTATCGATGTGTGTTTCTTTTTCTAACTCCACTAAAATTCCTCTTTCGACATTTCTGCTTCTCTTCACGTTTACACCTAACTCTGCTGGCGTCACCGTCTTCTTCAAGAGTTCCTGAAGTTCCTTACTAGATTCTTTATTCGACTGTTTAATAATTACGAGTTGCGGAGCAGGTTTCAGTGGCACCGTTACTCCAGAAACTTTAGGTCTCTGCACCGTAACCTGTGATTGAGTAATTTCAGAGAAGGATTTGGGCTTCATAGCCGGCATTGCGATTTTATTTTCGTTTATTAGATTCACAATTTCTTTCCTCTCTTCAGTCCTACCTTCTAATTTTGCATTATTTAAGGCCATCTTGAGGGTAATGTTGTCTATTTCTCTGATCCTTTTAAAGTGCTCCTCCAAGTTAGTTTTATTCAACTTTCCAATCTTGTGCTGACTTTTCAATGAATTTTGGATCTGCTCCAGCAGGCTTCTAATCTTTCCATAACTCTCCAGGATCTCTTCGCTTACTGCCATTTCAGAGTTGTCCTCGGTGGTTACTTCCCTTCGCTTGGGCGTGTTTCCATCTGGTTCCTCACTACCCTGCCTATCTCTTTTCTCATTACTAGGCGTCTCCACATTTTCGTTTGGGGGGGTCCTCATGAGAAGTGAGGACCTCCCGAATGCCTTTTCTGCATCGGAATCCTCCATCTCCCGGTCACTAGTATCCATTTCTCAATATAGTTAAAGTTTCAATGCATGGGGTTCCCCACCGAGGGGGAACGACGGGAGATCCCGGGGATTTTCCCTAGTCTGGGGGGGTTTGGCTGGCCAGCCGGGGATCGAAGCACTGTATGCACCTTGGGGGTATTTCAGGGGAGCGGGTTCCCGGGCAAGGCGATGGGACTCCTGGGGGGTCTGGGATCCCGGGCTTCGGGTGGGGTGTCGGGAGGAGTGGGGATCCGGTTTTGCGACTGGCGCTTCATTCACAGAGCGCCGCTGAACCTTCTCCCCCTGAATGCGGCAAGAAGAGGAGCGGCCAGGAGAGACACTCGGTGCCGGGTCTATGGACACGCGGAGGAGACCTTGCCGCATGTGGTGAACCACTGCTTGCCGCATGCGGACGGGTGGACCCGGCGCCACGACGAAATCATCAGTCTGCTGGTCGCTGAGCTGCCGCAAGGATGGGAGGTGCGAGTGAATCAGCGGGTACCTGGCGACGAGTCGCTGCTGCGTCCCGACTTGGTCATCTGGGAGGTTCCGAGGGGCGTGATCCACGTGATCGACATCACAGTGCCCTTCGAGAACCGACCGGAGGCCATGGCAGCAGCGAAGGCGAAGAAGATCGAAAAATACGCCACCCTGGTCGATCGAATGCGGGTCCGGTGCGCCTACAAGATGGAGGTCCATCTCGACGCGTTGGTGGTAGGCGCACTGGGGAGCTGGACGTGGGAGAATGACTCTCCTCGCCCGGCTCCACATCCCTAAATCCCGCATTCGCCGCGCCCGACGAAAGATGGTTCTCGCGGCCATCAAGTGGTCGCGGGATATTTACGTCGGGCACATGACCGGGGTCCGCCAGTACCCGCCAGCAGAGACTCCCATCCGGGTTGCCGCACCCACCGCCGGAGGAGGGGCAGGGAGCAGAGGCGCCGCCACGGAGCAGCCTGGAGCGGGAGGCGCCGAGGACGACGCGGCGTCGGGGGAGAGCGGCGTTCCGGACGACGGAGCTCCCATCGTTGGACGAGGGGAGCCGAGTCTAAGGACGCCGAGGGACCGCGACACCCCCCTTGCCCTCCCGTAACCCCCTCTGATCCCTGCCCCTGTGTAATGTGCTCCTGAGGACGTCCACTCACCGCCCGAGACGCCAGGAGCCATGTTCACATACCGTAAAACGGCCTGACTTTGCCCCAAATATTTTGACTCCTCACTTCATTTTTTGTTTAAATTGCTTGAAATTTTTTTTTAAATTTTTATTTCTTTCAGGTTAGATTGTTGATATTTTACAGTTTCTGAAAATCACCTTTTTAGACCAGTAAAGTATTCAAAATATTTTTTTTTGTTTTTCAATATCGTTGGAGCAAAGTCAGGTGGGAATCGGGTGACTTTTCCCCAACATTTTATTCCTATTGTAACACACACAAGAAAAGATTTTTGGAGAAATGAAACATCATATGAGTATTTAAAGAGTTTATATGTTAGAAAGTATCAACTTTAAGACTAGGCTCCTGGCTTTCTTTTATATTTAGAGCGCATTTTACAACCTACACCAAAAATGAACGAAAATAAAGTGTAAGGACATGGCAGGGGAAAGGAAAACAGAAAACTCAAATTCAACAGTAATTTTACGATAAAACATTGAACATTCCCATGAAATGAGAAACTATGTGACTTTTCCCGAAGAATATGTCTGGGGTGAAGTCATTCCGGATTTCTCTGAAAAGGTACGTTGTCCCAGAAACTTCCTAATATAATTCTTCCTGATTGATGTGAACAAAAATATGATTTATGCAGCTGATCTATGGCAAATTTTGAGTAAAAAAATACATAACTCAACTTCTGGAAGCGTCTAGGAGGCCGACAATCAGCAACTTTTTACATATAAACTTAAGTACCACAAAAAACCCTCCTCACAAAATCAACAGCACCCTTCACTAGAACATGCAAGACTACTGGAAAAGCATTTTAATGTCTTGCAGTGTTGCCAAAGAATCCAAGAAAAATAAAAAACCCCTCCCAATTGACAACATAGTATCCATTTCTATGAAATGAAACATTGTTGACAGGGTGGGGAAAAGTCAGGCCGCTTGGGGTAAAGTCAGGCCGTTTTACGGTATGTATATATATTCGTGTTAGGTTAGGGCCCGTGAGATTCCCGTGTGTTTGTGTTGTGTGAATGCGAAAGTACGGTCTGGCATCGACTTTCCATTTACGGCACCCCCTCCGAGTGTAAATAGTGCGACGGACAGTGACCGCAATGCGTCGATTCACTCGGAGGCGGGGCAGCGTGCCATGGTGTGAATGTTTTTTGTATATATCGCGTGAAGTGAAGGGAATACTCACGGGCAGTCAATGTGTGTGTGTGTGTATTTTGTGTTTTCGCTTCTTCATTGTGTGTATGTTTCCCACCATCCTCGAGTGTATGTGTTGTGTCGGGGGCGGCACCGTGTGTGACGCGATGTGGCCATGAGTGTGTTTTTCTGTGTGTGTGCGTCGCGGCAACGATGTAAGCATCGACGTGACGGTCTTTCGTTGTCGCGGCGAACGTGTGAATGTTCCCTGGGCGTAGTGTAAATAGAGATTGCCGCGTGCGCGCGCCCAGGGATTTAAATGGCCAATTTCATCGTTCGGTGTCGCCCGCCGAAGTTTTTAGTTCGCCCGCCGGCCGCAGTTTCGGGCAGGTGGCGCGCCGGCGACGGCTTCGCTGCAGGCCGTTCCCACGATAGGCAGGTGTTCCCCTCCGTTGCCCTTTCCCAAGCGCCAGTGACGGAGGGGAGGGAGCGGCCTAATGCCAGGGCAAATGTGTGTGAGTGTTGTGTTAGTGTGAGTGTCTCTCCGCCGCTGCGGCGGAAGTGGGGGAGGAGAAGAATGCGGCGGCCTTCGGCGGCATCCGAGGAATGTCGCCTCACCTCAAGTGCTTACGCCCCTCTTTCCCCCCCGCCCTCCCCGTCCCCGCCGCCCTGCCGACGACGCCAGCAGCAGCCATGCGCAGAGGAGTTGCGCGTGGACCTGGGGACTCTGCGCGCTCTCGGCGACCGGCTGCAGGCAGCGTGGAGCGGTGGCGCGTGGAACTAGGGGGCCTTCCACGCGCCTCCGGACGGGGAAGAGAAGACAGAAGAACGTCGCGGCGGAGAATAATGCGTCCGTGGCCACAGCGTATAAGTGGCCACGGCGCAGGTATGAAAGAGCGGGCGGCCACGGGGTATAAGTGGCCGCCTCGCATGTGTGTTTGGTACGAATGAATGATCTGTAAATAAAACCGAATGGATGAGTTGATTCATTTTTCCCTGAATGAATGATTTTGAGTGAAGAATGAAGAAGTGAAAACAGTGAAGTGGACAATAGACATAAAAACTATTCCCGACCGGCCTCACTTCGAGGCCGGCGGTGAAAAGTGGCCCCTAAGTGAGGGGCCACAAAATAATTGTAATAGCTTCAATGGCATTACTAGGGCGGCCCACACTTTGTGGGTCGCCCTCTTGTATCATCCTCTCCCACGAAAGGTGAGGGGATTTGTCAACTACTCATGTTTTGAGATTCTCATGTATTTGCAGAAATATTCAATAAACGCTTTATTGTGATCAACGCCGCGTGGGAGGAGTTTGGATACGGTGCCTGTGCCATATTGGAATGAGTGTGTGTGTTTTTCCCTGGATATCGCCGTGACGTGCCTGCCCCTGGATTGTGAGTGTTGTACCTTGCCCTGGATTGCCCCGCGACGTGTCTCACTGGCCCCCACCAGTGGTAAGCCCATCCGAGACAGTCGCTCCCCCTATCCCTCCCCTCATGGCCGAGAAGCCAACCCCGCCCGTCGCCCAACGGACTCGTCGGAAGGTGAAGGAGAGGCGCCCTCGCGACGTTCCCTACGCCCCCCCCCCCGACCTCCAGCCCTCTCCGTCGCTGCTTCCCGCAATGGACTCCGCTGGGAGCATTACCCGGTCGTGGCGGAGGACGCTGGAAGAGGAATGGAGTGCCGGGTCGTGGGATCCACGAGCCCTCGCTTCGCCCCCGATCCGATCTCCCGCCTTCCTCGCCTCCCCCCGTCTCCGCCACCCCTCCCCCATAAGTGCTCCCTAGGGATCCGCCCCTGCGTGTGCGTCGTCGGACAACCTTATCGTCGACATTGACAGCGCCCCCGCAGTGCATGACCCAGTGTTGCCCCGCCCCCTCCCCCTGGCCCCTGGTGTCACGGAACGTTGCCCTAGCGTCCGTGCATCATCCCCGGAGATTGTGTTCCTCCCGACAATCTCCCTCCCCCAACCGCGTCTCCCCCACTCCCAAGGCTCCGCAGTCACCCCCAGCTGCGTCTACGGCCTGGCGTCGCCTCGTGCGAGTGAGTGTTAATGTGAGTGTCGTCTCGGAGGACGGTGCGCAGCCGCGCCGAGACGAAGCGCTGGACGGCCCGATGTCGCCGCGTGTTTCCCCTCCCCTGTGTGGTGGCTCCCTGGAGGACGGATCGGTACCGCCCCAGGGGGCGTTGTCGGACGTCCTGGTGTCGCCGACAAGGTATTGTGACGACATGCAGCGGTTTGTGGTGGTGGACAGGTGGCGGTATCGGTCTGTCGGCACACAGAGCGACGAGCCATCTGCCCCCGCAACAGTTGCGTGTGGGGAAAGTGAGTGCTCCGGTGTCGGACACGGACGAAGTGCGTGGCCCGGAGTGCACGATGGCGGATCCCGTAGTGTCCCTCGTACCGTATTCCCCTTCCGTCCCCTCCCCCCTCACCCCCCGCTGCCACGTCAGAGATCTTAGTCCGATCTCTGACATCCCCCTTCCGGAAGAGGAGCGCGGCAGGTCCCACATGCGCGGTGCATCGTGGGAGCAGTTCCGCGTTTCCTCCGAGGAAAGGCGGCGGAGGAATCGGGAGCGGAAGAAGAGGAGGAAGAGACGACGCCGCGAGGAGCAGACGACGAGGGAGCCCGCCAGGCCACTCTCCCCTAGTGTACGCCCCCCACCGCCTCCCATTCGCCGTCCCCCACCCCCACCCATTCATCGTCCTCAACCCCTACCCACCCCTCCTCCCCCCGTCCTTACTCAACGGCGTCCTGACATGCGCCCCTACAGGGAGCTCGCACCCACTGCCCCAGTGCCGCTGTATTCCCCCAGTGAAGTGGCGCAGCTGCGCGCCCTTTTCCGGAACGGCGCAGCTGCGCGCGGTGCTCCCCTCCCGGCCCCTAAAGTGCCCCAGCATTCCCTGCAAAGGGAGCGAAAGCTGCCTCCGCGCTTTCTCCGGCAGGTGGAATCAGGGCATCGTCCGGAGGGGAAGGTAGTGAGGAGGAGAAGAAGGCGGAGAAGGGGGAATGGTGACGTCATTACCCCCTCCATCGGCGCCTTATCCGACGACGCGTGGCCCGCCTCCTGTGCCCGAACACCGTCCTCCAACTCTTGTGCGAGCTCCCGTTCCCCCCCCCCCCCGTGATGCCCCGAGTGGCCTGGCCCCCACACGCCCGGGGCTACTATCCCTGGGGGCCGCAGGAGACCGAGTGGCCGATCCGTTACGGGATGGAGGCCGAACGGATGACGCAGGCGGCCCCCTTCCCCCCTCCGCCAATGTACCAAGACCCCCCCAGCAGTGGGTAGTGAGTCCCCCGGCCCACTGCTGGCCCCCGGTACATGGGTCACCGGCCCCCCAGCCCCGGTGTTGGTGCCCCTACACGCACCCTTAGGCGACGAAGGGGAGGGGGTGTTGAGTGAAAGACAGGAGAAGTGGCTGCGTGACCTCCAGACGGCAAACGACGCGAACTCACTCTTTGCCGTCGTAAGCGAGGTCACAGCGGCAGCCGCTGTGTTCAATTCCCCTCCCAGGCTTCCCACGGTGACCCCCCGGCCCAACCTCCGCCCTTTGCCCGCTGCAGACCTCCAAAAACTCTACCGCAGCGGGAAAGGAAGAGCTTTCCGGCGGATTTGCGCCCCGACCGGAAAGCTATGTGAAATTCCACTGGCTTCCCTCAAGGCCCACTTCACCCGTCCCTCCCCCCCTACGATCCGACGCAGCCATGGCCGGCTTTCATCCCGGAGTTCCCACCAGGACGTCGAGGGAGCGGCCAGCGGGAGATCACCTCTCCGATCACACCGGAAAAGGTGATCGACCGGCTGAAGAGGACGCGGGCGTCGGCTCCGGGACCTGACGGCGTGCCCTACTCTGCATACCGGTTTGTTGACTCTAATGGCGAGGTGCTGGCGGCCATTTTCAACCGGAGTGTGGAGTTGGGGAGGGTGCCCCCGCAGTGGAAGGAGACGCGGGTCACCCTGCTGCACAAGGGGGTGAGTGAGCACGAAGTGCGAAATTGGAGGCCGATCTCATTGGCCAACACGTTGGCCAAAGTGTTCATGGGCGTACTGGCGGACCGGATGCTCCCCTGGGCCCTCCGTGGGAAGCGCCTTTCGTTCCCCACCCAAAAGGGCTTCATCCCCGCCACGGAGGGCTGCATGGAGCACAACTTTGTGCTTCAGTCGGCCATAGAGCACGCGAGGGCGAGTTTTGGACAGGTGGCCGTCGCGTGGCTCGACTTGGCCGACGCTTTTCCGTCGGTGCCCCATGACCACATCCTCCGAGTACTCCGCGAGATCGGCCTCCCGGTGAAGTGCGTCACGGTGATCGAGGACATGCTCCGTGGCTCCACGATGGCGGTAGCCGCTGCGGGATTCGATCACTGTGACGAGTGGTGTTCGTCAGGGGGACCCCCTTTCCCCTCTCCTTTTTAACCTAGCGCTGGAGCCCGTTCTGCGAGCGACATTGGAGGATCGCACTCTCCAAGGCTTTCCCATGGGGACTGCGTACGTCAAAGTCTTGGCGTTCGCGGACGATTTAGTCCTCGTGGGGGAGAGTGCGGAATCGCTCGCGGCGCTCCTGGACGTCGCGGGAAGGGCCGCCGAGTGCTGTGGCTTGACCTTCAATCCGGGGAAGTGTGCATCGCTACACGTGGACTGGCGGTGCACGACGCCACAGCGCTCCAGGGGTGTCCAACGCACCCCCTTTCCCATATGCGGCTCTCCCATCAGGTCACTCGGCGTAGGTGACTCATACACCTACCTGGGGGCACCTATCGGCCTGAAAGTGAACGCGGCGCAAGCCACGGCGCTCGACTCCATCCTCGAGGATCTCCGGCGGCTCGACGAATCGGACTTGGCGCCGTGGCAGAAGATGGACGCGGTGCACGTCTTCCAGACACCGCGTCTCGAATTCCCCCTCAGAATCGTCCCTGTCCCGAAGAAGGCCGTCCACGACTTCGACAAGGAGATGCAGCGCACGGTGAAGAAGTGGATGTGCCTCCCGACCCGCGCGGCGCGGGAAATGATCTCCCTCCCCAGGAGCCGGGGAGGGGGTGGCTACGTCCCGCTGCCGGCCCGAAGGGATGCGCTCACCGTGGTGCACGCGTTCCGGATGCTCACATGTCCGGACGTGTGCGTCGCGGATGTGGCGTGGCACACCTTGCGGGACATCATCAGCAGGCGGACGGGAAGGACGCAACGGACGGCGGTGCTGAGTAGGGAGTCGATGTGCGACTTCCTCAATGGCGCCGCCGACGACGTCGTCGGGACGGGAACGATCGCGGCGTCATCGCACTGGACCAGAGTGCGCGCGGCGACGAGGCAACTGCGGCGCTTCGTGGACATCCGGTGGGCGTGGAGCGCCGCCAGGGCGGAGTTGGCCATCGTCGTCCAGCGAGTGACGCCGTCGAGGGAAGAGATGACCGTGCCGGCCTCTGCCCGGAGGAGGCTGCACGGAATCATCTTGGCGGCCATAGGGGAGGGCTTCAGGCGCTCGCTGGTCGCGAAACCGGATCAAGGCAAGGTGATAGCGGTGAGCTCTCGACACCCGGACTCGAACCACTGGGTGTCGGGAGGTGTGGGGATCCGGTTTTGCAACTGGCACTTCATTCACAGAGCGCGGCTGAACGTTCTCCCCCTGAATGCGGCAAGAAGAGGAGCGGCCAGGAGAGACACTCGGTGACGGATCTGTGGACACCAGGAGGAGACCCTACCGCAAGTGGTGAACCACTGCTTGCCGCATGCGGACGGGTGGACCCGGCGCCACGACGAAATCATCCGTCTGCTGGTCGCTGAGCTACCGCAAGGATGGGAGGTGCGAGTGAATCAGCGGGTACCTGGCGACGAGTCGCTGCTGCGTCCCGACTTGGTCATCTGGGAGGTTCCGAGGGGCGTGATCGACATCACAGTGCCCTTCGAGAACCGACCGGAGGCCATGGCAGCAGCGAAGGCGAAGAAGATAGAGAAATACGCCGCCCTGGTCGATCGAATGCGGGTCCGGTGCGCCTACAAGATGGAGGTCCATCTCGACGCGTTGGTGGTAGGCGCACTGGGGAGCTGGACGTGGGAGAATGACTCTCCTCGCCCGGCTCCACATCCCTAAATCCCGCATTCGCCGCGCCCGACGAAAGATGGTTCTCGCGGCCATCAAGTGGTCGCGGGATATTTACGTCGGGCACATGACCGGGGTCCGCCAGTACCCGCCAGCAGAGACTCCCATCCGGGTTGCCGCACCCACCGCCGGAGGAGGGGCAGGGAGCAGAGGCGCCGCCACGGAGCAGCCTGGAGCGGGAGGCGCCGAGGACGACGCGGCGTCGGGGGAGAGCGGCGTTCCGGACGACGGAGCTCCCATCGTTGGACGAGGGGAGCCGAGTCTAAGGACGCCGAGGGACCGCGACACCCCCCTTGCCCTCCCGTAACCCACTCTGATCCCTGCCCCTGTGTAATGTGCTCCTGAGGACGTCCACTCACCGCCCGAGACGCCAGGAGCCATGTTCACATATGTATATATATTCGTGTTAGGTTAGGGCCCGTGAGATTCCCGTGTGTTTGTGTTGTGTGAATGCAAAAGTACGGTCTGGCATCGGCTTTCCATTTACGGCACCCCCTCCGAGTGTAATTAGTGCGACGGAGAGTGACCGCAATGCGTCGATTCACTCGGAGGCGGGGCAGCGTGCCATGGTGTGAATGTTTCTTGTATATATCGCGTTAAGTGAAGGGAATGCTCACGGGCAGTCAATGTGTGTGTGTGTATTTTGTGTTTTCGCTTCTTCATTGTGTGTATGTTTCCCAGCATCCTCGAGTGTATGTGTTGTGTCGGGGGCGGCACCGTGTGTGACGCGATGTGGCCATGAGTGTGTTTTCTGTGTGTGTGCGTCGCGGCAACGATGTAAGCATTGACGTGACGGTCTTTCGTTGTCGCGGCGAACGTGTTAATGTTCCCTAGGCGTAGTGTAAATAGAGATTGCCGCGTGCGCGCGCGCCCAGGGATTTAAATGGCCAATTTCATCGTGCGGTGTCGCCCGCCGAAGTTTTTAGTTCGCCCGCCGGCCGCAGTCTCGCTTAAGTGGCGCGCCGGCGGCGGCTTCGCTGCAGGCCGTTCCCACGATAGTCAGGCGGTGCCCTCCGTTGCCCTTTCCCCAGCGCCGGCGACGGAGGGGAGGGAACGGCCTAATGCCAGGGCAAATTTGTGACAAGTGTTGTGCTAGTGTGAGTGTCTCCGCCGCTGTGGCGGCAGTGGTGGAAGAGAAGAATGCGGCTACCTTCGGCGGCATCCGAGGAATGTCATCTCTCCTCGAGTGCTTCCGCCCCTCTTTCCCCCCCGCCCTCCCCGTCCCCGCCGCCCTGCCGACGACGCCAGCAGCAGCCATGCGCAGGAGAGCTGCGCGTGGACCTGGAGCTCTTCACGCGCTCGGCGACCGGCTGCAGGCAGGCAACAGCAGGCGTGGAGCGGTGGCGCGTGGAACTAGGGGGCCTTCCACGCGCCGACGGACGGGGAAGACAAGACAGAAGAACGTCGCGGCGGAGAATAATGCGTCCGTGGCCACAGCGTATAAGTGGCCACGGCGCAGGTATGGAAGAGCGGGCGGCCACGGGGTATAAGTGGCCGCCTCGCATGTATGTGTGGTACGAATGAATGCTCTGTAAATAAAACCGAATGAATGAGATGATTTATTTCCTCCCTGAATGAATGATTTTGAGTGAAAATGAAGAAGTGAAAAGTGTGAAGTGGACAATAGACAAAAACTATTCCCGACCGGCCTCACTTCGAGGCCGGCGGTGAAAAGTGGCCCCTAAGTGAGAGGCCACAAAATAATTGTAATAGCATCCATGCCTTTACTAGGGCGGCCCACACTTGGTGGGTCGCCCTCTTGTATCATCCCCCCCCACGAAAGGTGGGGGGATCTGTAAAATTCTCTTGTTTTGAGATACCGTTGTATTTGAAAAGAATATCAATAAACGTCTTATATGGGCACGGGACTCGCATGCCAAGCGTGACATACGTCGTGGGAATGATGTTTTTTAGTTTATTGCACATATTACCCGTTCCGATGGAGGAAGTAATTGTTCAGGTCCCTCTCGGCAACAGTTTTGAATGCAAGCACTGTTTCACTCCTCACAACCATGGTAGACACAGGACCTACGTGATATACAAAAGTCATCATGATCGCAAGAAGCACTATGTTAAGAGCCATCCTAATTTTGCAATGTTCTTTCAGTGTATGTGGTGTCTCCACAAATTTGTTAGTTTAAGATCTTGCAAACTACACGTTAATGCTTGCGTGGGGACACCACCAGATCCCGTAGGCCTGGCCGAGGGGGAGGGAAGGGATGGGAACGACATTGTGGCCACCGTGGCTGATAATAATGAAGGAAATGGGCAAGATATGGGCGTGAATGAGAGAATGAATGAGAGCGTGAGTGTTATAAGTATGAATGAGAGTATGAATGTAGATGTTGGAGATCTATTGGAAATAATAATGGATGAGGAACCCGAGACTAATATGAATATTGTTTTACTGGAAAATAGTGTAACCACGGTGGCCGAAGGTGCTCCCCCTACGTCGATGGATGAGGAGCCACCACCTCCATTAAGAAGATCAACGAGGAAAACTCCGGGTCCGGCAGTTGACGACGGTGCGGCGGCGGCGGCGACGACATCAGTCTCCTCACCCGCATCAAGAAGAGCAGGCCGGCGGCCGGCGCGACGCCAACCCCGTCGAGGGACGGCAAGAGGAGGGAGTGCGCCGGCGCGGAGTCCACCGCCAGAGGAGAGTCCCCCACACAACGCGGCCGCCGTAACTGCGAGCCCGCCCCAAGTTTTAAATATCCCGGGGCGGGTAAGCGAAGAAAGCGGTCGCGGAGAAGAGGTGGGGGCGGAGGAACAGCCCCGCAGTCCACCAGCGGGGCGCAGCGGCAGCCTGTCCGATGACTGCCATCTGCAGGGAGACGGAGATGGGGCGGGCGAGGAGACGACGGATGCAAACAGCCCGCCCCCGACAAGGGCTCCACCCCGAAGGCGACGACGTGCGGGGCCGGCGCGAACTAAAAACCTCGCAAACCGGCCCCAGGGAGGAGACGACGAGCGGGGTGGACAGATGCCTGCAAACATCCATGGCGCTCCCGTAAGACAGGTGGCAGTGGACTATGACGGGCTGCCAGAGGATCAACGGCGGTGGATCCAGAGGATTGAGGCGGCCTGCAAGGAAGGGTGGGGAGAGTTCGAGGAGGCCGTCGCCGCCTGGTGCAAGGGTATAACGGACAAGAAGCCGGCCCGGAGAGAAGGAGGTGGTGGCAGAAGGAGAGAGGGGGGGGAGGAAGAAGAGAGAGTCCCACGACACCCCCCCCTGGAAGAGGAGGAGGGGGAACACCGGGAGCTGAATGGTAACAGGGAAGGGAATGACTTCGGAACGGGTAACGTGCCTGCTCGCCGTGTTTTTAGACCCGGTTTGGAATGGCACGAGGAGGTGAAGGAAAAGGCTCGCAAAATCCAACAATTGTTCAGAAATAATAAGAAACGTGCCATTGATCAGGTTTTGAAGGGCCCCTCTCCGCATTGCCAAATCGACAGATGGTCAAATATTCGATCACTTTAATAATGTTTTTAATAAAGATAATTTTATTGATCTCCCCAAACCAATGAACATGGTGGAAATTAATATGCCCAGCCAAAAAAATGATTTAGAATTCTTATTAAGACCTTTCTCAGCTGGTGAGATATGGAAAAGGCTGGGCAAGATGAGCAATACGGCTCCGGGGAAAGACAACATCACCTACGTCGATTTACGCAATGCGGACCGAGGAAGCCACATCCTTCGGACAATATTTCAATTTTGTTTTGACCTCGGCCGGATCCCAGACATTTGGAAGGACACCCGCACCATTCTTATCCACAAAAAGGGCGCCAGGGATGAAATTGATAACTGGCGCCCACTAACTTTAGGGCCCACCCTAGCTAAATTATATGCTGCAATACTAGCTGATAGATTAAGTGGGTGGGCCGAGAAAACAGGGCGGGTGTCGATGTAACAAAAGGGATTCGGCCCCCGCGAAGGCTGCTATGAACACAATTTTATCTTACAAAATGTTCTAGAAGAAGTCCGAAGGAAACGTGGCGAGGTCTGCGTCTCTTTCCTCGACCTCTCTAATGCATTTGGTTCTGTTCCTCACAACCACATTTTTCGATCGATTGAATCATTAGGCGTGCCTCAAAAATTAATCAACAATATTACTGAAATGTATAACGGGGCACGCACGACAGTGAGGACGGTAGAGGGAGAGACGCAGACAATACCGCTAAAAGCGGGTGTTAAACAAGGTTGTCCGCTTAGCCCTATTCTTTTTAATTTAAGTATGGAATACCTGATCCGCAGCCTGGCTGCACAAAGGGATAATGTAGGCTATCGGGTTAACGGCATACCCATCACAGTTCTTGCCTACGCAGACGACGTTGCTCTGGTGTCCAGGAAGCCAGACGGGATGATGAAGTTGCTGGATCTCGCCGACCGGATCGCGGCATGGAGCGGGTTAAAATTCAACCCCCGCAAGTGTGCCACGCTCCATGTCGCCGGGGGGCGAGTGAGAGCGACGGAGTTTCGTCTGGGGGGCGGGACACCAGCCTCGATGGCAGAGGGCGAAAGTTACGACTATCTTGGGATCCTCACAGGTTTTAATGTAGATCAAACGCCAGGGCGCCTTATCGAAGAAATTATTGAAAACATCGACGCGCTGGACGCGTCGTTGTTGGCGCCCTGGCAAAAAATAGAGGCTCTGAACATGTTTTTATTAACAAAACTTGATTTCATCCTCCGGGGAGGTAGGGTTAGGAAGGGCCCTCTTAAAATTTTGGATAAACGGGTTAAGAGGGCCCTGAAAGATTGGATGTACCTCCCCATAAGAGCCTCGTGGGAGATCTGCCACCTGGATCCGCGGAAGGGGGGCGCGGGCGTCTTCCCGACCGCAGACCAGGTGGACATATTAACAGTTTCTCATGCTTTTCGTCTTCTGTCTTCCAGGGAGCCGTGGGTAAGAGCACTGGTGGACTCAGCAATAACAAAGACCGTAAGGAATAGAACCCGACGGGAACCAGAGGAGAGAGATATCGCAGAGTACCTTTCCGGAAGCATGCGCGCGGAGTTTGGACGATATCGTTTTGACGTGGCTTCTTTGCGGTCAGACGCGAGAATGGCGTCCAGCCGGTTGGCTGTCAAAATTGGAATGTCGTGGAACTGGAGTGACGTGAGGAGGGAGTTTGAGATCGTCATTCCAGCCCACGGCAGAGAGGTTGACGTCATCCGAGTTCCTTCAAACAAAGCGCGCATGTTGGGTAAGCTGTTGCGCGATGCTGTGCGACAACGATACCTTGCCCGTCTTTTGGCCAAACCTGATCAGGGCAAGGTATTCGAATGTATTTCGGCTTCACCTTTCTCAAACCACTTCCTTCGCACGGGCGCAAATACTAGATTTTGTGACTGGCGCTTCGTGCACAGGGCACGTTTAGGCGTGGTCCCTCTGAATGCGGCGACGAGGTGGGGTCCTAGAGATGACCTCCGGTGTAGGAGATGCGGGTGGCAGAGTGAAACCCTGCCGCACGTCTTGGATCACTGTAAGGTGCATTCGAGCGCGTGGCGGGGCAGACACGATGCTATCCTGCATCGACTCGCCGGAGAGGTTCCTCGCGAAGGCGTGGAAATCCGTGTCGATCGCACACCACCTATGATCGATTCTGCCCTCAGGCCCGATCTCGTCGTCGTTGATGAGGGACGTAGAAAAATCGTCATTGTTGACGTCACTGTGCCCTTTGAGAACCGGAAGAATGCCTTGGATGTAGCCAGGCAAACAAAATTTCAAAAGTATTCTGGCATCGCACAACAACTTGCCGATCGCGGGTACACGGTTTCTTTGAGTGCACTCGTGGTCGGGGCGCTGGGAGCTTGGGATCCCCAAAATTGGGTGGTTTTCCGCGACCTCGGAATTGCAAAACTCAACGTCGGCAGGATCACAAAATTTATGATCTCCGACGCAATCCGATGGTCGCGGGAAATTTAAGTTTCGCACGTCACGGGCAAAATTTTATACCCCACTACCCCAGCGCTCCCACCCGGCTTGGGAACGAACTGCTCTCCTCAAAACTCTAGTGAAGACGACGACCCCACCTTTTAATAAAATTTTATAAAACCATGTGTTATTTATTTATTTATTTGTGTATGTCCCTTTTTTCTGTTGTGTTTAGGAGCTTTTATCTTTTTTAGACTGCCGGCTCTATACACCGGTAGTCCGTTTTATTAACTTTTACTCCTAATCATTTCTTGTTATCCCGGCCTTTTACACCGGGATTATACTTTTTAGGCGCTGGCATTTTAAATTTTTTATTGCTCCCGGCCTTTACACCGGGAGTATTTAATTAATTTATTTATTTTCCAAATTTTAACTTTTTTATCAAGCCAGCGTCATACTTTTTAATTAATTGGTGGGCGTCTGAAGAGTGGTTCCCGTCCAGCCTACCTTATCCCAGGGTTAAGCGGAACTGAGGGGCCCTCTGAGTTTTTTTTTCTTCCTACGATCATTTTAAGATCGATTCAGTTTTATTTTTATTTTGTTCTTCCAGCATTCCGGATAGAAATTCAAAATTCAAAATTAATTTCTAGTTTTATTGAAAACTTTTTCGGCCAACCGGAATGTCAAAACCTGATCGCCCATACCGGGAAAATCAAAATTTAGACTTTTTATTTTCGAATTCACCACTCGCGTTTTAATAAATTTTATCTCTCAAACTCTCTTTTTCTAATTATAGAAACGGCGAGCAGGACATGGATAGAAGAAATAAGAAGGAAATGAAATAAAATTTCATAAAAATTGTTCAATCAAAAATATTGTAAAGCAAGATTACTATTTCAAAACAATTGTAAATTCATGAAATCACAATTTTAACAATACTGGCATGTAACTTTTAAAATGTGCAATAAACGTCTTAATATGGGCACGGGACTCGCATGCCAAGCGTGACATACGTCGTGGGAATGATGATGAAATTTTTCACTTTTAAGAAAACCTTCCGGAAAGCTGTCGCAACAGTTTCCCCACACTTTTCACACGGAAATTAGGTGAATGCAAGATTTATAAAATAACTTCCAAATATTCACCGGATCGAGTGAACATGGAAAATGACCGCCAAGCGTAGGTTTCCTCGAGAATTCCAAGTTTTTCTTGCGAATATGACGAGACAAGACGGACGCATCACGCTTCTGGTGAAATACACGCAGCATTCATCCGCGTTACCAAGGAGTCGTCGCTAACAATGAACGCCTTCCTCTGAAAGCGCAGTCGAATTTCGCGGGGGCCGTGCTGCTGGCAGATAGTTCGACCCGGAGGCCGACGATGGCGTCGGCACGCACTCTGTTTACTTCAAGTGTAAAAAAATGAGGGTCGCAAATGATGACAAAAAACAGGTGTCCTATGAAACCGTGAATTGCTTTCTTTCAGAGAGTTGCATTCCATGCCGATATTTTTTGCAAAAACGTCCGAAATTATTGACTGATGCCGATTCTTCCGTCCCGTATTCTAGCCATTGCTGACGATTTTGGAAATTTTTTCCAGTCCCCGGAGAGGACTTTTTAAGCAGCTTTGAATCAGATTCCCCAGAGAGGACTTTTTAAGCAGTTTTAAGTCTGATTCCCCGGAATTTTAGCATTTCGAAAGAAAATACATGACTCGAGTGAGTAGGATAATGCTCTCTCATCGTGTTTATTGACGTTTTCTGGACGATTTTGAGTGACTTTTTCGAGTCCCCGGAAATGGCAATTTTTTTGGGAATTTCCCAGGACGAAAGCATTCCCCCGGGAAGCGAACGCAGGACGGCCCACGAAGGACGCTGCGATCCCACACGACAGATGGCACCGTCGCAAGCCAGGTTGCGGGCTCGTCCCCCCGGGCCTGCCTGCCAAGCGCTCTAGCCGTCCGCCCCAGCTTCGCGCTCGTCGTCGACGGCGCATAAGTTTCCAACATCGGTGGTTCCGCACCCGCAAGTGGCTCTACATCGAAACTTACCCAGTGTTATTGTGTTTGTCCCTTCCCGCTGCAGCCCGAGTTTGGTGCCGAAAGTCCCAAAACTGTACGATTTAGCATTTTGGCGCCAAATCTCGGGTGCGGCCATTATCTCGGGTGCGGCCATTATCTCGGGTGCGGCCATTATCTCAGGTGTGTGTGTCGGCACACCTGTGAAATGTTTTGTGGTAGTTTTTGTGTTTGTTATCAGTGTCTGTGCGTGTGCGTACTTTGCTAAGACGCCCCGGGTGCCGTCCAGCGGCGCCTACCCGCGGCCGACTTTGGCCGCGAAAATATAGTTGGGTGCAAGGTGGTGGTGTGAATTTTTAATAGTGTGTTAGTGTTTGTGTGTTCAACGGCCTGTGCGAGTTTGGTGCTCGTAGTGTGAGCGGTTTGGCTGTTGCTGTTTGCTAACCACGTGGTTGGTGCACACGTGGCGCGGCAACATCAATCATGGCGGCCCCTCAGCCCACGCCGCCGCTTGCCGTTCGCCGAGGCGGCGGAGAGGGAAGGAGGTGAGGATGTACCAGCATCGTGACGCCATTGACCCCCCCCCCCTTCTCCGCCTGCTCAACGCTATCCCTCCCACTCCCCACGCCCCACCCTCCCTCCCCCGCGACATGGATCAATGACTCGTGGCGAGATGTACTGGAGCACGGGTTCGACACCGCATCCACGTGGGACGCCCGTGCCTCTTCCAACGCACCCACTGCCAAACACCACCCCTCCCCCGATCCTCCCCTTCTAGTTCGTTCAGCTCGCGACCCATCGTCAGTGACCGAGTGAGTGAGCCAACGACTCAGATGAGCGAGTCATTCGTCATCGAGATCGAGCCTTTCCCAGTGAGTGACCACGCCCTCGTGTTGCCACGCCCCCCTCCCTTAGCCCCCTGTCTAGCGGAACGTTTCTTAGGCGTCCGAGAGACTCTCGCCTGAGGTGATATTCGCGAATACGCATTCCCAGTGCTCCTCTCCCTCCCCCAATCACGTGTCCCCCACACCCTGCGCTCCCCGCGGACGATGGACGACCCGGCGTCGCCTCGTTCGCCACGCCCCGGTGCCGATGCGTGTGAAGTGCGTGACAGTGCTTGTGACGCCTCGGAGGACGCTGAGCAGGCGCGCCGAGAAGCGTCGTTGGACGGCTTGACGACGCCAACACGAGAAGTAGAGAACGGTCAGTCGTTGGACGATAGGTTCTCGCCACGGCGAGATGATCTGGACGGCCAAGCGTCGCCAGCATCCCGACGCACGGCCGATGAGCGCTACGTCACGATTGACAGGGGGGCGTGTCGGTCTGTCGGCACGCAGACCAACGTTGATCGTGGCACCGAAGCGATCGAGGTGTGTGTGACTCCGCGTGTGTGTGCCTGATCCGTCTGTGGATGTCGTGCAGTCGCGATCACCGGATCGAGTTATGTGTCGCGAGCTTGCGTGTCCCGTGCCCCTCGTCCCGTACCCCCCCTCCACGCCCCCGAGCCCACGAGACGAATACAGCGTCATTTCCGACGCGCCACTGCCCGAGGATCGGAGGGGCGGCGCTTCGTGGGAGCATTTTCGTGTATCATCGGAGGAGCGGAGACGGCGTAACCGCAAGAAGCGTCGCAATCGGCGGAGGCGGTACGCGGAGAGGCGTCGCGACGCAGCGGGGGAAGACGCCAGGCCACCAGCGGCATCGCCACTCACCCCTCCCCCAATATCCCAACCCCGACCACGCCCACAAGTGACGGCACGCCCACAATCACCGCCGCGCGTGTGTGTTAGCGCGCAAGACGAGCATGTGCGTTTCGCCGCCGCGCCGACGCCTCTACTCTCCGCTGAGGAGATCGCTCAGCTGCGACTTTTAAGTAGAGGCGCGCCCAGGATTTACGACGCGAGACGCGGCGGAGAGTGGGAGCGGCACAATCCGCCGCGCCTCCAACAAGTGTGGACACAAGTGAATGTGAGCGGAAGTGCGAAAAGACGCAAGAGAAGGCGGAGGAGGGGAGGAAATTCCGCGACGCCATCACCTGAAGTGCTTCAAAATGTTCCGCACCCGCGTGCGTCTTCCCCAGTGCAACACCCGGCCCCCGCCTTCCAACCAGAACCTCCTCCACCGCCCCCCGCGATGCCCCGAATGGCCTGGCCCTCCTTACGCCAGGGGCGTGTATCCGGTGGGGCCTCAAATGACTTTGGCCATCGGTCCATCCAGGGACGGAGGCGCCAGGGTGGATCCAGGTGGCCCCAATGCCCCTTCCCCCTACACCCCAGTGCCGCTCCCACATATCCCGCTCCACAGTGCCGCGCCATGGATGATCCCGCACCCCCTGCGTCACAGTACCGCGCCTTTTCTTTCGAGCGACCTTCTCTTTTCCCCTACCCAGGCACTCATTGGCTGGCGTCAGGGCCCAGCACCGAATATAAGGATAGCCCCGGGACCCGAAAAGACAGAACGGAGGAGGGAGGACAAGGAATCGGATCGCAGCGCGCAAAGCCTCGAGTCGTCACCTTCAGCAACTACGGGGGTGGAGAGAGTACATCCTCACCCCTACGCCGTACTCGCGCTTTTTGCGACTCGGTACATCATTCCAGGTTCAGACATCACAGAGGACGAATGCCGAGACAACCCCGTCTCGCCCGGAACGCCGCCCGGCAGAACGAAGCAGCACGCCAGCAGAGTCAACCCGGATGTTCCAGCCCGACGCCGCCACCGGGGACAGCACCCGCGGCCAGACCACCGACGCAGTCGCCGAGCTACGAGGACTACTACACGTGGGAAACGGAACCAGCCCCTGGCCGATCCTCAGCCCGCTGCCGCCGACGCCGCCGCAGTATGAGCTGCGACCTATCGACTTACCGCTCACCCCGTACGCTACAGTGACCAGGCTGCCGCGGCGGATCAGCGACCCGAGGGTGGTGAGAATGCTGCTCGGACCCTCACCCCAGAAGCAGCCATCCGGGAGGCCAGCACCCAGGACCAACTAGGCCCCTGCTGACCACCGCCTGACGCCCTTCAGGTATTTTCTTGTTTGTTTTAACCTACTCCATACATGGAGTAATGCCACTGTGTGTTACAAATAGACCAATAAATCGGGGTCAAACTGCAATTGGAGTTTCTGTGTTTACTTTACGCTCGTCTTCTCCCAGTCCACTCATGAGGACCCGTTCCCAGCAAGGACCCCTCAACGACCCGGAAGCGGAGGATACGACAAGGGTGCGTCGACGGCTAGGTCATTTTGCACCACTACCGCGTGATTTGATTACAAAAACTTATGTAGAAAGTGATCCACTGTATATGATGTCTTCGTAGAAAGTGTGCACAATTAGACTTTATTAAAAATGTTTATTTCTCTGAGGAACCGAAATGTACTATATAAGTTGGTAGGGTGGTCTCCTAAGGGGGCTTCTAGGTCTCCCCCTAGATTATTTCGTCTTCGCGGTACTTAACACAATCTAGCATAATGTGTCTAATACTTAATGGACAATCCTCACATTGGGGAGGTTCCTTCTCTTCAGTAAAGAGATACGCATGGGTCAGGGGGCTGTGCCCTATCCTCAATCGTGTAAGTACTACTTCCTCTCTCCGATTACTACGAGCTGAGGAGGGCCACGCTGCTATTATGTCCTGGATGCCACGGAGCTTGTTATTATTTAGAATCCTCCACGACTCCCTCCATTTTTCAAATACCGCATTTCTTAGAGATGCTCTTACGTCCTCGTAGGGAACCAGCGTTAAAGCAAACTTTTCGTCACCCAGAGCTTCGTTGGTCATAGCGTCTGCTGTCTCATTCCCAGCTATCCCCTCATGTCCCGGTACCCACAGAAAACGGATATTAAAACCCTTTCTCGTAAGGGTCAGCAGCAGGGAGTTTATTTCTTGCACGATCGGGTGCACGGGTGAGAAGCCAGAGATGGCTTGTAGCGAGCTCAGGGAGTCATTGCATATGACAAACGAGCCGCCGTAGTCACCTAGGGCTTCAAGAGCTGTCCTTATAGCATAAAGCTCCGCCGTGTAAACACTGCACATCGGGTGTAGCTTCGCTTTGATGTTCCCGTGGATAGGGGAGAATAAAGCACATGTACAAGCCGAGTTATCTTTCGAGCCGTCAGTGTAAACGGGGGTAAGGTTGGGGTTATTCCATCGGAACATGGCAAACGAACGCTGGTACTCCGAGGGAGTTGTGGAAGACTTCGGTCGAGATCGTAAAAGAAATTTCACCACCGGAGTGGGAGTGATCCAAGGGGGGTGTTCCGAGAATGAAACAGGATACACTTCGGGTAGTGTGAAATCGTTAAAACGAATGCTTACTGGTCTGGTTGATCTAGTCCTTCGGTTAAAAACATTTATAAAAACGGGTTTAAAAAGTAAATTATAACATGAATGACTCGGCAATGCTAAAATTTTTGAAACGTAGCTACAAAGCAGCCAGGTCCTTCGGTAGCATAGAGGCGGCTCACCTGCGTCGGTATAGATACTAGGGATCGGGCTGGTCCTAAACGCCCCAGTGCATAGTCGCCGACCTGCGTTGTACACTGAATTAAGTGCTTTCAAATACGTCTCACGAGCGGACGCATACACGAATGAGCCGTAGTGTAATTTCGACCGCACTACTATGCGGTAAAGTAAAATTAAGGTGGTGCGGTCTGCTCCCCAAGATACGTGGCTTTAAAACTTTAAAATGTTCAAAGACTTCAAACAGTTAACCTTAACAGAATTAATGTGCTCCTTCCAGTTCAGTTTGTGGTCGAGGGTCATCCCCAGGAAACGGACTGATTCCACAAATGGGAGGTTTCTTCCGCCTAGGTGTAACGTGGGATTTACATGGATGCCCCGAGTGCGAGATAAGTGAACAAACTTGGTGTTCTCCAAAGAGAAAAGGAAGCCGTTATTTTGGGTCCAATTGTGAAGTTTCTTTATGGTGAGCTGCGCCATGCGCGATACATTCACGACCCTGGATGATCTGCAGAAAATCGCGAGATCATCCACAAACAGTGACCCTATCACTGGCTCCTGGATGCAGTGAGCTATGTCGCTGATTGCGATAGCGAACAGCGTCACGCTCAAAACGGAGCCTTGACTTGACTTGACTAGCTTTTTATTTAATCTGGCCCGAATGAGGCCACAGTCCGGCCCCCTCTTCCCCCGGGCCAGGGAGCTCCGTTGTCAAGAGGGTAAACATTTGAAAAGAACTGTCCCGTCCTCACTTTAAAAACAAGGTTAGTCAAAAAAATTTGAATAAAAATGGGCAAACAGCCTCTAAAACCCCACTCGCGTAATACGCGTAAAATCTTACGTCGCCAGACCCGGTCGTAAGCCTTCTCTACGTCGAAGAATACACCTACTACGTATTGGCGGAGAAGGAAGGCTTCTTGGATGAAATTTTCAATTCTAACCAAGTGGTCCATGGTGGAACGGTTCCGTCTGAATCCGCATTGTATGCTAGAGAGAAGTTTTCGACGCTCCAGCCACCAAATGAGACGTCGATTCATCATTCGCTCCATTAACTTGCACAGGCAGCTGGTGAGAGAAATCGGCCGGTAAGAATTCGGATCAGCTCGGTCTTTTCCATGTTTTGGGATGGGAACAATGACGGACTCCCGCCAGGACGGAGGAAATCACCAGTGGCCGAGAGCTGATTTAAAGTTTCAATGACTTCCAGCAACGCCGATTCCGATAGATTTCGGAGTATGGCATTGTGGATCTCGTCGGGTCCTGGAACGTGCCGTGGGAGTCACGGATGGCAGATTTCAGCTCCCAAATGGTAAATGGAATATTGTAATCTGCCGTCGTTTTAGGCTCGTTAAAGTATATTGGAACGTTCTCGAGCCGTTTCTTGAGGATCGTAAAAGAAGTAGTAGTAGTAGTATTTGTGTTTAGGGTGCCTCGACAACTAAGGTCATTTGCACCACAGACAATCTATAAAAACAAAAATTTTAAAAGATGCATTAAAAAAAACATTTAAACATTCATAAAAGTTTCGAAATAAAAGGGGTTGTCAAATTATAAAAAGTTTGGAATTTAAACACTGTTAATTAGCCCGGTCTCTATTAAAAACTTTATCACTCGGCTGACACTATCAGGGTCGTCTCCTAGGATGTGCCCTAGGTCTCCTCCGATGTTCAGCCGATGGCGCACAGAGCGGTATTTCTCACATTCTGTCAGGAGATGTCTCACAGTAATGGGAGAGTCGCAAACATCACATAGGGGTGGAATTCTCTTCGGTGGAGAAGTACGAGTGGGTCAGATCGCAGTGCCCAATTCTCAATCGTGCGATTGCGACCTCCTCCCTGCGATTCCTCCTGACAGACGTGGGCCACGCTGAGATTGCCGGCTTGATAGCGCGCAGTTTATTTCCGGTAAGAAAGCGCCAGGTCTCTTTCCACTTTTCTAAGGCATCTTTTTTGTGGTCGCCTTCAAATCTTCATATGGTACCAGCACAGAATCAGCAACGTCGTCCTGGCTGGCTGCCTTCGCGGCCGAGTCGGCCTTCTCATTTCCAGCAATACCCACATGTCCAGGAACCCACAGAAAACGGATTTTCACTTTTTTCCGAGCAAGGGAAAGTAGTCTATTTTGAATTTTCTCGACGATTGGGTGACAGGGAGAAAAACTGGAAATGGACTGCAGGGCGCTCATGGAGTCGCTGCAGACCATAAAGGACGCGTTGCTACACTTAATACCATCCAGAGCCATCTTTATGGCGAACAGTTCTGCCGTATAGCCGCTACACAACGGACTGAGCTTGGCCTTGAGGGTTCCATGGTGAGACGAGATCACTGCACACCCGCACGCACGCTCCGACTTCGATCCGTCCGTGTAAACAGGAATGAAGTAGTAGTAGTATTTTCTTTAATAGGGTGCGTCGGCGGCCAAGGCCATTTTGCACCACTCACTGACTGGAATTGATAAAGGGGATTAGGCCCGTTCTGAAATTAACGTGTCAATAATTCAATGTGTCAATCAATGAAGTCGGGGTGTCGGTGCATTACTTCCTTGAAGCTATGCTGGTATTCCGCGGCAGTTGTCAAAGATTTTTGATTTTTGTGGAGGACAAAGCTGATTTGTGGAAAAGGTACCTGCCAAGGTGCATTTTTCGAATTCCCAATGGGGTACACTTCTAGGAGTATAAACTCACTGTCCAGGATAAAATTATTAAAAGTAATACTTAGGGGTCTAGTTGCCCTAGGCCGCCTGTTAAAAATATTAATAAAGCGTGGGTTAAAAATAAATTTAAAACTAAGGTGCCCTCTCATTGTTAGAATTTTAGCAACATAGTTGCACATAAGGATGTTTCGGCGTACAGTCAACGGGGGCTCCCCAGAATCTGAGTTAACACTCAAGACCGGAGAAGTCCTGAAAGCTCCAGTTGCCAATCGAAGCCCCGCATTGTGAACCGTGTTCAAAGGTCTCAAATAGCTTTCACGGGCAGAGGAGTAGACAAAACATCCAGTCTAATTTCGAGCGCACCAATGCTCTATACAAAAAAAGCATCGTGGAGCGATCGGCACCCCACGAGTAATTACATAGATATCGCAGGATATTTAAAACTTTCAAACATTTGTTTTTTAAAAACTCAATGTGCTCACGCCAATTAAGGCGGCGGTCAAAAATCAAACCTAGAAAGCGGGCTGAATCCGTATAAGGTAGAATTCGGCCGCTCAGGCGAAGTTCTGGTGGAGGAACATGTGCCCGCTTACGATGGAAGTGGACACATTTCGTTTTTCAACGGAAAAACGAAATCCACTTCGATTCGACCATTCCCGAAGTCTGTTAAGGGTCAGCTGGATGACCCGTGCGGCACTGGCAATTGTGGACGATCGACAGAAAATGGCCAAGTCGTCCACGAATAAGGAGCCCATCACTGGTGTTCTGACGCATTCTGTAACGTCATTTATCGCAATGGCGAAGAGTGTGACGCTTAGTACAGACGTAAAAGAAGCTTCATAGCATTCGTCGCTGCTCACTTCGAAGAGTAATTGGCCGAATACGTTCCCTATCGCAGCTGGAGAAGTGATAACCTTTCCTTCGACTTCTAGGAAGGATATACCTAGATGCTGGCTGCTACCCGATATGCTCCTCACCTTACGCCATACCTGTTCAAGTGGAGTCCTGTGGTTGACACCGGAGACAAAATTCATCCAAGAAGTCCTCTTTGACTCCTTTATTACCTGACGCGCTTTCGCTCTCAGTCGCCGAAAAGCGGAGAGATTATTTGCTGTGGGATACTTGTTGAAAATTCGCAGAGCTTTCTTACGTTTCTTAATGGCTTTTGCGCAGGTTTCATTCCACCATGGCACCGCATTTCTTGGAAGGATGCTTCGAGATCGTGGTATGCTAATTTCGGCGGTTTGAATAATGCTCGACGTCAAAAGATTTACGTTTGCTACACAGTCGTTGTTTTTATCCCACACGTAGTTAAAATTTGAGTTAAAACAATGTCAATCGGCTTTCCGGACAGTCCAACGGCCTGATCTAATAAAATCGGGGTTAAAATTTTGCTCCCTTTTGATTAAAAGGAGAAAGTGATCGCTCTCACTAAGGTCCTTATGCACAGAGAGTGTGAGTTCATTGACCAAACTAGTCCATAAAATACACAAGTCAATGGAGGAGAAATCGCCGCTATAAGAGTCAAAACGGGTTCTCTCGCCATTATTGAGTAAAAATAAGTTAAAACCACTAATAAAACTTGATAAAATACGTTCCCTGCGGTTGCACTGTCCTGGGGTGCTTCCCCATAGACGATCGTGAGCATTAAAATCTCCGAGTAAAATAAAAGGCTGAGGTAGCTGGTGAACAAGGGATTCTAGATTAAAACGGGTGACGGGTGCACCCTCCGGCAGATGAACGTTGCACACCGTTATCACCTCGGGAGCGTGCACCGTCACCGCTACCGCTTGAAATGGTGTGTTAAGATTTATTCGGGAGGTGTAAAGTGCCTCCCGATCAAAAACCGCCACTCCACCATGGGCGCGTTGGCCGCTGGTATCGTCCAGTCTAAAATCGTTTAAATGTTTTAAAAATCCCTTGTCCGTGTCCTTAAAACGCGTTTCCTGCAAACATATACAGAACGGGTTAAAATCTCTGATTAAAATTTCGAGCTCCTCCTTGTGCCGATAAAAACCGTCACAGTTCCACTGTATAATTAAAGCCATTAAAAATTGATAAAAATAAATTAAATAAATAGATAAATTAAAAACTGCCAGAGGGAGAGTCAACGCTTAATGCGTGTTCTCTCTTTAGCCTTCGCCCGGATAATTTCTAACTCGGAAATATATTCGTCTTCTTCCAAAAACTCTGGTTGGCGACCAGATGGACCCGGGTACTGAGACTTTCCACGCCTGCTTTGCGTGGCCGCGGTGGGTGTTGTGGTTGGGTTCTTCTTTGAAGAGCCCTGACTAGCATCGCTTTTTTCCGGCGGTGTGCCCTTCTTAGTTGCCGGCTTGGTAGCCATATCCGGCTTGGCTTGTTTTGTATTCTTAATCGTATGTTCTTCCTTCTTTTTCTCTTGCGTGTCTGTATTATTATTTTTCTCACTATCTACTACGGCAGCATAAGAACGGGAGAACGTAGGCGCGATAAGTGTTCTGTATTTCTTTCGTGCTTCATGATATGGCAGCTTTTCCACGGTCTTTATCTCCTTTATTTTTTTCTCTTCTCTCATCTTGGGGAAATCTCGGGAGTATACCGGATGTGGTCCCTCGCAATTTACACAGGTTGGTTCAGAGGTGCACGCGTCACCTTGGTGTTTCTTTGCCACAGCATGGGCAGGTGGCCTTGCCCTCACATATGGTAGCGATGTGGCCGAAACGCTGACATTGAAAGCACCGCATGTGACCAGGGATGAATGGCCGTACGGAAACAGATTCGTATCCCACATAGACTTTGTCAGGGAGTTAGTCACGACAGAAAGTGAGGATGACGGACGTGCTGTTGATCAGCTCACTGTTCCTCTTTGTTTTAAGACGGCGGCAGTCTATTACACCCTGAGAAGCCATCTCACTCTTTATCTCATCTTCAGAGACGTAGAGCAGGTCGTAATGCGAGATGACTCCCCGACATGTGTTGAGTGTTGTTTGGTGCACCTGGACCTTAACAGGTATTTCGTTAAATTTTGTCATTTTCAATAGCTTTTGGCTTTGTTTCGTTGCTGGTTTTAATTAACAGTGATCCATCCCTTAATTATTTCGCAGATTCTAAATCACCGGGTATCGCTGCCGACAGAACTCGTCGTATTAGAAAGGGAGACAACTTTGTCAGGGTCTCACCATCATTTGCACATCTCATAACGAGAAATTTCCGACAAGCGGTAGACTTACTTTCTCCCCCGCCCACTTCCGGACGGGATCTTTTCGTCGGAGGAAGAAAATAGTTATCCATGAACTCAAAACAGAACTTCATCCCCTGGGGTCCCCACCCGCCACGGAGCCACACATTCGGGACGCCACACCGAGATCCGGGGTGGTCGCCAGGGCTACCCAAGGGATATAGGAACCTTCGAAATGGGGTCTCTTTCGGGTTAGAACCTCCAGCGCGGTGGCCTTCCGAACCCACACTCCTTCGGCCGCCCTACGGAGACCCCCATATCTCCAGCACTAACCCGTCCTGGCGTATGCTCGGAAGGAGCCGCCAAGCTCCCCAACCGCCAGGAGCCCATTGACCGAGCTGGGCTCTTCTCGGCCGCCCGTTTTGCGGGGAATCCAGGGCCGAAGTGGGGATTTGAACTCCGGCCCATACCGGGTTTCCGACGCCCAGCTGGGTGCTGGAGAACTCACCCACCAGGATCCCTTTCTCCCCCACGTACGGGTCTCCACGCACGGCAAACACGTGGGTGATTCTGGACGCCAGATGTTACGGCTACTCATCACAGCAGAGTCACATGCTGTCTGGACACTATCCGAGCGAGCGACGGGGTTTTTTAACGAGTTTGTCTCCTCGGTGGGCTCGGGTCCGTGGGGGCGCGACTCCCCAAAGGCGCAACCCCCTCTTCCCCCCGTGCGGGGGACTACTGCCAGAGAACTGTAGCTGTATGTTAAACTGTATCCGTGATATTATATGCCAACCGTGGTGCATAAGGTACTGCTGCATGGAAGTGAAATTGCAAAAGAAGCGATTCTTCCCTTGGGACAACTTTCAGAAGAGGCACTTGAAGCTCGGAATGAGGACACATACAGTGGCGGAAAGAATTAACGCAAAGCTCATTGGCGTCTGAGAGCGGCCAATTCAGAAACTACTTGTCTTCAAACATTTTACCCTCGTAATGCTCTCATACAACCGGGAGTTTTAAAAGCAATATATCCCTTATACCGGGGAAATAATCATGGTAGTTAGTAGTAGTACCATGGGTTTAGGGTGTTTATTTCATAGTTTTTAGGTTGCCTCGACAACTAAGGCCATTTGCACCACTGACAATCTATAAAATCAAAGTTTTAATAGGTACATAAACAGGCATTTAAACATTCGTTAAAATTTTGAAATAAAAGGGGTAGTCAGATTATAAAAATGTTAGAATTTAAACACTTAATAATCATGCTCGTCGCATTATGACAAGGCGCAAAAGATCTGTCCTACGCCACTACGTGTCCTACGCCATACTCTCCGAAGTGTACTTCGACCTCGACTCACGTAGAATGCAATCTACTCTCGTCGGGACATCAGTGTACACAGACGGCATATTGGGTATTTAGACTGCCTTAGAACCCAATCATTCCGGTGGTGTATTGGGTTAAGTATCGTGCAACAAATCAGGGGTCCCACGGATCAAGTCCCAGTGACGGATGACTTGATGCTGCACACACACTTTAAACATTGTTCTGATCTTAAAACTTCGCAATACCTTTCACAAGGTCAATAGGATATTGCATTGTTATTAAATTCTTACGCGCTTATTTATTTGTTGAAATTCGACTACTATATTGCATAACCATTAGGGCAGTTGACTGTGGAAAGAATTTTGACTACCATTTCCGCGTCGGCCAACCCAGCTTCAAGGCCCCTAACATTGTGAAAAAATAAAAAATGAAAAAGCAGGAGCAATTTCCACAATTTTACGCTTAATAATACTACCGGTTTCACTTCTCAGCATCATCAGGTACCGCTGATTACCGCAGGTACCTGATGATGCTGAAAAGCGAAACCGGTGGTATTAATGAATGTAAAATTGTGGAAATTGCTCCTGCTTTTTCATTTTTCATTATGTCACGTTTCCACTCCATCTCGCCTGAAACCTCAGACTATACTCCTAACATTGGCTGTATGTTCGATGTGTTAGTTAGTTATTGTTATTTTTAGGGTGCGTCGACATCTTAGGTCATTTTGCACCGCATCATTCCATTCGTAAAAATTCATTTTGGGAGGATCATGTCATAAACCTGAACCTGAAGGAATCTGGATATTTACTTCCTCGGAATATAAAATAATAGGTGAGAAAGTTGAGTGCATGAATACAAATTGTGTAACGAGGTTAGATTTCATTCAGCAGACCAATAGTTTTCAGAAATTTTATTACCCGACTAAGACGTTCAGGGTCGTCACGAAGCATATCGTTTAGTCCTCCAACAAGGTTCATCCTATATCGCAATATCCGATATAGGTCACATTCCGTCAGGATATGTCTCACACTGATTATAGAGTCACATTCCTCACAATGGGGCGGGATTTTCTCTTCTGTGAATAGATTGGAGTGAGTCATGGCGCAGTGCCCTATCCTCAGTCGTGTGATGACTACCTCCTCTCTCCGAGTATTCCTGACCGAAGAGGCCCACTCTGACACGTCAGGTTTCACACTACGGAGTTTGTTCCCCGTTTGGGAACACCAGCGTTCTTTCCACTGATTTAGAACGATTCTCTTCCACGCTACCTGGAGATCACCTGCAGGTACTGGAAGTGTATTGCATTCTATATCGGATAGAGCCTCCTTCGCCGCTCTGTCTGCCTTTTCGTTTCCGCGTATTCCCATATGCCCTGGTATCCACATGAAACTGATTTTCACACCCCTCATTTGGAGGGAGTGGAGGGCAACATGAATTTCGTTTGCATTGGGATGCGACGGAGAGAATCGGAGTATGGTTTGCAGAGAGCTCATTGAGTCAGTGCAGATGACATAAGGTGTGCCGTTTTGATGGATTCCCTGAAGGGCCATCCACAGAGCAATCAATTCAGCCGTGAAAATACCACACAGAGGGCTGAGCTTCCGCTTGATGACACCGTGGTGATTTGAGACCACGGCACATGCACACGCCGAATCAGTTTTCGACCCGTCCGTGTACACGGGAATTAACTCTGGATTGAGGGCTAAGAATTCGTTGAAGAGCTGCTTGAACTCGGTGGCCGAGGTGGAACTCTTGAGACGTCTGTGGAGTTGCGTATCGCATAACGGTCTCGTCTTCTCCCATGGAGGTAGTCTAGAAGTAGTAGCGGGGAATAGTACGGGAACGTTGAACGGACATTCGTCTAAAAAGTTTCTTAGTCGTACGCTTACTGGTATGGTGGCTTTCCGTCGTCGGTTAAATATTTCTAAAAATCGTGGTTTGAAAATGACATAATGCGCTGGGTGATTTCTCGTCGCTAAAATTTTTGCAGCGTAGTTGCACATTAGAAACTTCCGTCGCGTTTCGAGAGGTGGTTCACCAGCTTCAGCACACAAACTCAGGATGGGTGACGTCCTGAAAGCCCCAGTTGCCAAGCGCAGGCCAGCATGGTGTACGGTTGATAGTGGTTTCAGGTAGGAGTCACGTCCAGACGAATAGACTATGGACCCGTAATCTAATCTGGAGCGTACTAGTGCGCGGTACAATAAAATCATTGAGGAGCGATCCGCTCCCCAAGTCGTTCCAGTTAAAAACCGTAAAATATTTAAAATCTTCAGACATCTCTCCCGCAAGTCTTTCGTGTGTTCACGCCAGTTTAGCCGTCGGTCAAATATCATCCCCAAGAAGCGATATGACTCAACGAAAGGGAGTAAAGCATTGCCCAGGCGAAGGTTTGGTGGGAAATGAATCCCACGCATACGGTGGAAATGCAGGCACTTAGTTTTCTCCGCAGAGAATCGAAATCCGTTTCGCTTGGACCACACGTTCAGCCTGTTGAGAGTAATTTGCAACTGCCGTCCTGCTGTTGCAACTCTAGACGAACGGCAAAATATTGCCAAGTCGTCTACAAATAGAGAACCCATCACCGGTTCCTGAATACAGTCGACTACGTCGTCAATAGCAATGGCGAAGAGAGTCACGCTTAAAACTGAGCCCTGGGGTATGCCATTGTCAAGTGAATAAAATTGTGACAGATGCCTTCCTGTTCGTACCTTAAAAACTCGGTCGGTTAAAAAGTTTTGAATAAAAATCGGCAAGTTCCCCCTAAAACCCCACGCATGAAGCCTGTCTAAAATTCTCCTCCGCCAGACTCTGTCATACGCCTTTTCTAGGTCGAGAAAGACTGCTACGACATGCTGTCGAAGGAGGAAGGATTCCTGAATAAAATTTTCTGCACGGACGAGGTGATCTAATGTGGATCGACCTCGGCGGAAGCCACATTGAATGTTTGAGAGAAGCATTTGCTTTTCCAGCCACCACATGAGTCTCCGATTTATCATTCTCTCCACGACTTTACATAGGCAGCTTGTGAGGGAAATGGGTCTGTAATTATTCGGGTCAGCTTTTTCTTTTCCTTGTTTAGGGATAGGTACCACTATTGACTCCCGCCATGACGATGGAAAATCCCTATCAACCCAAAGTTGGTTTAAAGTGAGCAGAACTTCGTCCAATGCCTTTTCCGGAATATTACGTAGGAATGCATTATGTACCTCGTCCAACCCTGGCGAGGTGTTCCTGGTGTCTCCGATGGCGGAGGTGAGTTCCCACAGGGTGAACGGGTCGTTGTACGGAGCATCTGTATCTCCTTCTAAGAAGGAAAGGCGAGAGGCTTCGTGTTGGCGTTTACGGTGGAGAAAGGAGCCGTGGAAGTTATCGTCACTGCTTGTGTTGGCTAGGACCTGCCCAAAACCTTCCGAAATGGCGGGCGCTGTTGTCAATGAATTGCCGTCAATTTTCAAGTAGGACACGTTGTTAGGCTGTCCCGAAGCTAAAATGGATTTGACCTTGCGCCATACCTGCGCAAGTGGCGTTTTATAGTTAACACTTACAATAAATTCCATCCATGAGATCCTTTTAGCCTCTTTCACCACACGACGAGCTTTGGATCGCAGGCGGCGGAAAGAGGCCAAGTTTGTTGCTGTGGGGTATTTATTAAATATTCGAAGAGCCTTCTTACGAATACTGATAGCTCTGGCACATTCATCGGTCCACCATGGTACTCGTGGTCGTTTTGCCTTACCTCGAGATCGCGGTACACTTACATTTGCAGCTTCTATGATGGCCGAAGTTAAGAGCTCGATGACAAGGCGTCATGCGCGTTGAAATCTCCAAGCAATATAAAGGGCTAAGGAAGTTGGCGGGTAAGGTTCTCCAAGTTGCACCTTGTGACCGGCGCACCCTCCGGTAGGTAAACGTTGCATAACGTTATAGTCTCCGGAGCATGGATTGTCACCGCTACTGCTTGAAATGGAGTGGTCAAGTGCAATTGGGAGGTGTAAAGGGTCTCCCGAATAGCAATTGCCACTCCACCATGGGCTCTTTGACCACTGGTGTCGTCGTGTCTAAAAACATTAAAACCCTTTAAATTCCTTTATCTGTAGCTTTAAAATGCGTCTCTTGGAGACAAACACAACTAGGGTTAAAATCACGAATTAAAATAGTAAGCTCCTCCCTGTGTCGGTAAAAGCCATTACAGTTCCACTGTATGATAAAAGCCATTAAAATAGGGAATAAGTTAAATAAATAAACTAAAACTCGATCACTAGGCTAGAGGGAGACTTAACGCTTAAAGCGTCTCTTCTCCTTAGCCTTCGCCCGGTTTATCTCTGACTCCGAGATATCATCTTCATCCATGGATTCTGGTAGGCTATGTATAGCCTTACCAGATGGACCGGGGGACTGGGACTTCCCACGCTTGTTTTGCGTGGTCCCGGTGGTGCCTGAGTTGGCGTTCTTCTTCGAAGAATCCAACACGGCGTCATTTTTCCCTGTCGGAATGTTCTTTGTTACCGGTTTAGTAGCCTTATCCGGTTTGGCTTGGTTGTTGCTGTTGTCCGTTGCTTTGCTCTCTTTCACGTTCTTTTTGTTTCCTTGGCTTACATTGTTTTTATTATTATTAACTGAGGTGTCTACTACTGCAGCGTACGATCTTGAAAAGGTAGGTGCCGTTAACGTTCTGAATTTTTTGCGGGCTTCAAAATAGGGTAACTTCTCCACAGTCTTGATTTCCATGATTTTCTTCTCTTCCATCATTTTTGGACAATCACGGGCGTACACTGGGTGTGTACCCTCGCAATTGACGCAGGATGGATCTGAGGTGCAGGAATCGCCGTCATGTTTATCTTTGCCACAGCGTGGGCAGGTGGCCTTGCCCTGGCATCTTGTAGCAATGTGGCCGAAACGCTGGCATTGGAAGCATCTCATAGGACTTGGGATGAATGGTCGGACTGACACAGATTCGTAGCCCACATATACCTTTTCGGGAAGTGTCGCGTGAGTATGTTAGGATTACGGATGTGCTATTTATCAGCTCGCCGTTCCTTTTAATTTTTAATCGGCGACAGTCTATTACGCCTTGTGGAGCCATCTCCGTCTTAATTTCATCATCGGACACGTAGAGGAGGTCATAGTTGCTGATTACACCCCGGCAAGTGTTAAGGGTGCGGTGCACTTGGACCTTGACAGGGATATTATTAAATTTCTCTAATGCGAGTAATTTTTCACTTTGTGCTTCGTTTGTTGTCTGTATTAGGAGCGTTCCGTCTCTTAATTTTTTGGCGGATTTTAGGTCACCCGTCACTGTTGCTGAAAGGACTCTGCGTATTAAGAAAGGTGACACCTTAGTAAGGGTCTCCCCTTCGTTTACACATTTCATCACAAGAAATCTGCGGCAAGCGGAAGCTATATTTACTCCCCCGTCCGTTTCCGGACGGGATCTTTTGGTTGGAGGAAGATTGATTGTCTCCATGAATGCGTGAAGAAAAATTCATCCCCTGGGCTCCCCACCCACCACGGAGCCACACATTGGGGACGCCACACCGAGATCCGGTGTGGTCGCCAGGGCTACCCAAGGGATATAGGAACTTTCGATAGGGGGTCTCTTTTGGGTTAGAACCTCCAGCGCGGGGGCCCTCCGAACCCACATGCCTTCGGCCGCCCTACGGAGACCCCCATATCTCCAGCACTAACCCGTCCTGGCGTACGCTCGGAAGGAGCCGCCAAGCTCCCCAGCCGCCAGGAGCCGATTGACCGAGCTGGGCTCTTCTCGGCCGCCCGTTTTTCGGGGAATCCAGGGCCGAAGTGGGGTATTGAACTCCGGCCCATACCGGGTTTCCGACGCCCAGCTGGGAGCCGGAGAACTCACCCACCAGGATCCCCTTCTCCCCCTTGTACGGGTCTCCACGCACGGCAAACACGTGGGTGAATCTGGACGCCAGATGTTTCGGCTACTCAGCACAGCAGAGTCACATGCTGTCTGGACGCTATCCTAGCGTACGAAGGGTTTTTTGACGAGGTTGTCTCCCCGGTGGGCTCGGGTCCGTGGGGGCGCGACTCCCCAAAGGAAGAGATCACCCTCTTCCCCCCGTGCGGGGCCGTGGACAGCATTCTAGCCTTGGAAGAGTTTCAGATGAGCATTGCATATTACCCCGATTATAGAGGATTCATGATTCACATTCATTAGCTTCTCAATGTCAATTGAATTGACATTGTTTAAATGGGTTATTATTTGTAACGTGTTAATGTTTATGTTGAGGGAAACTTTTTCAGATCAAATACCTCCATGAGCAGACCACGAATTATTTGTGCCGTGATTTGGGGGATCGATTGTACACAACGAAATTATTGCCATGCTCATAACGGATGAGTTGCCCAGGGGCATATATATGAAGAGGATAGCAATGAAATGCTCTTCAGAGGAGAGCTACCCGCGGGTCATTGCACTTGTCTTTGGTTAGTGATTACTTATTTCTTATAGTATTAGTCCCTTATTTCGTATACTTAATGCATACTTAATCCATACTGGGTGATGGTGTATCTCATGTATTTATTCATTTTTTGTAATTGGGTCTTAAGTGAAAATGAAATCACGCTCTGATCGACCGGTGGACTTGGTGACGGTGAAGTGGAGCATGGGAGAAGGGCTCCGCCAGGCTCCACTGAGGGGGGGAGGGATCTTACATGCTCTAACAGCCGAAGAAAACTGTGATTATGCCTTGTGAATATGAGTTGTGACTATGACTACTGTGTATATATTTTTTACCTAATGGTCGTTAATTAAAAAGTTTAATGGTCGTTAAAAAAAAGTTCAACAATGAAGGAGATGCTGATGTAGCAGCTGTGCCTTCCTCTTGAATACTTTGTTGAATGAAGACAGCTGTTACTTTCCTGAAGAGGAGAGCAGTCGCTTCGAAAAATTTTCTATCATGAATTGTCTTTCGCCTAATGTCTCTTGGCCCAGGAATGAATGCAGAATATTGCCAGGCACGAAAACAGGTATGATTTCATTTCATAAATTTCTTCCCTTAAAGTAAGGCAGGGAAAATGCTGAAAATATTTTATTCTGTGAAAACAAACTATATGAGGTTCAAGGGTTGAGTATCTGAACCAAATAGGTTAATTGCATGGACTATTTTAATATTATTTCTTCCAGATACATATGATGAAGCCTGCCAATTTGATAATGCTGCCATCGAAACCAGTGACTCTTGACATCCACAAACCCCATGGTCGTGTCCTCCGGAAAAAGAAACCTAGAAAGCGGGTAAAGGAGCACATTGCAGAGGAAACGTCAGAGTCAGAAATGGGGGAGAGAGCAAATGGGAGAGGTATTTCACCTCCTCCAATATATGGTAAGACATGAGTTTTATGATTAAGTAATTACTTCAATTCAGGGTTTTTCCAAAGTTTTAACATTGACTTCTGGGTCTGAGTATTGAATACGTTAATTTTGTTTATTTGCAGTTAAAATCACTGATTCCCATGAGCCTGCTACGCAGTCTGAATCTCATGACATGCAAGACTCGTATCCAGTCATGATTTTGCCCGGAATTGGCAATGAAAACGATGAAATAGAGGTGGTGATTGACCATAGAGAGGGCTTCACCATGGTGCAGCGACCATCAAGAGATGGAACTTGACGCTGCACAAGCAACCATGGAAATGTGGAAGAGAAATTTAATGCCATTCTCAGTATGAGCAATTAATATGACATTTAACTTGAGAGATTGATATGAATAATGATGAGTAGAGAAACATGTTGTAGTTCTTCAGTTGACTGTATGATTGTATCTTTTTCATGCTAATCAGCACTGCAGTGACACTTCACTGAGTTTACTGGGAAATATTAGGGTTCTGTAATATGCACAACTCCGAAAAATCTACTAAATCTGGAAATTTGTGTAATAGTGCCCTTAATAATCCCTTTAAATAGCTGAAAATATTCCTCAAATTCATCAATAGCCTGTTACCTCTTTTAGACAAACTGGTGAACATGGAGCTGCAGATAGGTGAGCCAGCTAGCTTGCTATCATTGCTGGCTAAGGAGGGTGGTAACTCACTACCTCAGATAAGCCATTCCATCGAGAAGACCTTCCCATAGAAAATAAACTGTTAAGGAGTTCGAAGAACTGGAATGTTACCCGAGAAGTGATCCAGAACTTTTTGAAAAAGTGGTAGGTTTTGCTTTTTTTTATTTTATGCTTGTCGACCTTAAGAGTCAGCTGCTTGAAATACAAAAATTCCCGGTACAAACTTTCAAAGATAAGGGGACAACAGTGTGGAGAAGGCAGTGTTCAATGTATATAAATATTTTTTTAAATATTTTCAAGTGTAGTAGTAGTGTTTATTTTATAGGGTGCGTCGGCGGCTAAGGCCATTTTGCACCACTCACTGACTGGTATTGATAAAGGGGATTAGGCCCGTTCTGAAATTAACGTGTCAATAATTTACAAGAGGTATCATTTATATTTTATTGAAAAGTCGAGTTGAGTGTAGGAATGCTATCAGTCGGGAAATGTTTTCGGGAGTGTCTCCTAGTACCTCAGCTAGGTTGACTCCGAGGTTGTGATTCACCCGTGCAGTACGATATCTTGCACAGTCCGTCAGGATATGTCGCACTGTTAGTGGACAATCGCAATTTAAGCATTGGGGCTGTATTCTCTCTTCGGTGAAGAGGTATGAATGGGTTAATAAGCAGTGACCAATTCTTAAGCGTGTTAAAACCACTTCCTCCCTGCGGACATTTCTTATAGAGGTCTGCCACGCAGTTATTACGGGCTTTATTTCCCGAAGTTTGTTATTTTGGATTTCGAGCCATTGCGTCTTCCAATTTTGTCTAATCATACCCCTCATGGCATTCCCTAAATCTTCCGCTGGCATTAACTGAAAATCTGTATCCGGAGACCTGAGCGCATCTTTGGCTGCAGAGTCTGCTTTCTCATTCCCTGGTATGCCCACATGTCCAGGGACCCAAGCGAAGCTTATAGTGGTCCCTTTTTTACTCAGGGATAACAGAGTGCTTTGTATGTCCTGAACAATGGGGTGACAAGGAGAATAAAGAGATATGGATTGGAGAGCACTGTAAGAATCTGTACAGATCATAAATGACGCAACACTGTTTTTAATGGATCGGAGAGCAATCCTAATGGCAGTGAGCTCAGCCGTAAAAATGGAACAGTACGGATGCAATTTTGCCTTGAGGACTCCATGATATGGGGATACCACAGCGCACCCACAGGCGGTATCCGATTTCGAACCGTCAGTGTATACGAACGTAGATTCTGAGTTTTCGGCGCGGAATTTCTTGAAAAGTTGTTGGTATTCTCCCGGCATAGTAGTAGATTTAGAGCAGCGAGTAAGATCAAGTCTCAAAGCTGGCCGGGGAATTAACCACGGCGGCACGTTGCTGTACCCAGTGGGGTACGTGGCGGGCAAGGTAAAATTGCGTTCTGCGATTAGGTTTCTGAAGCGAACACTTAGAGGTTTAGTGGATCTTGTCTTTCGGTTAAAAAGGTCTAAAAGCAGTGGGTGAGAAATAATGTTAAAACAGGGGTGGTTCGGCGCGGATAAAATTTTTGTGGCATAATTGCACATCAACGTCTCTCTGCGATTGACTAGGGGAGGCTCTCCTGTATCGGCGTAAATGCTCAAGACAGGGGAGGTCCTGAAGGCACCGGTTGCTAAACGCAGTCCCGTATTATGAACCGTCGAGAGCGGTTTCATGTAGGTCTCACGGGCGGATGAGTACACAATCGATCCGTAGTCTAACCTTGAACGTACTAATGCTCGATACAGCATAAGCATTGAGGTACGATCCGCGCCCCATGTCGAATGTGACAGAAACCGTAAAATGTTCAGAACTTTGAAGCATTTGTCTCTTAGAGCTCGGAAATGTTCGCGCCAATTCAGGCGCCGGTCCAATGTCATACCCAGAAATCGGGCGTTCTCAACGTAAGGAAGCTCATTACCATTGAGATATAGGGACGGTGGGGCTTGTACACCCCGTCCTCGGTAAAAGTGAATGCATTTCGTTTTCTCAGTAGAGAAACGGAATCCATTCCTCTGAGACCAAACGGAGAGCTTATTCAGAGTCAGCTGGATCAGCCTAGAGGCATTCGTTAATTTTGATGACCTGCAGAAAATTGCGAGGTCATCAACAAACAAGGAGCCCATAACTGGGGAGCGGATACACTCGGTCACATCGTTTATCGCAATGGCAAATAGGGTCACGCTCAGTACGGACCCCTGGGGTACTCCATTTTCTTGTGGATATAAGGTAGATAGATATTCACCTATTCTAACTTTAAAAACTCGGGCATACAGAAAATTTTTAATGAAAATAGGTAGATTTCCTTTAAACCCCCATTTATCAAGTGTCTTCAGAATTTTGTACCGCCAAACACGGTCATACGCTTTCTCTAAGTCGAAGAACACGCCAATTACGTTTTGCCGCAAGAGAAATGCTTCCTGAATGAAACTGTCAGTCCTGACGAGATGGTCGGAGGTTGACCTACCCCTTCGAAAGCCGCACTGGATATCCGAAAGAAGGTTCCGCCGCTCCAACCACCAAACGAGACGACGGTTGACCATTCTTTCCATCACCTTGCATACGCAGCTGGTGAGAGATATCGGTCTATAGTTGTTTGGGTCCGATCCATCTTTTCCTTGTTTAAGGATGGGTACGACTATGGACTCCCTCCAAGGGTCTGGAAAACTACCCTCTGACCAAATTTGGTTAAGGGATCGCAGCATATGGGGGAGTGCTTCTTTGGGAAGATTTCTTAGAAAAGCGTTATGCACCTTATCTATTCCTGGTGAGCCGTCACGGGATTCGAGGATGGCGGAGGTCAACTCCCACAGAGAAAAGGGGTCGTTGTAAACCTCGCCAGAGTCTCTCGGGTTAAAGGTAAGAGGTATCGTCTCATTCTGCTCTTTCAGTGTTCTAAATGGTTCGTCGTAGCTGCCGTTACGACTCGTCTCCGCAAGTCGACGTCCAAAGCACTCGCTTATTTCGGGAGGTGTCGTCAGAACTCGGTCAGTCTCCTTCAGGGATGAAATTGCAGGGTTGTGGTTAGAGCCAGAGATGCTTTTAATCTTCCTCCAGATGTTGGATATGGGAGTCCTGTGGTTTATAGAACACACAAACTCCTCCCACGAAGCTTTCTTGGCCTCCTTAACCACTTGCCGAGCTTTCGCTCTGAGGCGCCGGAAGGCGGTGAGATTTGTCGCCGTAGGATATTTGCTAAAGATTCGGAGTGCCCTCTTTCGCACCTGTATAGCTTTTGCGCACTCCTCGTTCCACCAAGGAACTGTGGGCCTGTGAGATTTGCATTTAGAACGGGGTACGGTGGAATTTGCGGCTTCTAGAATGTTATCTGTGAGTACTTTTATGTTCCCCACACCATTCACATTGTCGTCGTGGTTAAAATAAAAATTTCTTTTAAAAAGAGACCAATTGGCCTTGCGGACAACCCAATTGCTTGGTTGAGTCGGACGGTGGATAAAACCGCCACCTTTAGTTATTAAAATAGGGTAGTGGTCGCTACCGCATAAATCTTTATGTACGGACCACTCAAGCCTAGGCATTAGGCCACCTGTCGTAATACTTAAGTCGATACACGAGAAGGTACCGTTGAAGCTGTTGAATCGAGTTTTTTCACCGGTGTTTAGTAAAAACAAGTTAAAGTCATTGATAAAATTTGTGACTATGTGTCCCCTTTGATTGCACTGAGTTCTTGAGCTACCCCATAGGGTGTCGTGTGCGTTGAAGTCACCCATTAAAACATAGGGCCGAGGTAACTGACGAACGAGGGATTCTAAATTAACTCGACTCACAGGTGCACCTTCCGGCAGATATACGTTGCAGAGAGTAATTGCCTCGGGTGCGTGTACTGTCACTGCAATTGCCTGCAGCGGAGTGTCCAATTGCACTCGTGAGGTGTATAGGGCCTCCCGAATAGCAATTGCCACTCCACCCTGGGCTCGCTGACCACTGGTGTCGTCAAGTCTAAAAAATTTAAAACCTTTTAAAACGGTCTTGTCTGTCAGCTTAAAATGCGTCTCTTGCAGGCATATGCAGACGGGGTTATAGTCTCTAATTAAAACAACCAGCTCCTCCTTGTGCCTATAAAAACCATTCATATTCCATTGTAGAATAAAATTCATGGTTTAAATTGTTAAAATAAATAAATAAATAGGTTAAAATCTGGAAATGTACGTATGTACACAGTGAGCGGAGGATCAACGTTTTAACCGCTGTTTCCTCTGCTTTATCCTGGCCTGGAACACTTCTGTGTCCGAGACACAGAGGTCTTCTTCCATGGCATCATATTGTTCATCTTTAGAGGATGTGGGTGGGGGTGTTTTATCCCGCTTATTCCCAGCATCCTCAGAAGTAGATTTTGGGTTTTTCTTAGGGGAAACCGCCTTAGAATGACTTTTCCTGTCTGTGACTTTATTAATTTGCTTTTCTGTTTTTTTTTGTTCTCGTGTGGGCATCTTCGTGCTCTCAATGCGAAAATCATTATAAGTCTGAGTAGAGATGGTACATGTAGTTTTTTTAGTGGTGGTTGCGACTATTTGCGAATACGATTTTGAAAATGTTGGGGCCATCTGTGACCGGTATTTCATTCGTGCCTCGGAGTAGGGGATTCTTTCCAGGGTCTTTATTTCCATTATCCTCCTTTCATCTTTCATGACGGGACAATCTCGGGAGTACGATGGATGCGTGCCCTCGCAGTTGACGCAGTAAGGCTCCGATGAACATTTCTCACCGTCATGCTTGTCCTTGCCACAGCGCGGGCAGGTGTTCTTGCCCTCACATCGCGGTGCGATGTGGCCGAATTTTTGGCATTGAAAGCAATATTTTCAAGTGTTCAAAATATAATTTTTAAATTGCTTTTTAAATAATATTCGCCTTTTCCTGTCAAATTTAAAAAAAGAATATGTGCAAAAAATTAAGCCATTTGTACGTATCAATATGCATGTTAACAACAAAATGATATCACTTTAAAAGATAACACCTATTACATAATTTTAAAATCTTGAAAAAGTCACGGATCTAGCCATTTTGATTTTAAATTTGAAATAATATTTAAATCATTTTTCAATATTCTTCTGCTACTCGGGTAGTAGTAATTTTCTGTTGTCCCACTTATTGATCCACTTCTGTTGTGAATCTTTGTTAATGACTTGGCTAATATACATTCATCATTGCATATGTCTAATGTTTGCAGACAATGTAAAAGTATGTAAAAAGTGGGACAACTTGTAAATATTGTGTCCATGTACTATCAGATTTAAGCAGTCTGGTCACTTGTTCACGTGGCATCTCATAATGCATGATAAGAGACTGACGTGCATAATTTCATTTTTGGTCAGCAAGCAAAAAGAGTTATCAATGTGTTTTATATTGTATTAATTTCGATAGGTAGATGTTCTGACAAAAAGCCAGTTAGAGGGACGGTACCACAAGCCTCCTACTTCATTGGATTTCACTGAAATGTGAGTGATCATATTCATCATGTTACAAAATATTGAAGAGTGCTGTTAACATCGAGTATTGCTTCAACATTATATTACTGTTGTACTCTTCTTTCAGCCCTTGTTGCAGCAGCTTTTAACCTTTGGTGCACTTCATTAGTAGAAATCATGTCCTTATTACAAAACTTCCCAGGAAGCAGCCTTCAAGCAGATAAAAACTGTTTCTTCTGCCGAAGCCGTATTATCGGATCCAGCTCCAAAGGCAGGTGATTCGCAGGCCAACCAGCTCGTAAGAAAACCACCTCTGACGGCTGCGTATGTGCGACCGGGGACACGAATTTCAGCACGTAAAAGTGAACCTAGTGTAGGAATTACTTGTATCGACAATCCTACTCCCAATCTTAAACGTGAGTCTGCCGCTGCTATCCCCGCAGACAGGTGTAGTGATACTATCGCAGTTAACCAAGCCACCGAAGAAAATAACTATGGCTTTACTCGTGTGACACACAAACGTTATCGCCGTCCTCCTCCATCTAGGGGTACTTCTAACAAGATCTGCTCTCTCTCGGGCATCCCAAAGCGCTCACACATTCACATTTGGAATCTTCCTCCTGACACAACATGCGCCTCGGTGCTCCAGTACATTAAGGAACAAAAGCAAGAAATAACCGAATCATCTATAGAGATCGAACAGCTAAAAGTCACTCGTGGAGACTGCCTCATTTCGTGTCTCGGTTAGTAGTGAACTCGGTGACCAGCTTCTCAGTGCTGAATTTTGGCACGAAGACGTGTGTTTCGGGAATTATTTTTTCCCAAACCTCGCCAAAAAGCGCCAACGAGATAGAGCAGCATTTAAAGGTACTCCACATTAACATTCAATGTGTACGCAACAAGACCCTTGATCTAGAAGTTTTTGTGAGTGACCATAAACCAGACGTTCTCTGCCTTAACGAACACTGGCTTTCGGCCGACGAAGTGAACACTTTCCATCTGCCCGGCTACGTGTTAGCAGATTTTTTTAGTCGATATATGCTAAAAAATGGTGGCGTCTTAATCCTCGTATCTCGGAATTTAAGATACATCCCTGTGAAAGTCCCCTATGATAGGCTGAACGAAGAACAAGTGTTTGAATCTTGCATGACTAAAATTGAACTTGACAAGAGAGAAATTTATTTAGTGACCGTCTATCGCTCTCCTTCCAGCAGTTTCAATATTTTTCTCGACAAACTATCCGAACTTCTTGAACTAATTCATAATGACGTTGAGAATCCTTTTCTTATCATCACTGGGGACTTCAATTGCAATGTTCTTCAAGATTTTAGAGAAAAATGGGAATTGTTAGATATTCTTTCTTCTTTCTATCTGAATATCACAAATGATGAACCGACAAGAGTTAGTCATACTTCCGCGACCCTCATTGATTACATCTGTACGAATTTTGACCCGATGTCTGTTGAAACTAAAGTTGTTGTGTCTCATATATCAGATCATTTCCCATTACTTTGCAAAATTGAAGTTAGTTCTTCAAAAATGAGTTTAACCTCATATAAGAGACTCTTCTCTGAAGAAAATATTATCACTTTCTGTGAATTGCTAAATTCTCATGATTGGTCTAGCATTTATCACATGTCCTCTTTTGATGACAGCTTCAATCTTTTTTACTCATCATACCTAGAGTACTTCGACTATTGCTTTCCCATCTTGCCAGTAAAAAGTAGAAGTTATTAAAGGACAAGCAACAAAAAACCTTGGGTCTCGCAAGAAATTCGCAACTTATCGAGGTATATGAAAGACATGGCTCTGTACTTCAATGGTAAAACGGACCCCACTGATAGACGCGAGTATACTGTCTTGAAAAAGAATTATAGGTATATCCTTCAGAATGCCAAGAAGACATACAATAACCAAAGAATTAATAATGCTGCAAATAAAACTAAAGAAATTTGGAAAATTGTTAAAGAATCGAAACATAGCAAGAGTAATAGGTCAGACTTTAAACTCTTGAACTCCCAGGACAATACCATTTTGGATGATAACTTTCAAATGGCCTCTGCCCTCAATGATTTTTTTCTGTCACATCAACTACCCAAATTGAATCAACATACTAAATATTCCCGAACAGTAACACCTTGTAATTCCTTATTTCTTCAGCCTTGTTCTGATTCAGAATTAAGGAATGTTATCCGGAAACTAAGCAATAAGTTTACTGCTGGCCTTGATGAGATTCCAATGGTTGTAATAAAGCGTTCCTTCCATGCAATCATGTCCCCATTATTATTCTTGATCAATGAATCTTTACGGTTAGGCATTTTCCAGGTCCACTCAAAGTAGCAAAGATCATCCCTCTGTACAAAGGTAAGGGCAGTCGACAGAGGATGAATTCATATCGTCCAATCTCTCTACTGAATCAGTTCAGAATGATTTTTGAGGTAGTATTTTATTCACGTCTCATAGCTTATTTGGAATCTCTAAAATTATTATCCACCGCCCAACATGGCTTTAGGAAATCAAGGTCTACTACTACTGCCACTTACCAGGTTGTGAATAAAATATTAGATGATCTGGATAACAGACTAGAATCACTTATTCTCTCCTTTGACTTTTCTAAAGCTTTTGACTGTGTCAATCACGGTCTATTACTGCAAAAACTTGAAATGTTTGGAATTAGAGGTGCAGGCTACAAGTGGATTGAGTCTTACCTGAGTGATAGGCGACAAAGTGTTGTCCTTAGAAGGGATGGAACCAATTTTATGTCCCCTGAGAAAAAAATTGTCATGGGCGTTCCCCAGGGCTCAGTTCTGGGACCAGTTCTGTTCCTTTTATTTATAAATGACCTCCCAGATATGTTTAAATATGTACCAGGTGTACTTCCAGTATTGTACGCTGATGATACCAATGTTTTAGTGTCTGCCACATCAATGGAAAGCCTGACCTTAAAATCTAATGATGCAGCACGTGTCTTACAAGAGTGGTGTAATCAAAATTCTCTCCTCCTCAATGTGGAGAAATCTAATTTAATTTACTTTTGCAACAAGAATAAACAGCAATCACAGATCTCTGTCAAGACTGATGGTAAACCTATTCCACAAAACCTCAGTTCCTCTTTCCTGGGTGTAACTCTTGATAATCAAATATCTTGGGAGGAACATATTCAGAAGCTTCGCAGTAAATTGAGTTCTGTCTGTTATTTGATCCTGTCTATCCGAAAAACTGTAGATATTGATGTACTATTATCAATTTATTATGAATTCTACTCACATGTAATGTTTAGTATACTCTTCTGGGGCCCTAGACCCAATTCCAAAATAATCTTCAAAATTCAAAAGAGGATACTGCGTATTATCGGCAAGGTGCCTGTTTATGCTCCATGTCGCCCTCTTTTTAAGAAATTCAACATTTTACCTCTCCCCTGTGTATATACCCTAGTAGCACAATTTGTGTTCAGAGTATGCTCAGGGCATTTTCAACACATATGTAAGATGTGTTCAACATAATTTGAGCACATGCTGAGCATATGTAAATGTCCGGCAAGGCATATGCTCAACATATGTTCAACACAAGTTTTCAACATATGCTCAGCATGTTTTCCACACATGCTCAACATGTGTTTTTAACATATGCTCAGCATATTACCCACTTATGCTCAACATATGTTTGTAACATATGCTCAGCATGGTATCCAATTATGCCCAACATATGTTTTTAACATATGCCCATCATTCTCCCAAAATATGCTCAGCATACCCTAGTGAAAATATCTACAGGATTTTTTTTCCAATAGTAATTTGACAATGGGAAACATTTGTTTCTATAGGAAATTTTTATGTTCCTACAGGAAAATTTTATTTTCCCATAGGAACCTAAAATTTTCCTATAGGAACAATCATTTCCCATTGTCAAATTACTAAAGGAAAAAGAAATCCTATGGAGATTTTCACTAGGGTGAGGTTGCATCCATTTATCCCCCTTATGAAAAGTATTCCCTTACAACCTTGCAATACCTATAGATGCACAAATTCTCTCCTTTTTACCGCTCCTGCCTTTCACTGTGGACTTAGGGCATGATGTCAGACCTACACATTGCATTCACTCAAGTTATCAGATTAGCACTTTAAATTGAAAATGTTTAATCATTAATACAACTAAATTTGGTCAAGGATTTGAAATCGCCAATGTTAATTTAAAATTTATAAATGATAAGCATTCGACAGAATGAAGCATTGATGGTACTGATTATCATGTTGTCTAACCCTTCAACATCCTCTTTAGCCCTGTCATCGTACAGCTCTCACCAGCTCCACTGCACATGTGCATCTGAAAGCATTACACTCCACACTGCTAGATTGCAACGTACGAAAGATTGAACGAACAAGGAAAAGGGCTAAGGCATGTTTTAGTAACATTAATAAGAATATTGATACATAGGTGGTATCATGAGCCACTATAATGCTTTAGCCCAAATTATTTGTAATTATTAAAGTCTACTGCCACTTTATCCTTTGATGGAGCTCCTACGGAATATGTAATCAATTGGTAGATAATGGATTACATAGGATATAATAGGAGAATCAAGTATGACATAGTTCTGCAATTTGATAATGAAGTAGATTTATTCTAATAAAAAAACATAAGCATTTAACATTATCAACAAATATTTCAATCCTATTCTTTTCCTTGATTTCTCTCAGTCTTCTTCAGGCAGCACGACCATCGTAGCCACTCCCCAGTTAACTCAAGAAAGGCACATTTATCAGCACTGCTAAACATAAGACAAGAGTGGAGAGCATCTGTAGATTAAAATAAACAGAAATCAATATTTATCCACTAAACAAGCACTAAACAGCAAAAAATTATTACTTCTTTAACCTGAAAATGGTGAATATTGACATCTTTCATGAATGGTAAATTAACATTAAGTTGCAAAATTTAAAATTTGCATGAGACAGACTAAGGAGAGGAAGCAGCAATAAGGGAAGTATTGCATCATAAGTTCACACAATATGTAATGTAAAAGTTATTCATGTCAGCTAGTGTATATACATTGGTCTTAAATATCAATAATCCTACAATACATTTCCATGTAAGTCCATCAACATAATACAATTATTGAGAGCTAGATGAAGATAATACTAATAGATTAGTGAGGTCATGAACATTTTAAGACACCGATTCATTTCCATGCAAGAGGGTGAAGTTCTTCAAAAAATAAAAATGTCATTTTTTTGCATGACTAAACAGACATTTCTCATTAACAGATTTTGCATTGCTTAAAATATGTAATGAAATATGGAAAGCAAGAAAATTATGATGAACCTGAGAGTATCATGTTTAACAGAACAAACGTTTGGTTCAATTGACAACATTAAATTTAATTCCACTATAATGTGGAGCCTTATATTCCATAAAAAATCGCTTAAGATACACATTATGTGACTTTGGTCTCTAATTGTCCATGAAATTATAAATACCAATGGGCATATGGTGTATGTCTTGAAATCCGTGAAACCCAAGCAATATATATGCCAGATTTGGTTAGTATTTGAGGCACGAACCACAGGAATACTGTAGATACTGCAAATAAACTCGATTATTTTTGTCCCCTTACTTCTGAGTGAATCGCCTAAGTGCTAAAGTAAATTTTTAGTAATCTGATGGAAAAACTGACGATAGTACGTATCATGCACTCCTTTTGAGCCATCCCCATGGGTTACCTATGCCAATTCTTTGTTTCGTTCCCTCATATCAGAGTGCAACTGTGTTAACATGATTCCTAGTCGAGACTACTCATATTTACTGTTAGCACTTCGCTGCGACAGTTATTCACAAAATAAGTTCGTTAATGATACTTGGTTACACATTAGTTAATTATGCCTCAAAATGATACCATGAAAGAGAGGGCTAATTCATCATCCAGCGATTAGTTTAGCATTCATGAAATGGTGCTGTTATCATAATTTTATGGCCTTGTTGCAATATTAGCATGAACAAAAAAAAAAGAGTTCATGAATAGATTCACAAACGAAATTAGAACAGGCTCTAAGCCTTGACCAAGAATTTATTACTTCCTTCACATTTTATTGTGGCTATGATTGATTTTGATCGAACATTTTCGCACTCACTCGGTTACATGCATCATATTCGATCCAAGTATTTACATTGGGCAGGAATAACTTAATACGGCATTTACGACCACAATTGGTTCATAAATAGCCATTGAGAACTTTTACCATACCACACAAGAACAGTTAGAACTAAAATAGTAATATCATACATTCATCCGCTCATAAACAGCGATTGAGAACTTTCACGATATCACACAAGAACAGTTAGCACTAATTGTAAAATAGTAATTTCATATATTTTTCTACCAATGTACTTACATTCCATGCTTCTAGATGATTCCGAGGTAACTGGGCTCTCTCCTCTTGTATAAAGTAACGTAAACAACGTGCGATTTGAGCAATGAAATCATAGCATCATGAACACACACAACAACGTCGACGCATGCGTCTCGCTCTTCAATTATTTTTAAATTATTTTAATCAGGGCCTTGGTTAAAATTATGAATTGATATACTTGAATTAGAATAAACTAGAACTAGATATATTCCTTTACATTAATTATAAAACTAGCATGCAGTATTCGAATCCTGATCGCTGATTTGTCGATGAAATATTTCACAGAACGCATAGATATTTTCTTGAAAATATGATTAACATATTTCGTTGAACACATGTGGAGCATATGTCTACGTATATATGCTCAACATATTTCGTTGAACACATGTGGAGCATATGTCTACGTATTTATGCTCAACATATTTTGTTGAACACATGTGCAGCATATTTCTATGAACATATGCTCAACACATCGTCTGAACATATGCTGGAAATATTTCGAGCATATGTTGAAAACATGTGGTTTTAAACATATGCTGAACATATTTTCAGCATATGCTAATGTTGTGTGCAAAACATATTTCCCTGACATAATCTGAGCATATGCTCAACATTTCTTGTGCTACTAGGGTATGTATGCTGTAATTGTCTGTGCAAAAAAGAATCTTTCGAATTATGCAACAAATGGTGATTACCACTGTCATTATACAAGGAGTTCTACAAGCCTCCATCAAACATTTACAAGAACCAAGAACTCAAGTTATGCACCTTGGCACATGGGCCTACTGCTATTTAACAAACTCCCACCAGAAGTGAAGGGAGTCAAAAACATATATATCTTCAAATCAAAGCTTCGTGAGTTTCTTTTGAAAAAGTTATTTTATTCTGTGGATGATTTTCTTCATCCATAACACCTTGCTTTTTACATGATGTATGGTAATACCTTGTAGTTTTTTGTATCTGTGTATTTTTGTACCATAATTGACGTGTCCTATATTTGTGAGAACAAATCGCCGGACAAATAAATTATTATTATTATTATTACACCTCTGCATGGCCAAATAACCTTGTAACCATCAGTCCCCATCGAGTTCTGAATTGAATACACATCAGAACTCCACTCATTACATAATGCTTAAGTCTATGCAGTGGCCGTAGGAGCCTAATGAATTCAAATATAAAAATCTTTAACCAAATTATGCTACTACCTCTTTGGATGCTTCAAGTAAATCATTTAAAGCCTAGTCATGCACTGCTTGAGTCCCTATGAGGCTAACACGTTCCAATGAGTACTACAATTGGAACATTTGTGAGTACACACCCTTTTAGTCGCCTTTTACGACAAGCAGGGATACTGTGGGAGAATTCTACATCCCCCTACCCACAGGGGAGCAATTGCAAACAGCTGTCCCACAGGAAGTAGTCATTCTCCTCTCCATAACTCATTGGGCTATCCAAGAGCATCTTTAATAAATGAAACCAGGCATTCCTTATTGTTAAGTGTTTCTAATAAAGTGAAGTGATTCTAAGAAAAATGGTTCTCTCATTACAAACTTGCAAAACCAATAAGCATTTGGAGAAAACATAAGCAGTTGGAGAAAACAAACCCATTACAAGTCTACTTCACTAATATTTTTGTGTATTGTTTATTACAAGTAATAATTTACACAATATTTTTTAATGTTTAGGGTAGGAAAGTATGTATGTATTAGAAATTGAGAGGCAACAAAATTGATACAAGAGTTAATTGACTATTATGCCTTTTATTAACCAGTGCCGGAATGGTTTTCCAGCACCATGACTCCCTTGTTCACCAAGTTCTCAGAATTGCCCAAGGGAACAAAATAAAAAATTAATATTAACACTTTAAAGAGTAAAGGTGATAAAATAAAGTCATGAAATACAATTATCCTACATACTCCTACAGTAAATACCATTCCAACAAAAACCAGAAGTGAATTATAGTTTCAGTCAATGAAGCTTAACACATTAAGGGAAACACTGTCCAGTGTGTCGAGGAAATAAAAATATACATAGATGGAAAAATTCATAAATGAACGCACATAATATGCAGGTAGTCTTTATTAAAACAAATTTCATTCATATTAGTCCTGAGGAAAGAAAAATTAAGAGGAAAGCCTCGGTACAAGTTCCGCTGTACATAATTTTGTCCTCTACTTGCAATCATGGACCCACAACTTTGTGTAATAGCAAAATTTGTCCGTATCAATTACAAACAGTGTTTTGAAATTCCAAAATTGATAAAAAGTAAATATTAAAGAATCCATGTGCCTCCTGCCTCATTTTTGAGCAAGATGCCAAGAAAAAGTCACGCAATTTTCCATCTGATGGTCACACAACACTCCAGGGGACACTGCATTTTCATTCAAGTTTGACTGACACCCAGTTATTTTTTCATTAAATTTTCATCAATCACAGCTGTATTAAGCTTTCCAGCTGACCAAGTGACAATTTCCAAACCTTCAAATGCAAGCCAGAATGACATATGATGCATAAGATGTGATCTAGTAAGTGAGGCAAATCTAATAAATAATTTGCCATTAAACCTAATGTTCTTCATAAGAATGCCAAACTTAAACATGTAGCATGATTATTCCCCCATTGATATGAGCATTAAAAAAATACCAACAGGATTCAAAGTTGGCAGCAAAGGAAACAAGAAACATTCTTTAAAACTGTCTCAAACATTTAAAAAAAAACAGCAAGTCATAACTTGATGCTTTGATATCTAAAATTTCTAGCATCTCTGCTACGATAAGAAAGAAACAATTCTATCTACTCCAACGATAGTGACATGGATGACAGCCCTTTACCCCTCCATGGCTGTAGGTATGGATTCTGTTGTACCTCACCAAAGTAAGGGTTGGTGGTGATATTTGGTGGAACTATATAACAGGAAACAATCACAGATATGTACACTAACATTGTATGATACACACACTATTTTTTGTTAGCCCCAGGTTTTGACACTGAACGTTATTTGTGTAGTTCCTCACAATTACCTTAGAGATATACATATATGAGGTTAGTGTACCTGTGATTATTTTTTGTTTTATCTCTACAAAAATTTCCAACTCCGAGAAATCCATCATCTATCACTAAAAATGCTCCTATTGAAATACCACCCTTACCTTAAGAGCAGGAATGCTCTCAATCAAAACATTCAATCTGACTAGAAACTATCCCCTGATACTGAAGCACTGCAACTAAGTACTCACACACACAGGTAAACTACATAAGAGGCCTGTGAATTGAACAACTACCAAGATCATACTAAAGATGACTAGGTACCAATTCTACTCCAGTGTGCTATCTAAACCAATGCCCTCTTATATGGCTTGGTATCAATTATGTCAACTTGGCTTACAGTAAACTCTCAATTATGCAAAGCAGGATATTACAAAATTTTTGATAATAAGTAGTGAAATTGTGACCCCAGCGACAAGCCTATGGTAAATACTATTAGGCATTCGGTTATAAAGCACAATTCAAAAATCCTAAATATTTTGAAATCACAAACTTCAGGCTCTGTCCCCTTGAGCAAATGGAATTCGATTATACCAACTACAGGCGGTCCTCGACTTTCGTACACTCGACTTTCGTACAATTCGCACTTTCGTACGCTCAAAATCGACACCTTTTACTTGACTTCCGTATGCTAAATTCAGACTTTCGGACGTTGGTCTGTAATTTTTTTAAATTCCCGCAATGTTTACTGCGCATCCCAACATTCAATTGTTTCAAATGGCAGGATATGAGAATAATACGAATGTATACAATGAAGGGAATTGTTGGTAGCTGACTCTAATCTAGGTGATTTATTTGGGAGAGAGACTGCCCCTGCTATGGGCTCCTCCATCAAGAGAAAAAGAAAGCCTTCATTGGAGACATTTTTCAAAAAAGTTGACTAGACATCAAATAGCTTTCAATAAAACTAGTAAGATCTTCTTTCTAATTGATTTTTTTGTTTGAGTTCTGTTTAATTCATGTACACCTTCAGCAACGAAAATGCACAAAATATCACCCGAATTCAGTTTCTCTTTTGTCTTTTTTGAATAACATGCAAAATATACACAATCACAAATGTCACCTGCCAAATGTCGAATTTTGGTGTAAATATTAAAAGGTATCCAGAGTGCGGGTTCAACAACTACATTTTGTTATGCTTCTTGATATGTCTCTTTATTCATAGTGGACGTAATAAGTGGAATGTCAACTTAAACAGCAAGAGGAAGTTTCACTCGATAGCCAACGGAGTTCTTGTTTTTTTAAACTTTTATTTACATTTTCTGCATATGTTCTAAAGAAATTAGATGATTTGAGGAATTTTATTAACAAATTATTAAAATTTAGTGAATTGAAATAAAAGCCGTGAAAAAAAAGGTTTTATTACGTATATACAATTCTTTTGGAACGTAACCCCTAATTAGTATGGAAGTCAATGGTTCGACTTTCATACATTCGACTTTTGTACAAGTTTTCGGGAACGCATTGTGTGCGAAAGTCGGGGACCGCCTGTACAGCAAAAACATCAACAAAACTACTGTATGTAAAAAAAAGCAAGATACTCGAGTTTGAGGAGCTCTAGCGTCTAAACGAAGCAATCGATTTCAATGCAATAAAAAGCATACGAAAGAGAATTTAGTTCTACGTTATATCATGTACTTTAAAAATTCTTCGGCTAAATAGTATTTCCTGTACTTAATTTTTTCTCAAAAAAGTACCTGTTTTTTGTGCGTAAAATCAAGATGCCCAACTTTGAGCGCTTGGCATTCCCGTCGTTTTCGTTCCTATAACTTGAAATTTTGATATAAAGAAGCCACATCTATTACTAGCAGTTTGCCGAAAACAAATTGTTTATACTACAAAAATTAACGGTTTTGTTGTAAACAACGCAAACCTCTGCTAACTTCGAAACAAGTGAGTCAATTGAAAATTGATTGGTACTGTTGTCTTCCGTAGAATGTTAGTAATGTATATACATACGTAGATCATACACGTTAAATGTCAGCAGTATATTCAATATCTTTGTATATTTATTTTTGTTGTTTGCTCTTGTTGTCGCCTTCTCCCTGCTTGACGGGGATGGCCTAAACAAAGCAACATAAAAGAGAAAGTCTCTCGAAGTCGTGCGCAGTTACTATGTAGCGCATCGTGACTCACAGTACCCTAGCAGTTAATGAATCATTCGCTGGTTGCTTTAAAACGTTTACCTTTAGGGATGATTCGACTATTGTTAGTGCAGATTCCCTTGGTGAATCATGCGTCCAAGAACGGGTTTTTCGGAGACGAAAGTTCAAATGGTATTGAGTGCAATTTTCTTTTTTTGCTGCGAAGCAGAAAAAAGTATGGACGAAAGATATCCTGTGTATCAAACTGTGTCTGATTGTCTTGGTATCAGCTTGATATCAGTGAAAAGAGTCGCGGCTAAACAGAAGGATTGTGAAAAGGAGAACACAAGTGGTGATCTTGCTACGGCACAGAAGAGGGTTCGTCTTTTGGGAAGGCCGAAGATCTTCATCAACAACTTCACGATTGGAGTAATAAGGAGGACAGAGCACGGTTTCTATTTGAGGAATATGTTTCCTACGTTATGCAGAATGATGGATCACCTGCTAGATAATGTTCCCGATTGCCCACGTTTCTCTCTCCCAAAGTTAAGATCCATTCTGTTAGACATGGGATTTAGGTACAAGAAGTTGAGCAAGAAGCCAGTGACGATGGAATCTGTCACCATTGCAGCAACTCGCCACAACTTTTTGCGACGAATTAGATGTAAGACACCTTCTGGAGCTGGTTAAAGAGTAATCATTTTGCACATAGGTAGTGAAGATGGTTTTCTAAATGGTGGTGAATTGTGTTTTTTCGGCCGTAAGGGTGGAGATGATTACCATTCCAAAATGAATGCCAAGCATTTCGAGGAATGGTTTCGATCAATTGTTTTGCTGCTACCGCCGAAATCAGCAATTGTTATCGACCAAGCACCTTACCACACGATGATCGACCCCGAGACCAGAAATCCATCGATGGCTTGGAAGAAGGCGGATATAATTGAGTGGTTGACAAGGAAAAATTGCCCGCTGCCTGACGATAGTGAGAAGTTTGAGACACTTACGAAATCCGCATTGATTAATCATGCCTGACCATATTTTGTTCCTACAGTCCGAAAGTTAGAGACTATTCTCAAATAATTGAGGAGTGATGTTCAGTTAATTTGGACACCAGTTGCTCATTGCAAGTTAAACGCAATCGAACTTATATGGGCATTTGTCAAAAATAAAATAGCCAGGGTTAATTTAGCTAATGCAGCTGAGAAGGGGATTAGTGTGAACGTCCCCCATCAATTGTGTTTGGACGCTTTGAAATCAGTGACACCAGAGTTTTGGGCAAAATGTGTGGCACATGTACAAGATATCGAGAACAAGTATTGGGAAAAAGACCATTTAGTGGAAGAATTCACATAGAGTGATCGAGTAGTGATCAATTTAGATTCTGACTCTGATCAAACAGACATCGATCAAACAGATGACGAAATTCAATCTTATGAGGATTCCAATTGAATGGTTTGGAATATTTCTGAGCGCAATGATAGTGTATGTATGTAAATAAATAATAGAATAGTAACTGACGTGTGGTAATTAACCACTAAAATCACTTTTAAAGCAGCCTTTGGTGGTCCAAAGCCCACATGAGAAATGCTGATGGGAATTGACTCAAATAGTTTTTTCACCATCCGATAAAATTTACGCTATTATGGCTTAGAATTTACGTCGTAGAAAAGCATTTTGATGAAATGCTCAGCCCAACCTGACCTTAAGTTTACCTAAAGGGTGCAACAACGATACTTTCATCGTGCGAGTCGTTCATTTAAAGGAAGCGCTCCCTCTGCTGAGTCGGTGGCAACCACGGGCCTCTTTTCGCCTCCCCCTCCCACGACGGAGCTGCCGGTACGCGCATAGAAACATCTAGATAAATAATAAGTGTTATTGACGTTATTATTGATATTTAATATACAATTCATATGTGCTTGCATTACTAACATTTTACGGAAGACAACAGTACCAATCAATTTTCAATTGACTCACTAGTTTCGAAGTTAGCAGAGGTTTGCATTGTTTACAACAACTCCGTTAATTTTTGTAGTATAAACAATTTGTTTTCGGCAAACTGCTAGTAATAGATGTGGCTTCTATATATCAAAATTGCAAGTTATAGCAACAAAAACTGCGGGAATGCCAAGCACTCAAAGTTGGGCACCTTGATTTTACTCACAAAAAACTGGTACTTTTTCGAGAAAAAATTAAGTACAGGAAATACTATTTAGCCGAAGAATTTTTAAAGTACATGATATAACGTAGAACTAAATTCTCTTTCGTATGCTTTTTATTGCATTGAAATCGATTGCTTTGTTTAGATGCTAGAGCTCCTCAAACTCGAGTATCTTGCCTTTTTTTACACACTAAGTTATTCTGGAGAAAGCAGCAAAAAAAAACAGTGCTTCTGACCGTGGTGCTTTGAAGTGTGAAATCGTAAATGATGGTGCAACTACGGAGGGAAATGGTTCGCCTAAAAACTTACGGTAGGAATTGAGGGGAGGTAGAAATTCAGTAGGTAGTAGAGGTTCAGCAAAAATATCGCAGCTGACACAATTCCCCTATTTACGTGACTACTCGTAAACATCACGTTGACAATACTTCATAGTTTGACATGCGAGGAAGATCACGCAGAGTATTTCTTACACACCACCTTAAACCCTTTGACATTGAATCATACCAAGAAAACATTGAAAGTCCATAAAATTCCTTAAATTTCTACGCTCTTACAGATTAATAAGCTGCCTCATGACAAACTTTCGAATCAACACATGGAAATAACAGGAAGAAAATTAACCCTCTTAATGCAATCCTTCTTCCTGTAGTACTGGAAAGAAATGCGGATAGTATTTTGATAAAATGTAGCCATTACAAAATAAAATAACAATACAACGGTATTTAATTACATATACATAAGCGGTTTTTTTAATTGACGAGGTTAAACTGGTTTATATTGACAAAATATTTTTATATTTACTGAAATGAGTTATAGCAATGTGACAGGTGTTAGCAAATAAAATAATGCACCACGTATGAGCCGATATATCAGCCCACGGCACTTTTTGCACGAGCAGCAAAAGCCAATATGTATATCGGCCCACCACACTACAAGGGTTAAGTCACTCAATGATACATGAAATATTTAGCATTTTTAAGTTCTACTTCAGAGACAACGATACGTTTTGGTGAGGGGAAAAGGACAGGTAAAAAACTGTGATTGTAAATGACAAGAAGTGGGGAGAGGTAGAAAGGATATCACCGATGGTATCATTGTTAATACTTGAGCCCATAATGAGGGCATAATGGCTCCTCTATTGCCAAAGTTAACAGGGATGTGACGATTTTGTGTCTGGCTTTTTTTTTCTGAAAGTACTGAATCCTACCGTATGGACTTGAACTAAATTCATGAGAGAGAGTGCAGTCATGACAGCAGTGATGACAAAGATGAAAGAGGAAAAAATTCCACCACATAAAAATGAATTTTACGCAGCCCTCCGAACATTAAGAAATTTTGACAATCAGGTGGACAATATGGACTCCCAATTTAGTTGCCATTTAAGCAAGTTGGACTCCATGGTGGAAGCAGCGATAGAGAAGAGCAAAATGGAAACCAAAAAATAATTTTTCACGCGCCTTGTAACGAAAGGGCACTTCCAACTGTAACCATGAACTTTACTCCAGCACTCTTCTTCACTCCCCCAATCCGATAGATCTTTCTTTCCAAAACCTTTGTTTACCCTCCCTTTTTGTTGATCTTCCTGACACCCAACTTACACATCCCAAATCCTCTACCCGTACCACTTCCCCCCTCCCTAGGGTGATGGAGCTTGGATGTTGATTTTTTTCTATAGATACTACAGTAGGTTGAGCAAGCAGCCAGCAAAGAAATTAGGAAAAGGTTGAGGCACAAGACTTTAGAAAAATATTTTATACAGAATGATTTTGAATTAAAATAACTTAAAAACAGCTACCAGATATTTTTCATTTAAAAAAATTTTTGAAACCTGTCAATTTTTTAATATATTTTAACTTCCTGAAATAATCTCATTTCCAAGCAATATGGACTGTTTTGGCCACGGTAAGCCTCACAAGAGCTGACTGTATACACGGCGGGGATGGTCCTATACTCATATTTGTAAAGAGGTATGTGAATGAGGGATAAGTTGAAAACCAGATTACTGATTGCAGGAATTTTTGTACTTCCTCTGTGTGAGTGCCTAACCAGTTATGCTACTTGAAGATCGGCAGATCACTGGTCCATGTTCCATCAGAAACGCAATATTTGGTAAGGGGATAGGGAGTCCATGAGGAGAGGAATCCCGAAGGAACGTGGAAAGGGTAGGATAAATAGTCCCAGCATTGTGGAGAGAAAAGGGGGGGGTAAGGGCATAGGTATTCTTTTCTTTCGAAGGGGAAAGGCTATTGAATAATAGGCATTGGTATGGAATATTCGGGAGGGGTTAATGGGAAAAGCACTCCTTCCTCTTACTTATTTCAGTGAGACAACTTTGTAATTTCTTATTTCCTGTTTGTGATTTTTTTCTAAGCTCACCATTATTGACGTTATTTTTCATAAGGTGCTTTAGGGCTTATGTTCCCAGAGCAGATAAAATATACCATTTCATCATATAGCATCCCAGGGATAATGACCAACTGCACCTGAAAAAAAAAATGAGGAGAATGAATTCATTAGTTTAAGCCAAGAATTGATCCTGCAAAATCAACTGTTTACTCAGCAAAGAGAACAGTTACAACATGGCCACAAATTGAAAAGTTGTGAGTTGATTATTTTTCATTTATCCTGACCTGAATTTAGAGGATGTAACATATGGTTTAGCAAATAAAATTGAGGATGCAACATTAAAAAATTTTTTAAGAGTAAAAATCTCATTACTAGTCAAGTTCTTGCTAGGAACACTGAAATAATCACAATTTCAAAGCTTAAAATCCCAGCTCAAAAAGCGGGTGAGTAAACTTCTTAAAATCCCTCTATCCTGTGGAATTAAATTTTGTGAAGACTGATAAATTTGGAACGGACAATGGCATTACATACACTGAAAATCAATATAATTAGACGAGAGATTCAGGCTGACAGTGAATTTAAAGAACACTTACACAGCAGAAAGCAGACCAGGACCAATATTAGACTATGAAAAAACAAGCTTAAAGATGTGAAGGAGTTTAGCTACCTAAGAAGTCAGGTAACCAGTAATGAAAGAAACAAAGAAATCAAATATCATCAATGAAGTGGGCTTTCTATAAAAAGAAAAATCTCCTCACCAGCCGAGAATGCCAACATAGAAGTATGAAAGCAATCATTAGATGCAATTATTAGATGTATGGAGCATGTTAATTTATAGGAGCATATGGAGCAGGGAGGCATGGACAGCAGTGGAGAGGTCAAGATTGGCAACATTTCCATGATAAAAACACAAATGGTAATTTCCACACTATTTAATTCAACACTTAATGACCGACCATGGTTTCAACACTTTGTGTCATTTCAAGCTTGATGTTGAAGAATTTTTAACATCAAGCTTGAAATGTCTTACATTTATATCTTTTTTGCCTTATATTTATAACTTATTGCATTACCAGGGCTTTTTCAATCCAAATATTGCTTTTGAATTTCTATAATTTACACTTTCTTTAGAATAACTAAGATTTTTCAAGCATTGTGGAATTTTAAGCAGATTTCTAGCATCAATAATAACAAATTTAGAAAACACAAGGTACTAAGACTACCTCTAAAAGTTTGTTATTAGCAACACTACATTTTCAAATAAAAATTGTCAACACTTGCAAAAACAAAGAATTCATTTCACAATATAAAAAATGGAGAATGCAACCAGATCTTTCTTCACAAAATCCACTGACAATAATACAACTTCACGACGATTTCTACAGTGAGGAGGATCATAAATGATCAGGGCCAATTGACAAGGAGAGGCCCTGAGGTCTCGCATAGCTGGGTCTCAGGCAGGGCCTGAAGGCTTCCAACCATTGCTACCTCAGCTGTCAGTTTCCCTGTGCCAGCTTTAGCCAACATCCGCTCATTTGCATTGAAAAATCCAAGTCATCTAGTGCCGACATTTGATGTTTCTCACATGCAAATTCTTGCCAGCTATTGTAGCCCACAAAAGGGTTAAGCATCGCATGGGAAATTCAACAGAAAAATAAAATATTTTCAATTTCATATTTCTCACAGGTTAATTGAAAACCACATGCTTCATGCTTTGCCTTGATACTGCGGCAATTTCAAAGGCCTCTATACCAAAGTTATTTTATGCCCTTCCTAAAGGTAGACATTTCAAAAGCCCCTACAGATGTAAGGAAACTCACACGATTGAGATATAAATTATTACCAACCTATATTAAGTACTAAGTACTAGTAAGTATAATTTCAGCGTTGTCATGGGAAAGGTAGTAAGTCACTAACAGTATATTTAACAGGAGACAAAAGAAAGAGGTTTGCCAACAGTGAGAAGTTTATATTAGTGTACAAATTTCATAAATCATAGCAACTGATATATTGTACCAATAGGGTATCCTTCATCAAAGAAAACGATAGGTATTGATTGCGATTCATTACCCACCATTAATGTATTCATAATATACAAATTATTTGGTTTTAGAAGTTTCAGGTTAGACGAATGGCAATGGTCAATTTTAACTGCATTTGAAAAAGGCCAGATTGGCACCCATACGATGCCACTCCACGTGACGTCATAGGGACCTAGTTTCTATACGAGTAGATAAGAGTTTTACATAGTCTGAGATTACCAAAGCATGCATGAGGTACAGAGCTCAGGGAAACATCTCTTAATGATCACCTATTAAAATTGCCTAAGGGCGGAAAGTTTCCTTTGCTCGATAGGTATTAATAATCATTATTTAAGCTAAGCACTACCTGCTAGCAGGGTACTCTATGCTACTGCCATGCTCGGTAGCAAGCAGCCTGCATCGTAGCGGCATTCATAGCTTCACACCCAGGTGGCCTCATACAGCAGCAGCCACGTCAAACGGACTATTCCCAGCATTCATACTTAGCCGTCACGTTTCGTGCTCTTTTCACATTTCATTTAATTGCGAAAAATAGATATATACACATTTAGAAATCTAAACGTGTGAATTATGTACTCCAGGAGTAATAATATTTTGATTTAGGCAATTTAAAAAAATAATAGGAAACCACCCAATTGACTATCTACCTTAACCATACCATTGACATTTTGATTGACAGGATTGGATTAGGTCAAATTTCGATTTTTTGCAAATTGCTACCTTTCCCATGTCAACGCTTCAATTGATCAATAATAATGTCATTGGTCAACATGCCTGAATTTCCAGTTTCATTGACACTTCAAACTACAGCAGATCTTAATCACTGAAAAAATGATTAGCACATTTTGAGGAGTGGACATTGCATTATGTCTCGTGGAAAAACTTAGTTCATGCTAGTGTTCGTTATTAATTTTTAATTGCTAAAATTAAATTATAATTATTGACGAGATTAATGACACTTTGGGGTAAACTTGTACCTTCTGGATAAATATGTGAATCACAGATGGTGCCATTTTTTGGCTGGAATCTCAAATTTACTTAAAGGTGAAAATAACTTGCTTTCTTCCTTAACATTTTCATCATTAGTCATTAAATCTTAGAATCTTCAACTTCTGGATCACAGGCAAACTGATACACACAAGAATTTTATTTGTGAATTGCCGAGTATTGACCAAGTAAAGGTTCAGCTGGGCATTCAAGTAAGTGTGTATATGTTGCAGTTAAGTTCAGTCATGCACACCAATTAAGTGATAATTTATCAACCATACTCTCCAGTATTAAATAATTATAATAGTTTAGTAATGATTCTTAGAAGCACGAACTCCGAAAAATGCATAAATGTCCACCTGGGTAGTAGAAGATTTGAAATAACTTCGGTACGGAATTCATTGAGTTAACATTTCGAGCCTGATATATGACAGCTGTGAGATTGGCAATGCGGCTCAATCTTCGCCACAACAAGGAGTTGGACATACATCTTTAATTCTAAATTACGGCCTGCGTTTAAGACTACCATTTATTTAAGTCCTGTATGGTTTGGGGGAAAAACGAATTCTAATATCAATATGTTCAGCAAAACATTTCTCATAATTCATCACTTTTGTCAGACCTGGAAATATATTGGGGCTCTAAACTCATGTTCTTTGTGTCACTCCTAGATTTCTTCTCAATGTTCTTGTTCAAGCAATCTAAGCCTAGCGCACAACCTTTGTGTCTCTTGCGGCTCCCATCTTAATTCGCTTAACATCTAGGTACGTAACACAATCTGAACACCCATAGCATTTTTTTGACAAATTGTGCAGCTTTCCTTTGTATTTTATTCAGTTCATGGATTAAGTCTTCCTGCACCGGATCCCATTAGCTCACTATATATTCAAGGTGTGGTCATACCAGTGCAAAATAGCACCTCCCTTTTACTTTCTCATCCAAAAATCTTCCCACAATATGCTTGATGGATCTTAACTTCTTCAGGGCTATGCCGCAAATATTCCTTATGTATGTTCCCCATGAGAGGTTCAAATTTATCATAACTCCCAGGTACTTCACTTTACATTAATACCATCAACAGCATCAATATGATTACAGTTAGACAAACTCTGCAAAAAAAATGCACTGCCAATTTCCTCAGATTAGGTTCGAGTCCCCCCTCCTGGCTCCACAAATGAACGGAGCTTAAATCCGATGATAGATTTTCACAGTCAGAGTGATCATTAATTTTCCGATCTATCGCCTATATCTATCATCTATAGATGATGTCGTAAAATGCCGAATTTTACTGTTAATTAAGGAGCTGAGGTCATTAATGTTTATAATTAACAAAAGGGGACTGATTACGCTTTCTTGTGGAACACCTGATGTCACTTTAAATACATTAGAGCTATGTTATTTTGTCGAGAACTAATTTTTGTCTATGATAGTTCAGAAAGTTGCGTATCCAGCTTACCACTGTGTCGTTTAATCTGCACGACTATAATTTTTATAATTCATTGTGATGTACCATGTCAAAAGCTTCCTTAAAATCTGGAAGCAATGCATCAACTCGTCTTTTCGATTCACCAGATTTGAGAAAATCGTGAACAAAGACCACGGGCTATGTTTTGAATGATCTACTTCTTTGGAAGCTGGGCTGATAGCCATGAAGGAAGTTAAGATCCAAGAAAGTCATGATATTGCTAACGACAATATTTTGTATCTTGCCTATAATCAATTTTAATGAGATTTGACGATAGTTGCCACGGTAATATCTATTACCCTTTTTGAATTCCGGTGTAACGCTTGCAATTTTCCAGTTCAGTGGTAACTTTCCTTCAGGTTTTAGTTAACCATTGAATAATCTTCTTAAATTAATCAAAAGTTTTTTCCCACTGCTCATTGCCTTCTGTACTACTACAGCAGACATCCAAGTAAACTTGAAACATTCTTTTCCAGCAAGTAAATAAAATAATCCGCTTAATGGAGGTAAATCTAATGCTAATAATAAGCCCGCTCAAGTCTTGTATTAAAATGCCATTATCCTGGTGCTTTGGCATCCAATTTTATTTTTCATAAAGATCACAGAAAAAATTGAAGGAGTGTGAAACTCATGCACGGACAATCAGCAACACTGGTAATTCGCGCCTGGATAAAGTCTGTTGTACCCCCGAAAGCATTGAAGAAAGATCCGAGGTTTTCCTGGCATATGATGATGTTGAAGTTGTTTCAGGTTTCCCACCGGATGAGGTTCTCCATCTCTTCTGACGTGTTGATGGCCGTGTTGTCCATCGTCATCAAGACCTGACGATGATGGACAACATGGCCATCGCAATATCGGCAGAGATGGAGAACCTCATCTGGTGGGAAACCCGAAACAACTTCAACATCCTCCAAAAGCATTGCTACTGATGGACAATGCCCTTTCCCATCCAATTTAAGACAGATATGTTCTAATAATCAACAATTTGTTAACCCCCAGCATCACAAGCATACTTCAACCAATGGACAAAGGTGTCAATTGCATCAATGAAAAGGAATTAGCATATTGGTCTTCTGAGAATGCTATCCAATTAAGAGGAAAACTTAAAGAACTTCTGGAATAAAATAACAATATTCACAATGTCTCAGGCCTGGTCCTTGGTGAAACCTATCACGCTAGTCTTAACTTGAACTTGTAAAGGTGCCTTCCCTAGATTAGAGGCCTATATATAGTTAAGGTGAGACAGGGGTATTTGCTCCTCCGTTCTCCCAGAAACAACCTCCTCCTATGGCACTGAAGGGAGAGCAATACCATAGATGGAGGAGGATGAGCAAGCAAAGAGTCACAGTTAGCCTAAAAGGGACTGATGAAATAAAACCTATTTCAACAAAGAAGCAAGAAAAGCCTTGGTGCTTTACAAAAATATTTTGTCAAGAAAACCTTGCTTGCTGACTTCAAAAAGAATAATTGGATGTAAAGAGAGATTTAAAAAAACTGTAATTCAACTACAGACACAAATACAAGGATAAAAGAAATATCTTCCTCGTGCTGCGTAATGATACAGTCGGATCCGGATTTAACGTCTTCGCATTTATCGTTTTTCCGCATTTAGCGTTTATTTTTTTGGGTCCCGATTCATTCCCTATTAGGACAATGTAAAAATTATCCGTATTTTGTGTTTCCGCATTTTGCGTTTTTCCGCATTTATGGTCGTAAAAATTTGTCCCGCTCAAGATTTTTTTGCCCGATTTAACGTTTTTTCATGACGGTTCAACCAAATCTTCGAATTTATGCTCATCAACAAGAAAAGTCTCATGAAAGTTTACCAAGAGTCGATAGAATCTACCGGGGAACGCTTCTTCAACCGCTTTCTTCCGCGAGCGCAGCGCTGCGACCTTCAACTCGCAAGCTAGGTGATTTGTCTTCTCGTAATGTTTCGCTCCCCTTCTGATCCAAACACCAGGCACTTTTTGTATCAGATCCGATCTAATGGAGCAAAGTCATCCCTTAATAACCTCGAACTACCTTATCCTTCACTTCTTGAACTTGACTTCGATGAGACGTGACGACTGATGACACGAGTTATCCTCCGAGGGCCGCTACAATAATGGTTTTCTCGTAATGTTTTCAATTGATGGCTTATGCCCCTTTCAACTCTACTACCTACGGGCAGTCGATTATTAGCCCAATATTTTTTCAGTCGGCTACTTTCTCTTTCCAAAAGAGGAGGCCCAATATCAATTGCGCAGTTCACTAGAAGATTCTTTCTGTAATCCATTCCAAGGTCAGTTTCCACGGAGGAACAGCGAAAGAACCGAGGAAGTGTTTCTCCTGTCATGATCGTGAGTGAGAGCATTCTTTCCCTAAGGAACAACATTATTTTACATCGTAATTTAGATATCCAGGAGCCAATTTATCGACATGCAGCTGGTTGATATCGCTGTCGATTCAAAAATATTTATCTGGTGCTAATTAATGTCAAAAGAGAATGACAATCGGAGTTTTGACGAACTATCACGGTCCATGACTCTAAATAAATCGCTCATGCTGGAAAAAATCACCGCATACTCACGGTAGAATAGATGAGCGCGGAAAAATACGAAAATCCGGCAGGTATCCCTTGGTGGTTGACTTCGACATCATAACCCTGACGAAATTGCCAAACTCCAGAGACACTAACAATTTTTCGGATGAAATCCAGTTCTGTTGAAGATTAAACCTTGTCACTTAACAGAGTTTAGCTAATCGTTATTCAAGGTCCAACCAAATTGTATTAAAAGCTACCGAGAAACGAGGCGAGTCGGAGTCAAGGTGATCAGCGCGCCGCGTAAGCAACTTCTCCCGGCTCCATTCGACCGGCATAAGGCCGCGGATATATGACAACGAATCTGGTGTTATCATCGAGTTGAATCACCATCGATTTGTACGCATACTAGAAATAAGATTCTACTTTTTTGGATGACCTCGAAATCCAAAATGTGCTCATAGGAGGCTTTTTAAAGGCTCATAAATCCCTTGTTTCGCCGAGGCAACAGAAAACGTTAAGTTGGCAAAATTCCAGAAAACCTCCCTTTTACTAAATATTCGGTAGTTGAGAATTCGGGATTAGCGATCTTCTGCTGTCCCTTTATTTCACTCATTCCTCATGATTTTTCGAGTACCTACCTACACCTTTTCTTATTATATTAGAGATGCTATAGTCACCTACATGTCACTTTTACTGAAAAAATTCTAAATTTCATCGAGACCTCTGAAATATGCATAAAAATGGAATTACTAATGTCCATAATAATAATCCGAGTGGGAATGCTTTTAAGTTGATGTTTATTGGAATTTTCTTAAAATATTTCATTAAAACAATTGTCATCCTCTCATTACTTATTTTTACTACCCATTTTTTTAGCTGATTCCTGAAAAGTATTATCCAACCTTCATAGGGCAGAGAACATTTCATTAAAGAATTTTTTGCTGCATTCAGCACCTTGTAGTTACTTGAGATAATATTTTTTATTCATAAAAAGCCATTCCAATCATTACAGACCCTAAAACCTGAAAAAAATGGCAGGTCCTCATTTAGTGTTTTTCCGCATTTAGTGTTTTAAATTTTGTCCCCCCTGAAAAACCTTAAATCAGGATTCTACTGTAGTTAGCATAAAAATTTAGAAAATTTTGCCGGCCTCTGTGGCGGCAGGGTGAAGTCCTCACCTGCCAAACAGGAGGTCGTGGGTTCGAGTCCCACCTGAGTATATTACCCCTATCCAGGGCATGGTTGTTTGTGCAAGTTAAAACTGTTAACATGTGAATAACCCAGATGTAAAAGGCCGTATAGGGCTGTTTTCAGTAGTATGGAAATAAAATAAAATCTATAACGTTCACATTCTTTTGCTTCCACCTAATGTCACGAGCAAAGTTCAACCATTGCATGTAATAGGGTGGTTTCCAATTTTTTTTTTAATTGCCTTAATCGAAAGATTTTTACTCCTGGAGTATGTATTTCACAGTTTTAGATTTATTAATGACGATAAGTATTTTTCGCGATTAAATGAAAAGAGAAAATTTTCAAGCATGCAAAAACACAACGGGTAAGTATGAATGATGGGTAATCGCCGTGTGACGTCAGCAGTAGGTGACCTTGGTACGAGAGTACCGCGCCCGCTTCGATGCAGGCTGCTTGGTGTGCATGCAGACGACGCACCATCTGAGAGGATACCTTCAACACTTCGAGCAAAAACTATATTTCTCAAATAAAAACTCAACAAAAAGTTTAACCTGCACTCCAAATACACAGTATCTGAGATAACTGCTTTGTAATGGATCTTCCAAGATTTTTAAATGCATTGACAAAAGTGGTGCACGTCTACTTCAATATAAAAAATGTAATAGCATTGTTAACGATTGGTTATGGTACATACAGAAGTGAATATAATGAGAAGAACAATTAATTAGAGGAAATTTATTGTATTTTAATCATAGCAAAATATTACGCAGGATGGATATTATGTCGAAATGTATTAAATTCATTAAAAATTCTTAGCAGCATTCTGACAAGATTTGGGGGTAGGGCTAGAGGCATATTCCCTTCTTTCAAAGGAAAAACAGAAATATCGACTTGTATTACGACACCGGTGTTGAGTTACAATAATGTAAATATTAACTGTTGGGTCATAATACCTTCACGATGTGACTCCAAATAGTTTTCATACAATAATTAGTAATTTATTACGACTGGCAAAAGAAATTCACATGGCTCTAGCCGCCTCGGATCCGCATCGTAATTAATAATGATTGAATACAAAGGCTTATATCATGATTGAAACAATAATGCAATGCCTTACCTAGGCACTCCTCTACACTGAACAACCTCCTCCCCAAAGTCCTTACATCCAGTGATTCACAGCGTCTGCTGAATTACTTGAATGTCCGTGGTAGCATGGATGCCAGCAAAAAATCTACACATAAAGTGTGTTTTGTGCAAAATGTCATACTACAATGCTTAAAACTAGCGGAAAATCATTCGTCACGGTTCCACTGAGTGAGAAGAAGAGACTTTTGTGGTTTGAAGCAGTCAGAAGGGATTATACAACCCACAATAAAAATACTCGCTTTCATTGCTGTAGAGACCATTTTAAGGTTAATTATCGACGAAGTGGAAGTAAAACGAATATTCAAACACGGAGAGGAGGTTGGTTCACATTGAAAAATTACTTTGATGATCTCCACCACCATGGCCATATCGACTTTCGGTAAATTGTCCGAACCTTCTCTAACAAAGCCAGACTCCGAGGCCATTGAGCTTGGCATGAATAACCTAAGTATTTAGTGAAGTTAACTTTTCACGTCAATATTAATTGAAGGTACTCAATTGAAACACAAGTTACAACGAGAGTACAACACTTACAGCCTTCAAAACAAGACAGTGCGAGAGAATCTGTAACGGCATATGTATTATAATATAACAATACAACCGGCATACAAATTTCGTTATTCATTTTTATGCGCAATGCATGCATGCGCAAAGAAATTCCGAAGTCAAAGAAAAGCAGAGCATGGCGGTAGCGCAGAGCACCTTGCTGGCAGGTAGCGCTTGGCTTAAATAAGGACTATTAATACCTTACCAAGCGAAGAAAACTTTCTGACCATAGGTAATTTTAATAGATTATTAATAACAAATGTTTCCCTGAGCTCTGTGCCTCATGCATGCAGACGACGTGAAACTCCTATCCTCTCGTGTAGAAACTAGGTCCCTGTGACGTCACGTGTAGTGGCCTCGCACGGGTGCCATTCTGGCCTTTTTCAAATGAGGTTAAAATAGACCACTGAAATTCGTCTAAACAGGGATATCTAAAACCAAATAATTTGTATATTATGAATACACTAATGGTGGGTAACGAATCTCAATCAGTGCCTTTCGTTTTCTTTGATGAAGGAAACTACCCTATTCTGACATTTGCGAGGTCATTATGTTGTAGAGCACATAACTGGGCTTATTTTTAATTGCTTTCTATAAATTTTTGCAATTTTGATTTGAATTTAACATTGAGGACATGGATGATGCATTTTTGTAGAGGAAAGAGGAATGGCTGGGGCAAACATAGGCAGATGTAGGGGGTCACGGTGGTATGTGCCCCCCTCCCTAGATGCTTAGAAGATAGACAAGATTTTTAATACAAATATTAATGAAGTTCATATTTAATATAAAAATTGTAAATATTTCCATACTAATACCTTTTATAATAAAATTGAGAGTATACAGGCATCCCCCGAGTTACGTAAGAGATGTGTTCCGGCAGACTATGCGTAAGTCGAAATTTACGTAAGTCGAACCTTTGCGTTGGAGCTTCAGAGATTGCTGTATAACAAGTTGTATCGTACAGGAATGAGCGCAACCACATACGCCACCACATCCATCGCTAGAACTGCAAATTTTCACGTTGATTGCTGACTTGGGATTTATAAGCGATTTTTCTACAGAAATTAATGAAATTTCCTTCGAGGAATGACAAAAATGGGTCACTTTGTTATTTTTAGCACGTAAAAAACTCTATAACTATTCGATATTTTTTCTACCATAGGTTGTACGAGCGAATATCTACTTCTTCGCGCTCGCATTCGAAAATTAACGTAAACATTTGAAATACGGCTATCGCTTACGTAAGTACGGATTTACGTAAGTCGAGACATACGTAACTCGGGGGATGCCTGTATTTCTTAACTAAATTGTTGCTTGTAGTTTTTAATCCCAAATATGAGAAAACCGTTTACCTGTCCGATTCTGGTGCCCCTCCCAGAAAAAAATCCTGAATCCGCCCTTGGGGACAAACGACAATGACTTTGGCGATCACCTAACTCTATTTGGAATTTCATCATAAAAATGGACTATGTATCTACTGATGATGATGCCAAAGTATGCTAAAGTGATGCAGATATCAGGGACAACATTGGAGTAGGGACCAGCCAAGATAGCAACGAAGATGAGAATGACACAGCTGTTCCACCGAAAAACCACTAAGTTATGCTTGATATACAATGCAGCTTTCAGAGAAGCTAAAACATTGACAACCATATTTCAATTTTCATTTTTCAAGAATTGTAGCACTATTACTATAAGCGATGGAAGGAAAGCAATATAGTAAAAGGTTCCAGAACATAAAAGACCTGCACCTCATCTTTAAAGATTTGGAAATGGGAAATGACACAATCCCTACGAAAATACAGTAAAACCTCTATACGTAGTAATGGAGGGGACCAAAATTTGGGCAAATGGAGGTCCACTATAGAGAGGTTTTAGTTATAGGTCCATTTTTTCATATCCTTTGGAAATGAAAGGAACTACTGTCTTTTAAACCATTATACTTACGCGTTCAACAAACATGCCTGCATTACTGAACATATATTCATCATCGTATATTTATTTAATAATTGCAGAAAGCGAGCGCTATTGTGTGATTTTTACCATGATTCAAGAGAAAATAATGTGAGCTCTCTTAATTCAACAGTCACTTAAAATTATTAAGATAGTTGGATACCTTTTTTCTTATTTACTGTTGGGCATGCTCTCATATGGAACAAAATGGTTAATGGTTAATGTGAAAATTACAGCATGTTAAAGGTGTATAAGAAAAAAAAATAAGCATGAAACATTTATCACCAAAAATGTCATTACATGTATGTAATCGTGGCTGCATTAATGACCTCTAGTTGTCTTGGTACGATTTGTGGAGGTAGTTTGGCCATCTCGAGGGTGTCTCCTTGGTATGATAAGTGGAGGTTTTACAAGATAAAGAGGTTCACTACATAGAGGTTTGCCTATAAATTTACATGTAAATCAGACAGGACCGTAGGGGTGGTAAGAAGTATGGAGCTTTACAATGTAAAGAGGTTCACTACATAGAGGTTTTACTGTATAATGGTGGTTTATGAGGAAGAAGGGAGTGACTGAGAAGTAAGTTAGGATAGAAATGGACATTGATGAGGGAACACACATCCGGGTTAGATGAATTGTGAGAATGAGCAATTTCCTGTGACAGTACACAAGGGATCTACGCTCAGTCCTTTTCCGTTTAGCCTTATTTTGGATGTCCTCAGAGAGAACGTAAGGGAGCAATCCTCACAGTCAATGCTGTTTGCAGACTTCATGGTGTTGGGGGGAAAGACCAGAGAGGAAATACAGGAAAAACTGTAAAAATGGAGGGCAGCGATTTAAAGAGGGAGTTTCAAGACCAACAACGAGTCTGCATGCTGTCAGTAATGTCATGTAAAGTACAAATTGAAACTTATTGAAACAAACAAACAGCCTCAACAATGCTGGGCATATGAATGGGTACCTTGGGTTAGACAATTCCGTACCTCTAAAGAACCGAGATTACTATCTTAGCATTCTGGTTCCCTTGTGGCCGTTAGTATTTTCAGCACAGTCAGCCCTAGCTTCATATTCTCCTAACTTTGTATCCACAACTCTGTTTCTCCATTGCCCTCTAAAAAGAACTGAAATTGGCATCATGAGTGAAGCTAGACATAAAAAAAGAGGCAGCAAATTGAAATGATTAGGCCTACACGGCTAGTGAAAGTGAGTGACATAAGCACTGAAAATGAAGCATTGGAGTAATATTTCACCAGTGGACTCCAATGAATAGGGTGGTTTCCTATTATTTTTTTATTGCCTAAATCGAAAGATTATTACTCCTGGAGTACGTATTTCACGCTTTTACATTTTTAAATGGCGATATCTATTTTTCGCGATTAAATGGAAACTGAAAAATTTCAAGCGCGCGAAAACGCGATGCGTAAGTAGGAATGATGGGAAAAAGTCCATGCGACACATTTCTGGTTCCCCCTCCCACCTTGTGAGGTGACCTTGATCGAGGCTCTGAGCGCTGATAGGACGCAGGATGCTAGCGGGTAGCTGAGTACCTTGCTGGCTGGTAGCGCTTGGCTTAAAAAAGGTTTATAAATATGTACCTTATCAAATGAAGAAAACTTTCCGACCTTAGCCAGTTTTAATAGGTGATTATTAAGACATGTTTCCCTGAGCTCTGTGCCTCATGCATACATTGGTAACCTCAGACGATGTATAACTCCTATCCTCTCGTGTAGAAACTAGGTCCCTGTGACGTCACGTGGAGTGGAATCGCATGGGTGCCAATCTGGCCTTTTTCAAATGAGGATAAAATTTGACCCTTGCCATTCGTCTAAACCGGTATTTCAAAAACCAAATAATTAGTGTATTATGAATACACTAATGGTGGGTAACGAATCGCAATCAATGCCTTTCGTTTTCTTTGATGAAGGAAACCACCCTATTGTGGGACTCATCCGACTCAAAACCATTGGACTCTTTAAGATTCCTTTATCAGGGCATGTGAAAAGAATAAGGTGTGAGCTGGGAAATGCTCCCATGTTGTAAGTTCCAGACTCGACTGCATCGGTACCCACTGAGGATGAAGAGGAAAACAAGAGACCATGCTTCCCAATGGTCAGAATCCAACTGCAACCAGCCGAAGCTACCAAATTTTGTCGACCATTTTGAGTTAGCCCAGCTTTAATCATCGAAATTCCTGATGGAGAAGCCAGTGATTACTATTACTATACTACAGCCGGTAATCTGTATAACAGAAGATTTTTGCAGAGTTTATTTATTTTTAAGAGGTTAAATGCCCCTTTCAGTGATTGATTTACAGTTTTCTTCTGTAAAATATTTCATTTTGTGAATTGGGATATGTAGACGTTGTGATTTCGTACAACTGAATACACAGCAGTAACTAACGATGCATATATATTCCTCCAACTTTCCGGACTTTAACAGATGGATGGAAGTGCCGAAAATAACTTAAAATCCACCCAAGAATATTTTCAAATTGATTAAAAATGAGAGATAACTGTTTATTATCTTACAAATTTAGACTCTTTTAATTCAATCAGCTCCAACCATAAGGAAGAGGAATTCTACCTGCGTCTTTAATTTACATGAGCACATTTTGCAGCAGCAATAATCAACGTGCCGCTTCCAAGACATTTCTTCAGCTGCAATTGCTTCATCTCTGTAAGTCATGGAAGCAGTGACTGTATCCAAGAGAAAGAGCTCTCTCCATTAAACAAAAAGTGGAGTTATTGCAAAAATTGGATTGAGGTGTTAATGTTAGAAAGCTTCGTGAGGAGTATGGTGTCGGAGAATCAACCATTTATGACATAATGGGACAGAGAGGAAAAACTTTTGCAGTTGTTGCAGAGTCTGAGTCCTTGGCCAGAATTTCCAAAAGAAGAACCATATGGGGGCCGAGTAGCAATGAAGTGGACAAGTTGGTGTACGAATGGTTCCAGCAGTGACAAAGTGAAGGTGCTCCAGTTTCCTGAGGAATAATAATGAGAAAACTTTAATGTTCCCACAAGCAAATGCAAATCACTTCACCTAACTACTAACAACTGGGTGGCAACAGAAATCCATATCACCAACGCATTCCATATCTGAAGGATACTGGAAATAAACCGTAAGCAGATGCAGCAGAGGAGTACATCAATGAGTTAACCAAGTTGGTGGATGAAGATATACTTTCACCAGATCAAATTTATAACATGGACAAGATTACTGTTCTTCCCATGATGAGAAGACAGCAAGCAAAGCCAAAGCACCAACAGAAAGAGTCACCATCGCAGCCTGTTCCAACGCTGCCAGGAGCCATAAATGTAAGCTCATGGTCATAGGCATGTGCAAAACCACACATATTAAACAGGACACAACAGTCCCAGTGATTTACAGAGCAAATAGGGCAGCATAGACAATGCAAGAACTATTAAAGGAATGGTTCCATAATAATTTTGTTAAAGAGGTTTGAAAAAATTTCATGGCTCTTGGAATGCCAGAAAATTCCACAAATTTCATTATTGCTGGACAATTGCCCTGCTCATTGTCCTGGAGAAACTTTCATCAAGAAGAATGTTATAGTGTCTTTCTTTCCACGGAACTATGCTTCTCTAATCCAGCCACTTGATAAAGAGATAATAAATAATGTTGTCAATGTTATAGCATCACCATCAAAGAGAGGTTATGAAAAATACTATCAACTGCGACACCGCTCTCTAATACAACATTTCTGCAGCCTCAGCAGGAAAATTTTACAATTGAAAAAAATTCGATTGAAGATTTTTTAATTGAATAATGACAAATGAAACAAATTTTAATTGAATAATGACAAATGAAACAAATTTTAATTGAACGGTTCAATTGAATATTTTTAATTGAAAATATTCAATTGAACGGTTCAATTGAATATTTTTAATTGAAAATATCCAATAGAGAATGGACCTAAAAATATGATTTGCAAGTTCTATTTCTTAATAACTTCATAAAAAAATTCAGACAACCATGTACATACATATTTAGAAAAGAAATTCATCTGTGGATGAAAAATTTCATGATCTTCATTAATGGGACTTTAGATATAATAAATGCATACCAAGCTCCAATAGTGATAGGTAGAACTTGATTGCTATTTTTTAATGAAGAGATATAAACCAACCAGCAAGGAAAAAATCCTATGCCAGGGCACAGAATTTTATTGGTCAGAAAACCAATGTGATGCTGTGTAAGAAATTCAATGATCAACATTATAGATTTATAGGTGGGCATATTATAATCTTTGCAATCTCACCAGTATTTTCAGGTTAGAACTGCTGACCTGAGTTAGCTCGAGTGGTTTTTCGGCCTAACTGTTGTCATCCAATATCAAAACGCGTGGAGGAATTCTGGAAACTATTATCACACTACTCACCCCAAGGGCCCTTAAAAGAGCAGTTAGGCAAAAGAATACCTTTATGACTATCTCAACAGTCACTGCTGTAATGCAATTTAATTATATAATCAAAGTCAAAGACACTGAGCATAAATTTAAGTGATCACATAACCATTCCAATATTTGGCAACTGTATGGTTTTATCAAATCGCCAATTTTTGTCGGATCTTCACCAAAATTAGTATGCATAACTTATTACACATTCTAAACAATCCTAGTGGAGGGCAAAAGCGCTTAGAGTACAAATAAAAATTTACTAATTCATTACTTATCTTTGTGTCGGATGGGTAACTTATACGTTGCAGGAGCCATCATAGATGAGAAAAGACGATCGAAAACAAACTGTTGTGTTTGGGTATAGACGGGGCATTATGTGCCTTGTAAAGCATGCAAATTTTCCTCTCTACATTCTGTAAAATCCAAGCGAATGAATGGCTTATTCCTAGTGTTCAGTCGTAGGACCGGAGGGGTGGGTCAGGTAGTGCACGGCGGAAGCCGTAGGTGCAGCTTCTTTCTAATTTATGTGTCGACTGACTCCGACAGACGGGCTTATGATGGCATTAGCAAAATTATGTGGGTGGGTCGGATTATGCCAGGGCGGGTCGAGGCATGGTTTTTGTATTAAAAACATTAATTCATCCCTCAAAATTATATCAAAACCCTCTGATACAAACTAATTTGTTCACCTTAGCAAGTTTAGTTTTCTATCGTCTTTTCTCATCTATGATGGCTCCTACAATGTATAAGTTACCCATCCGACACCAAGATAAGTGATGAATTATTAAATTTTTATTTGTACTCAAAGCACTTTTGCCCACCCCTAGGATTGTTTAGAATGTGAAATAAGTTATGTATACAATTTTTTGTGAAGATCCTACGAAAATCGGCGATTCGATAAAACTATACCGTCACCCAATATTTCACCCAGACATGAAACAACACTATCGAATAAGTGTGTCATAAAAGGAATCAATCAAATGAAAGTTTAGAGTAATCAATTCCTGAAACGTGATAATTTGGGTTAGGAATTGCTGACCACTTAATTCTTGCACCATGAAATCCTTCAGCAACGGCCAAAAAATGAAATGGCCAGAGTAATGATACACCGACAACAGAATAATTGCAAAATCAACCACAGTGGCATAGCAAGGGGGAGGGATCTGCATTCCCCCTTCAGCCCCTAAATATAAAAGCACACTTACTTTGCATCACTAAACAATTGAAAACCATTGAAAAATTGAAAATTGACAACAATTGAAAAATCATGAATTTACAAAATATTTATTTGAAAAATGAAGCTTTTTCGATTATGAAATTTTTTTTAAATTAGTTGTAAACCCTTAAGTCTATTTGGAATTTCATAATAATAAATGGACAATGTATTAACTGACGATGAACTCAAAGTATGTTAAGGTGATGCAGATATTGGGGACAACGCTGAGGTAGGTACCAGCCAGGGCAGCATTGAAGATGAGAATGACATTGCTGCTCCACCGAAAAACCACAAAGTTAGGCATAATACATGGGAGTACCCAGCAAGGGGCAGGAGGGGTCAGCTGCCCCCCCCCCCCTCCCCTAGAAGCAAAATTCGCATATGTCTTAAGGAAAATATTTTTTCAAGCATATTTTAAAACTAATACAGAGCTGTTACAGTTTCATTAAAAAGTCGATTTCATTCACCTTTAAAATGCTTAAATCTTATGTATAACTTGAACAATCATGGCTTGCCCTACCCCCTCGCTTTGATCCTGGGTACGCCCTTATCCTAAACCTTCAACCTTGTTTTTTCAAAAATTTTCCCCCCTGGGTTAGCACCCCATCCCGAACAAAATTCCTGACTACGCCACTGATAACTCGGTAACATGACTATAACTAATACATTCAATACCTAACGAGTTGACATGATTCGTAAAATAAATGATAAATTGAGTTGATGATATGGTCTTTCCCGCATAAGTAATTCCAAATATAATTATAAATTGAAAAAAGTCGATAATGGTGACTTATATCACATACAATTCCCAAACATAAACTGCAACTTACACCTTAACACATCTTAAAAATGTCAAATTTTATCTCATCAACAAAATATGTTACGTACCTTTTTCGGGATCATCATCTCCGGTGGGGGTTGTTTTCTGGACATTTACCGATGTTAACGATCACAATTGTCTGGTCCCAATTTATGAAACCCAAAATCTTCACACTCCCCAACTTTTCACTTCCTCCAATCCCAGATCCCTCTCGGTTCAGTAAAATTGTCCACTGTGAAAAAGTGACATGCATTTTACCTTTACAAATTGACCCAAAATAATTATAAATTATTGCAATGCAAGCCCATGTTTCTCATGGCAAGCCAAATCTTTCCAAGGGATCGAAAGGCTGGTGAAAACACAAATGCAATCAGAATGTACTTACCCTCTGGCGTGGTCCATAAGAAAGTACAACCTCGTGATATTGTACACCGGAAGTACCAGCCTGAAATAAAAATTTTCATCAAAATTACACGAGTGATCAAATCACAAACCAACTTAAAATTTACAATAGTGAGAAGGCAATTCACCAGCAACGCGACTTAATTCGTCACTCTTATTCACCTCCAAATTGTTCCTTTTAACCACTAAAGACTAGTCACGAGTCGTATGCTCCGACTGCTCCCAACGTTTCCACCAGTTTCCACCTCGTGACCGTTTACTTCCTGTTATTTAATTGGCCATTTGACTCGAAAATATATGTTAATCAATTTTTCGAAATAGGTCAAAATAAAAATGATTTACGTGAATTAATTATTACAATGCTTAATTATTAATGCTTAACTTTGTGAAAATATCGGTTATAGAACAAATACGTGATCACGTGACTCTCGGAAGAGCGAAATTCAAACACCGCTTTCGTCTCCGCATTGTCGTTATAGCAGTGTCAACACCTTTTTTGACGCCACTAAAGAGCAAACTGCATAAAATTTTCGCTGTGTATGCTCAATAAACTATTTAAAAAGGTTTTTGAAGGAAATATGACTATTGGCAGCCCCTTTACTTTTCAGAATGGAGAAGGCTAAGTAATATAGCGAAATATTATATAAGAACCATAGTCTAAACATACACTGTGTACGAACCATACGAACGAAAAACAATTACCCTAAGAGAAATTTGGTTAATTAAGGTGGATTATCTGGGGCTATGTCTCAGGCACGGACTTGGAATAATCTTTTATAACCTATGTTGATGAAATACAGTACAAATCATCTCTAGTCTTACGCTATTTTATAGCATCATATATCCCCCTGAATCGTGCTTACGGCTCAGGACGCTGAAATTCGCTGATGAGCTGTTGAGATCATTATAAACTCTTGCGTCATTCTGAAGAGTTTATACTTCATTGACTTCGTTGATTGATATGTTGGCAACCTAGCAGACGGGATGCAATGAAGCAGAAAATATCGTGTTCGGGGGCCTATTTCATGGTTATCCACGCATCTATATCACAGAACATAGATTTTCAATTGTGCAAATATGTATCAGTGTTCAAATCAGACTTTAAAAGATATAATTTCGGTTTGAAGACCTTTTCCTTCACGTTTTACCATGTAACATAGGAGCACACGGGCTAGCTTTGGTGTTGTCGCTTACGCCGAGCGACCAGGAGCCGAGCGACAGGAAGGACGACATCGCGTAGGCAGGGTCGGCGAGTTGGACCGTAGCCCGGTGGCTACGGTTGGACTGGACTGGTCGGGACTGGTCTCAGGTAGTCCTGAGTTGGGTGTGGCCCGCCTAAGGTAGGCAATCTGCAACCCTTTCCCTGCTGGACTCACTCCTCGGCCATTAGAGCGGGGCTCCCTCCCGAAAACTGACCGCTCAGACTCTATATACTATGTATAACTATAGTTTTAACTTTTACCAGTACGAAATGCAAAAATAATGTTGGTTTCCACTGCATTTCAAATTTATATTCTGTAGTAATTTTATTTCCTACTGGTGGTAATAAAATTTAAGTGCCTAGTTCTACATGCCTAGCTCTCTCTCTATTATTATGATTTTTAAACATCTCTTGTTAAAAGCATCCCTAGTGAAAATGATCGATTACTGCCTTATCTTTATCATAGAATAAAATAAAATTACTTTGTTCTATTCCACACTTTATTTTAAGTAGCACGGCCCGGGTTTCAGCATCTAATGCTATCATCAGGTACTGGAATAGAGCAGAGTAATTTTATTTTATTCTATGATGAAGCAATTCCACAAAGTAACGCCTGAGACCGTGCCTTGTCTTTAATTATAAAATCGAGAAAAATTTATCGGGAAGAGAGAAAATTCAAAAATACCAAAATCTGTTTTTATTCTCAACGCAAAATGCCTCGAGTTAGGTACACAGTAAAGTAAAAGTCACAACTGGAAATAATATCATATGTATAATTTAAGTATGATCGATAGCAAAATTTTTCATAAATATCCGAATGCCAATAATGCTGAAATTGGATTTTTTAAAAAAAGATTCGCCGCACAAAGATGGTTCATTTTATGTCCCGGACTGTATCTACAGCTTCCTTGAAATTCGATTCGAGCAACTTACATAATTGTTTGCCGCTCAGGCGCGGAGAGCATTTAATTAAAAAATCCCAGCGACCGGATGATAAAATAAATGACTTCGCTTTTTTGGCATGCTATCATTCAATAATTTATAACTTTCATAATATACTGTCAGTATCGTTGAAAATTTTCTAAACATGCGTAATATTATGCGCTACTAAATGATAATTTTTCAATCGATTTGAATCAATTTTTATTGTTTTAGGTTTCTCGTTCTATGAACTAATGAATAAATTTTCATTTTTCAAAGATTTAAATTTTGTTTCGAATAAGCTGCGAGAGTTCTAACATTCCATGCATTTTTTTACATTTGCATGATGTATTTTAGTGATTTGGGCTTATAAATTTCATAAACAATTCGATACTTTCGATAGGATTACCCGTTTCGCCTACTTGAAAATTCAACACTTCGCCCATTTGTATGACTTTGATCTACTATTACCGAATCATTTCATATAGGTACTCAGGTGCTAATGTTTCAAACGTCTATATGTGAATATTCAAATGATTTTACCTTTGTAATTCTTCTTTGTGTGACTTTATTTGAAGCAATCCAAGCATAAGCCAACTGCACATTTTTCAGTCAAGTACACGCTCTCTTTTCATTTCCCATACTAGGCAGAAACTGCACACCTCCCTTGGGGCTTTGATTTCTTCCCAGCTGCAGAAATTGTCCTTAGGAAATTTACTTCTGTGAGTCTTGGTACTAAATTGTTTAAGGAGTGAGGGCCATGTCCAAACAGTCCGTATGGAGTTGGATATTTCAAAAATATTACCTCGACCAATTGCACGCGAAATGATAAGAGAGTCAATTTTTTACACGTGTTTTTCCTGTGAACAACAAATGAATGTAGGACTGCGGCATGCAATAGTCACCCAAATAACTTCATACATCACTTTTTATGGCGTTTTCTTTCCATTCGGTACGAATCTACATCTACATTACACCTCCAGGGTGTTTGGCAGGGGGTGACCAATTACCAACATGCAGCATGCAAGAGGACCGCCACATGCACACCACACGGTCATAGAAATATTAAGCATACTTACAAATATACATTCAAAAAAACTTGCAAATGGTTAGTAATTCCAATAGCAAACACATGCAAGGCTAGAACTATGGAAAAAACATACAATGAGTCATCCTAGCGAGTGACGCCATTAATCATATGGTACGAGGGAAGAATGACATTTAAAATCTCTCTGTTTTGCTGTCTATTTCTTTTATTTTCTTCTCATGATCACGTCTACCATAGTACGACGGTAAACGAAGGATATGATTCACGTCGTCTGAGAAAATAACTCCTTCGAATTTACTAAGTAAGTTAAGCCTATACTTCGGTTTACGCTCCTTTAAAGATTCCCATCCCATCAACTCATGTAACATACTGGAAACGCTGCACTTTTTTTCGTAACAACTCATCACAAATCTGGCCGCCCTGCGCTGTACTCGATTGGTTTCAGCTATCAGTCCTTTTTCATAAGTGTCACATACGCTATCAGCATATTCTAAGTGAGAATTCGAAAGTAATGGCAGGTCCTTGAAATTCACCCCACAAATGAATTTATTATAACCTAACAAACAAAGAGACTACCGAGTCTCTTTTTTGCCTTTCAATACTATTCCCATTTCGTAGGAATCCCAATTATAAATAAAAATAACCCCAAATAGGAAGTAAACCCGATGAGAATTTCAACACACTGCGTGAAAGAACACCATACCGCATGAATACTATAGTGGACTCAAGACTGCAGCGCATGGTTTCGAAGCTCCATCAAGAGACGAGAAAATATCTCGAAGGGGTCCTTGTATACGCTGACTGTTTATAAGGAATCTTATCTTCGTTGATTGCTGTCCACAAAAGAAGAAAAAAATTAATGCAGAGCGCAGCAGATGGCCTCTTCGCTTAGGACGCTTAGAACTAACGAGGCGGACCAAAAACACTTTGGAGCTCGAGGTGACGACACACCAGTGGCGGTTTGCCCATAAGGACTCTCGGACGCCGCCCCTCCCAAATATTTGAAAAAGTAAAAGAAGAAAATATCTATTAATTTATAATTATACATCTGATTAATCAAAGTGTTTTTTCAGTCCCATACATCGAAAGTGTTGGAAAAACACGAAGAGAAATAGCGCGAGTAGTTCGTATATGTAGCCGTGGGGCGCTGGCCAGAACGTCCCAATCCATCCCCATGCAGTTATATGGAGATTGGTAGTGGTGGGGGCTGCTGGTGCTATGACGCGTCTAGCATTGTGTCTTAAGGAAGTCTTGGGACGTCGTCCGAGATTGCGCAGAGCGACGAGTGAGTTGACATCGCTGCGCAGGCCGGCGGGCGTATAATCTGGCGTCTACTTGGTGCTGCCACAGAAAAGGGGCCTACGGAATCAGAATGGTCACTGTACTGGGTGTAGTTATACGATTTTAATTTTGAATTACTGGTAGGTATTGCTACAGTAAATAAATTATCCTATTATGCTTGCGTTTTTTGGTGTTTGAATTCCGGAACACATAAAATCCAACCAGTTTAAGGCCGTATTGACGAAGGAAAACTATTCTCGAGTATTTGCCACAGTTCTGTTATGATTACGAATTTCAAGAACCTTGGGGAAACTAATATTATAACATTTAGCCCTTAACAATGTATTAATAACTTCCCGATGATTAGAAATGCGGTACCTATTTTTCAGATAAATTTATCAAAATACCTGTAGTATTAGGAACAATCAGTAAACATTCCCCACTGATTTATATTTTAAGAAATAGGTGCGTGCGTGATAGGGTGAAGGATTAAACATGATTTAAACCGTAAAACTTGACTTTAAATAGAGTCATTCAATGAATGTCAAGAAGTGCCGCTTACAATGCACCTTTTGTGTGTAGGTTCATCATTTTTCTAGCCGTCCTTGTTGTATTAGTTCATGTTCACCTAATTCCTCAGCGGCAGAGCGGTAGCTGTCTGACGGAAAATGTCCACTTGGGTCTGATTTAAGTGGCTTCGAAGAATTCATATCAGTGCGGAGATACTTACAGCTCCTATCTGTGGCTCAGAGTCGTCTTCTTTTACGATCTAGAATTTATATTCTATTATATCATGGCAATGATTTCGAAGACATGGTTATTCCAAATGCAACCCGTTGGCGTCTTGTGTGTTTACCACATATGAATCTTAGACTCAAGGAGATGGTCCGTGACTTCCTTTGTTTGCTGACCTTAAATTCGTCCCTCAGCTGAATCAGCATTAGTGGACCAGACTTCTATCTCCCTTGAGTCGTCCTTATTAGTGATGAGCGGAACTGTGATTTTGCGATCACTTCGTTACCTGTGACTGCTACTCATCAGTAACGGTGCTTCTTAACTGTGATTGCGATCACCGAGGTGAATCACTCTTAGAAGCCAGCGGTGATTTGTGGCGCTGCTATTCCTGCTACTTTGTCCAATTCCAAGGAGTGAGCTCTCCTCAATAGAAACGAATAAACTTATAGAAAATTGCAGAAGAATAGGCGAAATATTTTTTTTAAGGGAATAGTTCTGATTCCGAGTTTATTTTCAATAATTAAGTCAATTTGATGGGGTAAAAGAAAAAATAAGGGGCAATCATTTTTTAAACATATTTTTAATCAAACCATCATAAATCAAAACTTTAGCTGTATATTTCCTACAGATATTTAGTACAGAATGTCTTATTTATGATAAAATATGAATAAGACATCCTTATATTACTATTGGTAGCATCATGGTAGCTGCCGAGGCTAACTTCACCGTATTCACAGTCGCAGTGATTTCGAGTATTTGGTGATTTAGTCACCGGCAGTGATCGGCTACTTCTCTTCAATCACAGGTAGCGATATATCGCATATCACTTGGTAGCAGCCAGAGCCACCAGAGCTATCTTCACCGAATCCAGTGATCGAATCACCGGAATCACCGATCACAGTGATTTCGAATATTGAATCACCGACAGTGACTGCTACTTTTCAGTAACGGTGATTCAGTCACAGTTAGCGATATATCGCTCATCACTAGTCCTTATAGTAACGGCAAGACTCTCGGAAAGAACGGAATGAAATGAGTTCAGACATAATTTTCGAGGAGTTGACTGTGCGTAATTGCCGATTAAGAAGTTTCTTAGTGCTGTGTGTACATTCAAGAAGACAATTTAAAATTAATCAACAGTGCTCGTTTTTTTAAGGGAAATATAGGGAAAAGTTGTCCCAACTCTGTGTCCAGGCACCTTGTTCTTTTTGGTCGTATTTTTCGTCGGCCTGTTTTGTGTCGTCCCTTGTTTATTTACAGACTAGTGCCCTTGCCATGTGTTCAATCGGAAAGAAATTGTTGTGATGGCCGCGAACGCGAACACCGCCATCATCGCTAATGTAACGCCAATATTTACAAGTGGAGACAAGGAACAGCCATCTAATTACAGGCCGATATCTTTAACGTCCATCTCTTGCAAAGTCCTTGAACACATCGTAGTCAGCTCGGTAATGAAACATCTAGACGCGCAAAACTTATTAATGGGAATACAACATGGATTCAGGAAAAGCAGATCGTGCAAAACTCAGTTAGCGCTTTTCGCCCACAATATTTTAGTCTCCGGGGAAGACAACATTCCAGTAGACGCGATTTTTCTTGATTTCAAAAAGGCATTTGATAAAGTACCCCACGGAAAGTTAATAATAAAACTGAAATCTTATGGTCTAGACGAAGATGTCATTTCCTGGATTAGAGAATTTTTGAGCGACCGCGTCCAAAGAGTAGTATTAGACGGTGCAGTCTCCAATGAGGTTAGAGTCACTTCTGGCGTTCCTCAGGGTAGTGTCATTGGCCCACTCCTATTCCTTCTTTATATAAACGACATTGGCGAAATAGTGCAGAGTAAGTTACGATTATTTGCAGACGACGCTGTAGTTTACAGAGAAATCCGTTCCAGCAAAGATATAGATGAACTAACGAATGACCTTGCTGCTATCCAATCTTGGTGCGATGCTTGACAGTTAGAATTAAATTTCGAAAAATGCGTCGTAATGAATTTCTGGAAGAAGAATAACTCCCTACAACGTAACTATATCATTCAAGGCACCCAATTAAAGGCAGTTGAATCCGTGAAATATCTAGGGGTTAGGCTCAATAATGATCTATCGTGGAATAAACATATTCGAGAAATAACCGGTCAAGCTAATCGTAAAATGGGTTTTGTTAAAAGAATATTAGGAAAATGCGACGACAAAGTGCGAGAAATTAGCTACTTTTCCCTCGTTAGACCACATTTGGAATACGCTGCCAGTGTTTGGGACCCTCATGAAAAAGGCTTAATAACAGAGTTAAAACGCGTGCAAAGAAGAGCTGCCAGGTATGTGAAAGGTCAAAACGATAATCTTGTTAGTGTGACTGACCTCTTAGATAAACTCGGATGGGAATCTCTGTCGGACCGTAGATTGAAAAATAGACCAAACCTTTTAGATAAATTCAAGAGCAGTGTCTTTTCTGACGAAGTTAACCATATCTTACGGACGCCAACATACTACGGAAGATCAGATCATATAAATAAAATAAGAGAGATAGATTGTAGATCAGACAGATTCCGAATGTCATTTTTTCCACGATCAATAAGAGATTATAACGGCAGCAATAGAACTCGTAAATAGATTGCATGACTTGTAGTGTAGCCTAATAACCTATGTAAAACTTAATGCATTTTTCTTAATTCAATTATTATTTCTAACAGCATATAGTAGTATAGTTTGTTATTATACGGGACGTTTTTTGGACGGTGTGGTGTGCATGATGGAGTAAAATTGCATGCTGCATGCTGGTGAATGATCACCCCCTGACAAACACCGTAGAGGTGGCTCGCAGGGTATTATGTAGATGTAGATCAAATTTTACATCTGCAATAGCAAAGCGCGCGCAATCTAGTAGTGTTTGTTGCCCAGTGGAAGTCAGTGACACTCCCCTTACTCCTCAGGTGTTACAAGTGTCATTGCTACCTAAATCATTGCAAATGTTGTATAGATTTGACAAATAACGCATTATGATTGCAAAACGAACAACAGAAGTGTGTTGCGGGCATATCCGCACGAAGAATGTAGGCGCTAAAACCTAAAGTTACGTATTTTCGTAAGTATTTTCAAAACATCGCAGCAAATATATTTTTATTCTTCAAGATCATTGATCAGTATAATCGAGAGCCCGGACTAATCCAATCCGTATGACCGAGAGTCTACTGCATTTGGTATTTATTAATCAAGCTCTATTACGAAAACTAGGTAATTTTGTTGAAAAAAAACGGAACATATGGCATCACAAAATTTAGTTCCTAGATTGCCGTAAAAACTTAATAAAATACGCGAAATATTAAAAAATTATGACCCCCCAGTGGAGTGCGCCCCCCCTAGCATTTGACTCACGAGCCGCCACTGCGACACACAAGGAGAAGACTGAGAGAAGGCATGGAGCTTATAAGGAAGACATGGTTTGAAGTCTCATAAGCAGAATTGACAGAATTTTTCAAGATAGTACAGTTGAAGGAAGACGTTGAATTTTTATATCGGATTCGTCAACTCGCTGGCTTAAAACGGAATTGCGTCGAAACATTTGAAAAAAAAACCTGAAGGCATAAATTCGCTATAAATATTTTATTAAGAAGAAAAAACAATTTCTTCAAAAATTATAGTAATTGGTTTTAATTCAAAATACAATATCTGACGGAGAAAAAATATTAGATACAGAAGTTCAGGAAGCATAATGGGTACGCATGGCGGCGTTGAGGAATTAGTGGTATCGCAACGGATCGTAATAGGTACTCACTGATATATACAGAAGAATATATCAGTGATAATACTGGCCTTCGGGGAAGCACCACTGTGAGTTCAACGGAAAACATTTTTTGGAAGATGTTTCTTGCTGGCTGTTGTTCCAAAATTGATCTTCAGCGGAACACGTAGGCCTTAAATTAATTGTGAGCTACAGTGAGAAGCAGAGCTTGATTTGTCCAATCAAATACAATTTCGGCAAAGAATATCGTTTTAATCTGTGGCATCAATCAATATGCTTCGGGGGGAATGGAGAGGCCTGCGGAACGGCCCGCACCCTAGACAACGGGGTAAATATTTTGAAAAATAGCATGCCTGGAAAAACATTTTGCATTATCCTTAACCTTTAGCAGGCGCATTTATAATATATAATAGCTAGACAATAGTTTTATATGCATTTTTTTTGTCGTGTTGCTTTGGGATAGTGGCGTAGCGAGGAGGGGGGGGGGGTGTCCGGGAGGTCCGGACCCTTCCTCTAATCCCACCCCCGAAATATTAAAACACAATAACTTTCCTTCATAAAATAAAACAAAATATTGAAAAATCATGAATTTGTAAAATATTTCTTAGACAAATGAAGTTTTTTCGATTACGATAAGTTCTAAAATTAATTTAAAACCTTCTTAGTAGCTTCCCAGTACCCTGCTTTAAAAAAATGTTTTCCCCTGGTTTTGGACCCCCCCCCAAACGAAATTCCTGGCTACCCCACTGTTTTGGGGGAAGGAATCTATCCCCGCATCCCTCCATAGTTACCCCACTGGTTTTAATTATTTTAGATAATTTGTTATAAAAGGTGGATTATATGGCTGAGTATTTTTCTCAGTCATATCGTTCCTCGTTACAATAAATCGTATCGGAGAAATTAATTATTTGAAAAATATCTTGGAAACCTGATCCCGTCGCCCCTCCACCACCAAATTGCACGGTAATTTGTCCGAAAAAAATACGAAACCTACGCATTCAAGTACAATGAAAACAAAAATATCAAAATTTTCAGTGAATTTCAGTCCAACAACTCAATGTTGTTTGCAGAGGCTAATTTAAACGAATTTTCCAGAAGGCCCCACGGATAGGGAAATAAACGATTTTTCTCTTTCAATTTATTGATTAATGATATGATAAATAGTAACCAATTGATTGAATGATTAATCGACTTTGATAAAATAACTTGAAATAATCAAGAATCAGAATGAATTAAGAATTATTTCTTTTTTATTTTAACTGTGGCTTCATATTACGTACTTCATTTGTTAGGAATGAGCCTTGAACAGTATCTACATTTCTAATGGAGAAGATGCTTTCGGAATTTGACCGACGATTTGGCTAAGCTACAAATAATATGTTTCTGCCGGCTGTGGCAACTATTCTCGATCTCCGATTTAAAAAGATACATTTCTCCAATCCTCAAGATGTAGCGTCGGTTCTCAAAAAGATCAGAACGGAAATAGCGTATTCGGAAACAGCTATTGCAGAGAGTTCAGGTGATATTACATCAGAATCTGGTGCTGAGGACTTCGATTTATGGGCACCACACAAGGCTCTCGTTCACAAAACGAACAATTTGGTCAGCAATGCTCATTCTAAAGACGAGTTTGCTTTCTATCTTAATTCGTTATTTTTAAGACTGAAGGGAAATACAATTGAAGCACGTGAAGAAATGAAGTTAATTTATCCAAGCCTGTATGAACTTGGCAAAAATATTGCCACCTCATAGGTTCTTCCGTACCGGCTGAACGATGATTCTCGAAGACCGGAACGACGGCTAATGAAAAAAAGCAACTGTAGACTGACTACAAAAATGCTGTCAAAAATATTGTTTCTGAACTCTTGGATAGGGGGAAGAGTTTTTTATTGCGGAAATTTCAAATCACCAAGATTAAAGAATTTTTGTATTTTTCACCTAGTAATAATAAGAATAATTTCATATAACTTACTTTTTAATTGTTTGTAAAAATATCAAATTTTTTCAATAAAAAAACTGTGTGTATTACCGTAATTGAATTATATAATCTACAATGATTATAAAATAATCGATTAGTTGGCCACCAATTAATCTATTAACTAGCCACCAATTAATCTATTAACTAGGAGCACCTATTCGATTAATCAAATGATTGATTAATCGATTAATAATATCTTTTTGCCATCCCTACCCACGGACAACGCCGTTTCACTGAGGGATTTTCCATAGTCCATAATCCCCCGGAAATGCAGATTGCTGCCCCGCCACCCCCCAACATAAAACTCCGCCCATGTAGTCGTGAGGTCAACATAAACGCGAAGTATGCAAGAAAGCCGACCGTAAACTGGGATTTGTAAAAAGAATACTTAGTAAACGCGATAGAGATGTGAAAGACAGAAGCTACCTGATTCTAACATTGATTAACTTGATGCATGCTGCTAGCGCGTGGGACACATAAGAGGTAGGAATGATAGCTGTAATCAATGGAGTAGAGTGCAGGCATATTCACACTGCATGAGTTACACTGTGAATATTTATATTTATGAAAACAATCAATGTAAAAACCTTTTTGCCGTTTTTATTTTATTTTTATTATTTTTTTAGTTTTATTCTCAAACCACCGAATACAGTTCATATTGGCCATTTTATATTGGAGAATTCAACAAATAACAATACACGAACAACCGGACAGGGAAAATCTACCCGAACCCGCGACCTCTTGTTTGGCAGGCGAGGACGTTACCCCGCAGCCACCGAGGCCGATTAAGTGGTGGTTTTAGTGGTGAAATAAAGAAATAAATACATTTTCAGAAACGCACTGCAAAATAAATGCGATGGTGGGTGGCGTAACATGGTGAAACTCCTTCATGATGCACAAGGGGTAAAAAAAAACTTTGCTGTTCCCCAAAAAAAATATTTGCGACCGGTTTCGATACGGCAGATGATGATGATACGCCTCGATACGGCAGATGATGATGATACGCCGTATCGAAACCGGTCGCAAATACATATTTTATTTTGTGGAACAACAAAGTCTTTTTTTTACCCTTTGTACAGCACTGCAAAATATTTGATTGATACATACAGCGAATCTAGAGAGAAGTTTTTCTCGGTCGATGTGAAAAATGTCCTTCGTGTACGGTCGCATTATGATAGATGGGATCACTAGACGAATAAATGAAAAAGACAGCCCAACAGACATTTAAAAAGTAATTTTTCCTCATGTTATAAGAGATGGCAACGGTTTCTCGGTTAATACGATTAATAGCGTCAGTCGCTAGGATTATTCATTGCATTATGTTCCTTTTCCTTTGGTGTATATTTTGTTTGTACTGCATTTTACGTATTTATTTTTCTTTTTCCTCATCTCATCATTTTTTAGTATTTTTCGATTTGTGTTTCATCGCGGTAATTACTTTGTATTACTCTGACCTTATATGGATATACTGTACAAATTATTTACATTTGGCAAGTTTTGGCTTTCTGTGTGAGAATATTAGTTTGTGGCCTCAGGTTGCATTGAGCGATGTGATTGCTTGGTGGGTTTTGCGTAGATTTAGCCCCGAAAATAACGTCCATTTTCTTCCATTACGCCAAATATATTTCAAATCAAGCACTCGCCAAAAGTAAAAAACATAAAATATGTGACTCTAAAAGTTTTCAAAATATATTTAAATACTTTACTCGTTTTTTATACGTAATGGAAAACATTTCTAATCGATAAGTAGTTGATCAATGTGGAAGGAGTTGTGGGTGGCTCATTAAACCCTTTCTTTCGAATAATTTGGCAAAATTACTTTAAATTTCTAGATAAGTGCGCCTTTATAATAATCAATGTCCCCAATACAATTCATTGTCGGGAGGAACATTTTGTCTGAAAAATACTCAACCATTTAATCCACCTTCTACAAGGAATTATGTAAGATAATGAAAACGATATTCTTTGCCGAAATTGGATTTGATTGGTTAACTCAAGCTCTGCTTCTCACTGTTGTTCAGAATTAATTTAAGGCCTACATGTTCCGCTGAAGACCAATTTTGTAACAACAGCCAGCAAGTGACATCTTCAAGAATAAGTTTTTCGTTTAAGTCACAGTGATACTTCCCCCAACGCCAGTATTAATATCCGCTACGATACCACTAACAAGTATTGCAAGTTGCACGAATCTACTGCCTGCCAGTGTTTGGGACCCTCATGAAATAGACTTAAAAACAGAGTTAGAACGCGTGCATAGAAGAGCTGCCAGAAACGTAAAAGTCGTTATGATAGTCCTGTTAGTGTAACTGACCTCTTAGCAGTAGCGGATTCATATGGGGGCGCAGGGGGTGCGCGCCCCCCCTTGCGGTGCCGCCCGCATTGCCAAACATTGCAGAACCACAATTGTAACTTTTTTATGTCATAAGATGGCATTGTCTTTTATAAGTGTATTATCGGTTTAAATAAAACTTTATTAAAATTAACACGCGCCTATTGTTTCATTACGATAAAAGTAATGGTAGCTTAAGATATATTTTGCTCCCCCCCCCCCCCCCCTTGAGTTTTGTTCTGTATCCGCTATTGCCTCTTAGATAAACTCGGATAGGAATCTCTGTCAGACCGTAGCCTGAAAAATAAACTGAACCTATAACGTAAATTCAAGAGCAGTGTATTTTCTGACGAAGTTAGCCATATCGTACCAACGCCAACATACTACGGTGGATCAGATCATATATATAAAATACGAGATGATATACGGTAGAACAGACAGATTCAGAATGTCTTTTTTCACGATCAATAAGAGATTATAATGGCAGCGTTAGAACTCACAAATATATTAGATGACTTGTAGCGTACCCATATCTGTAGAGAATACTTGGAAAGCCTTTCTTTCACTCGTAACTTCGGGAATAAATAGCTACATCCCTAGTAAAACAGTAAAAGAAGGCAGCGAACCGAGATGGTACGACGCGGAAGTGAGAAAATCATTGAGGCGACAGAGAGCGTGTCATGCTAAAATGAAAAAAGTCAGCTCGGATTTATCCGCTAATGAACGCGAGCTAATAATTAAAAAATATAGGATGACTAAAGCCGCCACGAAGGAAGCGTTCAGGAATGCATTCACGAATTTTAAAAGAAAAACGCTAGTAGAGCAGTTACAGGATAACCCAAAAGCATTTTGGTCATATGTTAGGGAAGTTCAAGGTAAACGATCTACCGTATGTTCGCTGAGAAACGACAATGGAGATGTGTTGACAAGCAGTTACGATAAAGCCAATTTATTACATTCCTACTTCAAAGCGTGTTCACCGAGCCTTCCGAGAACTCACCCGAGACCGATGACAATCCCTGTATACATAAGATGCCAACTATTGACATTAGTACGCTCGGAAAAGAAAATATATTGAAATCGCTCAGTCCAAATAAATCACCTGGTCCAGACGAAATCCCTTCTCGCGTATATAGAGAACTAGCCTCAGAAATTGCCCCCTACTTGCAGTTAATATTCAGTAAATCCATCAAGCAACACGAAGTACCTAATGACTGGAAAATCGCTAATGTAACGCCAATATTTAAAAGCAGAGACAAGGAACAGCCATCTAATTACAGGCCGACATCTTTAACGTCCATCTCATGCAAGGTCCTTGAACACATCGTAGTCAGCTCGGTAATGAAACACCTGGACGCGCAAAACTTATTAATGGGACCTCAACATGGATTCAGGAAAAGCAGATCGTGCGAAACACAGCGCTTTTCGCCCATGATATTTTAGTCTCCGGGGAAGACAGCATTCCAGTAGACGCGATTTTTCTTGATTTCAAAAAGGCATTTGATAAAGTACCCCACGGAAAGTTAATAATAAAACTGAAATCTTACGGTCTAGACGAAGATTTCATTTCCTGGATAAGAGAATTTTTGAGCGACCGCGTCCAAAGAGTAGTATTAGACGGTGTAGTCTCCAATGAGGTTAGAGTCACTTCTGGCGTTCCTCAGGATAGTGTCATAGGTCCACTCCTATTCCTTCTTTATATAAACGACATTGGCGAAGTAGTACACAGTAAAGTACGATTATTTGCAGACGACGCTGTAGTTTACAGAGAAATCCGTTCCAGCAAAGATATAGATGAACTAACGAATGACCTTGCTGCTATCCAAGCTTGGTGCGATGCTTGGCAGTTAGAATTAAATTTGAAAAAATGCGCCGTAATGAATTTCTGGAAGAAGAACAACTCCCTACAACGTAGCTATATAATTCGGGGTACCCAATTAGAGACTGTTGAATCCGAGAAATATCTAGGAGTTAGACTCAATAATGATCTATCGTGGAATAAACATATTCGAGAAATAACCGGTCAAGCTGATCGTAAAATGGGTTTTGCTAAAAGAATATTAGGAAAGTGCGACGACAAAGTGAGAGAAATTAGCTACTTTTCCCTCGTTAGACCACATTTGGAATACGCTGCCAGTGTTTGGGACCCTCATGAAAAAGGCTTAATAACAGAGTTAGAACGCGTGCAAAGAAGAGCTGCCAGGTATGTGAAAGGTCGTTACGATAGTCTTGTTAGTGTAACTGACCTCTTAGATAAACTCGGATGGGAATCTCTGTCGGACCGTAGATTGAAAAATAGACTAAACCTTTTAGAAAAATTCAAGAGCAGTGTCTTTTCTGACGAAGTTAGCCATATCTTACGGACGCCAACATACTACGGAAGATCCGATCATATAAATAAAATAAGAGAGATAGATTGTAGAACAGACAGATTCCGAATGTCATTTTTTCCACGATCAATAAGAGATTATAACGGCAGCAATAGAACTCTTAAATACATTGCATGACTTGTAGTGTAGCCTACTAACCTATGTAATAATTAATGCATGTTTATTAATTCAATTATTATTTCTAACAGCATATAGTAGTATAGTTTGTTAGTATACGGGACGTTTTTTGGACGGTGTGGTGTGCATGTGGGAGTCCAAATGCATGCTGCATGTTGGTGATTGATCACCCCCTGCCAAACACCCTAGAGGTGGCTCGCAGGGTATTATGTAGATGTAGCCTACTGACTTATGTATACCGTAATGCATGTTTCTGATTTCTTTATAATATTTTTAAAAGCATATTTTGCGTGTTCTAGCTTTATTGGTAGATAACCTTGATGAGTAGTTCGCAATCTTTACCGTTGCATGAATGAGGTAGAATAATTTGTTGGTATGCGTGACGTTTTTTGGACGGTGTGGTGTGCATGTGGGAATCCAATTGCATGCTGCATGCTGGTGATTGATCATCCCCTGCCAAACACCCTAGAGGTGGCATTCAGGGTATTATGTAGATGTTGATGAATCTATTTTCAAGGAAGCTATAGATACAGTCCCGGGCAAAAAAATGAACCATCTTCGTACAGCGAAAGGAAGCTATTTAAAAAATACGATTTCAGCATTGTTGGCATTCGGATGTTTATGACAAATTTTGCTATCGGTTATACATTATTATCAGTCCAGTTGTGACATTTACCTAAGTACATAACGCGAGGCCTTTTGCGTTGAGAATAAAAACTTTATTTACCACGGAAGTGGTATAAAAAGTGCCATTTCATTTAAAAAATTAGGGCATTTACAGTAACTTCCGATATTTCTCACCACGAATACTCTACGGGATTTTCCATGCGTCTGGTAGCCTGGGTTTTCCCCGATCCTTCTCCCTCAGTTCCCTTCCCATCCCCTCACCCTCCTTCAACCACCAAAAACCTTCCCCAACCCCAAAAAGGGTCGACATCGTTGGCCACGCTTCTTTGCCGACAGAAGACCCTCGCCTCATTATCCCCGACCAACAACCCCCACCCCTAGGACAGACGCCACCCCCTGGTAGAGCACTATCTCTTCCTCAATGAATTCTCGGAATCTTCACATGGGTTCCAAGCTCACACATTGTTTACAATGCCCCCAAGGGGTGTGTCACGAATGGAGAAATGGGCAAGGTGTGCTGTTGGGATATCACATCGTCCATTGGCCACGAATCGCAAGCAAAGCATAGACCTCGTCGTCTCAATCTGGCCTTTCCCCGAAGGGTTTGGAGAGAGAAGTTCTTTACCTGTCCAAACCAGTGTGGGCAAAAATATTCCATGCGAATTTCCAAGAACATTACTGCGATATTTATAGCATCTTAACCACGGAGCTAGTTACGGGTCATGATGTTGAACGTGAGAGAGAACGTTTTTCGTAAGCATAAGCATTTCGCTTCGCCGATGAGATTGTGTTGTTCCAGACTGAAGGTGAAATGCATTTAATCACTAGTTTCTAATTAGGGTGTGTGTCTTCCATTTATTCTGTTTTGAGTCTCTCAACTAGTAGAAAGATGTCTATCCTTAAATGCGACACGGACCATGTTTTTTTTGGATTTAATAATTTCTTGGTCTCTCGGAGACAAGCGTTTGCTGCTTAAACCACTATAATAATATAACCAACCGTGGATTATTTCACGTTCTCAGCAGCGTGTAATAGAAAGGTTGAGGGCATTACTATGCGCTCAAAGAAAATATTTTACTCTATTCCAGTTTTGTATAGCCAAAATAATCGGCATTCGATAGGAGTCGATTCAGAAGTCACTTAACTTTGGAACATTGAGGGTTTAATGTTCGGAGGGATTTTGTCCATCTTGATTTTTCAATTTCTAGAGCGTCAATTAGTGCAAATTACAAACCTAAATAACCTCCGTACATTCTAAGTTCTTTTCATATTTATCGAATAATGTCACGAATACAAGGATCAAGAACTTTGCTATTTCTTGATCCTTGTATTCGTGATATTATGGATTTCCACCAAGTTACGCCCTCTACGATTAATTAATTATCGAATAATGGTTGAATTTTTTATTTATCGCAAGCATACCGTGGTCCAACTTTACTGTGGCGTGCGCGGTGAGGACGAACCCTGGGTATCATGGGCGTACCCAGCGAGGGGCAGCGAGCCCCCCCCAAGAAGCAAAAATTGCATTAGTCTTTGAAAAAAATCAGTACTGAATTGAAACGAAAGTATTCAACAAATTTTCTTCAAACCCACGAAAAATGATATGTAACTAAAATAAGACATGTAACTAAAATAAAACTATTTTTCAAGGAAATAACCTCATAAACTAATGCCACAACTTGGCTTGCCTCCCCCCTAGACCATGGCTTGCCCCCCCCCCCACTCAACTTATCATACTGGGTACGCCCTTGCTAGGTATACGTCGGCCATTGATATTATTTTAACGATACTGATTGCATATTTGCGTAAAAATTATACATACTTCGATGCATTCTCAACACGTAGAACAAGGAAGGAGGCAAGGAGTAAATCCTGCGTTTTCCGCCCCCTCCTAAGCGTGCAGGGAGTTGTCCTGTCGTTTCTGCTACCCGCCCTCCCCTCAACAGCGAATCCTTTCCCCTCCCTCGGGACAGCGGGAGGGAGGGGGGGGGGGGGAGAAACATCTTTTACTCCTCGCAATCCCGCCACCCCACCCTGCCAACAGTCCGCAAAGAAAGAGAAGCATGGACAGTGGCATGTGGAGGATAGCGGGTGATAGCGCGGAAGAACCGGCAGATTGATGCGTGCAATCTTGGAGAATTTGAACCAATCATCGCTGGCCATGGATACGAGAAACGATTATTTAGGAAGTGGATTGTCTCCTTGATGGTCACGCAAGGCATTAGTTTCCCTCAATAATCAGCGGTGCGGTGTGGTGGATTTCAGCGTCTCTCCTGGTCTTCCGTGTTGCTTGTGGCATGTTGGGACACGTTAACGACGTCAACTCTCCATCATTGCTGAAGAGAAGTGGAAGGAGTGGAAAACACGGAATTCCAAGAAGATCGGTATCTATGATTTTCTAGGATGCTCAGATCTGAGGTATGTCGATTGCTGAGAAACAAATGTATTAATTAACATCAGAAGATAATTAGTGTAGGAATGTCTTCATTGTGAACCTCGATTTTTCTAAGCGTCGTGGTCGCATTTCAATCATTCTGCATTGGACACAGCGGACAAATCGATCAAAATAATTTTTGTTAGTACCCGCGATTAAGCGTAAAACTTAATGTGGCATCACTATCTACTCACATTTGCGCGTAATGTTTTTACAGATAGCTCTCTCGCTGTCGCCCGTACGAAATGGAGAGGAACCAAAGTCGCCTTCAACTGCTGCGTAATTGCCGTCTCATTCTTGGAGATTATTCTGTCAGGTAAGTTTCTTTGTAATTAAAAAAATGTACCTATTTCTGTTGCCTTGTTCTAGTCACATATTAATTTTGTGAATTGTACAAATGAGATCCGCTAATTGGCCAATATTCCTAAAATAATTTTGCGAGCCCGATATTTTTGCATTGAAATAAATATTCTTCAAATTTGTTTTCCTTATTAATACTAAATTTGGGATCAGAGACTCGATGAACGAATTAGTGCAAAGTAGTTTTGGAATTCCCACTTCAAACTGCTAACTTTCACGGGCTTATCCAAAGGGGGGCAGGAGGGGGTAGCCCCCCCCCCAGAAGTAAAAGTAAATTTATTTCAAAACGAAATTTTTGAAAAAAATTTCTTTAAATCCAAGAAAAGTGATATTAGTATCAAACATGTAATCAAAATAAAAATATTTTTTCGGGCAAATAATTTTAATAATCAATGAAGCACTGTTATAATTTTCTTGAAATATTGGTTTCATAAACGACGTTTCATCGTTTCATGTGTTATGACTTGACGTGCCATGGCTTGCCCCCCTCAAGTTTTGATCCTGAATACGCCTTTGCTTACCTTTTTGATGGGGAGCCTCGATCAAATGACAAGTAACTTTTTCTCAGAAATATGTTTCCACTGGTTATTTTTAAAATGAAATATCAGCATAATATTATTCAGCCTATTTGGAAAATTGTTGTAACAATTTCCATGAAAATAAGTCATTGCATGCTATCTTGTATGGCTTATTCTTCTGCCTTATGACTTCTTCACCGATTGGCTGACTTTAAATGGCAAAATGATCTAATACCATGGCAACCCTATAGAGCCCAGTCTTTAAACCTTTGCAGTCCAATGTTGAGGCTGGCTCGACAAGTCTAGTGCTAAGTGCAAAGAGTCTCCTTACTTTCATGGGCTTATCCAAAGGGGGGGCAGGAGGGGGCAGCCCCCCCAGAAGTAAAAGTAAATTTATTTGAAGCGTGATTTGCGGGGGCCCTCCTCCAGAAAAAATTTAAGAATAATGATTCAAATGGCAAATTTTACGGCTTTCTGAGGGATATTTGATTGATCCTAACACCATTATATAAGAAATCCTAATCCAATTACGTAAGAGCACTAGGCTTGTTGTAGCATCAGGTCTAACGTCAAGTTGACAGCAAATCAGGTAATCTCTTGAAACATTGCCATTGTATAAATCGCTTCGCCTTGATGACGAGCTCAACTCAAAGTAAGACCTCATGCTACTAGCACTAAACTCGTCGAGCCAATCTCAACATTGGACGGCAGAGAATCAATACTGGTTGGAGGTTTTCATTCCTCAACTTTCAATTCTATTATTTTTTTATTTTTGTTTGTTTACAAATTGGTCCCAAGCACAGATTTCGAGTGTCACCATTTCTTTATTTTTGCATTCATTGACGGTGGATGTTGTAACTTGACATCAATTCCGGTACAGTAACCAAATAATAATAAATTTTATCCATAGTTCAGAACTTGGCACTTATCAGTTAACCCATTAAATCCCAAGCATGTTAATAACTTAAAAATTCCAAATATTTTGATAAATTAGCAATAAAACAGACTTTAATAAGGCAAAGTATCGATTTTTATATTTTTATTGTTTTGTTATTTTTTTAGTTTGCCGTTGGTGAAACGTTGCGTACACTCAACGCTGGGAGTTGGTCCAATGAGCCGTTTTGCCTTTTTTCGGAACTCTTTTCTATTTGCAAATAATTTTTTTTTATTATAACCCAAACATATAATTAACCGAAAGTATTGATTAAACTTTCTATTGTTCATGAAATTTAGAAGAGCAATCAGTATGTAGATGAATATTGCACTTTTGGTAATCACTAATTTTCTGGCTGCTACAAATTCGGCATCGTGAATGTTTTCGTCACGATCAATATTGTGGCCAACCTTGTCTTTCCTTACTGCATTTCGCTAACTATTTATTCCGTTATGTCCTATATTATGGCAATTTTAGTTACTAAAAGGGTAGTTGCATAAATCGAAACTTGTATGTGGGGGAAGGCTCCATATTATCAATAACAGAGAATTTATGTCACCCACAAAGTATTTATAAAAATGTATAGTATTTGACCGGTTTCGGCTGTTACACCATTATAAATTACAGAAAATATAAAGCAACTGGTCAAATAATAGGAATTTTTATATCGCGAAAGTAACAAGTGTCTGCTATTGAAAATGAGTAATTTCTCCTTCACTGTTTTCTTTTTTCTTGAGGAAACATAACACTATTTCTGAACAAAAATATGCCTGACTGATGGTTGATCCAATTACAACTTCAAATTTACAAATGGATCCAATATACCAAAATTTGGTAATACATTTAGTTACATATCAAGCCAACTCAAAGAATAACGCATTCTTTTTACCGACCATACAATCAAAACAACCTTACTTTCCCTTGGACAGTTCCTTTTGAGTGCGAGGAAGGCAACTTGCGACTCTGTTTTCTCTCACACTACAAGGGATTCTTTAGTCATAATTGGGAAAAATCCCATTTGAGACAAAAGTATCAGTAAAAATTAACTTAAAATTATTTTCAAAATACAATAAGTGATACCTTGCAACTTCAATAACTTTTGCCAGGCCAACTACAACCCTTTCCACTAAACTCAAAGAGGTATCAGTTTTTTCAGATGCTCATCCATAGACAGAAAATTTTCCCAAGGAAGATATCATTCTCCACAAATTAACCCCAAATCTTACTGGTTTTCCTCTTATAAACATTTTAACGGAATGGCGGACAAAATATGGCACCATCTTCTCGTCAAAAGATAATTTATGAGTAATTGCATCAAACCGTAGAAATATTTGGTTGAGCTCGCAAAGTATGGACGTATCTTAGAAAACTTATCCCCCTTGTCCAAACTTCTGTAACCAACCAGGCGTATGAACATATTAGGTTCAACAAAACGCTTCAGGGACATCGTTTGACGCACAAGAGGAACGCCTTTATCAGCGTCCTAACTCCAGTAATATTTTGTAGCTAAGGTGTGATAACCACTAAACATCAGAACGGAAGAAATACCACACTATTGTAATATTTTCTGAGAATTTCACGCACTATGATCACTGGCGATAGTGAGCAACTCAGGCTGCAAATGTGGGTTCAGGTCATTTGGAGGGAACAATTGTTCATCAGACAACCACAGATATAGTAAAAGCAGATGGAACAGTACATTGCCCCTTCTAGATACCGTAATACCCATAAAGCCCTTTACCTGAGTCAATATACCAAGAAATATTTTTCTTGGAATCCCAGTGCATTCATCGCCACTCATAGTTCTCAAAAAATTTCTTTCAAAATTGCCTGCACCCTCATTTGGAGCCTTACCAGCTCATTATCGTCAGCAGCCAGTGGGCATGAATTTCTCAGAAAATACTGCCATAGTGTGATCCCTCTTATCTCTCCATTTATTTTGCTCACTCGCCAACCCCCGCTGTGCACGGAGACCCATTGGTGCCGGGATATCCCCACCCAGCCTAACTATGCATTTTACCCTCCCACTAGCTTCCCTTTGAATCCTAGTCAACAACACCACGTAAATACGACTTTACGATATTTGATAACCCTCACAGACTCACTTGCTTTTAGCATACTTGTCAACTGTGGTAAGCAGATCGTTCTTACCTTAGGATGCCAGTATATCTTGGAATTGCAGACACATACAGAAATCTGGACATTTTTCTGGACAACTCTATAGCAAAGTTTTTATGCACCTTTTAGTGTAAAGTAAATTCCCACTATAGCGCAAGTAAAAGCTGATTTAATCTTGCTCGATACGTGAAGTTAAAAACATCTAACAGTCACAACTCGGTGAAAACTCACCACCTGCCAAACATCCTAATAAGGACCCTTCAACACTTATGTAGATGCATATTTAGGACTAAAATACTGTACAATTGTCTAAAACTAAAGTTTCACCATAAAAAGGTAACATATTCTTTATAAGCATTTCATTTTTCAGTCCAAAAAGAAACACTCTATACGACTACCGCCGCGGCGTGCCGTTTACCTAGATTACCGGGGTTCTCCCAACGTTGCATGAACGTAACACTTCCTTTATTCTTAAATAACTTAAAAACCACTTAGTCAAATTCACCCAAATTGTTGCAATGGCCTGGAATACAAAATGCATCATTGTATTTGCAGAGAGATATAATCATCGAGTGCCTCAGATTTAACATAATATGTAAACTTAGAAGATAGCCTAGAATAACGACTTACATATAAATGTAAAGCTCATTGTAAAAACAAAAGTTATTAAATTTCTTCCATAGAAAAATTTATAACGTTTTAGAAAGCATTGAACTACCTATTTTAAAAATATTAACTACTTACCAACAACAAATACGGAGAAAAAAAATCACAAATTTTGCGTTCCGTTCACACAACGTTGGGAAGAAATGGGTTAAACTTGATTGATAGGAAAAGGTCATGTTGAACTTTCATTTCCACTCTTTAGTTTTACCATAGAGTAAGTATATATAGAGAGCTCACCACACGTACAAAAATCGTATACGTTTTTGGTGTAGTTCTAGAGCGATTAACCAGATGTCACTAGAAGAATTTTGGCAATTTTTTTAATTTGCTCGTTCCACAAGTCTAAAAATATATTCTGAAGCAGAAAGGGTTGCTACATTAAGTGGAGACATTAATTATTCGATTTTGTTTATAACAATTGTTATAAAAATATTTTATCGAATTTCGGCTAGTTACTTGACTTTTCCGAGTTTATATTCCTAATCCATTTTCCTGCAGACTGTTCTTAGTATAAAGTTGAAACTTGCAGGAAATGTTTATAGTACATTTTTTTCCATACTGATAAACTTTAATTTGTTCATAACTCAGTTTCAACGTTGTTATGTGTGTTTATATATCTTTCGGACGAAAAATATGGAATTTTGCAGGGTAAAAATCAATCGCCTGCTAACTTTCGTATCTTACGATATAGGTCCATATATGCTGCGTATGAAATTTGAACAAAACTATAAATTTATTTTTGGTGAAAGAATTGTAACTTTATCTCGATTACAAGGGGAGTTATGAATTTTTAATGAACGCACCTCGTCAGGCTTTCCTTTCTGGCCTGGGTCCACGCTGAAAGCTTCCGCCTCCCAAGGATATCGTTTTGCCATCAGATAGGTTGGCGAGGTGAGCTGTTATTTTGACGAGGAAGAGATTTTCCGTGAGGGAAGATTTTTTCCCTTCAAGAGACTTATAAATCTTATTGATGTTCATCGCTTCATTGAACAATCAACATATAGAATGAAATACATTTCGAGTGGTGTGCTTCAGAACTTCAGTTATGAAATACCTCACTTTGGTGAAGTGTAAATGTTATTTACAACACCAAGTGCCGGAATATTACAATAAAATAGGAATGCGAGATAGGATCCCTACACTGAAAAACAATGCACTGTTTGCCTTTCGCTAACGGTCATAGCCTCTTCACCACAGTTGGTAACTAAAGCTTAAAAGTATTTGGTAATGAATTCTTAAGCGCACAGCTTCAAACGAACACAAAGAGGTATAGATCAGCAGTAGCATTTTTGGGAATAGGGGTGGTCGGTAACCTTGATTTGTTTGCTCGATAGCGGGATGAGTAATGGCCCATTCTGTTACCACGTCGAAAATGGAAAGGTTTCTTTCGGCTCTACCATTTTTCTACTTTGGGTCTTACGTATGAGGCAGAGGATCATCTAATGCATGTTTTTGTCTTTCCTTGAGACCTTATTCTGATCATAGTTGTGATAATCGTCGTCTCGTCAATAACAAGACGCATTGTCGTTTGAGGAAAGTTTTATTTTAAGCGTTAGCATTTAGTTGAGGTTCTTAAAAGTAAAACAAATAGCGGCTGCAATTGAGCCCGGGTTCACTCATTGCTTAAATTCTTGCCTCATTATATGAATGAATCCCTTCTCCCAGGGGCCGAAAAACTAAATATCCAAAGATACATTTTACGTGGTGAGCATTTATACAGGAATATCGAATGGAGTATTTTTGGCATATTCCGATTGTAAGTTGTTGCGGCACTAGAAAAATATGGCGATTCAAAATTATACGCCCTCCCCTTTTTTGGAATTAAACCTCTTATTATGCAGTTTTGTGAATCGAAACTGCAAGCAAAATTTGCTTCGTAGGCCTCATGGGGAATCCTAATCCGTAGGCTAAAATATGTTATTGCGTTAGAATCTTGAGTTGTCCATTCATTAATTGTTATAAAACATTTGATTCTATGTATATTAGATATTGATTGCTTTTCGTACACAATTTAACAAACCAAAACCTATTTTTTTGTCTTTGATGACGAGTTATTCATTTAAATACAGATTTTCAATACTAATACAGGATTTATTATAATCTTGCAACATAAAGTAGGTTCGAAGATTTTCGCGGCGTTGATCAGATTATCTCTGCATTCTCTTCGGGTTTCCACCGCGTCCGTTGGCTTTTGTCGAAACTGTTCCCGCCAAAAGGCAACGGACGCGGTGGAAACCCGAAGAGAAGGCAGAGATCATGCAACATAAAGTTTTAAGTCCAAACTTCGAACTGTAACAGACCTATTGACGAGCCTTTCCGGAGATACTTCCTCTGAGTGGCTGAAATGTCACCTAGCAATGATTTTCCCGAGGTGTAACCCTCATTTTCCTCCATTGCTGGGGACTTATGTCCCGACGAGTAAAAACTAGTGATGTGTTTATAGAAGGTTAAAAAACTTACATCTGATGTAAAAACATTTCGACGGAGTCGACGTACAAGTAGCCCTCCGGCGCGAGAATGTAGGAAAACAAAATTGTGCGATATATATAATTATATTACTTTTGCTAATCCAAGTAAATCTCACCGTATGAAAATTAATCACAAACAAGTTGATTTTGATCAATCAATTAGAAGATAAACGAAGGAGATTTGATTATTTCCAAAGCAGAAAAAAAGAACAGTGTGCTAATCCGTAATAAGATCTCATGCATCGCAAAATGTTACATTCAATTTAATGTTACATAGATAGGTCAATCTACCTTTAAATGCAGTCAATTTCAATTGTGAACTTTCCACAATGAAATCAATTTCAATTTCAAATGGCTACAGCTTAAATACTTAAACTAAAATCCTTCAGAGAAAGATGAAAACGCGAGCTATTTCTCAGCTTTGCTCCCTTCCGCCATCACAGAGAATTCTAAAAATTGGTGCCGGTCATTTTTTATGGGAGACCTTTCCAACAGGCTTGCAAACAAATTCCCCAAAAATAAATTCTATGTTTCTTTCTACAACCCTTGCACTCTCGGTGAAGTTCTGTGTCGTGACAAAGACAAAATAGAACCCATCCATCAATCCGGCATTTACAAAGTTAATTGTGAATCATGCAACTTGAGTTTCATTGGTCAAACAGGCAGAAGTTTTATTATCAGAATGAAAGAACATAGAAAGTGCAGGAAATTGGGATGAAACATCACTTCTCGCCAAACATTTGGTACAGACTTTTCATTCTTGTCATTTTCAACCATAATTTTCTTCACCCCTTCAGTAATGGCACAAGGCTTGATGTTTTAGAGAAATTTGAAATAGTACAAATTTATACAAATATTCTTATTAGATGTTCCCGTAGACATACCCCGTTAAGACGGTCTTAGGCACAGCTCCGCGGTGTCATAAAACGTCCGTTTTCGCAGTAAAACCCTGGGGGTGAGGGATCGGAGAGTACAGAAGGTATAACATTCTCAGCTGGTATCTTTCTGGTAGGTCTTTTGTATGATTCCCGGGAAAACAAGTCACTTTTTCGAAGTGTGAACGCTTTTAAAAGAAGCATAGTCTTCGATCGTATCCAGTGAAAACGAAATGAACTGCAATGAAACGTGCACTCACCTCGGCTAAAATACTTCCACTGTCTTCACCACAGACCATTTGAGAATCGGTGTCTTGAATAAAAGCATAAAAACGGTGAATGCTGTGCGTTAAAACCCATACAGTTTCAATAACATTAACACGTCGCGGCTAATCCAACTCCCGACGTGCGCAGATTAAAGAAAGAACACCATGCCAATAGATTATGTGGTTTTTTATTCCGCAAGAATCCACCTACAACTTCTACATACTTTGGAAGATTTTCAGAGAAAATTGAAGACGTGCGTTTTCATGGAACGTTGCTCACGTTTAAGCCTGTGTATCTCAGAATCGGGTAGGATCTTTGTCAAATGAATTGCATATCCTTAAATTTCAATCCGTTTTGAGTATACCTGCGAAGATTTAAGTTTATAACTCAAAAAAAGTCATTTTGTAATTTTGTCCGGCTTTTTCCGATTTCCGCCCACTGTGCGATATCCCACGGTCAAATTTGCATCAAAATTTAATGCAACTAACGCGCACCCTGTCCCACCGTCAAAATTTCATCCAACTGGCTTTTGGTACTATCATTTGTACAAAACACCGTTTTGTCCAAATGGATAGGGCAGGTTCTAAATTTTCATCCAATAGGATGAAACCAACAATTCACAGGGCCCTTGACAAAAAGCATCGCCTAGCGCTGAAACAGAGGCCACATAGGTTAAGCCGGTGTCCCACAGTCAAACGGTGCAAATATTTTGATGCAACTGGACGGGGGTATCCCACGATGCATATCATTTGGACGAAAAGGAAAAAGACGATATTTATGTAAACAAATTTGGAAGCTTATGGAAGTGAAGGATTCTGTCTTTTTTAGCAAGCGAAATTGTCTGAACAGGCCTCTTGAATATTGAAGAGGCGAAAAAAAGAAAACAGAAGAAATGCTGAGCTTGGCATTGGCTGGAAAAGGGGGTATGAATGGTTGGAATAAGCATGCTAAACATGATGGCGAAGGAGTTGGTCGCCGATGTTCCCGTATATTATCGATAATAATTGACGATAAGTGAGGATATTTGCATGTCCCTTATCAGCAAGGTTGGGGGCAGAATGAAACGGCAGGATACAAACGTGACGCAGTTTATTCCCGTGGTGAATATATTATTAATAATTAGATGGATATTGTGGTTGAGAAGATGTTATGATTAGTGCCGTAAACGTGCATTTAAATCACATTTTTCCTCTCCTAATCTAGCAGTTGCTAAAATAAGGCCCTTATCCTAAAATAATAGTGATAGAAACGGGCAGCTGTAGTGTTTCACAGGTATAATCGTCATTTCATATTAGTAATTTCTCCAGCTGCTCGCTCGCTCGGATTGCATGCCCGCCACAAAGATAACCTGTAGAATTCGGTCTCGATACCTTAAGTAAATCTTTTATTATTTCCAAAACTCCCCTCCTAGTATTGCGATTCTAAAGATAGCTTCCTTCTTATTAAAGATCAACTCATTATTACGGATTTCCTGGTTGAGAGTTTCCATCGCCTATCGAGACCAATTTTTGCTCATTTTTACTTTTAGGACCACACCAGTCGATGAAATAGACGATCACGAACGTATATATACATTTGAAATAATGTTTTGTGAACTCACTTCGCGGTATGGTGACATTATAAATTCAAAACTAAGCCATTTAGTATTCAATACAGTATTAATGAAAAAACACAACCGGTTTCGATATTTTCAGGTATTTATCTAGAGGTTTACGATAACGCTAATGACCTGAAAAGAAGGAAACCGGTTGGGTTTTTAATGCATACTGTGTGGAATACAACAAAGTTTGCAAAAGAGCATTTTAATTGATAAAATATATATTATGGACACAAAAATAAACTTTGTTGTATTCCACACAGTATGCATTAAAAATCCAACCGGTTTCCTCCTTTTCAGGTCTTTAGCGTTAATTGTATTGTATTCGATCGCTTCTCAGAACGACTTCAATTGCGTTTTGGTGATATATTGAAGTAAATACGATAGGCTACATGCACTGCTAATGGGAAAATCTACTACCGGCTTCCCTTTCTTTCAATCCGAAGTGGCAAGAGACCCGTCACCCGAACACATGCCGGACCTTAGGGATGTGGGAAGTGGTCCTTAGTCGGGACCTTATGTTATCTTAACTTGGAGCACCACCCAACTTGAGTTAATTTCCTAGAGGTGGTCTGACTTGCAATTGAAGCTACACTTGTTAATAGATGAGGTCTTTACCCTCCACCCGCCTCCTTTTGGACGGGTTGTATTGCAGGTCCGCCGCTATTTCATGGCATTGCATTTTCGCACAAAATCTAAACATTTCACATTCTCTTTACGGGTCCAACCCTACCCCTACAAGTTATCTGGGGGAATAGCCACATTTTCATGGCTCTTCTTTTTAACCCCGTCCAAATAGCGGTCAAAACATTTTGTTACCCTTCAGTTTCTCCTTTTCTGCCGATGTGGACACATACCCATTACTAATTTAGAAGTCCTATTTTGGCCACAGTTTTTGTGTTTAACAGTGATCTCACACAGAAGTTATAGTGTTGTGATAACTAAAAAAATGTGATTCAGTGATTTATTAGTTCCTGACAACCACATACGAGTAGGCATACTATGTTTCATTTATTTCCGTTTCTAGTTTCCGTTTTTTTAAATTGGTCTGAGACGAGGCACAGCACTATTTTTCATATTTTCCCTTCTATTTTATATTTAAACTTTGTAGGAAGAAGACTGTTGTGTAGCTTTTTACAAATCTGTGTAATTATTGTTGACTGTCAAAAATTTCATGGACTTTTACGCGGCGAGAACTGCACGGAAAAATGCTGGAGAAAAAAAAGAAAACCATAGTAGCTCGAAAAAGGAATTTGAATGCATATCTAGGGGGTTGTTTCAGATTACACGGAGATGAAAGGCAAAACTTGAGCTTATTAATTTTTTGAACATGAAATTTCTTTATTCCGGCGAGAGAAGATGGTGAGCTAGTTCACGATCAATCTCTTTTGTTTTTTAGAGGAATGGCAAATGGTTGGACAAAATTGTTGATTTCCCTGATGTATTTCGCAACCTTCCAAGCACCTCGGGTTCGTATTTTCCTAGTATTTTAATGGTGACATGCGGTCCCCTGGGATATTGTTCTAGTAGTCTTATTTTTTAACAGGTACTTCCGATATACAAGGGGGTAGGCCAAGTAACCAATTCACTGATGTTACTACGCGCTCCAAAATTAGGAAAACGAAGCTGCTTGAAGTCAATTAATTTGTAGGAGTAGAAGAAGAGTTAATCTTTCAATTCTCAACTAGTTTGAGATCTCTGTCTTGCGGATTTTTGATTGATCCGGTAAAATTTAAGAAGTTCTGCTTAGATACAGCGGATAATTTTGTGAGACATTATGGATGGTTTTACATGCCACCCATGGAGCACGAAGTATTTCTACATGGTGCAGATGTTATCGAGTTGGCTCTTCTTCCTAATGGAGAACTGTCAGAGGAAGCCCAGGAATCTCGCCATAAAGATATTAGAAAATACCGCGAGCATTACGCGAGAAAAATATCTCGAATTCATACGAATGAGAATATTTTCCGGTGACTGATCCTGACATCGGACCCTTTTATTAGCACATGAGGAACTGACTGAACAAATATCGGGGCCTTAAAGATCTTTCGCAGGAGGTTCGTGATCTCATGGTCTTGCATGAGTCTCAAAATTCTGCGAGCGAATGCAAAGAGGTGAGGGATGGGTGGGATTGAGAAGAATCTGATGATGAATAATTATAATACATAATTCGTAAAGTTATAAATCATTGACCATGCTTATATGAGAATGAAAGAGTCACTTAAATACTATTTTGACATTTATTTAAAAATTACTTTTAGTCCATACAGAAGAACCTCTCGAAATCTGGAAATCGCACCTCTTTTACGTAAGTCAATGAACCCAAAAACCCTACTTTTAGCCTTTTTTGTTTATTGACTAATTTCAAAGATCATTAACTCATACTTTATAACTAATTATCATTTATTTTCATGTTTTATCATGATTTGGGTTCGTCTATGCAGTCAGCGTTACAATTGGCCAGTTAATAAGTTAAAGTTCCACGTATCGCCTAAAATAATATTTTTTCGTGAAAATAACTGCAGAAATGAAAATAGCATGCCAAAAAACATGTAAAGAGCAATATTCAAAGACATCCAACGAAAATCTGATTTTTGTCCAACTTTTTCGCGATCTGGGCCATTGTGCGCCGCCTGTCCTCCTATGCTCTATCAGGCCGATATAAACATCTTGTTCCCTTCCTTCGATGCTTGGGGCTCGGGGGACTGAGTCAGGAAGAGGGGGAGCGGGAAGGGAAGGGGATAGGCGAGTTGACCTTGAAGCGATCTCTCTCACCTCTGGCTAGCTACTGTCGTGCCATCTTCCCGCTTTTTGAGAATTAAAACTGTTGATACGATTTCCCCCTATGCCGTGAGCCCTCTAGAATATACTTACTCTATGGTTTTACACATATCATTGCACAATCATCCCTTACCCATTTCTGAGAGGTAATTAACTTGTTTTGTTTGTAACTATTGATGGAAGAATTGCAAAATTAGAACAAACATCATCAAGTTCAGCCCAAGCTGCTGAGAGGGTGTACGAGTGCATTAGGCAGGCCCTTATTTATCAGAATTGAGAAAAGTTGTGTTTTTACTAGTCTCAAAATGAACCAATGGATTTAATATTCACGTTTTAAAATTTGGTTACTTTCAAATAAGGACAACCCATGCCGAGGGCCCTAAGTAGGTATGTTCTGAGAATCCTCAATGGAGTATTTTGGGCCAAAAAAGTAGTTGCACTATGTCATATGAGAAAATAAAGTCCTTTATGATCGAATTTCAGTTTGTTTTGACCTACCTTAAGGGTCAAAACAAACAATACCTCTAAGCATTTACTAGATATTGTCCATTGTAACTCAATCCACCCCCCAGGGCTCTACCCCGCACCGGGCACCACTGAGGTACAGCTTGCACCACTTACTTGAGACTTACCCTCCACCCTCTCCCTCCCTCGGCAAAGACTGCTCCTACTGGTAAGATCTAGTCTCTGGAGAAACGTGCTTACGGCTTACATTAAAAAGAATCTAATTGCCATGACAATATTTCCAATCCAAGTGATCAATTTATTTTCACTCTTTCCATGAATTTCAGTACTTAGTAGTAAAAAAAAATACATTTTCAGTGTATTACTAATCTTTCACTGACATATTTGGCAATTAAAGTGTCTTTGTGCATCTTAGGTGTGAAAATTCACTCTTAGTAATAAATTTTGAAAGCCCTCTTTTCTTCAATGTGACTGACTTAAAATCATGAATTAGTTTCACCCCTTTCTCTGCACAATATTTTACCTTTGAAGACCCCAAATAATTTGCCAATCATTCTTGTAATCAGGATGTTCATCCTATTCTTGTGTGGGCACGTCAAAGAATGCAGTGCATATTGCCATTAAATACCTAGCTTTCTCGAATTATTAGTGACAAAATTTGATATAAATACATTGGTCAGGTCTTTATGTTCATTGAATACCTTCTTCGGTGGATCTATTTTTCTTCACATGTCCTTATGCAGCATATGATGTCTTCCTTTTCACGCCTCCAAAGGGATCTGTCGAAGAATGACAGGCCTACCAACTCCTGACTCTGGTACCACAAGAGGTTTGAAAACCTCTTTTGTAGTGCTTTTGCTATGTCCCGGTTAACACTTTTGCAGTTAAAAAGTCATTTTAGGACAGGTCACCGTTGGGAGCAGATGCAGCACTAGGATTGGAAAACCACATCTTTTTCTTTACTCTTGAACATATTGAAATCTATTCCACCACAAACTGCATTTCGTGCTCCTCTTTTGTCGTGTAAGAATTTTACTTCTTCAGTCCAAGCACATTTATCCAAGAGATTAACTGCATTTTCCTCCTTGTACATCAAAAATTCAATGGCACCACTCTTTGCAATGTCTTACAAATCAAGTTTTGTTACGAAATTTTATTTCTTTGCACCAGAGAAAGGTGGGGTTAGTTCAAAGTTAATTGATAAGTGGCGGAGGAGAGGCCTTAGGTTTGGTAGATTTTTTCCAGTTTTGATGGATCTTCCACCATAGTAATCAAAATAAAATACATTTTCAGTGTCTTTCTAATCTTTCACTGACATATTTGGCAAATAATGTGTCTTTGTGCACTTCAGGGGTTGTGCTATGATGAAAATTCACACTTAGTAATAAATTTTGAAAGATCTCTTTCTTCAATGTGACTGACTTAAAATCATGAATTAATTTCACCCCTCTCTCTGCACAATATTTTACCTATGAAGACCAGCAAATAATTTGCCAATCATTCTTGTAATCAGGATGTTCATCCTATTCTTGCGTGGGCACATCAAAGAATGCAGTGCATATTGCCAATGAATTAAATACCTGTGCGCTGATTGGTAGTGGAACTTGATGTGGGCAATAAAAGTGCACAATCAGCAAGAACGAATAACTTTTATAAGCGGGACATGTTACATTAGGATGGTCCTTATTTTTAAAGTTTTCGAATTTCTTTTGGGACACCCCCCAGTTTTGTTCCATTTGGTGAGAAAATAAACCATGAAAATTATTTTTGCAATCGGATGGCGGGAAAACGTGCCGCATCGCACTTAAAGTTTTGAAATTTTGGTATTTTCGGGTGTTTTGCGGACGTAAGTGAAGATTATGTCACTCATTGATAATTCTATCACTTTTTTGTCTTCTACAACGACTTATTGTTAGACAATTGCAGAGTATCACCTCAAATTTCTTTCATTTCTGCCCCTTGGTTACCGAGATATCGCACCGAGAGTGAGTGTGCGCCACCCCAGTCAGATACTTTGGGTGGCTCGCGGGTTGCATACTCTCAATTTTTTTTTTTACCATTCTCACTCGTCGCAAAAACATGAAATTATTTAGATAAACTTTAAACTTCGTAAATATAACCTTTAATGTTATATTTATCCCTGCTTATTACCAAAACGGGCTTAGTAGTAGTGGATTATTCTCAATATCTAAATCTTGTATCCAAGTGCTTTTGTCTAAATTCAGAGTATCATTTCTGAGAGCTAACCCCTTGAATAGTCAGTGAAGGTGCTTCTCCTTGCATGTATTTCTTTGCCATTGTACAAGCTTTGGGTTTCAACTTATGAGATTTTATTTCTTTGTACCAGAGAAAGGTGGGGTTAGTTTAAAGTTAATTGATAAGTGCCGGAGGAGAGGCCTTAGGTTTGGTAGATTTTTTCCAGTTTTGATGGATCTTCCACCAACAGAGGGAGAATTAGGTGAGGAACCGAAGGGCTAATGAGGGTAGGATTGCAGGAGGGGAAATGAAGGTTTGGCGAGGGCTCAGGGCACAATAGTACATGGTACATCATTGGTCCAGGCGTTGACGATTCGGGCATAGGATAATGAATTCCCGGAAATGAATCCCTCCTCTTTTCCAACCCCTTATGGAAAAATACAAATCAGGCATGCAGGGCAGGGGAAGATTTCAGGACGCTGTCACAGATATTATGAAATTTGTGTTGCAGCAATAAGAAAAAAATCATCCGAGAAAGGACTACTGATAACTCCTCGAATTAACTGTAACATTTTTGGGCGGTGTTCCATTGCGAGTGATGTCATTTCGCACTCACGGGGTTTTGCACCAAGTTAGATAAATGCCCAAAGCATTGTATTGCCTGACAATATATTTCTTTTCCACAAGTTCCCTTTATCGGCATTAGAGGAGAAAATAACTCGTGACGTGTGCCTGTTTGCTGAGCGTCTTTATGTGGAGGCCAGGATTACTGCGCCAAATGCAGATGATCCTCCTAAGCGAGATTTATTATTTTTCAAAAAATCTTTCTTAATACAGAAAGTCCGATTGTGAAGTAAGTGGCACGGCTCTGCGCAAATTTCGGAACCATTTGTGGTACCTTTCCCCAGAAGCTGTAGCATTTTTATTTTTCGATGAAAATTCACCCGTGAAGACGAAAAAGCGAATGGTAGAGGCCTACAAGTCAGATATAACGGATAATGGAGACGAGTTACCTAAACAAATTTCTGTTTCTCCAAATGATATAGTCCACTTCATTGGCAAGGGACTCGAGGATTTTATTTCTGGACACTCGAAAAATCTTTTTAAAAGATCCAATATTACTGTGACATTTCTATCAAAGGATGCGGTTTATTGGAAAGGTGACGATGCATATAAGCAAGGATTAAAGCTAGTAAAACACTTGCGAATAGTCAATGATACAACTGAAAGAGAGATTTATTAAATTCTAACAAAAATAAAAGGAAGAAACAATTTTTGCTGAAGGTTGTGACTCATACAGGCGAAAATTTCCAGACTGGCAAAGAGCAACTTTATCAAAATAATTTTGAGAACCTTTGTGTGCAGCAAAAGGGGCACTGCATAAAGTTTTAACTTTCACCTGTAAGCAAAAGTAATATCTCCATGATCGTGATAGGAAACAATTTATCTTATTATAATGGGTAATTATGGAAAATGATTTGCTAATAAAATATTTAAATGTAGGATAAGAGTTGTTAAAAGAAAAAAGAAAAATATATGTTCATTTTCCAAATTAATATATGCATACTTTCTTTCACCCTTTTTATTTCATTAAATACGGAAGCTAAATGCTAATCCCTCATCAAAAATGTAATTCTCTAGTTTGTACAAAACCTAAACAGATATCCGTGCAACCAATAGGCAGGAATAAAAGATATAAAAAAATCTCAATGCGGGATAGTTGCCAACTTGCATTAAGGGCTCAGATTAGAAATTTCTCAAAATTGGAATCACCGCCGCTCGGGCCCCAAAGTTAAAGATTTTGCGAATATTCAGGCTGAATTTAGACAGAAACACTGAGATATAAAATTTAGATTTTGAGAATGAACCACTACTACTAAGCCTGTTTTGGTAATGAACAGAGATAAATATAACATTAAAGGTTATATTTATGAAGTTTAAAGTTTATCTAAACCTGCTTACAGCGGGAAACTTAAATATGGAAGTAAAGAAACAATTCATAAGAACCTACATCTGGAGTATGCTCCTATACGGAAGTGAGGCATGGACAATGACTGCAGCGGAGAAAGCAAGGATAGAGGCCTTTGAAATGTGGTGCTACAGAAGAATGATGAAAATCAAATGGATTGACCGAGTTAGTAACGAGGAAGTCCTAAGAAGGGTAGGAGAGAAGAGAAGCCTCATGAAAACCTTAATAAGAAGACGGAACAACCTTATAGGCCACATCTTGAGACATGATGGCCTGATGAAGACAATCGTCGAAGGGCAAGTGGAAGGCAAGAATGGAAAAGGAAGACCTCGGACAAAATATATGGAACAAGTAAAGAGAGATGTGAAAGAGAAGAATTACGTAGGAGTGAAAAGATTAGCTGATAGGAGAACTGAGTGGAGAGCTGCGTCAAACCAATCCTAGGATTGTTGACCAGTGATGATGATGATGATGACTAATTAATTTCATGCTTTTACGACGAGTGAGAAGTAGAGTAATTCGGATCGAGCTGGCGCAATTTCTCGGAAAAGTTATCACCAATTGAAATATAACACACTGGAAATTCGAAAGAACGCAGTGACCATGCAACTGTCGACATCGACCCATGTCACGTATTGGCCTCCACTCAACTTGGCAACTCACCTGATAGTATTCCCATTGTTTCCAAGTCTCGTATTCACCCCAACCCCACTTGCCAACCACAGCTTCTCTCTGTCATTATTATCTTACTCCTCATTAGTATATAAGCATCTACATCAGAAACGAGCATCATTACACGATTGATAAATATGAGCGTCGCACTATAGAGAGAACCCGAATCTCGCCCGGAGTACACCAATCTCCTGGTGGAGAAGCAGCAACTTCCGAGCACATAAATCGTCTACATCCCTCATCGAAGCACAGATTTTGTGCTTTCGGTGATCTTTAATTCAGTTTACTACTGAGTATTCTGGCACCAGAGAAAGACGTTTGAGGTGATTACGGATTTACCGATCCTGGCACATGACGTCACAGCATCATCTACCTCAAATATCTTCCACATTTGAATAGATAAATTTTTGCTTTGCATGAATGAGGCACAGAGCTCAGGGAAACATGTCGTAATAATCACCTATTAAAACTAGCTAAGGTTGGAAAGTTTTCTTCGTTTGATAAGGTATTAATAATCCTTATTTAAGCCAAGCACTACCAGCTAGCAGGGTATTCGGCTACCTGCTAGCATCCTGCGTCGTATCAGCGCTCAAAGCCTCGCCCCAAGGTCACCTCACTTGCAGCAGCGGGAACCAGAATGACGTTACACGGAGATTTCCCGGCATTCATACTTTTTTCATCGCGATTTCGCGTACTTGAGGTTTTTCCTTTTTCATTTAATCATGAAAAATAGATATCGTCATTTAAAAATCTAAAAGCGTGAAAAACATACTCCAGGAGTAATAATCTTTCAATTTAAGCAATAAAAAATAATAGGAAACCACCCTATTATTTTGCAGAGAATATAATAAAAATTTTCAGTTACTTAATTAATGCATCTAGATTTTTTCCCAACACTTAAGATATACAGTTAATTGGGACGTATCGGGACTTGTGCAGTTTGCCCCAATTAGGCAAACTATCTTGTATATGGGCATAAACAAACGTTGAAATGATAGAAAGAAGACTAAAGAATGCGAGTTTAGTTAATTTATTATCATTTTTAAGAATAATAACAATTTTGTTAAAAATATTTTTCAGAGCCTCAGGCCACGCTAAATGAATGTCTTTTTAAAGAAAAGTCTTATCCTCTTGCAGATAGTATAACAACAAGAGCTTTCAAAATAGGGCAAGAATAGGAACATTTGTGAAAAATAAGAGTAAATCAAAGGAGGAAAATAAAAAAAATAGTATTCTGAAAACAAAAATGTTTAATTTTGTCACGAGTATGTAGTCTATGTCGCCGTAGTACTTATGGCCCAACAAGCCGGCATGCTGTCCCAATTAAGTGGAGATTCCTCTGGGATATTCTCTAGTCCTTAGAATACATGCTCTGAATCGGTTTGTGGCCACTTCACTCTTGTTTTCATTTTCCCCTCGGTTCCTGTTGATTTCAATCCTCTTTTGATTGCACTCTCTCGCTACATGACAACGGTTGCCACAGGCATAGCACCTATAGGATTGTCACAGTTTCTGGCAACGTGTCCCCATTTTCCGCATTCAAAGCACTTGGAATCACTTGCGTTTATCATCTCATTTCCGTTCACGCCATTTCTTCGCATCTTACCGTTTCCTCCGTGGTGGTTTTTCTTCTCGCCTCTGTTATCAGGCTGATTTCTGGCCTTTCGTCGATGTCAATGCTGTTGGACCTTCCTCTCTCTCTTTCTGATCATTTTCTCTCTGAACCATCTCCTCTTCTACAAGTAACCTTGCTTTCACAGCTCTAGTTGTAAGGTTCCCTTCCTGTTGCATCGAACGGATTAGCCCTCCATATTTACTAAGAGGCAATCCCATTCCAAGAGGAAGATCAAAGCAATTTGCTTCACCTCACTTTGCAGCAGCGGGAACCAGAATGACGTCACGCGGCGTTTTCCCAGCATTCATACTTAGCCGTAGTGTTTTCGCGCACTTGAAATTTTTCACTTTTCATTTTATCATGAAAAATAGATATCATCGTTTAAAAATCTAAAAGTGTGAAATTCGTACTCCATGAGTAATAATCTCTCGATTTAGGCAATGAAAAAATAATAGGAAACCACCCTATCATACAGTGGGCCTGTTTCAGGACAATATTCTTCTTATCTCCTGCATACAATCGATGATGTTTCCATGGGTCCCTGAGTCAGTTGCCTTTGCCCATCCAAAAAAACCTGCCAAATAAATGGAATTTTGTCTCACAGAGTAGATGCAACCGTTGCCATTTATCCTTTCTAAGTAGAGGTGATTTAAACTGTTCATTTTGATGAGCCATTCATTCACTTTCAACCTGTTCAATAAAAAGAACTGTTCAAAATCTCTGTTCATAGCGAACAGTCATGGTATTCAGGTAGAAAATACTGTTTATCATGCGTTTAGAGTAAATGAAAGCTAAGTGTGGTGTGTTATGGTCTGTGCAGCTGGTCCTAATATTTTCAAGCAAATTCTGTCCTGGGACTTTCCTTGGTTATTCGTGTGCAGGACAATAACTGCTCTCCACTCGTAGAATAAGCCAGAATTAATATTTATCTACTCAGCGTCTGATATTATTTGTGCATTCAGCTCGAGAAAAGTTTTTAATTGCTGCTCTTATGAGCAATTTAGACATTCGTACGCAGCTAACTGTTCTTTATAAATATTTTTACTACAAACGTCATATGTGAATCTCTTTTTTAGACTCCTCGGTAAGATATTGCTTTTTATCTCCTCGTGTCGGCCTGTGTCTGGTATCTACCCATTCTAATTATGCAATTAAATGTCAATAATAGCATGCATGTAATGGTGAGAAATGACCAGTTTCATTGCTAAATTAGTGCATTTGGTTGAATGTAAAAATATAGTGGAATATGTTACACCCATGGAATTCTGTAACATATTGAAATATTAAATATGGAAAACAAAGGAAGATTTAATGCTTAGAGGTGTATTTATGTGCAATTAAGCTAAGTGGTCACAACATAACACATAAAAAGTCGCAACATGAATAACTTAGAGTCATCAAATATAATCGCCATAGATAATATATTTTTTCCCTTCTTTCGAAAATAGTAGGAATATGCCTCTGTAGACTTTCTCTGGAAAAGTACGAATTCCTTCCTATTCATTGTCAAATTATACTGCAAACAGAGATTTATCACTCCAAAAATTTGTAATAGATCCTTCATTAAAGAAAAGGAAAGGCATTGATTGTGATTCGTTACCCACCATTGGTGTATTCATAACATACAAATTATTTGGTTTTAGAAATACCGGTTTAGACGAATGGCAATGGTCAATTTTATCCTCATTTGAAAAAGGCCAGATTGGCGCCCATGCGATGGCACTCCACGTGACTTCACAGGGACCTAGTTTCTATACGAGTAGATAGGAGTTTTACATCGTCTGAGGTTACAAATGCATTCATGAGGCACAGAGCTCAGGGAAACATGTTTTAATAATCACCTATTAATACTGGCTAAGGACGGAAAGTTTTCTTTGTTTGATAAGGTATTAATAATCCTTATTTAAGCCAAGCGCTACCAACTAGCATGATACTCTGCCACCTGCTAGTATCCTGCATCATATCAGCGCTCAGAGCCTCGCCCCAAGGTCACCTCAATTGGGGCAGCGGGAACCAGAATGACGTCACACAGAGATTTCCCGGCATTCATACTTACCCGTCGTGTTTTCGTGCGCTTGAAATTTTTCACTTTTCATTTGATCGCAAAAAATAGATATCGTCATTCAAAAATCTAGAAGCGTGAAATGCGTACTCCAGGAGTAATAATTTTTCGCTCTGAGCAATAAAAATATCATAGGAAACCACCCTATTACTGTGCAAAGAATTATTTTAGGAATTACACAATTACTCAAGGATGATCCAATTTTGCAGCACAGCAAATGTTTACCAAAATCCTCGTTAAACATTAAGAGAAACTTTTCCTATGGTGGAATAAATCAATCTTCTCTGCCACCCCTGACCATCATTCCATCAGAATATAGTGCTGTTATTGATATAAACCTTAAAATAACATATCTGCCACTCAACTGTAACATTCTCTATCTTAACTCTTTTCCTGCAAGCCCATTTCGGGATGTGCGAAGACTGCCAAGGCTATTTTCCGGAATTTGCAACATTTCAGATTTTTAAAATTTTCTATTACTTAATTTTAATTAATGCATCTAAATTTTTTCCCAATACTCAAGATATATTTATATATTGTAAGCATAGATAGATTATGGGGGTTTACTTAAATTACAGCCGTTGAAAAGGCCGCAATCATGACAAGAGTGAAATCAATGGGCCGATAAATCGGCCCCTGTCAGTTTTCACTCAACTAGCCAGGGCCGATGGCAGTAAAAGGGTTAATTTGGCAGCCATGGGACTGGTTTAGCTACTCACCATTCACCCTTGCTCTCTGCCATCCTCCTCAGCTAACAATATAATACTGTGTTTATATTTCTCATGATCTGATGGATGTAGGCAAGTGGTGGTCATCCTCTTATATTCCTTCACTTTATTGTCCCGTCAATGATTTTGGGCAGTATCATAGGGGGATTTAAGAGAGGGGGAGGCACAGGGGCACGTGCCCCCTACAGACGCTTAAAACAGACAAAATTTGTAATCAAGTTCTCATTAGGTTGATTTTGTTTTATGCGTTATGGAGCCTCAATCATTTTATATTATGTTGGTACCATTGGAATTAAAATAGAATATTTCGTTAATCTGGAACAGGGTTTCAAAATATAAACAGCACTAATGAAGAAATGAGCAATGAGGAACATGTTATCGGGTTGCAATCATCTGTTACCTCCAAGTGAGGCTGTTTTGCATTGCATGTATTGCAGTTAAATGTGTTTGCAGGATTTCCTTGCATTGAGCCTCAGGTATCAAGTGACTGACCGTTAGCAAATTAGGATATTATATTTTGGCACACGTTGACAATGGTGTTTGCTTCACATTAAAAGAATAAGGATCACAGGTTCATTTCATTTCAGAGCAGCTTGATTTTTTTGAGTGCGGGGGTGGGTACTTTGGTGTTTCTTTGGTCTCCTTTTTTTCTCGAATCCAATTCTGACATCAAGAAAATTATGGAAGTCAGCATCAAAGATGCACACTCCCAGCCCTTGGACAATATTAGTGCAGCCAATACTTTGAGACCTTATTAGAAATAATTCATTCTTGAAAATACTGAAATGGTCAGTGATCCACAGCTTGGACTCTTATCCAGGTCTGTAATATGCTATGTGTATTTCGCACCTGTAACAGGCAAGCTTTACAGAAATGAGCTTACTGGCTTTTATTCACATTGAAATGTGTAGTGTCCATAATGTGAAGACACTTTGTAGCCAATTGTGTGTTGAAAAACAAGGTAAGTAGACATATCAATGTAAACGAACCGACATTTTTTTCTGTGTAAGGCTAAAATGAAATAAATTCCGTGAATCATCAATGAGAAGTACACTTGGACTTGGATGATATTTGGAGCATCAAGGATTCTAAGACTGTGCTTGTGCTGCTCAAATGTTTCTTATCTTGGGAATGACACCTGTGGAACATTAGCAAGCTCTGCATATCAGCTACTCCTTTAATTCCTATTGGGGGGAATTTGGCAACGATAATGTTGGTAAGCCTAATAAAATTAGGCATTTATTTGATATGAACGAATTCTGTTCACACCCAAATCTTATTCTATGTGCGGTTACTAAAACGCACTGACCATCACAAGCACTGGTGAGTCGAGAGAGACCATGAATCGTTAACGAGTGCAGAGGACTAGCTAGGAGTGACACTAATTTTACATTCTGTGACAGCGTGATGCATGTGGTAGCTCTCCCTGACAGAGTAATTGCATCTAGATGATGGAAGTTTCATCTCTCACTTCCAACCAACTGAAGAAGAGCAGTTTCTATGGCATGGGAATTTTTGCCATGTGATGGACGTACTCAAGGAGAGAGATTTCAAATCAGACGGGAGCTGCAGCTAGCTGTGAGGAAAAGTTGTGCTCCCAGTGTGGAGGCTGATGAAAACTTGGGCGAAATCCATTGTGTGGCAAGCTGAGCCTCAGAAATGGCAGTTGGAAATGCTGTAACTGTAGAAATAATGTATTTTCTGTTACGGTTTGTGTTTTGGGATTAAATCTCTGAATGTCATAGGTTTTGGCAACTTTTTGGTGGGATTACTAAAAAATTTCCAAACCATGTGGGCAGGATGAAGAATATGTATTCAAAAGTATGTATTGGTAGTTGTGTGATGTCTTTTTGTATTGGATACAATAAACAAAAATTCTTGGTAAGGAATGTCTGATGAGGATATAAAAACTGGTAACGGGGTCCTGTACGTGTAACATTGGAATTGATAAATCTGGCAGTTATCACCTCAAGATGGACCGAAATGTCAAAGTTTTGATCTTTAATTAAATGGTGCTTCATCATTAATGGGATACATATGCAACATCCAAGCAACTCAAATTCACAATCGCAGTAAAAACTCTGTAGTGATGAAAAACTGCCATTATTGTGACCGCTGGTGATGTCTAACAAGTTGAACTCACTGAGTATATTTCTTTGCGTTGTTTTCCGCCGCTGATTGGGAACCGATCGGTCTTCTCAGGTCATCGTCAAGTGATGAATGCATGTTGACAAGAGGCATTGATGATTGATTTCAAAGAAGCATTTCAACAAGACGACAGAGTACCGCAAGTACAATTCCAAGAAGGGATTAAAAGGCACAATGAAGCGGAGACTCGGATGGAGCCTGCGATGCTACTAGCAAAATAAACTTTAAATTTACCTCATGCACAATTATTGCACGCATACGATGCGAGAGTTTGTACTTATACATACATACTTGCTTATTGATGTTTGTATGCTTCTTACATATTTGTCATTTTATAACTTTTTATATTGATTACATGCTATCTTTCGCTACCCTTTACTATATAAATGTGTTAAATTGTGCTTATTAATGTTTATATGCTTTTATATGTACTTAATTATGTAACGCTATGTCTACATGCTGTTTAATGTAACACTTTTCTGTACATTGGGTTAACACCCGTAAGAATAAACAATTATTATTATACTGACGTGCTATCATCGTGCGATGCATTTAGAAATCGTTCTAATTCTCTATTGTTCCGGTGAATAATGAGACACAAAACAATCTTCACATCAGGCATGAGAGGGTATCGCTCGACCTATATCACTGAGACATCGTTTGAAATACGTGAACTAAAAATGTCACACGCGATGGCCTTAAAAATACGACCAAATCAAAGTTTAAGAAAACCTTTTCACTTGGAAACGCTTGCGGTAATTTGCTGGTGGTATAATATGATCTATATAATTTCTCCGAGCGAATCCGGTCACATTGAACCTTTTAAAGTGGAAGTTGCCTATATTTTGGCAAGTGCGGTAACGCAAGGATTGGTGATGAGGATGCTCTTAAGTGTAAGCATTCACCGATTTTCACCTTTATTCCTCTCGTGAAAAAAGTCCGTAATATCTCCAGCCCTTTTTAAGTTGAATGTCTAAGAAATCTCATTTTCAAGAATTCATTTTAGTAAAAGGTAAGACCTACCTAAAGCGATGATCGTGAAAGCCATGTGTGTTTACGATCAGGAAACTGCGGAAGTGGCGGGGATATAGGTTCGGTTCAAACACGGCCAATCGATAGGAATACGAAAGAAACGAGGATCGACTCGCGGGGTAATACGCAAAAGGATCTTCGAATGTGAGTCCTTTGAATGAATATTAGATGGAATGAGACTTGGGAACCTGTAGTTCACCCTCAGTGCAAAATTTTCCTCCACCACTCACCGTGTCCTCTCCAAAATTACTCCATGATTCTCTTGTTCTTGCGTGGTTCTCTTGCGCGGAAATTGAGAAGAGTCGGCTCAATGCGTGAAGCGCGCTAGAGGTTCTTTTTCCCTTCGTAATGCGACCGAAGGGCGTTAAATACTGTGGTCTAAGGTCCTTAGAAAGGAATGATTTACATATTCTATATTGAGGTTCATCGTCGTTTCTTATTAAAAATCCAGCACTGGCCTTTTAATTCCAGAAAAGAGGTCTTCGTGCCATATACGAGAAATTGAAATGAAGTCACCGATATGTAAACGTAGGGGGTGTTGAACCCGGTTCTTCAAAATTTGAAAATCGAACATACTTACCTGGCGTAGGGGCTACCGTGATCCTTATAATGGAATAACTGGAATCCTGAATACCCTGTGGAAGCTGACAGCTGCTGACTGCCGACGTTCGGGAGGTAAACGTAAGTGTGCTTAAGTAGTGTTTCTGTGTCGCCTACGTAAGGGCCTTCAGCCTCGAAATTTATAACCACTGAGAGGTGAGCTGTGCCAAGTACCGTTGGAACGGGTAATCCGGCCCTTCAGTTGGTTTATATGCTTAATGCTGAGTAAAGGAGTAGCATCGACGATGCAAACGGCGGTGCATAAACTTCCGCCCACGGTGACCCGAGAACGGGAACTGCGCAGCACGTCAAGGGCAAGGAAAGTAGCAGCATCCACAACGCTGAAGTCAATTGATCAGGCAGAAGTGGACAAATGGATAGCCGAAGAATGGGTGAAAATATTTGGCGAAGAAACTGCCCTGACGGCTGGAGGCGAATCCGTTCGGCGGCCAGTAGTCAGAAAAAGAGGTTGCAGTGTTCCGCCATATAGAGTGCCTCGCCTTGTCCACAAAGGCACGCAAACAGAGGAGGAGACTGCTGCCAACACGGAGATTTTAGAGCCTATTTCGCCGGAACCCCTATCCCCCCTGGCTGCCACGGAGGAGGGAGATGAGCGTTACCTGTCTCAACGGCAAGCCAACGACACTCACCCTGGAGAAAGGACGGAGGTTCAACTTGAGCCGGTAAGTCAAAATAACGCTACCACGATCGTTTCCCCCAACTTACCATTAAGTGATCTTAGTGAACCTTCCCCAAGTGACAATGGTAACCATGTACCCATCGACATGGGTGAAAGTGATGACTTAGCAGTCAGTGGAAGTGACAGGGTAATCGCAGTTTTTGACCCGAGTGTCACCAGTGCAAACACACAAACCCACAATGTTAGGGAACCCGTAAGTGCCACTCACGGCACATGCAGATGTGTGGGAAGTGTAAGGCAAAGAGTGCAGCCTCACGAGCACTTGATAGGTCCTCAAAACCCACCACTGGCGACTGGAGAGCAGAGAACGGACGAAGTCAGGGAAAGGGAGGAGCCACCCCGTCGCCGTAGACGCAGAAGGAATAGGCGCTACCAGAAGCGCCCGGCGTACGACCATGTGGATGACCACCGAAACATCCCCCCCCTCATCCGAGACCAGAGGCTGCTGGACGAAGCGTGCGACAGAGGCCCTCGCGTACTTCATCCCCCTCGCGCCCCCGTGTGCTACCGTGCTCCCTCCCCCGTGTATCACCGTCCCCGCTCCCCTGTGTACCACCGTGCCCCCTCCCCCGTGTATCGCCTCCCCCGCTCCCCTGTGGACCACCGTGGCCCCTCCCCCATGTGTCACCGAGCCCCTTCCCCTGTGACCCACTTCCCTGTGCACCGCCACCCAAATCCCCAAGTGCTGCAAGATCAACGCCTACCTCTGAATTCTACCGACCCCCCAGTGCCTAATGGTCACCAGTGGCAATCGGAACGTCGGCGCTTCCCTCCGGGAAGCTGTCGACTCGGCGCCAACCATCGTTCGCCCTCTCCACTGGGACGCCGAACCTACCCCTCCGAAGACCGTCCTCAATCGATTAATCACCTCCCCAACCCCTCTGCCTTCCACCGACCCAACCCAGTTCGCCACCGTCCCCCCTCCCCGGTTCACCCACACCAATCCCGAGTGCGCCCTCAATCCCCTGTGAATATGCAGTGCCCGCCCCCACATGTGCATCCACCTCCCCAGCATGTGCAGCAAGTGCCTCGACACCCAATGATAACGCATCCAGCCGCATCAACAGGCTCCCACCTATTTCCGCTGCCGACGGACGCGAGCTATGTACCAGCTCCCCCATTGTGGAACCCCTATACCCCCGTGCCTCCCCGGTTTCTGCTGCAGCACCCCGGCCAGCCCCACCCGATGTGGTCCCACCTGGGATGGGGCCTTCCAGTGGGGCCTCACCTGCAAATGTAAGTACTGAGACACCCTCCGTACCCCCACCCGTCAGACAGAGGCGAGCTCAAAGCAGACCACGTGACGCCGGAGGCGCCACCTCTACCTTACCAGCAACATTGGAAAGGGAAGATAGGGCCCCGAAAACGAAAAACCGCCAGGAGCTTCCCACTGAGAATCAAATGATCTGGCAGATCAGATTGGGCATACTGCGGGAGGGAGATGTCAGGGAATTCGAAGACATAGTCGCCGAAATCACGGAGGAAGGGGCGGCGCTCAACCCGAGAAGCATAACCCGCGGACCAGCTTCCCGCACCCCTAGACCGCCATTGGAGCCCGGTAGGCTGCAACACCTATATAAAGTAAACAAAGGAGCGGCCGCGAAAAAGGTCATGGAACCAGCTTTGCCCACGTGTGACGTCCCATCGGATGAGGTGGTGAACTTCTTTCGCAAGCCAGGGCGTCCGCCCTCCAATACCCCCGCTCCATCGGTAATCCCTTCGTGGAACTTTGTAAGGCAGGACCACGAAGTGACGAAACTCACTCGGAAGATATCACCATCTGAAGTGACAAAGCGCCTACAGAAGGCAAAAAACACCGCCCCTGGCCCAGACCTGGTACCTTACCGAGCGTGGCGCCAAATCGATCCAGACGGCTCGGTACTCGCAAGCATATTTAACTGGTGCATGACGAGCAAAGCAGTGCCACAACAGTGGAAAACATCGAAAACTGTCCTGACTCTCAAAGGTGGTGACGAACACGACATATCAAACTGGAGACCAATCGCACTAATGCCCACCATGGCCAAGCTATTTACGGGGATTCTGGCGGATAGGATCTCCCACTGGGCCCTGAGGAGTCGTCGGTTATCATTTCCCATCCAGAAAGGCTTCGTACCCTCCACTGAAGGATGTTTTGAACACAACTTCCTCCTGCAGGCCGCATTGGAGGACGCCCGTCGCAACTACAAGGAAATCGCGATAGCCTGGCTGGATCTGGCTGACGCATTCGGGTCAGTTCCTCACGACCACATCTGGCAGACGCTGCGGGCCCTCGAAATGCCGGACGACATGGTCCAAGTGATCGCCTCTCTATATGCAGGGGCAAACACAATGGTACAGCTCTCCACCGAGGTTACGGATGAGATACCCCTTAGATGTGGCGTCCGGCAAGGTGACCCTCTCTCCCCTCTCCTATTTAACCTCGCCATCGAGCCCTTGCTTAGGGCTATCCTCCAGAAACGGGTCACGGCAGCCTATAAATGTGGCCCCACATCCCTCTGCGTCCTCGCGTACGCAGACGACCTAGTAATAATAGGGAGAAATGCGGGGATGCTGAGATCCCTACTATTCGCAGCAAGCAAAGCAGCAGATTGGTGTGGGCTCAAGTTTAAGCCAAGAAAGTGTGCAAGCCTTCACGTTGATTTCGGCAAAAACAGGCAGAGGCTGCCGGAGTCGACGTTTGACATTCAGGGAGCAACGATGCAGGCTCTCCGTGAAGGGGAAGCCTACAGATATCTTGGTTGTCCTGTAGGGTATAAGGCAGGTACGTCCCCAACGGAAACCCTGCAGGGCATGACCAGAGATACTACCCTTATCGCACAGAGTGACCTCCTCCCCTGGCAAAAAATAGACGCCGTCCATACATTCATCATCCCCAGAATAACGTTCCCGCTACGAGTCTCAGCAGTTGCAATAAAGGACCTTGCCACCGCTGATAAGGTCATCCATCACGCTATCAAGTCGTGGCTCTGCCTACCAGTCAGGGCAAGCCGGGAAATTGTGAACATACCAACCAAAGCCGGTGGCGGGGGATACGTGCCACTGACAGATGAGGCCAACATCCAGGCCATAATTCAGGCATTCCGGATGTTAACGTGCAAAGACCCAGAGGTGAGGAAGGCTGCATGGTACGGCCTACATGACACAGTGCATCTAAGACTTGGCCGCAATGGTCAACCGCCATGCAAGAAAGTGCTCTGCCAGTACCTAAATGGCTCAATGGAGGGGGAACTTGGTACGAGCTCCAAGGAGTGCGCGTCGACATGGTCAAGGGCTAGGAAGGCGACCAGGGGGCTCGCGCCGTTATGCCTACCGGAGTGGGAATGGAGTGACGCCAAAAAAGAAATCTCACTCCGAGTGAGGAACCCGCGTTCGGACCTGGAGCTCATTATTATCCCGCCGTCGGCCCGCCACCGCATCACCGGTCTCCTCCGAGGAGCAGTACACGAGGCCTACAGGCGCCGGCTGGTGGCCAAGCCGGACCAGGGTAAGGTGTTCGAGCTCTCCTCCATCGAAGACGAAAGCAACCACTTCCTTCGGTCGGGTGAGCACACCAGACTGAAGGACTGGTGCTTCGTCCACCGAGGCCGATTGAATGTGCTCCCGCTCCGTGGGGCACTAAGGGGGAGTGCCGAGCCTGAGGACCGGAAATGCAGGATCTGCCAGGAGGGGGACGAGACCCTCACTCATGTCCTCAACCAATGCCTGGCCCACCGTCAGCTGCGGATAGCCCGGCACAACAGCATCCAGGACCTCTTGGTGGAATACATCCCGAAAACATGGGAGGTAACCATTGACAGGACGGTGCCTGGAGCGGACACGAGGCTGCGTCCGGACATTGTGGCTCGCGGAGGCCCAATGGGGAGGGTCTATATCATCGACGTAACCATACCCATCGAAAATAGACGACCGTCCTTCCGAGCAGCGCGAGCAGCAAAAATAGAAAAGTACCACGACCTGGCAGCCAGATTACGCGTGGAGGGGCGCTACGAGACAGACGTCCGGCTGGGGGCCATTATTGTCGGCGCCCTGGGTTCCTGGGACGGAAGAAACAACCCTGTCCTCGCCGGCCTGGGAATCAGCCCACGGAGGATTAGGTCCCTGAAGAAGAGAATGTGCTCCGCTGCCATAAGATACTCGACGGACATATACAGAAAACATATGAACTTGTCAGATTAATTTATTCCTTTTGTATATATATATATTTTTGTTTGTGTGCATTAACCCATAAGGGGAAATAGTGAGTGATGATCTGTGCGAAGTCTACCAGAGTGATTTATTTTTCTGTGCAAAGGGTAACTGTGAAAGTGACTAATTTTTATGTGAAGTGCCTAGAAAGACATTTAGGGAAACATCCCCACCCTGAAAATGGGGGGATTCATCGCCTATGGCGAACCTTGTATTATATGTATTTGTATATACTTGTTTTTCAAATTTGAAAATAAAAGGCGGTTCCCCCAGGACGAGGCTTGCCCATTGCACTCCGGGCAGGCTGACCCCTGCGATTGCCCCAAATGTGGGTAACTCGGGCGCGTAATTTTTGGTAGTAGGGACTGCGTTCGCGCTGTCCCTCCATAATCGTTCTCATGGTTCACTTCTACCCAAATGGTAGCGGCATGTTATTCAACGACACAAGTCCGCGAGGGTCTATGCTGTCCCTCAGCTTTTCCTCGGTAGACGAAGATTCCCGTTTCACAATAATAATGGGTTTGGTAGCGTGGAGTTGAGTTTGTTCCCTCCATTCGCGTGAAGATGTTGTGTGGGACTTGACCGTTGACCGACCGGCGTAGTAAATGATTTCCAATGTTGAGACTTCTCCATACTAGTCCAGGAAATGAAGTTCAAATAAGTGGAAAACCTTGCAATTTTTCGAACTGAATCGATTTGCATAAAAATTTGGGATTAGGCTAATCTTACCCTCTATGTCATAATCTAGTTGTAGCCGATTGGCGCTTATTATTTTTTAGGGGTGAAAACTACCCCCATAATGCCAACGTTAGAAAAGAACGTTTTAAAACTTCAAATGGGTAAGATTTTGTTTGTCTAATTGAATAGCGATCTTTTAATGCTTTGGAACATAATTTCAGAATATTTCAAACCTTAAAAAGGAGTGAGTTAATGCGAAAAATTATTTACCCCTAAAAAGTAAATTATTCGTCACAGTGGTTTAAGAATTTTGTTGCTTAATACTAGTTTCCTTTTTGCAACTTTTCAACCCGTAAAGACCACCCCATACAACATTTAAACTACTTTATTAGCTATAAATATGAGATAAGTAAAATTAAACCAAACGTTTATTTAATCAAAATTACACTAAATATTTACATACATAGGCGAAAATAAAATTTATCCAAACACAGATAGAAATAACATTTTTGATCATCCACATTAACATAATCATCGTCGTCGTGATCCTTGTCTTCGATACTGGACAGTCCTCACCAGAGCATCCAGATCAAATCGATTAGCAATATAATTCCTCTTTTCTTCGGCCACATGAAACGGCGCAGCCTTTTTTGTGATTGTAAAAAATTCGTTATGAGAAGTACATCAGGTGCAGGCGGTTTGTTCATTTTAATGGGGTGCGATGGTTTACAAATAAATGTATATTTATCAATAGATTACATGAAATTCAATCTATCGAATACTGCATGGCTTCCACTCTTCCCGCTACCTGCATGCACACACGTCACGCGCGTGCGAGCAAAGACATAAAAATGTGTATACATGGTGTCCCATTTATCTTGACCACCCGAAATAACTCTTTGTCCAAATGCAAATTCCAAAATGTGTCAAGCAAATGCTCATTAGCCGTCAGGGGGACATTAATCGGCATGATTGCCTTCCTTGTAACTTGCAGCAACAGGAGGAGTTATAGGAGAGGAAATGAATTGCCCAATAAAAAATATAGGGTGCCATTTAAAAAAGGCGTACAGGCTGTTCTTATCTTTGTAAATCTACTAAAAGCTACAAGGAATGCAATAATGCTGATTAATGTCCCCCTGACGGCTAATGAACATTTGATTGACACATTTTTGAATTTGCATCTGGACAAAAAGTTATTTCGGGTGGTCAAGATAAATGGGACACCCTGTATACGCATCTTATGGGTGTGTGTGTTTATTTTGGAGTGAATCTGAGTGCATAAGTCAGTGCCGAACGTGTAGCACACAAAGTATATACCGGTAATGTAGATTATGATGCTCTGAATTGTGCTTTTCGAGTTTTTCGAACAAAATTGGTTTGATTCTTTAAGCATATCCCCATCCTTTTTGATGATAGAGAGTCCACTTAAAAACTATTTAGTAGATTTTATTGAGAGGCTATATAAATTCCTTTTATTTCCTTAGTTTTGAAAAGGGGTGATTGTAAAGGTCTTAACTAAAGTCGTGCTCCGTGGTAAATAGAGACTTCGAACGGCCTTATCTCACCAATTATTTATTGCACAGAAAAACAAAGCAAAATCTAGAAATTATAGAAGCTACAATATGTTAGCCCTAACATTTTTCGTATCTCCAGCATTTTTGGAGATATTTTGAAAATAATATCATTTATTACGAAATTGTAGAAAATATTTTTGACTCCTAGCTCCAAATTTTTTTTTTCAAATTAAGGATTGTAAATCGATGAAACTTTTATTATTCATTGAGAGTACCTGAATAAAGAGAACATTTAAATGAAAACGATCAAATTTAGTTGGGGTGGTTGCTGTTTACACTCATTTCTTCATAGAAAAAAGTAGGGACGGGCCTTGTTTTTATCGCTCAAATTTCATGTTAACGACATTTTTTACGGTTATGAGTTTTTTAAACAATTAATAAATGATGCTTAAAATTGTCCGCGAAAATGCAGTCTTCCCTTATTTTGATATTTAATCTGAAACGTTTTGCGTATGACAAACAAATCCAAGCCCATTATCAAGCCCGAGCGTGAAACGGGTGGTTAGCATGATATAGATTTTGACTCTTAAGTCTATTCCCCACCCATTGTCAAAATTTCAACTTAATCGATGCAGTTTGTAAAAATTTTGCAAGCCTTCTATTCCTGGTAGTGATGAGCGATATATCGCTAACTGTGATTGAATCACCGTTACTGAAAAGTAGCAATCACTGTCGGTGAATTAATACTCGAAATCACTGTGATTGAATCACTAGATTCGTGAAGATAGCACAGGCTGCTACCAAGTGATTAGCGATATATCGCTACCTGTGATTGAAGAGAAGTAGCCGATCACTGCCGGTGACTAAATCACTGAATACTCGAAATCACTGCGACTGTGAATAGGTTGAGGATAGCTTCGGCTGCTACCACTGCTACCAACAGTATAACAAAGGATGTCTTATTCATCTTTTATGATGAATAAGACATTCCTTACGAAATATAAAGCTATCGGTTTGAATCATGATGGTATGAGTACAAAATATGTTTAAAAAATTCCGACGGGATTTTAATGATTGCCCCTCATCAATTACTTTACCATATCAAATTTACTTAATTAACGCAATATAAACTCAGAATCAGAACTAATCCCTAAAAAAAATATTTTTCCTAATTTTCTATAAGTTTATTCGCTCTTTTTTCGGAGAGCTCATCCATTGGAATTGGACAAAGTAGCAGGAATAGCAACGCAACAAATCACCGCTTAATTTTAAGAGTGATTCTCCTCGGTGATCACAATCACAGTTAAGAATCACCGTTACTGATGAGTAGCAGTCACAGGTAACGAAGTGATTCAAGAATCACAGTTCCGCTCATCACTAATCCCTGAACTCGCACACTTCTGGATTGATATATTTGGCCCAGCAGAGTATCTGCTGGGCACAGTCAAAAATTCGTTACAGAGCCATGAATGTTCCCCTCCACGGAAATCTTTAGTAAAAGGCGAAAGATTTATTCGCTTGAAGGGAAACAAGGCTTATCAATAACACGCCGAAATAGGGTCGTGAAATGTACTTGCGCGCCACTACATAGTGAGCGCTACGCTTCATCCGAATTATTATTCATGTGTATGGGATATTGTTCAAACGCTGCATCGTGTGGTTGTAAAAATATCTTCAGCATGAAGTGATACAATTATTTTAATGTTTAGTTGGTTTTTAGGTAAATGTTAGACTTGGATGTCGCTTGGGTTGAAGAGAAATTTTTTGTGCCATCTAGCGTCTGGATACGAATCTTGCTGCAGCTGGGTGCTGGAAAATTCGCGCGGCGGACTTAAATTTGAACGTGGAGCGTGCGGATCAATGAAGAGAACACCCGACCGAGTGTTTCGAGGCTAATATGGAACAGGCTGTTAATTTGAAGTGGTAAGCTGAGGTAGTGATCGTCGTCAGTTGTCGTGATATGAAGTTTGGAAAGGAATTTCCAGTTCTTTGAAGAAAATGTCACACACGCACATGAGCAACTAAACCTTGGCCTTGATCGGAGAAATTCAGCGCACGGCGAATGTATGAAAAAGGTCGGGCTAAAAACCAAGGAGAAACGAATTGCAGTGCCTGTCGTGTTTCTCATGGGTGTGTAGGTTCGTTCCACCTGGAAAACCCAGCACCTATTTCTTAATATGAGGACCCTGTCAGATGACATCGGACGAAATGTGTTGAGATGTGCAACTTAGAAGTGTTACTCTAATTGAATTGGTACGTATGCAATGTATGCTGATGATAACCATAGAACAGCTGTTCGTCAGTATTGTTCCAGCGGTGGCGTAATGTGTAGATTCGTTGGCTTCATCTACATACAGTACAATAATGATCTATACCTACCAAGCAGCATTACTTCAGTCTCCATCTTATATGCCGATGATACATCTTTTAATAACAACTTTGCAAACCTAACATGAAGAGCTGAAAGGAGTGAAACAGTAAGCTATTGACTTGTTTTCAGCTGATAAACTACTAGTAGATCACGAAGAAATGCAACATTTAATGTGTAATAACAATTTTAGTAAAATTGAAACTTATGTTAAGCTACTATAGCTTAACTGGAATGACCATATTTCTACCTTTAGTAAAAAAAATCAGGGCAGTCGTGGGACTGGCCGACAGAAGTGAAAACTGAAATAATTATTATTCATTTATTTTTTATATAGATTTAATATTATTAAAGAACTAATTTTTCCAGTAATACTCATTTTTCAACAAAAATTGAAATTATTTTTTTCAGCAAACTGTTTATTATTAAATATATATTAAAACTACGATGTGCACGAATAGAAAGTAACATCATTTATATATTAAAATATAATATGCTTTTATTTAATATGCTCGAAACCTATAATTGTTCACTATGCACATAAAAGAAACTGCCTTAAATTGTAGTGACCTGTATTTTTATAGCGTGTACACTCTTCTGCACGTTCATGCACAAGCTCTTTATATTTAATGAACTTAAAAAATATACACTATAGATTTTTATTTTCAATTTAAATATTTTATAAACAAAAAGACTAACAGTCTATATATTAACAATATACTAACAAAGTGTATATATTAATCTCTATTAACAGTCTACAAAATAATACGCACTGTATAGAAAAAGTACATATGTACAGTATAGAACTAGAAGCAGACAGATGCCAGTATTCAGTATGTAAAAGTATAGCGGTGACCAAACCTATACCATTGTATACACTATACATATGTATATCTCGCTGTAGCGATCGCGGTGTCGGGATATAGATATACGTACATTCTACGTACTTCTGCACGAGCTCTTTATATTTAATGAACTTATACAATATACAGTATAGATTTTTATTTTCAATGTTAATATTTTTAAAACAAAAAATACTTGAACAGTCTATATGTTAACAAAATATTAACAAAGTTTATTTACTATACCTAGTCAGCCTGCGTAGTTGAAATATCCATTGTAAATTTTTTTAAATGTTATGAGATTGAGAAAAAAATCCTCCCCGGCGGGGAATCGAACCCCGGTCTCCCGCGTGACAGGCGGGGATACTGACCACTATACTACCGAGGATGTGATTCAATGAGACGAATTTTAAGACGGACATCTATATCTCGCTGTAGCGATCGCAGTGTCGGGTCGGTGACGCTCACGCGAATTCTATGCTTTCTTCCCCATCCCGCAAAAGTGCTTAACGCCGCTAAAGAAGTTTTCACTTAAAAAAACTTTCAAAGTCTCTGTTCCTTCCTTATAAGAAGACTTAACAGCGGTGTTCCGGAGGAATACTTTGCTTTGTGCATACTTACTTTGCATAGCATGTATACTTTGCTTTATTTAAAAAAGAAAGCAGTGAGGCTGTTAACCAGCTCTGGCTCCGGAGATCATGGCCGTCCCCTTTTTGCAACATTAAGTTTGACGACAGTTTTTTACCTTTAGTGGGATTTTTCAATGTTTATTGTATGTTAGAACAAATTTGACTAAATTCTCCCTTAGATCTAATGTTCATGGCCAAAATACCAGGACTAATATTATATTCATTCAGTATAGATTAACGAAAACCTACAATCAGTCAAATCAATTTTACTATTAACTGCCGCATGCAGCTTCAAGAACAAGCTTAGGCAGATATCGAAAGGCTATTGAGTAATGATTATTATAAACCCGTTATACTCATTGGAGGGATGCTTTAAACTTGACTTTTCCAGTGTGAATTTATAGTCTGTGTTTTGTTCTTCTCTGACGGCATACATGTGTTACTCTTATGATGAGTAAAGAATACTATAATAATAAGGTCAACTCATGTGTCAATACATTCAAGATAGTGAATTTAACGGAATTCCTCGGTTTTTGATGAAATCTGGAAAACAGTTGGCCCAGAAAATTTTATCGGTCCGTTTCGTTTTCAATGAACACTTCAAACGAAATTTGCATGACCGTCAGAATTGTTGTGCGAATATCTCATCCCCCAAATTGAGGTAGATACTTGCGAGATGTAATTCACCGTACTCGTGGGCACGCCGTAGTTACTATTTCTATGCGACGCCTGAGAGTACTGCTGTCATCACGCGTTACTCGGGATTTCCTTGAACGTTTTTGCATCCATGCAACGGCGACATTTGAAGAATCCGTAGTACGCTTCTTTATGATATTACTCACCCGTGGCAAATACCATCGTATTGTCTATTAGGGCACCACTCAGAATGTGTCTCGACCATCTGCACCCGTAGCGGGTGCTGAACGATCATCGATGACTTGACATTCCATACGAGATGGGACGTGCAAGTCGTTCTCACGCTCAGGCCGGGACACTTCGTATCGTCCTCGTGGTGTAAGCGACTCTCAAGTTGTGACAAGAGGGCCTAGATGCATACTACAGAAATGATCCTGTGAAGTATGATCTTAAGGAACGAAGTGATTTTCGAAGCTACTGTAGCTCAGGTGCGTCAAACAACTTTGTGCGAGCTACTGCTCTAATATTGCGCTTTAAATTATATTTCAAGGTGATGTCTCATTTGTCGCCAGTAATTTAGAGTTAATTGATATTGTGACAGAAAACTGTTAATAGATATAAAGCGTTGACGTTCCCGTCAATCGACACAACGGAAATTTCTGTCCGGGTAGCCAGCGCGACAGGCGCCAAATTTGATCGACCGCGAAGTATAAAATAAGGATGATCAGGTTGAAATGACCATTGCGCTTGCCTGCCAGGTAAAGAAACGATAACGAAGACTCCCCTATATCAAAATAATATTACATTCTCGTTCAACCATTTGTATATTTCAGTGAAACTCAAGCGATGATGTACTTGAAGGAACGATTGCATGCACGATTGCTCAAACGATGGATTGTTTGGCAGAACGGAACATGTACGAATGCATGAACCAAATTAGAAGAGGTTCTATTTTCTGTTCATGAGTTCGCACAAGCTGGGTGGTTACTCGGTGCATTTTCGCCTTCATGCATGCGTTCATACATGTATGTAGACATTAACTCGTGCACGTTAATGTATCTGGTAACCAAGCCTCTACAAATGGTAAACCTCCTAGTAGAACTAATAAGTTATTATTTATGTAGAGGTTGTATAGTATTCTGAAAAATAAGTACCCAAGGATGTTTTCATTGTGAACACTTTATCAACCAAACAACCCATGCACAATATTCTTTGAATTAGTATTTTAAATTGGATATTTTAGCGTGGGTTTGACAGTAATCAATTAAAACTCATATGCCATTGAGATGTTTATTCTTCGAGTTCTCACCAGCTCTTACATAAGATTGATGTGGACTTGCTAACAGGTGCTTTAGTGAGGTGGAGCTGATACCACCTCACGGCCACTGTGGGAACTACATCAACATCTCCCCTTTTTAAATTTGAATTAAGTAAGTCACTTAGCTGATCCTGAACAAGAATAATTGTTAACAATTCACCAAAATATATACCCATATCAAAATAATGTAACAAAAAATAATACTATTTAGCAATATTTTCAACAAAATAAATACACAAAACAGTTAGGTAAATACATACATCATATTAAACACTCTTGTATATAGCACAGAGGCTTTCTTATCACACGACCGCTCCTTGTCATGTAGTTGCCAGAGCTCAGAATGGTCTCATCAGAGGTATTTGTATCAGGCATTTTACTTACTGGTAAGTCTTGACCAGACAATGCATTTCGAGAGATATGGACCCTATATCTGGTGTAACTACCCACACAGCACACTCAAAATTTATACCGTATAAAAGTTGCATAAATAGATAGGTATAATATGCAAATAATATTCCGTCGATTATGCACATAATATGCGAATAATATGCACATTATATTTAAATATATTATGCCGCCGTAAACTATTAATAATATTGACATAGTATGTATATTATTTCGTTGTTAGTAACATTTCATCATTAATTATTATTCTTATAAGAATCATTAATTAACGGCCACCCAGCAAACTCAAAATCTATTCAGTATATAAGTTGCATAAATGGATACGCATAAAATGCAAATAATATTCCGTCGATTATGCACATAATATGCGAATAATATGCACATTATATTTAAATATTATGCCGCCGTAAACTATAAATAATATTGACATAATATGTATATTATTTCGTTGTTAGTAACATTTCATCGTTAATTATGATTCTTATAAGAATCATAAATTAGCGGCCACCCAGCAAATTCAAAATTCTATTCAGTATAAAAGTTGCATAAATGGATACGCATAAAATGCAAATAATATTCCGTGGATTTTGTTCATAAAATTCGAATAATATGCACATTATATTTAAATATTATGCCGTCGTAAACTGTGATTGTATCCGTAAAAATCGATGATCATACATCCTCTGTATCAAAAAATGTGAAAAATTATGTTTTAATATATCACTAACAATTTCGCATCGTTCGCAGAATACTCCACAATTATTATTATTTTTTTATTTTCCACACCGGCATACTCCGGTCTGGCGAGGTAGGCAGCTTGGTAGCCATATTGCCGTTGCGTCACGTTGCGTTGTTGTTAGCATTGTTAGCAGTGGTTAGTTGTTGCCGTAGCCATATTGCCGTAGTTGGGTGAATTGAACGTATATTGAAAAATCTAAGATTAATGAGGAAAAGATGGGTTTACGGAGCTATCTTATGTCACAGTACTATTCTGGTAACGCATATACGATCCTTAAGGAATAATAAACTTCATGGTATGAAGAACAGGACTTTATTTAAAATCAAAGTAAGTACACGTGAGTCGTTGTCGTTTGTCATAGGGTTGTCCGAGTCATAGGGTTGTCCATAGATGTCCGTCTTAAAATTCGTCTCATTGAATCACATCCTCGGTAGTATAGTGGTCAGTATCCCCGCCTGTCACGCGGGAGACCGGGGTTCGATTCCCCGCCGGGGAGGATTTTTTTCTCAATCTCATAACATTTAAAAAAATTTACAATGGATATTTCAACTACGCAGGCTGACTAGGTATAGTAAATAAACTTTGTTAATATTTTGTTAACATATAGACTGTTCAAGTATTTTTTGTTTTAAAAATATTAACATTGAAAATAAAAATCTATACTGTATATTGTATAAGTTCATTAAATATAAAGAGCTCGTGCAGAAGTACGTAGAATGTACGTATATCTATATCCCGACACCGCGATCGCTACAGCGAGATATACATATGTATAGTGTATACAATGGTATAGGTTTGGTCACCGCTATACTTTTACATACTGAATACTGGCATCTGTCTGCTTCTAGTTCTATACTGTACATATGTACTTTTTCTATACAGTGCGTATTATTTTGTAGACTGTTAATAGAGATTAATATATACACTTTGTTAGTATATTGTTAATATATAGACTGTTAGTCTTTTTGTTTATAAAATATTTAAATTGAAAATAAAAATCTATAGTGTATATTTTTTAAGTTCATTAAATATAAAGAGCTTGTGCATGAACGTGCAGAAGAGTGTACACGCTATAAAAATACAGGTCACTACAATTTAAGGCAGTTTCTTTTATGTGCATAGTGAACAATTATAGGTTTCGAGCATATTAAATAAAAGCATATTATATTTTAATATATAAATGATGTTACTTTCTATTCGTGCACATCGTAGTTTTAATATATATTTAATAATAAACAGTTTGCTGAAAAAAATAATTTCAATTTTTGTTGAAAAATGAGTATTACTGGAAAAATTAGTTCTTTAATAATATTAAATCTATATAAAAAATAAATGAATAATAATTATTTCAGTTTTCACTTCTGTCGGCCAGTCCCACGACTGCCCTGATTTTTTTTACTAAAGGTAGAAATATGGTCATTCCAGTTAAGCTATAGTAGCTTAACATAAGTTTCAATTTTACTAAAATTGTTATTACACATTAAATGTTGCATTTCTTCGTGATCTACTAGTAGTTTATCAGCTGAAAACAAGTCAATAGCTTACTGTTTCACTCCTTTCAGCTCTTCATGTTAGGTTTGCAAAGTTGTTATTAAAAGATGTATCATCGGCATATAAGATGGAGACTGAAGTAATGCTGCTTGGTAGGTATAGATCATTATTGTACTGTATGTAGATGAAGCCAACGAATCTACACATTACGCCACCGCTGGAACAATACTGACGAACAGCTGTTCTATGGTTATCATCAGCATACATTGCATACGTACCAATTCAATTAGAGTAACACTTCTAAGTTGCACATCTCAACACATTTCGTCCGATGTCATCTGACAGGGTCCTCATATTAAGAAATAGGTGCTGGGTTTTCCAGGTGGAACGAACCTACACACCCATGAGAAACACGACAGGCACTGCAATTCGTTTCTCCTTGGTTTTTAGCCCGACCTTTTTCATACATTCGCCGTGCGCTGAATTTCTCCGATCAAGGCCAAGGTTTAGTTGCTCATGTGCGTGTGTGACATTTTCTTCAAAGAACTGGAAATTCCTTTCCAAACTTCATATCACGACAACTGACGACGATCACTACCTCAGCTTACCACTTCAAATTAACAGCCTGTTCCATATTAGCCTCGAAACACTCGGTCGGGTGTTCTCTTCATTGATCCGCACGCTCCACGTTCAAATTTAAGTCCGCCGCGCGAATTTTCCAGCACCCAGCTGCAGCAAGATTCGTATCCAGACGCTAGATGGCACAAAAAATTTCTCTTCAACCCAAGCGACATCCAAGTCTAACATTTACCTAAAAACCAACTAAACATTAAAATAATTGTATCACTTCATGCTGAAGATATTTTTACAACCACACGATGCAGCGTTTGAACAATATCCCATACACATGAATAATAATTCGGATGAAGCGTAGCGCTCACTATGTAGTGGCGCGCAAGTACATTTCACGACCCTATTTCGGCGTGTTATTGATAAGCCTTGTTTCCCTTCAAGCGAATAAATCTTTCGCCTTTTACTAAAGATTTCCGTGGAGGGGAACATTCATGGCTCTGTAACGAATTTTTGACTGTGCCCAGCAGATACTCTGCTGGGCCAAATATATCAATCCAGAAGTGTGCGAGTTCAGGGATTAGTGATGAGCGGAACTGTGATTCTTGAATCACTTCGTTACCTGTGACTGCTACTCATCAGTAACGGTGATTCTTAACTGTGATTGTGATCACCGAGGAGAATCACTCTTAAAATTAAGCGGTGATTTGTTGCGTTGCTATTCCTGCTACTTTGTCCAATTCCAATGGATGAGCTCTCCGAAAAAAGAACGAATAAACTTATAGAAAATTAGGAAAAATATTTTTTTTAGGGATTAGTTCTGATTCTGAGTTTATATTGCGTTAATTAAGTAAATTTGATATGGTAAAGTAATTGATGAGGGGCAATCATTAAAATCCCGTCGGAATTTTTTAAACATATTTTGTACTCATACCATCATGATTCAAACCGATAGCTTTATATTTCGTAAGGAATGTCTTATTCATCATAAAAGATGAATAAGACATCCTTTGTTATACTGTTGGTAGCAGTGGTAGCAGCCGAAGCTATCCTCAACCTATTCACAGTCGCAGTGATTTCGAGTATTCAGTGATTTAGTCACCGGCAGTGATCGGCTACTTCTCTTCAATCACAGGTAGCGATATATCGCTAATCACTTGGTAGCAGCCTGTGCTATCTTCACGAATCTAGTGATTCAATCACAGTGATTTCGAGTATTAATTCACCGACAGTGATTGCTACTTTTCAGTAACGGTGATTCAATCACAGTTAGCGATATATCGCTCATCACTACCAGGAATAGAAGGCTTGCAAAATTTTTACAAACTGCATCGATTAAGTTGAAATTTTGACAATGGGTGGGGAATAGACTTAAGAGTCAAAATCTATATCATGCTAACCACCCGTTTCACGCTCGGGCTTGATAATGGGCTTGGATTTGTTTGTCATACGCAAAACGTTTCAGATTAAATATCAAAATAAGGGAAGACTGCATTTTCGCGGACAATTTTAAGCATCATTTATTAATTGTTTAAAAAACTCATAACCGTAAAAAATGTCGTTAACATGAAATTTGAGCGATAAAAACAAGGCCCGTCCCTACTTTTTTCTATGAAGAAATGAGTGTAAACAGCAACCACCCCAACTAAATTTGATCGTTTTCATTTAAATGTTCTCTTTATTCAGGTACTCTCAATGAATAATAAAAGTTTCATCGATTTACAATCCTTAATTTGAAAAAAAAAATTTGGAGCTAGGAGTCAAAAATATTTTCTACAATTTCGTAATAAATGATATTATTTTCAAAATATCTCCAAAAATGCTGGAGATACGAAAAATGTTAGGGCTAACATATTGTAGCTTCTATAATTTCTAGATTTTGCTTTGTTTTTCTGTGCAATAAATAATTGGTGAGATAAGGCCGTTCGAAGTCTCTATTTACCACGGAGCACGACTTTAGTTAAGACCTTTACAATCACCCCTTTTCAAAACTAAGGAAATAAAAGGAATTTATATAGCCTCTCAATAAAATCTACTAAATAGTTTTTAAGTGGACTCTCTATCATCAAAAAGGATGGGGATATGCTTAAAGAATCAAACCAATTTTGTTCGAAAAACTCGAAAAGCACAATTCAGAGCATCATAATCTACATTACCGGTATATACTTTGTGTGCTACACGTTCGGCACTGACTTATGCACTCAGATTCACTCCAAAATAAACACACACACCCATAAGATGCGTATACAGGGTGTCCCATTTATCTTGACCACCCGAAATAACTTTTTGTCCAGATGCAAATTCAAAAATGTGTCAATCAAATGTTCATTAGCCGTCAGGGGGACATTAATCAGCATTATTGCATTCCTTGTAGCTTTTAGTAGATTTACAAAGATAAGAACAGCCTGTACGCCTTTTTTAAATGGCACCCTATATTTTTTATTGGGCAATTCATTTCCTCTCCTATAACTCCTCCTGTTGCTGCAAGTTACAAGGAAGGCAATCATGCCGATTAATGTCCCCCTGACGGCTAATGAGCATTTGCTTGACACATTTTGGAATTTGCATTTGGACAAAGAGTTATTTCGGGTGGTCAAGATAAATGGGACACCATGTATACACATTTTTATGTCTTTGCTCGCACGCGCGTGACGTGTGTGCATGCAGGTAGCGGGAAGAGTGGAAGCCATGCAGTATTCGATAGATTGAATTTCATGTAATCTATTGATAAATATACATTTATTTGTAAACCATCGCACCCCATTAAAATGAACAAACCGCCTGCACCTGATGTACTTCTCATAACGAATTTTTTACAATCACAAAAAAGGCTGCGCCGTTTCATGTGGCCGAAGAAAAGAGGAATTATATTGCTAATCGATTTGATCTGGATGCTCTGGTGAGGACTGTCCAGTATCGAAGACAAGGATCACGACGACGATGATTATGTTAATGTGGATGATCAAAAATGTTATTTCTATCTGTGTTTGGATAAATTTTATTTTCGCCTATGTATGTAAATATTTAGTGTAATTTTGATTAAATAAACGTTTGGTTTAATTTTACTTATCTCATATTTATAGCTAATAAAGTAGTTTAAATGTTGTATGGGGTGGTCTTTACGGGTTGAAAAGTTGCAAAAAGGAAACTAGTATTAAGCAACAAAATTCTTAAACCACTGTGACGAATAATTTACTTTTTAGGGGTAAATAATTTTTCGCATTAACTCACTCCTTTTTAAGGTTTGAAATATTCTGAAATTATGTTCCAAAGCATTAAAAGATCGCTATTCAATTAGACAAACAAAATCTTACCCATTTGAAGTTTTAAAACGTTCTTTTCTAACGTTGGCATTATGGGGGTAGTTTTCACCCCTAAAAAATAATAAGCGCCAATCGGCTACAACTAGATTATGACATAGAGGGTAAGATTAGCCTAATCCCAAATTTTTATGCAAATCGATTCAGTTCGAAAAATTGCAAGGTTTTCCACTTATTTGAACTTCATTTCCTGGACTAGTATGGAGAAGTCTCAACATTGGAAATCATTTACTACGCCGGTCGGTCAACGGTCAAGTCCCACACAACATCTTCACGCGAATGGAGGGAACAAACTCAACTCCACGCTACCAAACCCATTATTATTGTGAAACGGGAATCTTCGTCTACCGAGGAAAAGCTGAGGGACAGCATAGACCCTCGCGGACTTGTGTCGTTGAATAACATGCCGCTACCATTTGGGTAGAAGTGAACCATGAGAACGATTATGGAGGGACAGCGCGAACGCAGTCCCTACTACCAAAAATTACGCGCCCGAGTTACCCACATTTGGGGCAATCGCAGGGGTCAGCCTGCCCGGAGTGCAATGGGCAAGCCTCGTCCTGGGGGAACCGCCTTTTATTTTCAATTTTGAGAAGTATATACAATTTAATGTACAAATGTGTTCGCCATTGGCGAATGATCCCCTTTCAAAATAGAAAGGGATAATTCCCTAAATGTCTTTCTGAGTCATTACTGTCACTGTCACTGTGGTACAAATGATTTTATACAACATAAATTTCATATCTGGCACTGAAACATAACATAAACACAAAAAATAAAAATCACTGTTAGCACTTAAGTTCGCATAAATTACTCTGGCAACTTCATGTGCTTCCTGTATATGTCCGCTGAACATGTAATGGCCGTGGAGCACATTTTCTTCCTCAGCGACCGGATTTTTCGAGGGGTGATGCCAAGGCCAGTTAGGATAGGGTCATTCTTGCTGTCCCAGGAGCCTAAGGCGCCGACAATCAATGCTCCTAGCCTGACCTCGGTTTTGTATCCCCCCTCCGCACGGAGTTGGGAAGCGAGGTCGCGGTACTTTTCCAGTTTAGCCACACGCGCTGCACGGAAGGCTTGTCGTCTGTTCTCGAAGGGAACGGTGACGTCCACAATGAACACCCTGCCCGTTGGGCCTCCTCGAGCCACGATGTCCGGTCTCAGCCTCCTGTCGGCACCCGGCACCGTTTTGTCAATGGTCACCTCCCACGTTCGCGGCAGGTGCTCGACTAGGAGGTCCTGGATTCTATTGTGTCGGGCTATCCGCAGCTGCCGATGGGCCAGGCACTGGTTCAACACGTGGACGAGGGTCTCATCCGCCATTCCACAGATTCTGCATCGTCTGTCTTCCGGTGTGGCACTACCCCGTAGCGCCCCTCGGAGAGGGAGTACATTTAGTCTTCCCCTATGTACAAAACACCAGTCCTTTAACCTCGTGTGCTCGCCTGACCTGATGAAGTGGTTGCTCTCGTCGCTGGTAGAGGAGAGCTCGAAAACCCTGCCCTGGTCTGGTTTGGCAATTAGACGGCGCCTGTAGGCCTCGTATACTGCACCTCGGAGGAGACCTGTGATGCGGTGACGAGCCGACGGCGGGATAATGATGAGTTCCAGGTCCGAGCGCGGGTTCCTCACTCGGAGTGAGATTTCTTTTTTGGCTTCACTCCATTCCCACTCCGGTAGGCATAGCGGCGCGAGCCCCCTGGTCGCCTTCCTGGCCCTCGACCAAGTCGACGCGCACTCTTTGGAGCTTGTACCAAGTTCCCCCTCCATTGAGCCATTTAGGTACTGGCAGAGCACTTTCTTGCTTGGCGGTTGACCGTTGCGGCCAAGTCTTAGGTGGACTGTGTCGTGTAGGCCGTACCATGCAGCCTTCCTCACCTCCGATTCTTTGCACGTTAACATTCGGAAGGCCTGAATTATGGCCTGGATGTTGGCCTCATCTGTCAGTGGCACGTATCCCCCGCCGCCGGCTTTGGTTGGTATGTTCACAATTTCCCGGCTTGCCCTGGCTGGTAGGCAGAGCCACGACTTGATAGCATGCTGGATGACCTTATCAGCGGTGGCAAGATCTTTTATTGCAACTGCTGAGACTCGTAGCGGGAACGTTATTCTGGGGGTGATGAATGTATGAACGGCGTCGATTTTTTGCCAGGGGAGGAGGTCACTCTGTGCGATGAGGGTAGTATCCCTGGTCATGCCCTGCAGGGTTTCCGTTGGGGACGTACCTGCCTTGTACCCTACAGGACAACCAAGATACCTGTAAGCTTCCCCTTCACGGAGAGCATGCATCGTTGCTCCCTGAATGTCAAACGTCGACTCCGGCAGCCTCTGCCTGTTTTTGCCGAAATCAACGTGAAGGCTTGCACACTTTCTGGGCTTAAACTTGAGCCCACACCAATCTGCTGCTTTGCTTGCTGCGAATAGTAGGGATCTCAGCATCCCCGCATTTCTCCCTATTATTACTAGATCGTCTGCGTACGCGAGGACGCAGAGGGATGTGGGGCCACATTTATAGGCCGCCGTGACCCGTTTCTGGAGGATAGCCCTAAGCAAGGGCTCGATGGCGAGGTTAAATAGGAGAGGGGAGAGAGGGTCACCTTGCCGGACGCCACATCTAAGGGGTATCTCATCCGTAACCTCGGTGGAGAGCTGTACCGTTGTGTTTGCCCCTTCATATAGAGAGGCAATCACTTGGACCATGTCGTCCGGCATTTCGAGGGCCCGCAGCGTCTGCCAGATGTGGTCGTGAGGAACTGACCCGAATGCGTCAGCCAGATCCAGCCAGGCTATCGCGATTTCCTTGTAGTTGCGACGGGCGTCCTCCATTGCGGCCTGCAGGAGGAAGTTGTGTTCAAAACATCCTTCAGTGGAGGGTATGAAGCCTTTCTGGATGGGAAATGATAGCCGACGACTCCTCAGGGCCCAGTGGGAGATCCTGTCCGCCAGAATCCCCGTAAATAGCTTGGCCATGGTGGGCATTAGTGCGATGGGTCTCCAGTTTGATATGTCGTGTTCGTCACCACCTTTAAGAGTCAGGACAGTTTTTGATGTTTTCCACTGTTGTGGCACTGCTTTGCTCGTCATGCACCAGTTAAATATGCTTGCGAGTACCGAGCCGTCTGGATCGATTTGGCGCCACGCTCGGTAAGGTACCAGGTCAGGGCCAGGGGCGGTGTTTTTTGCCTTCTGTAGGCGCTTTGTCACTTCAGATGGTGATATCTTCCGAGTGAGTTTTGCCACTTCGTGGTCCTGCCTTATAAAGTTCCACGAAGGGATTACCGATGGAGCGGGGGTATTGGAGGGCGGACGCCCTGGCTTGCGAAAGAAGTTCACCACCTCATCCGATGGGACGTCACACGTGGGCAAAGCTGGTTCCATGACCTTTTTTGCGGCCGCTCCTTTGTTTACTTTATATAGGTGTTGCAGCCTACCGGGCTCCAATGGCGGTCTAGGGGTGCGGGAAGCTGGTCCGCGGGTTATGCTTCTCGGGTTGAGCGCCGCCCCTTCCTCCGTGATTTCGGCGACTATGTCTTCGAATTCCCTGATATCTCCATCCCGCAGTATGCCCAATCTGATCTGCCAGATCATTTGATTCTCAGTGGGAAGCTCCTGGCGGGTTTTCGTTTTCGGGGGCCTATCTTCTCTTTCCAATGTTGCTGGTAAGGTAGAAGTGGCGCCTCCGGCGTCACGTGGCCTGCTTTGAGCTCGCCTCTGTCTGACGGGTGGGGGTACGGAGGGTGTCTCAGCACTTACATTTGCAGGTGTGGCCCCACTGGAAGGCCCCATCCCAGGTGGGACCACATCGGATGGGGCTGGCCGGGGTGCTGCAGCAGAAACCGGGGAGGCACTTGGGTGTAGGGGTTCCACATTGGGGGAGCTGGTACATAGCTCGCGTCCGTCGGCAGCGGAAATAGGTGGGAGCCAATTGATGCGGCTGGATGTGTTATCATTGGGTTTCGAGGCCCTTGCTGCACATGCTGGGGAGGTGGATGCACATGTGGGGGCGGGCACTGCACATTCACAGGGGATTGAGGGCGCACTCGGGATTGGTTTGGGTGAGACGGGGAGGGGGGACGGTGGCGAACTGGGTTGGGTCGGTGGAAGGCAGAGGGGGTGGGGAGGTGATTAATCGGTTGAGGATGGTCTTCGGAGGGGTAGGTTCGGCGTCCCAGTGGAGAGGGCGAACGATGGTTGGCGCCGAGTCGACAGCTTCCCGGAGGGAAACGGCGACGTTCCGATTGCCACTGGTGACCATTAGGCACTGGGGGGTGGGTAAGATTCAGAGGTAGGCGTTGATCTTGCAGCACTTGGGGAATTGGGTGGCGGTGCACAGGGTAGTGGGTCACAGGGGAAGGGGCTCGGTGACACTTGGGGGAGGGGCCACGGTGGTCCACAGGGGAGCGGCGGTGACGATACACGGGGGAGGGGGCACGGTGGTACACAGGGGAGCGGGGACGGTGATACACGGGGGAGGGAGCACGGTAGCACACGGGGGCCCCTACGCCAGGTAAGTATGTTCGATTTTCAAATTTTGAAGAACCGGGTTCAACACCCCCTACGTTTACATATCGGTGACTTCATTTCAATTTCTCGTATATGGCACGAAGACCTCTTTTCTGGAATTAAAAGGCCAGTGCTGGATTTTTAATAAGAAACGACGATGAACCTCAATATAGAATATGTAAATCATTCCTTTCTAAGGACCTTAGACCACAGTATTTAACGCCCTTCGGTCGCATTACGAAGGGAAAAAGAACCTCTAGCGCGCTTCACGCATTGAGCCGACTCTTCTCAATTTCCGCGCAAGAGAACCACGCAAGAACAAGAGAATCATGGAGTAATTTTGGAGAGGACACGGTGAGTGGTGGAGGAAAATTTTGCACTGAGGGTGAACTACAGGTTCCCAAGTCTCATTCCATCTAATATTCATTCAAAGGACTCACATTCGAAGATCCTTTTGCGTATTACCCCGCGAGTCGATCCTCGTTTCTTTCGTATTCCTATCGATTGGCCGTGTTTGAACCGAACCTATATCCCCGCCACTTCCGCAGTTTCCTGATCGTAAACACACATGGCTTTCACGATCATCGCTTTAGGTAGGTCTTACCTTTTACTAAAATGAATTCTTGAAAATGAGATTTCTTAGACATTCAACTTAAAAAGGGCTGGAGATATTACGGACTTTTTTCACGAGAGGAATAAAGGTGAAAATCGGTGAATGCTTACACTTAAGAGCATCCTCATCACCAATCCTTGCGTTACCGCACTTGCCAAAATATAGGCAACTTCCACTTTAAAAGGTTCAATGTGACCGGATTCGCTCGGAGAAATTATATAGATCATATTATACCACCAGCAAATTACCGCAAGCGTTTCCAAGTGAAAAGGTTTTCTTAAACTTTGATTTGGTCGTATTTTTAAGGCCATCGCGTGTGACATTTTTAGTTCACGTATTTCAAACGATGTCTCAGTGATATAGGTCGAGCGATACCCTCTCATGCCTGATGTGAAGATTGTTTTGTGTCTCATTATTCACCGGAACAATAGAGAATTAGAACGATTTCTAAATGCATCGCACGATGATAGCACGTCAGTATAATAATAATTGTTTATTCTTACGGGTGTTAACCCAATGTACAGAAAAGTGTTACATTAAACAGCATGTAGACATAGCGTTACATAATTAAGTACATATAAAAGCATATAAACATTAATAAGCACAATTTAACACATTTATATAGTAAAGGGTAGCGAAAGATAGCATGTAATCAATATAAAAAGTTATAAAATGACAAATATGTAAGAAGCATACAAACATCAATAAGCAAGTATGTATGTATAAGTACAAACTCTCGCATCGTATGCGTGCAATAATTGTGCATGAGGTAAATTTAAAGTTTATTTTGCTAGTAGCATCGCAGGCTCCATCCGAGTCTCCGCTTCATTGTGCCTTTTAATCCCTTCTTGGAATTGTACTTGCGGTACTCTGTCGTCTTGTTGAAATGCTTCTTTGAAATCAATCATCAATGCCTCTTGTCAACATGCATTCATCACTTGACGATGACCTGAGAAGACCGATCGGTTCCCAATCAGCGGCGGAAAACAACGCAAAGAAATATACTCAGTGAGTTCAACTTGTTAGACATCACCAGCGGTCACAATAATGGCAGTTTTTCATCACTACAGAGTTTTTACTGCGATTGTGAATTTGAGTTGCTTGGATGTTGCATATGTATCCCATTAATGATGAAGCACCATTTAATTAAAGATCAAAACTTTGACATTTCGGTCCAACTTGAGGTGATAACTGCCAGATTTATCAATTCCAATGTTACACGTACAGGACCCCGTTACCAGTTTTTATATCCTCATCAGACATTCCTTACCAAGAATTTTTGTTTATTGTATCCAATACAAAAAGACATCACACAACTACCAATACATACTTTTGAATACATATTCTTCATCCTGCCCACATGGTTTGGAAATTTTTTAGTAATCCCACCAAAAAGTTGCCAAAACCTATGACATTCAGAGATTTAATCCCAAAACACAAACCGTAACAGAAAATACATTATTTCTACAGTTACAGCATTTCCAACTGCCATTTCTGAGGCTCAGCTTGCCACACAATGGATTTCGCCCAAGTTTTCATCAGCCTCCACACTGGGAGCACAACTTTTCCTCACAGCTAGCTGCAGCTCCCGTCTGATTTGAAATCTCTCTCCTTGAGTACGTCCATCACATGGCAAAAATTCCCATGCCATAGAAACTGCTCTTCTTCAGTTGGTTGGAAGTGAGAGATGAAACTTCCATCATCTAGATGCAATTACTCTGTCAGGGAGAGCTACCACATGCATCACGCTGTCACAGAATGTAAAATTAGTGTCACTCCTAGCTAGTCCTCTGCACTCGTTAACGATTCATGGTCTCTCTCGACTCACCAGTGCTTGTGATGGTCAGTGCGTTTTAGTAACCGCACATAGAATAAGATTTGGGTGTGAACAGAATTCGTTCATATCAAATAAATGCCTAATTTTATTAGGCTTACCAACATTATCGTTGCCAAATTCCCCCCAATAGGAATTAAAGGAGTAGCTGACATGCAGAGCTTGCTAATGTTCCACAGGTGTCATTCCCAAGATAAGAAACATTTGAGCAGCACAAGCACAGTCTTAGAATCCTTGATGCTCCAAATATCATCCAAGTCCAAGTGTACTTCTCATTGATGATTCACGGAATTTATTTCATTTTAGCCTTACACAGAAAAAAATGTCGGTTCGTTTACATTGATATGTCTACTTACCTTGTTTTTCAACACACAATTGGCTACAAAGTGTCTTCACATTATGGACACTACACATTTCAATGTGAATAAAAGCCAGTAAGCTCATTTCTGTAAAGCTTGCCTGTTACAGGTGCGAAATACACATAGCATATTACAGACCTGGATAAGAGTCCAAGCTGTGGATCACTGACCATTTCAGTATTTTCAAGAATGAATTATTTCTAATAAGGTCTCAAAGTATTGGCTGCACTAATATTGTCCAAGGGCTGGGAGTGTGCATCTTTGATGCTGACTTCCATAATTTTCTTGATGTCAGAATTGGATTCGAGAAAAAAAGGAGACCAAAGAAACACCAAAGTACCCACCCCCGCACTCAAAAAAATCAAGCTGCTCTGAAATGAAATGAACCTGTGATCCTTATTCTTTTAATGTGAAGCAAACACCATTGTCAACGTGTGCCAAAATATAATATCCTAATTTGCTAACGGTCAGTCACTTGATACCTGAGGCTCAATGCAAGGAAATCCTGCAAACACATTTAACTGCAATACATGCAATGCAAAACAGCCTCACTTGGAGGTAACAGATGATTGCAACCCGATAACATGTTCCTCATTGCTCATTTCTTCATTAGTGCTGTTTATATTTTGAAACCCTGTTCCAGATTAACGAAATATTCTATTTTAATTCCAATGGTACCAACATAATATAAAATGATTGAGGCTCCATAACGCATAAAACAAAATCAACCTAATGAGAACTTGATTACAAATTTTGTCTGTTTTAAGCGTCTGTAGGGGGCACGTGCCCCTGTGCCTCCCCCTCTCTTAAATCCCCCTATGATACTGCCCAAAATCATTGACGGGACAATAAAGTGAAGGAATATAAGAGGATGACCACCACTTGCCTACATCCATCAGATCATGAGAAATATAAACACAGTATTATATTGTTAGCTGAGGAGGATGGCAGAGAGCAAGGGTGAATGGTGAGTAGCTAAACCAGTCCCATGGCTGCCAAATTAACCCTTTTACTGCCATCGGCCCTGGCTAGTTGAGTGAAAACTGACAGGGGCCGATTTATCGGCCCATTGATTTCACTCTTGTCATGATTGCGGCCTTTTCAACGGCTGTAATTTAAGTAAACCCCCATAATCTATCTATGCTTACAATATATAAATATATCTTGAGTATTGGGAAAAAATTTAGATGCATTAATTAAAATTAAGTAATAGAAAATTTTAAAAATCTGAAATGTTGCAAATTCCGGAAAATAGCCTTGGCAGTCTTCGCACATCCCGAAATGGGCTTGCAGGAAAAGAGTTAAGATAGAGAATGTTACAGTTGAGTGGCAGATATGTTATTTTAAGGTTTATATCAATAACAGCACTATATTCTGATGGAATGATGGTCAGGGGTGGCAGAGAAGATTGATTTATTCCACCATAGGAAAAGTTTCTCTTAATGTTTAACGAGGATTTTGGTAAACATTTGCTGTGCTGCAAAATTGGATCATCCTTGAGTAATTGTGTAATTCCTAAAATAATTCTTTGCACAGTAATAGGGTGGTTTCCTATGATATTTTTATTGCTCAGAGCGAAAAATTATTACTCCTGGAGTACGCATTTCACGCTTCTAGATTTTTGAATGACGATATCTATTTTTTGCGATCAAATGAAAAGTGAAAAATTTCAAGCGCACGAAAACACGACGGGTAAGTATGAATGCCGGGAAATCTCTGTGTGACGTCATTCTGGTTCCCGCTGCCCCAATTGAGGTGACCTTGGGGCGAGGCTCTGAGCGCTGATATGATGCAGGATACTAGCAGGTGGCAGAGTATCATGCTAGTTGGTAGCGCTTGGCTTAAATAAGGATTATTAATACCTTATCAAACAAAGAAAACTTTCCGTCCTTAGCCAGTATTAATAGGTGATTATTAAAACATGTTTCCCTGAGCTCTGTGCCTCATGAATGCATTTGTAACCTCAGACGATGTAAAACTCCTATCTACTCGTATAGAAACTAGGTCCCTGTGAAGTCACGTGGAGTGCCATCGCATGGGCGCCAATCTGGCCTTTTTCATATGAGGATAAAATTGACCATTACCATTCGTCTAAACCGGTATTTCTAAAACCAAATAATTTGTATGTTATGAATACACCAATGGTGGGTAACGAATCACAATCAATGCCTTTCCTTTTCTTTAATGAAGGATCTATTACAAATTTTTGGAGTGATAAATCTCTGTTTGCAGTATAATTTGACAATGAATAGGAAGGAATTCGTACTTTTCCAGAGAAAGTCTACAGAGGCATATTCCTACTATTTTCGAAAGAAGGGAAAAAATATATTATCTATGGCGATTATATTTGATGACTCTAAGTTATTCATGTTGCGACTTTTTATGTGTTATGTTGTGACCACTTAGCTTAATTGCACATAAATACACCTCTAAGCATTAAATCTTCCTTTGTTTTCCATATTTAATATTTCAATATGTTACAGAATTCCATGGGTGTAACATATTCCACTATATTTTTACATTCAACCAAATGCACTAATTTAGCAATGAAACTGGTCATTTCTCACCATTACATGCATGCTATTATTGACATTTAATTGCATAATTAGAATGGGTAGATACCAGACACAGGCCGACACGAGGAGATAAAAAGCAATATCTTACCGAGGAGTCTAAAAAAGAGATTCACATATGACGTTTGTAGTAAAAATATTTATAAAGAACAGTTAGCTGCGTACGAATGTCTAAATTGCTCATAAGAGCAGCAATTAAAAACTTTTCTCGAGCTGAATGCACAAATAATATCAGACGCTGAGTAGATAAATATTAATTCTGGCTTATTCTACGAGTGGAGAGCAGTTATTGTCCTGCACACGAATAACCAAGGAAAGTCCCAGGACAGAATTTGCTTGAAAATATTAGGACCAGCTGCACAGACCATAACACACCACACTTAGCTTTCATTTACTCTAAACGCATGATAAACAGTATTTTCTACCTGAATACCATGACTGTTCGCTATGAACAGAGATTTTGAACAGTTCTTTTTATTGAACAGGTTGAAAGTGAATGAATGGCTCATCAAAATGAACAGTTTAAATCACCTCTACTTAGAAAGGATAAATGGCAACGGTTGCATCTACTCTGTGAGACAAATTTCCATTTATTTGGCAGGTTTTTTTGGATGGGCAAAGGCAACTGACTCAGGGACCCATGGAAACATCATCGATTGTATGCAGGAGATAAGAAGAATATTGTCCTGAAACAGGCCCACTGTATGATAGGGTGGTTTCCTATTATTTTTTCATTGCCTAAATCGAGAGATTATTACTCATGGAGTACGAATTTCACACTTTTAGATTTTTAAACGATGATATCTATTTTTCATGATAAAATGAAAAGTGAAAAATTTCAAGTGCGCGAAAACACTACGGCTAAGTATGAATGCTGGGAAAACGCCGCGTGACGTCATTCTGGTTCCCGCTGCTGCAAAGTGAGGTGAAGCAAATTGCTTTGATCTTCCTCTTGGAATGGGATTGCCTCTTAGTAAATATGATGGGCTAATCCGTTCGATGCAACAGGAAGGGAACCTTACAACTAGAGCTGTGAAAGCAAGGTTACTTGTAGAAGAGGAGATGGTTCAGAGAGTAAATGATCAGAAAGAGAGAGAGGAAGGTCCAACAGCATTGACATCGACGAAAGGCCAGAAATCAGCCTGATAACAGAGGCGAGAAGAAAAACCACCACGGAGGAAACGGTAAGATGCGAAGAAATGGCGTGAACGGAAATGAGATGATAAACGCAAGTGATTCCAAGTGCTTTGAATGCGGAAAATGGGGACACGTTGCCAGAAACTGTGACAATCCTATAGGTGCTATGCCTGTGGCAACCGTTGTCATGTAGCGAGAGAGTGCAATCAAAAGAGGATTGAAATCAACAGGAACCGAGGGGAAAATGAAAACAAGAGTGAAGTGGCCACAAACCGATTCAGAGCATGTATTCTAAGGACTAGAGAATATCCCAGAGGAATCTCCACTTAATTGGGACAGCATGCCGGTTTGTTGGGCCATAAGTCAGCCATATAGACTACATACTTGTGACAAAATTAAACATTTTTGTTTTCAGAATACTATATTTTTTATTTTCCCCCTTTGATTTACTCTTATTTTTCACAAATGTTCCTATTCTTGCCTTATTTTGAAAGCTCTTGTTGTTATACTATCCGCAAGAGGATAGGACTTTTCTTTAAAAAGACATTCATTTAGAGTGGCCTGACGCTCTGAAAAATATTTTTAGCAAAATTGTTATTATTCTTAAAAATGATAATAAATTAACTAAACTCGCTGATTTATTAATCAAATTAATAGTTTAATAAACTTATGTTGAATTATAAACATTCTTTAGTCTTCTTACTATCATTTCAACGTTTGTTTATGCCCATATACAAGATAGTTTGCCTAATTGGGTAAAGTGCACAAGTCCCGATACGTCCCAATTAACCGGAATCTACTGTATATCTTATGTGTAGGGAAAAAATCTAGATGCATTAATTAAAATTAAATAACTGAAAATTTTTATTATATTCTCTGCAAAATAATAGGGTGGTTTCCTATTATTTTTTATTGCTTAATTTGAAAGATTATTACTCCTGGAGTATGTATTTCACGCTTTTAGATTTTTAAATGACGATATCTATTTTTTGCGATTAAATGAAAAGTGAAAATTTTTAAGCACGCGAAAACACGATGAGAAAAGTATGAATGCTGGGAAATCTCCATGTAACGTCATTCTGGTTCCCGCTGCCGCAAGTGAGGTGACCTTGGGGCGAGGCTTTGAGCGCTGATACGATGCAGGATGCTAGCAGGTAGTCGAGTACCCTGCTAGCTGTTAGCGTTTGCTTAAATAAGGATTATTAATACCTTATCAAACGAAGAAAACTTTCCAACCTTAGCCAGTTTTAATAGGTGATTACTAAGACATGTTTCCCTGAGCTCTGTGCCTCATGCATGCATTGGTAACCACTGGATTTCCCACTTGATTGCATGAGCTGTCGTCACTTTCCGGCTGGCCAATGGAATTACGTTTTGAAGTGGGTGTGTTTTTGGAACGGTTTCGGTCATTTCTTTTGTAAATTCGCCAGAAAATATGTGAAATAAGTGCGTTTAAGAGGCCTTCATGACAATTATACGACAGTTTACGATTTTTAGTTAATATTTGACGGGATATTAAAATTTTGTCCAGAGACCTATTATATCTCATGAAAACCTAGCATATGCTCCAAGATAAAAGAAAATGGAAGTGCATTAAAAATATCCTTACCGCTTAATGGGATATTATGCAAAAGGCTTGAAACTTGTACATACCGCAAGCAACTACTCACAGTATATCTCCATTGAAATTATAAGTTTTTCCTTGACATTGCCAGCATCTATGAAAGTATAAAAATGAACAGAAATCAATCAATAATGTAAACCCTTAATACCGAAGTTGAAAATTTTTCTAATATTAATTCCCAAAGAAAATCCTTGAACCAATAATTCTGAAATTGAGAAGCATTAATAAAACTTTGAACTGCCCAATCTTAATTCCTGTAAAGTAGGTACTCCAAGAGGGATACAAAAGCATGTGGTGGGTCTCTGCTAGGCAGAGTTTCCATTCTGCTGACAAAGTCACACAACCCACTACTAGACTCGGAGATGAGCATTTGTGCTCCAGCTACTGCCAGCTGAGCAGATTCCTATTGTATGGCCACTAGATGAGAGTATTACATTCAGTGGGGATTGTAGATCGCTTGTGCACCATCAATGAATGCAAAAATAAAGAAATGGATTAACTCTAAATCTGAGCTTGGGGACCAATTGGTAACCTACAAAAACAAAAAATAATAAAAATGAAAGTATTGAAAACCTCTAACCGATATTAAAGACTGGGCACTATGGTGCTACCATGGAATTATATGGATCATTTGGCCATTAAAAGTCAGACGATCAGTGAAGAATCAATTCCGGTCACCTATTTGGGGGACCACTTACATTTCAAAGTACATCTACACTTCAGACTTTGGGAAGGGATTTCAGTTCACTTTTATGATTACCTTCGTATTTGATATAATTTCAGCATTACCTACTCTGGTTACTCTTTTTAGTGTAGCATGACCATTGCACTTGGATTTACTTCTTTAATTTGCTGTAACCCCCAGAGTTGGATGCTGCAAGACGCCATGTGTGTGTCAACATGTCCCAATCACTTATTTTTCAGGATTTGGAAAAGTTGGAATGTTCTCCTAGTTTCAAAATGACCTAAATAAAGTCAGCCCAGCCAGTACATTACAAGTCATTAAGATAAGGTGAAAGGAAAAAATAAGGAAGGTGCATATAAGCAAGCAGGTTGGCCTTTTCTTATGGGTTTCCTACAGCCAGCCTAACAACCATCCAACGTAATGAGAAAATGTAGGCTTAACTGTCAGCACTTCCGTAAATGTTCTTATTGTTCCATCGTTTTAGAGTATTCATCTAGGCATTTATGCATAAGAATAATAATTTCATTCTTGGGTGTTCTATATTATGAGGAGAAATAACACCATACATTCATAACTTGAAAATCATTCACAAGTTTTTCTATATACTTAGACTTTAAATTGGTATCTACTCCTTATATCCCTAACTGGCACAGTGGTGTAGTGGTTAGCATGCATCGCTGCTGACAGGTGGGTCACACATTCGATTTTCAACAGATATTTTTCTCTCTGCCACGAGGAATAAGTACCTATGTGTATAATGCTTTGCATCGTCACCAACGAGTCGCTTGAAGTTTCTATTTAGAGGAAAATCTGTAATCAGTTGCTCAGCTGTTATAAAGACTCGCTGGATTTCACAGGTAGGCTGTAAATTAATGTCGGGCAGAGCTCTTAGCACGGTTCGAAAGAGGGAACCTTGCTGAAGGCCACACACACGATCGAAAAACTCAGGAGTGGATATTAGTTACGTACGGAGGCGGAGAAAGGACTCCCGTCACAACCGATAGCACGTCAAATGACGTGCTCCGCGCTGAATGTGTTAATCTTGACCAATCACTGATTTTGGCCAGCATAAATGTACTGCAAAATTGTCAACCTATATGTAACCACTAAAAGTAATGCAATTCTAGGTGAAAAATATTTCCATTAACCCTTAACCGGTGACGTGCGGTGTGAGAGACCGCTGCGTTTCTAAAAATATAGATATTTTCAAAAATTAATCTTTCAAAATAACTATAATTCTCGTTAGCTTCATATTTTTGTAAAACAAGGACATCCCACTCTTAAAATTTAACATTACTATTATTAATTTCTGTAAATTTGCAATTGAATTCCATTAGCGGTCTGTGACAACGCACGTCACTAACTTAGAAAAATCAATAAAGGTAATGCTGGTGGAAATGATTCAAAAAAGTTGCTTAAGCAATTCGAGCCCCAAGTGTGTTTGGTCCGCCTCGTTAGTCCTTAGCGTCCTAAGCGAAGGGGCCATGTGCTTCACTCTGCATTTATATTTTTATTTTTTTTTCTGGACAGTAATCAACGAAGATAAGATTCCATCTAAACAGTCAGCGTATACCAGGGCCCCTTTGAGATATTTTCTCGTCTCTTGAGGGAGCTTCTAAACCACGAGCTTCAGTCCACCAGAGTCATTCATGCTATGTGGTGTGCTTTCAGGCAGTGTGTTGAAATTCTCATCAGGTGTACTTCCTGTGTGTGGCATTTTTTTTATAATTGGGGATCCTACCAAATGGGAATAGTATTGAAAGGCAAAAAAGAGACTCGGAAGTCTGTTTGTGTGTTAGGTTATAATAAATTCATTGGTGGGGTGAATTTCAAGGACCTGTTATTGCATTCGTACCTAATGGAAAGAAAAAGCCATTACAAGTGGTGTATGAAGTTATTTAGGAGACTATTGAATGCGGCAGTCCTAAATTGATATGTTGTTCATAGGAAAAACACGTATAAAAATTTGACTTATCATTTCGCGTGTCATTGGTCGAGGTAATATTTTTGAAATATCCAACGTCATACAAACTGTTTGGACATGGCCGTCATTCAATACACAATTTAGAATCAAGACTCGTAGAAATACATTACCTAAAGACAATTCCTGCAGCTGGGAAGAAATCAAAGTCTCAAAAGAGGTGTGCAGTTTGTGCCTAATATGGGAAATGAAGAGACTGCATGTACTGGTGTGAAAAATGTGCCGTGGGATTATGTTTGGATTGCTTCAAATCATGTCACACAAAGCAGATTTTCTAAGGTAAATCATTTGAATATTCACTTATTATTAATATAATAGTAGGCGAAGCGGGTAATCCTATCGAAAGTATCCAATCTGTTATGAAATTTTCAACCCCAAATAACTAAATTACATCATGTAATTGTATTTTTTAAATGCATGAAATGTTAGAGATTTCGTAGCTTATTCGAAACCAAATAAAAATCTTTCAAAATTGAAAATTTATTCATTAGTTCATAAAAGGAGATATATAAAACAATAAATATTTTTTCAAATCTCTCGAAAAATTATTATATAGTAGCGCATTATATTACGCAAGTTTACAAAAATTTTCAACGATACTGATCGTATATTATGAAAGATGTAAATTATTGAATGATAGTATGCCAAAAAGGTGAAGTCATTTAAATCTCATTTGGCTGCTGAGATGGGATTTAATTAAATGCCCGCCGCGCTTGAGGGGTTAAAGGAGTTGGAACTGTCAACGTCAATTTGACGGAAGCATGTGGAGGCTGGACATTTGGATTGACCAGAGTGCTTTATGTACCCGAAGTAGAGTGCAACCTGATCTCTGTGAAGCGCCTAACTGATAATGGAATTAGAGTTACATTTGATAAGAACTGCGCTATCGGCTCCGATGATGGCGAACCTCTGTTTACTGCTCATGAGTCAGGTGGACTGTATTTGCTAGACTGCTAAGAGGAATTGAGAGGGGCAGTGGCGGTAAGTGAAAGCGAGACCACATCAGAAGATCCTGATGACGGTGTGGAAGCTATTGCATTGAGGATTGCAAAAAAGTGGCACTTGAAAAAGAAAAAGGTGGTAATTGGACGTAATGTGGTATTTGAGGAAAACCAGTTTCCATTTAAAGAAAATGTAAGGGACCAGAAGAGAGAGGAAGCGAAGGGTCGAATCAGAGTAGATGGTCTGTATGATGAGGACTTTTGAGTGGGAAGAAGGTTTAGAAGAGAATGAGTCTGAGGAAGTGAATCTGGTGGGAGTAGAAAGGGAACATGGTGAGCTAATAGAATGGGAGAATGATGAAATAGAACAAGTAGACGTACAGCAACCTGAAGTGACTCTCTGGCATAGTAGCAGAATCCCAAAACCAGTGCATTGTCCCTGTTGCAAAATGACAATATTCAGCAACATCCTGCCATGCTTCGAGCCCAGCAGCATGGAGCCTAGCAGCGTGGAAGAGGTGTTGAGTGGAGGGGAAGCTGGACACTGGCGAGCTGCTATGATGGAGGAACTGGTAAATCTCAAGAGGAAGGGTACCTATGAAATTGTGAAGAAACCCGCAGGTAAGAATGTTCTAGGTTGTAAATGGGTTTTGAAGGTTAAGCAAAAGCCAGACGGTACTGTTGAATGATATAAAGCTCGGTAAGTAGCTCAAGGTTTCTCACAAATACCTGGTATAGATTTCAAAGAGACTTATTCCCCTGTGATTAAACATAAAAGCATTAGGTTGTTAATGGCTTTAGCAGTGGAAAACGGATGGGTTCAAGAGCATGTGGATGTTCTCTCAGCATATCTGAACAGTCCATTGCATGAGGAAATATACATGAAACAACCTAAATACTTTGAGGAGGGAGGTCAAAATTATGTCTGTAAACTAAATAACAGTATCTATGGTCTTAACCCTCCAGCGGGCGCGCTGTGGCACAAAGTGCAACATTGTGCCGTTTCGGTCTCACGTTATTAATAGTAGTTGGTCAGTTAACAAACGCACCAATTATTCCTTCTTTGTATCACTATGAAGATTTCTGTTATTGATTCAAGCGCCTAGCTTCTCGAATTTCGAAATAAAACGAATGAGTAGATGAACTGGTCGTCTTAGTTGCACTCTGTGCAACGCGCGCCTGGTGATGTAATACTATCCCGTAGTGGCAATTATTGATCAACATTGTTTATTTCTGTACGATGTAGCGTGAGGTGAGTTGGTGGGAACACAAGAGTTTTCACCATTCCTTCTCTGAATCAGGTTGAGCTAACAGCTAAGTGTATGGTGTGTACAAGCAGCTGCTTGTGGAGAGAAATTGACCTGTGGCATTTTCTCCAACGTGAGCCCTATAATGTGAATACATTTTAGGAATGATTTCCATAGGATATTTTGCTGTCCTTTTATGGGATTTCGATGTAGAAAAATTCAAAAGCTAATTATCACACTGCTTAGGGCACGAAGATTCATTACCGAAGAAGACTATCTGAGTGTACTACAAGAGCTGTCGGACGAGGAACAGGAAGTCGGCGTTGAGGAAAGCGATGACACAGATGAGGAGGAAAATATTTCCCCTCGTGATAACGGCAGAGACTCTGATGAAGCTCCGTCTGATGGTGACGTGAAAGAACCTACAACTGCTGAAGATTGTGATATTGATGGTGAGAATAATCATTTTTTTGGAAAAGTTGATAAATCTTGCTAGTGAAAAAAAACTTCTTTTTGCGGTGCTACAAAGATCAAGCGCAAAAACATTATGAAAACCCTACCAAGGACAAAACTCTGTGCAAGAAATACTCCTGATAAGGCTGCGGCTTTTCGAGAATGTATAGATATAGACATGATTGATGAAATTGTGATGCAAATAAACGAGTACATTCAAAATAAAATTGCTCTTGTCCACTATTCAAGGGAAAGGGATTGTAAGGAAACGACAAGAACAGAATTTATGGCTGTGCTGAAAATACTTTTTCTAATTGGCATGAAAAAAGGTTTTCATGCTAATTCTTTAGACTTGCGTATTGAAGATAGATCAGGAATGCAAATTCTAAGGGCAGCTATGAGTTACAAGCGATTTTTGTTTATTGTACGATCAGTAAGATTTGACGACAGAGCAAGTAGGGATTTCCGAAAACAAACAGATAAATTAGCTGCAATCCGAACAATAATAAACTCGTTCATAGGAATTTGTCAAAAAATATATAAAATGAGTGAATTTGTGACAATTGACGAAATGCTGCAAACATACAGATGCCGTTGAAGTTTCATTCAATATATACCGAGCAAACCCGCGAAATATGGGATAAAGTTTTATTCTATGTGTGATGCCAAAACATTCTTCACCAGTAATCTCGAAGTGTATTGCGGGAAGCAGATGAACGGTCCATATTTAGTGTCAAACTCACCAGTAGACGTATACTAGTTATCCGCTTGCCAAGCATCTCCTCAGAAAAAACATTACAACCATTGGCACGCTGAAAAAAAATAAAAGAGATTTTCTGCCTGAATTTTTGCCAAACAAGACGCGCGCTGTAGGGTCATCTCTCTACGGGTTTCAGAAAGACATTACCCTACTGTCATATGTTACAAAGAAGAACAAGGCGGTGTTGTTGCTTTCAACAATGCATGATGAGGGGATCACAGATGAAGGTTCAAATAAACCATGTCTTATAATAGATTACGATGCAACGAAAACAGGTGTCGACACGGTTGACAACGGTTGTATGTATTCTGTGCCCAGATTTACGAAAAGGTGGCCATTAGTTTTATTTTATAGATTTTTGGGCATCGCAGGAATCAATGCTCACATATTATAAAGGGCAAACAATCCTACAAATGAACATTGCAGGAGGACATTCCTGAAAACTTTATCATACATATTGATGAACGCACACTTGAAAAACAGGTCAAACATATTATCTCTACCAGCTGGCATTAAAATATTCTTGCCAAGTTATCGAAGTGAAGACTTGCAAGTTGAAGAGGTGAGCGAGACAGCAAGTAAGAAACGCGGAAAGTGCGTATTGTGTGGCCGTGCAAAGAACATATCAACGAAAATCAAATGTGGGAGGTGCAATAAATTTTCTATTCGAAAGCACTGTTAAACAGTTACTACCTGAAAAAAGTGTGCATAAATGACGTTAAAAACCTTAAGACATAAAAACTGAGTTTTTGGCATTGCATAAAAAAAATGTGATAAAAAGTTTTAATTATAAAAGTGCTTAAAAATCTGTACTGTACGTCTAAACTATGTAAAGTTCTATTAAAAAACAAGGTAATGAATATGCGCTTCTTAATTCGATTTTTTGTAATTAATATCAGCGAAAAACCAAGTGTTGCACTGAGTGCCACGCGCGCCCGCTAGTGTCAGAGAATATGGCGCGCCTGCTGGAGGGTTAAACAAAGTGGGAGAGAGTGGTATGAACATATTGATAAGATACTTTGTGACCTAAAACTTAAAGAGACTTACAAGTGATCCATGTGTGCATTGTGATGAGGAGAAGAAACTCATAATAGGAGTATATGTAGATGATTTGGCATTGTGAGGAAAGAAATGTAAAGTTGAGTGGGCCAAACAACAATTATGTAGTGTATTGGAAGTCAGAGCATTGGGTAATATGTACCAGATGTTATCCATGCATGTTGTGAAACCTAATGATGGAGAAATTATTATTGATAAACACCATATGGTGTAAATATTATGTAAAATATTATAATATTATTTATAGCAAATTCTGTGTGAATATGGTATGTCAGATTGCAAAGGTCGTGTGTCACCCCTGGAAGTAAATGGGAGGGGAGAGTCAGAAGAAGATAGTAATGAGTGTGACCAATATCTGTATCACAAGGCAGTTGGTAATTTGTTGTACCTATCTGGATCTAGCAGACCTGATTTGTGTTATGCTGTGTGTAAAATCAGTCAAAAGTGTAATGACCCAACAAAGAAGGACTGCAACGATGTTAAACATATATTGAGATACCTTAAGCATACCAGTAACTTAAAGTTGAACTATGAACAGAAAAATGCACCCAATGAGATTTATTCCCAGCTAGCACATTATAAGTCATTGAGATAAGGTGGAAGGAATAAATAAGGAAGTCGCTTCTCAAGTAAGCTTGTTATGGGTTTCTTACGGCCAGGGCGACAAACATCCAGAGTAATGGCAAAATGGATGCCAAACTTTAGGCACTTCCGTAGATGCTGTTATTATCCCATCGTTACAGAGTGTTAATTAAGGCCTTTATGCATTAAAACAATGTTTTTATTATTGGCGCATCTATATTATGAGGAGAAATAACATCATACCGCCATAATTTGAAAATCATTCACATTTATGAACTGATTGCTTAACGAAGGTCGTAAGAAAAACACAATTTCACAAGAATACCAACGTAGAATAATATAGAAATGCCGGAAGGAACATCTAATATACGTATTGTAGGCATCGGGTTATCAAACCATAATTTAAAATTCACAAATGTTAAAATGTATGGACCTTGAATAAATTCATTTTTTCATGCACATGCCAAACAAGTTTTTTTACATAATTGGATATTTAATTAGTAACTACGCCTCCTGTTTTCAACAACTGCCGTGGTGCAGTGGTTAGCGTGTAATACTTCAGCTCCGAGGGTCGCACGTTCGGATCCACCCAGATGTTATTTTTTTTTCTTTCCGCCGCATGGATAGAGTACTTGTGCTATGCTTTATATCTTCAATAGCCGGTTGCTTGCAGTTATTAATTTTTTTCTATTTACGGGAAAATCTGTTATCAGTTGTTCAGCCCTTATAAAAACTCGCTAAATTTCCCCAATAGCCTTTAAATTCATGTCAAGATGAGCCTCGTAGCATGTGTAGTACGCTGTTCAGCCGCCTTTGGCGCTCCAACAGAAGTGACTTACATTGCCTGAGGATATTTGACGGCATTCCTTACCTAAACGCCCCTAACGACTTACCCTTGCCTTATATAAATCCCTTAGCTTACGATAAGCTGCTTATCAATTTTTTCCGTAAGAAAACCATAAGAAACGGTTAACTCACTTACTTTGTGCTATCTGGGTGTGTGGGTCAACTTGTCCCAATTTCTTATTTTTCAGAATTTGGAAAAGTTGGAATGTTCTCCTAGTTTCAAAATGTCCTAAATAAAGTCATCCCAGCCAGTACATTACAAGTCATTAAGATAAGGTGAAAGGAAAAAATAAGGAAGGTGCATATAAGCAAGCAGGTTGGCCTTTTCTTATGGGTTTCCTACAGCCAGCCTAACAACCATCCAACGTAATGAGAAAATGTAGGCTTAACTGTAAGCACTTCCGTAAATGTTCTTATTGTTCCATCGTTTTAGAGTATTCGTCTAGGCATTTATGCATAAGAATAATAATTTCATTCTTGGATGTTCTATATTATGAGGAGAAATAACACCATACATTCATAACTTGAAAATCATTCACAAGTTTTTCTATATACTTAGATTTTAAATTGGTATCTACTCTTTTATCCCTAACTGGCACAGTGGTGTAGTGGTTAGCATGCATCGGTGCTGACAGGTGGGTCACACATTCGATTTTCAACAGAAATTTTTCTCTCTGCCACGAGGAATAAGTACCTATGTGTATAATGCTTTGCATCTTCACCAACGAGTCGCTTGAAGTTTCTATTTAGAGGAAAATCTGTAATCAGTTGCTCAGCTGTTATAAAGACTCGCTGGATTTCACAGGTAGACTGTAAATTAATGTCGGGCAGAGCTCTTAGCACAGTTCGAAAGAGGGAACCTTGCTGAAGGCCACACACACGATGGAAAAACTCAGGAGTGGATATTAGTTACGTACGGAGGCGGAGAAAGGACTCCCGTCACGACCGATAGCACGTCAAATGACGTGCTCCGCGCTGAATGTGTTAATCTTGACCAATCACTGATTTTGGCCAGCATAAATGTACTGCAAAATTGTCAACCTATATGTAACCACTAAAAGTAATGCAATTCTAGGAGAAAAATATTTCCATTAACCCTTAACCGGTGGCGTGCGGTGTGAGAGACTGCTGCGTTTCTAAAAATATAGATATTTTCAAAAATTAATCTTTCAAAATATCTATAATTCTCGTTAGCTTCATATTTTTGTAAAACAAGGACATCCCACTCTTAAAATTCAACATTCCTGTTATTAATTTCGGTAAATTTGCAATTGAATTCCATTCGCGGTCTGTGACAATGCACGTCACTAACTTAGAAAAATCAATAAAGGTAATGCTGGTGGAAATGATTCAAAAAAGTTGCTGAAGCAATTAGTAATGATTTATCACGCATAATAATAATAATTAATATTTTGTTAGGAAGCATCTTTAGTTGTACAAAGTGGATATTTAAGCTCTTTAATTATCTAAAATTCATTGCGTTCGAATAAATGACCATTCAAGTAGTTTCTGACGGCGAACGCAAAACAAATGAAATCCAGTTTTTATTGGAAATCAATCATTTTGTTCTTTAAATGCCAACATTTTTATAGATGTTATCAATAATTAGAATAAAAGAGGTTAATTTCTCGCACCTATAGCAGGCAGTACACACATAATGTACTTTGTAAATTGGTAGCAATTGTTCTCCTAAATTTCGCACGCCGATGGCTGGAGCACAACATTTATTTACAGGCATCCTTCGGCAGTTGGTCTGAATTTTTTATCTTTCAGCATTTGAGGATAGAACATCTTATCATCGATTTTAATCGCAAGAAGAAATAAAAAAAGCTTAGGAAACACTATATATATATAAATAATGTAAAGGAACTTCTTCTTGCCCTGGGGTGGGCACACAAAAAAAAACTTAGAAATTGACAGAAAAACGAAAAATAAAATAAAAGTGAGGAACTTACGGGGAAAGGTTGTTTTTACAAATTTTCGATGGGACGCAGCCCATCTTTCTCAAGTGAGAAGAGGAGGGAAAGTGAGGAAAGGGCATAAGGAAGGGTGCAAGGCAGAGGGCAAATATGGAGGGAGGAAAAACGGTGGACGGGGATTGGTTGTTCTTTCTAGTGGGCGCGGTTGATTCCTGGACCAGAAAACGCACGGAAAGCCCATATGCATGCCTGTTCCAAATCCTTCAGTTCTAGGGGGGTGGTAGACGGGGGGAGGGAGGCTAATATTCCCACTTTATAGCATTGGTCAAACAGAGCTTTGTGGGAGGAAGCATGAACGGCGACTGGAAGGGAAGCAGAAACAGAAGAAACACTATTGCATGAAGAGCGATGCCCGTTCATTCGGATGCAAAGGGGAGTGGTGGATAAGCCGATATAAAAAGCGGGGCATTTTTGGCACAACAGTATATATACAATGTTTTTTGTTGTGCAAGAAATTTCCGACACAGAGGGGAGAGGGAAGGCAAGGAATTGATCGGGAAGGGGTTCGGTGATGAGGATGTGACAAGTTTTGCATCTTGCACGGTTGCAGGGCGAGGGCTGTGGTTTAATATAGGTACTTTGTTTGGGCAGTGGTTTGGTTGTTTTTAAGATGCTGGCCAGATTTGGTGGTCTTTTAAAAACGAGTGAAGGGCATCGCGGGAAAAATCTGGAAGTGGCCGTGTTGTCTGAGAGGATGGGGAAAAGGTCTTTTAGGGTCCTACGCAGTACGTCCACGCCCGGAAAAAAGGTCGTACAGAGAGAAAGGAACTGCGACGAATTGTCCCCGCCTAGTTTTTTCGGGACATATGATTTTTTTCGGATCTTATTCCGGAGGAGGGGTTCCGGGTAACCCCTTCTCCTGAGAGCATGGTGTAAATTTGAAAGGAATCTATTAAGGGAGTCTGGATTATTACATATTCTGTGACCACGGATGGAAAGAGAAAAAGGGAGGGAGCATTTTGTGTGTGGCGGATGACAGCTATTGTAGTGTAGATATTGCTGTTTATGGGCAGTATCAGAACACACACGAAAAAGATTATAAACTCACACTCACTAAATTTTAGGTGGCATTACCACCTTCCTCAGAGTTAGGTAAAAGACTTTAGGTAGAGGGTAAAGGATAGCTGAGGGAAGGGGAAATAGAGGGGAGGTAGGGTCCAAAGAGGGGGGGGAAAGACGTGGGTTGAGGCAATTAAGGGATTAGCGGTGGATGTTTAAGCCGGGAGGAAGAAATGCTTTGAATAGCCAAAAGTAACTTAATTCAATAGAAGCGTGTTTTTGGCCATTCTATCATTCAAGCAACCAGAAAATCCTCGGGTGCGTTGTTTCTGAAGTAGTGCAAAAATCTGTCGACAAATGCTGACAAATACAACTGATAGTGAAGGAGGGAGCACAGATGATGACGGAAGCGATGTACTTACGATCTCCCCAGGCAAGAACAATTGTTTACAGGAGAAATCGCTATATGTGGTAAACAAATGAGCCAAAGAGGAAAATTCGTATACCCTTTTCTCGTATTCGTATATCATTACTCAGAAACCTGGTTTGAAGGATTACATTACATCACTAGGTACGGATATAAAGCCTCTTGATTATTAGCCTCAGATTTTTGATGACCAAATTTTACAATTGAATACGTTGGTACGATCAAAAAAATAAAAAGGCCTTAAGATTTTGCGTCATCCAAGGACACACAACGGGCTCTTCACTTTGCAGATTCTTCGAGAACAAGACTGCAATATCAAATGTCCCCAAAATATATAAGGCTTAGTTTCATTTATGCACTACTTCAAGAAAAGGAATATGCGGGATAAACTTCATAGCTACTTACTACTTAGCCTTCCAACTTTAACATTTAAGGCCTTATTTTTAAATCTGATGAAATATTGATACATAAATATAATAATTATAACTCAAGTGTTTTTGTCATCAGTTTGTTGATCCTGTTTCAAATAACAATTTTTACTGACAAATGGGTTCGTAGTGGGAACGTAAAAATGATAATATAAGTTTTAGAATAGTTAAGCTTTTAAAGAAAAATTAAAAAAAACAATAAAAATGGCGTTGCAACATTTTATGAATTTTTGATTTATTGCGGTCTCTCAGACCCCACATCACTGGTAGTCGTGAAACAAAAGTTGCATGTCACTGGTTAAGGGTTAAGAGTTTATAAAATTTTTGTTAAAATTACTCTCATTTTTCCACTGAAAATATTGGATAATTCAATATCTAACTGTTTTGATGAATTTCTGAATTTTTCAGACAACCATCTTAAAGCGCTGGAGCTGGAAAGAGAGTCTGAAATGCTGTATGGATTGGATGCATCTAAATCATAAGAAAAAGGTCTAAGAAAAAAACGGAGAGCTCAGACATTAGATGATGAGGAAAAGCCACCTTATCCTGCTTGTACACATAAACATGGTAATGTTGCATAAAAAAATTAAAATTCCGTAATTTATTAATCTCGCACCTACCGCTTACCCTGGTGGTATTCCATACCCCCACACACCCCGGTATTAGTTGCACCTAAACCCCCCCCAGCCTTAATTCCTAGCTGCGCCCCTGCAATGCACAACTACGTTTCGCAAACTATTCCACACGCGGCTACGTTTTGCAAGTATACAAGCGCCTGCGGGTGCTACAGAAGTAAATTAAGGGGCAATTTATAGTCCCATACTTGGCAGGCTAATACCGACTCATTCGGGATCCCTGCCATCTCGTCGCACGCTCTTTCTACTTATGCACAAAAACATTACATGTATTTTGATTTTGAATGTATTTTAAAAATACAAACTACTCTTTAGATGCATTTTCGTTACAAAATTCAAAATACTCTCAGAAAATGTATTTCCGATACAAATTACAAACTACAAAAGTATCGAAAATACGTATTTCAAATACAAGTATTTTCGATACTGCCCATCTCTGGAACTAGGTACATATTTTTTTAATACCAATAATCTGCTGATCCCTAAGGCTCATCAATATAATCCCTGTCAATGTGATACTTCCCCATGATAGAAAGTAGCAGCTCTGATGAGGATAATGCTCCTGGAAAGATCCTCCCACCCCTAAGACTAAATCAAGTCAGGCAATCAAGAAGTGTTTCTGTTTGTGCCTTTTCACCTCAATCGGGTATGCATACGAGTTGTTTAGTTTTTTAGTTAACCCATTACCGACCGAGTAAAGAAATACTTGAAAATATATAATTTTTTCTCTTCATTTTACCTAATAACATGCTAAATAAGATAAATTGAAAATATGGACCGTCAAAAAAATTTGCTTATGGTAAAAAAAAAAATGTTGCGTTTTCGCAACGTTGGCGGAATCCGGTACCTGTATGCAGTTACGCAACCCGCATTACAATACATTGCCGTCTTATAGGAATATGCTGTTTTAACTGTCGGATATAATCCTATACCTTTTTATGTCACGTATATGACAAATATCGTCATATTGGATAAATAAAATCCTTAGATATTATGTTTCCAATGAGATGTAGTTGTTATTTGACCTAAATCTACTATAAAATAGACATGCTTAACGGTTTGAAAGAAATAAGTCAAAGCGAAAATTTTACTCAGAAGAGCATGTATTTCACATTTTATCATTGACTTTAATTTTATCATTGCAGATTGAATTACAATAACTAATGGCTAATTATGAAATACTTAAGCATTTTGGGTGCAATGGAACATAAAATTTCGTACATTCATACCTGGTTTGACTTTTACACTGTTTCGGCAACTACTGAATTTTTTTTTAACTCTATGGCCAAATTCGTCCTTTCATGCTTCACGAATCCGCGATGAATAAATGGCCTAACTATTTCTATGTTTATGGACGCGAATTGTATAGGGGTACGTCATCTACTGACTGATTCACTTCACTTTTTAGATGCGTCCCTTCTAGATACGATTTGAAGTCTACCAGTGAAATTTACTTCCGTTGCATAACCTGTACAATCTCCTGGCGTTAGTGCAAACGCTGTCCAGTAAGTTGATAAGCTAGGATCTTTTTTCCCCTGAATTCTAGTGCGGTAATTTGCATTTGCATTATCAAGTAGGTCCACATCTACCATATATTTACTGTACTCCCCAATAACACGAATAGTATTTTCTTTTATTAACATAGAATAGTATGTGAAATAGTATTTTATTTTTTCCGCGGAAAATTTTCCCTGTGCCCAATGGAATGGAAAAACTTGCGTGCTGTCTACAGGGACAATCTAGTTATCATTCCATCGAACAATACTAAGACCTTCGGCTTTACCAAATGTTTGTTTTCATGTTCCTCTCGGTTTCAGGTCGATGGTTTTATTATATTCTATTAGACACTCCTCCGTTATATATTCACCGATGGCTCCAGGGACAAATAATCCTTTTTCTTTCAAAACAATAAATAGTCTTCAAGATGAATAGAAGTTATCGAAAAACATACTATGATTCGAGGGATCACGGATAACCTTGAGTAATTCCAGAATAACACTTGCTTCCAAGCCTAAATTTCGATGGAAGTAATTTTCTATCGCCTAGTTGAACCCTAAAACCGTCTGAATAACATAAGCACCAAAGTTAAAAGCAAAATCTAAAAAGCTTATTATAAAAGAACATTTATGCACTCTAGTGACCAAATTAAGGTACCAATTTCTCATTATTTCAAAATTTATGCGCAAATATTCCGAATTGTAATAATTTTTAACTCAATTCGTCAAATTGAGGTCATAATTTACAAATCTGTCATTTTTGTCCAGACAGGAATTGTCTGAAACGTGTAGATTATTTTTTATTAATCTAAATATATTTTGGTTCAATCATTTCCGAACCAAATCTACGTCTTATCGTCTTCATTCACACAATATCCTGTTGTGGAAGTCGGTGATATCGCTGAATCGTGAAGTAAGGAAGGACTAATTCGGATTGAATGTACAAAGTTTTGCGTTCCATTGCACCCGAAATGCTTTCATGTAATTCATAAAGTCATTATTTGTTGTAATTCAATCTGTTGTGATAAAAATGTCAATTAAAAACTGGAAAATACGTTATCTTCTGTAAAAATATTCACTTTGACTCATTTCTTTCAAGCCGTAATGCATCTCTATTTTAAATTGGATTTAGGTAAAATAATGCAGCATCTCATTGGAAATATAATATATAAGAATTTCAATTGTCAAATATGACGATATCTGTCAAATACGAGGCATAAAAAGGCGTAGGATTATATCTGACATTAAAAACGGCATATTCCTACGAGACGGAAATATGTGGTAATGCGGGTTGCATAGCTGCCTATAGATACCGGATTCGGCCAACGTTGCGAAAACGCAACATTATTTTCCGGATCTGATTTTCGCTTAATGTTGACTCCCTGACGAAATATAATCTTTAATATCTATTAATTTAAATTTCTACGTCCACATGGACGAATAAAAAACTTAATAAAGGGAATAGTTACTCTTAGGAAAACTTATTTATCTTGCTTAACAGGAGACTCGAAAATTGACACTTTTTGAGTATTTTTATAAGTATCGAAATACTTATAAAATGTCATTATAATCTCACTAAAAATTAGTTTAAACTTATTTTTATCGAAAAAAGCTAATTCTACATGAATAAAATTCAATTGAAATATTTTTTTTTGCATTTCTCAATAATCCATCAAGTCTAAAGCAATGTCCCTCTTAGGACTCCTGTTCCGTTTCACTGAAATTAAAGACCCCCAGGCACTTAGAACTTTTTTTTCATCTATCATTCTTCCAATTCTTACCTACTCTTGTCCCATTTGGTCTATCTCTTCACAAACCAACCTCTCATCCCTGGACTGTGTCAGCAATTTCTTTGCCAATATAGTAAAAAATAGAATACCGCATTTACGCAACATGTCCACTAATGCTATTCTCTCCTCCCTCTTCATCCCTAATCTCACTACCCATAGGCTCACAGCTGATTTAAAACTTATTTATAAGATTCTCAATTCCACCATCGACTGCCCAGCATTGCTCTCTTTTATCAATTTTAAAGTTCCACCCCGCCCCACCCGTTCTCATCCCCTAATCCACATGCCCATTCCTAGACTTTCACTCACTAAACGTTCGTTTTTCTACCGCATTACTTCTGTGTTGAACTCACTCCCTCCACACATCGACCCCTTTGCACTTCCATTGAAATCCTTCATAAGCCTTTCCCTATCCTATCTGTCACCGAAGTAGTCTGTTACTGCAGTTTCTTGTTGTCCTTTTGTTTTTGTAAATGTAATTGTTGTTTTCTACATGTTATATTGCGTCTTCGTCCTCTAATTTATGTATTGTTACCTGGCCACTATAAAATGGCATATGCTGTATGTGGTTATATTTCTTTAAAATAAAAAAATAAAAAAAATAAAATAAATAAAAAATGTTGCGTTTTCGCAACGTTGGCCGTAAATGGGTTAAAGTAGAATTACTATTGATGAATATAACATAAGTGAACCGAAGTCAACCAGTTCATTGGGTCTTCAAGTTATGAAGCCTGATGTCTGTGCAACTCTACCATGATATGCTTCTTATGCTTAAAACAGTAGATAATATCTCCCATTTGATGTTGGACTGTAAACGTGTGTACTCACTTTGCTTTGGGTCACAATTTGATAATTTGTCCAATTGAAATGTATAATCGAACACACTAGTTAGAAGTGATTGAAACTTTTTCGTTGCAGGAAAATAACTACATATGTACATACCTACATCCTCAAATGCCTGGAGGGAAAGAAAGAGACACTAAGCAGCCAGATAAAGTAGAGGAGTATGGTAATGTTTTTATGATATGTTTGTGCACGGTCTGACATAAAGATACTTTTGAAAACTTTGCGTTATGACATTTCTAATTTTAGAGATTGTGCAAGCTCAGAGGAGAAGTTATGAAAGGAAGATAGAGGAGATTGGATGAAAAACTGAGAATGTCATTAAGCATGCTCACAGAATTGAAGCAACAGATGAAGTCAAAGTCTGTAGTACATGAAGACAGCATTTTCGTCTACCAGAAACTCCCACTGAAAAAATTGGTTGATATAGGAGCTTGAGAGAGAATTGTCAGATGATGTATCTCTCCATAAAAATTTGGTGTGGCCTAAATCATTTGTGTTTTGAATCTTTTCTGATAATTTCAACCAAATTTTCATTATTTGGAAAATATTTATCTTAATGAGTGACTGAAGACATTGTGATGATTAAGAGCAATCCTCAGTGAAAAAAATTTTATATTTTGTATTGACATATGAAGCAGCAAAGCACTTCTGCCTCACTGGAAAGTCCAGTTTTGAGGGGATAAAGAAGAGAAAGTTCATGGGAACAAAAAATATGCTATGCCATAATGGGTGTGTGTCTTCCTATATTTTTCAAGAATCTATGTTTCAAAAATATTTTCATTTAAAAACTGCTATTTGATTGCTTACATTGGTATCCTTTGATTTTTTTCAGATGTATTCACTAAAAAACCAGCTCTTTCCCACATGGGCACTATGAATACTGAAAAGAAAACGAGGGAGTGGTTTTGGCAGACTGGAACAATGGATGAAGAGGACCAAAAGAAAGGCATGAGAGACAGATAATTTTCGCCGGATCGGGACCCCCAATTGATGATTGGAAGTGAAAAATGAAGAATCCTTCTAAAATAAAACTCAAAATTATGTAATCTAACCTTAAATTAATCTAAAAAATAATCCATCCGAAAGAACAGATTCTTAAATTCTGAATGCTTCACCATTCTGAGCCATATTCCTTTAGGAAATTTAGTTCTATATTCATGAACTAAACTAATAGGCTATCGGTGACACAACGTCTGGTAAGTATCCAATCAACCTCCAGGAATATTGATGAAAGAGGAAATATGCACGAATATCGAGGGGATGTTTTGAGGGTTTTATATTCAGAAATGCGAGACCCAATAATGCCTTTCACGAAGTTCTGCAGCCTTCCCCAATACAGTGCTTGCATAAAGGCAAATTCGGAAGATAATATCGCCGATAGTATTTTGTCGGAAGAAATGATACGATGCCACTTTATGAAACTTATTTGGCTCCATTTAATGAGGCAATGAATTATTATCAGTGCATATATCCATGCTGATAAGTTGATACAAAAGTGGAAACCTTATAGGCCACATCTTGAGACATGATGGCCTGATGAAGACAATCGTCGAAGGACAAGTGGAAGGCAAGAATGGAAAAGGAAGACCTCGAACAAAATATATGGAACAAGTAAAGAGAGATGTGAAAGAGAAGAAATACGTAGGTGTGAAAAGATTAGCTGATAGGAGAACTGAGTGGTGAGCTGCGTCAAACCAATCCTAGGATTGTTGACCAGTGATGATGATGACTTGGTTAGAAGACTGGTAGAAAGATTCTCCTGCCCACATTGTGAGGAAATATTTTTAGGCAAGGACGACCTGAGCGATAAGTCTCAACTCCTAATCTTATATAATACCTTACCCAGAGATGGGCAGTATCGAAAATACTTGTATTTGAAATACGTATTTTCGATACATTTGTAGTTTGTAATTTGTATCGGAAATACATTTTCTGAGAGTATTTTGTATTTTGTAATGAAAATACATCTAAAGAGTAATTTGTATTTTTAAAATACATTCAAAATCAAAATACAAATAATTTTTTGCGTGTAATTTGTAAGAGCGCGCGACGATATGGCAGGGATACCGAATCCAGAGTCCTCTGGATTGTTGATAATACACTACAAAGTTGAGTCGTCGCATCCTACCATCTTTGTTCTCTGCACTCGTTGTTTACGTTATGAAAGTGAATGTGGCCGGCAGTTGCTCGGCAAGATTTTCCGTTATTTGTAGTAGAAATACGGCACAATAAGTTGTAGTTCGGCTCCTAATTGCTACATTAGCACCAAGGACGTGTTTAAAAATTTTATTTTCCCTCAAAATATTGAGAGAAGAGCGAAATGGCTTCAAATATGCCGAAGGGACAAGTGACACCAAACAACGTCTTCCCGCCTACGTGAGGTAAGTTTTTCTACACATAATGGTTCCTTTAATACTATTACCTTAAATTTTTAATAGTGCTGATCCACATATTCCAATTATTAGGTTTGAACTGTGTATAAGTAGTAATTTAAAAAAATATGTATTCCGGTTCAGATAATGCGGCGAGGTTCTTGACGAGTGTTTTTGTGCTTGTATGTTTTCTATTCATCAATGGAATATGTGAAATTTTGTGACTAAAATATAATATTTAGTCTGGGTTGCAGAGATGATTGACTTAGTTCTTTACTACGTACCAGAATGTGTAACAATAACTATTAGTGCTGCTAGTTTTGTATTCAATAAAAATATTTGTTTTTGTCAATGCCGGTATGAAGTAATCTTACGGTCATTTACAACAATAAAGACAATTACGTTTTTGACTAGAATCTGCATATCCGGATACATATTAGTGGACGAAACTCCGCTTTTCATTGCTTTATTTGTGTGTTGTTCATGAGAAGAATGACTATTATATTTCGAAGTAGTGTGAATGCTTAATTTTAGGATGCAATTAAAATCTCGACAAGTCGCTTTTGCGACTAATCTTTTCCTTGACTCATTCCGAATTTTTAATTCCAGTTTTGTTTGAAGAGGATTACATTCCTAGGGCTGGTTAAAACGGAAAAATACATCAACACCGAACTTTTGTCGTGGCCCAGCTGTCTGCTCCTGTGTACTTGAAGTTTCAACATCTTTGGCCGAATATTTACTTGTGGTACGTATTCGAGCTTAGTAACTAATTGTAAAATATGGAAATATATAATTAATTAGGTTTTTCTGAAATGGCTTCAGTGATTATCAAAGAGGACGGTACCATTCATGCCTAATTATGGAGAGTTATTAAAAAAATATGGCTATGGATAACTAGGAGTTTTTGATTATTTCTTCGTACACCATTTCAATTTCAATGCGTTATTGTCAGTGTGTATATTATTCATGTACATTTCTCTAGAACTTATTGTTTTACTTTTATATTTACTTTTATTAAGCCTGTTCGTTTAATTGTGCTTTTATAAATCTTATATAAATAGTGATTATTAAGAGTGGAGTGGAAGCTTATTGTTAATGTGTAGATATAACTTATTCAAGACCTGATGCGGTATTGTGTGAAAATAATACGGTTTTAATGATATCTTGGAGATATCATGATTTCTGTTGCAATAAAAACTTCTTTAAATGCATTTCTTAGTGATATGTTGCGATAAACCTAGGATATTGTACTCCTAAATCCATTTATGGTGTTTATCCTAAGCCGTAGGGGGACTTTCTGCCATTTCCTTTTGCGTTGATTCTATATTCTAGTGGTTAGTAATGTTTACCATTGGAATAAATGAATAAATTTGATTTGCATTATCACTTGCATGTTGCTGCTGCTGTTCAAGCAGGTTCCAAGGGTGTCATTTGGCGAGGGAGCAACATAGGAGGAACTAGTGCACGATGCTAAAATTACTGATTGGGCAAGTTCTACATTTTACACGAAATACCCTGACATTGAACGTTCAACTACCCTTTCTCACCAGTATGTATGAATAGGGTACCACATTGCTATTTATTTGTTTCTTAAGGGTTGAGGTTAGTGTCTGTAGCTTTGAATATATTTGTTGAAGGTAATTCATTAGAGTTCCTACAGGAAAATGGTGCACTGCAAAGTAAAAGCCAAAAACCTCATAATGAAAGTGGCATATAAATATTAGACACATTGGTTCTCTTTGAGTTTGAACTTAACTTTAATTGTAGTATAAGCTTTACTTTTTTTATACATCACTGATTGGCTGAATTTTTATCATTTTAAGATTGGCATCATTCTTTTCCAAAGATATTATGGCTTCATCGATAAACATGCAGAAGATAATTCATATTTAAATGTAATTTTTGGGTTTCTTGTTTAGTTCTCGTATTTGTTGTATAGAACACCAAAGAATCATTTTGTCTTCAGTAGAATACATTATAAGGGCCTACCCCAGATAACACGGCATTTGTATTACATCTGTATAACATCAATAATACACAAAAAATACGTGACCAAATACATATGTATAAGATGGAATATGATCGTATTACATCGGTATATTTCACGTAGAAGTGGTTCAAAAGTCCCTATGGATGTATGTATACGTGCGTATTACAAATTGGAAATCTGAATACCCATACATGAATTATACATATGTATACGATGGAATACAACCGTATTACGTCTGTATATTTCATGTAAAAGTGGCTCAAAAGTCCCTCAGGATGTATGTATACATGCGTATTACAAATTGGAAATCTGAATATCCTTACATGTAATATACATATGTATCTGCAGGCCCTCATGCACGAATTATACATATTGATTTTCTGACCCACATCCACTTAATGTCAATATGGATCAAACGGATGAATAAATATAAGGAAACCAGAACATACAGATAATAAAACATTTATTCAAAGAGAAAAATAAAATAATACACACAAAGAACAAGTGTGGCCATGAATATTGCTAACAAGCATTAAGGGCCAGCAAACAGTAGGTGAAACTTAGTTTTAAAAAATGGCACAAAGATAAATCAAGTACAAACAATGGTTTGAGTTGGAAAGTAGAAAAAAATATTAGCACGGAACAAGCGTTGTAATCCATTGCACAAGAAGAAACCTGGATTCAGGAAACCAACTCTGCACCATTAGCCACTTCCTGAATGGAGAAAAGAAGAAGTCAAGTTTAATAGTCATGCAAAAATATATCTTTTTGTAAGATCTGAATAGGAGCTCAAGGCCTTTAAATTTTATTTTTTTAAATTCATATAGGCAGTCAGTATTCTGTGAAGTCTGTAATTTTAGTACTAATTCTGTATTCTGAATGCAAATGAAAGTTTGGCTTCTCTGCTAGATTCCAGACATGAGTTTTAAATTTTTTCATTTACCAATTATGCCGAGGTCCCAGCTAGCGCAGATTTGACCTTGTCCTTTGAGAAATCATATATTTTGGGGATATGCTTTCATTTTACAAAATTTATAGCCTTTCTCTTAAGAAGAATGAGAAATATGAGAAAAGATCATATGACTACTTTTAAATATAAATTAACTAGGAAAAAGTGTATCCATTGGTATGCTTATTTAGTACATGATACAAATATAATAGTACCATGATTTAGTAGCGGATGATTCACACAGAAAAAATATAAACTTGTGATATCAAATTTTCGAACAAATAAATTTCATACCACCGATAATTTCAGGCTTAACTTTAAGAAACCTCTCCATTATGGATTTTAAAAAACTTTTCCCTCAAACCTTACCTCGGTATTAACAATTCCACATGGTCTTCTGGCTTTGCTTCGTCGTTTTTTCCGTAATCCATTCTCCTCTTGTCCAGGCCAAGCTATTTACATCGTCGCCGCCTCCTGGGTATGCGCGAAAGAGCATGAAAGTAAAATTATAATTAATCAATTTGGCCCATACGCATCTCTTTCTTACACATAATGACAAACTTTCGCATGAAAATTACGTATTTATCTTGTGTTAATAATAACGACGAAATGCACCTTGATTGACTGCCTTTCAAGATGAAAGAAATATTACACTTGGCTTTAAGGGAACCGATATTACACGACCAATACTTCTTGTTCGTTAAATAATTAGAAGTAGTGGGCAAAACGGCTCGGAACCTCGAGGAATCTATTAGTGACAAGGCTACGCTGATAAGTCTGCGGTCAAAGATGTTATGACTAAAGCATAGGATAACTAGGAATGCAAGAACTACAATACAGTAGGTTGTGGTAATAAACAGCGATAAAACAACTTACACGTGAACGAAAACATCCCTTTAAACAATTTTTTCTGCTCTTTATTAAGAGAAGAAAAAATGTAACTTCAGCCGCGAAGCACGGAATTACTATAAGACGCATAATCTATTAATTTATACGTACAAGGTTGACATTACACTATATTTTACCCGTTTTACAATATAACTTCAATGGAGACCAGTCTCCTCGATACGTAACTCAACAAAAAAGGAAAACAATAGCCAAACATAAACAAAATTGGCGCAATGTGGTCAACACATTGCGCCAATATAGTTGTATCCAAATATACTCAAATAACATAATTAATGTAGTCTTTGTAGGCGTACAATATAATAAAAGATAAATCATACCTTACCTTAGTTATCCAGTGACAGGAAACTGTTGGAGCTGGCTTGCAGGAATCGCAATAACCTGCGGGATTGAAGCATTGAAGCACATTTCCAGCAAAACATAGCTTCGGGTTGAGCACACCATCCACAAGCACCGGTTATCGAGGATTAAAACACTATGTCAATTCTTCCAATACGTATAATAATGCAAACAAATATAAAATTAACTATACATCAATAGCCGGAGTTCCTCCTACAGCACGATCTCGACGTTCTCGTAGTCTCGAACGAAATGCCGAGCTTAACTGTTAACGAGATTATAACGAAAGGGATCACTCCCTCTCACTTCCCTAGTTTATTGCGACAGTGGAGGCGCAGAATTGAGAATTTATTTTTTTTGTTTAAACAGTTAATTTAAAATATTGTTTAAAAAATTAAACTTCGCTTTTACTTTTGCTCTGTGCAAGAACTATTTTTTGTATTTTTCATGTATTGTGAGGATTGTGAGCCATTTTCCATGTGTATATTTCGCGGATGGAAACTGAATTTTACATATGTAATACGTCTGTATTTCGCGTGCATTTACAAATTAACATAAATATGGTCGCCATATTACCCTTGCTCACATCGATCAGTATATGATTTATTTTTAAGCTTTCTGGGTATAAAATCGAATGGATGAATGATCATTGAAATGAGAAAATCTGGCGTTTGCAGTGAACATATTATTTCTGGAAAAAATGTTTATGAACATTTCACAAGACGCCACGAAAATCCACCTCTCAAAAATTACAGAAAATATACATAATGTATATTTTGTGTATTTTTGACCACATTTACATATGTATTTCCTCTGTATTCATACATATGTAAAAGTAGCAAGTGTTACACGATATTTACATTTGTATTTTTGACCACATTTACATAAGTATTCAATTTTCAAAAATACAAATGTATTTATCGTGTAACACGTACCACTTTTACATATGTATGAATACAAAGAATATACATTCAATAATACATATGTATTACACATGTGATACATAACAAAAATACATATGTATGTGACCCATGAAAATACAATATAAATACATAATGTATATCCAAATGTGTGCTGTTGGGGACTATACTGTATGGTTGAAGTACAACAGAGTGTTTTAAGCATGCTGTAGAGTTGTAATTCTTACTTTCAATTTTCTACTTCAGCATATGGTTAAAATAATTTTGCAATAGGTCATTGCAACATGGTTGAATTTTTTAATCAATGATATTGTAAACCACATACTATGAAGCCACTGCTTTTTATCCTTCAGTCAAGTTTTAAAGTTCCAGTTACGAAGTACCCCCTTATTTTTGCAGAGGAAATTAGTATGTGTGAAATGTTATTATGTTCATGAGATTAATGCTGAAATCAAATTACAAATAAGTGCAACAGTCGTTCTTAGAGAGGGGGGAATTCAAGCCAAAAACATGTTTAATCAAATTAAATATTGCAAGTAATATGATTCCATACTCAAATCCAAGTCGATATTTGGCCTCACCAACAAGTTGTCTCTTCAGACTCCTCTGTCCTCCATAATGTCAACCTTTTCCCCAACTCATCCCATGCCCTCAAACACTGGGTCGTTGCATCTTAGTCTTGGTCTTTCTTGTGGGTGTCTTCCCTCTGGTTGACCTCTCCACACTCCTCACTTCTTCTTACATGACCAAGCCATGCAATTCTCCTACTTCTGATCACAGTGACAATATCTTGTTTTATGAAGTTTCCTGCTCTATGTTTTTCAGTATTCTCCAAACCCCTTCGTCAAACGTTGGACCATATATCCTTCTCGATATTTAATTTCCAACAGTTATTTACTTCTTCTAAGGCTGCTTTGTTAGGGTCTTTACCTCAGCCTCATTTAAGAGCACTTGCTGTATTATGATAGTATACATTCTAATTTTTATCTATCTTGAGTTGATATATACCTGGAGTTGGTATATTGAGAAGTTGAATCTATGATAATTTTGATAGGCTCCTGTAGCATCTATTAGCTTAATTTATCCCCATTTGTATCTCTTCATCTATTTCATTTTGGCAGTTAATGGTGACTACCAAATACCAGCAGAGAAATGTTAGGCTCTGCCACTCTTCCAATTTTCATATATTTAGTTTTATCTTCAATTACCTGTAATCCTACTTTTATTACTATTCTACTTGGGCTACTGATTTGAGGTTACTTTTACTATAGGCTTTTAAGGCTACATCAGCAGCATAGGCCAATATATTTATTTTTCCTTCGATACTTGCCCTTCTTGGTATAGCTTCAGTTGCTTTCAAAGCTTTTTCTAGTGCCAAGTCTCTTCTTCATAATTGAGAATACTTCTTTTGATGGGTAAGTTTAGTTTTTTTGTGCATAAATGCACTGCAATTCAAAGATTCCTCTTTTTAAGTTAGTTTCTTTCCAGAAGTGTGGATTGCTTAATCCTTTTGGCAAATTACTACATTATATGTTGTACTTAAAGGAATATATATTCCATGACGGTGTTAATGGAGAGTGTAATGTTGTTCATCTCATTGATTTGAGGGTACCATGAACATTGACTTGAACCCTTCACTGAACAGTTTCTGGGGTTGAAATCTGTTCTTCATAATTACTAGTGTCTCTTTTGATAAGCAAGTTTGGTCTTGCTGTGCATAAATTCACTACTATTCTGAGATTCCTATTATACAGTCAATTTTTTTCCATAACTATTGACTACTTAATCCTGGTCTGAATGTTATTATAATGGATGTAATACCGGAGGAAACTGTATGACACATTCCATGATGGTGTTAATGGAGATAGGTAAATGGTGTTCATCGTTATAATGAGGGTCATTAATTGGGGGGTACCTTCACCATTGACATGAATTCTTTGCTAAACAGTATTCTGGGGTTAAAATATGGGATACGTTTGAGAATACCTATTAAATGTGAAATCTATGAACCTATTCCGCTGTTTGGAATGTTTTAAAATGTAAATATTTTTTAAAGGGGGAGAGCATACGATGGTCGAGATTAGGCAATGGAGTAGTTTAATATGACTGTATGTCTTCAATTTGATAATATTTTTAGATGATCTGATAAATGTTGAAATATTTGTGTCAAGGAGTAATGGCAATGGCGTAACTAGGAATATGCTTTGGGAAGGATAGGATGGCCTATTTTTGAAGAATAACATTCCTGGAAATACATTTGAAATCATTTTGCACTAAAGATTTAACTTTTAGTCGATGCAGTTCAATATATAAAATAATTATAAATACTTTTTTTATTTCTCTGAGGCTTTGGGGAGGGATCTTTCCCTTCCTCCCCCCGTAGATATGCCACTGAGTAACAGTGTTGTGGAATGTTAATGTCATATTATTCCTTTTTATAATTTTGTATGCTGACAGGAAGATTGCCATCTTGGTAATAGAATTAATTTCCCGAAAGTTGTCTGCCAATTGAAATTTAATTTATTAATTTCCTATTGCTCAAACCATGAAATATGATATAGAATGTTTATGCATGTTTAATGCATGCATTGCATGTTTAATAAACATCTACACATTATAGAACTTTATCATGACTGTTGATTGTGAGAATTTGATGTATCACTGAGATGCTGTTCATTAAAATTACTTGTGAATTAATGCTTTTGGTGTAATTAACGAAATTTTATTTAAAATTTTAATTACAGGTTCATATACTCGAGTAGTCAATGTCATTGGTGGTAAAGGAACATAGCAAAATTGAGAATAATGCAAGATGTGTGGCAGCTGTCATCACCTGTACATCATTCTCTCCTACTAATTTGAATCCATTTTAATAGAAATGTTACATCATGTGCACTTCAGATTTATTTATTTTGTTTATTTTGCATTATGTAAATAATCTTAGTTTCAATGAAATTGTTAAATAATTCTGGAAATCTTAAAATGTAACATTTCCGGTGTGTGTACATTATATACTTTGGAAAAATGTGATTTTTTCCTTTATATACCTCCTTTGATGATATCTTTTATGATCTGCAACTCTCGTGAAAAGTACAAAAATTGCATGTCAGCTTGTGACTTCTGTAGTTTTTCTTGTCTAATTTTGGGGTAGGATAATATTTCCGATTTGTCGGCACTAAAAATTGACCAGACTTGTCCTCAAATTCCTCGTATAATATCCATTGCGCTGTTTTCATGGAAGTTTACTCGGATATTACATGCGACATCTCCACCGATCAGAAGATAACAATTCTCTCTCAGCTGATATTGGACTTTTCAAAATCTGAAATTATTCCTTTGACGAGAAAAAATCGCTATATAGTAGCCCTGAGAGCAGTAATAGTAGTTTTGGAAATAATTTACCCAGTTTCAGACATAAATATGAGAGTTTCATATCTAGAAAAACGTCCTGTGAAAAGAATCAAAACTTAACTGAAGCGCGAATATTTGTTATTTTTCACGATTTAAAATTTACAAATTGATAGTAAAGTGTTCCTAGTACCTCAAGACTGAATATATTATAATTTATAATTACCGAAAATGCGACAGGAATCGCGTATTTATGAAAAAACTGGCATTATATCACTTTCCCCCATAAGACTCTATAGAGACGGAAGAACTAAAATGGCGGACGTCTCAATTCCCATAGTGGAAGTGTATGGAACGACTCGACCCTATGAGGGAGTAGTGTAGAGAACTGCCATCCAGAGGACTCTGACCGAATCGGTATTAGCCTGCCATCTATGGGACAATAAATTGCCCCTTAATTTACTTCTGTAAAAACCTTTTCAAATGACCCGGGACATTCCTCATTCAATGTTTTAAATAGGAATGAAATTGAAGTATTGCTATTTCTAGGTGACAAATCGATATGTGCAAGTGCATATCCAGCTGTAAAAAAGTTGTTTGTACGTTATAACTCTGGCCTCACATCCAGTGCTCCTGTGGAAAGGTTATTTTCTTTTGCAGGATTTATTCACAATTGCAAAAGAAGTAATTTAGCAGTCTCTATGTTTGAAACATTATTGCTTTTGAAGGGAAAGGAGCATTAAGGAGGAGTAAGTGAGACTAGTGAAATAAACAAATTATTACCATATATTCCCCATATTATTTAAAAGATTTTGCCCTGGATAATGGTCTGATTGCCAGTTACTTATAAATACATTGTAAGAATGTTTGAGCTTCTCATTATAAAAATAGTTCATATTTGAATTGATTTTAATTTTTTATTAGATAAGAACTTCGGTGAAGGTATGTATTTTGTATTTTAAGAATGTATTTTGAAATTACATTTGTATTTAGTATCGAAAATACAATTTTTAGAAGTAATTTGTATTTTGTATTTGAAATACAGATTTTAAAAGTAATTTGTATTTTGTATCTAAAATACATTTGACGTGTATTTTGCCCATCTCTGACCTTACCTGGCCTGAAGAATACATCATCCGGTCTCCATTACCCATCTAGTGGCTTTTTTGTCTTTACTTAAGCTGCGTTGAAAGTTTTCAAAAGCCATTTCCAAAAGATCTCACACAACAAAATGTAAAAAAAAACTTTAATTGCTAACTTAAAAATAAATTTGAATGGGGAACTAGAGGACCACACCGCCGCAAGATTTCCAATTGAATGCAAATGGATTCTGTTCTATATATTTTATGTAATTTTTACCTTATTTAAAATACATACCTTATTTAAATAATTATAAATGGATGGCAATCAGTAAATATTTCAGTAGAGATAAGATAAAAATCTTGTCTCCTAAATAAAAAAATGATAAATTTGTGTATGCAAGTAAAAAACTGAAGTAGGTTAACTCTCCTTTACACTAACTATGCTATTTTATTCTCTCCATCAACAAACTTTTAATTTGTAACGTTACTCTCGTTATATTCTCTGAAAAAACGTCTTGAATGGTTATAAACAGATATGGGAGATCATCACTTTTATTAAACAGCCATATCAATTTACTATGCACATATTAATAGTACAGTCATCCCCCGAGTTACGTAAGAGATGCGTTCCGGCAGACTGCGTAAGTCGAAATTTACGTAAGTCGAACCTTTGCGTTAATGCTTCAGAGATTTCGATTGACTTCAGAGATTTGACTTTTTGCAGTCTCGCATGAACTTGCGAAAGTGACTTGATTGGTCTTTACATGAATCACCGGTATTTGGATGAAGTAGACGGACTTTAGAGTGGTAATCTTTACCCTCTTGGTACTGCTTGAAGCACTTGGGAATGTGATAATACGGGAATAATTACTGGAGATTGATACTTATGGGCATGGCAGTCTGTGGTTCCCGACGACTCCGTCGCCAGCGATTCGGGGAGCTTTTTGGCTGCTCCGGATGAAAACGGCCCACAAGCGCAGCGACGGCCTCACTTTCGGCACAGATGTCGCCTTCTCAAACGCCTGGGCCAGCACCTTTATCCGTGCTCCGGAATCAGAAACTGCTCCACTTCCCCCGGTCGCTCTCCGTCACACACCTCTGCAATCACAGCCGTTGCCTTTCTTGGGTCTCCTTCCCTCTCACAGCTGAGCATTGACTGCCAGCTCCCAATTATGTGCTCTCTCACTGCTGGTACCTCGAGACAGGCTTGTCTCCCTCTCGACCAACAGACCAGTACCGTGTCCGTTCACCAAATGACTTCATCCCCACTTCTCCTCCTACCACGTAACCTCGCTATTCCCGATTTTTCCGTTACGGAAAGCTGACACACGTCACTCACTTTGAATTTTAGCCAATCACGTCACTGCACAAGTGGCGTGATCGCCTTACATCCTATGGGTACAATTGAATGGGAACTAAAACCATGGTATTTTACCGTCTTATACTATATGAAGGTCAGAGTCACTTCGCCCGATCCACGTAATCTTCCACGGGGAAGATCGTAGCCGCGTGAAGCGCGCTGACATGGGACGAAAAGAAAAAATATCGTGACCACCCGTCACAATATATATATATGTATTATAATATATTGTGAGTTTCTTTCTACTTTTGATTTGCTTTTTATGTTTTCTTGACGGGTCCTATATATGTGACCAATAAAATATTATTATTACTATTATTTCTACCACAAGGGAAAGTAATTTCCAATGATTCCAAGCTTGAACGCTTTTGGTGCAAAAATAAATTCAAGAAGTAAGAATTGTGTTTGGCTGATTAGATGGATTGATTCAGGTTGTGACTTAATGTAACTGTATATTGTAATACGCAAAACACTGCCATGGCAGAGAAAAGTCTTCAAATTGTAACTCAGATAAATAGAGGCCACAGCCTTCTGAAAATATAATATATGTACTATCAAAATATCTATGGACTGCCTTGAAATATCTAATGGCCACATGGCATGAAGTGATTTCCTAAAATTATTTTAAAAAGCCACCTAAAATTGACAGAATTCAATGCGATCATGAAATTTTAATTTTCTTCTACAAAAAATGTAGAAACTATTAAAATAGAAACCTTGTCCCAAAAATGATTTCCTCATTTGTGAAATAATAATTTTCGGTTTTTCATCAAAGTGAAATGTTCTTCGATTCCTCTTAAGAAGTTGTTGCCGAAAAATTACCATTTATCATTGTTTCTAGAAGCTTAATAACTTTATTTATGCTTCTCTCAATATTTGTCAGTCATGATATATTTTGCAAAGACTTTCAAAGTTCCCAAAGGATGATTCTGGAATAAAATCTATTCAATCCTTTAAACGCTATGATATGCCTGCACACGATGAAATTGCATTACAAAAAGGCATCAGTTAATGGTTAAAGAGCTTGCCGATGGCAAAGTCGGGAAAATTTACGAAGCATTGCACACTGGTGATATTCAAGAATTAATAGGATTTAATCACCCCAAAGTGGATACCAGAAGCTCTTCTCTATACAAAGACAGCTTTTCAAAGATGCGGTAAACACAGAAGTAAAATGATAGAAAACAGAGCCAAGATTCATGAACAATGAAAATTGTGCTACAAATTATGAGACAGCAACCGATGTTTTCAGAGTATATGTAATAGCCAACAAGTCCTTCTACAGTAGACCAGGGATTTGTTGTCTTCTTACAGCCAAACTTGGTAAACTTTCTCAAAATGAAAAATAAGCCTTAACCATTCTGTCGAGAAACCCAATACTCATCTCCGAAAACATTGTCCTTGGTCGGCATCACTCCCCAAACAAGTGCAAAGAAATTATGAATAAAACTTACGGGCTATGTCGCCGCGTCAATTCTTGGGTGGCCCCAAAGTTTCCCCACTTTCGGTCGCTTTCTCAATGGATTCAATGGACAGAATCCCTTGAGAAAGCGACCAGCATCGGCCGGGAAGCCTTGGGGCCACCTAAGAATTGATGCAGCGACATAACCCAAAAGTTTTTATTCATAATGACGAGCACCCACGAAAGTTTTAACGAAGAATTACGTGCAAAGAAAATTTAAGTTGGGTATCAAGGCCCCAGAATTAGAAGCCATCTCATTATATGGTCTCCCCTATTTTCTCGCCACCTATTACTATGCAGCGCTCAGCGGAGCAGAGTGTTATTGCCCCTATAATGAGAATCAAATTGCCCAAGCAATTGGAGCTGTGAGCCCTAGAGCCATCTGAGCCACAGCTCCAGAACTAAATCAAAAGCGCATAGGCTATGATAACATGGGCTTGGTCCTCCTCTCCTCGCTATTAGATAATACAAAATGAATTTAACATGACAATGCATTAAAAGGAGATGAAAATACTTGGAGGAGATGAAATAATGGAGGAGATGAAATGATGAGGAGATAGGAGATGAAAAAAAAAAAGTAGTCCTTCACGGAATTAGCTCTGATGTTGTAAAAGTTACATCAGGTGTTCCACAAGGAAGCGTAATTGGCCCCCTGCTGTTCATTATATACATTAATGATCTCTGCTCCCACATTAGCAGTAAAATACATTTATTTGCTGACGACGCTGTCATCTATCGCGAAATTAGTGATCACTCTGACTATGAAATTCTATCATCTGACCTAAACAACGTTCATTTGTGGAGCCAAGAGTGGGGACTCGAACTTAAACTGAGCAAATGCATGGCGGTACATTTCTTGCAGAATTCGTCCAACTCTAACCATGTTTATGCAGTGGATGGTATTAACATAAAGGCAACAGACGAAGTGAAGTACCTGGGAGTTACGATAACCTCTAACCTCACGTGGGGAACACATAAAGAATATTTGCGTCATAACCCTGAAGAAATTAGGATTCGTCAAGCGTATTGTGGGAAGATTTTCGGATGAGAAAGTAAAAGAAAGGTGCTATTTCGCTCTCATCCGACCACACCTTGAATATGCAGCAAGCGTATGGGATCCGGCGCAGAAAGACTTAATCCGCAAACTGAATAAAATACAAAGGAAGGCTGCGCGTTTTGTCAAAAACGACTACGGGCGTACAGACAGTGTTACCCAGATGTTAAGCGAATTAGGCTGGGAACCATTGGAGACTCGGAGGCTGCACGGTAGGCTTAGATTGTTTGAACAATTGAGAATGGATATCTTTAAGAGCGACACAGAGAACATATTATTAGAGCCACACTATATTTCCAGGTCCAATAGAAGCGATAAATTAAGAGAGATGTTTTGCCGAACGGATAGATATGGGAATTCGTTTTTCCCCCATACTATTAAGGACTTTAATAAACGCTAGTCCCAACCTCGTTAGAGCACTTTATTTTATTTTTTTTGCTGTAAACGGCTGGTGTCCTAACGCCCCCCTACAAGCCTTTTAGGCGGCTTGCAGGGTATTATGTAGATGTAGATGTAGAAGGGTAATAAAATCTGTTTACTTTTCAAAATATCGACTTAGTAAATGGCTTTTTAGGCTTGCTGCTGGAGAAGAATGCTGAAGATAAGTTAGGTAGATCATGTTATAAATGTGGAAGTGTTCAGAAGAGCTGGAGAAAGGAGAAGCTTTATGAATAGCCGAACTATATGAAGAGAAAATACGATGGGACATATTCTCAGCTATAATAGGCTACTGCCCAAGGGCATTTCTAGGATTTTTTCTGGGAGGAGTAGGCACAGGGGTCTGACAGGTAAACAATCTTCTCATATCTGAGATAAAAACAACAAGCAACGATTAATGAATGAAATATTCTATTATAATACCAATGGCACTAATATAATATAAAATGCTCCGTAGTGCATAAAACAACATGAACCTAATGACACCTGTACTATAAATTTTGTCTGTTTTAAGCGTCTGTAGGGGGCACGTACCCCTGTGCCCACCCCCTCTTAAATCCCCCTATGATACTGCCCAAAATCATTGACGGGACAATAAAGTGAAGGAATATAAGAGGATGACCACCACTTGCCTACATCCATCAGATCATGAGAAATATAAACACAGTATTATATTGTTAGCTGAGGAGGATGGCAGAGAGCAAGGGTGAATGGTGAGTAGCTAAACCAGTCCCATGACGGCCAAATTAACCCTTTTACTACCATCGGCCCTGGCTGGTTCAGCGAAAACTGCCAGGGGCCGATTTATCGGCCCATTGATTTGACTTTTTTCATGATTGCGGCCTTTTCAACGGCTGTAATTTAAGTAAACCCCCATAATCTATCTATGCTTATAATATATAAATACATCTTAAGTATTGGGAAAAAATTTAGATGCATTAATTAAAATTAAATAACTGAAAATTTTTAATATCTGAAATGTTGCAAATTCTACAAAATGGCCTTGGCAGTCTTCGCACATCCCAAAATGGGCTGGCAGGAAAAGGGTTAAGATAGAGAATGTTACAGTTGAGTGGCAGATATGTTATTTTAAGGTTTATATCAAAAACAGCACTATATTCTGATGGAATAATGGTCAGGGGTGGTGGAGAGGATTGATTTATTCCACCATAGGTAAAGTTTCTCTTAATGTTTAACAAGGATTTTGGTAGATATTTGCTGTGCTGCAAATAAGAAGCAAAATTGAATCAGAGTAACTCCTAAAATAATTCTCTGCACAATAATTACATATTTTTGGAGTGATAAATCTCTGTTTGCAGTATAATTAGACAATGAATTGGAAGGAATTCATACTTTTCCATAGAAAGTCTACAGAGGCATATTCCTACTATTTTCGAAGGAAGGTAAAAAATATGTTATCTATGGCGATTTTATTTGATGACTCTAGGTTTTTCATGTTGTGACTTTTTATGTGTTATATTGTGACCACTTAGCTAAATTGCACATAAATACACCTCTAAGCGTTAAATCTTCCTTTGTTTTCCATGTTTAATATTATAATATGTTACAGAATTCCATGGGTGTAACATATATTCCACTATATTTTTACATTCTACCAAATGCACTAATTTAGCAATGAAACTGGTCATTTCTCACCATTACATGCATGCTATTATTGACATTTAATTGCATAGTTAGAATGGGTAGATACCAGACACAGGCCCACACGAGGAGATAAAAAGCAATATCTTACCGAGGAGTCTAAGAAAAAGAGTCACAAATGACGTTTATTCTAAAAATATTTATAAAGAACAGTTAGCTGTGTACGAATGTCTAAATTGCTCATAAGAGCACCAATTAAAAACTTTTCTCGAGCAGAATACACAAATAACATCAGACGCTGGGTAGATAAATATTAATTCTGGCTTATTCTACGAGTGGAGAGCATATATTTTCCTGCACACGGATAACCAAGTAAAGTCCCAGGACAGAATTTGCTTGAAAATATTAGGACCAGCTGCACAGACCATAACACACCACACTTAGCTTTCATTTACTCTAAACGCATGATAAACAGTATTTTCTACCTGAATACCCTGACTGTTCGCCATGAACAAATATTTTGAACAGTTCTTTTTATTGAACAGGTTGAAAGTGAATGAATGGTTCATCAAAATGAACAGTTTTAATCACCTCTACTTAGAAAGGATAAATGGCAACAGTTCCATCTACTCTGCGAGACAAATTTCCATTTATTTGGCAGGTTTTTTTGGATGGGCAAAGGCAACTGACTCATGGACCCATGGAAATATCATCGATTGTATGCAGGAGATAAGAAGAATATTGTCCTGAAACAGGCCCACTGTATGATAGGGTGGTTTCCTTTTATTTTTTCATTGCCTAAATCGAAAGATTATTACTCCTGGAGTACGAATTTCACACTTTTAGATTTTTAAATGATGAGATCTATTTTTCATGATAAAATGAAAAGTGAAAAATTTCAAGCGCGCGAAAACGCGACGGGTAAGTATGAATGCCGGGAAATCTCTGTGTGATGTCATTCTGGTTCCCGCTGCCGCAATTAAGGTGACCTTGGGGCGAGGCTCTGAGTGCTGATACGATGCAGGCTGCTAGTAGGTAGCAGAGTACCCTGCTAGCTGGTAGCGCTTGGCTTAAATAAAGATTATTAATACCTTATCAAACAAATGAAATTTTCTGACCTTAGGCAGTTTTAATAGGTGATTCTTAAGAGATGTTTCCCTGAAGTCTATGCCTCATGCATGCATTGGTAATCTCAGATGATGTAAAACTCCTATGTATTCATATAAAAACTAGGTCCCTGTGACGTCACGTGGAGTGGCATCGCATGGGTGCCAAATTTGCCTTTTTCAAATGCAGGTAAAATTGACCATTGCCATTCATCTAAACTGGGAATTATAAAACCAAATAATTAGTATATTATGAATACACTAATGGTGGGTAACGAATCGCAATCAATGCCATTTGTTTTCTTTGATGAAGGAAATTACCCTATTCATCGTAGCGTAAAGAGGACTCTAAGAAATAAAATTGATAATAGGAAGAAGGCGACCAAGACCAAGGTGAATTTTAGCACTGTTGTCATTGGCTAGTCTTCTGAACCTGTGAAAATATGTTACCAATTACACACAAATATGTGTTTGATTTTATAGCATTTTTTCAACTCATGACAAGGAAGCTCTTCCCTAACACTGAGAGGTAGGAAATGCATGTTGAATTCTTTCGTTACCAGCTGCATTAAACGATTGCTGATTTTCACTTCATGTAATAAATAAAAAATGCTATCAACGAATATTCGTGTACAATTGATAACATAAGTTAATAAATGCGGAGGACCACCCAATGACAACAATGTTAACATTCATCTTGCATGGGCAACAGTTGCTAAGAAAATATTGTTTCATAAAAATACAATAACAATTATTGCAATTGGGGGAGACATATGAAACTTAACCCTTTTGCACCAAATGTTGGGTGGAGCCAATGACCATTTTCAATCGCAGAAGAACTAATGTTGCGCATAGCTTGTTGTTTTTTAATGGTGGTGTAATCCAACAGCTGCCAGTGATTTGTAACAAGGGCCACAGAGCAGTGCCACAACGGCTGAATCCTAAATCTATATTTAGACATTCTTTTGTGCATTGTATTCTATCCTAAGGCTAGTGTGCGTGTGGAGTCGGTCTCTTCGACCACATGTCAAGATGTATTTATCAAGCCTTAAATACAATTGTTAACACCTCAAATCTGCTATTATAGCTGGCATGGATTTTTCAATGCAAACACCGCTTACTTGAGACTTCCCCTCCACCCCCTCCCTCCCTTGGAAAAGACTTTGCTCCTGCTGGCAAGATTTACATGCTAGTATTACAGACTTGAACAGGGTGTTCCTCTTGTGCAATGATTATTGTTGTTCATCATCATCATTAGTCAACAAACCTAAGATTGGTTTGACGGAGCTCTCCATTTCTCTCTCCTATCCGCTAATCTCTTCATAGCTACATATTTATTCTCTTTTACATCCTTTATAACCTGTCCTATATAACTCATTCGGGGCCGTCCCTTGCCCTTTTTTCCTTCCACTTGTACTTCAACGATTGTCTTCATCAGACCATCGTGCCTCAAAATGTGGCCAGAAATGAGCAGGGCTTCCAGGTCTCCAACAGTAGACAGTAATATTCAAGAAAGAAGAAATGAGGCAGTCAGTTCACCTTTGAAGATCAATGTGGAGAGATAGTTCTTGGGTAAAGTGTGTAAAGGTGCTAAGTTTTTCAGGTTTTAAGGAGAAAAGCGGTGAAATAACTAGTTAATCATGAATACACATGAAGTTCATTTTAAAAAAATAGGCCAACAAGGAAATCATGAAATCAATATTCCCGGCCATTCCCAGACAATGAACTGGTTGGAAAAGAAAGTGAAGAAATATGTACTTGGCTCAAAGTTACCTACAGTAAGAGAAGTACTGGGCATTTTTTCTATCACCTAAGGGGTTTGGAATGTAGTAGACTTGGTTCGAGAAAAACCGAAAAACATGTGTTTCATCCATGGAACTGAACGAGAATTCCTGTTATTACTGAAAATAAGGCAATTGAAAAGTTTAAAAAAATTACACAATGAATGGAGGAACATGCGACGACATAAAAAGAGAGAAGAGATGAAAATCTTTCGTAACAAAACTTGATTTGTAAGACATAGCAAGGAGTGGTGCCATTGAATTTTTTATGTACAAGGAGGAAAATGTAGTTAATCTCTTGGATAAATGTACTTGGGCTGAGGAAGTAAAATTCTTACACGACAAAAGAGGAGCACGACAAGCAGTTTTTGGTGGAATAGATTTCAATACGTTCAAGAGTAAAGAAAAAGATGTGGTTTCCTGTTCCTAGAGCTGCATCTGCTCCCAACGGTGACCTGCAGTTCCTAAAAAGACTTTTTAACTGCGAAAGTGTTAACCGGGACATAGGAAAAGCACTACAAGAGGTTTTCAAACCGCTTGTGGTACCAGAGTGAGGAGTTGGTAGGCCTGTCATTTTTCGACTAATCCCTTTCGAGGCGTGAAAAGGAAGACATCATATGCTGCATAAGGACATGTGAAGGAAAATAGATCCACCGAAGAGTGTATTCAATGAACATAAAGACCTGACCAATGTATTTATATCAAATTTTGTCACTAATAATTCGAGAAAGCTAGGTATTTAATGGCAATATGCACTGCATTCTTTGACGTGCCCACGCAAGAATAGGATGAACATCCTGATTACAAGAATGATTGGCAAACTATTTGGGGTCTTCAAAGGTAAAATATTGTGCACAGAAAGGGGTGAAACTAATTCATGATTTTAAGTCAGTCACATTGAAGAAAGAGGGCTTTCAAAATTTATTACTAAGAGTGAATTTTCACCCCTAAGATGCACAAAGACACTTTAATTGGCAAATATGTCAGTGAAAGATTAGTAATACACTGAAAATGTATTTTATTTTGATTACTAAGTACATACTGAAATTCATGGAAAGAGTGAAAATAAATTGATCACTTGGATTGGAAATATTGTCATGGCAATTACATTCTTTTTAATGTAAGCCTTAAGCATGTTTCTTCAGAGGCTAGATCTTGCCAGCAGGAGCAAAGTCTTTGCCGAGGGAGGGAGGGAGTGGAGGGTAAGTCTCTAGTAAGTGGTGCAGGCTTTACCTCAGTGGTGCCCGGTGCAGGGTAGAGCCCTGGGGGGTGGATTGAGTTACAATGGACAATATCTAGTAAATGCTTAGAGGTACTGTGTGTTTCGACCACTGAGGTAGGGCAAAACATACAGAAATTCGATCATAAAGGACTAAATTTTCATGTTTGACATAGTGCTACAACTTTCTCCTCCTCCTCAGCACATACTTAGGGCCCTTGCCACAGGTTGTCATTACTTCAAAGTAATCAATTTTTAAAACGTGAATATTAACTCATTGGTTCATTTTGAGGCTGTAAAAACACAACTTTTCGCAACTCTGATAAATAAAGGCCTGCCTAATGCACTCGTACACCCTCTGAGCAGCTTGGGCTGATCTTGATGGTGTTTCTTCTATTTTGCAATTCTTCCATCAATTGTTACTTAAAAACAAGTCGATTACCCCTCAGGAATGGGTAAGGGATGATTGTGCAATTATAAGTGTAAAACTAAAGAGTGGAAATTGAAAGAAAATTTTTATAATTATCACCTTGTACAGAAGTCCCAAAGAAGGGATGCATGCAATGGATGTTTTAGCAGAGGTATATTCGGAAAGTCCTATGGATTATACTCTGATTACAGGGGATTTGAACCTTTCAGGTATTGGCACGGACACAGTCGGGGGAGGGAGAGCCCTGGAAACTGCTAATTGCCTCGTAAAAGATGAGGGCTTTGTGCAGGTAGTAGACAAACCCACCCAAGGGGCAAACACCCTAAATATCATGCTGATGAGACCAGACAGCTTGAATAAGGAAGTAGACATTCTTCCGGGAATAAGTGACCATTGGCTAAACTGGGAAAAGTGTGGCGGCAAAGGGATAAGAAAAACAATATGACTATGTAACAGAGCCAATAATGATGCTTTTCAGAGTTATCTGAGAAGTACAAATTTGGGGTGGGTAAGCAAAGGTAAAAATTTCGAGGAAATTTGGGATTCTTTTAAGGATATATTGGAAAAGGGGTTGTATACTTTTGTTCCAATAAGAATTTCAAATAAAATAGAGGTCCAGGGTACTAAAACAACAGAATTAGGTCATTAAAAAAAAGGTAAATGCCGAGTCACAAAAAATGCTATCTGAGTACCTACTGACTCAATGGTAAATGGGGAACATGCATGAAGGTTGTTCATCATACTATTAAGTCTCATTGAATAGTCAATTTTCTCATGAGTCCAAATATATAAGTCAAAACTCTACTAGTACTCCACAAACGTTATTAAATGCTAATTAAAAGGGCTCGAATATCGCTTGAAGTCACGTGACCTGTAACGCCTTCTGACATCATCGCATGGTACACCATTCACTTCGCTAAGAGAGTAGAGCGGTAGAGCCTTAATGTAAGATATCGAAGTAAAAAAAATCATCTAGCTATGTTATAGTTCCTCAAAGGACAAATTTACTTCACAGGGATTTAAGAAGGTACAATACGACAGTTTACTTTTGGTCGACTCCTTTATGGCGGCTGACTTTCTCAAAAACGATGATTGCTTCGTAACGACTGAGATGCGTGTAGTAGCAAGCAGGTAAATAATTATACAATTAATAAAAATAATATTACCAAGTTTTAAAAATATATATCTATTTATTACCCAGTAAGATCTAATAGATCCATTGCCAGCTGAAAATTCACCTTATGTGTTTACTTACTAACCTAGCAATCAGAACTTACACAATTTTCCCAATCGCCCAGATTTGAGATCCAAATGATCATTAAAAGGTAATAAAAAAGTATATGATGGACAAAGAAATAAGTTTCAAGTACTATATGCTGTATTTACTCGAGTTCCAGTTTTTGAACCGAGACCCATGGCAAAAATGAGTCGAAATTGAAGGTTTTGCGTTGACATGCAGCAGACGTTAAGGGTATCACAGTAATACCTACATATTGAGTTTACCTTGCATAAAGCCTCATATTTCTCGTATATTCCTTATTTTTCACCGTGTTCCTATCGTATTTAGTATTTATACTCCTGAATAGCCACCTACCTATATATTTATTCCTACAATGGGCAGACTCATAGGTATATTTCTAGGGTTGTTTACAAAGTGAAATGAGTGATGAATCCTAAATTAGGTGTCCATCCGAGAAAAACTGGCGATTCGATAAAACTCTACAGTAACCCACATTCAAGAGTGTACTTACATTGAGAAATATCCCGTTGACAAGGTAGATAAAGTATTTAACTCCATTCTGTAGGTCATCAACCACTTTCTTCTCTTATTTTTGCCCATTGAGACACAAGTAAAAACCTTCTTCGGCGAGAAAATATAGATACTTGAGCTACAGGGCAATGTACACGATTTTTTATTGAGTATCCATGCTGCAATACACTTTTTCCATTAAGCAGCCAATGCAGATTTATTTGTGGAGGCTCATAACTCAGCTAAAAAACATTATTCAACCGTTAAATTTTCGGCGAGAGCATTTGAGGTAGGGACCTTTTTATTCTAATACTTAAAAAAAAAAATTGTGCATGTTCCCCATTATAAAATGCTACTCAGAGAATTGAACAGAGAAAATAAAATTTCTAAGGAAGCTTTTTTACAAAATATCATCTCAAAAGATAATGGCAATAAGTTCTATAAGTACCTTTGGTGGAGAAAGGACAATAGGGAAAATAAAGCAGTTATGTAAAATGGGGACGGAAATTTAATCACCAACGACAAGGAGAAGGCAAATACTCTGAACAAATGGTAAACAAGTGTTTTTACAGATACTGCCGATAAAGTAGATACAATGGGCTTGGAACCCAGCTCCTAAAGCTTTCAGAGAGAAACAAATGTGGTATATGTAAAATGCATTAAAACTTAAAATTCTGAGATTTATAAAAAATTTAATAAAATGAGGATGAATAAATCAGTTGGACCGGATGGCATATCAATAGATTTACTCAAAATGGGAGGCGGTGAAATTTCAAAATATGTGAAAAAATTATTCAATGCTACGTTAAACAAAAAAAACAAACGAGGAGATACGTACGAGGTTGGTAGTAAAATATAGACCTGTTAGTTTGACGTCAAAAGTGTGCAAATTAGGAGAAAACAATTACTGATTACTAGTGATGGGCAAAATCGATCATTTTAATGATTCAATCATTTTGACTCGAGTCACATAAGTGATTCAATCAATTGATTCAATCACTATGATCGAAAAGACTCATATCAAGATTCAATCACTATATGATCGAAAAGACTCAAATCAAGATTCAATCACTATGATCGAAAAGACTCAAAGGAGTCATGATTGAAAAGACTCAAAAGGAATCATGATCGAAAAGACTCAAAAGGAATCAAGATCGAAAAGACTCAATCAATGGATGTAATAAATCGCTTTGAATAATCGAATAAATACTGCCTCATCTGCGAAGAGCATTGGTAACGCTGATTGCAATCCATATTATCATTTCATATACTATTTTAATTGTGAATTCCTAGATGAGTAAATTAGATTGCAAAAATGAAGGAAGCAGTGTCATGAAAATATTTGGGAAGGCGAAACTGCCACAGTTTCTTAACACTAATAAAATAATTTCTAACTATAGTTGATCAAAATATAACACAAAATACACCACACACTATGCATGAATCTGATCTGCAGGATAATTTTATGAACGGCACAATAAAATATAACCAGCTTTAACTTCTACTTCTTAGCGTTCTTCTACAGGAGTCATCTTAATATTTTCCTTTTACGTGTATTGGTGTTATTAATACTGATAACTGCTGGAAAACATTTAAGAAAAAGATTACACAAGTATTCAGTTCCTCATAACATAGTATTTAATTTTATCACAACTATTTCTGCCCTGACGAAAAGAGATTAAGCATCGGTCGTTCCAAATTTTGAATCAAACCGGAAACCGAGATGATTGATATGAAACCGGAAGTCGGAGTGATTGATGATTGATGATCGACTTGTTTAACGAAATGAATCATGAGTCATTTGATTCACCTAGTGATTCAATCTTTTTGATCGAATCGTTCATGATCGACCCATCACTACTGATTACCTTTGGGAAATACGGGAGAGGACCGACTGGTTGATCAATTTTCAACATGAGTATAGAAAAGGGCACTCCTGTGAAATGCAACTACATATTGGGTTTTTGCCAAGAAATTGCAGACTCCATGGATGTAAGGGATAGAAGTGGATGCAATAATTGTCGACCTGTCAAAAGCATTCAACAAAGTTGAACGCCATCATCTATTAGATAACATGAATAAATTACCACCTCAAACAGACAGTAGATTGTAATTTTGGGTCGAAAATTTCCTGAAGAGTCGAACAAAAAATGTTAAAATGGGTGAAATGTGCTCCAATGAAGATCAAGTAACACCTGGTTTCCCACAAGGTAGCGTCCTCGAGCCACTTTAATTCTTAATTTACAAAAATCATCTCCCGGACAGCATTAACTCCCATGTCAGGCTTTTACCTGATGACTGTATAATTTACAGGAAAATAGAAAGAGAGAGTGATCACTAAGTGCTTCAAAATGATGTGAACAAAATCGCAGATTGGGTGTTAATATATGGAATGGATATTAAAGTAAAAAAGTTCATATTTATTACTCTTAGCAGGAAACTAAGAGCAGCTGGGAGAGACTACTCATATTCAGGGAAGGTAATTCCAAAAATTGACTGTAGTAAATACCTAGGGGTGTATTTAATGACAGATTTAGGGTGGGAGGCAAATGTGGAGAAGTTAACAAGGAAGGTGTTTAAAATGTAACATTGGGTGATGAGAAATGTAAAGGAAAGTGATCGTACTACAAAGGAAAACGCATATGAATAAGACACTATTCCTACCGATTTTAGAATATGTATCAAGAGTGTGGGACAAGTATGAAAAGGGACAAAAAGAATCGATAGAGAAGGTGCTAAGAAAGGCAGGTAAGTAAGGGGAAAGATAAAAAAGACCAAAAATGAAATTGAATCCCTCAGCCATATAGGTAGGAAAGACCACCAATACAAGATGAAATGCTGCCCTAAAAGGACTAACTTAAGAGTGTTCTTGTACTTTAACAGGACGATCAATGAATGGAATAAACTCCCTGCAGAACTGTTTCAGCCCTATCCTGGCAACATAAACATTTTCAAGACGAGGTGTAAAAAATTTATCTTGGAAAATTAATTTCATTGCTATTTTAAATTTACACTGATCAAGTTTCATTTTGGTGATATGTTTTCATTTAATAGATTTTAATTAAACATAAACTGTTAACACCTGGTAAATAGCCAATTTGTAACCTGTATAATAATAATAATAGCAGAAAGGTATGCCTAGTTCACTGATTTTGTCAGAACCAAGATTTATGTTGAAAGGTAAAGTTTTATTACACCTTATCTATCATACTGAGTGAGACCAATCCTCAGGATCCTTCAACAAAAGGCTGGTTAAACAAACTACCACAATTAACTACTAGGGAAAATTTCCACTGGGTTGAGGGATGATCGAAAAACAACATAAATTTGTTAAGGAAAGAGAGACTAGTTTACATGGGATTGCAAATCCATAAAATTAAATAGGCTACCATCATAGGTGGATCTAGGGGGTGGGCACGGGCCCCCCCATACCCTTAAAAATTATGCAAGATTTTCAATACGGTCCCATTATCGTTGTGTTCATTTTGTATTACGAGGTATCCTTGTGCCCCCCCCCCCCCACCCCCCCCGGAACAAAATCCTGGATCCGCCCCTGGCTACCATAATTCAAAATAAGATGTTAAAACAAATGTTTAAGCTTTTACCTATCACTAAACTCATTAGGATTCTCATAAAATTGAGATCACAAGCTGCCGCACAACTAGTAATGAGAAAAAAACATATATTTTCTTCATGTTAGCCTGGAAAGGCTTGCTATCTAGTTAGTTACGCTTATATTACTCGTGAGTGCTAAAACTAATATATTTACCTTTTCCAAAGATGAATCTTTAAAAGGATACATTGAAATATATAGAAACCTTTTGAGATAGCCTTTTTTGGTCATGACGCCAACCTCTGAAATAGGTGAAAGCAATGCATGACAATGTGGTGTCAGGAAAAAGCTATGTACACTGTTTTATGAAGGTTTACCTACACTTAAATAATTTAAAACAAAGCATTTTGGCTATAATGTAGCTCCATGAAGCAGGGAATTAAGCATCCAAGTCCTCCACCATACATCCCTTCATATTATAGACGAAAAATAGATAATATAATTACACAATTTTTTTAGTGGTTGCAAAGTTGCACATATATGTTAATTATTGGTCATTATGTTAGATAAAAGGCAGCGATAGAAAAAAGTGGCATTTCGGGGTGCTTAGTCAAGCAGAATAAAATGAACATCGTCCACTATCAAATAATCAAACGCTTTTTTCACGTTCTTCACTTCTTTGGGTCAGTGGCTAAAATAACCAATCAAGATAGTGACTTGAGTCTCTAAATGCCATGAAAAAAAGTTTTTCACACATTGCTTTCAGCTAGGATGAAAGCAACAATTTTTTCACATTATTACAGTTCCACGAATCGAATGCAATTTTCAACATTTAAGACAATGTCATATGGATTCATTCATTTTCAATACAAATCAATGTAATGAATTCATTTATGTAATAGAGTGGTCATAACGTATGAAAACTAAAAAAATCATACAATAAAAAAATCACTTAAAACTAAAACATAGATAGATTAAGAAACATGGATGGATATATAGAAATCGTGTCCATATTCCAAAAAAATAGCATAAGTTTTACAATTACATATTCAACAACTACCGTGCAACGACGATGATAACAGTATTTTAGAACGAACATTCCGATATTAGGAGAAAAAAAAGTTTCGCAATAAAAAGATTCAATATGAATAAATTTTGGTCTTACGCACTAGCACTTCATGTTCTTTATGCCATTCATTCCTGATAACTCCATCTGTTCAATAATAAAATAAATTTTGAAACCGATACCGCTACAGCCATCGTCTGCGTCTCATCCCAGGCGAGACTCGAACCCAGGCCATACGCACTCTCAAATTAGGTCTTTACCCAGCAGCCAGTGGTGCCAAATGCGACGGCACGCCGTTCCGGCACTGGTTAACAAAAAACATGACAGGCAAAAATGTTGGGGGGGCCCATACCCTGGATCTTGCCCCGGAAAATTTTATAAGTAGTGAATTTTAAGTTTTTTATGCATTCAAGAAGAGTCACATGATCAACATTAGAACCCCATAACTCGAATCTCGACATCTGGACTGTCCGGGGAAAATCGAGAAACCTAAAACATTTTTTCTTACACCCATAACGAATTTTTGAGGGGACTCGGGCCCCCTCAGGCCCCATGGAGTCGGCGCCACTGCTGTCGCTTCAAAATTTCTAATTCGTAATCAAAACAAAAAAATCATAATAAAATGTAAATAATAACATGTAATAAAAAACACAGAGTAATATTTCACTTCTAAAAAAGGCTAAGGAAAGTGCGTCCCGGCACTTCTAATTTTGCCATGACGTCACTGCCTGCAGCCACCGAGGGTGCGGTCCAATGAATGCTACTTTCGCTACCAGACGCTACAGACGGAAGTGCTCCGGAGCACCGGTCCATAGGCGCTACGTTCGCTACGAGAATTTCTTTTCGGACCGGTCAGGAGCGAAGTCAAGATGGCGGAAATGAACGAGGGTGGGCAAACAGGGATTATGAAATCGAAGATGTGGTTTTAATTGCGAATTGAGGTGACTATGATCATTGAATATTAATAAATATGTTTGAATATCATTAAAATGAATTTTATTTTTCAATACCGAGGCTCCACATAGTAAAGGAAGAAACTTTGGACTGTATTTCTCACACCAACCCTCGCCTACCCTTCTCAATGAAACTCATTACCCTAGTAAAGGAAAAAGTAGGTACTCTACCGTTTTCCCAGTTGAAACATATTAACTTATAATGGCTAACGACTATTAAAAAACATTAATCTATTTCATGTATATCCTATTTTTCTTCAGATTTTAATTTATGGCATGAGTAAATTTGTCGATATATGTTCTTACAATCCTTTCTTTATATTACATGCCCCTTTTAATAATTTTTGTTGCCTTTTGTATGTAAAGGCTGCTTCCAAAGACATTTGAGTTCATTTTGGGGGAGATACGAGAATGTTTGTCGATATTTAGTTCTTGCTACATATTTATTTAAATCACAATTAAATTTACATCTATTTACTAAGTGCGTCTACTCCGTTACTTCGTAGTCACTTATATAGGAGAAAGGCGTCCACATTCAGCGTCCATCATCTGCAACGTGAGTAAACTCTCCATTGCCTCAATGCATTCCCTTCGAATTTCCGCCAAAAATTGACTCGCTCCTCCGCTGACCCAAGTTTTCAGGGGAGCGTCTGGAGCTGGTCCGGAGCGAGGCGGGAAACGGGTGTATGACGTTTGCCGTGACGTCACAGCCTAACCTGTAGCGCTCCGTAGCGAATAACGGACCGCTTGGTGGCGCTCCGAAGCATTGGTAGCGTTCAACGGACCGCACCCCGAGGTTGATTACGTGACGAAGGCTAAATATAATTCATCAATAGTACAGCTGACTGAAATTCTCTACTTGTATAAAAAAATTATGAGGAGGATTAATTTGAGTACAATACAATTATCAACGATTGAATCAATCACGGCAAATGTATCTCCCGAAATATGGAGGCGTGTGTTTGGTGAAGGGCCATAATATATTTTGACTGCACGAAGGCTTTCTCAAAAAGAAACATATTTAAAGGAACAATTCCCTTTACAAGGCAATTTCAACACGTGTCCACATGATCTGATTTGAACTTACCTCGATGGAGAAGACTTCCTGGATAACGTGCCCGATGAAGAGATGAGACGTCGAACCAAGAATACAATCATTAACTGCACTCCCGCGAAGCATTCCGGTCCACACGTTTGGATTTGGAAACAGCACCTGAATCAATTAAAAGATTAGCGAGTTAAATAAGTACCAATACTTTGAGAAATACCTTCGATATCCACTCTACTCAAGTTATCGCATCTTCACAAATACCTATGTGCTATCTACATCTACTTAATACCCTGCGAGCAACCTCTAGGGTGTTTGGCAGGGGGTGACAAATCACCAACATGGAGCATGCAAGAGGACCGCTACATGCACTGCGCACGGTCATAGAAATATTACGCATACTAGCAAAATATACATGATTATTCGTAAAAAAAACTTGCTAATGGTTAGTAATTCCAAGAGAAAATACATGCACGGTTAGAACTATGAAAAAAAACAAGCAGTGAGTGATCCTAGCGAGCGATGCCATTCATCCGCTATGCGGCGCGGAGTGGTTGCAACCCAAAGAATTTTTCACGCCAATAGACATACGTCGGTGATGAGCATCCTAGAAAACCATAAATCCCGATCTTCTTGGAATTCCGTGTCTTCCACTTCTCTTCAGGATTTGACGGAGAGTTAACGTGTCACGACATGTCGCAAGCAACACGGCAGAAGCTGAAATCCACCGCACCGCTGATTATTGATGTTAATTAATGCCTTGTGTGACCATCAAGGAGAAAATCCACTCTCTAAATAAATACGTTCCTCGTATCCTCTCCAGAGATGAAAGGTTAAATACTCCATGATGATAAACGGCAGGTCTCCTTGTCTTCCCCACGCTCGTCCACATTGGGTTGTCCGGGCCGTCCGGGCCTTACGCCTCTGCAGGTCAGCAGCGCCCTCTGGATTGGGTGATAGAGTTAAGAGGCGGAGGAGGAGAGAACGAGGAACAAGATGTTCCCCCACCCCCTTCGGCTGTACCGAGGGAGGGGAAAGGATTCGTGCGCGGAGGGGAGGGATGGCGCGCGCAGAAGACAAGACAGGAAAACTCCTCCCTGAGCCCCTTGGAAGGGGGCGGGGCTTACTGCAGTGGGATCTTTTGTTCGATCGCGGAAAACTATCTCGAGAGCAGTGGCGGCTTGCTTATAAGGACTCTCGGACGGCGCCACTCCCAAAGATTTGAAAAAGGAAAAAAAATTAAATACCCATTCAATTATAATGATACATTTATTAACCAAAGTATTTTTTCAATCTCTCTCAATTTAGGTTGTATATTTTTTCATAGATAAAGTCATCTACATTTACGTACTACCCCGCATGCCGCCTCAATATTTTCATCTACATTAACATAATACCCTGCGAGCCACCTCTAGGGTGTTTGGCAGGGGGTGATCAATCACCAGCATGCAGCATGCCTTTGGACTCACCTTGGTTTTTTGGACCCACATGCTCACCACATCGTCCAAAAAACGTCCCGTATAATAACAAACTATACTACTATATGCTGTTAGAAATAGAATATAGAATAGAAATTCAGAAACATGCATTAAGTTGTACATAGGTTAGTAGCCTACACTACAAGTCATGCAATCTATTTACGAGTTCTATTGCTGCCGTTATAATCTCTTATTGATCGTGGAAAAAATGACATTCAGAATCTGTCTGTTCTACAATCTATCTCTCTTGTTTTATTTATATGATCTGATCTTCCGTAGTATGTTGGCGTCCGTAAGATATGGTTAACTTCGTTATGAAAGACACTGCTCTTGAATTTATCTAAAAGGTTTAGTCTATTTTTCAATCTACGGTCCGACAGAGATTCCCATCCGAGTTTATCTAAGAGGTCAGTTACACTAACAAGACTATCGTAACGACCTTTCACATACCTGGCAGCTCTTCTTTGCACGCGTTCTAACTCTGTTATGAAGCCTTTTTCATGAGGGTCCCAAACACTGGCAGCGTATTCTGGTCTGGATGCATGGCAGTTATAATTAAATTTGAAAAATTGGGTAGTAATGAATTCATGAGGGTCCAATAGGTGTGTGGCGGGGGCTGTTAGGACGCCAGCCGCTGGGAAATAAAAGGAATGGCGCCTACGAAATTCCGCGTGTTGAAGTCCTACGTTGTTTGGCGGAAAAATGAATTCCCATACTTATACGTTTGGCAAAAATTTCTCTATTTTATCGTTTCAGGCGTTAGTGGCAAGAGGGGACTGATTAGTCTCAACCTCGCCCGAATAAAAGCATATATTAATATTATTAATAGCGTCGGACACCTAACATGGCGATTTTCTCCGTGTTGACCTAAGATTCTTATTTTCTCATTAGCCTCCAAGTCTTTAGTGGCGCTCAGCCTAATTCGTTTAACATCTGTGAATCGTTTTAGCATATGTATCCGAATACCCATATCTATCCGTTCGGCTAAACGTCTCTCTTAATTTATCGCTTCTGTCGGATTTAGAAAGTCGGATTCACAAATCCGTTCCAGCAAAGATATAGATGAACTAACGAATGACCTTGCTGCTATCCAAGCTTGGTGCGATGCTTGGCAGTTAGAATTAAATTTGGAAAAATGCGTCGTAATGAATTTCTGGAAGAAGAATAACTCCCTACAGCGTAACTATATCTTTCGGGGTACCCAATTATAGGCAGTTGAATCCGTGAAATATCTAGGGGTTAGACTCAATAATGATCTATCGTGGAATAAACATATTCGAGAAATAACCGGTCAAGCTAATCGTAAAATGGGTTTTGTTAAAAGAATATTAGGAAAGTGCGACGACAAAGTGAGAGAAATTAGCTACTTTTCCCTCGTTAGGCCACATCTGGAATACGCTGCCACTGTTTGGGACCCTCATGAAAAAGGCTTAATAACAGAGTTAGAACGCGTGCAAAGAAGAGCTGCCAGGTATGTGAAAGGTCGTTACGATAGTCTTGTTAGTGTAACTGACCTCTTAGATAAACTCGGATGGGAATCTCTGTCGGACCGTAGATTGAAAAATAGACTAAACCTTTTAGATAAATTCAAGAGCAGTGTCTTTCATAACGAAGTTAACCATATCTTACGGACGCCAACATACTACGGAAGATCAGATCATATAAATAAAACAAGATAGATAGATTGTAGAACAGACAGATTCCGAATGTCATTTTTTCCACGATCAATAAGAGATTATAACGGCAGCAATAGAACTCGTAAATAGATTGCATGACTTGTAGTGTAGCCTACTAACCTATGTAAAACTTAAAGCATGTTTCTGAATTTCTATTCTATATTCTATTTCTAACAGCATATAGTAGTATAGTTTGTTATTATACGGGACGTTTTTTGGACGGTGTGGTGTGCATGTGGGAGTCCAAATGCATGCTGCATGCTGGTGATTGATGACCCCCTGCCAAACACCCTAGAGGTGGCTTGCAGGGTATTATGTAGATGTAGAAATACAGTAGGTCTCTACTAGCATGTTCTCCGTGTCGCTCTTTAATATATCCATTCTCAATTGTTCAAACAATCTAAGCCTAATCCTCCAGCCAGCCTCCTAATCTCCAACGGCTCCCAGCCTCATTCGCTTAACACCTGGGTAACGCTGTCTGTACGCCCGTAGCAGATTTGGACGGAGAGCTTTCTTCTGTATTTTATTAAGCTAACGGATTAATTATTTCTTCACCGGAACCCCACAAGCTCCCTACACATTGAAGTTGTATGCTGACGAGGGCACAATGACAACCCTCTTCCACTTTTTCATCCGAAAATCTCTCCACAACACGCTTGACGAATCCCAGCTTCTTCAATGTTCTGCCACAACCATTTCCTATACAGTGGAACCTCGTTAAAGCGAGTACGGGCTATAGCGACACCCCCGATATTACGAGAGATAGCCGATGCACCGTCAATAGGGTTGTTCACCATATTTTTTTTATTTAAGAAATCGAAAGATCGTGCTTCAGAAGGAGCAATGACAATAATATTATGCTATTTTCTTAATTGTACATGTTTAGAGAAGGCTTTAAACAGTGACAAATTTTACGTTACGCCAAAAAGCCCTACTTCCATCTTGAATTGATGTGTGACGTCACAAGCCTGTAGATGCCCTACTGCAGTGTTGTTTAAGTGGCTCAGCAGGGTTATTCCACTTTTTTTCAAGATCTCCAGCGTCTGCCGCCAGATCAGTGTTTAAAGAAAATCCAAATTTATCCTTTAATAAGAGTAATAATAAGCAAAATTACCCTTACTTGTATATATTTATTGCTCATCATATCATAAATAGCACTACAACGTACACATTTCACGAGTTGTCTTTTTGATACGAATTATTCGAATATATTCCGAATCAACTGATTCAATGAAAAACTTGACTCACAATAAATATAAAACACTAATAAAACATGGTAATCGGTTTTCCAATCACTATGCACACGCTAAAAGAATTTGCACTCCTTGAAGTTCGAAAGATTCTCCACACCTCACTTCTCACTCATCACTAACGACTTAGAATCAGTTTACGTTATTTCACATTGACATTTCGAGGACAATGAAATGAATAGGCAGAAACAAATAGCTAAACCGGTTATTGTAACATCAAAAAACTTCGAATTTCACTATTACTCTTACTCGTACTCTTACCGTAACCAAAATGTGACCAACACAAAAACAAACAACAGCGCAACGAAATTCGTGAAATGTAAACACTCGTGAATGCTCAAAATGAATAGGTAATAAAATCAAACGGAACTTAGAAGCGAACAAACGATTGAAAATTAATATGCATTCGATGTATCCCTAAAGCACAACTAGCTCAAATATGAAAAATATCCCCTAGGCAATAGTTAGATACCTTAGATCGAAATGTATAGGGTTGATTGAACTAGCATGGAAGAAATAAATAATTTCGTCGAAGCAGTTACATTCACAACTCACTTCACTCTTTACTTCATCGTCTATATGCAATCATTCACTAAGGGGTACATTAAGGGCACAAATTGTGTTCACTTGCACTAGAAGCACAATGAAAGTTCACTGCACGTAGTTTCCTAGCAAATGCAGCAATACAAAACTTTCAATTCCTGTCAACGCTACATACATTGCCTGCCTAACTTGAAGAATGGATTTCATGTCGCCTTGATCCATCCGGAAGCTTCATGCACAACATAGGCCATTTCAAAATAAGGAATAACCTTGGAAAATGTCCAGTCGGCATGCAGAGTACTCAGCTTGGCATCGAGCGATCGAGGGTACAGGCCAGCCGTACAGGCTTGTGTCGTCATCACCTCTATTTCAAGATGGCCGACCGTTTTTGGCGGCGTTTAAAATTGTTCGAATTTTGATTGCTAATAATTCCATCATTACTTTTTCAACGCATCTGTCATTCATCCCAATCAAAATGAAATTACATCAGAAGTGATATACATTCGTTTTTTTAGACCGTTTTGATAGGCTTGAACAACCCTATTGACCCTATAATAAGCGTGTTAAAAAATTCGTTTTTACGAGACCCTTTCGGTGTTGGCTCTCGCCATAGCGAGGGTTTCACCGCCGGAAGACTCATCATGACTCCTTAACCTCTGTAATTGCTAGCGATCTGTTAGAAATGAAGTTAATGGAGTGCTCAGTCTCAAATTTATGTGGTAAACTGTCGTTCAATAAATATAATGATTGACGAAACAATGCTTTGCATGATTTTTATTCAGTGCGGCGCTTATAAATTGTTTGAATAGTTAGTCGTTATTTGAGTAAGGAAATTTAATGATGCAAAAAAACATCGCCTTTCGTCTGGATTTATGCTTACGTTTATCGGATAGATGTTTATATGTCGCCGCACCACTCCTGTTCCTGTATATCTGTTCGCAACAGGTATATTGGCTATTATTTGCTCCACCTCCGGTAAAGCGACAATTCGCTATAGCGAGTGTTTATTAGTGCACCGTGGGGTGTCGTTATATCGAGGTTGCACTGTATGTGTTTCCCACTATAGATAGGTTCGATGTTATCGTATCTCCCAAATTGTTTCACTCCATCCGTCCCCTTTATCTAGGACGTACCTGGGATCAAAACTAGGGGGGGGGGGGGGAAGCCGTGGTTGTTCAAGTTGTAGGTAATTAATAACAGAGTTGGAACGCGTGCAAAGAAGAGCTGCCAGGTATGTGAAAGGTCGTTACGATAGTCTTGTTAGTGCAACTGACCTCTTAGATAAACTCGGATGGGAATCTCTGTCGGACCGTAGATTGAAAATAGACTTAACCTTTTAGATAAATTCAAGAGCAGTGTCTTTTCTGACGAAGTTAACCATATCTTATGGTCGCCAACATACTACGGAAGATCAGATCATATACATAAAATAAGAGAGATAGATTGTAGAACAGACAGGTCCAGAATGCCTTTTTTTCCACGATCAATAAGAGATTATAACGGCAGCGATAGAACTCATAAATAAATTGCATGACTTGTAGTGTAGCCTACTAACCTACGTAAAAATTAATGCATGTTTATTAATTCAATTATTATTTCTAACAGCATATAGTAGTATAATTTGTTAGTATGCGTGACGTTTTTTGTACTGTGTGGTGTGCATGTTGGAGTCGAATTGCATCTACATCTACATAATACCCTGCGAGCCACCTCTAGGATGTTTGGCAGGGGGTGATCAATCACCAGCATGCACCATGCATTTGGACTCCCACATGCACACCACATCGTCCAAAAAACGTCCCGTACACTAACAAAATATACTACTATATGCTGTTAGAAATAATAATAAAATTAAGAAACATGCATTAAGTTTTACAGAGGTTAGTAGGCTACACTACAAGTCATGCAATCTATTTACGCGTTCTATTGCTGCCATTATAATCTCTTATTGATTGTGGAAAAAATGACATTCGGAATCTGTCTGTTCTACAATCTATCTCTCTTATTTTATTTATATGATCTGATCTTCCGTAGTATGCATGCTGCATGCTGGTGATTGATCACCCCCTGCCAAACACCCTAGAGGTGGCTCGCAGGGTATTATGTATATGTAGATGTAAGATTGGAAAAGGTGAATGAAATCAACATTTTAAGGAAACTGTAACAGATCTTCATTAGATTTTAATTTATTACCTTGAAAAAAACATTATTTTCCTTAAAGACATTTGCGATTTTTGCTCCTGGGGGAGGGGGGCAGCTGCCCCCTCCTGCCACTCGCTGGGTATGCCCATGCCATTTATGCCAACATCATCAACGAAGTGGACCTAAGGAATATTCGATTTCTTTTCGAACGATTCTAATTATTTCACATTTCAATAGTATTACGGCAGTGGCGGAGTCAGGAATTTTGTTCGGGGGGTCCAAAACCAGGGAGGTTACTAAAAAAAAACAGGGCACTGAGTAGAGGGTTTTAAACTAACTTTCATACGTTTCCCCCTTGCGTAACCGCTCTCATTGCCTAACATTGCAAAACCACAATAGGGTAGTTTCCTTCATCGAAGAAAACGAAAGGCATTGATTGCGATTCGTTACCCACCATTAGTGTATTCATAATGCACAAATTATTTGGTTTTAGAAATACCGGTTTAGACGAATGGCAAGGGCCAAATTTTATCCTCATTTGAAAAAGGCCAGATTGGCGCCCATGCGATGCCACTCCACGTGACGTCACAGGGACCTAGTTTCTACACGAGAGGATAGGAGTTATACATCGTCTGAGGTTACCAATGCATGCAAGAGGCACAGAGCTCAGGGGAACATGTCTTAATAATAACCTATTAAAACTGGCTAAGGTCGAAAAGTTTTCTTCGTTTGATAAGGTATTAATAAACCTTTTTTAAGCCAAGCGCTACCAGATAGCATGGTACTCAGCTACCCGCTAGCATCCTGCGTCGTATCAGCGCTCAGAGCCTCTCCAAGGTCACCTCACAAGGCGGGAGGGGGAACCAGAAATGCGTCACAAGGACTTTTTTCCCATCATTCCTACTTACGCGTCGCGTTTTCGCGCGCTTGAAAATTTTCACTTTTCATTTAATCGCGAAAAATAGATATCGTCATTTAAAAATCTAAAAGCGTGAAATACGTACTCCAGGAGTAATAATCTTTCTATTTGGGCAATAAAAAAATAATAGGAAACCACCCTATTGTAACATTTTTAAAATTATAAGACGCCATGGTCTTACATATGTGTATACTCAGTTTAAACAAAACTTTCTTAAACCCTGCATGTAACTTGATTATTTTTCACTACGACGAAAATAAAGGTAGCTCAAGATATCTTTTGCGCCCACCTTGAGCTTCTTCTATGTCCGCTACTGCAATGACTTTTTGAATATTATCTCTAAGAACGATGGTATCTGTGCGGCGATAACTTCAGGAGGACACGCCCAGATATTCCTTACGGACCCGGAGATTTACTAGTTGTTTTCGATTGCAGCTGTTTAGTTATCCCATCGCGTCGAATAGAGATTTTTTATATTGGTTCGCATGTGAATGGAATGTCTAAATTACATGCAGTATCCTTTGCATTGCATACCCTTTCGAAGTGGAAATTTAGCGTGTTACCATTGTCAATATTTTGGGTGACAAGTTTCCCAGCTTTATCAAGTAACGAATCTACGGTAAAATATTTTCCCTGAGACTCTCTCGCATAGGACCGAAAATATTTCGGATTTTTCTTCCAGTATTTGCGTCATTAGAAAAAGGTACGCTTACCGTTTTCAACTACCATAAAATTTTTAGTTCTCATTGAAGTTATCGCGGCGAAAATAACTCCTTCCTATTGCTAAGCACACCAGATTCCATATGTGCAATAATTCTATCCACTGGTGAAGGCATATTCCCGATTGCGTGCTTGTGAGCCCAGGACACTTGGACACTTTCCCACGTTCAAAATGTACCCGAGACACAGCGAACTCTATGGTAATTATTAAGTTCCCGGAAGCTATCCACGGATATTTTTAGCATTCTGTCTCTCCAATCAAGTCTGGGAAAATCCCAGAATAAGGGTTGGAAATATACGTGCACAGCCAGCGTTCCGTGGCCACTGGACGAAGCGATATCCCAAAAACACAACCAACCTATTATTTTTGTCTCTCCATTCTTACCTAGAATGGTTGAGAGCATTAGCGAAGGAATACGCATCGTGTAGGAAGTGTGTGGGGTTGGAAGTCCTTTTGAAGATTCCGAGAACTCAAGAAAAGGGACTATTGGGGAATGGGTCCTGCCACTGGGTGGTGTCGCCAGGCAGCCTCTGTGGAGGCAACTGTCTGCCCCTAGGGGTGGGAGTTCTCGGTCGAGGATAATGAGATCCTTTGTCACCAAACAAGTGTGCCCAACTTCGTTCACCCTTTTTGTGGTTGGGGAAGGTTTATGCTCGAGGAAGGTGGGTGAGGGGATGGGAAGTAAACTGAAGGAGATGGGTCGGGGAAAACCCAGGGTACCAGACGTAAGGGCTATCCAAGGTCGGTAAAGAACTTCACGGATCTTGGGGCTATCCGATGCATTGCAGGGAACCTTTTTAAACCTTTCTCCGCGAGGAATTTTAGCACTAATTCTAAACATCCTCCATGAAATGAAATTTCATTTTTATTAACATTTCTATACTTAACCGATTTTGAGCGTAAAAACGTCGCAAACGTAAAAATGTCGCAAAAAATCTCTGAAAAAAATGTATTTTAAATGTATTTTAAAATAAAATTTAAAAAATGTATTTTATTGTCAAAGCACCGAATATAGCTCATATTGGCCATTTTAGATCGGGGTAAGCAACAAATGTGACAAGTAAACGTACACGAACAATCGTGCCCTGGACAGGAACTCGAACTACGACTACCCAGGCGGGACTCGAACCCACTCTTGTGTAGCAGGCGAAGACGTTAAACCGCCGCCACCAAGACAGGAAAACTAAATTTGAGAAATTTATTACTTCCCTCTCCATTCCCGACATTAAATTCTACCCCTACATAATACTCTGCGATCCACTTCTAGGGTGTCTAGCAGGGGGTGACTGATGACCAACATGCAGCGTGCAAGAGGACCGCCGCATGTACAATTTTATTGTCTCGCCATTAAAATGACTTGAATCTTGACCGCCTTTTAAATTTTGACTCGACTGACGTTTCTCATGCTTGAAGTTACTACCTGTATAATTGTAAATTGGTAACGCAGACATAGCGCGATGCTTGGCACCTATAATTTTATTTGAAATAGTAATGCTTCTAAAATGTAAGGATCAGATAGACCAATTTGACAGATTTGGAGTGTATTCGTTGAAATGCAGAGATTGGAACGGTGTCTACGTGGGGCAGACTGGAAGATGCTTCGAAGTCAGGAGTTATTTGTTGAGGCAGTCTGTATGTTGTTGGAATTGATGGATCATAATTCCATATGTGTGTTAACAGTGGGTTTTTGCTTGCCCCTCCGCGTCGCACTTAAATATCTCTCTCTATTTTTAATTGTTAATTGTTATGCAATCTAAGCCTAGAACGAGCCCTGATTGGCGGAAGAGAGAGCTAATCGATCTTCTTGGTTTTGTATTTTCCACTTTAAAATTATTCTACCGTGCGTAGATTCGTTGGTTCGTGACATTTATTCAAATTCCCACTCGTAAACACAGGGCAAGTGTTTTGACAAACCGTTTACTACCTTGTGAGTGATTCCTTGACGTTGGATTTGATAATGGGAGGTAATCTTTGATCTTTGTCCCAACTAGGAGTATTATGGTTTTCATTGATGTTTTTAGTGAAGTCCGCTGCATTTTAAAGAATTAACCAATTGCATGTAATTATCACGTAGTGTACACGAGCAGGAGTGATTTTCGACATGTACGCACTGGAATAAGATTGAAAAATTCCTAGATGGAGAGTGATCTCCTCTCCTGATAAGATAGCTGATTGGTTAATTCCGTGGGCAGCGTTGACTTCAGGTTTTTTTTTCTTCTTCTTCTTCCTTCCAGGATTAGGCTACTAAGCCTGTTCCGACTCCACATCACCATCTTTTCCTTGGTCTTCCTATACTTCTCTTGCCAAATGGTTGATATTCCATTGCTTGCTTTGGAATTCTTTCATTTGGCATTCGAAGTAAATGTTCTTTCCATCTATGTTTGTATTCTTTTAATTTGTCAGTGACTGCTTGGACACCCAGTTCATCTCTTATTTGAGTGTTTCTTATTTTATCCAATATTGTGCAACCTTTAACTGATCTTAAAAATTTCATTTCAGACGATTCTATCTGCCTTAATTCCTTCCTTTTTGTTACCCAACATTCTGATCCGTAGAGTACAGTAGGGACTGCCATCACTTTGTAAAATTTTATTTGTGTTTCTTTTCTTGTTTTGTTCTTTAGAGTTCTTCTGATAGTGCCACATATTCTCTGGAAAGTGTTAACCTTATTTATAATATCTTTTTCCTCGTCATATGCTATGTCGCATCCTAAGTACTGGAAGTGCGACACTTGCTCCAGGACTTGATCCTCAATAACAATTTTTGTTCTTATCGGGTTGCTTCCTAAAAATGCCATGGTCTTTGTTTTGTTTTTTGAAATTCTCAGGTTGTATAGCTTGCTCAACTCGTGTAGTCTGTGTACTGCCATCTGGAGTTTGTCCTCTTTATCTTGTATTATAACCTGATCGTCAGCAAACAGCATCGTATTTAAGTATTGAGATGGTCCTATTTATATGCCTGGTGATACATTATTCTCTTTCCACATTCTTAGAACGTCATCTATGTATAGATTAAACAAGGTTGGGGATAGGCTGCAACCCTGTCTAACTCCTCGGTTAATGATAATTTCTTGGGTGATCTGTTTCCCTGTGTCAATTACAATTCTGGTGTCTCTGTATAGACTCTGGGAAGCTTTTATCAGATGTCTAGGAAACCCTCTTTTCTGCATAACTGACCATAACATTTCTCTATTTACACGATCGAATGCTTTTTCAAAATCTATGAATGCCAGATGCGTTTCCAGATTGAACTCTCTTCGTTTTTGAATTATTTGTTTTAAAGTAAAAACATCGTCGATGCAAGATCTTCCCTTCCTAAATCCAGCCTGTTCTTCTAATAAAATGGTATCAGAGATAGCTTGTAGTCTAGTATTTATTATTCTACTGTAAATTTTGTATGCAGTATTTAGTAGGCTTATACCTCTGTAATTCTCTGGATTATTTCTTTTTCCTTTTTTAAACAATGAAACAACCTTCGCCACATTCCAATCCTTTGGGATTTCAAGCTTTTTCCAACACATGTTGTATAGATGGAGGATTCTTATTTGTAGGGATGTACCTCCATATTTTATCAGCTCTGATTCAATTCCATCTATGCCAGCAGCTTTCCTATTTTTTGTCTTATTCAGAGCACATTCTAGTTCTTTCAAGTCAATAGGGTCTACTCCTATTGTTTCCTCTGGAGAGTTGATCGTATCATCTAATGTTGGATCATACCATAATCTCCTATAGTGTTCTATCCATTCTTCCTTCGGTATAACATTTAGTTGGGCAGTATCTTTCTCTGATTTGTTAAGTTGTTTCATCAGTTTATATGCTATTTCTTGCCTACCATGAATATCATCCTCTACTCCACTTATAAATCTATCCCATGATACCATATGTGCATTCCTTATTATTGCTTTCGTGCGGTTTCTGACCCTGTGATATTTTTCTTTCGTTTCCTCTGTTTTTCTCTGTAGGTATTCTCTGTATGCTTTGTTTTTATTTTCGATGGCCTTTGCTATCTCTTCGCTCCAGATTTTTAAACCTCTTTTCCGTTTCTTTTTATTTCTGGTGCCCAAAACTTCATTAGCTATTTGTAAAATAGCTTTCTTAAGATTTTCCCATTCCTTATTGATGTCATGTTCTGGTTTTATCTGTTCGAGCAGTTGTGTAATCCTGTGTTGGTACAGTTTTCGAATACTACTCTCTTTCAAAAGGTATGTTTTGAAGATTTTCTTTACTTGACATTGTTTCTTTTCCGTATTATGCTTTTTCCACCTTGCCCATAGTTGTATTTTTGCCTTAACAAGGAAATGATCGGTGCATATATTTGCTCCTCTATATACATGTGTATCAGTTATCCTCGAGGCTAATTTTCGGTTAACAATTATGTAATCAATTAGGGATCGGTGACCCCTGGCTGACCAGGTGAATTTATTGATATCTTTTTTCTTGAAAAATGTGTTTGTTACTTTTAATTCGTTGAAAGTTATAAATTCTCTTAATTTACTTCCATTTTGGTTCAGATGGTCTTCTCCATGTACTCCAATCAATTGTGGAATTGGCTCTTTCCCAATTCTAGCGTTAAGATCACCAGCTATTATTAAGTAGTCCCTGTTATTTAACTTCCCTATTTCTTTTTGCAATTGCTCATAGAAAATCTCCGTTTCTTCCTTTTTCCCATCTTCAGGTGCATATGTTCCAAGTATTGTTAAATAACCCCTATCAAATTTGAGTCGCACCGTTATTATTCTTTCGTTTATGAAAGTGTATTCCCTGATATTATTTTTCCATTTTTTGTCTATTAAAACACTCACTCCACAACGTGCTCTTTTATTCTGATCAACTCCACTGTATATCATTACGTAATATTCCAAGTCTTTTGTCCCTTTGAGTTTCTTCTTTGTTTCAGTGATGACCGCCATATTCACTTTGTATTCTTTAAGGGTGTTGTTAAGTTCTAACTCGTGATTGCCTAAGCCTTGTACATTCCATGTGGCTATGTTTAATATATCCGTTATACCCGTATTCATGTCCTTACTTTTGCCTAGTCGTCGTCTGTTGAATCCTAACCTATTCCGAGGCTCTCTGTGAAGCTTATGAGTTAAAGAAGGTTTTACATGGGCAGGTTACCAGCCTGTCGCACAACCCCCAACCTGGAGGACCAGTGGGCTACACTTAGTCAGTCCCCTACCCTTCGACCTGTCTGGCTTGGGTGGCCCTACCAGGAGCATACGCTCCCGCCAGCATAGCTCTCCGGGTCATTGGGGCACTCAAACCTCTCCACCACGATAAGGTGGTAGCCCTGGGAGAGGGTTTTTTTTTCTTCGATTGAAAATTTGGCTCCGAGATGTTTGTATCGCGTTCCCTTGCCTACCTTTGGATTCTTAAACGTAATTTCTTTGCAAGCTGTCGCAGTTACCGAGCCTCGAAAGAACGCACAACTGGGAGGTACCCAGCCAGCCACCACCAGGTCGTGTGGCAGGGGATGATTCCACGCCACGCATACTGGACAAATCCTACCAATGATCAGACGCGATCGCATGCCGTAAACAGCCCAAGCACATATGACAGCGTGATTCAGTCAGACCCAGCGGCACCGTCTCCACGGGGCCTGAGGGGGCCCGAGCCCCCTCAAAAATTCGTTATGGGTGTGGGGAAAAAATGTGTGTGGCTTGTCGATTTTTCCCTGAGTGTCCATATATCGAGATTCGAGTTATCAGGGTTCTAATGTCGATAATATGACTCTTTTAAATGCTTTAAAAAAACATAAAACTCACTACTTATAAAATTTCCCGGGGCAAAATCCCCGGTTCGGGCCCCCCCAATATTTTTTGTAAGTCGGCATTCCAGGTCAGACCAGAAACTTTATTAAGTTTCAAAACTCATAGTGCATAAGTATGTATAGTGAATTCCTCCCGTGTTTGTGGTGTCGGCCAGGCGTATTCCCAACTACCGCGGCGGCACAAGGAGCCAAAAGCGGCAATGGATGCACGACGAGCCGCCGTTTTTTAAAATCCTGCTTCCCCGCCTCCGCTTACTAAATCATTCCCCGTTTCCGCAAACCCTGACTCCTTCCCTTCCCTTCCAATCAAACAACCTTCCTCTGTTCCTTCCGCCAACGAAAACCAAGACCTCCTTTCGTGGTTCTTAGGTATTCATTCACATTTATCCTCTCTGACTTCAATAGCCGAAAAAAATATTTTCTACTGTCACAACTTCTCATTATCCATTCCCAATAATTGTCCAGGCCACAGGGCAAAATTAAAACTGTTACAGACGTAATGAAATACGAATTACTCTGCCTTAATTATCATTCACGACTATGTGTCTTTCTTGTGTCTTACCTTCTTCCAATCACAGGTTTTAATTTGTCCTTGCTTTTTCGAGGTAATTATCATTCCATTACCTTGCAAATGGAATTTCAAAAGAGACAAAATAATAATTAAAAAATATATATCTTTTGTTACTTACTAAGCTCATATTGTATTCTCTAAGCAAAAGAAAAAAATGATATAGTTTAAGTAAGAATTGTTAAAAAAATATACATATATATGAACATATTCAATATGCCAATGTTTCATAATCTTTACTTTTCTACACAAACAACACTTTAAACAGACAACGGACCTCATTGCTTGTATCGCCGCAGGCGCGATCCAGCTGTCCCAATGAACCATATTCACCTTAATCAGCCAGTTCACATAATAATACCTATTTTGCGCCACGATACATATGCGCCAATTTATTTAATTTCTTTTGTAAACTGGCTGGTTGTGGTGAGTTATTTCTCACCGGTACAGCAAAAGTATATGATCCTGCGGCGCTGACGATGAGTGAAGTCCTTCCGTGTTTTTTACGTTGGATGGAGCGAACTTTTCGTATGTGAATTGTTGGTCTATTGTTGCTGGTGACCAGGGAGACCTGAACTGACGCCGTAATCCCTCCAATCCACTCCGCCACTGCCAATAAAAACAAGTTATTGCCAATATGCCATTGCAACAGATTGTAATATTATATTTAGATTGTGGGGAATCTTAATAACTACCTCGGGAAGCCGCTTCTACGGAAGGCATTTACTTTCTTCAATGAACGCTAAATTCCCTTTCCTATTGATTTTACATCGATGCATTTAGGGGTCATTAAAGCTGCGATATACGAATCTCAATCGTTAAAAATTTGCTGTGATAAATAAAAAATCAGCTTCATATATAAATAAATATTTCAGTGGTACTAGTTTTAATATTGCACTTGTTTTATCATTGTATATCCACATAATAAATACATTAAGTCAGCAGTGGTAAATTTCAGTAGCACAGCAATCGACAATGACTTTCATTTAACGTTTTTCTCAGATTCTAATTACGCGTAGTAAACGTAATATCAGTGAATTATGCGTACAGTATATCTACGTACCGCATTTCCATTCGATGTATTAAACGGCAAGGAGATTATTTCCACCGATTGAATTTGAATCCTAACTTTTAGGAACTGTGGAAAGTAACTTATTTCTCCATCTTCTTATCATTGTGCTTGCATCGCTAACGTATTCAGTTGGCATCGAGAGAATTCTTTTCGAAATTTAAGCTGAGATTTTCATTTGTGCCGACGAGGTTTCTTCATACCTGTAGGTTAACACTTTCAACTAACCATGCGCGGGACACTGTTACACACTGCTCTTGGGCAAATGAATTTTTTCGGGGACAATGATGATACAAGAAAAACATAAAATGCGTGAGATGGTAGCTAAAGGCAGTTTTACACGGTACACGGAATTGCGCAATCTGACGTACGTGCGAAGGCGCAATCAAAATTTCGTCGTGTAAAGCGATGAATAGGGTGGTTTCCTATTATTTTTTTATTGCCTAAATCGAAAGATTATTACTCCTGGAGTACGTATTTCACGCTTTTAGATTTTTAAATGACGATATCTATTTTTCGCGATTAAATGAAAAGTGAAAATTTTCAAGCGCGCGAAAACGCGACGCTTAAGTATGAATGTCGGGAAGTCTCTCCGCGTGACGTATTTCTGGTTCCCCCTCCCGCCCTGCGAGGTGACCTTGAGGCGAGGCTTAGCGCTGATACGACGCAGGCTGCTAGCGGCTAGCCTAGTACCCTGCTGACTGGTAGCGCTTGGCTTAAATAAGGATTATTAATAACTTTTCAAACGAGGAAAACTTTCCGACCTTAGCCAGTTTTAATAAGTGATTGTTAAGACATGTTTCCCTGAGCTCTGCGCCTCATGCATGCAATGGTAACCTTAGACGACGTATAACTCCTATCTTCTCGTATAGAAACTAGGTCCCTGTGACGTCACGTGGAGTGGCATCGCATGGGCGCCAATCTGGCCCTTTTCAAATGAGGATAAAAATGGACCATTGCCATTCGTCTAACCCAGGATTTCTAAAACAAAATAATTTGTATATTATGAATACACTAATGGTGGGTAACGAATCGCAATCAATGCCTTTCGTTTTCTTTGATGAAGGAAACCACCCTATTGCTAGAACATATGCGAGTATGCGTGGATGCGAGACGGCAAAATATCCCCTGTTCTAATTTCGTTCATGCATTCGCGCAATTCCACGCCATTTAAATAAACGAGTCGATAAGCGCTTGAATTCATCAAGCGGGTTTTGGAGTGGGGTGGGAACATATTTGTGTCACGTGTGTTCAAGCATTGGGTCCATAAGTTGCTTAAAAATCGGAAAAACCTATCAAAATGCCGTTGAAATGAGCGAAATGGACGAACAACACGCTCAATCGCCCTCAACAATACTTAAGGTCATCTCAGTAACCACAATTATATAAGCGTTGAGAGAACTTTTTGAATTGAATATTTACGTAATGGAGAGAAATATAAAATTAATGACGCATGAAATTGCGAAATATCACTGAATTTTCGTATTATAGCACTTACCCTGGGATTATAGCTCCTCCTTTTCTGAATATGAGGGTTTGCACCCAACAAACTTAAAAAAATCAAAACAGAATTTTTTTAAATAAACCAAGTGAGACCAATAAATATCAATGCCCAGCTGCTCAAGTTAATTTCTAAGACATAATCCCTAAAACCGAGGACCTATCATATGTTATCACATTTTAAGCGAGAGAAGGCGCCACAAACGCTCTGTCCCAAAAACCCAGTATTCGCATATTCCTTGAGGTATATTTATAAAAATTCGACAATTCATACACATGTTCATCTATTCATAACTGTAAGAACGCGGAATAACGCGAAAGATAGCTATCACCTGACCTGTAATTTATTTTCACAAACAGCCATAAAATTAGCTATTCCAAAACCGGGTCTTTTGTGAGGAAGAGATGGCAATAGGAACGCGAAATATCGAGACGCAAAAATATCGCCAGGCACGAAAGTTATTTTCCTTAACAATATACATAAAAAAGGTAAAACATGTTTTCATTTTTAAGGTATAGATGGCGCCACAAACGCAAATCAGCGTTAGACGGTTTTCACAATCAGAAGCGCAAGATGTTTTCATAATAACTACACTTTCATTGCAAATTATATTGGCCAGAATTATTCATTTATTGGCTATCGCATTCATTTTTGTGACGCCTTACGCGACCTTCATTAGATATCGTTCCCCTATTATTTGAATCCTATACAATTCCCGCGTTAAAAATTTTTAAAGGATGAATTACGTGGCGTAATAGTCTTCGGTACCATAAACGATCAGCGTCTTAAAACAGCATTAGGCGAATTGGAGTTGGATAGCCAGGCTTCAACAGTCACATCCAGCCTTAGCAACCACATTGAAAATGTGAATAATTTCGTGAGGTTACTTAGAAACAACCCTGGTATATAATGGTCAGTATTACCGGTTACTATGATTGAAATTATTCCTAATTAATACTATTAGGCAATCAATAATGCGGCTGAAATGATTTGATGAAAGAATAGGTAAGGATGCGCCTTGAATATTGAATTTTTCGTATTTCAATGATACATAATGTAGTAGGTATGTAATTTTGGAAAGTAGCTATATTATTGAAGGGAAATTAAAACTGCTAAAAACGATGGAATATAATAAGTACATAAATATAGTTAAGAATTGTGAAATGGTGTAATGCGTGTAAACGTCGTTGAAAGTAAAAAAAGAAGTTAATGTTTAAACCAAAATAATTAATTGGTTACGCTTACGTGTAGTAGAGTTGGTTTACCAGACATCAACAATCACTTCCAGCCTTAGCAACCACTTCGAAATCCTGAATGAAATCGTACGTAAAAAGGCCGGGACACACATGACCGCACCGAGCCCGCGCCGACACACGGCCGAGTGTTGGACGTGATACGGCGAGAAAGGAAAACAATGCATTCAAACGCGTAGGGACACACACCACCGCACCGTGCCCGCACCGTCACCGTGCTTGGAGACCGCGCCGAGTCCGCACCGTCACCGACTAGTTCAGTTTACTTTTTGACGGTGACGGTGCGGGCTCGTGCAATATGGAGAGCGAGAAACTTATTGAAGAAGTGCGGAAATTCCCAGTTCTTGATTGATTTTCTCTGAATGTAACCATGGACTACAAAATAATCATTGTTATCATAAACAAACACCACAAATTAAGTTACGTTGAACTCCTGTGTTTCACTTTTCTCAATTACTTAATACTGAATTTATCGTTTTATTTTATTATAAACTAAAAACAGTATTGTAAATTTATATATTTATGCTTCCAAATTCTACTATCATATTATATTTAATTCATCCATATGTTTATCTCATTTTCTTTTTCATAACCAAGCCCTTTAGAAGATATACAATTATATCGAAGCGTTGGCTAAATTTGTTTTTTATTTATTTGGACTTAAACCCCAAGAACTCACAAAAATATAAATAAATAAGTTTAAGAAGAGGTAAAGAAAGAATAAAAATTTAATAATAATAATTAACGCACTAACACAGTTGAATTTTCTACAGTTGAAAGTTGAAGTTCAAAATATTATCTCTACTTGTACGTTAAAGTCTAATGTCATTTAGCGTTAAATCCTGGGCGTATTATATTCCCAGTGCAGCCGTCGCTTGTCACTCTACCCCTCCAACTGGAGAGTTAAAGAAATCCTTGAGTTTTTCTCGAACAGCAAACGCTTCTCCTGTTGACCCTCCTCGTAGACGGGGTAGGTCTTGAAGATTGCAGGCCCTGCTAGGGAGTCTGGTGCTCTCAGTCCCATCTTTGCTTTCATTTAATGCTGATATGTTACTTCCTTCATTTTGTCTTATGAAATTGTGGAGAACGCAAGCAGCTAGTACTAAAGTCGTAATGTTTTCAGGATTTCCTTGCAACCGTCGGGAGAAAATGCGAAACTTCTGTACCAAAATTCCAAACGCATTTTCAGAAATCCTCCTAGCTCGGCTTAGACGGTAGTTAAATATCCTTTTGTCATCTGTCAAACCTTTTCCAGGATAAGGTCTCATCATATACCTTTTAAGAGGAAAGGCTTCATCACCTACAATGACCATTGGCAGTTAGAAATTTGTTCCAGGTAGTGCTCCACCCCTTGGAACATTGAGCTGGCCATGCTCCAGAGCTCTTCCAAAATTCGAGTTTAAAAAAAATACCTCCATCCGAGTTTTTCCCGTAAGCTCCGACGTCTACCACAATGAAGTTGTAGCATGGGTCAACTAAGGCTAGAAGTACAATGGAGTATGAGTGTTTGTAATTCCAGTATAGACTGCCTGAAATCTTCGGAGCTTGAATTGTAACATGCTTCCCATCCAAGACTCCAATACAGTTGGGGAACTGCCACTTTTCCCAAAACTCAGATACCACAGTGTTCCATTTTGCTTCATCTGGCACAGGCATGACCTCGTTTTGAATAACGTCCACTATTGATTTACATGTACTGTGAATGATAGCAGCTACAGTCGATCTGCCCAGCCTATAGCTGAATGAAATTGTCTTGAAAGTATCCCAGGTTGCAAGAAACCTGAAAAAAGATATTTTGATAGATTTTAACATAAAATTATTATTCTAAAAGAATATTTTTTAGGAGGGCCGGAAGAGTGCAGGAAAAGGTTGGGCTTCGTTTCGATATCAGCTCCGTTGAACTCTACAGAAGAGGAAGACAAAATCAGGACAAGCTGCAGCCAAAAAACAAAAGTACAAGTACGAAGACATTTTGGAATTTTTGCTCCATCATATTGTGGAGAGAGAAACCCTCTCAAATGTGCCATCAATAGAATACCAAAGGGATGATTCTCAATTTGACCCAAGAGTGGAAGAGCCTGAACATGATCCCGAAAGTGAGCTTGAAAACCAAAACGATGTTTCTCAATATCCTGGTACAAGTTCACAGATTACAGTTCAGCCTACCTCTCTAGTTCCTCCAGCTGAGTCCACGCAAGCCATTTCTGGGAAAAGAAACCACTTTATTAGGCCATTGAATGCTGCACGAAGGGGATCAAATTATGAAAAACCGGCGCAAGAGTCTCCTTCGAGCCAACTTATGGCGTACATATTTGCCGAAAAAGAGGCAGAAAAAAACAGAGTTAATCCAACCAATCCTGAACAGTACCCTATCGATACTTTTCTTGCTAGCCTGGCTCCAGTTCTGAAACATTTGGACCCCGTATTATTAAACCAGGCAAAAACTTCAATTTTCACCACTGTGCAAGACTTTGAGTTGAAGCAGTTATCAAAAAATGAAAGCGTCGCAGGCAGCAATGATTCCTCCTCACGTTCATCATTCACCAATGAATCACCTCATTACAGTTCCCTTAACGAAAGCAACCAACAAATAACGAATCCAATTTCCGTGCATACGATGAACCACGCCTCGTTTTTTAAATTGTAAAAATAATAATATTAACATGTTCAGTATTAAAAATTTGGATATTAAAGTATTGATTTTTTGAAATTGTGTTTCTATTACCACTGGTGACTCTCTTATACAATTATGCAAAACTACAGAAATTAGAAAAGAAGAATATTTGGTCATGTGTGTGTTATATATATACATATATGTACACCTCCTAAAAACGCACAAATATGAGAACATACCTTAAGCACACAGCCAGACGTTCTCTTGGTGGAATACATCTCCTCCAAAAAGTATCGTTCTTCTTCAGATGTTCTTGGAGCTTGTCGAGGAGAAGATGGAGAAGAAGGTATTTTTTGTCATTCGAAAATATCCGTAGAACTTGATTTCATCATCCATGAGACGATGAAACAGGGTATTAAATTCTCCCTCAATGGGTCTTGATTTCTATGCACTGTCCACCCAAGTTCTCTTTCTTCGCCTCCTCAAAGTTTCCTCTTTTTCCTCTTCATCTAGAGCCAAGGCAATCACCGCTTGAGCACTGTCCCGAAAGTTTGAAAACATGATCGAGATCAGAAAAACACATCACGCTAGGAACAGAAATGAGACAATACTGACGGCCGTCGCACGGGGCAGTGACGGGCCAGTGTGTTCTCCTACCACCGTCACCAACAATCGTCCGTGCCGCGGCCGTGTGTCGGCCGTGTGTCGGCGCGGGCTCGGTGCGGTTATGTGTGTCCCGGCCTAAAAGGATATGAGTGTATCGCCTTTTACTTTACATTGAAATTAAATGTGGACATAACATGATAACTATGATTACCATGGAGCCCTTGTCATAACAAAATATCTATATTACCAATCAGGTACTACCCTGAAATTTTCGGAGAGGTACGGTCAATAGCAAAGGAGAAAATGAGTCCTATCGATATAAATTCATATCGATATATTTTCATTAGGAATCGTCACACATCAAAATTGTTTACATATGTGAATAGAGCTTCTTTGTCATAACAAATTGTTAAAATTTGTATCCCCTAACTATATAAATAAGTCAGAAAAAGGGATCTATCGATTACACACTTCGATCGATAATAACATCGGCTCTAATCAATCGATCCGCATGATTTAAAATTTATCGGATAAAACACATTAGAATTTGTATTGCGTATGACTTTCATGTTCAAAACCTGGTTAATAAAAAAGTTATTAGCGATTAAAGCGTAACGAAGGAGATTAGTATCGATATAACTCGCACATGAATCGTTCGAGTGAAATGGTCATCATTGCAAAAGTTGACCTTATTGATAAAAGTATTACCCTGAAAATTTCATTCATCTAGCTTGAATGGTTGCTAAGATATTTAAGATTGTATGCTCCACAAAAAAATGGCGACAATGATTTTTCGCGTGCAGGATATTTTTCGGAATTTCATTATGAATTAACCAAGAGAGTTAACCAAGAGAGTTAACCAAGAGGGAAAGTCAGGGTAGATTGTGCGGGGTACGAAGTACCCTCAACGGTTTTTCCAGAAGATTCCAAATTTTCATATGGCACATGTCTCAAAGCCGAAATCCGAGTTTGAAAATTCGCCCATCACGACAATGTAAAATCGAAATCGTTTATTACTCGGAATTGTTTCGCCATATGAAAATCCAAGATAGCCAAAAAATCCTCCACCTTATATTTCAAGGAATTTGTCGTACAATTATTGCAAGTTGGTAAAAAAAATTCCTAAACTTTTTCCGTGAGAAAAGCATGGAAAACGTTCAAAAAATAATAAAAAATACTAAATATCAATTCGTCGCAATGACAACCACATCAAAAAATCGACCAAAAAATCTAGTTTATATGCATTGAATATCATGTTCCTCAAACGTTTAAAAGCACAAAATAAAAGCGAAAAAGTTTTGGTCCCATAAGGCTCCCATGTTAATTTAATTCGATTTCACGAAACACTTTTTCAAGTTTTCAGATTTTTTCTCCCGATGATTTTTTTTTACTTTTGCGTCTAATAAGCCAAACACCCACACCTATTACAGTTTGGGCTGCGAATATTGATGAGATAGTCAGTGGCATATCGATTTGCCATTTTATATGTGCGTTTAATGCAGCTCTAACCTGCGAAATTCTGTGTCCCGTGTAAAACGGCCTTAAGATTTCGCTTTGTATCGAGGCGTACTTTTCGGTTTTATAAAGCGTTCGCAAAAAATCTAAATACGTGGAAATGTGCTCCGGTCTTCCTTACTATGTGATTGGCGAATACGAAGCGATATCTTAGCGTAGTCACATCATCTGTCGCGCCGAAGGCGCGTTCAACGCTGTACCGGTAAACCATGTTTACCACAACCAGCCAGTTTACAATACAATGGGTTTTTTGCGCATATGTTTATGTTGTTTGGGGTAGTGTGGGTTTGCGTTAACAGAAGCTTACGTTCTAAACAGTTGAGTATATAAAAAGGAATTTTACAGAAGTAGAACTTGTAAAGTATACATTTTTTTATTTTTTGGAGATTATTTTGGTAATTTTTAATTACTTATTTTTTTCATTTTTAATCGTTTTGTAATTATTATATATTTTTTGGATCTTTTCAATTGCTTTAATTTTCTCTCTTTTTTAAATCATTTTATCTTTTTGTTTTTTGAATTATTATATTTTTTTTTCCCTCCAAAAACATATTGATTGTTACAAATTTATTTGAAAGTAATAATAAACATAGCTAAATATAGAAGAAGGAAAGACATAGGATAGACTCATAGAAGAGTAATTTGCAAAGGCAGTGTACATGTGGTGGGAACTTCTGGATCGTAGTTCCAAATGTCTGTAAGCAGTGTATTATTAGTCTCCCCGAGCCTGGATTTAAAATTTTTAACGAAATGAGTAATGAAATCGTTGATCGATGGTATTCGTAGAGCACAGCGAACGTCTTTCATATTGGTTAATTTTGAGAGGTTCAAAAGGAGGCGAAGCGATTTATTTTGAAAAAATTCCAGTTTGCTTCTGATGGTTTTATTTCGTGCGAAAATTTCACAACCATAAAGAAGGGAAGGACGGACAATTGAGACATATAATCTGGCCCTTGATTTATGTGGTAACGGCGACGAAGCGGAACATAGGGAATATATTGCCTGTCTTGCAATAGTGGCTTTTTGTAAGCAATATTGCAAGTGTGGGAGGAAAGTTAATTTTCTGTCTAAATTCACTCCGAGAAATTTATGCGAGGTTGCTCTTGGTATTCGTGATTTTTTAATGCGTGTATATGTTTTATGGTTGGAATTTTTTTCTTCTTGAAAAATGAATGTGTGTACTTTTTGAAGCGTTAATGTTAATTTTCCATGTTTGTGTCCATTGGTGAATCAGTTTTAGATAAGTATTTAGTTTGATTATGTTTGTGTCTCCCTTCCGTGATGTAGCAGCAATTGCAGTGTCATCTGCGTACATGCGTAATGATGTGTTTTTTGTAGATGGCATGTCATTTACGTAAATTATGAATAGTAATGGGCTTAGTATTGAGCCCTAGGGAACGCCTGCTTCCAATGGTCTAAGGGAGGATAAAGTTTTTGCATCGGCGACGCAGAATTGGCGGTGGCTTAAATATTCTTTGATAAATAAGATGTCTGAAGGAGGGAATTGGAGGAGTTGAAGTTTGTACAGTAGGCCGTGATTGCCAAACTCTGTCTAACGCCCTGGCAACGTCTAAAAATACTGCATCCGTGGAGTAACGGCGGTTGAAACCGTGACTGATTTTCTCCAAAAGGCGGAGAATTTGGGGCAGACATTTTGCGGCGAAAACCGAGCTGATCGGGTCGAATAATATTTTTTCCTGAAGAATGGGATTCGAGGCGGTGATGAATAATAATTTCTAAGATTTTTGATAGGTTGGAAAGAAGAGAGATTGGACGACAGTTCCCAGGAATTTTGGGCTCTTTGCCTGGTTTTGGGAATAGAATAACTTTAGCTTGTTTCCAGGCAGCGGGAATGAATGGGAAAGAGTAGCAGTGATTGAATAGATCAGAAAATAAGAAAAGAAAATTTGGAGAACGGCTGGCAATTTTAATTGGGCGTTTGAGATTTTATCAAGTCCGGGGGCTTTTTTAATTGACAGAGAGTTTAGTATGTTTCGGCTATCGGAAGGATTAGTAATTTCAGTATAGGTTGAAGAAGAAGGAAGATGTTTGAGAAAAGATTTAACATTGGGTTCAATCGGAGAAGAGGAGGAATCAAGAGACATTGTTTTTTGTAGATGATCAATTTGGATCTCCGCTTTTTGAGCAGGATCAAAAATAAGTTCGGAATTAACGGTAATCGGATGAAATAGATTTTTTTCTAATCTTTTCAAAGCTCTAATGGTACGCCAAATAGGTTTGGCGTGGATATTTTGATTTTCTGTGGGATTTTCTAAAGTTAAATTTTCGATATGTTTTTCCCACAGAAAGGTACTAAATTTTTGAACTTCTTTTTTAACGACGTTAGCAAGTTTGTTGTATTTAGTTTTATCTTCAGTGATTCTAAAACGTTGCCATCCCCTGCGGGCAGCATTGCGGCGTTTAATTAGTAAGACTAGGAACTGGGGAAAGTAATCTGGCTTTTTGTTGCGAGGAGTGAATGTGCGTGAGGCGCGGGTTTTTTCTTTATGAAGTTCGGCAGTAATAGCATAGAGTAAGTATACTTACTCTATGATAATAGTTTCGGCTTGTTGATTAATTGACTCAGGAGTGGGATTTGAAATAGGCGGGAGGGAAGATAAAGAAATATCTTAGCTACCTTCTGGCGCTTTAAATTTTTTCTTGTATTTTTCCCGAAAAAAATCCAAAAGCCGAGTAACCCGAAACTTCCCCTGCAACTTTGACCCTCGTTCTGCGGAAAACACGAGAGGAATTCACTCTTGATACTGGTCTGACTGCATCTCTCTGGCTTCGTCCTGGGGCTTTGTACGGCTAGCGATCGCGTGTCTGATTACCTATGGCTCGGATGAAACTGAAACGGATTGAACCCCGCGTTTACAGGCAGTGTGTATGGTTTACTGCCAATACCCGGGCAAGAATAACCCATTCTCAGCCAGCCAAAAACGGCAAGATGTTTATCGAAACTAGCCAATTATATTTAAAAACATTTAATCTCATACAATGTCTGTCTTCTGAATTGAGGACAGTGCGCCGTATAAGTCGCCTGTAATAAAATCATAAAATAAATTCAAATGCTTCTTAAGATCAAACAAGGGTGAAATATAATTGTCGATCTCAAGAGGAATTGGGAAATACGAACAAAGTGGGATTCAGAGCTTGTTTTTTCGAGAGCTTAAAAAACACACTCGGCTTCCACGAAAATCGCCAGAAATCAGAAATTCTCTGGCTTCAAATATTCAAGCAGCGGAAAAAAGTCGTATTTAACAAAGCACAATAAAAAAACCATTCCCATGTTGTATCAAGGAATGAAGTGATGTGCCCATGGCCTATGTTCCCCACATCCCTGTCCCTTCTGCGAGAGACGAAGCATATTAGTGAGAAACCCTAGCTATTAATGATCGATTAGGGATTTGAAAATATGCGACGCATCCAATAGTTACGTAAAAGCGGCTTCCGTATTTTGACGCTATCTGCCAAGGGATCCGCACAAAAATGCACTCTTCGGATCAAATGACGACTTCGTTTAACTTCGTTTAAACCTAACCTCGTGAGGAATTCTCTCTCGTGCAAGGCCCGACAGTTTCGGTCCGAACCGCTGCGTCGTTCAATGTTTTCTTCGATGCGTTCCAAAACCCTCTTCAATCGGTATCTAAGAAGGTCTTCGCTCGAAGCTCCGAATGTTTTTTGTTCTCCCACGCGGGGGCGTGGGTCATCAGCATTGCCAATTCGGTATGACGTCGAGGATTGGAAAACTTTTTGGCTCTCTGGTCGTAAGATTTTTCCCACTGGGATTGTACAGCACCACTTTTTGTGTGATGCAGTGGACAGCGCTTCCAGGAGAGTAAATTATCAGGAATGAGCTTAAAAATCGGCCGACAAATTATCTTCCCATCTTCTCAAGAGGCATAATGGAATACTTTCTCATAATAAAGTAATAGAAATGTCTCACCTCGTTTGTGTCCGCAGCCCTAATCCATATCGATACCTCCACTGCACAAACGCTCAACAATCGCCCACCGAATCAAATCCGCTCATCAAGTAGCCTTGTAGTAGTACTTACTAGATGAGCGGATTTGGTTAAGTGGGCGATTGTTGAGCGTCTGTGCAGAGGAGATTTCGATATCGCCAATCACGTAATAAGGGAGATCGGGGCTCATTTCCGCGTACTTAGTTTTTTCAAACGCTTTATAAAACCGGAAAGTACGTCTCAATGCGAAGCGATATCTTAGGTATTCTCTGGCCCATTTAATTTTTTTCTTGTATCGTATCGGCCCCGAATAAAAGTCATTAGGCCATGACAAGCGTGTTCCGCGCATGGTAAGTTGCAGGTGCTAACCTACAGGTACGAAGACAGTTCAAAATGATATGTGCTACATTATAGTACTATGGTGTCAGTCTATTGCCCAGCGTGAAGTGTGAAAGCGTTCCCTATCGTCATTTTTCTCCTCTGCTCAAACTAACATGACGATTATAAATTTTAAGTTAGTCTTATCATAGAAATTTATGATTCATTGATAAATATTTCAAATTATTTCACAATATAGCATGTATTCTAAGCTGTGACATAATTATTATTTATTGCGATAAGTGCATTAAAATAAATTTTCTTGGCTACAAATTGAGAACTTCCTCAAATTTAGACGTTTTAAATATGGAGCCAGGGATGCCGACTTACAAAAAATATTGGGGATCTTGACCCAGGAAATTTTGTAAGTAGTGAGTTTTAGGTTTTAAGTTTTTTAAGTATTTTAGAAGAGTCATATGATCAACATTAGAAACCTAACAACTCGAATCTCAATATCTGGACACACAGGGAAAAATCGACAAGCCTGACACATGTTTTCCTCACACCCAAACGAATTTTTGAGGGGGCTCAGGCCCCCCTCATGCCCCACGGAGTTGGCGCCACTGTATGGAGCAATCAAAGTTATGAAAGGACCCGAAAGAAAATAGCATTAAGAAGTTCCGACTTGCAATACGCTCCACCTCACGATTTTTGAACAATGACCTAGGAGTAAATCTGCCGCGGTATCCCGTAATGACTCTAATCAGGTTTTGTTTATACTCCCCCAAGAAATAGCCCTGAGGAAAGAGATCCCCACAGGCCTTGGCTGGGAGAAATCCCGCGTTTCAATTATTCCATCGGCCCATGCGCGCTTGGACTGTCTACCGCGAGGCTCCGGAGGCCGACGCAACAATGTACACACGAATTTCAAACGCGCGCCTCGTAACGGCTTAAACCGCCCGTCCGTCAACAGTTTCGAATTTCGTAATAGACGATCCTGATTGGCGACTATCCTCCTCCTTCTCCGCCCACTTGTTGGCAATAGTTTAACGGTCCTCGTCGCCGCTTATTTCAAACTGCTTTCGCTGTATACTCGGGGTGTTTTTTCGTATTCCTCTTCGCTTATAGACGACCACCGGTACATGTGTCTGCTATTGGGAATTCGTCGGCTTTCCATGGGCCCGTGAACTGATATCGTCCGAAGTAGTTTCTTTGCCGTCGATTGCGGTTTGATTCCATGGTTTACTGATCGGAGTAATCGCTTGGGGAGATATCAAGGCTTCACGAAGTACAGCTGGCTCTTCACCACTGGTAATGTACTGCATAAATCAGTTTTAAAAGTTTTCTTACATTTCATGTTAAAGGTTGCTTGCGCAATCGGCCGCGGATATCCCATCGTCAAACTACGTTCACATTTTAGTTCATAATTATTTTATTGCAGTGATGTTTTTATCTCTCAAGTGCATTCACAGAGTATTACCATTAAGTAATTATGTACTTCCCTTTTTTACCGTCAAGTGAAGGCTTCGCGATTGCTGCCAAAGGCGCGCACAGTTCTGTTGTTCCAGTGAGTTCTTACCCATCTCAACCAGTCAGTTTACAATATCAATATTAATGGTGCAAGTAGACCGTTGTCGTTTGTGCGGAAAGGAAGTTTAAAACTAATTAGTTGGCATTACACCTCAAAATTTGGTAGATGCAAAGATAATTATTTTGTTTTTTTTAATATACTTGCATGCATATTTTTGTTATTGTATCAAACTGTTCGATATTGTTTGATTATCTTTAATTAAAAAAAATAATTTGCTGATGCGAATTATTTTTTAATATTTTTCTTTTTTTGGCAACTTATTTAACATGTCATTATTTTTATTTTTTCATTATTTCATCTCTCACCTTCCTAACTTTCCCAGAGTGGTAATTCGAAGTGTGTTATTTCATCATATTGACAGCATCGTATTCTGAATATTTTTCACTTTCTTCGTCTTTCGCGCGATCGCCGATGTAATATTAAGCCATTGTTTATCTATTGGCCATGATATCAATAGTCATACGAACTTTACTCCGCATGAAGTCCATCTTGTTTGGTATTTGAAGCGCGATCAGTAATAGTAAGTCCAATGCCACGCATTCTAGCTGTTGGAAAGAGGTCATTCAACGTATTTTGAACGTTTTCGACCCGGATTGTCTTTTGGACAACGTCAGATCCGTATTATTTGAGACGACAATAGTGGACCATTACCGTCGAAAGTGATCGCTTGAGACTCCTATTTTTTAATCACACGGTCATAATTTCCGTCACTCTTACCCTCACTGTCGCTTTCCGGCGTTCTCGCAGTTAGTCGCTCATGTTTACCCATGTCGTTCCCGAGATTTTCAATCCTTACGTTGCCATCGCTCTATACATCTACATAATACCCTACGAGCCACCTCTAGGGTGTTTGTCAGGAATATGCGATATGGCGAATTATTCTGATTGGCTGATATGCGGTTTCAGCGACGGAAAAAGTGACGATCCGGGTGATGAAAATAGTGATGGGAATCCTCATTCCTACAGCCATCGGGAAAAATAATCGCCGGCTCCGATCATTTCGTTGTACTATAGTAGACGTGATAATGAGAAGAAAATAAAAGAAATAGACTGCAAAACAGAGAGATTTAAAATGTCATTCTTCCCTCGTACTATTAAGGATAGCAACGTTGTCTCAATTGATAGTATTAATAGCGTCGCTCGCTAGGATCACTCATTGCATGTTTTTTTTCATAGTTCTAACCTTGCATGTATTTGTTGTAGGAATTACTAACCATTAGCAAGTGTTTTTTTTATGAATAAGCATGTATATTTTGCTAGTATGCTTAATATTTATATGACCGTGCAGTGTGCATGTGACGGTCCTCTTGCATGCTGCATGTTTGTGATTGGTCACCCCCTGCCAAACATCCTTGAGGTTGCTAGCAGGGTATTATGTATATGTAGATTTCCGAGTGATCACTAGAGTGTCCGCTGGAGTGAGCAATCGAAGATGACGAAAAAATGATCGGGTAATTCAGGCTTTATACTCAAGCGCTGGATTTTCATACTACCCCGCTAGCCGATTCAATGGGCGTGGGGTGTTTGGACGCAAACAAAATACCCAAACGAAGTTCTGATTAGTATACATGAAAGCCCTTTTCGTGGGAAAGTTCGCGGTAAAAACGAATTTCCACGAAAACCTTCCGTTCGGCGAAATATCCCTATTTATTTATGTTTTCTGTCGAATCTGGAAATACGGTGGGGTTCTGATATGTTGTTCTCCGTATCACTCTTAAAGATATATTATCTCAATATATATATCTAAGATATAAAATCTCAATTTCTCTAGAAATTCAAGGATATCGCCGGATATTATTAAGAAATCGTTTTTAAATGAGTATCATTGCGCAGAAAACGGATTTATTTAAATAATTCTTCCGCTCAATTTTTTAAGACGCGAATCAGGTTTTAATACGGTTTGTTTTCTTCTAATTATTGTGTTTTCAGATCCAAAATTATCCATTTTTAATCCATTACAAGTAATACAAGCCGATCGCCCAATGTTGTTGAGATATCGGTTTTAAATGAGTATCATGGAGCGGAAAACGGATTTCTGTAAATTATTCTTTTGCTCAATTTTTAATGCCTACGATATAGGTTTGAATACTGTTCGTTTTATTCTAATTATTGTGTTTTCAGATCCAAAATTATCCAATTTTAATACATTTTGACGGTTGCAATTAACCGCAGCAACCAGGCGTTAATGTGCATTCGAAGTATAGGTACAAATGAGGAACTACTCTTATCTAAACCTAATATAAACGGTCATCCACTGATTAAAAAAATGTAATTCCATAGTCTGAAATCTTCGCTATCCGTTCAAATTCAACTTTCGCGCGTGACGTAATTTAGCAGATCAGTTTCTAATGCGTGCACCATGAAGGATGGGATAAACTTCATCGTGTTCTGAGGTGTTGGGAGATTCACGAAAAGTAGATCATGCGAAACCAAGTTAGGGCTGGAAACATAATGAAAATACACTTTTGTATGTTCCACAAGAGTTATTAATACCGACCAAGGTTTCTCTTGTGGAACATACAAAAGTGTATTTTCATTATGTTTCCTGCGAACAAGTTCCACCAAATATCTCCTTCCAACCTTAAGCTGAACAAGTTAGGGCTTTTCGCCCACGACATTTTAGCCTCTGGAGAGGAAAACATTCCAGTAGACGCGATATGTCTTGATTTCGGAAAAGCATTTGATAAAGTACCCCACGGAAAGTTAATCTTAGAAATCTCATGGCCTAGATGAAGATGTCATTTCCTGGATGAGAGAACTTTTGAGTGACCGCGTGCAAAGAGTAGTATTAGATGGTGCAGTCTCCAACGAAGTTAAGAGTCACTTCTGGCGTCCCTCAGGGTAGTGTCATAGGCCCACTCCTATTCCGTCTTTATATAAACGACATTGGCGAAGTAGTACACAGTAAGTTACGATTATTTGCAGACGACGCTGTAGTTTACAGAGAAATACGTTCCAGCAAAGATATAGATTAACTAACGAATGACCTTGCTGCTATCCTGCTGACCTTGGTGCGATGGTTGGCAGTTAGAATTAAATTTGAAAAAATGCGTCGTAATGAATTTCTGGAAGAAGAACAACTCCCTACAACGTAGCTGTGTAATTCGGGGTACCCAGTTAAAGGCAGTTGAATCCGTGAAATATCTAGGAGTGAGACTCAATAATGATCTATCGTGGAATAAACATATTCGAGAAATAACCGGTCAAGCTAATCGTAAAATAGGTTTTGTTAAAAGAATATTAGGAGAGTGCGACGTCAAAGTGAGAGAAATCAGCTACTTTTCCCTCGTTAGACCACATTTGGAATACGCTGCCAGTGTTTGGGACCCTCACGAAAAAGGCTTAATAACGGAGTTAGAACGCGTGCAAAGAAGAGCTGCCAAGTATGTGAAAGGTCGTTACGATAGTCTTGTTAGTGTAACTGACCTCTTAGATAAACTCGGATGGGAATCTCTGTCGGACCGTAGATTGAAAAATAGACAAAACATTTAGATAAATTGAAGAGTAATGTCTTTTCTAGCGAAGTTAACCATATCTTACGGACCCCTACATACTACGGAAGATCACATCATATAAATAAAATAAGAGAGATAGATCGTAGAACAGACAGATTCCGAATGTCATTTTTTCCACGATCAATAAGAGATTATAACGGCAGCAATAGAACTCATAAATAGATTGCATGACTTGTAGTGTAGCCTACTAACCTATGTAAAACCTAATGCATGTTTCTTAATATTATTTTTATTTCTAACAGCATATAGTAGTATAATTTGTTAGTATACGGGATGTTTTTTGGACGGTGTGGTGTGCATGTGGGAAATGAGCGAGCCAATCGCTTAGACGGCTTATTTTGGGAAAATTAAATTTCTAGATTGGAAAAATTTGCACGTGTTCAAAGTAAAAGAACAAATCTGGGGACACAAGTGGGCAGCCGCCGAGTGAAAAGGGCTAGGAAAGCGCGCGAACCGTTAGGTTTATTACCGTCCGCACGCGGCCTCCGCGCGAAGACCCAAGGGTAAACCGTCAGATAAGGGTACATACCATAAAGTCACCGCAAATAATAAGTAGTTGAGTACAATGCAACATAAATGTAAACCAGTGGCAGAGACCATAATAATTTATAATTTTCATATTGAAGAAATATTAGCTAATAATTTCACTGTCAAAGACTTGAATCAAAAAGACATCAAAAAATATCAGGTAATCAGTTCCATCGAAAACCGAACTATCATCATTCTTACATGGGTAGCAAAAAAAAATTGCGGACTACAACTAGGAATCATTTTAAAAATTTTGCTTAACTTCGAACTGCTTCTCGCTACAATGGAAAGTAAAATCTTTTTCGATGGATGCGACGAACACTTATTGAAGTCACAACGATACGGAGGCGGGTGCAAGGAGGCTTTGGTTCCCAGGAACAAGTAGGTAGCTATATCCTCTTTTAAAGCGCTTCTGACGTTGAACAGATCAATCCAGTGTTATAGTGGATGTTCACTCGACACTCTCTCTAGGACAACTGTTGGATGTGGTACGCAAAAACAACCGAAAAACCCCAACTAAGAATTCCATTTGTCGGAACAAGTGGCGGCAAGGGTCGGCAAAAAGAGACAAAAAAGTGTAAAAAGCATAACATGGGATAGCTACCGATGAATTAGGGGAAGTAGAAAAGAGTCATTACTGGTAAGGTTGTAAAACCAGCATTGTCGGGCCAGTAAGTACGGAGGGTCGCAAATCCTCAACCATTCGGCGTGGGCGCCTGTCGCTGCACGTGCATGACCTTCCTAAACCCCTCGACCGCAGCCTGCCCATGATGCTTTAGGGAAATCCGAAATTCTGAGAAAATCCTTTCAAATATATTTTAGCCATAACTCTGCCGAGGAACCTTCCAATGACCTAATCGTAGAATTGCCAGTCACCAATATAGCAAGAAATTGTTATTTGCGACAAGATGTTCGTTGAATTTAGCCATTTACAGTATATAGTGCAAAAACAATATGACAATTATTCATAAAATATGTATTCAAGTGGCAAATGTCATTGGACTTTTAGTATTCCGTAGTCTTTATGAACGGATATCATATCCTTTCTTCGCTTAGTCCCGCCGCCGTTTCGTGGCCGCCACAGTGGACCGTGCGGCCGGGGTGGATTCACAGAAATATAGTTGTTAAAACTAGGATCGCAAGTTATCGCAAAAACTGCATTCTGGACATTATTCTATATGATTTTGTCTATCTCACAGTGCAAATAACTCCGTGTATTCTGATGTATATACAAACGATAATTGCCGTTAAAAATGAAATTCAATGAAAAATCAACACAGTTTTTGAAAAATTATAAAAATATGAATCAATAAGTAAAATCAAACAAACACTGTCCATATTTATTTTATGAAGACCAATTTTATGGATAACAATACATTGAAACCAATATTCGTAACAACGGCACTGTAATGAAGCTACAAATTTATCTATTTTCAACGGAAAAAATTTGGTCGCTAAAATCACTCCGACATGCTCTACTTTAAACAGCTGTAAAAATTATATTAACGTATTCCGTGCTCTGTATGGTATCCTATCTCATAGAGTACATGCTTAATAATGAATATCAACTGTTTTTGGTTGATTTGCGCTAACTTCATTTTTCGACTTTTGGACAGCTTTTTTGGATTTTGGCCCACTGTGCGTCGTATCAGCGCTCAAAGCCTCGCCCCAATGTCACCTCACACGGCGGCAGCGGGAACCAGAACGACGTCACACGGAGTTTTCCCATCATTCCTACTTCGCCGTTGCGTTTTCGCGCGCTTGAATATTTTCACTACTCATTTAATCGCGAAAAATAGATATCGTCATTTAAAAATCTAAAAGCGTGAAATACGTACTCCAGGAGTAATAATCTTTCGATTTAGGCAATAAAAAAAAATAGGAAACCACCCTATTGTTCGTCGCTTGTTTTCACTAACACCGACCAAATTAATTAAATGCGATTTCGGGTCTGGGCGAACGGTCGTCGACCAGCTACGCACCTGCGTTGGAGTTCGTTCGCGAGAGTCCCTTTCCTATTTTTTCTCGACTCCTTGAGTGGCCACCCTGGGCCATTCCCCTCCATCCCCTTTCCTGACACCTCCTTATGAAAGTGGAGGAGGGGTTGGTCCTCCTCCCTCCCCTCTCATCACATGTCTACCCATAATCCAGCGCGCATCCATCTGCGACGAGGGTTTGCAACAGGTTGAAGTGATTTTTACGCGGTCTTCTAGGAAGGATGGGACGCCATTGTTCATCGTCGTCGCGTGGGGCAACGTGGTCAGCAACAATACTTCCCGTGTCATGTAGCGTTTTTTCGGTCTGTGGTGAATTGCTTTGCCGTTTTTTTTCTTCAAGATTTTCTACCTAGTGTTTTGATTCTCAGTGACGTGTGAAGTGGGCCATTCTACTTACCGTAAGTAAGGTGCCTTTCTCTTGTGTTTGAAGTAGTGTGTTGTCTATTAATCGCTTGTGAAAATTTCTGCTCTCCATATAATTTGGTACTCCGGTGTGTGAATTGATCCCGTTTTAATCGTCCAAAAGTGTGAGAAGTTTCTTTCCCGCGTTCAGAATCTAAATTTTATCTAGTCCTTATTTTTTGTGTCTCTACATAGTGCCATTATTTCGTATGGTTTACAGTTCTTCAGTATTTGAATTTGTCCAGTTTTATCCGTCTCGTTCCACGTACGTTACTATCCTTCGTCAGTTGCCATGTATTTCTCTGTAATTTTAATTGATTGCGTGTGAGATTTGTTACGATTCCACATTTTGCAGTTCTTTCGCGTGTCTTCGGTTGATTATGGATTGTTATTCAGTTCATTCCCTCCCTCAGTTTTTCCACTTACTATCGCCCTTTTATCTACGGGATCGTTGCGCTTTTGTGCACAGCTTCCATAGCGTTTGGTCGTGCTGACGGAATGTCCTCGTGATGTCTCCGATTTCGCCATTGTTGCCTTATGTGGCATGGGCGAAAAGTTTCTCTCCTGCATCCCGTATTAAAAGAATGAATCTGTGGTTTATTTAATGAGATTTAAATTAATAACCCTTGGCTAGTTATCAGCTTTTGGGCATGTTGTTGTGTGTGACTTCTTCATTTAAGAAACTGTACTTACTTCATTTAAGAAACGTTTAATAATTCGCAAATTGCAAAAATATTGTTGTAAACAATCACTGGAGTGAAATGTATTTCGCATTGCTGTTATTTCATTCACCGGCGGCATTATTGGCCGAGTCTGAATTTGTCTCGTGTATGATTAGATAATTTTCCAGCGTTTGGAATAATATATTTCTCCTGTTGAAATTCATTTTTTGTTTGTTATAAACTATGAGCGCTTTGTGTTAGGTTCCAGTATCTTGTAGAGGTCTTCGGTGATTTATTGATTGTAAAGCTATATTATGATCTTCTAGAAGCATTTGCTTACCGTGGTGCCTAAAAATAATTATCGGGAGTTAGTTTATTAATTTATTTTGAAATAACTGAATGTGTTTGTTTGTGAGATTTATTGTATTTTCGTATCATGTTTCGTATCATTTTGGCGTTTATGCCATTCATTCTTAAACGTGAAGCAGTTTTATTTTTGTTTCTTTTCTCGTATAATGGACCACAATCTTTGTTCTCTGTTATTTATCTGTGATTTAATTAGCGTATATACGCTTCACCCTATTGGAAATATTCAATTCTGTTCAATTGAAAAGCGACAAATTTCAATAGAATCTATTAAAATTCAATTGAACGGAATTGATTATTTCCAATAGGGCAGTTATATATTTTATGTCATAGTGTTTTTTTAGTGATGGCTGGTTCCTATTTTAAGAGTACCACGCAATTTGGACTCGATGTGAATTTGTGTAAATGTGCATGTACTGCGAATCTTGTATATTTTCATAGCAACGGGGAAGGGAATCGTTCTAATTAGGAAGTGTATTCCATGGGTACCTAAAACATGCATTTTTCTCCTCGTAATCCCTGTGTATGATACGTTTACTCCCTGGCATGAGATTGTGGTCACATTAACCTTTAATCTATTTTTTAATGTTTTTTTTGGTTTTAATTAAATGCTTTTGTGTTTTTCCATTGACTTTGTCGGAGAGTGACGCATGGGCCATGAGTCTCGCATAACGAAATTATTCTAATTAAACCGTGGTCATGTAATCAAATCTTGCAAATTTAAGTTTTTTTTTCTAGTTGATGACGACATCGTTCATTCTGCGGTCGTGTTTTATTCTTGTCGTTCGGGAGCGTCTTGTGGAATTCAGTCTTGTGCACCTTTCGGAATCCTATCTGGCGTCAGGACGTCTGGTATGCGCTACGTATTATCCTTAGGACATCATTGTGCTCTTCGCCCAATAGTGATCGATCCGAGTCATTTGTTTTCATTTTCTATCCTGAATTGCGTTGAGTTCCTCTATTCAAATAGGATAACAATTTTGGATTTATATGCAGTAGATTCTTTTCTCTTTATTATAATTCTAACCTAATTTCTGAATATATAATAATGCTCATCGCCCGGGTTGATATGGATCAGCTGCGTTAATGATATGGTATTAATTGAGGATTAAATGGTGCAACTTGAGTGTTTCATTGAGCTACTATTCTCTGCTTTCATTTTCACCGTAAATCATTTGAATTTTATCTTTTAGTATCTCGCTGATTGTTCTGAACTTGGCGATGTATTTGAAATCTATCATTTCTCACGATGAAAAGATATTGACATAAGTTTAAGTATCTAAGTGTCAAATCCTTTTACGCGAGTTAATGCACCACTAATGACACGAAATAGTAATAATTTGAATAGTGAATCTCCGGGTCCGTATGGAATACACGCGCGTGTCCTCAAGGAGTTTGCTCCACAGATCGCACCTTACTTAGAGATTATATTCAAGAAGTCACTCTCCGAAGGGAAGTTACCGCTAGACTGGAAAATTGCAAGTGTTACACCCATATTCAAAAAGGGAAACAGACTTGACCGAGGCAACTACCGTCCGATTTCATTAACATCGATTATAGGCAAGATACTTGAGCATATCATCGTTAGCAATATCATGACTTTCTTGGACAGACGTAACTTCCTCCATGACTGTCAGCACGGATTCCGAAAAGGTAGATCATGCGAAACACAGCTCGCGCTCTTTCTTCACGGCGTTATAAAATCTGGTGAATCGAAAAGATAAGTTAACGCACTATTTCTAGATTTTAAGAAAGCTTTCCTCACTGTACCTCACAACAAACATTTATACGAATTACAGTCACGCGGATTAAACGAAACAGTTGTAAACTGGATACGCGACTTTCTCAGAGATCGTAAACAAAAAGTAGTTCTTGACGGAATTAGCTCTGATGTTATAAAAGTTACATCAGGTGTTCCACAAGGAAGCGTAATCGGCCCCCTGTTGTTCATCATATACATTAATGATCTCTGCTCCCGCATTAGCAGTAAAATACGTTTATTTACTGACGACGCTGTTATCTATCGCGAAATTAGTGATCACTCTGACTATGAAATTCTATCATCTGACCTAAACAACGTTCATTTGTGGAGCCAAGAGTGGGGACTCGAACTCAATCTTAGCAAATGCATGGCGTTACATTTCTTGCGGAATTCGTCCAATTCTAACCATGTTTATGCAGTGTATGGTATTAACATAAAGGCAACAGACGAAGTGAAATACCTGGGAGTTACGATAACCTCGAACCTCACGAGGGGAACACATATAAAGAATATTTGCGGAATAGCCCTGAAGAAATTAGGATTCGTCAAGCGTATTGTGGGAAGATTTTCGAATGAGAAAGTGAAAGAAAGGTGCTATTTCGCTCTCGTCCGACCGCACCTTGAATATGCAGCGAGCGTATGGGATCCGGTGCAAAAAGACTTAATCCGCGAACTGAATAAAATACAAAGGAAGGCTGCGCGTTTCGTCAAAAACGACTACGGGCGTACAGACAGCGTTACCCAGATGTTAAGCGAATTAGGCTGGGAGCCATTGGAGACTCGGAGGCTGCGCGCTAGGCTTATAGTGCTTGAACATTTGAGAATGGATATCTTTAAGAGCGACACAGAGAACATAATATTAGAGCCACACTATATTTCCAGGTCCGATAGAAGCGATAAATTAAGAGAGATGTTTTGCCGAACGGATAGATATGGGAATTCGTTTTTCCCCCGAACCTTAAAGGACTTTAATAAACGCTAGTCCCAGGCTCGTTAGAGCACTTCATTTTTTACAGTCTTTATATCAACTCACCAACCTGTCTGTTTGTTTGTCTGTTTGTTTGTCTGGTACAAATCTTGTAACTCAAATTTGACTCACTTCCTGTGAAGCAAAAACGCTGAAATTTTGCACACTTCTTCATTTCCGATGACAATACATGAAAATATAACTTTTTCTCTCCAACCCCCCTTTAACCACCCCCCAGTCAACCCCCCCCAAAACATGTTTTTGATCTAAGAAGTTCCAAATGGTCGATTTTCGTGTTTCGTGGCATTTTTAACATAGGGGTAGGCATTTAAAAGCATAGGGGTGGCATTTTGAAACATAGGGGGCTTACCATTCACTGAAAATTTAATAAATATAGTGACTTTTTTAATACGTCACTTTTGGTTTTTCGGGGTCACTGAGTTTTTTTGATTTGTGTCATATATAAACGTTGCTCATCCCCTGTAATCTAAATATAAAGGCTGGTTTTTAAAAAAAATTTTTTTTATAAGAGCTTATTTAGTTGTAAATGGCTTGTGTTCTAACACCCCCTACCACACGCCTTTTAGGCGGCTCGCGGGGTATTATGTAGATGTAGGTGTAGATGAAATTATACTATTAGGTGTTAATTTTATCACTGGTGTGATTCTCTGATAGACACAGACTCTTTTTTTATGACTGCAGCTAAAGCAGGATCAAGAGAGACAGTCACTGACGTCTTGCATCACTTGCGTCTTCCCTGAGCGTCGGTCAGGGAAGACGCAAAGGATAACTTTCAAATAGATTGCCAATCACAATTAATTGAAATATGTTTCCACATTCTTTCGGTTTCACGGCGTGTGCTTTATATTTTTTTCTAAATGTTTTCCTTAATGATTTTTCTTCTTCGGATACTTATTATTGAATCGCAACTTTTTATGTTTAGTTTGATTACTTTTATGTTCCCGTTAATATCTTTGGATAATTCATTTAACTCATTTCCTCCGCAGGCTCTGCATCTGTGTACACAATGGCATATACAGGGGGCACTATTCGCTATGGTGAGTACTACGTCTTATTTTTTTAATTTTATCGTAATATTTATTATAGACGCCTAGCAGGCCTCTGCACCTCCCATGTATTTTTTCTTCGTCATTTTTTTATGGTATCCGTTTCTATACGCTAATTTCAAACGTTTAGAAAAAGGTTAATCGGCTATTGCACATAAAAATATTTTTGAAATTGTAAAATCCGTGATCACGTGGCGAGTTTGTAGTCTGTCTCCGTATAACGACACCATTTGCGCTTTTGTTGTATATTTTGATCGGAATTTTAGTTAAATGTCACGGAGAAGTGTTTTTTTTCATAACATAAATGCTTAAGTTTTTGATGCTCAACTTTTTTACTTTTCCATTTATAATACTGATGTTAGATTCTCGATATTAACCTCGGATTTTATTTTAAAGCGCAACCACGTTAAATATAACGTGGTTTAAATGTTTGTTCTTGGGGTTAAATGCTTTTTTATTCGATGCGTGATCAGTTGTGTGCAGTTAAGATGCATAATATGCCGTTATTTATGTACGTGATCTTTGCGTAACCTCGTTATACTAATGGTAATTGACGCAAGGCTTTTTAAGTTGGGCGTCAAGTGCGTGGGAAGTAACGAATTCGTCCTAATTTAATTTTTTTTCTGCTAAAATATTTGGTTCTTTCGAATTTTGATACATGAGTGAACATTTTAGGCGCATATAGTAATTATTATTGTGATTCTTAAAACCGTAAATTCCGTGACAATTATTTGATTGATCAGGGTAAAATTATCTTAAAAATGCACGATTTTTGATTTTCGAAGGTGCTGTACACCATATGTAAGCGTGATCAAGTCTTAAGTTATGTTAAAGTATGTGGTTCATAAACGAATTAGTGATTACTATGAAGAGTGTCAACTGAAAGGCTAATGTTCGTTTGAAACTAAATAATAGGTGCCTTTTCACCATTCGATTCAGTGTGCAACTCTTAAATTAAAATTTTGCTCTTATTACTTGGTAATAACTTCTATAATGATCAACTTCATTACCTTCTATAATGATCTTATTCAGGATGAGTGATAAAATATTGAATTAATTTTTTTTTATCTCTTCATCCTCCTTAGAGGAGATAGTATCTTGTTGCTTTAGCCTGCAGTTTTAATTTTTACAACATATGAATGAATTGATTATTCCGGAGATTGGATACGGATTTTGAAATGGAGAAATTAGGAGGCTCTTTTTGTTGGCAATTATCGCGTTATGCAGCCGCCTAATCGTCAACTTCATCAAAAATTAGTTCGGATTTTCCCTATTTTGTATTTCTTCTAGGAAAGGCGGTTTGGCGTGTGAAGTCGGAGTGGTATTTTCCAGTTGGTTTGTGACCTTTGCTGGAAAACTGAAACTGTTTTTGCCAATACAGTCCTCGCTCTTTGCCAGAATTTATTGCCATGTTGTGAAAGATGTTTACGTTAAGACAACAGATTAAGTTGAATGGCTAGAGGTTATAATTCCTTAAGTGTATCGTGGGGAACTATCGAGAATTTACTTATGTTGGGGAGGCTGAATGATTTCACAGAAGGGAACTGTTTTTTACAATTAAGTTAGCAGTGGAATGAGGTATGATGCTTACCTCTTGATGATTCTCGACGTAGCACACTAATTCTGCTGAATACGAGACCTATCACGAGACGAGATCATGAGACCTTCTCAGATTAATTATGATACTTTCTTAGTCGCATATTCCACAGTGGAAAATATTTTGTAGTAGTTATTGTATATATTTTTGGAAGGACATTTAATTGGTTCTCGTATCTCAAACGTCACATTAAAGGCAGTAGGCATTTGTTTTTTTATTCTTATTATCCGACTAGTGGTATTCACCTTAAGTTACTTAATAAGTCTTACTTATAGTAAACTAGCTGACCCGGCGAACTTCGTACCGCCTAACAATCAATGAACTTACAGTTTACTTACGCCATTTATAAATCAAGAGCGGCTGTATCGTTTTAATCATGTTTAATTTATTATAATAAAATAAGGATACAAATTCAATAAAACTACGTAATTGAGTACCAAAATTGCTTGTCAGAAAGACATTTTCTTCATTGAATCTACATAGGGTGGATCGGAGCACGTTTACGCGGATTTTTTTCAACAAATTTTCTTACGTTTTAGCTTAAGAAATTTTGGGCATTGTGGTTTAATAAAGCAGTTCATGAAATAAAAATTATACGCATTCAGTTGTTGGCTATTTGCGTTATTACCTGTAAAAAAAAAATGTTTTTAGGTCCAAGTCTGTTGCATACACTTGGCCCATTCAGGGGGGAGGTTGACACAACCCCAGACCGACGCTTGACTGATGCTCAAAATCGTGCAAGAAAAGCCCCGATGAGGCAGCATTCGCATTAAATGACTTAAGGCGCGCCAGTTTTAGTATCTCTGTTTGGAAAAAATGCACTGCGTAAACGCACCACGGTGAGCCCTACACATTCGGGTTTAATGTCTTGCGTCAAGCACCTTCTGATAAACAACAATTTTTGTTTTGTTATCAGGCGCAAGATGAAACGGATGAAGCTAAATAAATATAGCGAAGCAAAGCAGTGACGCAGCGAGGGGAGGTTTTGGGAGATAAACCCTCCCCACCCCCCAAGAGCTTAGAGAATTTTTTTATGAAAGATTTTGTTATTAATATTAGGGGGACGGATGACTAACAAACAAAACAGATTTAACTATTCACACAGCCGCAAAACCCACTATTTTGAACCATTTATCTTAAAAAATGTCTGAGGGAAATGCCCCCACACTTCCCGCTTACCTTAGCGAGTTTTCTATACCCTACAGACCCGTGGTATTAGCTGCGCCCAAAACCCCTATCCTAGCTACGCACTTGAAGCGAAGGAAGAAATACAGAGGATGGTTTATCGACTCGTGAACATAGCACGTTAAATTGACCATGAGAAAATCATGGGTTTTCATTAGTACATGAGCACAAACAACACAAAAACTAAAAGACTGACCATGCGATTTTTTAATCGTTATCACGAATGCAACACGAATTGGAAATTGAATATGTTTAAGCTCAAAAGGGCATATGAGTTGAGATCATGGAATCTACGGAATAAGGACTTCCTCACCTTTGAATTTTCCTTTGAGTAAAGTTGCGTGAATCGCATTCATTACCAATTATTTTAGGCTTCGAAAGATCATGAACACAGAAACTACACTTTGCTGTAAATCGCGCGTTGGTAAGCCAGGTACGTCCAAGGAATTAAAATATTCAGATAGATAGTTGGTGATTTCGTCTTCGTTTGTAACACATTTAAAAGATTCGAATTCATGCAGAGTACGAACTATTTGAATTTACCTCGTTTTAGTCATCCACATCTTCGTACTTGCTCGCTAAATCAACCATCTTTGATTCTTTTGGCGATCAATCATATTCTGAAACTCTTTGTTGATGAGCTCACCTCAATCATTCCAAGGATATGAGTTAAAACTACTCGACTCCTCGACAGGAACACGGACATTACCGTTTGTCAACAATTGCTTGGAGATTTGTTTACAAACACGGTAGTGAAGTGTCAACTCGAGCTGGGCCACGGCTGGGCTTACAATTAACTCGAATTAAATTTTTAAAATGTAATTTCAATTTAATTAATATTTTGAATATATTTAGTAATTGAAATGTTATATTGTTACCAAATTAAGTTATTAAAGTGGTAAAAACAAAACAAATTATTTAATTTGTAGTTTTGACCGACTTATCAATTGTTGTGTTACTATAACTCCTAAAAGCATGTCCATAGGAAAGAGATGAATTTTTTTGTGAAATTATCCTTTTTTTAATGGCCTATATGTTAACCCCGCCTGAGACGAATCCTAAGAACCAAATCTCATTGAAATCGGTGCAGCCGTTCTCGAGTTATAAGTGTTCTAACTAACACGATTTTCGACTTTCTTTTATATATATAGATGTAGGATATTTTTCAGTCATTATTTCTCAAAAATGAGTACTGAGGTTGTGGTAATCGGTACGCGGATTGTGTTAATCAAGACTTGAAAAGTGACAAGCTACGTCCTCTTGATTTAACACATTAATTCTGTTGAATCACGAGACACTTGACGATACGAGAGAATATAAGACCTTTTCAGGTAAATTAATGAATAATAATATTGTTTGTTTATCATGGTCCATAATCACAGTTCCTATTTCTTTTCGACATCGAAGGAAAGAACTAAATTTAGTGTAAAGTTCCCTAATGCAGCTTAAGCAAGAAATTTATACGTTTATGCATATATTTAGATTTATGTAGTATGTCTAATTGTAATTCACCAATATCAAAGCTCAAATCCTCCTACTACCATTAATGCAATACATTTTATTCAGCACCTGAATCGCGCATGACATTATCTCCTCACTCTATCATGCAATAAACATTTTTAATACCTCCTTAGAAAAGGCTGATATACGTGCTAGAGGAAGATAAATAGGGGAGCAGTAGTTGATTGATTAGAGTGGCTTTAGATATTTAGAATTACTTAAATTGAAATGTTTTCAGTATAAAATTCTTAGGCTCATTTGAGTAGGAAAATGGATGAGCAGGTGAAGACTTAAATACAAACTATTAAAGTAATTATTTTGGAGTATAATATTGAGGAAGAGGGTTTGCTTGAATTGTATAATTTCCCCTTTAAACAATTACCGTTTTGTTAACGTTATTACGGTTGCTTCAAAATCCGTGTGGCATTTATTAGCAGGACTGGACTTGCATTCACGCATTAAAATCCTGGAATTGCAACAACAATATAAAGAATAAGAGTAAACTATTGTACTGTAATTAATATGAAAGTAAAATCACGTATTCACGGTGGATTCGCATTCTTTGAGGTTGATGTTGGAAGCAGTTTAGGACGGGGGAAGAATATCTCGGTCAGACCAGCATTACGAAGCAATAAATCATTTTTAGATCTAATTTCTGAGAAATTTCAGCGAAAAGCTAGTGAAGGTATGCTATGGAGTTATAGAGCTGTTCCAGCTTTTTTTATCAGTATCAAATTGGGCAAAAATATATTTTTATTCAGAATAAATACTCAAACAATGCATGTATGAACCAAAATTAGCGTTCATATCGCAGTTAAATAATGTTCATCTACATCTACATAATACCCTGCGAGCCACCTCTAGGGTGTTTGGCAGGGGGTGATCAATCACCAGCATGCAGCATGCATTTGGACTCCCACATGCACACCACACCGTCCAAAAAACGTCACGTATAATAACAAACTATACTACTATATGCTGTTAGAAATAGAATATAGAATAGAAATTCAGAAACATGCATTAAGTTTTACATGGGTTAGTAGGCTACACTACAAGTCATGCAATCTATTTACGAGTTCTATTGCTGCCGTTATAATCTCTTATTGATCGTGGAAAAAATGACATTCGGAATCTGTCTGTTCTGCAATCTCTCTTATTTTATTTATATGATCTGATCTTCCGTAGTACGTTGGCGTCCGCAAGATATGGTTAACTTCGTCAGAAAAGACATTGCTCTTGAATTTATCTAAAAGGTTTAGTCTATTTTTCAATCTACGGTCCGACAGAGATTCCCATCCGAGTTTATCTAAGAGGTCAGTAACACTAACAAGACTATCGTAACGACCTTTCACATACCTGGCAGCCCTTCTTTGCACGCGTTCTAACTCTGTTATTAAGCCTTTTTCATGAGGGTCCCAAACACTGGCAGCGTATTCCAAATGTGGTCTAACGAGGGAAAAGTAGCTAATTTCTCTCACTTTGTCGTCGCACTTTCCTAATATTCTTTTAACAAAACCCATTTTACGATTAGCTTGACCAGTTATTTCTCGAATATGTTTATTCCACGATAGATCATTATTGAGTCTAACCCCTAGATATTTCACGGATTCAACTGCCTTTAACTGGGTGCCCCGAATGATATAGTTAGTATAGTTAGATATAGTTATAGGAGACTAAAATATCGTGGGCGAAAAGCGCGAACTGAGTTTCGCACGATCTGCTTTTCCTGAATCCATGTTGAGTTCCCATTAATAAGTTTTGCGCGTCTAGGTGTTTCATTACCGAGCTGACTACGATGTGTTCAAGGACTTTGCAAGAGATGGACGTTAAAGATATCGGCCTGTAATTAGATGGCTGTTCCTTGTCTCCACTTTTAAATATTGGCGTTACATTAGCGATTTTCCAGTCATTAGGTACTTCGTGTTGCTTGATGGATTCACTGAATATTAACTGCAAGTAGGGGGCAATTACTGAGGCTAGTTCTTTATATACGCGAGAAGGGGTTTCGTCTGGACCAGGTGATTTATTTGGACTATGCGATTTCAATATATTTTCTATTCCGAGCGTACTAATGTCAATAGCTGGCATCTTATGTAGACAGGGATTGTCATCGGTCTCGGGTGAGTTTTCGGAAGGCTCCGTGAACACGCTCTTAAAGTAGGAATTTAATAATTTGGCTTTATCGTAACTGCTTGTCAACACATCTCCATTGTCGTTTCTCATTGTCAGCGATAATACGGTAGATCGTTTACCTTGAACTTCCCTAACATATGACCAAAATGCTTTTGGATTATCCTGTGACTTCTCTACTAGTGCTTTTCTTTTAAAATTTGTGAACGCATTCCTGAACGCCTCCTTCGTGGCGGCTTTAGTCATCCTATATTTTTTAATTATTAGCTCGCGTTCATTAGCGGATAAAACCGTGTTGACTTTTTCATTTTAGCATGACACGCTCTCTGTCGCCTCAATGATTTTCTCACTTCCGCGTCGTACCATCTCGGTTCGCTGCCTTCTTTTACTATTTTACTAGGGATGTAGCTATTTATTCCCGAAGTTACGAGCGAAAGAAAAGCTTTCCAAGTATTCTCTATATTTAACTTTAATACTGATTCTTGAAACTCGGGGAAAGCATTTTTCAGATGACTCTTAAACCCATCAAAATCAGCTCTTTGAAAATGAAAACTTTACGCTCTTTTTTAAAGTTTACAGCGGTATTTAGGGAAAACTTTGCAGTTACTACCCTATGGTCACCTATTCCTTCGACAATGCGAACGTTTATTACCTGATGTGGTATATTTGTCGCTAATAAATCTAGATTCTTGAAACTCGGGGAAAGCATTTTTCAGATAAAAACTAAGATTAAGAAGAAAACTTAAGAAAGAAGAAAAAAATATTGGGGGGCCCAATCCGGGGGCCTTTCCCGGGAAATTTTATAAAGAGTGAGTTTTAAAGTTTATTAAAGCATTTTCGATGCCATCTGATCAACATTAGAATCCTGAAAACTCGACTATCGAATATTTGACACTCCGGGGATAATTGAAAAACCGGACACATTTTCGCTTCACCCCCATAACGAATGTTTGGGGGGGGCTCGGGCTCCCTCAGGCCCGATGGAGTCGGTGCCACTGGTCCCAAAGTCGAATAAAATTACGCAGACAGATTATTTATGCCAAAATCCAGTTCTTATTCAATCAACTGAAATAATTGTGCGTGAAAATTTTTCTCGTCGGACTATTTTATTTATCGCTAGAATTACATTGCTTAGGTTTTTTTATTGTTGTTGATGGTTGCCAATTTTTTTTTATTAATAAGCATGTATATTTTTTAGTGTGCGTAATATTTCTATGACCATGTGGTGTGTATGTTGCGGTCTTCTTGCATGGTGCATGTTGGCGATTTTTCACCCCCTGCCAAACACCCTAGAGGTGGCTCGCAGGGTATTATGTAGATGTAGGTATGACTGGCGCACCATCCGCGAAGTCCCCATGCATACGACCTTGTCGATTGTTGGCGTGCACTTGTCCCTGCGAAACCCACGGATGCTCGTCCCTTGTCTACCCCAATCAGCCGAGGGTTCCTCTCAAAAGATCACAATGGAGGGAAGGGTATTCCCCAGGTTTTTTTTGGGATTAGCAGAAGTGGTGGCCCTCCCATTCTCCACGGGGAACATTGGGGAAGGCGACTGCCGGATTTAAAGCCCTTTTGAAGATCCCGAGGGCCTGTCTGGTTTGGGGCATGAAGGTTCAGTGGAGTTTAGCAGGGCCTTTAAAATATTTTAACTGCTTCCCCTAACCCTCGGAAGCATAGCGATTGCTATGCCGCACGCGAACGGCAGTGGGGTGGGAAAGGTCCCTTAGAAAGGGAAAGTGTGCTTGGATGGGAAAAACCTCATCGTATGTGTGTACAGCAGCTCAAGCTGACTGCATGTACTGAGCCAAATGCTTTGAAACCCCAGCATCAATATTATCATGGAAAAGGGGACCGTCGAAGAGTAAATACTTTATCATTATCCTGATAAATACTTCTCCCTCGTGGTGTGCGTTTTGGTAATAACATTTCCAATGGAAATAAACGCCGCCTAAGGGAATACTGGCTTCAGCAAAGCTGAACCTTTTCAAAGATTTTTGCATTCCATTCGCAGGAGTCGACAACCTGTCTCGATTGATCTGATGTCAATTATTGAATCACCAAGTGACTCGACGAGTCGATGTGAGAAAGCTAGTCGATCACCAATCCTTTGGGCTTGACTAATCAACTAATTGATTATTGCAGCTATCGGTATAGCCAAAATATCATGGTCAACTCCTAGGTTTAATGATTGTTTACCTTGGTTTTTTCATCGTAGTGCGTAATTAAAAGAAAGTGAGTGATATGCGTGTCATGGAGTCACAATCGAATATAATATCTGGTTAAGTTTAAAGGTTTTAGGATTCTTGATTCGATGGAGTATTTTATGAAAATTTGTGGGAGGGAATTTAAAAATAGGTTCTATAAAAATTAACAACTTGCATTCAATGGGCAATGTGAACCAAGAATCAAGTGAATAAAACGAGGATGTAATTTCGGAGTGGTGTCTAACCACGACCACCGAGAAAGAAGGCCGTGACGTCACGAGTCGTAGGCGGGCGGAGGGAGGTAGGAAGACTGCCGCTGAGAGCGCCGGTTTGCGAGGAATGCGTAAGAAAACCAAACGATACGTAAACAGACATTTCTCCGGCTGATTTCCCTTATATAACAACGTATGTACTTATATTTGAATGATGTTAACAGTATATCCTTACCTTGCGAAAGCATAATTGTTTCGAATGGACAAACGCCTTCGCCGAAAAATCTTCATCGCTCAGAAACAACTTGCTTCCAAATGCATTCGAAACCTCGAGAATATCATTAAAACTCTTATATTCAGTAAATTATTTTTTACGCATCAGTGGTACTTATAACATAGAAATAATAGGATTTGTACATCGTTCACGGGGCTTCTACTTTTTCAGCATCGCTGCTTTTAACGATGTAAAAATAAAATTTTTATGTTCTTACACATGCGCAAGTTTAGGATAAAACTAGATTGTGCTTTTGTTAAATTACATAGGGATTGTTTTTATTAGACCTATCTGCAAACAATAATTTCATGGAAATTCATGCATTTAATGGGGCTGGAAAATTGAATTGTAACCTCTTAAGAAACGGTGAACTAGGATTTGCTTAGGATTTGCTGTTTTAAAGTACCTGGGGAGATTGTTTTGAATGGAAAAATACCATATCCTACCTGAGAACACATAAATGTAGCATATTATGCATTCAATGGGGAAAATAATAATGTTTCTGATTGGTTCAGTTGTTGCGAATACATTTAAACGTATGGACAGAGTCAAGCCTTTAGATTAATGGTCAAGAATAATGAGAAGGATGTGGATAAACTATACTCAGCCTTGGTGGATTGGTGAAGAGAGATACTACCTTCCTGTTGATGGGATTGCTTTTACTTATAATACAAACCACATTCAGACCAACTTTTTCGAGACCAATGATGACTTTCTTCAGAATATCATTTAGAACACAGGCTAACAGAGTACTCACTGGCACTATATGGACAGCATCGTTAAATGAATATAGTAAGTTCTCTACCGCAAACACATGAGCACTAGAAGCTGAACTGCTGGAGTTACAAGCAGGTCCTACTATACATCTGTCCTTGTAGTCAAGAAAGGGTTTCAAATGAACTTCATCCATCGTACGGGTGATATAACGCTCATGGCTCTGTAATGAGATACTGGGAGCTTCATGTAAGATAGAGAACCATGCTCATCTTGTTCGTTAATTAAACCAACTTTAAAAGAAGAGGAGAGCCGTTTGATAGTAACTGGATGAGGGAAAACCAAATTACCAGAACTGCGAGCAAATTTATGAGCTTGAGGAGATATTAAGAAAACATTGCAGCTAATACTAATATGTCACAGCTGTACCTTAATCTTTCCTTCTTTCTTGGAACAAGAGACATTTGTGATTTGATAAAGTTATACAATGATTCATTTTCAAAGTATTTAATTTTGCATTCTTCCAGTAGAGCTATAATATCGCTATAAATTTTTATATTATTTGTGGAGTTTTTCAATTCTATCCAACACATCATAGGTACTTTTCATACATGAAAGAGGCTTGTAAAGGTGGAGTGAATTAGCTTAGTGCTTTTAATTCCCATTTTCAGTGGTATACTTTGATATTATTATGTCCATTATTAATGAGTAAGTAATAAGAGGTGGTACACACTTCCAAATCCATAAATATTACAGCCCACGGCTTCACGACCACATCCCAAAATGCTGAATACTTATTCATCTTCACCAGAGAAATTGCGTTTCCGAAAGAGTCTAGCTTTTTCTCAGTCTTGTTTGCTTCCTGAGTTTTCAAACTCTCAGCTAAAGCAGCTTCCACTTTCAAGACGCTGCACCCTCATTGATGGCGCATCCCTGTCTACTTCGAAGTGGTAAGGTACCCAGGGCAATCAGGGAAGACCCTTGGCATGGCATAATCCGTCAGTTTCGGCCTGTTTAATGGTACGACCCGCAGTTTTCCTTACTTCCCATCGAAGTAGGAGCTTTCATGAAGCACATCTTCAACCAGAAAATACCGGATACACACCTTAAAATAGAGATACTTATATTGGTATAAGGAAAATGAACTGTATTTCAAGTAAAGATAACTTTTGTCTGATAAGGATGTAGTAAACTAGACTTAAATAATTCGCTTTGCACCCAATGATAATTAGATTAACAATATTTGATCTAAAATGCCAACTTAGACATGGACCATATATTATCTCGCTTGTAGGTAGCCCATTTATTCATCCCGAGCGTTTCACATGCTTCCATAATTTACTAGCTACTGAAGAATCATTCATTTAATGCCCTCGAAGACTCAAAGATTTCGCTCTGTACTCAATCGTTCTTACAATTAACACGATTACTTGGTACATATTAACTATGTAAGAACTACTTGATGCAAAAAAATCTTCTTTTCTAAAACAGTAATACTACCCTACGCATGCGTAAACGGACAAATAATGTAAAATGTCAACGTAGGCCATACTACACATGTAGGTAGTACATGTGTAGTATGGGTCATACTACACAAGTAGGTAGCCCCTTTATTCATCCCGAATGTTTCACATGTTTCCACAGTTTACTAATTACAAAAATTACTCGTAACACTCTCAAAAAATCAAGTTCTTCGTAATAACAACAACTTAGAACACGAGGATATGCGCCGTATTCTATTTTAGCGTTGTATGCGAAAATTTCAAAGACATTTAAATACTATGAAATAATTAAAACCATTAATTATTCAAGCGATAACGCAAATAATATTAAAATCAACCTCCGAATACCCTCGAGAGTAGAATTGTTTCAGAAACCAACAACAAAAAAAACAACAACAACAATTCGTCTACCGGTCAATGTTTATATCAAATATCTTTTTGATTCACTTTTAATGACTATCAACATTTAAATTATACTAACATTTCCCTGAATAATCACGACGTACAAATAGAAAGAAAAAGATAGAAACTCACCTTGGAATATTTCGTCGGCTGGAAGTCTTTTCTTGGAATGGCAAAGTATCCATTTCCTCTTCGTCTCTTCGTTCTTAAGATATTTGAAAACGCACACTTTCGTTTCCTCCGTGTATCTTCCTTTGCACTGAGGCACACAGCACTAGTACACCATTACTTGGAAAGTTATATTCAATACTGTTGCCCACAAAACCACCGCAAAAGCTTTAAAACTCCAAAAAACTTAGCGTTCAACAACCTAGTCACCATTTTCACCGCAATAGCTTATAAATATAAACAACTGCAAGCATTGTCTGAAGGCGTGGTTGATAGCCTACGGCTCGTGACGTCAGCAAATTTAAAGGCATCAGCGCTCAGGCCTTCTCTCTCGGTGGTCGTGGTCTAACGCGAGAATGTGATTGTTGAAGGCTGGTTAGACAACTCCAATGCACTTAAGCGAACATAATTCAATAATAATTTTTAAATATTGACTTCTATTTGTACTTTCAAGGTCATTTGCCCGCATTACACCAATTCCCGATACTTATTTGTATTTCTGTACTTATCATACTCGATTTATTTTAAATACTTTTAACTTTCCTCAAAATTCCTCTTGATCATGCGTCATCAAAAGACGAAAAATTCGATATTCAAGGCATATCATTACGAATGCTTTAATCAAATCATTTCAGCCACATTATTACTTGCCTAATATGCTGAATTATTTCAACCATAGTTAAACAGTAACACTGACTATTATACACCATAGTTGTGCTTCTCCATTAATTAAAGTTAAAAAAAAATTGAGAAAAATATTTTACAGGTATTGAAAAAAGAGTGGACAAAAGAATGTATTGTTTTCATGTAAATAAGTCAGTGCATTTCTATCGCACTTCATTTCGAAATGACTAATTTTACGCAATGTTCTATGAGTCTACATCCACGTAATACCCTGCGAGCCACCTCTAGGGTGTTTGGCAGGGGGTGATCAATCACCAGCATGCAGTTGGACTCCCACATGCACACCACACCGTCCAAAAAACGTCACGCATACCAACAAATTATACTACCATATGCTGTTAGAAATAATAATAAAATTAAGAAGCATGCACTAAGTTTTACATTTCTCTCACTTTGTCGTCGCACTTTCCTAATATTCTTTTAACAAAACCCATTTTACGATTAGCTTGACCGGTTATTTCTCGAATATGTTTATTCCACGATAGGTCATTATTGCGTCTTAACTCCTAGATATTTCACGGATTCAACAGTCTCTAATTGGGTACCCCGAATTATATAGCTACGTTGTAGGGAGTTATTCTTCTTCCAGAAATTCATTACGACGCATTTTTTCAAATTTAATTCTAACTGCCATGCATCGCACCACGCTTGGATAGCAACAAGGTCATTCATTAGTTCATCTATATCTTTGCTGGAACGGATTTCTCTGTAAACTACAGCGTCGTCTGCAAAAGTCCTCCTACAGAGTCCTCCTCAGCGGAATGGATGATGAAAAGCTTATTATAATTCAAATTAACTAATTTCTTCATACTCTCTACTTATTATATAGAATTATAATGCCTATGTTTTCCACTTTAAAAAGTAATTCATCTCGTCTTTTATATTTGTACTACATGTTAATATGTCATTTTTGAAAGTCATCTCTTATGATCCAATTCGATTCGTTGTCAATATATATGCCATTAAAATTATATTCATATTATGCAATTGCTCTTACTAAAAATGGAACAGGCCCAAATTATTAGAATATTTTTATCAATTTGATAATATTACATTAATTATAACCCTGTATGCCTCCATGTTCACCTTAGTATTCGATTTATAACGATTTATATTTTCTATGAAAAGTAACTTGGAAATAACCATATAATCCTATTACACAGCATTTTATTCGCATCTTCCGAGTAATTGCTTACGTTAGAAGAGATAGATTGGTTATGCCGGGTAACTTTATTTTTATGATAGTAAAACTTAATGCATTTCGTGAATCATTTTAAAATATGGACTTCTTACATTATATCATTGTTAACGATGTACGCGGTTCTTTCTCCAATTCAAGTTTATAAACCGTATTTATGTTTTGATTGTAATGCATACGTTTTGTTTGGTTTAAACCTTCCCTCGATATAACACCGTGACAACATTGAGCGACATAAGTCGTCACTGAAATCCCAAAACTTCAATATACGAGACATATGCATGTCGATCATCAAATTAATTAGTCTTAGTCCGTTTATTTTCCCAATCTTCTGTTTATAATTTCTTTAAATTTGCTGCGTTCAAACGCTCATAATCAGAAATAGAGGATCTACAGTCGTAGGGTAAGGACTAAAATACGAAAAATCGGATATGAAGAGGCAATATGTCATAAACTGTATATTTCTTTACATTACGTAAATAATTAAATGTAAAATTTTCTGTCGACGCAAATATCATTATGGTTACTAAGACTGCATTAACTATTGTTGAGGACGAAATAACGCACCTTCCATTTAACTGACATTCTGAGTGTTTATTTCGGTTTTTAAACCAGTTATGGGTACATAAATGGGAAACATATGACACAATAATATTCCCACCCCCTAATTACCCGTTTCATGAATTCAAGCGCCAATATACTCGTTGGATTTATATATAGATTAGAGGCCAGTGTTTTTTGTTGTGAATTGATGAGGGAAGATAGGATAATGCTCCGTGTAAAAGGACGCTTTTCTATGATTCCCATGGCATTTTAATTGTCGTCATCAGGCCCTTTGGGTCCATCAAAAAATTACTATGTAAGGGAATGTGGGCTTCCAAGGAGTCACTTTCCAACGGTGAAACCTATTCTAACGCGGTAATTACTTGAACACAGAACACTTGGCGGTATATGTAGTTTATTTCAAGCTTTCAGCTTGATAAGCGGTTAAATTCACATATCAACGGAAAACATTCTGCATGCCTTATCCTGCATGTCCAGTTCAACTCTGGCACAAGCACGTTTCTTAACTTTTCGAAGCATTGTTCATCCTACTTTTTGATTATCCATCTTTCGCTTCCGTTAACCGCCGCTCTCCATACAAAATATTTAGAACATTCCGAAATTTCCATAACTCTCTGATTTCGCCAGTTACTTGACCATCAGCAGTTTACGCCACGGTATTCATTGTTTGTCCTCACACTTCACACCTCATGATGTTCCTGATGTATATTTATATGCTCAGCGAGAAGTATTTTCCAATGCCTGTCTCATGTAGCTCATAAAGTCTTTACGTTATCCGTTGAATATGAATTCGTGCTTCTGGACTGACTGGTTTACTCGCTAATCCAGGAGTAACACAAATTACTGGAGATGCAGCCTTGGAAGTTTCACGAGATATTCCATGTCTCATGCATTGTTGTAGTATAATATTTTATCTTTTTCGAAAACAAGTTTTTGGGGTTTTATTCACTGTATAATGCTAAAGATGAGTCCAGTAGGAAAGCATCGTATGTCGTGTATATATTTGTTCTTTTCATTTTACTTATTCTCTTACGCTCCAGATATTTGTTGAACATACGTACTATAGGGAAAACGGAGAAAGGAATGCTGAATAAACTCGAAAGAGTTTGAACAGCAGTCCTTTATTTCGATTCACTTGCTTTATTTCCCATTTTCGTATATGTAGATCCAAATGTATCAATTTTTCTTCCATTTCGACAATTAAAAATGAACCGTAGCAGCAAGTCATAAACATGCGTTCAAAAGATACATAGGAATTGAATCAAATTACTTACTATTCGTTGTGCCAAAACAAATCGGTAATTAATGAGTTGGATGTGGACTTTAAAAAAATCGATTATTTCAGCGATTAATTAATTTATTATTATTCTGGTTTAGTCAGAATATCATGGTGAACTCGAGGTCAAACTATTGATTAATTTGGTGAGGTCAAAAAATTGTTGATTCCTTAGTAAAAAATTGAGTGATTGGTGTGTCGATAAGCCACAAGTAAATATAGTTCTTCCTAGAATTTTCGATTTTTTAATGAATCAAGAATATATTGTCGGCGTTACTGAAATGGTTCCGTTTTTAGAACGGTTTTTAAAAAATTCACGAGAAAATATGTAACGTTGTTGCATTTAGTGGTACCAAAGTCAAAGACTCGTCTCGCAGTTAATAACGACGTTTAATCTGGCTGCGCCGAAGTGCGATCAACGCATGTGCTGGGCTCGGACAATAAAACCTACCTTAGGGTTTTCTAGTACTTAATCAATTCACCGTGAAAATAGTATCTATCCCAAGGGCGAATACAGTTTTTTTTCCTTGGGGGAAGGTCACATGGGTCTGACAGGCAAACTATTCTCATATTTTGAGATTAAAAACAGCATACAACAATTACTGTACGAAATATTCTCTTTATTTTAATGTGTAAGATATTAATATTAAATTAAATAATTGAGGCTCCTTAATAAATACACAAAACACAACGAACGTAATGATTTAAAATCTAATCTATTTTTTTAAACGCCTAGGGGGAGGGGAAGGCGCGTCCTGTGCAACCCCCTATATCCGTTTATGCTCTACATTGTTGATAATTGGTTTGAGGTTGGCGTTAATCAGTACAACAATATAGAAAATATATATGGCTAGGGTTAAGGAGAATATAATTTTCTATGGGAAAATAATTTTTGACGCAGAATGATAATACTTATTGCGGATCCTTAATTTACATCCCCTGGACTCCATCAATACCCTTTATTTCTCTGAGTAGTTACTTGATATCCGTCAATGACATTTTCTGTCACTCGTGTTCTGCGATTACTTTCTATACTTAATAATAATAATAATTTGTGAACTCTCATGGTCTTAATCACCTGAAATAAATAAAAATATAGCTTGCTCTTTAACCAAATTAAAAGTTATTAGTTAAAAAAATAAGAAATAATAATGACTTCCGAAGAACTACAACAGATAATAAATTCAATGGAAATTAAATTTTACCATCCGTATAGCAACATCTATTTACTGCTAAATCTGAAACAAGAAATTTCGTTGATCTGTAGCAGAATGGAATGCGAGAAAAATAAAATTGGGAAATTCACTAAATGTATATTAGAAAAAGGGACTGAAAAGTGATATATAGTAGCACAAACAGGAAACACCATTTCTATTTTCTACTTGCAGTAATTCCTGGTTTACATTCATACAGGTGCAATCAACAGATCAAAGATAATGTATTTGCCACAGAATGCAACAAAATATAAATTTAATTTGCATTATTGTTATGAATTATGCTTTGGAAAATTTTTCTCGTTTAAAGGTATGTAGTTTAATTTTTTTTAAACGTGACATATTTTTACATAATTTTATATCTTCCGGGAGTGAATTCCAATGGGTATGTCGATATTGTAGTTATTTAGGGCTAATAATACATTTCAGTTTTGTGTTGGCAATCTGCAGGTCAATATGCAAGGAGCGAACTGAGGGAAATACTATGTTATTTTTAAAAGTAAAAGAATTAGATACACCGTAGACAGCTAGATTTAAAAAGTTTTAAGCCAAGGACCATGGATAAATAGAGATATCTCTCTCTCAATTAAAGCTATTTTAGCTGCCTGCAAGCAGCGGTAACATCATCACATCGATTTAGATCATGCGCAAATCTGAGAGGTGCAGTCATCGATATCAACGGTTTGTCAGTTGTCCACTATCTGTATTGTTTAGTACACCAAAGCAGAAATGGAAATTTGGAAAAAAATCGCATTTATTATGCATAGATTTTCGTATATGTGTTGGCAACAGGTGCGTCGATTTGTATTTTAATAGTCTCGTAACATTTTGAGAGCGCGCATTCCAAGTTAAGTTTCGGCCCATAATGAAACTCAAACTTTTTACTCGTTTTTCATTGGTCGAAGCTTGACGTGATATCTGGGATTTAGTTAAAATTTAACTTGTAGGAATTGTTCCTACTGCCAAAGATGATGGCGGCCTTTGTTTTATTTTTATTGGTTTTCTGGCCACTAGTTTTAGCCCAAGTTAATGTGTTCAACATCAGCTTCAAGGCTACTAATAGTTTGTGCGAGGTTTTCTGGAATTGTATGCTAATTGACTTGAAAATCATGGGCATAAGGATAACATAATGGATGAATAAAGCATTTAGGTAGGTCGTGGGTAAATATGGGGAATAGTAATGGGCAAATAAGAGATCGTTGTTACATTCCTGTGTCAACCATTTTCCAAGTTGATGTTTCTTTTTCCTTCCATATGACAGCCTGCATTCGTTCGGAAAGATATGATAAAAATGCTTCTTAACTTTTTTACTGCAATGAGAGAGTGTGGTTAACGGCATCGAATGCTTATGAGAAATTGAACAAAACAAGCTCAGTTAATTGTGTATTATTCATTGCTTTTAATACGCCTACTGTTAGGCGCAGAAGTATAGTTTCTGTACTGTGATTCTTCCTAAAACCAGATTGCTTGGGTTGAGTAAATATATAATCTAATCTAATTAATCTATGAATGGTAAGACATGCAGCGAATTGGTCAAAAATGATTTTCTGCTCCATTCTCTAGTTTTTTTGCAGTGGCATACAGTAATCCTATTGGTCTATGGACGCTTTGAATGGAAGATTTGGGACATTTTGGTATTAGGCGTAGAAAGCTTCTTTTTCATATATCTGGTATATAGTGTATACCTCGTTGAAGCTGTTTAGCTGAGTAGATTATACCTCGTTGAAATTGAATGTATTTTATAAATGGGGTAGTAACCATGGTAACGCCTTTTTGTATAAAATCTACAAGAATGTCATCATAGCTTCTCGCGTTTTAGGCGATGGTTTTATGGACCTTGAAGATTTCCGAAGACGTGTGAAAAAAACAGATAGTCAAGATAGAATGTCTCATTGCTGATGAAGGTTCGAGGAAGAATTGTTATCTTTTTGATTGAGAAATGATTGTTTAAAATGTTTGGATGAATGTTTAACATGTCATCGTAATTTTTTGTAGTAATTCCGAGATTTCGTGATTGCTTCCGTATGTTGTTTGTTTTCCACTTCCGAGTATTTGTTTTTCTATGTCGACTTTTTTCTTCGTGACCCTTTTCAATGCCTTATGCGATGCTAAGGCCTCTGGCTTAAAATACCATCTGTATAATGTTCGGGCTTAATTCCTTCACGTGGTTTTACGCCTTTATTTCGTGTGTTTTAAATGGGGTGGTGTATGGGTCATACGTATGTTGCGAATAGGAGCGTTCAAGTCAAATGTATGTATATGTGTTTGAGTTGAAAATTTCTATTTCAGCATTTAGGGAGATTGCATTGGCTATTGCATCCCAGTCTTTAGTATCTAGTTGGGAGAGGAATCTGGAGTGGCCAAAACGTCTGAATACCCTAAAGTTTACCCCGGGCCGCTCACATCCTGAATCGGGCCCTGGATATCTGCTGTCTTCAAAAAAAGCAAGACACCAGAGTTTGAGGAGCTATTTTGTCCAAAATAATCAGCGGATTTCAGTGAAACAAGAAGCGAAAGAGTGACCATTTCTTTATAAGTTTGGTCTATACTTGAAAAAAATCTTCTGTTCGGTAACGTTTCTTTTATTAAATGTTTTTTTAAGTACCCTTCATTTTGCTCATAAAATCATGTTGCCAGAATTTGAGCGAATGGTATTCACAATGTTTTCATTACATGACTTGCAAATTTTATGAAAAGGAAATAAGGAAGAAGCAGTCGTCAACAATTAGTGTAGCCGCGAGAGGAGACGAGACTTGACCCATTATTCGTCTGTCTTGTTTTCCGAAACTCGGGTATCGTCTCGAGTCTCGTCTCGTGAACCTCAGTCTCGTCTCGGTCTCCAGTCTCGGACGAGACTCTCGTCACGTCTCCCCCAAAATAAATTTAGCATCATATGAAGGCGTTTCCTTTGCGTTCTTAATCGCCGAATCGGTCCACTCGAAATAGGAAAGCTATCAATATAAGTTTTAAATATATATTGATATGAACACCAATTACAACAAACTGCTGCTAAAATCATTGACTTTATTAATACTCGCTAATATGTAGACTAAAATTTACTGCAAAGAAATCCACAGAGAATTTAAGAAAATAATCGCAAAAATAATTTGATTAGTATAAGAGATAATTTTCGCTTTAATAACGTAGTTAAAATAATATTCAGATTTTAAAAAATTAATTAACATAAGTTTTTTATTTAACTTGAGCCATTTAAGCTAAATAACTAGGCCGCAAATCGAGGGATCCGGGTTCGAATCCCGTTAAGGGCGACTAATATTTCCTCACAGGAATTTTTCTCTTGCCTACAAATAGATTTGTTACGAGGTTTCTGAACCCTTATAGAGTATGCTGCATGCTTCTGAAGTAAGGTTACTTACCGCTACCATGTGTTTCTGGAGAAAATATGATGAATGAAGATAGAATGAGTGGCTGATGAATTAATGTCTTCAGAGAATCCAGTAATGAACTTTTTGATGAAATGGATTTTTGGTCATTAAAGTAAAGGCAAATGAACGAAATTAAAGTCAAAAGAAAGTCAATTGTAGTTGTCCTTTTTAATTGTAACACCGTCGAAACAATTTGGCGACATCATGCTAAATACCCTCAGTAACCTCGACAGATATAATATCATGCAGGAAGAGGTAAATAGTTATTTCAATTATCATTCTTCTTTCTGCCAAGGTGTTATGCTCTGCGAAGTTTGAAATTGCGCCATCATTTTCTCTTGGCGTTTCAATTATAAGCAGGATTGCAAGCGCCGTTGGATGATACTTTACACATATGCAAGTAAAATTCCAAATATTTTTGTTATAGGAGTAACCTCTGAAAATTATCATTTTATAAAATAGTACAATTTTTGCTGGATAAATTTTCCAAGGTTATTACCGCAGGAAACGAGGAAAATAGAAAATAGTGGTTAACCCCTCAAGCGAAGCGGTTATTTGATTAAATCCCATCCCAGCGGCCAGATATGATTCAAAGAACTTCTCCTTTATGGCATGCCATCTTTCAATACTACCTATATAAATTTCTTGATATTCGATCAGTATCTTTGAAAATTTTTGTAAACTTGCGTAAAATAATGTGCTACCATTTGATAATAGTAAAAAATTGAATAAATATTTATTGCATTATGTATCTCGTCCTCTGAACACTATGGATAAATTTTCAGTTTTCAAAATTTTAAATTTTGCTTCCGTTAACCAGCGAGATGTTTTTTAAAACGTCAATATGGAAACATTAAAATGATTTTACCTTAGTAAGTCTGCTTTGTGTGACATGTTTCGAAGCATAAGCCCACTACACGTGGTTCACACTAGTATACGCTGTTCCTTTTTTTCCCATGTTTGGCACAAACGGCACACCTTTGTTGCTTTCATTTCTTCCCAGCTTCAGGAAGTCTCCATAGGAAATGTCTTTCTAAGAGTCTTGGTTCTAAATTGTTTATGGAGGGATGGCCTTGTACAAACTGTCCGTACTGAATTGTATATTTCAGAAATATATCCTCGAATCTGCACGCGAAATGATTGAAATGGACCAACTTTTTATACATGTTTTCCCTGTGAATATGGTATGAATTTAGGACTGCCGCCTTCAGTAGTCTCCTTAATAACTTCTTAGACCACTGGAATTTTCTTTCCATTAGGAACGAATTCAATAACAGGTCCTTGAGATCCACCCCACCCAAAAATTTACTATAATCTAACAAACCAACAGACTTCCGAATCTCTTTTTGGTCTCTGTACACTATTCCCATTTCCTCATTGTGGTATGCGGAGATCATGAATGCAATTTCTTGCCCTCCATTTGAGAACAAAAACAGGCCCAGAATGTTGTCCCACGTATTTCGTCCCTCTGCAGTTTAATCTCCTTCACGTATTTTGTGACATCCTTTCGGTTCAACCTCAACGTCTCAACACAGTCAGTCTTGTATTTGCTTTGCAGTAGTCTTGCAAGAGCAGGAATACTATAAAAAATTGTCCATTCAAACACAGCGTCCTTGATATAGCAGTGTTTCAGCCGCATTGCGTAAATTTGAGTGTTCGTTGATATAATTTTCTCCATCACTTGCCGAACTTACACTCTGGTGTGAATCTTTTGCTAGTAATTCTTCAATATTTCGTCCATTGGATATTGTAATCATTTTCTAATTATTGATTCCATAGTACGGATCCCTAATTATAAAAATAACCTCGCACAGGAAATACACCCGACGAGAATTACAACACTCAGCCTGAAAGAACACCACACAGCATAAATAGGTCGAGTGGACTGAAACGCGTGGTTTCGTGACTCTTATCAAAAGAATATCTCGAAGGGGCCCTAGTATACGCTGTTTAGAAGGACTCTTATCTGCGTTGATTACTGTCTACGAAAGAAGAAATAAAGGAATGAGGAGCGAAGCACATCGTCCCTTCGCTAAGGACTAACTAGGTTAACCAAACACTCTTGGGGATCGAGGTGATGACACACAAGGAGATATCAGAGGGAGGACATTGAGTTAATAATGAAGATACCGTATCTCGTGCTAAATGAGCTAGCCCTTCGTGACGTCTCACAAGCAGAATAGGTAGCAGTTTTCAAGATAGTAGAGTTGAAGAAATCCGTTCCTTTTTAAGACCACATTTATTTATTCGCTGGTTTAAAACGGAATTTCATCGTTTAAATAATTTGAAGACATAAAATCTCTATAAATATTTATTGGAAGAAAATATACCTTTAAAAGACAGAGTTATTTCTTTTAATTTAAAATACAATATCTAACGGATAAAATGTTTTAGTTAAAGAAGATCAGGAAGCGTACTGGGTACGCATGACGACGTTGAGGGGTCAACTCTCTGTTACTTGGCTTCTGAAGTCACTCTCTTGCGTGCAGAAATTGACTTTACAACAAAAATTCTATTTTATCGTTCGATAATTTATCGAAAAAATATTATTGAATTAAATTTAAAATTTTACACTTAAGAAAAACGTTATAAAGAACATATTTTTAGGGCTAAAGCTACGTAAAACACCAATTCAGGGAATACATCTGTATTTCGACACTTTCGAGAGTCTCGAGGAAGTGGTATCGTCTCGTCTCGAAAACGAGACGAGACAGTCTCGACTCCCGCGGCAACGCTATCGATTATGCAAACATCTTCAAACTCCGAAATCAGTGGATAGTAGATGAGAAGTCACGTGTGAAGGCATCGTCAGTTCTCGATCGGAGTGTATGTACAACGCGTAACATTTTCTTTCTCCCATTCAGTTGTATGCCAAGTATTTTCTTCCATCTTTCTTGAGGAGTTCTTGATATTGTGCTTGCTGTTAAAACTCACTTGCTGCCTTTGAATCAAGATGGGACTTCGACGGGAGAACGCCGCTCGTTTAAGTCTCCTCGAAAAGCATTGGCATACTAGAGCATTGTGATATTAATACTTGCAGATGATCGGGAAATTAAAAATTACATTGGTTTTCGTGCGGTAAATTTAACTTTCCGCATCATGCACGCGAGAGCGCGTGAATGGTGCTACGATGCGTGAGAATTGGCAAGTGAATATAGGTATAGACAACCCGCATACAACTAAAGATCCGTTCCCCGACCCCCGGAACAAATTTGCGTCTGCCAGCCTGCACCGAACTCCCCCGATCCGATGCGACTTTTCCCGAATGACGTTTCTTCTTGCTGCTTCGCGGCTTGAGGGGTGGAGGTGGTTCCCCCTCCACTCCTTGTGGACTAACGGAGATTTCTTGTTTGTGTGGCTATAATGGACCTCGAGAAACTCCTCCATCGGCTCTATAAGCGCGAAAACTCGAGCGAGGGGCGGGCGGAGAGGCTCTGGCTGTATCCTTCCGCCCGAGACGACCTCCCCTCCACAATCGCAAGGGTTGGTCTTCTTAGCTCCTCCCCCCACTCATGCATGGCCCAGCGCGAACACTCCAGTGAGGGAGGGGGGGCCTCCGATTGTACTCCTCCGCCGAAAACGTCTTCCCCTCCAAAATCGGCTGTTTTCAGGGAAGATAGGAAAGAAAAAGGATTGCTCGCTCACTCACTCATTGTCTGGGATTTATGCCCGGATTTTATACCGCTGAAAAAACTTTATTTTTTAAGATATACTTTGTGAATTCATGATTTTTGAATATTTTTTTCAATGAAGGAAAAAAACTGTATTTTTATATAGGTGGGTCCGGATCCCCCCTTGGCTACGCCAGTCTGGGATATATGCCCGGATATTATACTGCTGCCTCGGTGCATATTGCACCACTATCTCAGCATTGATGAGTGTGCCCATGATACTAGAAAAACATTCGAAAATGATGGGAATAACATAACAAGAGTGTGAGGGACCAGTGTACACCGTTCTAGTGAAAGTGAAGGAGAAATTGAAGGAAAGGCTGATAGTGAGCGCGTACATTGAAAATAATAAAATTAAATTAAGAAGAATAAAACTATAATGCATAACTATACCCCAAAATATCAATTCAAAATAACAGTAGAAACTTAATGTCTAATTGGCTTTGCAAAGCGCCAGCATACGATCCATAGCAAGAAATTATTTTAGCTTAATTATAAAATGCGTACCCACTAACCTTGGAGCATTAGCAAAACATAAACCTTTTTAGTTAGGATTTTCAAAAACTATTTTTAAACTACTGGATTGTTTCTTTTTTTTTTGAGTAAACGCCCTCCTTTTTTATTCATTTTTCTGGGTGGAAGGAATAGGATTGGGAATTGATTTCTCCTCATCTAGCTGCAAAGAATGGATTGCCATAGTTACCTGTAATGGATCTCTATTCTTTAACGCGACACACTATTGAGATTCTTTGCGCCACAAATCGGGTCAGAACGAAGAGATGTAAAAAAACTTAATAATTCCGCATAAATTTTATTCTGAACTACTTAGGTTTTACGTGGCCACGCTAGTTAATTTGCAGAAAGAGATTAACAAATTATTTTCTTAATATTCTTCCATGGTGTCACCTCAAAACGCAGGTAGTTCAGTTTTAAGTTTAACTGAAGTTAGTAAGCTTTATAGATTTCATTATTTTAGGTCGCGTCTATCAATTTACGCCCGGGACCACGAATCCTCTCTGAATGGCACATAGAACCACATCACTCATAACGTGAGTCACGTACAGTTTTCGTCAATTTATGCATCTATTTAAATTTTTAAGTTATGAGTAAATAGGGTGAGTGAAATAGAATAGCATAATTGTTCGTCGCTTGTGTTACACTATCACCTACCAAATTAATGGTATAAATTAGTTTAATGCGATATCGGGTCTGGGTGAACGGCCGTCGACCAGCTACGCACCTGCGTTGGAGTGAGTTCGTGAGAGAGTCCCTGTTCTATTTTTCCCAACTCCTTATTCTCTTTTTCTTGTGGCTACCCTGGGCCACTCCCCTCCATCAGACACCTCCGTATGAAAGTGGGGGAGGGGTGGCTCTTCTCTCTCCTCCCTGCTATTCATCTCCTCCCTCCCCTCTCCGCCCCCTCCCTTATCTGCTTGCCCTCCCGTCACCTCCCTCCTCTGCCTCCCCTCTCCTCCCTCCTCTGCCTCCCCTCTCCGCCCTCCTCTGCCTCCCCTCTCCTCCCTCCTCTGCCTCCCCTCCCTCCTCTGCCTCCCCTGTCCTCCCTCCTCTTCTTCCCCTCTCCTCCCTCCTCTTCTTCCCCTCTCCTCCCTCTCCTCTCCTCCCTCCTCTCCCGCTCCTCCCTCCTCTCCCTCTCCTCCCTCCTCTCCCTCTCCTCCCTCCTCCCCCTCTCCCTCTCCTCTCCTCCCATATCTACCCATAATCCTGTGGGCTAACATCTCCTGCAACGCCAGCAACAGGTTGAATAAAGTTTTCCGCGGTCTCCAGGGTGTGATGGGACGCCATTGTTTATCGTCGTCGTCGGGGCAACGTGTGCATCAACTATTCTTCTCGTGTCATGTAGTGTTTTTCAGTTGTGCTGTGAATTGCTTTGCCGTTTTTTTTCTTCAAGTTTTCTCAACTTCGTTTTGTGCTTCTCCGCTAGTGAAGTGTGCCCTCCTGCTTTCCGGTAGGTATTGTGCCTTTCTCTTGTGTATGAAATAGTGAATGAAAATCTCTGCTCTCCATATCATTTAGTATTCCGGTGTGCAAATTGATACCGTTTTAATCGTCCTCGTGAGTCTGTAGTTTCTTTCCCGCGTTCTGGATCAAAATTTTATTTAGTCCTTTTTTGTTACTATAAATAGTGCTAGAATTTCGTATACTTTACAGTTTTTTAGTATTTAAATTTGTACAGTTTTATCGGTCTCGTTCCAAATACTTCACTGTCCTTAGTCTGTTGCCATGTATTTCTTTATTATTTTAATTATTAGCATGTGGGATTTGTCACGCTTCGCATTTTGCAGTTCTATGGCATGTCTTCAATTGGTTATAAATTGTTTATCAGTTCATTCACTTCCTCAATATATTCCTCTTTCTAACGCCCTATTTTTCTTCGTGATCTGTTTTTCTGCATTGCTTCCATGGCGTTGTCGGAACGTGATCTCTCCGAGTCAGTATTGTTGGCTTGCGTCGCGTGGGCGAGATGCATCCCGTATTTAAAAAAATATTCGGTGATTTATCCAATACGATTTTAAGTAACAACAATTATCAGTTTTTGGGCAGTTGTGTGAAGCTTTCTGTACTTTATTTCAGTACCGTTTATTAAACCTCAATTATCACAAGTATTGTTAAAAATAATCACTGAAATGTGATTATTGTATGTAAAATGGTGTGCTGGGATGGCTGTGAAATGTATTTCGCGTTCTTGTCATTTCGTTCACCGATGGTGTTATTGGTCCGCTCATAATAATCCTCGTGTATGATTAATTAGTTTTCCTGCGTTCGGGATCCGATCATGCTCATTTAGAAATGAATTTTTTTGTTTGTGATTGATAATGTTCGCTTAGTGTCAGTGTCCTGTATCTTGTGGAGGCCCTCAGTATTGTATTGATTATAAAGGTTTATTGTTCATTTCCCTGAAGCCTTTGCTTTCCGTAGGACCTTAAAAATTATCTAGTGCCTTAAGTTTTCGGGTGTTTGCTTATTAATGTCATTTGAATAAACTTAATGTTTGCGTTCAAAGGTAATTTTCTCGTATCATTTCTTTGTTTTGGCTTTAATGCCATTCTATAATAAGGGTGAAATAGTTTTATTTCTGTTTCCTTTTCTCGCAAAATAGACCATACTGCTCTCTGTCAACCATCTGTGGCCATCATGGACCACATTGTTCTCTGTTATTCATCTATGATGCAATTAGCGTATATGGTTCAGCTATTTGATTATTCGTATCACAGTGTTTTATAAGTGATGGCTAGGTCCTATTTTAAGAGTTCCTCGCAATTTGGACTCGATGCGAATTAGTGTAACTGTTCATAAATTACAAATCTTGTATATTTTCATTGCAACGGGAATGGGAATCGTTCCAATTGTGAAGTGAATTCTGTAGGAAACAAAGGCGTACGTAATATTCTCCTTGTGGTCCCTTTCTGCGATAAGTTTTGTTTTCTGGCATGAGGCTGTGGTGAAATTAGCCTTTCATTCCTTTCGTTGCGTTTTTGTGGTTTTTAATTTTATGCTCTGTTGTTTTATGTATTGACATTGTCGGAGGGTGATGCATGGGCCAAGAGTCTCGCAACACGAAATTATTCTAATCTAACCGTGGTTATGGAATCAAATCTTGCTAATTTTAAGTGTTTTTTTTCCAGTTCATGACGACATCGTACATTCTGCGGTCGTGTTGTATTCTTGTCTTTTGGAGCGCCTTGTGGAATTTAGTCTTGTGAACCTTTCGGAATGGTATCTGGCGTCAGGACGTGTGGTATGCGCTAAAGAATATTAGTAGTAGTATTTGTTTAGGGTGCCTCGACAACTAAGGTCATTTGCACCACTAAAGAATATTTCCTTACAATAGGGAAGGTAGTTTCCTTCATCAAAGAAAACGAAAGGCATTGATTGCGAATCGTTACACACCATTCGTGTATTCATAATATACAAATTATTTGGTTTTAGAAATACCGGTTTAGACGAATGGCAAGGGTCAATTTTATCCTCATTTGAAAAAGGCCAGATTGGCGCCCATGAGATGCCACTCCACGTGGCGTCACGGGGACCTAGTTTCTATACGAGTAGATAGGAGTTTTACATCGTCTGAGGTTACCAATGCATGCATGAGGCACAGAGCTCAGGGAAACATGTCTTAATAATCACCTATTAAAACTGGCTAAGGTCGGAAAGTTTCCTTCGTTTGATAGGGGAATAATAATCCTTATTTAAGCCAAGCGCTACCAGCTAGCAGGGTATTCTGCTACCTGCTAGCATCCTGCGTCGTATCAGCGCTCAGAGCCTCGCCCCAAGGTCACCTCACTTGCGGCAGCGGGAACCAGAACGACGTCACACGGAGTTTTTCTGGCATTCATACTAAGCCGGCGCGTTTTCGCGCGCTTGAAAATTTTCGCTTTTCATTGAATCGCGAAAAATAGATATCGTCGTTTAAAAATCTAAAAGCGTGAAATACATACTCCAGGAGTAATAATCTTTCGATTTAGGCAATAAAAAAATAATAGGAAACCATCCTATTAGCACATTATTGTACTATTCGCCCAATATTGAATGATCCGAGTCATTTGTTTTCATTTTTTTTATAAATTGCAAACATGCATTTTTCTCCTTCTCCTGCACATGATACGTTTTCTCCCTGGCATGAGACTGTGGTCATTTAAACTTTACATCTATTCGTTGGCGTTTTTCTGGTTTTAATTTAATGCTCCTTTGTTTTTCTTTTGATATTGTCATGGGCTCAGAGTTTTGCATCACGAAATTATTCTATGTTAACTGTGGTCATGGAATCAAATGTTGCTAATTTTTAGTTTTTTTTTCCTCTCCTCCATTTCATGGTGACATCGTTCATTCTGCGGTCGTGTTGGCTTCTTGTCTTTCGGAGCGTATTGTGGTATTGAGTATTTGTACAAATTTCGGAAGCACGTCAGGACGTCTGGTATGGGCTACGGTTTGTCCAGAGCACATTATTGTACTTTTCGTCCTATAGGGATCGAGCCGAGTCATTTGATTTAATTTTTTTTGTAATTTGCTGTGAGTTCTTCTATTCAGGTAGGATATGAAATTTTGATTTTTATGCAGTTGATTTATTTCTCTTAATAACAATTCTATTATTATTTCTGAATATGTAATGCTCATCACCCGGGTTGACTTAGATTAGTTGCGTTCGTTATATTGTGTTAATTGAGGATTTAATCGTGCAACTTGAGTGTTCAGTGACATTCTCAGATTTCATTTTCACCGAAAATCAACTGAAGTTCATCTTTCAGTATCTCGCTGTTTGTTCTGAACTTGGCGATGTCATTGAAATCATATCGTTTCTTACGGTGAAATGATATTGACTTAATAGCGTAGGCAATGAAATAAATTGAATATATTATATAAATGATATAGCCTCTGTGACGGCGATGTAAAGTCCTTGCCTGACAAACGAAATGCCATGGGTGCTAGTTCCGTCTTGGTAAATTAACTGCTGGTGCACTATTGGTTTTTTAATTTTCTCAAAAGCCACAATGCAAATGCCGAATACTGCTGTTTTCGGAGGTGTGGAAATAAATAAATAAATTAGAAGAAAGTTGGTCGCGTATTTTGTCGTCAAAATAACGGTCCGAAAATATCCTCCTCCTTTTATTCGTTAACAATTTTTTTGTCGATTACGATAGAGCTTGAATATGAAAGAGATCCATCATCCAGAGAGAAACGGATCATATACACTAGAGTAATGGTTTTCATTTGCCTTATTCGGTAAAGTACACGTTATTCACAGGGATTAGGGATTAATGTGTGTGTCGAATCCTTTGTCAATCCTTTAAATTTATAAATCGAAAAGATTGAAGGTTCTAATCAGTGGCGCCGACCTTATGGGGCCTGAGGGTGTCCGACCCCCCCCCCCCCCTAAAATTCGTTATGGGTGCGAGGAAAACATGTGTCAGGCTTGTCCATTTTCCCCGCAGTGTTCTGATATCGAAATTCAAGTTATCAGGGATCTAATGTTGATCATATGACTCTTCTAAAATGCTTTAAAAAAAACCTAACACTCACTACTTAAAAAACTTCCCAGGGCAAGATCTCCGGCTTTGGCCCCCCAATATTTTTTGTAAGTCGGCATCTCTGGGTCTAATCGTTTGACACGAGTATTTTCACCACTTATAACAAGAAATTATGCCACAAGGTGTTAATTCTATCACTGGTGTTATTCTGTGATAGATCCAGACTCTAGTTTGTGACTGCAGCTAAAGCAGCATCGAGAGAAACGGTCAGGGATAATTATCAATTAGATTTCCAGTACCCATTAATTTGAAATATGTGTACACATTCTTTCAGTTTGACGTGTGTGCTTTCAATGTGGTTTTTCTAATTTTTCCGTAAGGATTTTTCTTATTGCGATGCATATTATTGAATCGCTGATTTTAAGCTTAGTTTGATTAGTTTTATGTAGTATATTTCATTTTTACCCATTTCCTCCGCAGGCTGTGTAGCTGTATCGCATCTGCAGGAGGCAGTGTTCGGTTGGGTGAGTACTACATCTTATTTTTTTAATTTTATCGTAATGTTTATAATAGATACCCAGCACGTCTCTGCGCCTCCCATGTATTTTTTCGTGATTTCTTCAAAAGATTTTGTAGTTTCCGTTTCTTAACGCTAATAGAAAGCGTTTATATAAAGATGAATCGGCTATTGCTCATAAAAATGTGTTTGAAATGGTAAAGTCCGTGGTCACGTGGTGGGTTAGGCGGTTGTCTCCGTGTAACGATACCTTTTCCGTTCTTGTTGTATATTTTGATTGTGATTTTATTTAAATGCTCACGAAGGAGCAGCAGTGTGTTTTTCTTATTTTTTCATTAAATTTATGGTAAAGCACTGCAGGAACTAGTGATTTTGTACGCAGTCCCGCGCACGGTTGCGAAGTTAAATACTTACACCAAAGAATGAAGTTCGCCATGAAAAAATATTTAACTTAGCCGGGTTTTTCATTTCCTACATTTTTCCATTTCCAGTAATTATAAGTACTGATGTTAGCTTATTGATATTAACCTCGCATTTTATTCTAATGCGCGGCCACTCAAATCTCTCTTGTATAAAGCTTACTCTTGGGGGTTAAATGCCTCTATATTCGATGCGTGGTCGGTTGCGTCCAATGACGACGTATGTAATGCCGTTATACATTTACGTGATCCATGCGTAACCTCACTATACTGATGGTAATTGATGCAAGGCTTTTAAATTTGTCCTCGTTTCATTTTTCGTTGTGAAAATATTTGGTTATTTCGAATTTTGATACATGAGTGAAATTTTAGCCGCATATGTTAATTATCATTGTGATTCTTAAAATCGTCAGTTCCGTGATAAATATTTGATTGATCAGGGAAACATTATATCTTGACAATGCACGAATTTTGTTACTTTGGAAGGTGGGTTACTCGACATTTAGGCGTGAGGAAGTCGTAAGTTATCTCAAGGGATGTGGTTAATTAACGAAGTACCTAGTGATTACTATGCGGAGTAATGACTGAAAGTCTAATTTACGTATGAAATAATAAATTGGTGTCTTTTCACCATTTGATTCCGAACAAAAACTTTACATTTTTTAAATTTTCGTTATTGTGTAGGTATTAACAGATAATCAAGGATTATAATGTTCTAATTCAGGATGAGTGATGAAATATTAAATGTTTGTCTTTCCGACCTCTTCGGCCTAATTAAAGGAGAGCTTACTGCGTTAGACTGTAGTTTTATAATTAGCGAATGAATAGATTAATACGGAGATTGGATACGGATTTCAAAAAAGGAGAAATTGTGAGGCTTTTTTGTCAACAATAGGGTAGTTTCCTTCATCAAAGAAAACCAATGGCATTGATTGGGATTCGTTACCCACCATTAGTGTATTCATAATATACAAATTATTTGGTTTTAGAAATACCGGTTTAGACGAATGGCAATGGTCAATTTTATCCTCATTTGTAAAAGGCCAGATTGGCGTCCATGCGATGCCACTCCACGTTACGTCACAGGGACTTGGTTTCTATACGAGTAGATAGGAGTTTTACATCGTCTGAGATTACTAATGCATGCATGAGGCACAGAGCTCAAGGACACATCTCTTAATAATCACACATTAGAAATACCTAAGTTCGGAAAGTTTCCTTCGTTTGATAGGGGAATAATAATCCTTATTTAAGCCAAGCGCTACCTGCTAGCATCCTGCGTCGTGTCAGGCCTCAAAGCCACGCCCTAAGGTCACCTCACTAGGCGGCAGCGGGAACAAAAACGTCGTCACGCGGAGTTTTCCCGGCATTCATACTTAGCCGTCGTGTTTTCGCGCGATTGAAAATTTTCACTTTTAATTTAATGCGAAAAATAGATATCGTCATTTAATAATCTAAAAGCGTGAAATAAGTGCTTCAGGAGTATTAATCTTTCGATATAGGCAGTAAAAAAGTAACAGGAAATCACCCTATTGTAAGATTTACGACCGCTACTGGTCCGTCAGAGGAAGTACAGGGAACAGAATTGAAAGATTTTGTGAGATAAAGACCATTCTTTTATTGATCCCCAAGTTGATGTTGCTCTCTCTACATCTCGCGGTTGACTCCCCGCTGCCAAGCTGCTTACTCTCCCAAGTCCACCTTAGGCGTCCCCACGTGACCGGCATTCACCTCTCCGATTCGTTGCCACCACCGTGGCGTGTGAGACTCGTAGGTCGCTGATGTTGCAGTACCTATAGGTGGGAAAGGAGCGACCGGAAACCAGAGGGATGTGCAAGCTGGGGAAAAGAACGGAGAGAGCGTGGGATGCTTAGGTATTTGCTTTCGAACATGACGAGCCAGCATCCGCCCTCTTACATAGCCCTCCCGCAAAACAAAATTGGACACAGAGTGGACAATTTTTTTAAAAAAAATAAGGCATTCAAAATGAAATACCACAATAACCCAACACCCAATAAAACGTCAGAAAACATCATACAATCCCGCAATGCATAATCATTCCAACCCTTGGACCAACAAAACACTGTACTTTTCTTATATTCAACTTGGCTAAGATGATACCATTACCTACTCAAAATTTCGTAACATACTAAATCCTTGTTCTTTTCATGAAAGGACATAATGCAATCACCAATTTATAAAGATGTTTCTCAACTAGTACTCCATTATCCAAATGGGAAACACTTTGTCCCGTCGCACTGATATAGAGGCTACATACGTAGACTTACATACACTCATCGCCTCTAGGGCAAACACTCGGCCGACACCATAATGGCCTCATCACTCACTTTTTAACATGGCCGTGGCCTCAAATTATATGGGCAAACGGCTAGCGTCGTACTTTCACAATTACTCTCGCTGCTTTGCTCATCATATGCACTGGGACACACTTCGGGGGAATTTGCACTGAGGGATGGGAGGACTTCAGGGGGCATGGTGGTCAAAGGAGTCTCCGCTGCTGCCTGCGTTATCTTCGCGTGGTCCGCGCTATCTTCAAAAGGGGGTGGGGACATGGTGGGAGGCAAGGTCGTAACGGGCAAGGTCGCCGCCGACGTGTCAACAATCTCCACGGGGTCTTCCTTGTCTTTATCAGCAACCCGCCGCCTACTTCGCAACGGGTACGGCGAACGCTGAGGTAACGGCTGCTCTGCTCGGAGTGGGCGTGGTCGGTCGGCTTTCCACTCGCCTCCACGCTCGTCCTCCGAATGATCGGAAACCGCCGACCAAGATGCCTCGCTCTCCAAATCGGAAACGGCATCAATTTTCGAAGAAGGGACAGGGGGGAAAACTGTCACTATTTCTTTCTTCCTCGTTGTCTCATTTGGAGTGAAAGAAGGGAAGGTGGAAACGATTTCCGGAGACGTTGATGCTTCCTCAACTCCTTTCCCACTCGCCATCAGTAATCTTGGACGCCCACGCCTTTTCTCGCCCCTGATTGCGTCTGCGAATTCATGTTCCTTATTTCTCACACCCCTATGTGCTTTAACGCGGTCTTTATGCACCACGATAGTCCTAAAACGTAGCTGCAAACGTAGATTAGAGTCATTGAGCACCTCAAGGATTTTATAAGGCCCCGAAAACGGTTTGTGGAACTTGCGGATTCTGCCGGGCTTAATACAGGGGTCGTTTAGGTAAACGTATTGACCCGGCTGGTAGTTCACATCCCTGCTCCTCTTGTTGTATTGCCTTGCCTGCGATTCAAGGGCCCTCTTACTGTTCCCCAAACATTCTTTCCAAATCTGCTTGAGTTGATCACTTAGTTCGTCCACATATGAATCTCTCGTACCAGTCTCTACGGTCTCTAAGCAATGGAAGGGCGTCTTCATTTCGCGACCGAAAATCACCTTGAACGGAGTCAATCGCGTGCTACTATGATAGGATGAATTATATCCGGCCACCGAAAACGCTAACCACAGATCCCAGCTATTGTCTCTTCCATTAACATAGTGGCTTAGCATTTGCGAGATGGTTCGATGCACTCTCTCACACCTTCCGTTACAGCTGGGGTGAAAGGGTGATGTACGTAATTTAGATATCCCTAGAAATTTACACAAATTCTGGAATAAAGCCGACTCAAAGTTGGGGCCCTGATCGGACAGTATATAATCAGGAACACCGAATTTCAAAATCCACCGCCTAAGTAGAGCGTCGGCCACTACTTCCGCTGTCTGTGATGGAATGGCCACCATCTCTAAATACCGTGAAAAATGATCGAGAATTGTAAGTATAAACCGGTTGCCGTTCGAGGTGCGCGGTAGGGGCCCAACAATATCTATGCTGATGAAGGAAAATGGGGAGGTACTTACTGGAAGTTTCTTTAAGGGTGCCCTCGTCTTGCCGTAAGGGCTGCGTTGATTACAAGGAACACAGCTAGCAACCATCTCTCTCACATCCTTATCAAGGGAGGGCCACCAGTACATCTGTCGTATTCGTCTAATAGTCGGCTTTACTCCTAGGTGTCCTGACAGAGCGTGGTCGTGATGTTGGCGGAACACAGTTTCCCGTCGGTTCACAGGAACCACCACCTTTAATCCCTCACTTGTCGATCGGAACAACAGTCCATTTTTCTCCTCAAAACTCTCGCACGACTTCCACTCCTGGCATTCCGTATCCTCGGCTTGGTACCTCTTCCAATCTTCGCCATCCATTGCCTCCACCACTCGTATCTTTCGGCTTAACCCGTCGGCGTTAAGGTGGAGTTTTCCTGGCTTGTGAATAACGGAATAGTTATATTCGCCGAGCTTTAACGTCCATCGCATCAATCTGCTAGAGGGATCCTTCATACTGAAAAGCCATTTCAATGCTGCGTGATCTGTTACAATTTTAAAATTTTTCCCAAATAAATAAGGCCTCCAATGCTGAACACTCCAAATTATCGCCAGCAATTCTTTTTCCGTCGTGGAATAATTGATTTCCGCGACATTTAGTTGCCGAGATGCATACGCTATTGGATGCTCCTCTCCTGCGACCTCTTGTGATAAGACGGCCCCAAGGGCAAAATTACTTGCGTCCGTGGAGAGGATAAAGGGTTTGTTAAAATCAGGGTATACAAGTACGGGGCTACAAGTCAGTGCATCCTTTAAAACCCCCATTGCGTGTTGACAATCCGGTCCCCAGATAAACGCTGTTCCCTTCTTCAAAAGCCTTGTAAGGGGCCTGGCCAGCTCGGCGTATCGATCGACAAAGCGTCGGTAATAGTTAGCTAGACCGAGAAAAGATTGCAACTCTTTCACATTCGTTGGGGTTGGAAAGTTTTTTACAGCGTCAATCTTTCCCGGGTCGGGCCGCACACCCTCTTTCGAAATAATATGGCCGAGATAATTTACTTGTTCTAAGGCAAAGTGGCATTTTTCAAATTTTAATGAAAGTTTTGATTCTCTCAATTTTTCGAAAACTCGTCTCAATCTCTCGGAGTGTTCTTTAATTCCGCTACTGAATACAATAACATCATCTAAATATACTAAACACTGTAAGGGCTTTAATCCGCGGAGCACTCCGTCCATCATTCGCTGAAAGGTAGCAGGGGCATTTCGCAAACCAAATGGCATTCTAGTGTATTCGTAGTGCCCACTCTCGACTACGAAACCAGTTTTAGGCTGCGATTCAGGGTGCATGGGTATTTGATGATACCCGCTGGTCATGTCTAAGGTCGTGAAATATTTACACCCCCCCAAATAATCAAGAGTATCGACGATATTTGGAATCGGATAGACATCGGGTGTTGTAATGGAGTTCAATTGCCGAAAATCTACACAAAATCTAAAATCCGGCTTCCCATCTGTGGATTTCTTTGGCACGATAACGACTGGTGATGCCCATGGGCTTTCACTAGGTGTAATTATCCCAGCCTCAAGTTGCTCTTGCACAAATTTCTCTACCAATGGCTTCTGATGGTACGGAGTGCGGTATGGGCGACGATATATGGGCTTCGCCTCATTAGTAGGTATGTGGTGGTACGCGATATCTGTCGCAGGTAGATTTTTCTTATGACTAAAAAGGTCACGAAATTCCTCCAGGACAGGCCTCAACACATTCACCTCATCAGGCCTTAAGTGACTTAGCTTGTCAGCAAAATTTAATTTATCGGTGATATTTTCTGTCGTCCCTATTTGGCCAACTCTTGCCACATCACTTTCGCCCACCAACCCTGTAACTAGCTCGTCTACCGTAGCCAATAACGTCCCCTTTGGAAAATTTACTTCCTCTGCCCCAAAATTCGCCACTTGAAGGATAACAGAGTTATCTTCACCTACGCTACTCAAACTACGAGCCACGGCACACCCCTCAACATCCGGAAGTATGGGTTCCACAATCACTTCGCGACCCTGAATGGGGGTTTCACTTACAATTGTAGTTCTAATTATTTTTTCGCTACGCGGCGGCACAGATATAGCATTTACTAACCTCAACTCTACATTTTTAATAGTTTTTTCGTGTCTTTTAGGACTACTTTCCTTATTAGAACTAATCTCCTCCTTCAGGTCCTGTTTCCTCTCTACTAGTTCCCCTGTTAATGGCCAACTATTTTTTCCCACACAAAGTTTACCCCCACTCACATCAATTGATGCCTCATATTTCTTAAGAAAATCCAAACCTAAAATCCCGTCAAATTCTGCAACTCGCTCAACCACTTGCATATTTACATCATACTTCACTGCCCCCACAAAAAAGGTCACTTCTTTCTCCCCGTAATTCCACATTCTTCCCCCAGCAATACCCAAAATTCTGACCGTAGGTGCTCTGATTTTGTCTGTTCCACATACAGCGCGCCTGATTAGGGAAATCTGAGCCCCCGTGTCTATTAGCATTTTACATTTTCTTCCTAAAATGTTAACTACTGCCACCAAATCGCATGAATCCCCCTTACTGCACACACGAGGTAGGATTACACTTACCAGGGGCCGGATTCGGCGGCTCTTCCGGCCCCAGCGCCATTTAAATCTCCCGCCTGTTGGACCCCGCTATGGCTCCTACAATCACGGGCCAGATGATCTCCCCTTCCGCAGATAAAACAGCGCCTTCCTCGGCTGCACTGCTTGGAAAGGTGACCGGGCTGCCCGCAGTTGAAACAGACGCGCTGGGTAGGGGCATGGAATACTCGGCGGGCGGGTGGTCCATCCCTTGGTCCCTCCGCCGGCCTCCTCTCAGTCTCCTGGATCCGGATGGCGTTAGCGATGGCAGCATCGAAGGTCTCAGGGGCAGTCAGTCGACACTGATGGCCAACCTCCCCAGTTAGCCCACGTAGGAACGTGTCGAGCGCCCGCTGATCCGCCTCGACACGTCGCTCCGCCACTCGTTCTGCTGGGCCCTCAGTGGAGTAGGTTCGCGCATTTATCGCCCGCACTCGGTCAGCAAATGCCTCAATGCCTTCGCCCGGTGACATGCGGAGGTTCGTTAACATCTCCCGGAAAAACCGCGCGCTCCTTTTGGAGCGATACCGCGCCGTAACGAGAGCCTTAAAAACTTCGTACGAGTCTGCCTCGCGGCATTCGTCTTTGCTACGAATGAAAATATTAGCGTCTCCGAGCATACGCAGCTTAGCGACTCGCAATCTATCGGCATCGGACCATCCACCGAGATCTGCGATTCCCTCCAACTTTGAAAAGAAGGCGTCGACATCCTCCTCGACTTTTCCCGAAAACTCGCCAACCGCCGTGAAATATGCGAGCTGTGGTCGAGTTTCTATCGCGGTTGCCGCGCTGTTATCCTTCAGCCTCTTATTTTCCGTTTCGACCCTGCGGAGCCGTTCGCACAGTTCGTCCATGGCATGCTGGAGCTCCACCTCTCGTCCGCCTAAACTGATTCGAGAAGACATGGTCTTATCTTCTGATATGTATCCTCCTCTGACTAAGATCCGACACTTCCGACACCAATGTAAGATTTACGACCGCTACTGGTCCGTCAGAGGAAGTACAGGGAACAGAATTGAAAGATTTTGTGAGATAAAGACCATTCTTTTATTGATCCCCAAGTTGATGTTGCTCTCTCTACATCTCGCGGTTGACTCCCCGCTGCCAAGCTGCTTACTCTCCCAAGTCCACCTTAGGCGTCCCCACGTGACCGGCATTCACCTCTCCGATTCGTTGCCACCACCGTGGCGTGTGAGACTCGTAGGTCGCTGATGTTGCAGTACCTATAGGTGGGAAAGGAGCGACCGGAAACCAGAGGGATGTGCAAGCTGGGGAAAAGAACGGAGAGAGCGTGGGATGCTTAGGTATTTGCTTTCGAACATGACGAGCCAGCATCCGCCCTCTTACACTATTATTGCGTCATGTACCTGCCTAATCATCAACTTCATCAAAACTTAGTTCGCACTTTTCGTGTTCTTTAATTATTGCAGGGAAAACGGTTTAGCGTGTGTTTGAAATCGGAGCGGTATCTTGCGGGTGGTTTGTTTTTTTACCTTTGCTAGAAAACTGAAACTGTTTTTGCCAATGCAATCCCTGCTATTTTCCCCAAATTTCTTGCTTTGGTCTTTCAACTATCCCCATGTCGTGGATAATAATAATAAATAATAATAAAATGCCTTTATTCGGGCGAGGTTGAGACTGAAAAGTCCCCTCTTCCACCTAACCCCTCGATAACGTCAATGTAAGCATATTAAAAAATGGTAGACACACGTTTACAATACAAAGAAATATACAAGATACACTGTTTGTTAAATGTCAAAAAATATAAACAACTATATGTGAAATTTTTGTGCAAAAAAGATTTAAGTTTATGGGAAAATACATGAGGATAAGGGTGTAATATCCTTCAGCGAAAAAACCCACTGCAGGAAAATGGATGATGTTGACTGTAAGACAGCAGATTAAGTTGAATGGCTAGAGGTTATAATTCCATAATTCTATGGTGGGGAACTCCTTAAGTAACGCCTGTGGGAGGGGATTAAGAATTTACTTGCGTTTGGGGAGATGAATGACTTCACAAAATTATTATTATTTTACAGTAGTGTCAGAGCAGTGGAATGAGATATGATACTTGTATTCCTCAATGAAAGATATTTTGTAGCTTTTGGACATATATATTTGGAAGGACATTCAATTGGTTAATTTAAACCCGTATCCCCCACGTCGCATTAAATTTTGATGGGCACTTGTTTCTTAAACGTATTATGCAACAAGTGGTATTTAGCTCAAACAATTCTGCTCATCTAGCCTTCAGAAAATGTTGTGGATGTTTCACTTGTTTTATTTTCAAGAATATGCACTGAGGCTGTGGTAATCAGTAGAGAGTTTGTGTTATTCAAGACTTGAAAAGTGATCATTTACGTCATCTTTATATAACTCACCAATTAAGTTGAACAATTTCACGAGACTCTCGGAGCTTAATTATTGAAATATAATTTTTTTCCTGATGGTCCAGATTCAAAGTTACGATTTTTTTTACATAATCTAGGACGTCACAAAACTGAGTGTACTGATAAAGTTACTGTAAAAGCTGCTTAAGCAAAACAATTATACTTATCATATATTTATAGTTATTTTATTATGTTTAAGTCGACAATATTTTAGCTGAACTTCTCCTCCTGCCATTGCTATACATTTTACGAAATATGTCCCTTTATCGAGCGTGACATCATCTTCACACGCTACCATTCAATTAAAATATTTACTCTCTTCCTTAAGAAGTCTAATTCCCATGCTAGAGGTGAATAAAACTGCGAGCTATGTTGTGTTTGATTAGAAGGGCTGTAGATATATCGGATTACTCAATTTGGAATGATTGCACTAATGACTTCTCAGGCACATTTGAGTACGGTAATGGGTGTTCAAGTGAATAGCTTAACCCAAACTAGGGAGGTTAATCTTTTGGAACATAATATTGAGGAAGAGGCCTTTCTTGAATTTCTTGATTTCCCCTTCCCAATTGGTCACGTTCTTACGTTTGTTGCGTTGGGATATTTCGGTAGGAATCGCAATCAAAAAATAAGAATGATTGTAAATTGAGGGACTTTAATTAATATGAAAGATAAATCACTCATTCACGGTGCATTCGCATTATTTAAGGTTGATTTTTGAAGCAGTTCCGAAGGGGGGAAGAGTTGCTCGGGCGGACCAGCAATACAAATAATTATTGATTGGGTCCATTTGATATTTGACAGTTTCTGATAAAAATACTTTTTTAACTGCAGCTTCTCTAATATAAAGATCAAAATCATAACAAATAAAAATATTAAAAATGTATCTCATCATTTTACCTGTTTTTTTTTCTTCTTCTACTTTTCTTTTAGTTGTAATTGGCCAGGTGATTTCACTAGTCAACAATCCTAGGATTGGCTTGACGCAGCTCTCCATTCAGTTCTTCGATCAGCTAATGTTTTCACACCTACGTATTTCTTCTCTTTCACATCCTTCTTCTCTTGTTCCATATATTTTGTTCGAGGTCTTCCTTTTCCGTTTTTGCCTTCCACTTGTCCCTCTACGATTGTCTTCATCAGGCCATCATGTCTCAAGATGTGGCATATTAGGTTATTCCGTCTTCTTGTTAAGGTGATCTATCTGGACGAAACAAATTGTTGAAAATTAACCTTAAAAAAATAATTTAAAACATGTTTGTTAATTCAGGCTTCATTTTTTCTTCAAAATTAGTTCCTCAATTTTTGCACTAGTTTTCATCTACTCTTTGACTTGATAACAAACGAGTATGGATAAAAGCTACGTGCTTATGACTATATCTGTATGCCATGCAAAAATTAATTAGACGTAGTTAATTTATAACAACAGGAAGTCTTTATATGGCCCCAAAATGTGCTTTATAATATTTTAAAATTTTCCTTTTTCTTTTTAAAGTGATATTCGAAAAGGAATAAGTTGTGAATTTGTCACTTTTCATATAAATTTTCTCTTGCAAAATTTTATATTGTTTTTAACAGCCGAAATAGCGTCAAAATACATTTCCGGGCATTCCTAAAGGCCGTTTTACACTGTACACGGAATTGCGCAATCTGATGTCCGTGCGAAGGTGCAATCAAAATTGCGTCGTGTAAAGTGGTGAATTGATGGAACACATGCGAGAATGCGTGGATACGAAACGGCAATATAGCCCTTGTTCTAATTTCGTTCATGCATTCGCGCAATTCCACGCCAGTTTAGAAATTAATGCAGCTCTAACCTGCGCAATTCCGTGCCCCGTGTAGAAAGGCCTTCAAATGTTCCGGGGGATTGATAGTGCGTGAACATAATCCTCTGCTGAGGGGGGCCGCATCATGAGCTCTAGCCGAGGGCCCCCAATCACCGCAGACCGCCCCTTCTGGCATTCGCATATTTAATGGCTTGAATCGTTAGCAAAAATTAAAGAATAAGAGTAAACTCAGGTATTGTAATTAATATGAACGTGAAATCACCGATGCAGGGTGCACTCTCATCATTTGAGTTCGATGTTGGAAGCAGCGGCAGACGGTGGATTAGTTGTTCGGGCGGACCAGCTGTACGAACCAATACGGAATTTTTTCGTTCTCATTTCTGGGCAATTTCATCGCAAAGCTAGTGAAGAGATGGCAAGGCGTGCTAGAGCTGTTCAAGCCTTTTTATTCATTTTCATAATGAGCCAAATATTTTATTCGGAAGAAATCCTCAAATATGCAATGATACGCCAAATTTGCATTTATTTTCCACCCGTTATTGTTGGAATTATTTTCCTCTAAAGGATCATCGAGAGATTTAGCGAGGGTTAATAACATTGGTCAACATAGATTTTGTATTTTTTTAAATTTAGACGTTCCGCAACCAATGGAAAATGTTGAATCTCAGTGAAGATTCAGAAACTAATCAAGAACGTGAGAATGAAGGATTCTGAAATAAGAATGATTCAAATTTTGGCCGTCTGATGGACCTTATTTTATAACGGAAGAGGATTTAAATGATCTAGTGCGCGATTTAAATTTGTCCAAAAAGCAGAGTGAAGTCTTAGGATCATGATTAAAGGGTTGAGAATTGATTGGATCCAGATACGAAAATTTCTCTGTATCTATCTCGCCATGACGAATTTAAATTAGCTTTTTCTTAAGAAAACAACTTAACATTTGCAATGATGTTCACTATGTTACGGATTTTCTTAAGAATATGCAGTTACTGTTAGAAAAAATTCACTACGAAAAATATAAGTGTAAATATAACGAATAACGTCAGGCTTCACTTTGTGAAACCTCTCCATATTGGAAATAAAGAAATAATAATTTTGTAGGGTTCACTGTTATTTAATAATGGGCACGACCCGGGTTTCGTAACTTGGTTTCCGGGTTTCGTAAGACCTGACGATGTAACCAAGTTACGAAACCCGGGTCGTGCCCATAATTAAATAACAGTGAACCTTACAAAGTTATCATTTCTTTATTTCCAATATAAGTGGAAAATTTGTGGCGACTTGCAAGTAGTTGCAATTTTTCTAGGCGTACAGCTTAGCTACACAAAATATTGTTGCTTCATCTGCGAGTGGGAAGTCAGAGACTGAACAAAAACATTAGGTACTTTCAAAATGGTCGGAACGTATTGCACTCGTTCCTGGATCCAAAAATGTTCTTTTTCAGCCTTTGGTCGATCCGAAAAATATTCTCTTGCCATCAATACGTATTAAATCAGGGCTTTTTAAAATTTTGTGAAATCCATGGATAAAAATGGTTCAGGTTTTGGCTTGTTTAAAACAATATCCACTTAAGTCAGTGAGGCAAAGATCAAAGAAGGAATTTTTAATTGGCCACAGATAAATGAATTGCTGAAGTATTTGGATTTTCAACAGCAATCGAGTTCAACGGAAAAGAGCGTGTGAAAAGCATTAAAAATGTAATTGAACATTCTCTAGGAGATATCATGGCTGAAAATTATCGCAATCTGGTTGCTAATCTCAAATCGTATAAAAAAGGGCTGCAATATGAATTTAAAATTTCAATCTCTCGAGTCACCTCTTGACTTATTTCCATCAACCCCTGCCGCTGTTAGTGATAGTTAAAGAGCGTTTCCACCAGGAAAACATGGAAAATGGCGCCAAGGAAAATTCAGCAAGATTTTATCATATTACTGCTGGATACTTGCCATGTATTAAATATGCAAAAAAATCCTGAGAAAGTAACCCATTTCTTTCACATTTTTGAAAATCACGATTTATTTTTGAAACGTCCCTGAGCCCTTATTTAATCCGCTTGTCCTAAGAAAACTAGACGTGATGAGCCCAGACCTAAAACACCTATAGGATCACCCAACAATATGTCTGGGACAGACAAAAGTGTTTTTTGTTGACAAGCGCAATTTGTGAAAAAGTAAATCAACTGAATGTTCGGCTTCCAAAAGCCGGAATGTGAATTGATGCCACACACAACAAGGCATTGAGGGGGACGCGCTGATTGCAGGGACGGATCCAGGATTTCTTTCTGGGGTGGGGGGCACAAGTAAGGCCGTGTACACGATTTTGTTCTGGAGGGGGCACAAAGATATCACGTAATACAAAACGAACGCAATGACAGTGCAGATAGGGCCGTATTGAAAATCTTGCATATAAAACGAGGTTAGTGTTTGTGATTTATTCTCCGTAGGTATTTGTCTCAAAATTCGGCCCGAATTTTCGCAAAATGTTAAAAGTCAGGGTTCTGCTGCCAGAGCTCTGGCGGCAGAGTTAACATTATCTGATATTTAAAAAAATCGGATCTGAGACCCGGACATAAGTTTCCAACTACTTTCCCGCACAGTGACAATATGATCCTGAAAGAAATACATTTTTGGCCCACCGTATTGTTGGGGCAATACGCATTACTGATTTAAGGTTTCTCTTCTAAACTGATTTAAGGTTTCTCCGGCCTCGGTGGCGGCATTCCTTCCTGCCAAACAAGAGGTCGCAAGTTCGAGTCACGCCTGGTTAGGCTGCCCTTATCTAGGACGTAGTTGTTCTTTGACGTTCCACTGTAAAATCTCTTCAACACCCCGATGTAAAATGGCCAATTTGTACTGTATTCGTTGATATGGGAATAAGTAAATAAAATACGGTTCAAGACAAAGTTGATGCCGAATAAAATTAAGCAGACGGATTATTTATGCCGAAATACAATTCTAATTCAATCAATTGAAATTATTGTCCGTGAAAATTAAATTCTCGTAGGACTCTTTTATGTATCGCCAGAATTACATTGCCTAGGCATGACTGGCGCCCCATCCGTGCAGTCCCCATGCCCAAAATAGAAACCTGACGGAATTCCGTCAGGTTTCTATTCTGTGCCCCAAGCATACGACCTTGTCGAATGCTTTGAGTGCACTTGCCTCGCGAAGCCCAAGGAGACTCGTCCCTTGTCTACCCCAATCAGCCGAGGGTTGCTCTCAAAAGGTCTCAATGGACAGAAGGGTATTCCCCAGTACTTTTTTTAGCCATCAGCAGACGAGTTGTACCTCCCGTACCCGATGGGGAACATTGGGGAAGGCACCGTCGGATTTAAAGCCCTTCTGAAGATTCCGAAGGCCTGTGTGGTTCAAGGGATGAAGGTTCAGTGGAGGGTCTTTTAAATTGCTTCCCCTAAACCTTGGGAGTGCATGGCGAATGTTATGTCGCACGCGAACGGCAGTGGAATGGGAAGGGTTCTTTAGAAAGGGAAATACTGTTGTGGATGGGGGAAACCTTATCTTAAATGTGTACAGAAGCTCATGCTGCATGTGCTGAACGTAAAGCATTGAAACCCCAGCTTCAATAATATTATGGAAAACGAAAAATGTTGGAGAGTAATACTTAATCATAATCCTGATAAATACTTAATTGATTGTAGTTGGAGATTTCAACGTGCCATCTATAGACTGGGAAATATATAGCTTCATTCCTGGCGGGAGGGATTAAAAGATTTGCGAGGCGTTATTACTTAATTTAACATAAAATTCATTGTTTCAAATATCTACATCTACATAATACCCTGCGAGCCACCTCTAGGGTGTTTGGCAGGGGGTGACCAAATACCAACATGCAGCATGCAAGAGGACCTCCACATGCACACTGCACGGTCATAGAAATATCACGCCTACTACCAAATATACGTGCATATTGATATAAAAAAACTTGCCAATGTTTAGTAATTCCTATAGAAACTACATGCTAGGTTAGACTATGGAAAAAGAGATGCAATGACGTATCCAAGAGAGTAACGCTATTAATCCTATTAATTGAGATAACGTTGCTATCCTGAATAGAGCAACGGAAGAATGACATTTTAAATCTCTCTGTTTCGCAGCCTATGTATTTTATTTTCTTCACATGATCAGGTCTATCATAGTACGACGGTAAACGAAGGATATGATTCCCGTCGTCTGAGAAAATATCTTCTTCGAATATACTGAGTAAATTAAGTCTATACTTCGATCTACGTTCCTGTAAAGATTCCCATCCTAACTCGTGTAACATACTGGAAACGCTGCACTTTTTGCCGTAACAACTCGTCACAAATCTGGCCGCCCTGCCCTGTACTCTATTGATATCAGCAATTAGTCCTACTTCATAAGGGCCCCATACGCTAAAAGCTAATTTTAAGCGAGGCTTCCCTCACTAGAGTCAGGTAGCTTATTACTTACACCTTTTTTTTGGGCATTTACCGAGAATTCTTTATACAAATTCCAGTTTACGGTTTGCGATATTATGTTTCTAATTACAGGAGGAGTAGCATTGAAAAGTAATGAATTTGATAGATCATGGTTTCATTTGTGCAGGTGGTGATATCATCGTGTGTATACATTTCAGTTAAAACCCCTAATTATACCTTATTTCCTCTTGAAAAGCGAGCGACTTTTTTAAACCATTTAAATGCGCGGTGCGCGACAACACATTTAAAGGCTGACATGTGGATCCTCTTTTGTAATAATCGTGGATCCATCACTGAATAGGATGAGGAAGCGTTTTTTAGAATTTTCTTGTTTCAGTTTGGCATTGAAAGAGAAAGCTTCACTCCCGCTTGACAGGTCTTTTTTTTGGAGCTTATTATTCATTTAAAACGTGTTGTATGCAAAGACATATCTTTAATTAATACTCTGATGGAGTATCCCAGTCACTATTTTCCAAAGGATTATATTTTTACTACTTTATGTAAAAGTTTTCCCAAAAAAAGAGTCCACCATTTGCTCACTCAACAGCAGCCAAGTATTATTAAAAAATTCTGGAACGTATGCAGGGTTTAATAAAGTATTCCGTTAAACAATGGTACAAAAATAGTCAAAAGATTCCAAAATTAGCCTGTACCTCATTGATGATGATGGAATAAAGTTTTATCTATTAAAACGTGGCGAAAAACGACCGATCGACCATGAGTAATACAAGGGCAGGGTATAGAATATCAATAAAAATATCACTTATCTACTCATGTATGCAGGTGGTGATAGTTACCGCCAACCAGCATATTCCGTAAAATAAAAGACTAACATGTGAATACACTTCCACGTTTTATGTATCTTGAGATAACATTTGATTACACTGGGTGTTACATGCGTGGTCGTGGCAATGGACACTACAACAATATATGTCCTAGTACAGATACACCTATAATTTTCTAAAGGTTGTCAGAAAATATAATTTCATCGAGAGATGAAATTAATAGCGTCACTCACTAGGATGATTTATGCATGTTTATCCTTTTCCATAGGTATATTCTCGTCCTTCAATTCTCTCCATAGTTTACTTCATCTTCCTCTTTCACTTTTAGGCATTGTATACAATGTGTTCTTTCGCGGTACCAAGCTAGTTAGCATTTTTGTAACCGTGCATGGATAGAGTACATTAATTACTAATCATTGGCAAGTTTTGGCTTTCTATATGAGTAAATACGCGTCATGATCTTCATACGTGGGATATAGATTAATTCCATAGTTGATGTGTTATATGTAGAGTAGGTACATGTTGCGTAGTGCATCATCGTGGAAGCAAATTTAAATCCTCTGGTTCTTGTTTATGATGGTTCACCGCCTGTCAATCATCCTAGAAGTGGTTCGCAGGGTAATAATTATGAGTATAAGAAATCCACTCACGGCAAATAACCTATTACCTACCTAGAATGCTTACAGTCGCCTAAAAAAGCAGTGACTACATCAATTCTCATTCTATGCCAAGTACTAATACACATCAAAAATGATGAATTTACCAGAAGGGTATCATGCTCATGTACAGTGGTACGTTTTTCCCTACTGTTTCTTTATTCTGGAAAAATTTATTTTCCATACATTCACCACAAGCGTGCTAGGTGCTTGGTGAGGGCTAAGTCCACAACAATATATATTTGAAAACGGGATGTAGCGCACTTAGTTATGGTAAGATAAATGTAACAAGCACTAATCAACCTAAACATTGAAAGCCCGGATAGCTCAGTCGGTAGAGCATTAGACTTTTAATCTGAGGGTCCAGGGTTCAAGTCCCTGTTCGGGCGAATTTTTTTTTGTCTCTTGCGGTTATAAGCTCCAATATTAATTTCCTATCCCGCCTGTTAGGGGCTCATGCAAATAAAAAGTATCATTGTTTTAACAGCATCCGTACCTAACAGAGGAGAATGTATTCTTGTTTTATAAGCGAAAAATATACCTCATGAGGTAATGAACGTGAGCGCCGCCAGGAATTAGTGACCATAGTAACTGCAAAGTTTTCAATTTTACACGGGTTGATTTTGATGGGTTTAAGAGTCATCTGAAAAATGCTATACCCTTGTTTCAAGAATCAATATTTAAGTTAAATATAGAGGGTACTTGGAAAGATTTTCTTTCGCTCGTAACTTCGGGAATAAATAGCTACCTCCCTAGTAAAACAAAAAAGAAGGCAGCGAACCGAGATGGTATGACGCGGAAGTGAGAAAATCATTGAGGCGTCAGAGAACGTGTCTAGACACGCAAAACTTATTAATGCGTAATCAACATGGATTCAAGAAAAGTAGGTAATGCAAAATCCAGGTAGCGCTTTTCGCCCACAACATTTTTCTTTCGGAGAAGACAACATTCCAGATGACGCGATTAATCTTGATTTCGAAAAAGCATTTGATAGGGTACCCACGGAAAGTTAATTATAAAACTGAAATCTTACGGCTTAGTTGAAGGTGTCATTTCCTGGATAAAGGAACTTTTGAGGGACCGCGTGCAAAGAGTGGTACTTGATGGTGCATTCTCCAACGAGGTTTGAGTCACCTCTGGCATTCCTCAGGGGAATGTCTTAGGTCCACTCCTATTCCTTCTTTATATGAATGACATTAAGTGGTACATAGAAAGATACGATTATTTGCAGACGACGCCGTAGTTTACAGGGAAACCTATTCTACTGAAGATGGATACGAGCTTACGAACGACCTTGCTGGTATCCAAGCGTGGTGCGATGAATGGCAGTTAAAATGAAATTTAAAAAAATGCGTAGTATTGAATTTCTTGAAGAAGAATAACTGCCTCAATAATGATCTATCGTGAAAGAAACATATTCGGGGAATAACCGGTCAAGCTAATCGCATAATGAGTTTAAAAAAATAATATTAAGAAATTGCGACGACAAAGTGAGAGAAATTAGCTACTTTTCCCTCATTAGACCACATTTGGAATACGCTGCCAGTGTTTGGGACCCTCATAAAAAAGTCTTAATGACAGAGTTAGAACGCGTGCAAAGAAGAGCTGCCAGGTATGTGAAAGGTCGTTACGATAGTCTAGTTAGTGTAACTGACCTCTTAGATAAACTCGAATGGGAATCTCTGTCGGACCGTAGATTGAAAAATAGACTAAACCTTTTAGATAAATTCTAGAGCAGTGTCTTTTCTGACGAAGTTAACCATATGTAACGGACGCCAACATACTATGGAAGATCAGATCATATAAATAAAATAAGAGAGATAGATAATTGAACAGTTATATTCAGAATGTCTTTTTTTCCACGATCAATAAGAGATTATAACGGCAGCGATAGAACTCATAAATAGATTGCATGACTTGCAGTGTAGCCTACTAACCTATGTAAAACTTAATGCATGATTCTTAATTTTGTTATTATTTATAACAGCATGTGGTAGTATAATTTTTTAGTATACGTGACGTTTTTTGGACGGTGTGGTGTGCATTGCATGCTGCATAGTAGTGATTGATCATCCCCTAACAAGCACCCTAGAGATTGCTCGCAGAGTATTATGTAGATGTAGATAGATGTAGATCCTTCGTCGTGAGTGTTATATTAAATGGTAACAAAAATTTAATCGAGAACATCACCACCTAAAGGAACACTGGCGGTAACAAAGGAAATTTCCCAGGTTTTTGCTGGTGTCGCCAACCTGTTGCGATTGATCTGATCTCAGTGATGAATGACCAAATAACACGACGAGTTTTTGTGCGAGAACAAGTCGGTCATCAGTCATTAGACTTGATTAATCAACTAATTGTATTTGCAGCTATAGGCGTGGCCAAAATATGACGTTATACTCCTGGGTTGGGTAACTGTTTTCATTAGATTTGTTCAAAAAAGGTCGAAGTTATGTTTTAAAATAAATTGAGTTATTTTTGTGTCATGAAGATACAACGAGATATCATACTCGCTAAATTTTACATCTCTTACGATTCTGAAATCGACTGGAGAAATTTCTGAAATGGCTCCCATTTAAACGGGGTAGTTAGAGTAGACGCTATGTAGCTTTTAAGCATTTGCCTTCACTGGGGCGTTCATATGCAAAAACACGTCTCGTAGTTAATAGTAGCATTAAACCTGGTTGCGCCAAAGTTTGATAGAATGGGATGGAATGAGGAGAGAATGATTCGGCTAAACCCACCAAGGGTCCGTGTATCTTGTAAGAGCATTTTTTTTCTTTTATAATAACGGAATCAGGATGACGGCCTCCCACATCATGACCATTGCATGGATATGGTGAATATTTCGAAAAAAAAAGTTTTATGTAATGAGTTGCTTTGTGAACAAGTGCGTTGCCCTGAACTGTTTTTACTCTGCTAACTCGAGAAGCTTCTCCTGTCCAGATAATTCAAGCACTTTGCTTGCGTTGGCATCCAAATTTCAGGATACGCCGGATACTGAGAGGAAATTCTATATAATCTTGTATATATTTTATTCAATTTCAACTCGTAATTTCCGGTTTTTTATAGTTAAAAATAGACAACTTTTTGAAATCACATCGTTTCAGCCGTGAATGCATACACCTGTTAAATTTGAATTATGGGTGCCGCAAATGTTACGTACCTTGCGGTGTAGAATAAATATACCGAGACATACTAATATTCAGTAGCGAAGAAAAAGGAATATATCGTGGAATATTTGGTCACAATGAAACCAAGCATGCCAAAAACATTCTTACGCGCTCTATGCGAAAAACATTTTTCCGAAGTACTGGAAGTCACGACCAAACTTATATTCATCACGCACAACTTACAATCACAGAGCTCGTTATGATGAACACAACTATTCATTCACGGGTTTAAAGCCTTAAATTAGCCCACGCCAGTGGCACAGGTGACATTTCTCACTACTATTCGTTGATAAACTTGAAAAACAAAGTTCACACACTGCTTTGATCTTGATGGCTTGATCGTGAAATGTCATATCTACGGTGAACAACGGTGACATTTCTCACTACTATTTGTTGATATCTACGGTCAACAACGGAGGTGAAAAAAAAGTGCGAGAGACCGGGTGGGAAACAACTCTCGCGATGGCGCTTCACGAAACTCCTTTCTCCCATTTTCGGGAGAAAACAGCGTAACAGACTTGACCATCTGGGCTTGATAATAATTTACATTTTATTTGTTCAAAAAAGATCGAAGTTCGGCTCTAAAATAAATTAAGTGATTTTCGTGTCATGAAATCACAACGAGATATCATACTCGCCAAATTTTACATCGCTTACGAGTCTGAAATAGACTGGAGAAATATCGGAAATGGTTCCCATTGTAACAGGAAAGTTGTAAGAAAAAGACCCTAAAAAGCTGTTAAGCATTTACCTTCATGGGGGAAGTCATATGCAAAGACTCGTCTAGCATTTAGTAGTAGCATTAAATGTGGTTGCGCCAAAGTTGGATAAACGCATGCACTGGGCACGCAGAGAAGAGACTAAGCCGAGGGTTTTCTTATGCTGTATTCTTTTATCGTTAAAATAGACTCGGCAATTAGATGGTTTATGTATATAGAGAATAACCAATGCCGTCTTAAATACATATTAACACTTAGTTTTGGTTATCGAGAGGATTGAATCTCAAGTAGTGGGTACACCTTGCCTTCATAAGTAAATTATAGATAATTCACTTAGCTTATGTGTCCTTTGTTTCGCAGCGTATATTGGTGTAAGTATGTGTTATTCCTCCAGTGCGCGATGATGATGGTTAACCCTCTGTAAATCGCCCAGATAGGTGGCTCGCAGGGTAATATGTAGATGTACGACTTCGCATTTTCGGAATGGATCTTATTTTTATTGATATAGGTCTGAACATCATAACTTAAATCGAATTCTCATTTTTTGTGATTCCACACATTCTGATCTGAATCGTAGGTATTCTCTCTGTGTACTATTTGTCGTGACTTTTATCGAAAATCTCGAGGGTTGTTCGTGGCGAAATTATAAACGTGCTACAATTTCAAGTTCGGATTCATGATAGTAATGGGTTGTTATCTCAACATTCTTGCCTCTTCTTTTGTGGCATCATTATTTTTACGGATTAATACGTAGCGGTAAGGGATGTTAAACCTCATGTCACCGAATCGAACGTTTGGTGAGAGAGGAAGGGGGACGAAGTATTTGGATTTAGAGATAGAATGAAGAGTAGAAGAGTTTTTTCCGTGTAAAACTACGTTCTTATATGATTCCCATGGCATTTTACTTTCGTCTATAGGCCCTCTGGTTCCATCGAAAATGACATTGCAAGGGAATGTGGGTTTCCTAGAAGCCTCCACCCCGTTCTAACGCTTACGTCGTTCTTGGCGGTATAGATCAGGCTCATAAGCTTGATTGGCGGTGAAATTCACTTACCATGGGAGAAATTCTTACAGGGAAAAAAATCTTCATAATGTCAACTTCAACTTCTACACAACCACGTTTCGCAACTGTTTTAAGTAGTGTTTATCTTACTTTATGGCTATCCATCTTTCACATCCGTGTACCGCCGCTCTCCGTACAAAACGTTTGGAACCTTCCCATATCTATTGGAATTCTTTCTGGTTGCAGAAAGCTTTTCCTCTATCCAGATGCTGTAAATCCCTTAGCAATCTCCTGTCTTCTTTACCGGATAATGCTCTCGTTTTCAGCCCCCATAACCCTCATCTCGATTTTCGACTTCTCAATGTTTGATGCGTGAGAAAAGAACTAGTAATCAAGATGAACTGTCTTATTGGTGATGGAGGTTTGTGGCGGAATTGGCATCCTTCTGGTAGAGATGTAATTGTTTAGAACATCCGGATGAATGTTTAACTTGTTGTCTTTATGTTTCGTACTAATTCTGAGATTTCGTGTATGCTGTGCTTTATTGACGATTCTGGGGATTTAATATCATATACCTAGGTATATATTTGATCGTGGAGTGAGATTTTAGGTTCATGGACTTATAATTGTTCCGGTAAATATAATAGTGACATGTGAGATTAAATCCACCCAACATTTCCAACAGTCCATATCTTTCTAAAGTGTGTCTATTAAGTTGATAATTTGTCCCTTAAGTCCCTCATCAAAACCCTGTTTTCACGTGATAATATTATGATGATGGTCTATTCCGATTTGATACCCCAGAAAATTTTCAAGGTCTCGTAAACTTACGGATGATGGAGGTTCAAGCATGATTACGTTTAAATTTTATTTTCGGAGGTTGGCGTACCTTTATGCATAAATATTACGTCCGGTTCGAATGTAGACTACGTGACGAATTAATCAGTTTCGTGACGAACCAATCAGTTTCCATTAGAAGGATTCGTGGACGAATAACCCCATCCCCCCTCTCTTTCCTTCGCGGTCGTTTCAAAATATACGGTAGTTCTGAAATGCTACAAAACTATTGAAAATAGATGGTTTAATTTAGGCCTAAGTGTCACTGTTTAATGTGTGTACATCACTATGATTACAACATAGTTTTAATTCATCAAAGTGAGTTATTAGTAATTGTTAAAAGTAGGGATGGACGGATCCAGGATTTTTTTCGGATCCGGATTCGGATCGGAATTTTGATTTTCGGAGCCGGATCTTTCGGATCGGATATTTTCGGATCCAAATGCATTTTAAATTCCTGCATTAAAGCGAAGTAATTATTGAAGTTTACTCCGGATAAGTACAATCGAAGGAATGCTTTTTAGATTTTCAAACACATTTTAATATTTTTATAGGCTTTCAATTTGTTTTTTTTTCAACATATTTACATATTCCGGACCTAAACTGTTACGGTTGGGTTTGGAAATGAAGATAGGAAACATCTTCGGATAAACCACTGACCAGTGGCGTAGGACAAGAATCGCATGCGACGGCACATTCGAAGAGAGAATCGGAACTCTTTCCGCCCTTATGGGGTGTTGTATTCACTGAAGCTATTATTTAAAATTTCGAACTCCGATCCGATGTCTTCAGCGACTTTGGATCCAATGAAGGGCAATATCCGCGGATATTTGGATCCGAGGTATCCGATCCGGCCATCCCTAGTTAAAAGGAGAAATTTTTAACCGGAATCGGTATCTTGGGTTTGCTCACTTGTTGTTTAGGTCCTTAACTCTTAAAATAGATCAATCAATAATTAAATCTCTTTGTGAGCATATGGCTTAGGCGTTCCCTTTGACTACACAGTAAGGATAGTGTAATTACTTACCCATAAAAATTGCTTTGCTTTTCTTTTTTAGATCTCTTGCGAAGGTAAAGAGTTACATACGATGTTATGTTAGTTCTTCGCCAATATATATTGTTTGGTAGGGGATGGACGATGCATTTTAGTGCCGTCCAATGTCCTAAGTTGTGAAATTATTCTCGGTACTCCGCATTCTTAGGAGTTGATTCCTTTTTCGTTGCCTCATAAAGCTTGCACAAATAGCAGCTGGAGTGTGTGGTTTTGATATTCTGTTTATTCGCCGGCAGATGTAGTCAGTACCATCCAACGTCGCATCGACTTCAAGTGAGATGCAAATTATTTGTATACTACATTTTCACTGAAAAATAGGGACACTTTATTTTTCTCTGCGATTTTTAGTGAACCTTGCACAAATTTTACTGTCATAAATTCGAAATCACTCAATTTTACTTGCAATTTAATTGCTACGTCATTTACGGGGGACAGTTCCATTGGAATTTCGTCGAATATATTGTTAATACGAATAAGAAAAGAAAAAGCAAAAATAGAATATTATTTTCACTTACTTCGTACGAGAAAGTCGCTTGGTTCTTATCAGTGATTTAAACTTCTTTTAATCCTCGCTGAATAGGTAGCGTATCTCATCGCTGTTGTGTCCGACGTAGGCTGACTGTCCACTTGATTAATAGTGTTGGATCCTTGGATCGGTGTGTTGTCACGTCGGGGAAAAAATTTCGTCTTTCTCAAGACACAGTTCACAGCTCCAGTGTTTTTTTTTAGGTCTTCACATCCTCCTCGGTCGGAGACTTGCGCGTTGGCTGGTGTATGCTTGAGCACGTGTATCACATTGCAATGCACTTCCGCACTTAACTTGGCGGCCTCACCTAACGCAAGGATTTACGAAGAACCTTACGTGAGAAGGGTGGAGCAAGAGAACACTACCACTTGTTTCGGCGATTGAAAACTGCGTGATATAATGGGAAAGTCCCTTACGATCACAGAGTAGGTCGTTCGACTCGGTCGACTAAAGGCCGCTCTACACGGTGAATGATTTCAGCGAATTTTGTGCGCAGAAATGATGCGCACTGGTGCGGCTATCGAGAGGGTATTTCGATTCTAACGATATTTGACTTTCGGTGGTATGACATTCTACGTAATGAGAGGGATTAGAATGGTACGAGATGATAGCGGAAAACTTTCATAAGTCATGCGTTTTGTGATCCCGTAACGAAGTACATAATAAGTTGTTTTCGCTGCAGCGCAACCATGATTGTGCTACAAGATAGTGCGCTCTAGAATATGATCATAAGGAAAATTACTCCTCAAGGGTTACCCGAAGTCTTTTTTTTCTTCCGATTCGGTAAATTATAAAGTAAGTAAAAAATAATTTGGGGCAGAACTGCACGTTGTTTTTCGCTCAGAAAAATCCTACCTTATGAAATCGAGTCCCGTATTGACGCCGCAGCGTCTAGTCCAATAAAAAAGACACAATAAGCTTAGAGCAAAGGTTCCACGAGGGTGAAGGCCGGTGGGTGTTTTCGTTTGGGGTCCCGTCGGGTGTACATTAGGGCGGATCGGAAAAATCGATTTTTTTCAAATCTATCTGGCCCAATGAAAAAAAGTTGTGGGGCCGATCAAAAATAAGGCCTGAAAAATTTGAGACCTCTAGGTGAACCCCTGACCCTCCCTCAAATGCAATTAGGGGGGAGGGTCGAAATTCGAAAAATATAGTATTTTATGGTCATTTCCTATAGATTTTTCCGAGTTTCTGTCCTTAAGAAAAAATTTCGTGCTTTTTGACGTATCTGCCACCGTTAAGCCACAAAATGCCTCATTTGAATCCGCGTCCGCGAAGAAAATATTCCAACGCCCACGCAGCGTCGCGGATACAAGAGCCGCAGGCCGATCACCTCCCATCCCTGCTTCTACCCCTCCCACGCCTCTAATACAGCAAAATTCATCCCGCGTATGCTGCTAGGAGGTCGTTTATCTGTGATAATATAAATCGGAAGATGGTAGAAGGTAATAAAGGAAGCGTAGTGAGACGACTTGTCCCTTATTAGGCGCCTCGTCGGCGTTAAACAAATCGCTGTTACCAAATATAAGGGATTGAACGAACTACGGCCGTTAAACTGTTGAAAGAAAATTAATTCCCCAAGGCCGTACTCTTTGATGGATTTGATATACATCTGCCCATCAAAGAGTACGGCCTTGGGGAATTAATTTTCTTTCGATGTTACCAACTTTTAGAGAAGTGATGAAATATTTTTAGATCCGAGAACGTAGGAAAGGAGCCTACGGTCTATGAAAAGGCCTCTCGGGTGGCTATAAAGGTGTGCGAACTTTGGATATGCGCTTCAATTTCGGCATTGTCCGACAGATGTGACTCAATGGATTTTTGGCGAAGGCCGCTCGCGTGCCCTCCCCGCACTCCTCTCTCACGCCCCAAATGCACCAAAATTCACACCAAGTGCGTCTTTCTTCGTTAGTTTAACTGCTATTTAATGTTTTAGTATCGTCTGTGGAGGAACAATCACGAAAGAATTACTCAATTATTTGCTTTCCAATCTGTATTTCTTATGTCAGTGTCATTCCTCGTCTTTCGCTGTTGTCAACAAAGTTTTGGTGAATTTCTTCACGAATCTCTCGTCCGTATGAAATATTTAAAAGATAAATAATAAAAAGAAATATTTAACTTCAAATTTGAACGTTCATCAATAGAATTTTGAAAATCCAAAGCACTAAGGTTAGATATAGCCGCAGGTACTGTGGTCTCTATTTAATACGTCATCAGCGGGTAGTCCTTAAAGTCGATATTAAAATCCAGCAGTTAAAAAAATCTCGGATTGGCCGCCAAACGCATCCTCGCAACAACGCAAATTCGGTCCCTATATTGCCCTCCCAATGTTTATGTCGAAAATCTAAGTCAACTTAGTGAAATTAGCAAATAGACCTGTGTAAGGGATTAAATCTGATTTGATGCTTTCCCGGCGAATGAGGTGGGTAAACTCTTCTCGGGATTAAACAAAATTTATCCCTGATGACGAGCCCCGAGTCGGAGCATGAAGCGTTTGCCATTATGGAAAAATTAACCCGGTGGGAATCCCGAGAGGAGTTTACTCACATAGCAAGGGATGTTGGAATTATGCTTGTAGCATAGGGATGATGCCTCCTTTTTGGGCGGTATTCACCATCGCATTCAAATCCTTTTTATTTTTGTGTATCTAATTTTCACTCTGAAAGGAATCGAGAATCGCAGATTTTATAACTTTTGCTAATCCTCCGACGGGGGAGGCTAACCCAAAAGTGGGACCCTTTTTCTTCAACCAACATCACACATTCCCCTCTAAACTTGGATTGATAAGTGCTCTTGCCTTTTTCATCAGACAAAAGTATAGTCTTTCACTCCATAAAAATGTAGCCCTTTGATGACACCTTTGATACCTCTTTTTTCGTATTCATAATTAGCATCTTTTTCTGTCTACGTAAGTAATTCTTGCAAACTACCTTGGTTTCTTACGAAGTTATGATTTTTGCGTCAACTGAAGTATCGGGGACGGTCATTGCTGTTTCTTGGTTCTTGCATATACCTCTATCACATTTGGCAGACGCATTTTTCACGCAGAAGTTCCAGTTTGAGTTTAGTCCTGAATTTTTATTTGATGAGGAACGTAGAGATAAAAATCGGATGATTTCTCTTCAGTTTAATTTTCTTCGGATGAATTGATGAAGAAAATTTTTGATAAAAATTTTCTTCATCAATTCATAAAAATACAAAAAATATTCACTGCTGGTACAGGTACGTGGATGACATTTTTGCATTATGGACGGGCTCAATTCGACAGCTGGACATCTTTTTAAACTCGCTAAACTCCCAATCCAACAATATTAAATTCACGTATGAGATTGAAAACGAAGGGAAACTAAATTTTCTTGACTTAACTATATCAAAGACGAGTGAGAAATTTGATTTCGCCATTTTCCGGAAAAATTCCGCTACAGATCATGTCATACCAGCCACCTCCCGTCACCACTTCTCACAAAAACTATCCACTTTCCACTACCTAATTAACCGGCTACTGGACATCCCCCTTTCTATAAACAATTTCGAAAAAGAACTGAATACTATTAAATTCTTAGCAAAAAGGAATGGCTATTCAGACGATTTGGTGGAAAAAATGCTCAAAAAAAAACAATATATCAGAACCAACAACATGTTATACCATAACAAAGAAGAAAACAGTGAGTTTAAATGGTGTAAACTACCGTATTACGGGTGGCTGACTGAAAAACTATCCAGTGTCTTCCCCAAGGAATTTAGACCAGCGTTTTACAACCACGATAACTTAAGAAATCTCCTCAACAGGACAAAAGATAAAGTGAAAAAATGGGAATGCAACGGGATATACAAACTAAAGTGTAATGATTGTGACGCAGTGTACGTGGGGCAGACGGGTAGGGCGTTCCGGACCAGAACTGAAGAACACAAAAGGTGTTTACGCACGGGGAATCTACAGCAATCCCACTTTGCAAAACACCTGTGGGAAGAGGGACATCATAGTGACTTCGAACCGGACGTTTTACACAGAGTCAAGAAGGGGAGGAAGATGGACGTCCTGGAGGAGTTGGAGATAAAAAGAAATTTGGGTTTGGGACATGTCCTTAATGACATCGTTTTCCTAAGAAATTCACCACTCATTACAACTGCACTTAACCTCAAAAATTTACCCCTTTCCAAACCAACCCTTTCCCCCGGCCCAGGAACCCTACCTGCCTCTCCTAGCGTGGGCTTAATCACGCTTCCCAACCATTCCCTCACCAACCCTCCCACTCCTTCCCAATTTTCCCCCCCTGTATAACCCTCTCCCTCCACCCCTGCCAGAATTGGCTATATATTGGATTGTAGATATTACAAGAGTGTACTTGATAATGACGCCTCAGCGTCGAAACGCGTCGTACGAATAAATTTTTCCTGTGAAAAGATACCAAGGTTGTACATTTTCATTTCAACATGGATTTTCACAAAGTTAAAGCCGAATCAATTGAATTCAAAATTTTTGATACTATTTTCCCATACAAGAATTGACGATGTCGACTCAACGCTCTCCGACGATTCTTTTTTTTTTCATTTGTCGAGTTTCTTTAGGACTCAATCCAGCAGCCATCATCTTGAGTTTCGTCCGCTGGTCTCTCAACATACTTCTTCATTGGGGGGAACATTATGCTCCTTCTTGCACTTACACGCAAAAATATCGCATTATTTCAAATGTTCTTTCAAAAGTGCTTGAGTTTTGTACTTCAGCAAAAACCCTACTTTTGGCCTATTCGCATTTTCCGTAAGTTTTAGTACTTCCTGTTGCGCCGCTAAATCCATTTAGTCACACACATAATGGAAGGGAAGCGTCACCATAGTTCGCACACCTTTATAGCCACTCGAAAGGCCTTTTCATGGACCGTAGGCTCCTTTCTTGCATTCTCGGATCTAAAACTATTTCGTCACTTCTCTAAAAGTTAGTAACATCGATTTGTTTAACCCCGACGAGGCGCCTAATAAGGGGCAAGTCGTCTCACTACGCTTCCTTTATTACCTTCTACCATCTTCCGATTTATATTATCACAGATAAACGACCTCCTAGCAGCATACGCGGGATGAATTTTGCTGTATTGGAGGCGTGGGAGAGGTAGAAGCTAGCGGGGATGGGAGGGGATCGGCCTGAGGCTCTTGTATCCGCGACGCTACGTGGGCGTTGGAATCATAGATCTTTCATCTGTATAAAAGATCTATGGTTGGAATATTTTCTTCGCGGACGCGGACTCAAATTAGGCATTTTGTGGCTAAACGGTGGCAGATATGTCAAAATGCACGAAATTTTTTCTTAAGGACAGTAACTCGGGAAAATCTATAGGAAATGACCATAAAATACTATATTTTTTGAATTTCGACCCTCCCCCCTAAATTGCATTTGAGGGAGGATCAGGGGTTCACCTAGAGGTCTCAAAATTTTCAGGCCTTATTTTTGATCGGTCCCACAACTTTTTTCATTGGGCCAGATGGATTTGAAAAAAATCGACTTTTGCGATCCGCCCTAGTGTACATCCTTTACAATGCATTCGAGCAAAGGTCATTCCTGTGCGAGAGAAGACGGGTCCCGGGAAGAGAAAAAAGGAAGGGACCTACTCTATTCTCGAAGGAGTGCGCTTCAGCATCCTCATTCTTTCTATAGAGCGTTCCACATTTAGTTGACAGTACGGGCCTTATGGATAACAGTGTTGCCAAGCTTCCGCTCCGCCGGCAGGCATCCTAACAGCGTATGCAACCACACATAATAGAGCGCCAAAATGGTTTATTTCAAAAAGGAGTTAGGGATCGCACGAAAGACTACGTAAATTAAGGAATTTTTTAGCGTAAATTACAATAACTTTGCTGCAATATAAAAGGAAAAGTCTTTTGTTATTTCATGTACGAACTTATTCCATGCACAAGCTGAATAATGAATAATCTGTAATGTAAAAAATAACAATGAATTGAAGGATAATAAAAATTATAGCCGCTCCTGAATGAGACAAAATTTCTATTCCTTCCATATTATGCAATATGTTTTGGCTCTAGCTAGTATTACATGAAAGGCGATGTTGTATAAGACATCATCAATCTTAAATTTTTCAAAAATTTCCCGTAATTGGTTTATTGTAAATTAAAGATCTCTTTTCAAGCTGACATCTTCAAAGCTAATTTTCTTAATGTTCTCTTTCCTCCACCTTGTAGTAGGCAAGGATTCCAATTTCCTTGAGTAATAAGAGGCATTATCTACCACTATAATTGATCCTTCGGGTAAGTTTGCAAGTAGTGAGTGCACAAACCATCTCTCGTAACACTCGCCACCCACTTCTTCATGCTCATCCATTGAGTTCTTTTTGTACAGAAACACATACGATGCTCCTTTTGTGAACCCATTTTCCGTTCCTGCGTGTATAATTGCAAATCGCCCTCCTCGGGAAGTGGGGGCCAAGCCCAGTATTTAGTCCAGCAAGGAAAGCTTGACGCGGATTTTCTAATTGTTTTGCGAAAAAATCCACAGGGAAAAAATCATTCGCCTTGACCGGGATTCGAACCCGGATCCCTCGATTTCCGGCCGAGTGCTTTAGCCAGTTAAGCTACCGAGGCGTCATTCTTCCCTGTGGAAATTTGTGGACTATACCGGACATGGTGGTATGGACTGCCGAGCATATTATGCGACGAGCAGTCCAAATCGTGCGCATGGCGCCACAGCCGGAGAGTAAAGCCCGAACTTTGAACACATAGAGGTGTTCTCTCTTGACGAATTTAAGTATACCGGGACTAGCCACGGTGATAACTTTACGGGAGTCACCCGCAATGCACAATTGTGCGAAAAAATCCACAGGGAAAAAATCATTCGCCTTGACCGGGATTCGAACCCGAATCCCTCGATTTCCGGCCGAGTGCTTTAGCCAGTTAAGCTACCGAGGCGTCATTCTTCCCTGTGGAAACCCTGTGGCGCCATTCTTCCCTTTTTCGCACAATTGTGCATTGCGGGTGACTCCCGTAAAGTTATCACCGTGGCTAGTCCCGGTATACTTAAATTCGTCAAGAGAGAACACCTCTATGTGTTCAAAGTTCGGGCTTTACTCTCCGGCTGTGGCGCCATGCGCACGATTTGGACTGCTCGTCGCATAATATGCTCGGCAGTCCATACCACCATGTCCGGTATAGTCCACAAATTTCCACAGGGAAGAATGACGCCTCGGTAGCTTAACTGGCTAAAGCACTCGGCCGGAAATCGAGGGATCCGGGTTAGAATCCCGGTCAAGGCGAATGATTTTTTCCCTGTGGATTTTTTCGCACAATTGTGCATTGCGGGTGACTCCCGTAAAGTTATCACCGTGGCTAGTCCCGGTATACTTAAATTCTAATTGTTTGTTTCGCAAACTAATGTTCACTATTTGTCCAACATTAATCCAACAGTCGGCTGTGAATACATTCGTCCTGTGTTCGCGACGATATTTTTTTAGCTACCTTAGATAATTAATTGTGCCACCAACTAATAATATCATCCCTTTCGATAAGGATGATTCTTTTCCCCCTGCGTTCGTACACGAAGCCTATGTCCAAAAGAAGACGATATAGTGTTGTCCTTTTGTAATCTGGGAGAATACTATCCATATTCACCGGGTTTCAGATGGATTTTAAAGTCGGAGGAATAATTTTCACGAAGGATTCATGTACCTTCCTTATAATTCCCGATCTCACCAAACCGTCGAAAATCACTGCCCTCGAATTTTTGTAAGGCTGTCTAATTTCTTTAGTTTTTGAAGGAGTTACCAATGGACCACGGGAGCTTTCCTTTCTCACTCTGTAAATAGTGAACTCCTAGCACCCAGTAGCCTTCGAAGCTTCTCGGCAGGTCTCACTAATGCTGAGAGATTTCCTCATGTACGAGAAGACTTTGAGCACCAACCGTCTTTCGCGGCTTATGAGCTTCTCACCTTTTCTCCTCTTCTTTGTATCGGACATATTGATTGGGCGTGTTACAGCAAAGATAAGTGTAAAACACACTTCGCAATTCTCAAGTTCAATACACCACACAACACTTGTTCACTCCAAAAAAATGCAATGACAAACTGAACGCCTTCGTAAATTCTTCCCTCGGCCCCTTCGGCCTGGGTCGCTTTTGGGGCAGGTTTTATGGTACCCTATGAAAGGAACTCAGAAAAAACCCAAGCCCCCTTTTGTAAATGCTTGCACTGGATGGGGTAGTGTTTGGTACAGATTATGAGATATTCTTTTTCTTGGTTTCCCCGATGGGACCTAAACACCCAAGGCGAAAGAGTCTTACTTCTAAGCCACTTGCTTACTTTCGTGTATCAATGTATTCAGATAAAAACACTGCTGTTACGACGTATGAGTAGGTATTCTCTGTTTAGGATATCAAACGAATAGATAAATACATTTCATAGTATGCATTGACAAAAAACTCCTTTTCCGCCCGAGAATTTTCCCTCTGCGCGCAAGAAAAGCAAGAAGCCCGGCCCAGCGGCACCGTTATATTTTTTCTTAAGATCAAAACCTTGTAACTCGCTTCAGAATTGATGTAAGTTAATGATTTTTTCACCAAAAATAACCTTGTAGTTTTCTTCATATTTGATACGCAGCATATAGGGACCTACGACGTAAGAAACGTAAGTTAGTGAGCGACTACTTTTTACCTTGCAAAAATCAAAATTTTCTTGTCCTAAAGTGTGTTACGTCGGCATAACAACATTAAAACTCAATATTTGTACAATTGGTGAAGACCTTTAAGCAGAAAGTAGTGTGAAAAATTTTTTGCAAAAAAATTCAATTCAATACAGACAACGGTCAGGCAGAAATTGCGAGAAGAAGATAAAGTAAAAAAATACACGTTTCTGACGGAAAATTACGGAAATGTTTTTTATAGCTTTTGTTATAATTTTTGTCGAAAAAATATTGGCACCAATGAATGCAGCACCTTTTTCTACATTAGAATAAAATTTTTAATCAGTGTATAACGCAACTTTAATTTTCGTGCTGTTGTTGACAACACCGCGCTCCTGGCCTTATGGAGATTAACATGGGAAACGATTCTCCATAAGAGCCCATACTGTCAACTAAATGTGGAACGCTCTATACCATTAATATCGCTCATTATCTCATTGCTTGCTACTTCCCCATTACCGCAAAGCTATGAATGCTCTCATGATATCTTGTGGGATATTACGCCCAATTAAAGTTAAAGGCTTTATGAGTAGATACCTAGATTATTCACCCCCTGAGAGTTCTTTAAATATCGATGCAGGGGAAGAAAGTGGACACTGAAGTTCATGGTCTATTTATGGGGTTTGCCCCTTTACTTATAGGTAACACTGTGAGATTGTGACTTCCTAGGTGGGCCGATATGCCACGGCTCGTTTTCGTTAGAACGAGTTCACCGAAGAAACAGAGATTTTGTCATTAATTGAGAGTCTCACCCAGAACTTAAGCGTTCAAATCATAAAATATAGTTTAATAATTGTAAATTAGAGAAAACACAGACGCAATCTAGGAGGAAAACGACGTTTTTATTCATTAAATATCCCAAGAGTAATTTTTCTCATTAGCCACTTTAGACAATAGATGTTTGTGAATTTATATTCTCTCTAAGTGCATATTAATTATTTTAGCTATCGCATGGGTTACTGTGCTTCCAAAGTTTCTATGTATACTAATCTTAAAATTCCGAGGTGGTGCCAATGGCAAGATGGACGCCGTGCGCTAATATCATTTAAGCAAATTCGAACCTGCCTGAAATTGCATTCGAATGATCATTCGAATGCAGGGTATTTCCGTTATACACGGTGAATGATGGTCATTTGCAAAGTAATTCGAATTATCATTCGAATGAAAATTCACCGTGTAAAGCGGCCTTACCACCCTTAACGATAAGAAAATTCGGATTTTTGTAAGGTAAAAAATAGTCGCCTACACTCTTACGTTCCTTACGTCGTAGATCCCAATATGCTGCGTATTAAATTTGAAGAAAACTACCAAGTTACTTTTAGTGAAAATATCGTTTACTTTGTCAGTTTTAAGGGAGTTTGATCCCAAGAAAACAAAATATGGCGCCGCTGAGACCAGTTTCTCGCTTTATCTTGCCACCTCCATGGGCGATATGGGTGGGAATATTCTCGGAAGGAAAAGGCGATAGATTTTCGTCAATGCATGCTAGGAAATATGTACTTCTTTGTTACATATCCTGAATAGAGAATACTTATGCGTTGCAACAGGAATGTTGTTATTTCAATACTTTTTATCTATGCCATTTTTTATTTGAAAAAGCAAGTAAAATTTGACGGCTTGGAAAGATCAACTTTTCGCCTAGGTCTTTCGGTCTAACCACAGAAGCAAAGACAGGAAATATCTCATAATCCGTGTGGAGGACCTCCCCTTCCAGTGCATGCATTTTATAAAAGGGGGCGGGTTTTTTTCCTCTAGTTCCATTCATAGGGTTCCATAAACAACTGCACGAGAAGCGACCTCAGCCGAAGGGGTCAGGGGAAGAAATAGCGAAGGCGTTCAGTTTGTCGTTGCATTTTTTTTAGAAAGAATGAGTGTTGTGTGATCGGCTGAGTTTGAGATTTGTAGAGTTTTTTTATTCCTTTCTCTGCTTTAAATTTTCCTACCACTACGTCCGATGCGAAGGGGATGAGAAAAGGTGAGAAGCTCAGAAGCTACAAGAGTGGGTTGATGCTCAACGTAATGGACAAAAAAACAATCGAATGACGAACAATAGGCACCTCTATTTCATCCTGTAAATTGTCTGCATGCCACGTGTCTTCTTCCTTTTTCTTGAGGTGCTGTACATAGTTTTTTCCTGTTATCATAATTAATAGTATCAAAGCTTTTTGCTATTAGTCATTCCACCTAGGCCTTTATGGAAGTTGAATTATTTTTCCCGACGCACAGTGGGCTAAAATCGGAAAAAGTGGCCAAAATCGCAAAAATGATTTTTTTTGAGCTAGGAAGTTGAAACTTCGCATGCATATTTTCAATTAAATTGTGCATAACTTGCCTGATTTTAACTTTCCTGTGCCTTTACGTTAAAAATATATATGAGGTCAAAGTTGAACAAATTTAGCGGTAAACGACCACCATCGATTTTTTTTCTGAAGAATGCCAACATTATCCTCGTACAGTGGTTTCACGAATAGTTTTCTCCACAAAACTGTTATACCATCTTAATTGGCACTTCTTTTTCTTCCATTTGGAGGGTTTTTAAATATTTTTTTCATCATTAACCATAGATATATAACAAAATGCGGAGTCTGTTTTCAGCCAATTTTTACATACACATAGAGAACAAGTAGATACTACCGCCGACTTCTGCCAAGTGACTTATACCACGTCGTTTAATGAAGCTTCTACACTGTGAATCTAAAGTAAAATCTTGCACCAACTTGCAACCCCGAATTTTAAATTGTTTTTCCGAGGGTGCGGTTGACTCCGGTTCTTTTTGGCGTAGGCGGAGAGTACGGCGACGCGGCAAGCGTGTGGATTTCAATATGGCCACATTCACTTTTATATCTGGATAATAGATGTAATATTGTGGTAATATATAGTAGTGATAATGTAATAATTGGTATAATGAAAGTGGTGTGTCTTCTCGATCGGAGTGTATATACATTGACCAATATGGTCTTTCTTCCATTCTGTCGTATGAACAATATTCTCTTCCAATATTCTTCCAATATCTTCTCAAGTTGAGAATTCAATAGAATACCGCCGCACCACACAACGGTCCCAAATCGAAAAAAGCTGGCCAAAAGTCATGTTTTCGATTTTTTACGAGAATGTTTTTAATTATGTATTCGAATTCTACAGGATATGGCTTACAAATATTTCGTACCTGATAGGTCTGAGAGATTATTATGTTGACTTGTGTAACACGTCGAACATGGCCATGTTCAGCCTAAAACTCCCGTTGCGGCGCACAGTGGGCTGAAATCGAAAAAAGCTGGACAAAACCTCGAAAATGGTTTTTTAGAGTATGGAAGTTGAAACTTCGCACAGTTGTTGCCAACACGTTAGTACATTTTTTGACGCAAAATGTTTTTCTTAGGCTAATTTTTTATATAAAATACATAGCCTGAAAGTTGAACAAATTTGGCGTAAATTGCCCGCTTTGAAATTTTTTTCGATATTCAGCATGTTTAAACTAATGTCACACCTGTAGTAGTAATTTAATAGCAACCAAAAGCTAGAAAATTGTTAAACGGTTTGTTATCATCGATTACCATCAACTTTCACGACGTAGTTATTGTATTTGTGACCAATACGATACAAAATGGCGGACCCTATCTTTCGTCGAATTTTTGTGTTTATGCAGGATTTTAAAAAAAGGTTACCGAGTTACCTCGAGGTATTTACACCACATATACAAAAAAGTATATAGATTATGATAATCGGAAGTACAGCTGCGACCACCTGCGACGCCGAAATTAAGATCGATTTTTCGAACGTGCGGCACCGCCCGGAGCTGGCTGCTGGCCACGGGAATTGCCGTACTCGACGGATGTTGGATAGGTAATCATTTTAAGCAAATTTATTGTATAAAAGCTATGATATATTATTACTACATTTATTTTCCTTTTGTTGTAACCTGATTTCTTTACTGTCTTGTAATATTTATCGTCGATGCAGTACAAAATGGCGGACGCTAATTTCAGTAACATTTTTGCCCGTGTGTGGCTGTATAAAAAGGAGGACACCGAGTTGCTCTCAGATATTTACATCGTAATTGCATCAAGCCTTTTAGTCTTCATCCACAGAAATAATCTGCGACCGTTCGCAACAAACTAAATAAAATCGATGTTTTTACCGTGCCGCGCAGTCCGCGGCTGCTCCCTGGGCTCATGGATTGTCGTGACACAGCGTACATCATAAAGCGCTATGAAGTCTTTGCTGTGGGTATGTTTTATTCCAACATAATTATCACCATTTCATTTAAAGTTCGTATGTTGTCACTTTAGGTAAATGAATTCATTCCTCTATCCATTTTTACTGACTAGTGACTATTTACCAAATTCCCGAATACAAACTAGCTGACTTGAAACTCTGACAATTCCGCTCGTGCATTTTACCACTTGGATGGGTAAAACGGCTCTATTAGCCTGCTTCTAACCTCAAAGACAAAATAAATTTTACAACCAGCCGACCAACCCGCAGCCTGTTGGTATTTGCCCGTCCACCCCATGCGGTAGTCGCGAAAAGGGTATTTTTATGACCCCACGTTGCACGTGTGCGGTCCCTTTTTCCTTTTTCGGAAATTCCGTTTCCAGAAAGAAATGCATATATGAATTTAGTTTTGAATATACAGTGAAAGAAGTTAGTTTTGCTGTGGTGATTTTGGATGCACTCGGATACACACGCTTTGGATATTGAGAACTCCGGGGTATCTCATCGGTTTTCTGCTTTAACTGCATTGGCGGTGTCAATCACTCATTCACCAGGCATCTATCATCCAAAGGGTAAGAGGTTTTCATTTGTAGTTCTTTATATTTGCCTCGTGCCTGAAGCAATTTCCCTTTGTTTATTTACCATTAACGCCTCTAGAATGGACCCTTTCCTTAATTTTCATGTATGTTACTTGTTAATGGTAACTCGTTCGCCTGAAATAGAACCAGTGTTGAATTGAACAACAAATTTGGAGCAATTATAGAAATGTCTGGTCTCGAGGTAACTCGTCTATTGCTTCATAAAAAATTCAAATCCGGATGTAAATCCTTTGCGGAGAGATATGAATTTTTAATGTAATATCTGACGAAAAAACTTCACGCGCAAGGTAATATTGAAGCTACGAAGAGCCTTACTGACCCTCTTAAACGATATTTTTTGATCCGCTACCAAAGGAAATGGGAAGCCTGCAGTAGAAACAATGAAAGATTTTTGGGGAGAAATTTAAGTGGCTGAAAGCACCTATATATGTACCAGAAAACGTTCAAGATTTGAACAGAGCTTCTAATTCTACGGGTAAGTATATGCGATTAATAAGTGACCTGAGTTGTTGCATTATCTCAATGGATTTAAGGGCGATTTTTCACTCATTTTGATCCAATTATTATCTGGTGGACGCCCGGAAAAAATTTTGACGAAGTTAGCGAAAGAACTAAGAGGAGGAAGACTGAAAGTCTTAGATCTTCTCACTCGGCGGCAACTGTATCTATCGCATCATCGATGACATTAAGAGAGGAAGTCGGCGTCGCAGGTGGTCGCAGCTGTACTTTCGATTATCATAATCTATATACTTTGTTGTATATGTGGTGTAAATACCTCGAGGTAACTCGGCGATCCTTTTTTTAAAATCCTGCATAAACACAAAAATTCGACGAAAAATAGGGTCCGCCATTTTGTATCGTATTGGTCACAAATACAATAACTACGTCGTGAAAGTTGATGGTAATCGATGATAACAAACCGTTTAACAATTTTCTAGCTTTTGGTTGCTATTGAATTACTACTACAGGTGTGACATTAGTTTAAACATGCTGAATATCGAAAAAAAATTCAAAGCGGGCAATTTACGCCAAATTTGTTCAACTTTCAGGCTATGTATTTTATATAAAAAATTAGCCTAAGAAAAACATTTTGCGTCAAAAAATGCACTAATGTGTTGGCAACAACTGTGCAAAGTTTCAACTTCCATACTCTAAAAAACCATTTTCGAGGTTTTGTCCAGCTTTTTTCGATTTCAGCCCACTGTGCGGCCCGTAGAAATAGTCGATTTTAGGGAAATACAACTTAATAAACGACTATTTTATGGGATTAATATGTCATTATTAATACGGTAAGTTTGTATATTTTTTCACAATATTATGGTATTCAGAATTTCTTATATCAGTATTTAATTATTTATAATAGCTATTTTTGGGCCTATTTTTAGTAAAATGTGTCGATGTAGTTCTTTGCTCTTACGTGGTCCTCGAAGATTCCTATGCAAAATCCTTGGGAACAGTATTTGCAACAAGATGGAGAAAAAAAACTTGCCTTTACTTGCCTATCCCGTCGAAGTTGCCGCCGATGATCGTTACGCGATCAATATTTCTGCCTAAAATGGTTTAATCTTAAAACCGTGATTTTTAGACCGTGAAAACCTGGAGAAAACCGTGTATTTTATATTTTAGTTTGAGGGGGAACCATGACTGTGTACAGCGTTGTCAGCACGTTATTCCGAAATAAGGTCTTGGCGCTAGGAGAAATAAATGCTCCCTAATCCCCTTGCCGTCCCACTGCAGCCAAGAGTTGTTCACAGGATCATTTCAACAGCCCGTAGACAGGATGGAATGCGGAGGGGCAAATTCGTCTATACCTACCAATGGTGCGTGCAAGTGCATATTTTTGTCTCATATAATAACGGATTGAGGATGACGGCCCCCCTCACCATGACCATTGCAAGGATGTGATGAATATTTCCCTCTCAGTTTTATTTAAGGATTTTCTTAGTGAACAAGTGCTGTGCTCCGAACTGTGTTAACACTGCCGACTGGAGAAACTTCTCCTGTCCAGATAATAGAGTAATTGATTTGCCAATGTTTGGCATTCAAATTTCAGGAAATGCCCGAAACTCAGAGGCAAGTCTATATAAGCTTTTATATCTTTTATTCATTGTCAACTCATAATTTCCGTTTTTTTATTGGTTAAAATGGACAACGCTTTGAAATCACATACATCGGTACTTCCGTAAATGCACCTGAAAATTTTGAATTATGGGTGCCGAAAATTTTCGTACCTTGCGGTGTACAATAACAATACAGAGAGAAAAGAATATTCATAAGTGAATATAAAGGAATATGTCGTGGAATATTTTGAAACAAGATTTCTACTGAATGAAATCAAGCATGCCAAAAATATTCTGATGCGTTTTATGCGAAGAATATTTTTCCTGAAATACTTGATAAAGTGAAGTCAATGCTCGAGGACTGATGAGCATTTCAAAGAGACGCACAAAAGCTGGTTACAGAAGGAATTGAAATTTCTTCCAGAAGTATATCAATATCTCCCTGTCACATCTAGTGAGTGAAAATGATTAGCGTGCATACTCAGTCGAATATATGCTGTTTGTAAAAATAGTCTTTCATTTATCTCAATCGCCATATTTTAAAAATTTTAATTAAGGATTTCATTTCAGACAAGACGAAATAGCATTTAAATATAATGTTTTCTAATCAATAAGTAAGAAATATTGGACCAGCTTCCATAATTTTGAAAAATTTCCGAACAGATGCTTTATATGCATGAAAAATAATTATTAATGTGAATTGCAATTTTCATGACAGGTATCGATGAAAGACTTCTCCATCGACTTTCAGCGATACTAAAATCCCTATCCTACGGCTATGAGATAAATAATGAAGCCTTCAGCCAATATTGAATGGAAATAGTGAGTTGTATATCGAGCTTTATTGTTTTTATTACATGCTGCCCATGGTACAAAAAGTGCTGATACATGGAACAGCAATTGCCAAAGAATCCTTTCTTACAATTGAAGTTCTAACGGAGGAAGCATCGGAGGCCAGGAATTTAAACATGAGGAAATTCCGAGAGCAGCGTACAAGAAAATTCTCAAGAATGTTAATTGATGAAGATATCTTTTGAATACCTCTTTTTAATATATGAATCATACATTTTAATTAAATCAGGGGTTACAAAAAAACGAGGTCAGGTGAGATGAAAAGTTGCTAATTTTAAGTGATTCGCAGATTGACATCGGACCACGATTCTTTTAAAATTCGTTTTTTGTGATACGTAATAAGAGCGATTTTATTGAAATTCAAACATTATTCTCATCAAAGTAATTTCATTTAATCTAATGTGACTAATCAAATACATGGTAGCTGAAATGAATAAGTGTGAGTATTTTTTTCCGATTTTGGTATCTCACCGACTATGCTGATGGTCGTGGGTTCGAACCTTGTCAATTTCATGTCGTGAGTTCTATCATGACTTTAAACAACAATTTATTTTATATTTTACCTTCAAATTTTACTCTTTTAAGCTCTCCATGAACATCAAGTTATTGCCAACCGCAATGACATCTTTATCGAGATTTTCTAAAAATTGTTCAAATAATAACAGCACAAAAGTTACTAAAAAGAAGAGCTATCGTAAAAATAATGCCAAAATCAGATTCGGGCGATCAAAATCAGTAAGACACTTCCACTTTTGTCGCTAATTTAGGTAAAATTACAACGTTATTAATTTTGGCCAGCTTTTTTCGATATTGGATCACACTGCGCCGATCGTTCAATTCTCCTCGAAACAAGCCGCTACAAGTACTTTTTGCTGTTGATATCCGCCGATTATCGAAAAAAATATATTGATTATACATTTCGGTGCGGAAAAGGGGCAAAATTAACTATCAGTATTATGCAAGCGAAATGTAGGTGCTCCGGTGCGTGCAAAATGGCAACACTATAGGCAATCTGGTGCCATTGAATCTCCTCCTTGGGCAAATTTCTGGCTGCCTGCCTGGGTCGAACTCCCCCGATCCGAAGCGACTTATTGTTAGCCCGAACCAAATTTCTGAAATATGCTGCTCGGCTTGAAGGAGGTGGCATAGTTCCACATCGACTCCTTGTAGACTTGCGTTTTCTTCTTTTTTGTGTGGCTACAATGGACCTCAACAACCTCCACTATCCCTGAGCTTACGATCGGAGGGGTTGGTCTTCTTAGCTCCTCACCCCTCTCATCCAAGTCCCTGAGTGAACATGGAGAATATATTACACATACTTACATCATATGTAATAAATCAGTAATTAATCAGTAATTAAAAAATAATAATTAATCTTACAGCAATTGAGGGGGTTCTGCGATTGTATTCATCCGCCTGAGACGTCTTCCCCTCCACAATCGCCTGTCACCAAGGAGGATGGGGAAGGAAAAGGATTGCGCGCTCACTCATTCATTGCCTGGGCTGTATGCCCTGATTTTATACTGGTGCTTCGGTGAATATTGTACCTGTATTTCAGCATTGATGAGTGTGTCCATGACACTAGAAAAGCAATAGAAAATAGTGGGAATGACTTAAAAGAGTGCAAGGGACCAGTATACACCTATCCAGAGTAAGTGAAGGGGTAATCGAAGGAATGGGTTGCTAGTGAGCGCGTGCATTACGTACTAATTTAAGAAGAATAAAGAATGAGAAAGACGAAACTTTGTGCTTTCACATGAAATATTTATTCACACATGTACACGACCATGATTTTAACGTACGACATTATCAGGTGAACTCTACAAAGGTCCATCACATCAATTTTAATATATATTTTTTTTAGATCACGAGATGTGGGTCAATTTGGGATTGACCCACATCTCGTGATCTAAAAAAAATATGTATATATAATAAGGGGTCGTGAAGCATAAAGTTTGAATCAATTTTAATGAGAATAAAATTAAAATACATGATAACAATACCCTAAAACATGATTTCAAACTAATGCTAGAAACTTAATAACCATTCGGCTTTGCGTAACGCCACATACCTACGGTCCATAGAAGAACAATATTTCTAACTTAATAATAAAATACTTGCTAATTCTGGAACATTAGAAAAATGTATTTTTTTGGTAGGATTTTAAAAACTGTGTTGTATTTTTTAATCCTCCTGGGTTGTTCTCTTGGGTATCCATTTATTATTATTTTTTTAGGTGTAAGGAACAGGATTGGGAATTAATTTCTCCTTATCTATGTGCGGGGAATGGATTGCCATTGTTGCAACTAACGGATCTGCAACTAGTTCTGTGTACGGTTATGAATATACCTGGCTTCCTTTTATCAAAATTGTAAGTTATAAGTTTGATAACTATGGGAATTCCGCTAGCACTCAAGAGTTGGGCAACGTGATTTAACGCCCAGAAAATGGTACTTATTAGAGAAAAAATAACGTTCAAGGAATACCTCGGAATGTTGCGTATTTTAACTCCCTTAATGGAGGGGGGTGCCAGGTCCCTCTCTTAACCTACTCCCTCCCCTCCAAAAGTCTTCCCATGGTTCACCTCGGCCTACTCATCCGACGCTGCTTGGACAACAGGCCGAGCAGAACTAGAACTTTCCATGTGGTGGGGTCTCGGTGCATCACAATTAATATTCGCGTATGGTGTTTTTTTTTTCTTTACGCCATTGTATTCACGTGGTACTTTAGTGTCATCGCGATTGACAGAGAAGCCTGACATCCCTTATTCATCAAGTCTAATCTTTTTTATCGTGTTGGCGTGAATATTTGGTTACATCTTCCAACTTCTTCACTTACGTGGACTGTGGGTTGCCATTTGGAAAATTTTGTTTTGTCTCATGTGTGTGATTTTTGATATCCTTCCAGTAGTGCTGACGTGATATTATAGTTTCTGTCTTTGTTTGTGTTATCTGCAACCAGATTATTTCAACGTGATGGTAATGCAGCAATAATAGGTATTGTATCATAAATTCGTGAGTTAAAAGAATTTTTATTTGATTGTCCTTGGAGCATGTAAAACTGTTTTATAGTCTTTAGTTTGACTGCAAATATAAGTTTGGCCAATGGAAATTGTCCCGAGAATTAATGTTGTCAGTGTGAGCGAGTTACACTTTGCAGTTTTTTTCCTCCAGTGATTTATCAGTCACCGTAACTGCCGAAGTTTCTAATCAAGGTCGTTTTACTGAATACGCGAATTTGCGCTGTTGCAAGGTTTATCATGTAGTGAATTGGTAATTGCAGTTAGGCACTGTACTGTTTTAGGTAATCGAAAACTGAGTATTGTTGCGTGATACTTCTGATAAATCTCTTAAATTAGATAATTCTCATTTAGTGGCCAGTTACCTTCTATTAGTGTTCCATGTTACCTCACTACGCTCCTGCATCCTTATCACGGAATTGAGACTATTCATTAGAATTTACCTTTGTAAATGATGAATTTGTGTTAGTGTGCCTGATGTTTTTACGCCGGTGCACTTGTAACTTTTTGGGCGATATAAAAGTAGTTAATCGGTGTCAGAGAATTCCATGGAATTCTATGTTCATGCATGTATTTTTAAGTTTTCTGGCGCACAAATATTGATGTACGTACAAATTGATACCGGCAATGGGGTAAACTGTTACTTGGCACGTACGAACGGGGGGGACAAAACTTCCTCCGTCAGAGATTCAATGTAGAATTCAAGATGGTACGAAGGAATACTATTTTTATGAAGTCTTATAGCTTTTTGCTACCTGCTATTCTCCTACTCTAACGTCCATGGAGAATGGATTTTTAAAATGCTCCTTAGGCTATTGGAACCCTGCATATTATCACATTTTACATACTAACTCAAGATGCCAAACAGGTGACAACATCTGGAACTCATTGTATTGTCTGCATAACACTATAGAATACTAAAGAGGAGTATGTACTATTAGGTCAAACCGACCATGGAATTGCATGTAGACGTTATCTCAAGGAAATTTCAGTTGTTGTAAAAATAACTAAATTTGTTTATGTTGAGGTAAATACGTTTTATTGCTGGTTAAATGAATCTTATAAGAAAATATTGTAAAACATAAATAAAAAGTAGTTACAGCTCGCTATCAAAAATATTTTTATTCTTGCATATATAGTTTTAATAATTAGAAAAATAAATTATTGTGTTGGAGCATTTTGGGGGAAGTCATTGTAGATCTTAGGTGAGTGAAACTTCATGTCAATGGAGTGATAAATACCCCGATTTTTTTATGTATGTACTTCCATAGCGGTCATGAACTTCGCGGGGTGAGTAATTAGTCGAATTATCTTGGTTTTATCTCTAGCTGTTTAAGTTGTGGTGGTAATGGAACACGTCCATCGTCAGCACATCTTAATCCGTACCCGTAGCAGCTATACGTAATATTTGAGGCGTTGATCATGGCAATTGTATTTGTCTGTCGAGCTCTATGTTTCAAATTCAAATCCCTTTGAGGAACGTATCTTGTTAGTACCTGGGTATTTTCTTCTCTTATTTATGACATATGTTCCTTATTTGCCCGTTTAAAGTACTTCGACTATGTTCGATAGTATTTACTGGTAATCTAGTATCATCTACAATAATTTTATCTTTGTCTTAGTTCTCACATCAGATTGACGCATTTTTAAAATGTAGTTCCTGAGTGGGGTTTTTCGTATCTTCATCCACCTTGGTGGTGGCTCGTACGGTACTTACCTCTTAGATGTTGGTGTAGATTTTCATGTTATGAGAAATGGCTTACTCTTAAATACTTATTTGTTTAGTTATAACTCATATTTCCCATCCATCGACCAAAATATGTAATGAAATTCCCTTTCGGCCCTGTGTCAACAATACCATTCTTAACGCCTTAACTGTAGTTCATCCCTTTCTGATCTTTGATGACGAGTGACGACTTTTCTTTTAGAATTGATTTGTTACGCTCATTCGCATTCACCGATTGAATGGAATGTCTCTTTGGGTTGGATTCAATTTGTAGTCTGCGTTTCGCAGAGTAGCAGGCGCGAGGTTTGTTCGTGAAAACGAGGTGACTACGGATGCTGCGAAAAGCGAAAGGATGCTACTTAAATTTTGCTCGTCAATCTTGTGCATCTAGTCAATATTTTTTGTCTAACGCACCCACAGGCATGCTGGGAGTGTAAAAAAGGAGCAGTCGTGACTTAAAATGGTCACTTTACTCATTTTAAGTTTTTTTTTCTTCGCAGCCAAGTTAGCGGAAGGAGGCATTTCACTCAAGCGGGGCAGGATTCACAGATGTGGATTTCTTCAGCCAGGGTGAGTGTCAATTAATTTTTTATTACACTTGATGTATGCTTTTGCGTTTGAAAGGGATTTCAATGCGCGGGTAATCAGGGTCTCCTAAAAATAATGCTCCGGAATTGCTATGCATCTTAAGTTACGCATTTATGGTTGTTATAATTGGGCACCGTTTTTTTTTCCTATGGTGACCAAATTTTAGGTTTATTTTGTATTAAAAAATACTATACATATAGAAAAGCGCTTTGGCGACAGTTGAAATATAATATGAACGATTGCATGATGCAAGGTTTACCATTTTCTATTTTTTGTTTATGTATTCGCGCAAGTTGGGTGGTTAGGTGGTGCAATTTTTGCGTTCATTCATTAAGAGAGTTACTCGTGCATGACCCGTGTAAACAGGCCATCAAAATTTAGTATCGTGTAGTATCATCAACGTTTAAAAATGTCACCGTGGTTTGGATGTTTTTGTGACCGATTACATTAGAAATATGTATTCAGCCATATAGGAAGTGGGTTTAAAAAAATAAGGAGAAATACATTTTCAAAATTCTCGCGAGCTTTAAAGATTCTGTTGATCAATTAAAAAAAATTATTTTGGCGCCCGTGGTCCTGAAGTAAGATAAAAGTTTCTGTTGTATTCAAATTTAACTTAGTCTGCGGCAGGCGCTAAGGTTGGACGTGTTTTTATGAGCTCGGTGATTTTCGGCTTACGCTTCATTGCTTGTCCATGAATTTTTGGCCAAATAAAATACTGCGACGCCAGGCCGTTCGATGGCTCGTCTCTCATCTGAGTAATTTAAGTAAAGTATAATTCTTCTAAAGTAAATTTATTCTAAGTACATATTCTTAGTAATTTTTAAGGTAGTCTTTCTACCCGTTATAACATTATTACAGGCACATGCACCTCGTTGCCAAGGTTTTTTCAATAGTTGAAATCGAATGAAAAATGATAGGTAAATATGTTGTATCGCAGTAACTAGTGTGAAGGTGAGCGCTTAAAAAAAATTGAGCAAAAGTATCGCTATAATTTTTCCGTTTTCCACAGGGCGATAAAAATTTCCGCAAAACATCTCGAGTGCAAGGAGCTTCAGCAAAAAACTCACGGAAGTAAAGGATGCTTGCTGGAAGCGAGAAGGTAAAATTAACGGGGTTAAAAACAACCTCAAAATAAAGTGTTCGTAAAAAATCCATTACATTAAGTCCAAATTATGTCATGATGTTGAAGTTGTTTCGGGTTTCCCACCGGGTGGGTTTCTCCAGCCAACGACTCGGCCATCGAAACGTCGCACAGTGGGCTAGAATCGAAAAAAGCTGGCCAAAACCTCTAAAACTATTTTTTTGAGCAAGGAAAGTAAAACTTCGCATATATATTCACAAATAAATTGCGCATAACTTTCCAGAACATTTCTTTCCTATGTATTCACGTTAACAATATATGTGAGGTCAAAGTTGAACAAATTTAGCGAAAAACCCGCCCTCGATTTTTTCCGGAAATTGCCAACTTTATCCTCGTGCAGTGGTGTCATGAATAGTTTTATCGACAAAACTGTTTCACCACCTTAATTGACGCTATAATCACTCCATGGAAATCTACCTTAATCGGTATAATACTTTAACAATAGTAAGAATAATATCAATATTGAATACCCCTATTTGGATCCCCCACTTTGTAGATGCAGTTTCTTCATTGAATTTTTGTACCATCTCTAAAAAGTTGACAACTCCATTAGTATTTCAAGCCCCATTGGTCGCTGTGTGAAATTGGACTCAATAAAAAAATATTCTGCACACTTTTCGCCGTCTAATGAAAAATTGAAATCTGTCCAAAAACGGAGCGCTGTGAAACAACATTTTGGGAGGGGCCCCTAAAGCGGAGACGTCCTCTTTTATGCCGCCATAACTAAAAAGGAATAATCTCACTTGCTTTTACTTCATCTTCTTTCCACATCCCTATGCGAGGGGATTCTCGGTGCATTTTCGACCCCCCTCCCCTCTTTTCAACCGCGCGAAGGAGTCGTGTTGGGGTGTCTCACCCGAACTCTTCCGACGCTACCCGACTTGTCCCGATTGAGGGAAGTGGGGAGGAGCTGAGATTTCTCCTCTTCTCCCCCACTCCGCTAACTCTGACTGCTGAAGACTCGCTACAGATTCTTTTTTCGTGTGGCTATCGCGGGGCTTCCTCCCTCCTCCTCCAGTATTTACTCCCCAGCGTCAGAGTTCAAAATCGGATGAGTTTTTCTTCCCTCCACACCCTTGCCTCAGTGACGTCCAACAGAGGCGTGTCGCTCGTGAACGGTTCCTCGTAATGAACGGAGTAATCATGAGTATTTGGTTGAATGGACCGTCATAAATGAACGAATCATTCATAATGTACGAAACCGGTCGCATTGAACGAAGTCGTTCGCATTAAACGATAAATCCAATAGGGTAGTTTCCTTCATCAAAGAAAACAAAAGACATTGATTGCGATTCGTTACCCACCATTAGTATATTCATAATATACAAATTATTTCGTTTTAGAAATGCCGGTTTAAACGAATGGCAATGGTCCATTTTTATCCTCATTTGAAAAGGACCAGATTGGCGCCCATGCGATGCCACTCCACGTGACGTCACAGGGACCTAGTTTCTATAGGAGAAGATAGGAGTTTATTTTATTTTTATTTTATTTTAAAGAAATATAACCACATACAGCATATGCCATTTTATAGTGGCCAGGTAACAATACATAAATTAGAGGACGAAGACGCAATATAACATGTAGAAAACAATAATTTCATTTACAAAAAAAAAAGGACAACAATAAACTGCAGTGACAGACTACTTCGGTGACAGATAGGATAGGGAAAGGCTTATGAAGGATTTCAATGGAAGTGCAAAGGGGTCGATGTGTGGAGGGAGTGAGTTCAACATAGAAGTAATGCGGTAGAAAAACGAACGTTTAGAGTTATGCATCGTCTGAGGTTACCAATGCATGCATGAGGCGCAGAGCTCAGGGAAACATGTCTTAATAATCACTTATTAAAACTGGCTAAGGTCGGAAAGTTTTCCTCGTTTGATAAGGTATTAATAATCCTTATTTAAGCCAAGCGCTACCAGCCAGCAGGGTACTCAGCTACCCGCTAGCAGCCTGCGATGTATCAGCGCTAAGCCTCGCCTCAAGGTCACCTCACCGGGCGGGAGGGGGAACCAGAAATACGACGTACGGAGAGATTTCCCGGCATTCATACTCATGCGTCGCGTTTTCGCTTGAAATTTTTCACTTTTCATTTAATCGCGAAAAATAGATGTTGTCATTTAAAAATCTAAAAGCGTGAAATACGTATTCCAGGAGTAATAATCTTTCGATTTAGGCAATAAAAAAATAACAGGAAACCACCCTATTCTTGTTGCCATTTGTTGCGTCGCTGAGGAATCGAGAGACTCGAATCCGCTTAAAGTAACTCATACTGAATATGGGATATGTAATCATCGGATTCAGATTGTCGTAAAGCAGAAGTTAATCCTTCTGTCTCATTTTAAAATAGGCGTTTGGTGTTGGTAATGCAGTTTGGATGTTTTGAATTGCCCCAAAAAATCGAGTGTTATTTTCAACCGTATAACACTTATTTCGATGCATATTCGACATTCGAAGAAATGAAATACTAGGTTATTTCAATCTCCGGAGGGGTCATAAGCAGAAGATGAAGTGATTGATTAAAAATCTATATAAAAATTATTTTATCGATAAATATTGAGCATACTTGTGGTGTCCTTTCGACATGATGCCCTCGGCAATTGAGCACTTGGTCGTGTCTGTGGACAAGCCTAACTATATATTCTTCATAGGATATTGCCGGTAAGTTTGAAAACGCTTCCCTCCTAGCCACATCTTCATTTCAGCGCAAAGATGGAAGTCACACGGCATTAGGTTGGCATTTCACGGCGGACGATCGAAAATGTTCCATTGAAATCGCTCAAGGAGCGGTGGGCTGCATCAGCGATGAGATGACTGGCGTTCTCATGGATCCGAACACTTCCAGAAGTTAGCATGACTCCTCTTTTGTTTTTAATGGGAATAGGCATAATGCGGAGGATGCACAGTTGCACTATCCGCACAGCAGTGGCGCAGCGAGGGGGGTTTTGGGGGATAAACCCCCCCCAGTGCTCAGAGAAATTTTTAAGTTTAATCAATTTTACTTAATTGGATTGATATTACTAATTAATAGTGTAAGGATTAATGAAATATCACTCAGAAAGCCGTAAAACTCACCAATTTGAACCAATGTCTTAAAATTCCGCAATTTACTAATCTCGCACCTACTGCTTATCCTGGTCGGTATTCCATACCCCCCACACACCGATATTAGTTGCACCTTAATCCCCTCCCAAGCCTTAATTCCTAAGTGCGCTTCTGCCGCACAATACCCGCCTGTTACATGTAGGGTGTTTATTTTCTGAGTGATTGGAGGTTGATAAAACCACCCCTGTAAATTGATTTCATTCCCAGTTCATCTAAAAATCAATTGGATCCACTATGCGTCATGGATTTAGTTCATTTCAAACAATCGTGCATTCTCATGATTCAATCATTATGAACGCTTTGACGAATGGAATAATATCCGTGTATCAAATCACGTTAACGGAATGTAAATGACCGATGCATGTTGAAGAGATGTTTACCCGCTACCATACACACAGGAGTCAGCTCGCTTGGCATCGTGTAGATGTAGATTGGCAACGTGTAGTAGCTACAGCGACCGTCTTTCAAAGCTGGTTGAATGTTGGCAAAGCAGTTTGGTTGCCGAAAAGAATCAATTTTTATTTTCAATTGATTAACTCTTAGTTGAAAAAAAATATATTGATTTCCTCCCGAGTTCATCTCAAAAGTCACTGGGATCCATTACGCATATGTATAGATTTAGGTCAGTTTAAACAATCGTGAATTTCTACTATTTCATTCAGCGGCTTAACTAGGAATTTCCTTTGGGGGGGATGAGGGAGCTTTGGGCGGGACGAGAAGGGTTAGTGGAGGGCTACCCCCCCAGGAAACGGGGGTTTCTTGAAAAGTTTTCGAAAATAACATGCCTGAAAATGCATTTTACATAATTTTGCCACTTAAAATTTAACTTTTAGCAGATTCAGTTATTATATTCGTATATCAAATCCAGACAAGATTTTCATATATATTTTTGATTTCTCAGAGGCCTTGGAGGGGGGATACATCCCCTCATCATCCCCCCATAGTTACGCCACTGATTTCATTCATTACGACCGATTTCAAGAATCGTATAACATCCTTGAATCAAATCACCGGAACCAAATCTTTTAAAATGAACTGAAACTCCGAGCTTTCACTGCAAAACCAAGGAAATTAGCACTTGTGTCGGATGAACTCTGCGGTGTGCTCGAGTGGAAAATTGAAATTACAGGGTTACTAAAATAGGGTCGTAATATAAAGAGTTACCTAATAATATACGCAGTAATACGAAATTTTTGGTGTGCACGTTGCTTTTCTTGCGTACCTTATGTTTTTTTTGGACGAATTCAGTGCTACAGCTAAATAGTGTCATATGTTGCAAAATGACTGGCGCATGCTTGGTGTGATCTTTGCTATCTGCCTCGTAATTACGCGTGTTTTTGAGGTGTAGCGCCCGGATGTAGCTGACAAATGCATGTTGCAAAGAAATGCCAGGTGGCAAAAACAGTGGGACGACTCCTCCGAAGGCAGAGAAACTTACTGTTACTTCAATGACGACAGACAAAGGCTTCAACGTAAAGCCTCAGATATAGATCATTATTGATTATTGCAGTGCAGTTTTAAACCGGACACAGCGATTTTAAAGCCAAGTTAAAAGCTTTTAACTTATGTGACACTGAAAGGCGCACATTCTGCAATAGTGACAAGTAACATGCATGGCATCTGCTGAAAGAATGTGACTCGCTTGAGCACCTAAGAACCGAAATTGGAGGTGAATTGCAGAAGCACAACTTAAAATTTAACAGAATTGAGTTAATGAATAATAAAAAAATTAAAACTACCAAAACCCTCATGAATAAAATAAATCATCTAAAGCAATAAGAACAACACGAACCAAGTAAATAAATTAAAAGCCTAAGAAAGCCGATTCCCAATGATCCTGACGCATTACGCGGGAGGTGAGGGGGATACCAGCCCGGCGCAAGCCGGGGCAAACTAATTCAAAATCGAACGCAAACGCAAAAAACAATAAATCGAGAAGTAATACTTAAGGCAAAGAAAAGCAGCCCCCGGGAAATAAGTGCTAACTTGGCACCTCCTCCAACCAAGGGGGTTGGAGGAGGGAGCATGCGGGGGCTTTGCCCCCAACACTGCTTGCAAAGGAATGATTACCCGCTGCCATAAACTCTGGAGTCGGCTCGTATGACATCGTGTAGATGTAGATGAAGAACAAAACGCTGTAGCTTTGTGAGCAAGTACCTTAATTAATTTCTATATTTTGGACCTCCCTGCGAAATCGATTCTGGAGTGCCTGCTGTAATATTAGTCCCGAATGAAGTTTCTGAAAAGTGTCGAAGCAGCTTCGGGGGCTTGTTTACCCCCTAGAAATGTTCACCCGAGTAACGACAGTCCAACATACTTTCCTTTAGGAGACAACCAACTCAGGGACGCATGTCCTGTTACTTTCTTTTAATTATTTAAAGTTGTTGACTATGATCAAGATCTCAGAACCAAATTTTTCGCAAAACCATCAAAATTATATTAACAACTTCCCCTAGTGCCCTAAAATTAAACATGTAAGCAAAAAATGTCCCAGATATCAGGAAAGAAAGGTATACCAAAATCAAGTTATAATTACCACGGCCATTGCGTTACATTATATGCAATACATGCAAACTAAGGAAAAGGAATTTATTTGCTTGTTTCAATTTATGAATAAGCTTGGTAAGTGGAATTTATAGCTATCTGATGCGTGGAAATTGAGAAGGAATTAACAATGGATACAACCCACCAAGCAAATGTTCACTAAATTATTTAATTGTCAACTGTTTCGGAGTTCGAAAGAGGATCGGACGCTACTTTCATTTTATTGTTCCGTATCCTATAATACGAGCTATTCGCGGAGGAAAATCGACGACCGAAGTAACTCTTTATCACATTTATACATAATATACACATTATACATATTGTATGGAAAAATTTATGCACAATGATCGAATGATTTTAGAACATAGTTCCCATTAAGTTCATGTTTTAATGTAATCCAATGAAAATGTTCAATGTAATTTAAATATAGTGTCCACTCTTCTAAATAATCTTTGCAGTTCCTATAGAAATTTTTAACGTGATTAAAGATATCTGCATGATTTATTGCACCCACTTCGAGCTCACCTTTAACACATTTGCTCACGGCTTATAATCGGCCTCTCGCTTCCCTCTCACATCGGTTGATATTGTTAAACACTGTAGAGACGTGTAACTCCGTGACGTCTTTTTCTTGTGGCCACCCTGGGTACCTCCCCTCCATCCCCGCCTTTTCCATCACCTCTGCCTCTTCAAGTGTTGGAAGGGTTGGTACTCTTCTCTCTCCTCCCCCCTCTCCATTCCCCTCCGCTGCCTGCCCATAATTCTGCGCGCTACCTTCTTCCTTCTCCTTGCACCGCCACGAAGGGATTGAGGGGATTTCTCCGCCGTCTCCAGGGTAGGAAGGGTCGCCATAGTTCATCTTCGTTGCGTGGGCAAGGTGTTCAACTACGATCCTTTCCGTGTCATGTACTGTGTTTTTTCGTCGTGTTGTGAAGTACTAAACAGTTTATTTTCTTCAAGTTTTCTCTTCTTCTTGTTGTGCTTCTCAGCCAGTGTCGTGTGAAGTGAGTCCTGCTGCTTCTCTTAGGTATTGTGGCCTTCTCTAGTGTTTAAAATAGTGTGTGTTTTATTAATCGCCCCTGAAAATCTCTGCCCTCCATAACATTTACTACTTCGGTGTGCAAAGAGATCCCATCTCAGTCGTTCTCGTGTTAGAAGAGTTTATTTCCCGCGGTCGAAATCATAATTCTCTTGCTGAATTTAAATTTCTCTTTATGGTGCTAGTATTTCGTATCGTTTTACTGTTCTTCAGTGTTTAAATTTATTTAGTTTTGTGTGTCACGTTCTAAGTACGCCACTGCCTTTCATACATTATCATGTATTCATCTGTTATTTTAAGTGATTGCATGTGATATTTGTCTCGTTTCAACATTTCAGTTGTTGTTGAATGAGTGTTCGATTGGCTATGAATGAGTAAGGTTATTCCTTTTCTCAATATTTATCCGTTCACTTGCGACCGTGGCTTTTCTTCGGAATGCGACTGAGTTTTTCTGCTCAGTTTCCATTGTAGCTGTTGGGGTTGATGGAATATCCTTGTGAAATCTCTGAGTCCGACATCGTCCGAGATCGTTGGCTTGTGTCGCTGGGACGAGAAGTTTTTTCCTTGCACCCCGTATTTAAAAGAAATTAATCGGTTTATTATTTCATATCACTCAAATTAATAACCTTTGGCGAATTAATAGCTTGTGGGCAGCGTGTTTACTTTTTGAAGCTTTCTCTAATCCATATCAGTATCTTTTATTGTTCACAATTCGCACTAGTTAGGTTATAAATAATCAATTCTATGAAAAATGTTTCGCGTTCCTATCATGATGACCGGTGGGTTGCTTTATTGGTCCGGTCTGAGTCAGCCTCTGGTACGATTAATTAATTTTTCTGGGTTCGGGATCGTGAAATTCACCTGTTGTAATTCAATTACTTTGTTTGCAATTATGTGCGCTCTTGTGTGCCCTGAATCATGTTGAGATCTTTGGGTGAATTAATTCATTGTGAAGCCATATTATTTATGTTCGCGAAGCGTTTCTTTCTAATGTCCCTTAGTGATTTAGCTCTGATTTATTCATGCGATTTCAATGAACTGCCTGGATCGGTGGATTTTTTCTCACGTCACGAAACTTTTGTTGTCTTATCTGCCATGGTCAACCGAGTATCGTTCTTGTTAAGAAAATGAACTTCATGCTAATTCATCGAAATTTACTCAATGGTGTTTTTATCTGGTACACTTGTTCTCTGGCATGAGGCAGTGGTCACGATAATGTTGTATTCTTAAGATTTTTTCTGTTTTTAAATTTATGCCATTGTCAGACAGTGACGCATGGACCAAGTTTGGAGTCTCGTTTCACGTAATAATTCTAATGTAGCCGTGGTTCGGGATTCAATATTGCAGAATTTGTATTGTCCTACGCACATAATTATACTTATTGTGTCTCAGTGATTGATCGAAGTCTTTTTTTTTTTCTCTTTTTAGCTACGAAGTGTTTTTCTTTTCTATTAGACCGTCAATTTTGGATTCACCTCCGTTTATTATTTGGTATTAATGAGGGATCGTGAAAATTGACAGTTTCATCGAGTGCCTATTCTCTCTTTTTATTTTCACCGAAAGTCAACCGGATACCTTTCAATGTATCGCTGATTACTCCGAACTCGGCGATAAGTTTTGAATGATATAATTGATAGCGGTGAAAAGATATCGGCTTTCTAGCGTGGGAAATTTGTAGAAAGATATTATTTTATATGTGATTCTGTCGCGCAATGCGTCGTCTTAATCTCTGATAGAAATTCTCCTCATGAATTGGCTCATTGAGACCCTATTGAATTAATTCGTGAATCGACCCCATTTGGTGAAAAATAAATTTAACGAGGAGTCAGTGTAACTCTGCTTCCGTTATTTTGAGTGATATTTTAGTTTGGAATTTTTATTCTTTTTGGTGGGTGTTTGTAGGATAATTTTCTAGGCGATAATTTTATCACTTCTGTTATCATCTTATAAATACAGGCGCATTTATGACGGCAGCTAAGGCAAAGTCGACAGAAAGGGTCGGGGAAGACGCTAGGGTATGGTAATTATCAAATGATTTTCAACCCCAGTTTTAGAAGAATTATGTTTCCACGTATTTTCGGTTAAGTGGCGTAATTTTTTGTCTGTATTCTGTCTTGATTTTTCTTTGTACGATACATATCATTGAATAGCTGATTCTTATTTGCTTTGGTAAATATCTCAGTATATTTCATTTTAAGTACCCATTTCCTCTGCAGGCTGTCAAGCTGCATACACCATGGCATCTGCAGAAGGCAATCGACGGTAAGGTAAGTACGAATTTTAACTTATGAATTTTACTGTAGTAATTTCTTCGTATTGTGTTATGTTTTCCGTTGCTAAACGCTTAATGTTAAACATATATGAGAAGGCTAATCGACTATTGAACGTTGGAATATAATGGGAATGGTTAACTCCGTGTTCACATGGTGGTTTTTAAGTTTGTCTGAGTACGAGGATACGTTATGCGTTCATGTTGCATATTTGGAATTTGACCTCAGTGGAATCAAATGCTCAAGAAGAATACGTGTCTTGATTTTGATAATATATATGCTTATGTATTTTCATTTTATATATTTTTTCATTTACGGTAATAATACTTGTGTTTTCAATGTGAACCTCAGCTTTTAATTTTTATGAGCAGCCACGATGACCGCTTTATCTATGTTTACGTTTGGAATTAAACGCTTTTAAATTCGATGCGTAAAATCGGTGGCGTCCAATTACGATGCGTGAAATGCTGCTTTATATTTACCTACGTGCTATTCGTGATTTCAGTATGTAATTACTTCTTGCTAGTAAATGCAACTGAAGATATTGCAGTGATGCTGAGGGTATGTTCAATATTATCGATATAGTTATATGACATTTAATGTGAGGCTTTTTGACGTGGATGTCAAGCAGCGTGTAAAGTGATGATTTCGTGTTTATTTCATCGTTTTGTCGTTGAAATATTAGGTTATTTCCAATTTTGATCGGTGGAAATGACTGTCGCAAATACTAATTGTTACTGTGAGCTCTCCAAATTGCCAATTTCGCTATAAAAATTTGATGATCAGAGAAACTATATTTCTTAGCAATATGCTATATCTGATTTGGTAAGTTGTGTTGCTCCATATTTAAGCACTAGGAAGTCGTGGTTTATGTAAATGGATGTTGTTTATTAACGGAGTAGTGATTCATGTACGGAGTGCCATCTCAAAGGCTAACTTACGATCGAAACAAATTAATTGTTGTCTTTTCACCATAAGATTCTGTATATTATGTTGATTTTGGAAATATTCCTTCGTTCTTACGTCGATAGTAAATATAATCGTCTTTTTCACTGTGTGTGAAGAATTATTAAATTTATTTTTTCCGAACTCTTCACCTGTATTAGCGGAGGTAACCAAAGTCACCTTTTCACAGTGTACTCTTATTCTTTGAGGTTGATTTGTGATGCAGTTACGGACGGTAAAAGAATTGCTCGGGCGGAACAGCAATACGAACCATTGAGATATTTTTCGTTCTAATGGGCTGGTTTCGTATTATTTTTTAATTGCCTGAATCGAAAAATTATTACTCCTAGAGTACATATTTCACGCTTTTAGATTTTTAAATATCGATATCTATTTTTCGCGATTAATTGCATAGTGAAAAATTTCAAGCGCGCGAAAACGCGACGGCCAGTATGAATGCTGGGAAAAGCCCGTGCGACGTCTGGCTGCTGCTGTGTGAGGCGATCTCGGTGCAAGCCTACGATCGCCCCAACGATGCAGGCTGCTTGCTGCCGAGCATGGCGTTAGCGTAGAGTAACCTGCTGGTAGGTAGCTGGCTTAAATAAGAATTATTAATACCCTATCAAACGAAGGAAACTTTCCGACCTTAGGCAATTGTTAATTCTTAATCGTTGACGTGGAATTCTTGTTACAATACTAGTGACGTGCGGTCTGAGAGACCGCAATGAATAAAAAATTCATAAAATGTTGCAACATCCTTTTTATTGCTTAGTTTAATATTTATTCAACTGCTCAACTATTCTAAAACTTTCTACTTCTTTCAACTTCTAATATTTTATTTTATGCATTCCCAATAGGAACCAATTTTTTAGTAAATAAAAAACTCACGTCAAAAACACCCGAGTTATTATTATCGTATTTAAGTATTAATATTTCGCCAGATGTAATAATAAGGCCTCAAATGTTGAAATTTGGAAGGCTAAATGATTAGTAGGTAAGCATGAAAATTATCCCACTTATTTCTTTTCTTGATGCATTCTGTAGGCGATCAAAATTACATTTTTTCGCAACAGCTCACTAACAGGCTTCAGAAACAAAAGAAAGAGGTTTTCTTTTTTTTGCACGGCGAGCACAGTCTACATGTTCGATTCTCGAACCTTACAATCCTTCACCTTCTTCTAACGGTATGTGGAGAAGTTCCGCGGGAATTAATCCTACCTGTCTCGAGAGTCCGTGATTTGACATTCTCCTTCGCATATGGGCTCTAGCAAGATCTGCAGCTATCTCATCTTTCGCAGGCTGCTGAAGCACAAAAGAGTTGAAAAAGGAAATATATAATATTCTGAAAAATACTGCCATTGGCAACCTCCTTGCCCTTCGGCCGGATGTATAGTTATAGCACATTTTGTCTAAAGCATCTACGTCACCCTTAGTTGCGTTTTAAAATGCAATTACCTCTAGTTTCCTCGACTCTGTATCATCACTTATCCTGTTAAGCATTAATTAAACTAAGCGAACAGCTTTATTTATTTTGGGGACATAGTATATTGCAGTCACGTTGGCCGAGAATCCGTAAAGAGAAGATCCCATTATTTGCCCTTTGCATGGCACAAAATCACAAGGTATACCCTTTCTATTTTTTATGATTGTACCGACGTACGTCAGCCCTTTTCTTTTAATTTTTCTACCAGTTCAATAAATGTGAACCAATTATCCGATATTTCTCTGGGACCCATGATTGTCTCAGAGAGACGAAGAACTGACTGAAGAGGGATGGTTTTGATAGCTTTTGTGTTTGTCTGGCGAAACCTATCCCATTTTTTTTCCAGCGCACTAATATGCGTTGAACAGATAAATGCTTTCCGCATCTGTCAAACGCATCATTGCAAGTATCATCATTTATAGGATATATATTTTGAAACGGCATCGGCATCTGAAGGCAATTAATATGTTATCAATGGTAGTTACCGTTCCCAACTATCGTTTTTTTCTTGAGTGCAAAATAACTCAAAAATTGGAGCTTCTGGGTAAGTTTTGTATTGGGTCATTCGTTCTGCTGGGTAATGAAAATGGAGACACGTAAGAAGTATAGTAAACCGTTGTCCTGACATTACTGATTGGAAAATTTCCCTGACTACGCCATCTGGCAAAGAAATTCTATCATTGGACTTAAACAACGTTCATTTGTGGAGCCAAGAGTGGGGACTCGAACTTCATCGGAGCAAATGCATGGCGGTACATTTCTTGCGAAATTCGTCCAACTCTAACCAAGTTTATGTAGTGGATGGTAATAACATAAAGGCAACTGAAGAAGTGAAGTACCTGGGAGTTACGATAACCTCGAACCTCACGTGGGGAACACACATAAAGAATATTTGCGGCATAGCCCTGAAGAAATAAGGATTCGTCAAGCGTGTTGTGGGAAGATTTTCGGATGAGAAAGTAAAAGAAAGGTGCTATTTCGCTCTCGTCCGACCGCACCTTGAATATTCAGCGAGCGTATGGGATCCGGTGAAGAAAGACTTAATCCGCGAACTGAATAAAATACAAAGGAAGGCCGCGCGTTTCGTCAAAAACTGCTACGGGCGTACAGACAGTGTTACCCAAATGTTAGGCGAATAGGGTGCAAGTTTCCTTCATCAAAGAAAACGAAAGGCACTGATTGCGATTCGTTACCCACCATTAGTGTATTCATAATATACAAATTAATTGGTTTTAGATATCCCAGTTTAGACGAATTTCAGTGGTCCATTTTTTAACCTCATTTGAAAAAGGCCAGAATGGCGCACATTCGAGGCCACTCCACGTGACGTCACAGGGACCAAGTTTCTGCACGAGAGGATAGGAGTTTCACGTCGTCTGAGATTACCAATGCATGCACGAGGCACAGAGCTCAGGGAAACATTTGTCATTAATAACCTATTAAAATTACCTATGGTCGGAAAGTTTTCTTCGCTTGATAAGGTATTAATAACCCTTATATAAGCCAAGCGCTACCTGCCAGCAAGGTGCTCTACGCTACCGCCATGCTCTGCTTTTCTTCGACTACGGAATTTCTTTGCGCATAAAAATGAATAACGAAATTTGTGTGCCGGTAGTACCGTTATATCTTTATATCATGAAGTCCCCTAACGACCACTCACTCATTCATTCACTCACTCATACAAATGTTTGGGGTGAACGAGACGAGATACGACAAAAAGTCTTATGAAGACCCCCTCTAAAATTGTCTGAAACCCCAGGAAAAATTATGAAAGCTATAAATTTCCAATTATTTCTCTGTCTATTCATATGAAATTGAGTATGGGGATTAGTTAAAAAAATGGCCACCAAATTCCAGTGGCGTCGCGTCAGTCATACAAGCAAACAATCATAGCAACATATTTGTTTATGCAAACAAGAGGAGCTTAATTGGGAAAGGAGATAAAGGAATTAAAACGAAATGATAATAAAGATAAGGTAGGATATTTACTTATTGTAAGTAATTTTTGAAAAGTCAATCTTTTAATGTCTTCTTTCCGTATGAACAAAAATTTAATCACGTCAAAGCGTATTCAAAGGAAAAGAGGAGAAATACAAGGCAAACAAGCCTTCCTTTAAAGATGGGTAGGTAAAAATGATTTTATTTTCATTCTTTGTGATGGCGATAACGTTTTATTTTTCTTTGCGTCCTTTTTCTTTTACTAATCTTTTTAATTTGCAATGTTATCCGTGAGCTGGTGCATCGATGACAGTGAATAATAGAATATGGAGAATACGTGCGATTATAGAATCGAAATTGTGGTTGTTATTAATTCCATAGTTTACAAGTGTAGTTCCCCTCTTGTTGCCAATACACGATTACAGTAGAAAGATATCTAAACAACCTTTCCTTAAAACATAGGTAGGTAAAAATTATTTTTAGCGTTTTATTTTTCTTTACTTACTTTTTCTGTTACAATTTTTTTAATGTACAATTTTATCCGTGAGCTGGTGCATCAAAGGAAGTGAATAATAGAATATGGAGGATAAGTGCAATCATAGGTATCTCTTATTCAATTATTTGTCTTACGAAAAGCACGTTTCATTGAGTGACTAAGTTATTTAGCTTAAATATATTGTAAATCATGACATTTATGACGCCTTGTTAATTAAAAGTAATCATCTGCTACTCACCAGATGATTTAATTTCACATTATATTGGATACTAAAGCTGTAAGGAGATGTTTGTGTATACCGACTCATTAATAAATTTATAGAGGTTTTCCTGGAGTGGTATCATTCGCGATCATGACGAATAATCGTTCAATGAAATCATTATTTCTAAATTAGTCATACTAAGCCCAATTCATGCTAAGGATCTCCACTTATCAATAAAAATGTAGTTTACTGTAGTTCATGTATTTCGTAAATTCGTCATGTTATGATATTAGTTAGGTATAAATTGAGTGTTACAGGGGAACATGCTCTCGACGTTATTTTGTATTTGAATTGAATAAGTTAGAAACTCTGTCAGAGTCATAAAAATCCATTTCATTTTCTTAGTCCCTCAGAAAAACGTTCCTCTTCATTAATATTTTACTTTTTATTGTTCCCCACGTACTATACGCTCGTTTTACTTGAAAGTAGAAATATTACTTATATCTAATATAGCCAATTGAAAAGTAAAAGATCCGTAAGTAGCAAGCGGCATACAAAAAGTATAAGACCTTCCATAGCGACCATACTGGGGGGCAGAGCCCCCCCACCGAGCAAAGCGAGTTATAATATATATACCCCATATACCGTTACAGATTCTCTCAATTTCAATGCAATGGATTTTTCAACGTAAACCAACCTCCTCTCCGTGTATGAATATTCGTTTTACTTCCACTTCGTCGATAAGTAAGCACTTCCCTTAAAATGATCTTTAAAGCAATGAAAGCGAGTATTTTTATTACGGATTATATAAGCCCTTCTGACCTTTTCAATCCACAAAAGTCTCTTCTTGCTCAGTGGAACCGTGACGAACGATTTTCCGCTAGCTTTAAGCGTTGTAGAACGACATTTTGGCGCAAAACACACTTTATATGTAGATTTTTTGCTGGCATCCATGCTACCACGGACATTCAAGTCATGACTTCGGGGAGGAGGGTGTTCAGTGTAGAGGAGTGCCCTACGTAAGGCATTGCATTATTGTTTCAATCATGATATAAGCCTTCGTATTCAATCGTTATTAATTACGACGCGGATCCGAGGCGGCTAGAGCCATGTGAATTTCTTTTGCCAGTCGTAATAAATAGCTAATTATTGTATGAAAACTATTTGGAGTCACATCGTGAAGGTATTATGACCCAACAGTTACTTTTACATTATTGTAACACAACCCTTGTGTCGTAATACAAGTCGATATTTGTGTTTTTCCTTTGAAAGAAGGGAATATGCTTCTAGCCCTACCGCCAAACCTTGTCAGAATACTGTTAAGGGTTTTTAAAGAATTTAATACATTTCGACATGATATCCATCCAGCGTAATATTTTGCTATGATTAGAATAAATGAATTTCCTCTAATTAATAGTTCTTCTCATCATATTCACTTCTGCATGTACCATAACCAATCGTTAACAATGCTATTACATTTTTTATGTTGAAGTAGACGTGCACCACTTTTGTCAATGCATTTAAAAATCTTGGAAGATCCATTACAAAGCGGTTATATAAGATACTGTCCATTTGGAGTGCAGGTAAAACTTAGTTTTTCTTTGAGAAATACAGTTTTTGCTCGAAGTGTTGAAGGTATCCTCTCAGATGGTGCGTTGTCTGCATGCACACCAAGCAGCCTGCATCGAATCGGCGCGGCGCTCTCGTACCAAGGTCACATACCGCTGACGTCACACGGTGTTTACCCATCATTCATACTTACCCGTCGCGTTTTTGCGCGCTTGAAATTTTTCACTTTTCATTTAATCGCGAAAAATACATATCGTCATTAAAAAATCTAAAACCGTGAAATACATACTCCAGGAGTAAAAATCTTTCGATTAAGGCAATAAAAAAAATTGGAAAAATTGAGAATGGATATCTTTAAGGGCGACACAGAGAGCATAATATCAGAGCAACACTATATTTCCAGATCCGATTGAAGCGATAAATTAAGAGTAATGTTTTGCCGAACGGATACATATGGGAATTCGTTTTTCTCCCGAACCATAAGGGCTCTTATATACGCTAGTCCCAACTTCGTTAGAGCATTTCTTTATATTAAGCTGTAAACGGCTGGTGCCCTAACACCCCCTGCCACACGCCTTTTAGGCGGCTTGCGGGTTATTATGTAGATGTAGTTGTAGCTGTAGATCTGTCACAAATATTATGCTTGTCTTTTTAATTAGATTCGAAAATAGTTTAATTAGCCAAAAGACCAAGAAAGCTTTTAATTCCATAAAAATCAACGTTTTGTAACTCCGGGCTGTTATTTTTTTAATACTTTTTTCTTATAGCTTGAAGCTTAGTATTTGTCTTGTGCAAAATCAATTGCAACATTCGCTGATCAAAAATCTTAGACCAACAATCAAGGCGATCAATATCCTAACCTAGTGATATAATGCACTCCCTCAAACCAGGGGCCTTATTCACGAAGGCCTCGATTTTGTCGAATCCTCGAAAATGTCGAGGCGGTGACGTTCAAGCCACGACGTTTCCGTAAGTTGCAATTCACGAAGCTTATTGTCGCCGTTTCGAGGCCGCGCCAGACGGAAAAAATATCGAGGCGACGTAGGCCTCGACAATTATTTCGAGTCTTGTTGATCCTCGATTTACAAGGAGTGCAACTGCAGCTGGCATATTTAGAAGTTCATAGTTCAATAGTTGACGTACGTACGACGGTGATCACGGTCTTATTTCATACATTTAAGAAGGCAAAATAGGTATAATGATACGTATAGTTGTATACTTTTATAATATGATTATTTCAAAAACCGAAGTTTCATACGGTTGTTTCGTGAGCTATCACCTGTGAACTAGCCTTTCAGTTATTTTCTGTGAAGAATCGTGATTAAATATTCGCCACCACGAGTCACAATAGAACTATATTTTTATAGCGGATTTCACAGCCCCTAAATTTTTGGGGATAGGCAATACTCATGAATTCCCGGTAACTGATTTTGGGTTGTGTTCGCTCGTGTTGATTTTGTGATTATTATTAGGCGTCGTGTTCTTCATTCTGTTGTATGTTAGCTCTGTTTTCTGCTGTCGGTGATCGCTGTAGCTATACTGGAAAATCTCTGTTGTATAATTGAGAAAATGAACTACTTAATTGAGGCTTATTTTTTTACCTATACGCTTGCTCGCTAACATCGGAGCAACTTTTAGATGTAAATGACGTTTGTGAATGTGTTTGTATTTAACAGTGCGTGGTTATTCTCTTCGAACTTCATCATTTATAGAGTACCAAGTACGTTATACCGATATATGGGTAGTATGATATCACAATTTTACAAATTGTGTTCATAATATTCGTTCATGATATTGTGCATAGCCTTTCATTTCATTGGTACTATCTTGTGATTTCGTGTGGACTATAAATTATTGTTTTCATTGTGTATCAATTTCCTGACGTTGCATTTTTTATGACCATGTACCTTATCATAAATCCTATAGTGTTTACGTTTCACTAACACTTTCCCAAACTATTAAGGGACGATAATTGTGAGATGTTTTTGCGTCACCCGTAGGTATTGCTAAGGCTTTTTATAAAATAGCTGGAGTGTTATTGATAAGAATACCCTTACATACTAAGAGGTTTTTACTAAAGATTAAGATTCGCAAGATTTGAGAGTAAGTACCACTCTTTTGAATGATGAAACAGAAATCATAATAAACGTTATCACAGTATAAACGTTAGCACAGGTTTTTAACGATGAAAGATGAATATTTTATTTGATAAGAATGTAATCAATGCACTCGATGCATGTAACATATAAATATGAGCTTCATTTTGAATGGTATATGATCTGACTTATCATTAGAATCAGAACTTAGATTTAGCATGAGAAAAACAAAGATATTGAAGCACTATGTAATTGTAAGAGGGATAGGTTACAGGATGCATCAATAGGCAAGTAAGAATATTGTTTGGGTGTCATCATGTAATATAAGTGATGGTTTTATTTACTTTTGAATGCTTAGATGATAAATTGATACTCAATTATGAATAATAAGTTTTTGTTCTAAATGATAAGTGTTCTTGCATGACATGCATATTGATAATTTTTTCATGCTCCTATCTATTGCAAACTTATGAGAAGGCTGATTGTAATGATGATACATTCAAAGTTGATTAAACATTTATAACCACCCTTCATGAACCTCTGTAGCAATTAATGGATGATGATATCGCCCTAATTTGGCTAAGGAAGAGAAGAAATTTAAGGAATAGAGGGGGATATGTACCTTTTGAAATGCCTGATGAAGCTTTTATGGGGATGAATATACTATCAAAGAAATTTTAAGCTTCTTTTTAATATCTGATGCAACTACATTTTTTAATGTAAGCAAATCAATTTTCTTTATGAAGTAGGTACTTTGCACTCTCCACTTTCATGGCCAAGGGTCATATCAAAAGTCAGCTGGCAGTGACAGGTATTTAGATTTGAGCCAAAGTTCAATAAGATGCTTTATGGATGAGTTGACTGAAGCTATTAACTTCTTTAATATGGTTGCCAATTGGCTACCTTTCCTATCGTGAGAGCAGAGGAAAGAAGGGAGATGAGTCGAGAGTTAGTTCAAATACTTTGATGATCTTGTGAAAATTATTTAATGAGCAAATTTACCGGGATCTTTGTGCCAGTGTAAAGTCATATGAGATACATGTTTTCAAAGTGTAAGGAGGTAGAAACTGCTGTTAAAGCATGTTTATGTAATTTATATGGAGTAGATTAATATAGTCTCATAAAATTTGCCTGTAACAATTCATACTTTGAAAATTATGTTAACTCCTTCCTCTATCTAGATCTCCTATCTCTAACAAGGATATCGCAATTTCTTATCCATAGTAAATTTTTCGCTTTGCCGTTCTTTTTAAGATCTCTTTGCTCTGAGTTTCGCATGGTGTTATGTTAGTTATCCCTAAATAAAGGTTTTAGATGGGAAGGACGATGCATTTAATGGCCGTCCAATGTGAAATTTCTCTTGGTAGTCGCATTCTTGGGAGGTGATATCTTTTTCCTTACTTCCTAAAGCTTACACCAATGGCTGGTGGAGTGATTGGAGACTTAATTCGTGAACTTGTAAAATACAAAGGAAGGCTGTGCGATTCCTGAAAAACTGCTATGGGCCTACAGAACTCAGTGGGCTGAAATCGAGAAAAGCGGGTCAAAAATCAAAATATATACTTTTTATTTCCGTGAGTAGTATATCAATTATTTAGAATGTCAAGGGCATGTAAAACTGATGTTAATATAAAAAAATTGTTTGATGTATGTAGCTGGTCAAAAATCAATAAAAATCTACGAAATCTTGAGTGCGTGATTTTTACGAAAAAGTTCAATGTTTGTTCCCCAAGCAATGAAGTACAATTAATAATTTGGAAGGCAAGCCTGACATATTTTTTTCCTGACATCCATAACGAATTTTTGAGGGGACTCGGGCCCTATGAAGTCGGCGCCACTGCCTTAAGCTCGGATGAAAGTTACCGCCGCTCCAGAGATACATACTCCACGATAGTCTATATTATTAGACGGAAAAGGAAAATCTTGCTCCTATTTGCACCCCGCCGATTTTTTTTTTCATGGTAAAGCAAAATGATGTCGGGCGGATGTCGCGCCCCGTATCGCGCAATACACGGCGTAGGCACTCGGGAACTTGGAGTCACTTGCGTAGGAGTGCGTTAGAGAGAATGAATTATCCCTAAATCTTGAGTGCATTACATTCAATTACTTCTTATTTGCGGTGTATGTATTGTATGTACCCTCTTCTAATGGTTTTACCCCTGATTATTTGTGCGCAAGCTGCGTGCGTACGGCAATAAACGTAACAGGTACGCGCGCTCCCCAAGCCCTTTGTCCTTTGCGGCTACCTCCTTATGCACACTGATTTGTTCTTTTAATTTGAACACGTGCAAATGTTTCCATTCTACAAATAGTGTCTCCCCAAATTATGCCGTCTGTGCAATTGACTGGGCTTCTCCATTCGCTTCTGCTTACATCAGATTCTTATATTTCATGCTCTGTGGTGATTACCCGTAAAGTAAAAAAAAGATACCAGAGGAAAACAAAGGACGTTAAAAAATGTTCTAATTTATGGCGAAATATTTAAGAATGTTATATGATTTCATTCTTTGACTCAGAATAGGATATAAATTGGCACGTATTTGTTTTGAGCAAGAAAAACATCTGTAAATAGATATTATTTTTTATTATAACTTTTTAATGACCAATAATTGTAGTTTATAAGACTCAATAGCAATTTTAAATCATCACATACTATATTGTAAGCTAGTATATATCTGAATCGCTGTTAAAAATTGAAGAAATTCTATCTTTCCCTTGATACTTCCGCATAAAAATTTCGAGTTTCCACCCATTTTAAATTTACATTGCCCTCCTGAAAATAGTGTGGTAAAATAGTAGACTAGATCGCACAAAATAAGTGTCATTGTATCCTAAAAATACACAATTCGCAAAAAGTTTCAATAATTTAGCAATATTTAAGCCTACAGTGATTTTTCGCCTACTTTTCTCGATTTCCGCCCACTGTACAGCGTTAGAATTCGGCAGGGAGCCGCTTGAGACTCGGAGGCTGCGCGCAAGGCTTATTGTTAGATTTATTGAACATTTACCCCTGATTTATAAATGACTTTAGGCGCGCCAGTTATAGTATCTCTGTTTGGAAAAAATGCACTGCGTTAACGTGCTGCATGCGTAAACGCACAACGGCATGCCCTACACATTCGGGTTTAATGTCTTGCGTCAAGCACCTTCTGATAAACAACAGTTTTTGTTTTGTTATCAGGCGCAATATAAAGCAGATGAAGGTAAAAAAAAGTATAGCGAAGCGAAGCAGTGACGCATCGAGGGGGGCTTTTGGGGAATAAACCCTCTCCCAAGAGCTCAGAGAATATTTTTAAAAAATGTCACTAATATCTGGGGACGGATGAGTAACAAACAAAACATATTTAACTATTCACACTGCCGCGAAACCCACTATTTTGAGCCATTTATCTTAAAAAATTTGTGGGGGAGGGCCACCACACCTCTCCTTTGCGAGTTTCCGATACACTACAGACCCGCAGCTGCGCCTAAAACCCACTATCCTAAATTCCTAGCTGCGCCCTTGAAGCGAAGGAAGAAATACAGCGGATGGTTTACCGACTCGTTAACATACCAGGTTTAATTGATCTTGAGAAAATCATGGGTTTTCATTAGCACATGAGCACAAACATCACAAAAACTGAAAGACTCACCATGCGATTTGTTAATCGTTATCACGAATGCAACACGGACATTACCGTTTGTTAACAATTGCTTGGAGATTTATTTACAAACACGGTAGTGAAGAGTCAACCAGAGCTGGGCTTACAATGGGGAAGTTGCATGAAATTTTTTTCATCGAAATAATATATGATTTTTATAGCAATTTTCACCAGGAATCCATTTTCACCAATCAAACTTCTCGTAAACATTGATTTTATCATGAAATGGATTGAAAACAGTGAAATGCGTCTGCAAACGCGAAGTTAGCTCTGATTGTTGGTGACGTCATTTCTCCCTACGGCGTTTTCGTTTTGCATGTGCGGCCGCAGAAGCTACAATGAAGCAGTCGTTGAGTAAGTGAATATTTCGGTATTTTTTTAATCCGTGTTTTCTCTCAGACATTTTATGACGTTATTTAGTCACGTCAAGTATATTTTATCCATTTTCTGTATTCATAGAACAAGAATATATCGAATATATGCGAAATGGAAGACTGTTTCGTGAAAAAGGCTGTTGCGATAATCTCCCAGAGGTGAATTCCATAATGCAGGCATCATATTTTAAAAGTAACCCAGACTTTTTGGCTGCAGAATTTAGAGAAGTGAAGGCTTTGCGGTAAGTTTTTCTAGTTTATTATGGCATTACTGGACCAGCTTTTACGAATACAGTAGTAGCTACTCGGCCTCCGTTGAAAATTTCTGCATGAAATGTTGATGAATCTAGTTAGTGCAAATATAGTTTGCATGGTACAATTTATGATTTTTACTTTCTGTATGATATCAGCTTTTTGATTCAGTATGTTGTGAAATGCTTTCTGTGCACAGATTTAAGGTAATTTTTCTGTGCACATTATGCACATCATACTATGGACAGTTTTAAGGTGTGTTCTGTATACATACTGTCTGAAGTGTGTACAGGTTTTGACAGGTTATGCACTTTTTGTATCCACTTTTATATTGGCTGCTTAACGATAGGCATAAGCATAAGATAATACAGCTTTTAAGGTTAGCTATGAAACTGCTATTAGATGCGTACAAAATAATTATAAGCTAATTAGCAAACGTATGACAAAATTCAATCATTTATGTTAAATAGTATTAGGTGCGCAACTAATCTCTCCCTGTTTTTAAAATGAAAAATACATCTCTATTTAAAAAAAAGGTTATAAATGAATCATTCTAACAAGGGGAGTGTCACAAAAGTGGGTCTCAGATTTCAATCAAACTTTGTGGTGTTGTAGTCCATCGGGAGCTGTCCACGAATCACCCCCCTTATGGGGTTATATAGCCAATAGTTTAAACAAAAAACGCAGTTAAACATTTGCAGGTGTAATGTATTCCTTTGAGATCGCGCCTCCATTGTCGCCTGGCGTAGTCTAGTTGCTACGGTACCGGACTTCTACGCCGGAGGTCATAGGATCAAGTCTCCGTAGCGGCTAATTTTTTTCAGTTGTTATTTTTTATTTTTCTTTAACAAAAGTCTGCAATTGAACATTATTTTATCGATTTTCCCCGTAAATTTTATTTTCACGCAAGGAATTTTTTTTATCCACATGCTTTATACCTAAAGTCATGTTATTTCCGTGTCGCAACACAAAGCATTTTTTTACGATACACATTCACTTGGTTTCCTTTTATGTTGAAATATCATATTAAGGACTCATATTTTAAAATTGTCAAGTTTATTTCAAGAATTCGATTGCTTTCATTAGCTGAAATTTCAGCACAGTGGGGTAGGAAAGTAATAATTTAGCCGGGAAGCTAGGCGTATGTGATATCCATAAGAATCGATCATTCTCTTGCCGTGATAGTAAAAGCAAAATTAACCAACGCTATAATATTCGGGAGCCCCTAGTCACAGATGTCTTGCATGCAGTCGAGTGACCGCTCGCTGAAAAGATGGTTTACCGACCCCATCTCCGAAGGAACCCTTACCTCCCCGGCTCGCCCTCTCCGGAACACAACGGTTCTTTTCCAAAACATTTTATGACCCTTTTTGCGTTTGGAGCGCGGAGGATGGAAGGAAACGAGAGTTAGTTCTCTGCTGTCTTTTGAATCGTGCGCAAGTTTTGAACGAAGCTATAACATTATAGGTGTTTGCTGGTGTTCGTGTATTGGAGTCGTGCATCCGTCAGGAGTGATATATATTTAAGTTTCCTCTAGTAAGTATATTTTGATAAAAATGATATTATTTAAATTTAAAGTATCTCTCGTTCGTTATCGTTTACATAGGTTAAAAATATTTTTGCAAACTTTCAGAGAGAGTTTGGATTACTCCAATGGAACCTCTTCCGGGGATTTCTTCGGATAGGAGTAACACTTCTCCAATTGAAGATGCCGCGGAAAAGGCACGGTTATTCACGGCAGCCTTTTATCATTGTGCGGCTCTTTTGCGTGAAGGTGCGTTCATTACGGCGCCAACCGATGAAGAGCCCACCTCACGTGCCGTTGCAGTAGGCCAGGAGATGTTCTCTCGAATTACGGAGATGATGGACGAAATGGAATTCGAGTTGGCCGATGATTTGGTGGAGGAAAATGATCCGTGTTGCAGAGATTTGTATTTGGAGGTCTCCTCTACTAGTGATGACGATGGAAGTGTTGAGGGAAAGTCATCCTCAAGTGAAGTGAACATTGAACCTTCCCCAAAGAAAAGAATTAGGGTCCCTTTAGAAACTAAAGTGAAGGCGGTGTCAGCGGCTAAATTGAATCCATCGTGGTCCGTTAAATCACTTCGCTCCCGCGTGACCCATCGCTTGAAACGCCGAGAACATTTGCGCATTTGGGAAAGAGACATTAGTTCCGGTGGAACCAGAAGGGACAAAGCGGATATGATCGACAGATGGACCTACGAAGGGGCAAATGGCGATCATGTCACCACGAGAATGCTGCAGCAGTGGGCTGTGGCGGCAGCATTTCAATTTTTCGATGGAGATTTTAAATTCAGCGCGTCATTGGCATGGACCAACCGTTTTAAAAGGAAACATAGGATTCGTCAGAGGAAGGTCACAAGATACGTGAGCAGGAGAGAAAAGGCCTCCACAGAGGATATTATAAAGGCCGCTCTTCTCTTCCAGGAGCAATGCCGAAAAGCAATACCGCTGTTTAACCCTTCCCTTGTTATAAATACCGATCAGACGGGGTGTGAGTACCGCGCACAAATTAGACGGACCCTATCGCATCAGGGAAAAAAATCGACTGAAGTTTGTGTGAGTCAATTAAATAAAATGACTCACTCATACACCGCACAGTATAGTTTGACGCTCTCTGGCGAACTGCTTCCTAAAGTTTTTATATGCCTACAGGAGGCATCGGGGAAGTTTGGCCCGAGAGTGAAACTCGAGGTGGAAGAAGCGATGGAACAATATGAAAATGTTTATGTTACATGTACAAAATCGGGGAAACTTTATACAAGTTCCTTCGAACTTTACTTGGACAATGTTTTGAGGTCATACGTCAAGGGAGACAAATTTCTTCTTTTTATCGATTCCTGGTCGGGACAGACTAATCAGTCACTGTACGATGAACGGTTTGTGGATGGTAAAAATGAACCCACGTGCACAGTGAAGGTAATCCCGCCGAAATGTACCCCTATTTGCCAACCATGCGATGTGTACTTTTATAGGCAAGTGAAAATATTTATTTCTCGCATTCAGAATGCTACCACTGTCCTAAAAGAAAAACGCGATTTAACCAGTCGAAGAGACATGATTAAAATACATGCGCTCATTCATGCACAATTGTTAGCACCAGCATTTCGCCCCATGATTCTGTATGCATGGTATGCATCTGGACTGTCCACTGAACGCCAGGTTTTTTTAAATGTAAAACAAATTGTTTTTCCTGAAAACATTTTAAAATCAAAATGCAACAGTGGAGAAGCTTGCTTCGCTCGATGTTCGTGGTGCTATAATGTGTTTTGTTTTAAATGTTATTTTGATGAGTACCATCCAAAAAATTGTACAAAATAAATTTGTCAATAAATAACAGTGACGATTCGTTGGGTTTCACACCGGGTAATGTCCCCCATATCTCCTTCCGATGTTTCGATGTGCAACACGACCATCGTCCTCAGAGATTCGGTAATCGGAACGTCGGAAGGAGACATGGTGGACTTTACCCGTGTGAGATTCGAGAAATCTCCGCTGCCATTTTCCTCCGGGAAAAAAACCACTCATGACATTAATGGCAATTTATATTGAAAAGGTTATTAAACTAATGCGCAAAAACGCTTCTATCATTGAAAATACACTTCCTATTTCCCAAAGTTGCGGTTAAAAAGCGACGAGGTGATAGTTGTAAAAATGCATGCGGACGGATTTAACAGACAACAATAGACATTTTTAAAAAGAACCGTTTTTTCCGGAGAGGGCGAGCCGGGGAGGTAAGGGTTCCTTCGGAGATGGGGTCGGTAAACCATCTTTTCAGCGAGCGGTCACTCGACTGCATGCAAGACATCTGTGACTAGGGGCTCCCGAATATTATAGCGTTGGTTAATTTTGCTTTTACTATCACGGCAAGAGAATGATCGATTCTTATGGATATCACATACGCCTAGCTTCCCGGCTAAATTATTACTTTCCTACCCCACTGTGCTGAAATTTCAGCTAATGAAAGCAATCGAATTCTTGAAATAAACTTAACAATTTTAAAATATGAGTCCTTAATATGATATTTCAGCATAAAAGGAAACCAAGTGAATGTGTATCGTAAAAAAATGCTTTGTGTTGCGACACGGAAATAACATGACTTTAGGTATAAAGCATGTGGATAAAAAAAATTCCTTGCGTGAAAATAAAATTTACGGGGAAAATCGATAAAATAATGTTCAATTGCAGACTTTTGTTGAAGAAAAATAAAAAATAACAACTGAAAAAATTAGCCGCTACGGAGACTCGATCCTATGACCTCCGGCGTAGTAGTCCGGTACCGTAGCAACTAGACTACGCCAGGCGACAATGGAGGCGCGATCTCAAAGGAATACATTACACCTGCAAATGTTTAACTGCGTTTTTTGTTTAAACTATTGGCTATATAACCCCATAAGGGGGGTGATTCGTGGACAGCTCCCGATGGACTACAACACCACAAAGTTTGATTGAAATCTGAGACCCACTTTTGTGACACTCCCCTTGTAAGTATTTTCCGTCGCTTCCTAAAACATTTCCCCATCATTGAGGCAGAGCCCGAACATCGTTATGGTAGAAGTGATTGTCTTTTAAAGCTATCCTCGAATCCTGCTTTTTGCACCAAACGGTTTTCAATGCAGGAATGAAGGACAAGCAACTTGTATTCCCTGACCTTTCTTATTACTGTCTCCACATGGGTCCTAAAGATCTCTATTTGCTTAGTTAGCTTAACTTCATCTTGAGAGCTCTCTACATTCTTGGAAACTCTTGGTGGTCTAATTAACTCTCAAATTTTACCACTGAATGAGTGAACAGTTAGTTTGAACGCGCGATCTACTTTTACCCCACAGCCTTTTAGAATTTGCTCGAGAAATCCAGTCTATGCGAATGACACTATCTATTGCCCGGCCACCATTACCCCTCGAAATGAAATTTTCTAAAGAAGAATAATATGATTTATTTTTTTTGATTGAGTTTAGATAGAAATATTTGAGCTATAAACAATTCATTGATTTTATAGTGATGTTAAAAATGATTCCTTTTGAAATAATTGCGTTTGAAAAACATTATTTCTATTTTTATTCACTTTCAGCAGTATAATGCTCTGATTAGTACTGTAAAAAAAACTGATTTAGAGTTTCCTTCGCAATTCACTTTTTTACTTTATACCTGTCGCAGCGTAATCAACTAAGCGCAATTTGTTATACTGATCGCAGTGAAAAGTGTAACAATACTGATCCATACAGTAGAAAATGTCACTCACTGCAGTGAGTACTGATCTATTTTTTTATGCTCCAATTCAGGTTAAACTTTGCCAAATTGGGTTACCTGGTTTTTCAATGCCTATTTCTAAACAATCAACAGTTGACTCTACATGCGAATTGCGAGCAGGAAAGGGAATTGGCATATTAAACAACATCTTATTTTTGTCAACCCAGAAAACTAGATTTTTCAAAAGACTAGCCACCGGTATAATGGAAGCAGAGATATCGTGCCGCTGAGGGTGGGACATTGAGATCTTCTGAGCTAAAATATTGAAGCATTTGTTGAGTCTAATTTTCCTGAACATAGCAATAACAGGTAACCCAGTCTTTCCTGATAGCATATTGACATTAAAATAATTTTCACAATCTTCTCTTAAATACAATGCTGCCTTTTTTCCAAGAAAAACACAATATACTTGACCCTTTGGCTACATATCTCCCTGTCTGATTCCATGTCAGTCACTTATCATATTCATAGGAGAAGTAGCAGCATTGGCGGAAACAGGTTTCTTTTCTGAACACCAACAATTTTTGATTCTGGTTTCAATTGGCATGACTTTTCCTGACCTCGACTTTCCACCACTTCCTCAGGTTGCATTTCCTCCTATGGCTCTAAGTCAGTTGATTGGAGGAGGTAGTGATTATGCATCAGTGAGTTTCTTACAAATTATACACTGCAAATATGGTTTCGAGGGAGTTCAGTTGGAATACTATGCATGTGAATCAATTTATTTCGGAGAGAGGGAGGGTAGCCTACTGTATGCACCCTTAAGCATTCTTATCATGATTAATCATTGACGAATTCAAAACATACAATTAATTTAAGACATCGGGTACTACGAGGGCCGTCAACCTACGATAACTCAGCAAAAACAGCATGCAAGCGACAGGCGGGTACTGCGCGAACATAGCAACTGCTCGTCCTCCGCACCACACGCTCAAGTCTTTTCTCAGCATAATTCTGTCGTAATTACTTAAGGTAAAGTGATCTTCACGAACAAATCCCGTCGTTTTCATCGACAGATCGTTCTTCCTCTTCATCGCCTTAACCCACTTCGTTCTTCTCGCTTTATTATTCGACATTCGGAAGAATATTTTATTGGAATTTCGAGATGTATTTGAACGCTTAGGCAGCACGCAATATTTATTATTCGATATTATAAACAGCACTTCACGTAGGTAAACATACCGTCTTCCTGGCGTACGTATACCGCAACAATCTCGAAGCTCCACGCCTCGGACGTTAGCAACTCTGTTTGGGGAGAAATGACGTCACTCCTCTTGGACACACCACTTTCGTTCGCACCCCCCACTCCTCCACTTTGACCTTTAATATCTTGAAAACTAACACTAGTATTGAAATTTCCCCCGGTAGATATTCTTTCCTAGAAGTTTACTACATTTTGACAGTTTTTAAAAAAAATGTGAAAATTCCCCATTAGCTCGAATTAAATTTTTTTAAGTACATTTTCAATATTTTGAATATATTAGTAATTAAAATGTTATATTGCTACAAAGTTCAGTTATTAAATTGGTAAAAATAAAACAAATAATTTAATTTGTAGTTTTGACCGACTTATCAATTGTTGTTGCGTTACCAACTCCTACTAACATATCTCTAAGAAAGAGATCGGTGCCGCCGTTCTCGAGTTATAAGTGTTCTAACTAACACGATTTTCGACTTTATTTTTATATGTACTTATAGATATAGCAGAATAAATTTAAATTCGTTACTGCCGAAAATACGCGAAATTAATGAATTGTTCATTGAAGATAAAATGTGTGACGATAGCCATGCTATCAAATACTTTTTCACTACCATTATATAATTCGGAATAAAAAATGTAAAGGAATTCATGCACGCAACGACACGCCTTATATGCCACTCACCGGTCCAAGAGGCTTGCTTCCCGTGAACTGGCACTGCTTTGGCAACATGGCATTGATAAAATTTTTTAATACTCACAAATAACAGTATTTTTATAGATTATGTAGATGTCATGGAAAAATGACAAATAAATTAAAAAATGTTTCTATCAGTTTTATTTTTTCTTTAGGGGAAAATGTATGAATAGATAATGTGTAAACATTTACGTTATTAATCAACAAAATGTGTGTTCATAAATACGCAAAAGTCGTTTTATTGATCAAAACCTGCACCACTATCTTCCATTGCCAAGGACTTCCACGAATAGAATCAAATGACAAGAAATAGTGCAATGGTTTAAGGAGAACTGTTTAATTCATCAACTCCCAATTGTCAAAATAATTGGAAAGTGGCGGGTTCTCTATCGTTCTCACTGTAGAGTTACCGTAATTCAATTTATAGGCAATTGTGTGCCCACCTGCCAAGAGGGCACCGGTCACTCCAAATGTCCCATAACTGATGATACTGTCGTTCAGGGAGGCCATGAGTGCCAAATCGTGGTTCCTCACGGTGTCTTGGTCGATTTTCACCGTTTCATTATGGTAAGGGCTCCCTTCCAGCCCACCCCAGAACACCCCGCTGTCTTCGTTCACCAAGTTCTTCAAGCACCAATCCCTATCGTCACTCACCACCAAGAAAAGCACTGTCTTGTTTGCCTTAAGTTCGACCATTCTCGCCATGGCGCGCTGGTAGTAATCGACGTTGGCAACGTTTACACTTCTGCCGAATAACTTCTTCAGATGTTTGGTGTAGTCTGTTCGTCTAGCGTGGATACCGACGAACGAAACTTCGCCTTCGATGTGCTTGCCTGAACCCAGCACTCCCTCGATAGTTTTCCGAGCTAATTCTTGTATTTCTTGGCGGAATCGAAAAAGCTGTCTGAATTTATCCTGGCCGAATTTTGAAATAGCATCGGTGTGTGAGATGTACTTTGGAAGTATGACAACATCACCAAACAGGCCCCTGCCGTGCATTTCGATCAGCTCTGCTATTGGCTTCATGACAATCGACCCATCCAACCAATGACCTCTTTTGATCTTGTGGCACAGGACGTTCCAAGGGGATGTGTTTTTATTGACCTTTGGATTTTGACACTGCGAATAGTTTCCACCGTGCAGTCTACTGCAGTGATCCGAGAGAATGGTGTCTTCGTACGCAGGCACTTGCAGATCTCTGAACGCCTTCCGGAGCTCGTCGAGGATGGCTTTGGGCAAGTACGGAGAGAGGCCCAGGAAATGTCCGATCGCCACCGTGGATGCGTACTCCCAAACCAAGTTTCCAAATCGACCGTGCGGAGGTGTCGTGATGATTCCTCGCAGCGGACAGACAAAGCCAACGGACGTTATTTCGGTGAGGATGCTACTTTCTGCGTTGAATCCTTGAGAGGTATCTTGAGGGGTAATATGACGATGTAATTTAGCCGGATCAAAGAAAATTAATTCGTAATAAAGTAGCGACGATCCACTGAAAATGACAAGAAGGGTGAGATACCGGAATTTTGAAAATTTGCGATCGAGAAAAAGGTCTCTAGTATGCATATCACTTGTTTCAATGCGCGCGTTTGCCGAGGTAATTTCAGAATGATTTGAATTCTAGCTTTTCCCAGCCCTCTCCATTGCACACCTGCGAAAAAGGATGAGGGAGAGTACTTATCCCTGATTAGACATTTGTAACGCAATTGACCGGAGAATCGCTTGTTTCGAAATTCGTGTTCGCGATTATACTCCGTATTACCCCTCCCTCAACCGGCGTTCCCCGTTATCTTCCCCGTTATCTTCCCAGTTATCTTCCCCGTTATCTTCCCCGTTATCGCGTTGTCTGTTGCGTAAACTTGGCCCCTTTCACGGAGCAGGTTAACACAACGCCATACCGACACTTGACTGATGCTCAAAGTCGTGTAAGAAAATCCCCTACGAAGCAGCATTCGTATCAAATGACTTTAGGCGCGCCAGTTATAGTATCTCTGTTTGGAAAAAATGCACTGCGTAAACGCACCTCGGTATGCCCTACGCATTCGGGTTTTATGTCTTGCGTCAAGCGCCTTCTGATAAACAACAGTTTTTGTTTTGTTATCAGACTTAAGATAAAGTATGAAGCTAAATAAAAATAGCGAAGCGAAGCAGGGACGCAGAGAGGGGGTTTTTGGGGGTTAAACCCCCCCCAAAAGCTCAGAATCTTTTAAAAAAACATTTGGTTATTAAAACATTTTGAACCTTTTATCCTAAAAAATGTTTGGGGAGGGCCCCCACACCTCTCGCTTACCTTGGCGAGTTTTCCATGCCCTACAGACCCACCAGTATTAGCTGCGCCTATCCTTAATTCCTAGCTGCGCCCTTGAAGGAAGAAATACAGCGGATGGTTTACCGACTCGTAAACATACCACATATTATTTACCATGACAAAATCATGGGTTTTCACTGACACATGAGAACAAACATCACAAAAACTGAAAGACTGACCATGCGATTTGTTAATCGTTATCACGAATGCAACACGAATTGGAAATTGAATACGTTTAAGCTCACAAGGGCATATAAGTTGGGATCATGGAATCTTCGGATTGAGAACTTCCTCATCTTTGAATTCTCCTTTGAGTATAGTGGCGTGAATCACTTTCATTATCAGTTTTTTAAATAACCAAACACGTTCCGTTGGATAGTTTTGGTTGGCTTAGGTTTCGAAAGATCATGAACACAGAGCCTACATTTAGCTGTAAGTCGTGCCGTGGTAAGCCAGGTGCGTCCAAGGACTTTAATTATTCAGATAGATTGTTGGTGACTTCGTCTTCGTTTATAACAAAGTTAAAAGATTTGAATTCATGCAGAGTACACGGACATTACTGATAATCAACAATTGCTTGGAGATTTGTTTACACACACGGTAGTTTGTTGACAACTCAATTCGAGCTGAGCTTACCTCTAATAGGGTGGTTTCCTATTATTTTTTTATTGCCTTAATCGAAAGATTATTACTCCTGGAGTACGTATTTCGCGCTTTTAGATTTTTAAATGACAACATCTAGTTTTCGCGATAAAATGAAAAGTGAAAATTTTCAAGCGCGCGAAAACGCGGCGCTTAAGTATGAATGCCGGGAAATATCTCCGTACGTCGTATTTCTGGTTCCCCCTCCCGCCCGGTGAGGTGACCTTGAGGCGAGGCTTAGCGCTGATACGTCGCAGGATGCTAGCGGATAGCTGAGTACCTTGCTGAAGGGTAGCGCTTGGCTTAAAAAAGGTTCATTAATACCTTATCAAACGAAGAAAACTTTCCGACCTTAGCCAGTTTTAATAGGTGATTATTAAGACATGTTTCCCTGAGCTTTGTGCCTCATGCATGCATTGGTAACCTCAGACGATGTATAACTCCTATCCTCTCGTGTAGAAACTAGGTCCCTGTGACGTCATGCGGAGTGGAATCGCATGGGCGCCAATCTGGCCTTTTTCAAATGAGGATAAAATTTGACCCTTGCCATTCGTCTAAACCGGTATTTCAAAAACCAAATAATTTGTGTATTATGAATACACTAATGGTGGGTAACGAATCGAAATCAATGCCTTTCGTTTTTTTTGACGAAGGAAACTACCCTATTCAATTATTTTAATACTATTTTAATATTACTTTAATATTTTTAACATGTTTGAACATTTTATTTTTTTAATATTGTTAAAAAGATCAGTCAATACATTAGTAAAAACGAAAAAAAATCTTTATTTTTTGACCGTCTTAACAATCAACTCCTAAAAACATATCTCTAACAAGGGGAGACCACGAAAGTTGCTTCGCCTTTTTCAATGCCGTATTTTTTATGGCCTTCGGAATAATGAACACATCCCTGAACTAGTAGTGGTTCCGTTGAATGGGCCTTAGTTTGGCTGTAATTAATTTATTTTCATGCGGTACTTTTCACAAGCCGCGTATAGTATCATGATATCGCCCCCTCATCAGGAGGGTCGAGTGGGGTAGTGGTTTGCGTTCACGGCTACCACCTGGGGGACCAGGGTTCAAGGCTCCGTTCTGGCCTTAAATTTTCTTGTCTCCATTGCGATCATACGGCGCCAGCTTTTACATTGATTTTAATTGCGATAAGCATGGATATGAGACTACTTTTTATCACCATAATGACGTTTGTATTTAAGCAGTGTCATTTTCAACGCGGAGAAGTGAAGGCTCCACTTTCTACTCCACTTCCTTCTCAGCATGGCTTTCTTCCTGGGGGGTCCTGCCTGACCAATCTCTCTATACTGCACCATCATATAATTTCTGCTTTCGAAAACAGGTCCCAGCTGGATGTCTGTTACATTGACTTTTCTAAAGCTTTTGATTCTGTTAATCATACCCTCCTCATCCACAAACTCCAGTCGCGTTTTAATATCCATGGCACTCTCTTATGTCTAATCTCTAATTTCCTGAGTTCCCGCAGCCAAAGAGTTCTAATAGAAGGTTTTTCGTCGAATTACTTACCCGTTCTTCTGGCGTGCCTCAAGGCAGTGTATTAGGCCCACTTCTGTTTGCTCTTTACGATGACGACATTGTTGATGACATTCTTCCCTCTAGTTGTGGTGTTCTCCTCTATGCCGACGATTGTAAAATATTTAAAAGGGTTAACACCGCGGCTGATTCCCTGGTTTTACAAACTGCTCTTCAAACGCTAGAGAAATGGTGCAATAAATGGCAGTTGCGTGTGAATCCTGGAAAATCTACTGCGATGTCTTTCTCGCTGAAGAAGAGCACTATCACCTCCACTTATACACTAAATAATCAACCCATTCCCTCTGTCTTATCCCACTCCGATTTAGGCGTCACTTTTGACCAAAAGTTAACCTTTTACGAACATATAAAAACCGTTGTTAACAAGGCTATGGCAGTGGTTGGGACCCTATATCGCATGAGCGAGATATCCGAACCGAGTGCATTAAAATCAGTATTCATTGGATGTGTGCAACCCATCCTCGAATATTGCTCCCCCATTTGGTCAACTGCTTCTCCCACCACACTAAAATTAATCAACCGTCCACTCAATTTCTTCTTAGCAATAGTTCGACACCGCATACCTCACCTCAGATTCTCTTCACGTGCCGAAATACTTCTTTCACTTGGATTATTACACCCCAACCACCGCAGATTGACATTAGACATCAAATTTCTTTACCGCATCTTAAATGGGTCCTTCAGATCCAGTGATCTCCTATCCTTCTTTTCACTACGCATTCCTGCTCGCAAAACCCGCAATACTGAACTTCTACACCAGCCCAACTTCCCTCTGGCAATATCTCAACGATCCCTCTTTTCCCGCCTACCTTCTATTTTCAATTCAGTCTCCAATACTTCTTCCTCTCTTGACATCTTCGCCTCCCGCTCTAATTTTAATAACCAAGTGAAAAGTCTATCTTTCTGACACTGACCTTTGTATCTGTTGTATAAGCTGAAAATGATTGTTACTTATGATATTATTATTTTTTTGTTACATGTTCATTATTATATTTATATAATTTATTTTGTTTAGAAGCCCAATGTAAAGGCCTTAGTGCTGCTTTTGGTGTGACATAAATAAATAAATAAATAAATAAAAAACATAACGAGAGATTAACGGGGGGCTAAAACAGTGGCTTTTTTTTGGAAGAAATGACATTTGTTGGTGCATATCTTGTTATTATATTGGAAGGGCTACGGAAGATTTTGGGAAGCGGCGAGCACAAGACACATTTGGTGTAATTGTTGCTTTTAACCCTCTAGCGGGCGCGACTGTTATTTCTTCACAACCGGGCGAATGGCGTACTTTGCCCATGTTATGTGCATATACGATAATACTCGATTTTTGTTAAAATTAATCTTTATTTGTAGAAATTAGTAAAATCTTGTACATTTATAGGTGATATGGATATAAAGGTACAGAGGTGGTATACGGCCGGTCGCCCGGCGTAATTTATACGCCACGTGTGACGGGTTCCTCTTGCTGATCTAAAAAAAATTAGCTACAATACCTCGAACTTTGAAAACTCGCAATATAGACGGTCAAAGTACATTGTAGGAATACACGAGACCATTCCAGCCCAGAATGTACGTACGATGTTGAAATCCTTGGCTTTCGAAGATTGACGTATTTTATACGCCACCACGTCCGGTCCAGGGTCATAAACTTTTATTTCATCCTATATATTAATGGAAATTATATTTCGGAATGGTTCTTTTAGCACATAGGTACTGTGTAAGTAAACTCCCTTTGGAGTAAAGTGAATTACAAGTGTTCGAGAAATATGGCATTTTGTAATCGTTTTTTGTTCGTATTAATTATGCCTGTACGCATGTTGTTGGTCGCCGCGAGCCTTTAATGGCATGTGCTCTAGCAATAGTGGTTTCTATTTTTAATGTGGAAGTTGATCAGTATAAGCAATGAAAAAATTAACATTTTGGCGCACACCAACCGTTGCTAGTGCAGTCGTCGTATGTCCGTGTTTGAAATGACACTGCTTAAATACCTAACGCCATTATGGTGATAAAAAAATAGTCTCATGTTTATGCTTGTCGCAATTAAAATTAATGAAAAAGCTTACGCCGTATGATCACAATGGAGACAAGAAAATATAAAGTCAGAACGGGTGGTAGCCGTGAACGCTAACCACTACCCCACCTGACCCTCCTGGAGAGGGGGCGATATCATGAAACTATACGCGGCCTGCGAAAAGTACCGCATGAAAATTAATTAATTACAGCCAAACTAAGGCCCATTCAACGGAACCACTACTAGTTCAGGGATGTGTTCATTATTCCGAAGGCCATAAAAAATACGGCATTGAAAAAGGCGGAGCAACTTTCGTGGTATCCCCTTGTAAGATAAAGTTAAATTTCTTTTGTGAACTTTTCCTATTTTTTAATGTTCTATATGTTATCCGGGGCTGAGACGAATCCGAAGAGCGTAATGTCATTAAAATCGGTGCAGCCGTTCTCGAGTTATAAGTGTTCTAACTAACATGATTTTCGACTTCCTTTTATATATATATATAGATTGAGAAAAGATATACACGAAGAGAACACGAAGAGAACCGTCTTACTGTATTTCCAGGTCCGACGACAGGTATCTGCAGTTCTCTCATCCTCGTTATTTTTTCATTATACTCGGCGACTTTAGCAGGTATGTCTATCAGTGCAAATCAGCAGGACTTTCCCTTATTTAATCAACTGTTACCTATGACTACTGGCCAACTTTATTTTATTCCCCTGTTATTCGTTCTTTCGGATAAAAAAAAACATATTCTGGCCACATCTGAATATCTGTCATTGATTTTAAATTAATTTATTTTATCATTTGCCATTGCATACTCGTAAGTCGTACTCCTCCATCAAAATATAATATCAATTGAAAGTTTCACAATTTAGTGCTCGGATATCAATGTGAAAGACTTCAGTGCCGCAGTTAGTCTCTGAGGTAAAATCATTTCATTGGGATCCACCAGGATTTGTGTCAGTTGAAAATTTCGTCGGTTGGAAGAGATCCGACGAAAGTAGCTTTTTTTTATCGCTTCCCTGCGTTTCGTATTTCACTAACCGTTTCTCTTGCCATTAAGGGGGCGGGGTCGGGCGGGCTTCTCTGATTTCCTTCCCCCCCGAACACCTGCACCAGCTTGGAGCGTGGGAATGGCTCCAGACACAGGTTCCCACACAAGTGGTCGGTCGGGCGAAGCAGGAAGGTCCATGCACTACACTAATTGGTACATCCAATCATCGTGGGAAAGTAACTGTCCTGTTCTTAGCTTATTGGCATTCCTAGGTAGTTTGCGGGTTTGGAGTAGGGGTGTTTTGCGACCGAGAGGAATTTCTCGTATCATATAGAACTCAGAAGAGTACGCAAGTAATTTGCATAATTAATTTCCCTTTAATTTCAATTGTTAAATCAATTGAAAATAAGAGAATTGGAGTATTAAAGACGTGGAAAGAAATGAATGCTATCGATCCGTACGACTTGAGTACATTTTTATATCGAATGCTTTTAACGAGCCAGAAACTATATAATGCGGGTTTTGTAAGGACTGTGCCTTCGGTTAGGCAGTGTTTTTTTTCTTAGGAAGCAATGACGTGAAAGAAGCATTGTATATAACTTTTATCGTCGTGATAAGGGTGCTCATTGATTATTTCAGCATTCATGCGAGGAAGCGGTGAAGAAGTCAATTGTCTTTAATGTATTGAAAAAAAACACTCAACTAGGAAGAGTTGGACAGTGCTTGAATGTTACGGTTTATAAAATACGCCAAGAACCCGTTGATTTGCTTTCGTAGACATCTGAAAAATTTGTCGCTATGCACAATGAAAAATTGCAACGAGGAGAGAGGTGCTTCCTATGACAATTCACCCTTCTGGAAATTGGAAAGTAAATAGAAATACCACCAAAATATTAGTAAGTAACATGTTTCAGCAACAGATGGTAGGCCTGTGAAGTGATGGTGGAAGACAAATCGCAGAGGGGAGGGAATTGGGTTTTCCAGCAGCTGCTTTGTTCGGCAGAGACCACCCACGTGGTAACCGGTGTTTGGACCCGTTCCCACGATCTGCGCTTCTGGAGTGGGGGAGGTTATCAGTGAAGCCTCGGACACCCCACCAACACGAGAGATGTTCCAAGTAATATGAATCGCTGATAAAGGAAACTAGATTTTTGTCCCCCCTTTCCAATTGACTAAATTTTCAGTGGTGAGGTATCCTAACCGACTCCAAGGAAATGAGTTGCGTCAGGCCATCATTCATAGTGATCTATGAAGGAAATTAAAACAAAACATGTTATGTATAGTTTTCATATCACCATATTTATTTAACACTTTAATGAAACATATTGAAGTCATTTTATAACGGACGGTTATATTATTGGTCAAATCTATGTGGTCAATTTCGTTCGCAATTCCAAGATTCCGTGGAAAACATTTCTTTTTTGTATCATTATGTTTAAAAAAGTAATGGTTCTCATTTTTTGAAAGTTACGACATCATTATGTATCAATTATCAATCTTTCATGAGTTCGTTGTGCGGCGAGCTCTCTTCGTTTTACGACTCGTGGTTACTCTGGAAATCGTTCTTGTGGTATTCTGGAAATAGTTTATAATCGTCATTGTCGTTAATCCTTTATCTTCAAATCGAGATATCCTCCGCTTGGAAATTCCCTCCTTTTTTCAATGGCCGAATGGGAATTGCACTTCGAATTTTTAAATTTTTTTTATTTATAAAAACAGTATACTCATCATTATTTTCGTTTTAAAGATTTTTTTGAACCTCTTCAATGTATCAACGTTCCTGCTGAATTTTAGGTGTCATTTACCGTAAATAATTATGAAATTATAATTTATTTTTGCTTGTTCGCCGTGTGGTACGTATATAATCGCCAAAGTCAATCATCAATATGATTTTGTAAGTAAAAATATGGGTGGGTATTGTGTTGTTTTTCAGAATTTTTATCATTTTCAAAGGGTGAGGAGGTGTCCAATGACAGGGAAATCTGGAGAATCGAGAATTATGTGTGAATTATCCGTGAAATATTGCAATGAAACGGAATTCAGAGATCTTTTAAATCAAATTCATTTCACATTACATTTTTCCAGATCAACGCCCATTTTATTGCCTAAAATATGTTTGCCGTAATTTTAATTACGGTAGCTTCGCAGATTTTTTACTGCTGCAACAATGCGTGGAATGTCATACAGGACAACGGAATCGATATGTCAAGTAAGATTCAAAAACACGTGGACTGCCTGTCGACGTCAACTTATGATTTCAAAGCAGCTTCTTGGCTTCCGTTGCCCAGGTTGTCCAGCTACCGGGAAAATCTGGAATTGATCGTGAAATTTTAGTCCTTGAAAATACGCACGAATTATTCTTGGAATTATTTCTCCAACCTGAACTTCAAGAGAATCGATATGTACTCTTGCGCTGTTGACACAGGTAAGAATCGAAAACACGGAATAATAGAATTTTAGGTGACGTCAGCATCTACTTAGGATATCGAAGTACATAGCTTCTTGGATTGTTTGCATTGAATAACTTCTAATTTTACAAACCACGTGTGCTAACATACCTATTCCTTATCCTTTTAAATACATAATATATAGTATTATTTAAAAGTATTGAAGTAATATTAGATGTTTCGAATGTCATATGCGTCTCAGTAATCGCGTAAGATAAAACTGAAAGTTTGTAAATTACCCTGTGTAACGTTTTTCGGCCATCATGAAAATAATTTCCTAAACGTGACTTCTGTTTTCCGTAGAGCCCGTAAGCCATAGAAACCACATAGAAATAGTTTATATTGTCTATGGTTATCGGCGGAGCACTATTTTTTATGACACGTGGGGTTTCTCTGGAAATTACGCGATTTGTTACGGCCATATACATTAATGAATATCTTTTATCTATAATTTGAGATGTCTTTCGATAAGGACTTCTGTCTTGTATTTTTCTCGAAGAGCCATTGATTTCACAGTATTTGAACAGCCAGCCGGTGAATCATGTTCACCACAACCAGTCAGTCAACAATACAATAAATAAATGTGCACATCTGTTTGCGTTGCGTGTTCAGTGTGTTATTTTTGATAGCAGAAAGTTTAATACTGAGTTGAAAACATTGGTTAATTGGTATTTTTGTTTGAAACTTTAAATCTATTCTTTTACAGATTAAAAAAAAAAATTTGATGATTTTTCATTTTCTTACGATTACTTTTTATATGCATGTATTAATTTTTTTTAATGTTTGGACTTATTCCAACAAACAAAATTTATCCATTTATTCAATTAAAACGTGACAACATTACTACAATAATGAAAGACATTTTGACACTATCAGAAGAGTTACTTTAAGAAGCAGTCTAAATGTAGTTGGAATGGAATGGTTTCCAATTTTTTTATTGCCTAAATCGAAAGATTATTGCTCCTTGAGTACGTATTTCTCGCTTTTAGATAATTTAAGACAATATCTGTTTTTCGCGAGTAAATGCTAAGTGAAAATTTTCAAGCGCGCGAACGGCTAAGTATGAATGCTGGGAAAAGCCCTTGTGACGACTAACTGCTGCTGTGTGAGACCACCTAGGCGCGAGGCTATGAACACCGCTACGATGCAGGCTACTTGCTGCCGAGCATGGCGGTAGCGTAGAGTATCCTGCTAGCAGGTAGCGCTAGGCTTAAATAAGGATTATTAATGCCCTATCAAACGAAGGGAACTTTCCAATCATATGCAATTTTAATAGTTTAGTGACGTTACGTGGAATGGCATCGTATGAGCGCCAATCTGCCTTTTTCAAGTGAGGTTACAATTGACCAGTGACATTCATCTAAACTGGGATGTCTAACACCAAACTATTTGTACATATATTATCAAATTCACTCATGGTGGGTGAGGAATCGCAGTCAATGCCTTTCGTTATCTTTGATGAAGGAAACGACCCTATTGCGAGGAACAGCTACGCTAGCCAGGCCTGGACTTCAAACTATTTACTTGCTGGGAGATGAATTGATATACCCTGGGTATACTATAAACTGATGCTGATGAACTTCAGGTCAGGAAGATTCAGGAGGAGGAGGGATTTATGTTGGAATACTTCGATTTTATTGCGAATGGTTATTATTAATGTATAATTTGCCGGCCTCGGTGGAGACGGGGTTAAGTCCTCGCCTGCCAAACAAGAGGTTGCGGGTTTGAGTCCCGCCCGGGTAGGTTACCGCTATCCAGGGCATGGTTGTTTGTGAACGTGTATTTGTTAAAAATTGTTGAAAAATCCCCGATGCAAAGGCCAATACGAGCTGTTTTCGGTGGAATGAAAATAAATAAATATTATGGGCGAAAATACCGCAGCCATAGCGGATAGTGTGTCTGACTATCGTGGTTTATAATTTGACTGGATCTGTGGGAGAGTGGAGAAGTACGGGAGCATAATGCTAAAATTTCTTGTCTTACGATTGATTAGAGCTTCGGCGTTGCAGTATTTCAGGTGGTGTTGGAAGGTTAATTTATTAAGTTGGTGCCGAGAAATAGTGTGAGGTTGCTCTTGGTATTCGTTTTAGGTTGATATGATATGACATTTGTGGTGCGTGAAAAGTGTATGTGTGTACTGTTTGAAGCATTGATCTGTATTGTCCATGTTTGTACTCTGGCGTGAATTAGTTTTAAATGTTTATTAAGTTTATTTATCTAAGTGTCTCCCCGCCTTGACGTCGCTGCAATCGCAGTGCTGTCTGCATACATCTGTGTTGTTTTATTGCCAGTGGATGTCCTGTCATTCACGAGTTATGTGAAAACAGCATACTTGAGGTAGATCCTTGCGGAACGCCTGCTTCCATCGGCCGCAAAGATAACGAGGTCTAGTATTGGATTCGGCGTTTCGGAAATGCCGTATATGCAGATATGTAATTATAAAATTGATATCGTTAGGAGAGCATTTAATTTGGTGAAGTTTATAAACAAGGCCAAATAAAGGCGTAGTTTAAAGAAAGGGATGAGAAAATTGTTTACCTGATTTAAAAAAAATGATATAATAATGCGCCAAATGGCTTTCCAACGTTATTTTGTTACAAGATTTTCATAGTTCCATGTGCCGAAGTTTTCTGATTCCATTTTTTACTATGTGTGGGTGACGTTTAAATTAAATCTTATCAGTTTGAATTCGCGCTCGCTTCTCATGACGGGCGGTTTTGCTGCGTTTGATGAGTTTGATTGAATATTACGGGAATTTGTCAGGATTTTTGGAAACGGTGAATCAAGGAGTGTGATGCCGTTTCTTTTGCAGAATGAGGTTCGGCTGGTGATTAATACTGCTTGTTGGTCAATTGCTGCGGGAGAGGGAATTGTAACTTGTGTAATTGAGGAAAGGGAATCGTCTAAAATATTAACTAATTTAACCAAGTCGGTGACGGTGAATTTTGACGGCAATACGGGCTAACTGTATAAGGGAATTGAAAGCTTAAGCTGTAGGTGATCAGAAGTAAATGAATATGAATTTAGTGGGATACCAATAAAAAAATTGCCTGCAACTACCATCTTCTCTACGCGGCCCTCGTCCAGAGAGGCTCTTGGTTTTACGACTCGTGATTATGATGGAAGAGTTTAAGTTATATTTAGTGGTCCTGTTCATTAATGAATGTCTATTATTTTTAAATCGAAATGTTAGTCGATCGGATATTCGCTCTTGATTTATTGTCAATGACTCAATGAAAGTTTACCTGAATCTACTCTTTCCTACTCCTCTCGTGGTCTGGAGAGCGTTCTTGGGTTTCTGACCCGCATAATTACTCTGGAAATTTTTTAAATGTTTTATATTGGTCATATTCATTTGAACCTCATTTATCTTTATTAATGGAGATTCATCCCGATTGGCGATTTGCTCTTATTTTACGTCGGTCACCCGATGAAAATTTGACACCAATTTTTCTCAACGTATTGTTATTATTATTTGATTTTTCTTTATATTTCTAATATATAAAGAAATAATGATATATATTTCTCCGTTCCCTAATGACGGTTCGAAGATTTCCGCGGCGTTGATTAGATGATCTCTGCATTCTATTCGGGTCTTCACCGCGTCCGTTGTGTTTTGGCGACTACAGTTTCGCTGACTTTGCAGTCAGCGTCTTCAGGTCGAAGGAGAATGTCAGCGAAAGTGTTGTCGCCAAAACACAACGGACGCGGTGAAGACCCGAATAGAATGCAGAGATCATTCCCTAATGACATTTACAATAAAAGGTGGACGCATTGACTTAATTCTTATTTTTAGCGAGGCAGGATGACCTTTTTTACTTTCTTAATCTGCGTTAGGTATCTTAGTCATGGCATTAGGTATCGACTACATAACAGATGCAGTAATGCAATGGGGAAGTTGCATGAAAATTTTTTCATCGAAATAATACATGATTCTTATAGCAATTTTCACCAGGAATCCATTTTCACCAATCAAACTTCTCGTAAAACATTGATTTTATCATTAAAATGTATTTAAAACAGTGAAATCCGTCTGCAAACGCGAAGTTAGCTCTGATTGTTGGTGACGTCATTTCTCCCTACGTCGCGATGCGTCGTTATCGTTTTGCATGCACGGCCGCAGAAGCTACAATGAAGCACTCGTTGAGTAAGAGAATCTCTTGGTATTTTTTTAATGCGTGTTTTCTCTGAGACATGTTATGATGTTATTTAGCCATGTAAAATGTTTATCATCCATTTTCTATATTCGTGAATATGTCGAATATTTGCGAAATGGAAGACGGTTTCGTGTAAGCTGTTGCGATAATCTCCCAAAGGTGGATTCCATAATATTATGATGGCTTTATATTTTAAAAGTAACCCGGACTTTTTGGCTGCATAATTTAGAGAAGTGAAGGCTTCGTGGTAAGTTTGTCTAGTTTATTTTATCATTAATGGGCCAGCTTTTACGAATACAGAAGTAACTACTTGGCCTCTATTCAAAATTTCTACATGAAATATTGCTGCATCTAGTTACTGCTAATGTAGTTTATATGATATGAGTTATGATTTTTTGCTTTCAGTATATCAGCTCTTTGATTCAGTATGTTGTCAAATGCTTTCTGTGCACAGATTAAGGTAATTTCGCTGTTTTTGAAATGAAAAATACAACTTTATTTTGAAAAAAATAGTTTTAAATGAATCGTTCAAAGTATTTTCCGACGCTATCTTCAAATTTTCCCCATCATTGTGGCAGAACCCAATTATCGTTACGGTATAACTGTTTGTCTTTTAGAGCTATCATGTAATCCTGTTTTTGCACCAAATTGTTATCAATGCAGGAATGAAGGACAAGCTATTCTCACAATCCTTATTACTCTCTCAACATGTATCCTAAAGCTTTCCATTTGCTTAGTTAGCTTAACTTCATCTTAAGAGATCTTTACATTCTTGGAAACACTTGATGGTCTAATTAACTCTAAAATTTTATCACTAAATGAGTGAGCAGTTTGTTGGAATCCGCTATCTGCCACTACCCCATACCCTTTTGGAATTTGCTCAATAAATTCAGTGGAAGAGAAAACTATCTATTGCCCAGCTACCATAACCCCTCGAAATGAAATTTTCTAAAGAAGAATCATATGATTTTTTTTGATTTAGTTTAGATAGAAATATTAGAGCTATAAACATTCCATTAATTTTACAGTAATGTTAAAAGCTGATTCCTCTGAAATAATTACCTTTGAAAAACATTATTTCTATTTTTCTGTACAATCAGCATTTTACTGTACTGATTGCTGTAAAAAAAACTGTTTTAGAGTTACCTTAGCAATTCACTTTTTTCGGTTTATTTTAGCATTATACCTTTCGCAGCGTAATAAACTAAGCGCAGTTTGATATACTTATCGCAGTAAAAAAAACTGATCTATAAAAGAGAAAATGCGTTATATGTCACTTACTGCAGTGAGGACTGAACTATTTTTTATAATCCTATTCTGGTTAAACTTTGCCAATTTAGGTTACCTGGCTTTTCAATTTCTATTTCTAAACAATCAATTATTGACACTACATGCGAATAGCGAGAAGGAAAGGGAATTGGCATATTAAGCAACATCTTATTTTTATCAAACCAAAAAACTAGATTTTTCAAAAAACTAACCACTGGAATAATGGAAGAAAAGAAATATTGTGCCGCTGTCGAGGGCGAGACATTGAGATTTGCTGGGCTAAAATATTGAAGGATTCGTTGAGTCTAATTTTCCTTGACATAACCATGAGAAGTAATCCAGTCTTTCGTGATAGCAAATTGACCATAACATAATTTTCACTGGCTATCCTCGAATACAACGCTGGTTTTTTTCCATCAAAAACAAAGTATACTTGGCCCTTTGGCTACATATCTCCCTGTCTGATTCCATATCAGAGCTGCTGCTGCTGCTGCCGCCAAATTAGGAATCACTTATCACTCTTCTTCAGTAGTTGAATTGCTAATTTCACTAGCTGTAATACCATCTAGCTTTTACAGGCGGAAGAACCTCATACGAGAATTAGCAGCATTGGCAGAAACAGGTTTTTTTTCTGAATACCAACAGTTTTTGTTTTTGGCTTCAATTGGCAGTACTTTTCCTGACCTCGACTTTCCACTACTTCCTCAGGTTGTATTACCTCCTGTGGCACAAAGTCAGTTGATTGGAGGAAGTAGTGGTCATATATCAGTGAGTTTCTTACACAGTTTACGCTCCTAGGTAGCAAATATGGTTTTGAGGGAGTTCAGACAGGAATACTACGCATCTTAATCAATTGATTTCGGAGAGGGGCAAGGTAGTCTACTGCAGTGGCGCAGCGAGGGGGGTTTAGGGGATAACGCCCCCCCCAGAGCTCAGAGATATTTTTCAGTTTAATCTATTTTGCATAATTGGATTAATATTACTTGTAGAATAGTGTAAGGATTAATAAAATATCCCTCAGAAGGCCGTAAAAGCTCACCATTTTAAACCATTTATCTGAAATATTTTCTGGCGGAGGGCCCCCGCATCTCCCGCTCCCACCCTGGCGGGTAAGCCATACCCCCAGCCTTCCCAGGCGCCTGAAACCCCCCTGGCCTTAATTCCTAGCTGGGCCCTTAGCCTACTGTACATATTCTTATCATGATTGATCATTGATAAATTCAAAAAATACAATAAATTTAAGCCATCGGATAATACGACGGCCGTTTTTTTTCAACCTTTGATAGCTCAGCAAAAACACCATGCAAGCGACCGGCGGGTACTGCGCGAACAGGGCAGCTGCACGTCCTCTGCACCACACGCTCAAGTCATTTTTCAACATAATTCTGCTGTAATTACTTAAAGTGATCTTTACAAACAAATTCCGTCGTTTCCGTCGACAGATCGTTCTTCCTCTTCATCGCCTTAACCCACTACATTCTTCTCGCTTCACCATTCATGACGACGAATATAATCTAATATAACGACGAATACATCTAATAAATAATTTCGTGATGTATTTGAAAAAATAGGCACCACGTAATATTTATAAATCGACATAAAAGCACTTCACGTAGGTAAAAACAACCTCTTCCTGGCATAGGCATACCGCAACAATCTTCTAACTCCACGCCTCGGACGTTAGCAACTCTGTTTGGGGAGAAATGACGTCACTCCTCTTGGACACACTACTTTCGCTGGCACCCCCCACTCCTCCACTTTGACCTTTAATATCTCGAAAACTACTGCTAGTAATGAAATTTCCCCCGGTATATATTATTTCCTAGAGGTTTACGACATTTTGACAGCGTTTTTAAAAAATGTGAAAATTCCCCATTGGCGTAGAAATTGACTTACGGTTAACAATTTGATGAGGTATACCGTGGGCTACTTCAGAAGCAAAAAAGCTATTAAGCAAGCACTGCGAAAATTTCTCAATTTTCCGTGATATCTCTAATTTCTTAAGTTTTGTTACATAGAGCTTTTCACCGGAATCACAATTCTAATAATTTAGTGACTCTGGATCCCTCGAATGCTGTGTGGTATGTTGCACATCGGTAGACATGCGACGTTTCCGCCTTAGCTGTTCTATTTTCCCTACAGCGCTCGTTTCTGCTCTTCAAGGCATTAGATATTCGTCTGCATACTCGCGTACTATGATAAGCGATATATCGCTTACTGTGATGGAATTAACGTTACTGAAAAGTAGCGGTCACTGTCGGTGATTTAATACTCACTGTAGCAGTTACTCATAAATCACCGTGATTGTATCACTGGCTCCGGTGAAGATAGCACAGGCTGCTACCTAGTGATAAGCGATATATTGCTAAGGGAATATATATAGGGAGCGATATATTGTGATTGAAGGGAAGTAGCCGATCACTGCCGGTGACTAAATCACCGAATAGGTACTCGAAATCATTGCGACTGTGAATGAGGTGAAGATAGCTCCGGCTACTACCAACAGTATAATAAAGGATGTCTTATTCATCTTTTATGAATATAGACATACTTTACGAAATAACAATGATTAATTAGTCATACTTCACCAAAACATACAGCTAACGGTTTCAATCATAATGGTTAGAATATAAACTATGTTTAAAAAAATGCCGACGGGATTTTAACGACTGCTACGTAGCAATTCCTTTACCACGTCAAATTTACGTAATTATCGTAATACAAACTCAGAATCAGCACTATTCCCACAAATAAAATATTTGCCTAATTTTCCAATTTCAATAAGTTTAATAGTTCGTTTTGAAGAGAGCTCATTCTTGGAATTGGACTAAGTATCAGAAATAGCGGCACCACAAATCACCGCTGACTAATAAGAGTGCTATTTCTCGGTGATCGCAATCACAATTAAAAATCACCGTTGCTGATGAGTGGAGTACAGGTCTCGACGTGATCACAGTTCCGCTCAATTAGCACTCACAATCGGTTCTTGCCACCGGCGCACAGTGGGCGGAAATCGGAAAAAGCCGGACAAAATTACAAAATGGCTTTTTTTGAGTTTTAAACTTGAAACTTCGCAGGTATACTCAAAAATGATTGTTATTTATTGATATGTACTTCATTTGACATAGATCCTACCCGTTACTGAGATACAGAGGCTTAAACGTGAGCAAATTTCCATAAAAACGCCCGTCTTCAATTTTCTCTGAAAATCTTCCAAAGTAAGTGAATGGTGAAGTTATGGGTGGATTCTTGCCGAATAAAAAACCACATAATCTGTTAGCATGGTGTTTTTTCTTTACTTTTCCGTAATCTTAAATAATACAGCCCATTAATTCTTACCGTGCAGTAACAAAATGGCGGATACTGCTTTTCGACGATGTTTCACATTTAGGTAGAGTTTTAAATAGGTTTTCGGCAAGGTCGCGCAGAGTAACTTATATGAGAGCATTTTTTGAAGATTCCTTGAGGTCTTTATGCGGTTTTCTTTGAAATAAGTTTGCGTCGCCGGAAATTACATTGATTTTTCGATCGCGCGGCAGGGTTCTTCTCCGCGCGTCGGGAGTTGGATTAGCCGCGCCGCGGTAAGGTTATTGAAGCTGTATGGGTTTTAACGCTCAACATTCACCGTTTTTATGTTTTGCTTGAAGACACCGATTCTCAAAAGGTCTATGGTGAAGACAGAGGAGGTTTTTCATGCGATGTACTTGCACGTTTCATCGAAGTTCATTTCGTTATCTTTGGATACGATCGAAGACCATGCTTCTATTAAAGACGTTCAAACCTCGACAAAGTGAGTTGTTTTCCTGGGACTCATACAAAAAGACCTACCAGAAAGATACCAGCTGAGACCCTTATACCTTCTTCAATCACCGATCCCTGACCCTCAGGATTCTAATTTCGAAAACGGTCGTTTAATGACAGCTCACCTAATTGCAGAAATAACAACTACGACCCCTACTCGGGCTAAGAGAGTTCTTTCAAAGTGGAGGACGAGTGAAAAGGTCCACCCTGAGATGACAGTGGAAGAGGCACTGTCATTGATGATTGCCTCTGATTTGACCAAGCGTCAACATCGGTCTTTTCGTAGGACAGCTCTGAGCCATGGACACGAATTGTATCCCAGTTATGATAGAATAGCGATAGCAAAAAAAGGCAGCTTATAACGAAGGAATTAAAATAACTGAGACCATGTGCGAAGTAAACCTTCAAGCACCACTGAAGAAGAAAAATTTTATTGCAAAGGCAGCAGCTCACAACATGCAAGACCACAAAGACACTCAACATCAAGTGACACTATTCAGCGAGAGGAAGATTCCACTGCGTCACCTTCATCTGGCAGCGTTTGCATAGGCGGATCCAGGGGGGGGGGGGGCCCGGGGGCCCTTGCCCCCCCCCAGACCCTTAAAAATATGCTAGATTTTTAATACGGTCCCATTATCTTTTCGTTCGTTTTGTATGACGAGGTATCCTTGTGACCCCCCCCCCCCCCTGACCAAAATCCTGGATACGGCCTTGCTTGTGCCCCTCCCAGAAAGAAATCCTGGATCCGCCCCTGAGCGTTTGGAAACATTTTGATTCAATGGTCAAAACCAGAATATGTGTCCCTTCTCCAACAACTACAGCCATTATTGAGATGGACAAGTTCTTAGCAGAACCACACCTTGAGAGGCATGGAGATCCTCTCAAGTGGTGGTGGAGGAATGGACATATTTATCCTCGACTCTTTTCAGTGATGATGAAAAGATTGTGTCGTTGGCTCATTGGTGCCATGTGATAGGGTATTTTCTAAGGCAGGGGCAATTTTATCGGAGAGGAGACGGAGCCTTAATCCAAAGAGGTTGACAAAACTGGTTTTTTGAATTACAATCTTCACAGTTATTTTTTTTATTTCTGCACTTCTTTGCATTAAAATTATTAATATTATCAGAACCCATGTACCCATGTTCCCTAATATTTGCATTGTAGCTATTTTTGAATTATAGGAATGGTTGGTTAAACATTTACAAAAAGGCCATGCTGGTTTCTCGAAGGAGTATATTGGTACTCTGGATGGTATTAAACTTTCATTCAGTCATTCGCGGCCCGTGAAGTAATTCAAGACCTTACTCCTACTACTCCGACGATTGTTGAAATGATTCTTCGATTCTTATATGATTCTTCAATTCTTAAATGATTCTTCGGTTCCTAATTTTGCCATTACATTGTACAAGAAAATCAACTCATAAATGAGATTTGTAAATTTAATGTTTATCGAGTTCATCAGAAATTCTGTGTAATATTCAAGCTTAAACCTATGTTAAAAATTTTTGTAAGACCATCTTTATATATTTACATGTACCTAGATCATAATAAGGGTCCTATATACCCAGTGGATTCATTATCCAAATGAGGTCTCACTAATGAATAATACATAATGCCAAAATTTCAATTGACGTAGAATTTAATCAACTGATATACTGGATTGAACATACGGAACCTTAAGGTAATAATTATAAGTAAGATAAATGAAAATGAGGAATTCGTAAAGGAAATGGGTAGCGGTTTGAAAAAAACATGAAGGAAGAAGAATGAATTTGAGAAGTGTTTGGAAAAATTATTAGCCATAGTTACACCATCTGTACTGAGGAAGCAACGTTGCTTCCTCAGTTCCCACAAATCATTTAATAAGGAATATTAGAACTCTTTTCTCAAAGAATTTAAGTAATTCCTAAATGATTTCTTATTCATCAACTGTCGGAGGAAGAAGAACGTTAAGTTCCATACAATAAGCGAGAAATTCATGGAATATTCACTCTTAACTAGTGCAGGCGGATTACAGATTGTGACAAGTAGGGGGCTAGGTGGGGGGGATTTGGAGTAAACCTTCCCCATTAACTGAATAAAATTACCATTTTCTTTAACTCTAAATATAATGGTGTATTTAAAAAAAATCTAGATATATTGGTAATAAATGTAATAAGGTTATAAATAGAGGCTCTCTGGATCCGCCACTGTTCTTAATTGACTAGAAAACCTACTGTCATTCGCGGCCCGTGAAGTAATTCAAGACCTTACTTCTACTACTCCGACGATTGTTGAAATGATTCTTCGATTCTTATATGATTCTTCAATTCTTAAATGATTCTTCGGTTCCTAAATGATTCTTCGATTTTTAAACGAATCTGCGATTCTTAAACGAATCTGCGATTCTTAAATGATTCTTCGATTCTAAATGATTCTTCGATTCTTCATGAACCGCACGGATCGACTTGATTCATAATGAACCGTTTGAACGAGGAGCGTATTTCGATTCATTCGGTTCATGCCAATGAACCGTTCAAAATGAACGATTCATTCATGAACGACACAGCTCTAGTGGGTAACTCGGGCGCGTAATTTTTGGTAGTAGGGACTGCGTTCGCGCTGTCCCTCCATAATCATTCCACTGGTCTTGAGAAGAAATGCGAACAAGGTATGTCTTGCGACGACGCACAGTGGTCCCAAATCGAAAAAAGCTGGCCAAAATTAATAACGTCGTAATTTTAGCTAAAACAGCAACAAAATTGGATGTCTCTTACTGATTTTGATCGTCTGAATCTGATTTTGGCATTATTTTTACGATGTCTCTTCATTTTAGCATTTTTTGAGCTGTTATTATTTAAACAATTTTTACAAAATCTCGATATAGATGTCATTGCGATAGGCGATAACATGGTGTTCATGTAGAGGTTAAAATAGTATAATTTTAAGGTAAAAGATGTATAAATTGTTGTTAAAACCCATTATAGAATTCACGACATGAAATTGGTGAGATACGAACCCGCGACCATCAGCATAGACGGTGAGATACCAAAATTGGAAAAAAATACTCACACTCACTCATTTTTGGCTTCCATGTATTTGATAAGTCACATTAGATGAAATAAAATGATTAATATTAAAAACATTGAGGAAAATAATGTTCGAATTGCAATAAAATCGCTTTCATTTATCACAAAGAACAAATTTTAAAAGAATCGTCGTCCGATGTCACCCCGTCGGACTCATTGTCGCTCTGCGTATCACTTAAAATTAGCAAATTTTCACCTCCCCTTCTGGCTGACCTCGTTTTTTGTAACTTCTGATGTAATTAAAATGTATGATTCAGATATTTAAAAGAGTCTTCGAAAGATATCTTCATAATTTAACATTCCTGGGTATTTTCTTGTACAATGCTCTCGGAATTTCCTCATGTCTATGTTCCTGGCCTCCAATGCTTCCTCCGTTAAGACTTCAGTTGTAAGAAAGGATTCTTTGGAAATTGCTGTTCCATGTATCAGCACTTTATGTACCATAAGCAGAATATAATACTAACCATAACCGATGCACAGCTCAGTTATTTCAATGCAATACTGGCTGAAGGCTTCATTATTTATCTCATAGCCGCAGGACAGAGATTTTAATATCAATGAAAGTCTATGGATAAGTCTTTCATCGATACCTGTCGTAAAAATTGCAAATCACATTAATAATTACATTTCATGCACATAAAGCATTTGTTCGTAGATTTTTAAAAATTATGGAAACGGGTCCAATATTTCTTACTTATTGATTATAATGTTGTATTTACACGTAATTTCATCTAGTCTGAAATGAAATCCAGAATTAAAACTCCACTTTTAAAAATATGATGATTGATATTAATGAATGATTATTTTTATTCACTGCATATATTCACCAACTGTGCATACAAGGTAATCATTTTCACTCACTAGATGCGAGAGGGAGATATTGATATACTTCTGGAGGGAATTCCATTTCCTTCTGAAACCAGCTTTTGAACGTATCTTTGGAATGCTCATCTGTCCTCGAGCTTTGATTCCACTTTCTCAGGTATTTCTGGAAAACATTCTTCGCACAAAATGCGTCAGAATATTTTTTGCATGCTTGAGTTCATTGAGTCGAAATCTTGTTTTAAAATATTCCACGACATATTCCTTCTTCTTCGCTTATGAATATTCTTTTCTCTCGGTATTTTTATTGTACACTGCAAGGTACGAAAAAATTTGCGGCACCCATAATTCAAATTTAACAAGTGTATATTTAAGTGTAGTGCTGAAACGATGAATGTGATTTCTAAACTTTGTCTATTTTTAACCAATAATAAACCGGAAATTATGAGTTGACATTGAATAAAAGACATACAAGCTTATATGGACTTGCCTCTGAATTTCCGGCGTATCCTGAAATTTGAATGCCAAATATTGGCAAACCAAGTGCTTTAATTATCTGGACAGAAGTTTCTCGAGTTACCCGTATTAACACAGTTCGGAGCACAGCACTCGTTTACTAAGAAAATCGTTAAATAAAATTGAGTGGGAAATATTCAGCACATCCATGCAATGGCTCTGGTAAGGGAGGCCGTCATCCTCATTCCATTATTATTAATAAATGCACTTGCAAGATGCACGCTCCCTTGGTGGGTTTAGACGAGTTTTTCCCTCCGAATTCCATCCTATCTACGTCTATGGGCTGTTGAAATGATCCTGCGAATAATTCTTGGCATTAGGGAGCATTTATTTCTCTTAGCGCCAAGACCTTATTTCGAATTAACATGCTGACAACGCTGTACAGCATGTAAGGGATCTCTTCTCTATAAAAATATGAGGAAAGTTTTGCAGAGAAAGGCATCTTGTGGTTACTGTAAGGTTCTCGCATAAGGACTTAAGTAGTCGCTTTTGATCACTCATAATGTTTCTCATTAAGAGCATGAAAACCGGCCCTCATTGGTTTCATGAATATTTGAAGGTGAGTGCACAAACGAGATGTGTGCATACGATAGGCGTGAAGCACTTGATTTATGTAATCGTACAGGATGTAGAATTATGCTTAGTATACACCATGCAAGTTTGACCACCGATACAGGAATATTTGAGCGATAATGCCACTGTCTCCCGCCGGCCGCCGGCCAGCCGCCCTCAGCGGAGCGGTGCACCGCTCAACTTAAAACCCTCTAGATGTCGGATAGGCAAGTATAGGCAAGATTTTTTTTCTCCATCTTGTTGTACAAACTCTTCCTAAGGATTCAGAATAGGAATCTTTGAGGGGCACGGAGGGGCACAAAACTATATCGACACATTTGACTAAAAATAGGCCCAAAAATAACTAACATTATAAATAATTAAATATTGTTATAATAAATTCTGAAACGAACAAAAAATACTATAATATTGTGAAAAAATATGCAAACTTACCGTATTAAAATTGACAGATGAATCCCATGAAATTAAAATAGTCATTTAATAAGTTGAATTACCCTAAGATCGACTATTTCTACGCGTCGCACAGTGGTCTGAAATCGGAAAAAGCTGGACAAAAGTCCAAAATTGCGTTTTTTGAGGTAGAGACTTTAAACTTGGCGTATATACTCACAAATAGTTGGTGATTACGGTGTAATAAGTTATTTCTCCTATATCTAATCCGTTACTGAGATACAGGGGATCAAACATGACCAAATTTCCAAAAACACGCCCGATCTCGTTTTTCTCCGAAAAACTTCGGAGTTAAACTGCTGGTAGAGTTTTTGAAGGATTTTAATGCAGTAAAAAACGTTATATTCCAAACATATGGTACTTTATCTACATTTTCCATTATTTTTTAACTTTTTGGTTAGTATTGGTGCAGTATAATGTCGCAAAATGGCGGACCCTTTTTTCTGGCCAAATTTGACATAAAGTAAACAATATCTTTAGTTTAAGAAAAAACATATCTCCAATTTTTCCTCAGAGCATTTAATAGACATCATTTAAGAGAATGGAGCAAAAATCTTTGAAAAAAGTTTGCCCCTTCATTAATGAACGCGATTTTTCGATCGCGCTGCACGTCCCGGCTCCGCGACACGGGGGCCTAGAGACTCAGGGACACCGTTGGATATTTCACTTTGTTTGGAACTTAATTATTTAAAATCGTAATTTTAAGCACACTATACAGTCTCTTTTGACCCAAAATACTTAACTGAAGACATTACTAGAATATTGGATCGATATACTTGGTTACTGAACGCCGTAACTCTGGTAAACATGCTTTGGTTTCGAAACCTAACTGAATCATTACACTTTTTCTTTCACTACGGAAGCACATTAGGAACACCCTTTGGGTAGGATTTAAGTTTTCTCGCGAAGCTTGCCATGCACAGTTACCAGGAAAGGCTGCAGCCCGGATTCTTTCACTAATTCTTTCCCTTTTCACCCACGCCGAGGAGGAGCGTGCGAAAAGGGACATTTTTTGATACCGCGCGGCCGTTGAGGGAATTTCCGAAGGGGTTTTTCCAAAGGGGTATTTTTCTTTCCCCTTCAGAAATGCATCTTAGCTTGCAGATCTATTTTGAACTTGGTGAAAGAGTTTTGTGCCTACAGTGACCTAGTGAAGTGGTATAATCTTCTGTGTGTCCAGTGAATTTGCGTGTACATCGTTGAATTAGTTTCGCTTTTTACTTCCGTGTTCGGGCCTCGGTTTCCCTTGTTGTTCTTCTGAGTAGAGCCATTTTTCCAGTTGAGTCTTTTTTATTTTTCTCTATCATGACTTATTTTTATACGTCATTCCGAAGCTTTTATTATTCCGTTTGACTAATTTGGCGATTTTTCTTTCGCTGCTCTGATATTCTGGCGTTATATATGAATGCTGGTCATCGTGTAACTTTTGTTACATATTTTTAACTTTCGGATCCATGCTCCGGTTTTTCGTGTTTTCCAGCGCTGACATGACATCATATGAGATCACACGTTTGGAGTTACACAAAAAGATATTGATGATGAAGGGAATGTCATTTTGTGATAAAAAAAATTCCTTCTGGATATTTTATCCCGAAGTTTGAATTTGGAGAATCATGTCGATGCCCGTGATAGTCTGGATGAATTTCTAAAGTGGTTCTTGTTACAATATCAGAAAAGGTGGGAAGAATCTCATCGTTTAAATAATCGATTTTTAGCTCGCAATAATGCATGGCTCACAGAGGAAATTATTTTCCCGGAAGTGGTCCGACAATACCTGCCAAGTACTTCTCCAACGACCGGTATGTATTTTCTGATTTTTATTTGTAGCGCTATATTATGAACAAAGGTTTTTGCTTGGAATTTATATCTTCAACCTATTGTTTCATCAGGTTCATTGGGGCGCCCTAAAAAAGATTTTATCACTTCCTCAGATAGGTCAAAAAAAAAGAAAAGTGCATGATATCATAAGTTCTTCCTCTTCTGCTGAGCTCGCGTTGGCTGCACCTCTTAGTCTAAAACAGGAAGGGGACCGTGCTGCCGCTCAACTTATCACGGAAATAACGACAACCACTCCTACTAGAGCAAACAGAGTTCTGACTAAGTGGAGGAAAAAAGAAGAAATGTATTCGGAGATGTCACCTGAGGAGGCTCTATCTTTGATTATTTCCCTTGACCTGACAAAGAATCAGTATAATTCACTAAGACGCTCGGCTCTTAGTTACGGGCACAACCTTTATCCCAGTTATATGCGAGTATTAAACGCAAAACGTGCAGCTTACCCGGAGGAAATTCGCATTACAGAAAACTTGTGCGAAGTGAGATTACAAGCTCTTTTACACCATATATCATCGCGGATACTGGCTTGCGTTTCCACTGCTCCATCATCCAGTAATGAAGCGAATTGCATTTTAATTTGCAAATATGGATTTGATGGAAGCTCAGGCCATTCCCAGTATAAACAGGTGTGGGAAGAGGCAGATATTTCGGATGAATACTTATTCATGAGTTCCATGGTTCCCCTTCGCTTGGTGAATAACGCAACCGGTATGAGTTAGAGGATTTTTGCGTTTCATATTTTGTTCTTTTGGGCGAAATGGTACAATTGAGTAGTAATGATATATGCCCTATTATAGGTGAGATTATCTAGAAAAATCCTCGCCCTTCGTCAACCAGATTTTACCGGCCCATTCGCCTTCAATGGTTAAAGGAAACCAAGGAGGTTGCAAAGGCGGAAAGGAATTATATACAAAGCCAGATAGACGTTTTGCAAAATTTAAAATGGGGAAATCATTCTGTTAACTTTAGCTTAGTTCTAACCATGATAAATGGAAAGGTAACGCTTATGCTTTTTTGAAATTGTTGAAAAAATGGATAATGTTATATATTGCTAAAAAAACATGAAATCCATTTTCAGATATGCAATGCGTTGACTGAAACTGCTACAATGAGGTGCTACATCTGCGGAGCGAGAGCTTCCCAAATGAATGATTTAAGAGCTATAAAAGATCTACCAGCAGATGTAACTAATTATTCCTTTGGACTCTCAACATTACACTCCTATATTCGGTTTTTCGAGTGCGTATTGCACATATCATATAGACTGGAGTTCAAACAGTGGCAGGTAATTAATAATCAAAACAGGCTGAAAAATAATTTTTTAGTAAAATATATTTCTGATTGCTAAATAAATAATAAAAATATTTTTCCAGGCCCGCGGAAAACTTAAAACACAGCTAAAAAACAAAAAAAATAGTATTCAGAAGGCGTTTAGAGAAAGGATGGGGCTAATTGTGGATGTGCCAAGGCCTGGCTCAGGAAACACCAACGATGGCAATACGGCAAGACGTTTTTTCGATTCTCCAGAGCTGGCCGCTGGTATAACAAGTAATTGTATTAAGTGAACATCACTTCAGAGTAATAGCCACGCATAGGAGAAGTTACGTTTGTTTATACGCACAAACTGTGATAAAAATATCAATTTCTTATGTTTTTCGTATATTCTATTGTGGTTAATGCGAATTTATTCATATTTTCATTACAGGAGTTAATATTGACCTTATAAAAAAAATTTCAATAATTCTAAGGGCAATACCTAGTGGAATAAGTCTCAATCATGCAGTATTCTCGGATTACTGCCGGAGAACAGCGGAACTGTACGTGGACCTGTACCCATGGTATTATATGCCAACCACGGTCCATAAAGTGCTGATGCATGGAGGATAAATTGCGAAGGAGGCAATTCTCCCACTAGGGCAACTATCCGAAGAGGCATTGGAAGCTAGAAATAAGGACTCCCGAAAATTTCGTCAAAGGTTCACTAGAAAGCACTCAAGAGTGGCCACTAATCAGGATCTCATTCAAAGACTGTTGATTACGTCGGATCCATTTATTTCATCAACCCTGACAGTAAAACAGAAAATATCAAGGAAAATGCCTAAAGAATTGAGGGAACTACTAGATTTAGATGAAAGTGAAGGAGAAGAGTCAGATAGTGGTGATGACCAAGATTCTTCGGAGGACTGAAGTATTGAATTGATTGAAGTTTCAAACAATAATCATAATTACTAACACCCAGGGTGATATTAGGCAACATCAAAATTGTACATTTCCTTATTCCTAGGTGTTTAACATTAATTTTATTTCATTCGTAAGATTTATAGTTAGCATTTTTTGCTTATTTCATTGTACACATGTTTATTATGATTTCAAATTATTCCCTTCAGGAGTGTATATCCTGCTTTTTCTTCATCAAATTTGAAAAATATTTGTATTGGTCTGTCTTTTGATTTAGTATTAATTGAGGTATATTCTCTAGATAATTTACATTGGATGGGATGTTCAATAGTTAAACATGCAATGGAAGAATAAAAATGCTATTTCATAATTTCCATCTTTATATAAAATACGCCATTTTATTAAAAAATAAGGTAAAAAAATCTATTTAACCATTTCAATCCCATCATTACTAAAACTTCCTCGTGGTAATATTGCATGGTTAAAAAGGAAAGGGAGCGGAAAAAACCCTTTGGAAAAACCCCTTCGGAAATTCCCTCAACGGCCGCGCGGTATCAAAAAATGTCCCTTTTCGCACGCTCCTCCTCGGCGTGGGTGAAAAGGGAAAGAATTAGTGAAAGAATCCGGGCTGCAGCCTTTCCTGGTAACTGTGCATGGCAAGCTTCGCGAGAAAACTTAAATCCTACCCAAAGGGTGTTCCTAATGTGCTTCCGTAGTGAAAGAAAAAGTGTAATGATTCAGTTAGGTTTCGAAACCAAAGCATGTTTACCAGAGTTACGGCGTTCAGTAACCAAGTATATCGATCCAATATTCTAGTAATGTCTTCAGTTAAGTATTTTGGGTCAAAAGAGACTGTATAGTGTGCTTAAAATTACGATTTTAAATAATTAAGTTCCAAACAAAGTGAAATATCCAACGGTGTCCCTGAGTCTCTAGGCCCCCGTGTCGCGGAGCCGGGACGTGCAGCGCGATCGAAAAATCGCGTTCATTAATGAAGGGGCAAACTTTTTTCAAAGATTTTTGCTCCATTCTCTTAAATGATGTCTATTAAATGCTCTGAGGAAAAATTGGAGATATGTTTTTTCTTAAACTAAAGATATTGTTTACTTTATGTCAAATTTGGCCAGAAAAAAGGGTCCGCCATTTTGCGACATTATACTGCACCAATACTAACCAAAAAGTTAAAAAATAATGGAAAATGTAGATAAAGTACCATATGTTTGGAATATAACGTTTTTTACTGCATTAAAATCCTTCAAAAACTCTACCAGCAGTTTAACTCCGAAGTTTTTCGGAGAAAAACGAGATCGGGCGTGTTTTTGGAAATTTGGTCATGTTTGATCCCCTGTATCTCAGTAACGGATTAGATATAGGAGAAATAACTTATTACACCGTAATCACCAACTATTTGTGAGTATATACGCCAAGTTTAAAGTCTCTACCTCAAAAAACGCAATTTTGGACTTTTGTCCAGCTTTTTCCGATTTCAGACCACTGTGCGTCGGGCGTTTTAGGCTGAACATGCCCATGTTTGACGGGTTACACAGGTCAACATAACAATCACACAGACCTATCAGGTACGAAATATTATAGGCCATATCCTCTAGAATCCGAATACATAATTCAAAACTTCCTCGCAAAAAGTCGAAAAAATGACTTTTGGCCAGCTTTTTTCGAATTGGGACCACTGTGCGACGTCTGTCGCATCGTCGAGTGTGCATGCTGGTATTCAACTTATTCTTAACAGATGTGATGCAGGATTAACGCAGTCCGCCCATACTCTCCTCTGGTTTTATGATGATACAGTGATACATGCATCTTTCGATTATGAGCCGCAGATTCTTCCCTAGCAGTTTATGGTGTCGCTGGATCTCTCGACATAGCGGGGGATTAAGGGTATTACCCCTTCATAGTTTTCTGTTGTAAATAATTATGCGAGTGAAAGTCTTTAGAAAAAGGAATAAAAGCAGATTAAATTGTGTTAATGTTTTTATATATTTAATAAGTCTTCTTTCAACGAAATAAATTTTTAATGCATTTTCCAAGCGTTCAAAGCCTTCCAAAAAGTAGCATTACGGGATCCCCTTAAAATAGACATTGGTTTGGGCAATGAGCAATTTTTTCTTATAATTAATAGTAGCGGGCTTAACTTGATGGAAATCCATAATCGCAGGAATAGAAGGAACAACAAGTTTGCTATTTCCATATGGTACTATATTATGGTACTAGGGAAATTCAACTTAATAAATGTTACTATGTGGAAATAGCAAAGTTGTTGTTCCTCCTATTCCTTCCATTTCTTCAACTTTTGAAATTTTAAGTATTCACCGAAGGCCAAATCTGGTGAATACGGTTAATTATGTAATAATTGAAAAGTAATTATTATGCTGACCTGTGTAACCCGTCGAACATGGGCATGTTCAGCCTAAAACGGCCGTTGCGACGCGTAGAAATAGTCGATTGTAGGGAAACTCAACTTAATAAATGACTATTACTAATGAAAGTATTACTGCACTTTTCCACGAGTTATTTGTTCGGAGAGTGCTCTTTTTTGACGGTTCGTGATTTACCTGGAGATTTTTTGTGGTTTTGTGACTTCCATGTGCATTAATAATCATCTTTTATCTTAAATCCGAGATTTATATGTGCTTGGAATTCACTCCTATTGTTTGACGGAGTCATTGAAAATTTGGCTAAGAATTTTCAAAGGGGTAATTAAAAAAAATTCAGAAACATTCTCGTTTTAAAGGTATTACCCTCAACCTCTTAAATGTATTTTAACTGATTTTAATTTGCCAATATCTTTTAATAACGCTAATATTAAATTTTAGGTACGTTAAGCTTGCGCTCATGCGATACATGTGTAATATGCCAGCCTGAAGTCAATTATCGAAGCTATGCAGTTAGAAAATGGATGGTGTGTACTTTTATCAGCTTTTTAACTGTGGTTTTAACACGTAAGGGGTCATACAACATTTTTCGGCATGTTGAGGCTTTAAAAAAATGATTTCTTGATCGCCCTTTTATGACTCGTGGTTACTCAGGAAATTGTTAATGTGTTTTGTTTTGGTCATGTTCATTAAAGAACATGCATTGTATAAAATGCGCGATGTCTTTATATTGGGTATTAACTGAACTCTATTTGTCAATGATACAACGAAAATCTTCCTGGATATACTCTCTTCCACGGGGCCTTTGTCCGGAGAGGGTCTTGGTTTTACGACTCGTGGTTATTCATGTACATTTTCATCAATGGGCATCATCGAGACTTCTTTCGAATGGGGGAATTCGCACCGGAACCTCATGTCACCGAATCGAACGTTTGGTGAGAGAGGAAGGGGGACGAAGTATTTGGAGTTAGAGATAGAATGAAGAGTAGAAGAGTTTTTTCCGTGTAAAACTACGGTCTTATATGATTCCCATGGCCTTTTACTATCGTCTATAGGCCCTCTGGTTCCATCGAAAATGACATTGCAAGTATATGTGGGTTTCCTAGAAGCGTCCACCCATTTCTAACGCTTACGTTGTTCTTGGCGGTATATATCAGGCTCTCAAGCTTGACTGGCGGTGAAATTCACTTACCAATGGAGAAATTCTTGAAGGGAAAAATTTTTCATAATGTCAACTTCAACTTAGATACTACCACGTTTCGCAACTGTTTCAAGTAGTATTTATCTTTCTTTATGGCTATCCATCCTTCACATCCGTTTACCGCCGCTCTCCGTACAAAACGTTTGGAACCATCCCATATCTATTGGAATTCTTTCTGCTTGCAGAAAGCTTTTCCTCTATTCAGATGATGTAAATCCCTTAGCAATCTCCTGTCTTCTTTACCGGATAATGCTCTCGTTTTCAGCCCCCATTACCCTCATCTCGATTTTCGACTTCATCAGCATCTATATAATACCCCTCAAGCCGCCTAATAGGCGTGTGGCAAAGCAAAAGAAGTACTCTAACGAGGTTGGTACTAGCGTTTATTAAAGTCCTTTATGGTTCGGGGGAAAAACGAATTCCCATATCTATCCGTTCGGCAAAACATCTCTCTTAATTTATAGCTTCTATCGGACCTGGAAATATAGTGTGGCTCTAATATAATTTTTTCCGTGTCGCTCTTAAAGATATCCATTCTCAATTGTTTATGCAATCTATGCCTAGCGCGCAGCCTCCGATAGTTATGGTTTAAGAAATTAAGGTATTTGGATGTAGAATGAGTCTGTCCCGAGGTTGGCGTTTCTCTTGGGCCTCCTCAACGACACCGCTGGAACCTGACCATAGCACAGAATAGAAACCTAGCGGAAGCGGAACGGTGAACACTTGAATGGAAACAGCGCCTTTTAAAAACAGAAACATTTATTACCATTTTACAAATTTCTTACAATTGTAAATTTTCTTCTCTTACTGAAAGATCCCGAAGAGAGATCTCTGTTAAAAAAATTTATAGCATGGTACAGCCTCATCCTCACAAACAGCTTTACTAAAAACACTTTATCAAATTTGTCACAAGGTGGGTGAAATGGAATATTTTTAATTATACTCTTCACCATCATATGCCCTATGTTGTTCCTTAATGCTAGCTGCTCTAATCTTTTTGCAAATACCTTCTCCATATTCTCAACGAATTTCACAAATCCATTGTCAGGCATAAGGAGTCCACCATAGATGGTTCTTCCGTCGGATTTATATGCCTTATTTCGGCAAAATATTGATGTCATGTCAACATTTTGTCCATTCCTATTTAAATAACTTCTGCAGTTACTGCAGGAGTGCCTACCTAAGCAGCACTTTGCAAGATAGCCGCTGACATATTTTACTGCATTGGTGAATGGCAGATCCACCTTGTGCATTTCATTTTCAATGAGGAGAGGTTCTGCAACTAGAACCTCCTTTTTACCCTCTGCTACATTGACATTAGCCACTCTTTCATTCAGCAATGTAAACACTTTCCGGAACTGCTTCACAGTTTCCTGTGCCACGACTGTGCAGGTATCGGAGGACAAACAATTTCTTGAATGCTCTTTTGAACTGTACTGGAGTAGGATTAATGGAATTTCCTCCAACTCGCCTCACAGACCCAAAATAATTCTCAAGGCAGTCCTGATTCAGCCTTCTTGTCAACAGGAAGGAGAAACCAGATATTTTTAACTGTCTCCAGAGATGGAGAAGTGATGAGATGGTAATCTGAAAACCTTTAATGAACTTCAATGTTCTAGAAATTTCATGCCCATCAACATTGAAAACTTTCATGTTGTCAAAATTTGTCCTCATGCGCTCTATAAACTGTAACTGGAAAGGAGCTCCCATCCATGCCCTGTTATACATTTTCGCATGTACTCTCCTAGAGGAGTTTAAAATATCAAACATTTTGTCGATGTCTGACAAAAAGGATGACGTACCACAAGCTTTTTTGGGTAACCTCCCCAGGGCTATGTAGGTATCAATAGCACTAGCTACTGTGAAGCTTAGTACCTGACGAGCAAATTTGACTTTCATTTTCTGAAAGTTATTTGGTTGAATGTGAGCATCAGAGATTTTAGGTATCAGTCTTAGATTCACATTCTTGTCTTGGTTGTACAAAGCCCTGATGTCAGACCAAGGAGCTACTTTGTCATAAAAATGGAAATCATACTTGATCAGATTATTTCGCAGTGATTTCAACAGATGGGGAGGGTCAAAAATATACACTATGTCACTTCCATTGAAAGAAAAAAAGGGCTTCTCACGAGTAATTCCTAGAATTTTACTTAGCTGAACAAAATTGGAGCCCATGTCTGAGGTGATGCTCACCACATTTAATCCTATGTTAAATAAAGCCTCAATGCACTTCATAAGTATTTCATAAAGGGCTTTGGCTTAAGATGAACCAACAAAAAAATAAGCAATAGGCTGCTTCCAAGGACTATAAATCCCTCTTGCCATTACCACTAGAGCATTTTTTGCAGGAGACAGTGCTTTGTTCTCTCCGTCATCTTCAAAACCAATAATATCATCATTGTTAATGTCATAGAAGAGGTTACTTTTCAGAGACATCTCATCAATGCTTAGGGCACAAAACTTGGAGAGGTGAGACAAAGTATCAGATTTACACTTCAATGCAGCAAATAAAGAATCATTAAGTCCTGGCCTATAATTAAAACCCTCGGTGTAGCGTCGCAAATACCTCAATGATGGCAACATAAAGGTCTGTTGCAGAACAGTATATGCTGATGTACTGGAGAAATACACCTGAAGGGCAAGCTGCTTTACAGCATTTGAATAGTACCTGTACCCTTGTTTTTTCCTCTTATAAAGATCAGCCTGGATTTTCACAAATGAGGCAATTTCAGGAGGCAAAAGTAAATTACACATTAATGGAAATGAGTTAAGATCAACTTTTGTACTCCTCTCCTCTAAGGCCAGTTTATTCTTCAATCTGGCAGCTGATGCCTGTAGTGCTTTCACTTTCATCCTCAGCACAGCTTTTCGAGGAGATGAGAATGAGAGGCTGGGTGGAGTTTGAGTCTCAACTGATGAGGCCATCGTCTCCACCAATGCTGGTGTGCTCACATCTAAATCCTCCTGGACTGGTTCAACAATATTGTCTTGAAGTTGCTTCTCATGCACATCAACAAGAAAAACGTCTGAAATGAAGAGAAAAAAATATAAGTTCAAATAAAGAAGTCCGAGACATCTATCTTTAAATCCTTCACTAATTGTAAGTTAAAAATAAGTAATAGGTAGTTGAATATTGAAGCTCATAACAAATCAATTAAGTAGACATGAAGACACAATTGTTAACACATTTTTTTCAATGTACATCATTGGCCGAGTGTATCAAGGCACAACGTTTGCACACTATATATGGCATGTCAGGAAGTAATGAAAGTAATTGAGAACACATAAATGTACAGCACCACAAAAAAGTAACCATTGCACTGCTCTACAAATATTATTTATCAGTGATCCATTAAAATTGGTTAACTTAAAAGGATCTGCCATAGGTAATCTCATTGCAACCATAGAAGACGTTTTCTCATAGAAGAGCTTTTGGTTTTATAGTAAGGCATTGTATTCATGGATTTCATGGAAATGGGTAGATGATTGTACAATGGAAGGCTCATCCTCCAAAGAGGTATCATGCAATGTCTTCGTTATAAGAAAAAGATAAATTTTTATGGGCATACATGGCAGCAGATTTATCTTTCATGACATTGGGATTTCTTCATTGGAAATGCCTCTCAATAGCCAACAAATTAAGACATTATGAAACAGTTTACAACAGAGAATGACATATGCAAATGACACCACCTTGAATGGAAGTAACGTTATAGCAATAGATACATTACTCAAGATAGAAAAGAGAAAAGTCAGAACTCATTGGAATTAAAGTATCTAGGAATCATAAAGAGAAACTGTCAAAAATTATCTATACTCTTTCTTTAAGGACTATTAATATAGCTCTATATGCTCAAAACTTAATACTCTGTTGCCAATTGGTCACCTAATTGTAATGAATCAATCCAGTGTGAAAGTGTCTAAATTAAATTTCTCACATTTATTAATTACAAATTAGAAATTTCACAGTATGATTACAGTACTTCATATTTGATCCCCCTTTTATTAAAACCCTTATCTGACAGACATTCTTACATATATGCCCTATTTCTGTACAAAGCTATTAATTCCTATATCGATTGTTCATTTCTTCTCTCCTTAATAAATTTTCATGCAATTCACCATAGCTCTAATTCACCCATTCCTTACCCATTTGTTGCTGATTACCATTTTAAAAATTATGCCTTAAAGAACACGATATCCATAATGATGTGGAATTTTAATAACCTTGGCCAAACATTGATTTCTTTAAGTCTCTATCTCAATTTCAAAGCTACTTATGGCAAAGCTGAGCTCAATTCAGAAATTCTACCACAAGAGCATGTTTATATATATATTAAAGTTTATCTTATTGTACCTACCTACAAATTTTATACATTGATGTGCAATCTTGTAAAGATTTTTAATGAATTTATTGCACATTAATTTTTTCCTCTTGTCTTTCATCTATGTGCAATCTTGTAAAGATTTTTAATGAATTTATTGTATGTTTACTTTTTTCCTATAGTCTCTCATCTATGAAGTTATATGTAAGAATATGATTAGCGGGCTATCGCGTTATCAGTAAATGATAATAAAAAATACCAAAAGAATGGGTACCGGATGATAGCTTAATATGAAACGAGTCTACAGAGAAATAAATTTTACCGATCCCGATGGAAAGTTAACTTTAGAAACAATCGTTTACAGCAGGAACACTTCTCTGATCACCGTTATCTTTATAAAATCACAGGTGTTACTCACCATCAGCAATCACATTTGCATTCACGGGAGGTTCCTCTGCCGAAGCTTCCACAACAATATCCACGCTTTCAGGACGAGTGTCATTTCCTGGAAAATAATGGAATTACTTAAGTATAAAAATACTTCAAAAGCACCATTGCGGCGATAGACAAGCAGGAAACAAATTTGTAATAAGTTAATACGTGTATTCAAGCAAATGAAGGAATTATGCAAGCATTCTTTATTTATTGCGAAGTCTTAAATATCATACTTTATTTGAAATATCTTACTTATCACAATTCGATGGTCTTATATTCGTGAATTCCATAGAATTACAAGTTGAATAAGCAGCCTCTCCCCATATCATACGTTAGCAAAATGTATGGCGTCCGTATGGACCGAAAGATGACGTAATATCGATATAATGGTATCAGTGATTTAAAAGAAAAACTATCCCACCTGTTTCATACTGATGTTTTTTAACCTTCGGTTGCTCCCGGAGTGAAGGTCTTTTCCTCTTGCTGGAAAACATCGGTGGTGGATTCGGTACATCAAATATCGTTGGCACAGCATGGCTGTGAAGGCGGTTTTTCAAATCAAGTTTTTCAATTTTTTATGTCCTCAAAATGTTTACTACAAATTCGGCAGTTATTATACAGATACATAGCAGATTTGTCCTACAAATCCTGCCTGCGTGTAGCGATAACCCATTTCTTTGCCCTAGAAATAAAATAGATTCCGTAAGACTTCTAGGTTAATGAGGTACTTTAAATCTGAATTATCACCCAGGAAATTAATGCCAAATTTATTACCTGCTCTCATCCTTCGGAAAACGAAAGAAACTGATACCATCAGTTTTCTTGGAGGCATTGCTGCAATTTATGGCAGAACACCAATTGCCAGCGCCATGCCGCATTTTCACTTTTCCCCTCGACAATTCGGATGCCAAAAGGGTTTTCAATTAATGGAAATAGAAAAGCCGTTTCGCAATCCACTTCAATTCGTACAAAAACGAAGTAAATCTCCTCCGGAGCCTTCACGTTCACTGCTTGTAATGGCTTGTAACTCTCTCACAATATGGCTGACTTGGCTGACTTCACGCATGCGCAGAAAAAAAAATGCCACATGAATTCGCTGGAGTGACCATTCTGATTCCGCTAGGTTTCTATTCTGTGACCATAGGGTAGAGGGTGGAGGGGTTGGAGGAAAAGTGGTGTAGGCAGCAGCGTGCGGTGGTGACGTTGGACAGTCCAATGGATTCACAAGAGAGAAAATTCGGGGCTCGAAACTCTCCTAACCCGTTCTTCTTCTTCTCCTCCTTGCAGCAGAACTTTTTCTCTCCAGTTTGCTCAGCGTTAGGAGAGGAGTGATTTTTGTAGCAGAATTATATAGGCTTGAAAATTTTTTCCATGGGGACGAAAAAATACAACCAGTTATTACGGACACAGGCGGAATTTTTTCCATGGGGACGAAAAAAATACAAACGGTTATTCCGGACACAGGCGCAAAAATAGTCGAATCAAATGAGACGGGTTAAAATTAAACTAGGGCTAAAGGGGTAAATTTTATTCAAGTTGGCGATTGCGGCATAATTAGCAATTACGAACTTAAAGAGCATTTCGAGAATATGTCTGCATATAACTTTCGACGTGAATGGCTATCCTTAAAGAGAAATTTTACTGCTCTAAATTAATATCAAGGAACAAAAGTCAGCTCTCAAGTAGATGGAAGCTACCTATTAAGAAAGTAAGTGTGCCTTAATATTGTATTTCTGTATTAAAACGTGTCTAAACGCGCGGATCACTCGCAAAACTCAATAGAACTTATTAGCTCAGCCTTGACCAAGCTGATGCAATTTTTCGTAGTCCCTCTCTGCACTCAATATGTAGTACATCTTAACCCATGTATGCAGTCATAAACATGCTTGCATAATGTAATGGCATCGACAAATATTTGGGTATCTTGAAAAGGGAATGGGAAAACTACATATGGTTTAGAAATATGGAATTAAGATTTATACATTAGCCACAATTTATGATCATGTCTGTAAGAGATTAGGTTATTATTGGATTTTTCACAGGTCTACATAAAATAGACCTGGAAAAATTGTGTGGCTCTAATATTATGTTCTCTGTGTCGCTCTTAAAGATATCCATTCTCAATTGTTCAAGCAATCTAACAATAAGCCTAGCGCGCATCCTCCGAGTCTCTAATGGCTCCCAGCCTAATCGTAGCCACCGAGAGACAAGGCCTGAGCAACCAGCCGTGATGTCACGGCGAGAAGGGTTAGATTATTGCAACTCGTCGTTCGCTTGAACGATCGCAACTAGAGTGAGCGTAATTCTTTCTAATTATAGAGCGTTCCACATTTAGTTCACAGTATGGGCTCTTATGGAGAATCGTTTCCCATGTTAATCTCCATAAGGCCAGGAGCGCGGTGTTGTCAATAACAGCACGAAAATTAATGTTGCGTTATGCACTGATTAAAAATTGCATTCTAATGTAGAAAGATATGCTGCATTCATTGGTGCCAATAGTTTTTCGATAAAAATTATAACAATAGCTACAAAAAACATTTCCTTAATTTTCCGTCAGAAACGTGTATTTTCTTCTCGCAATTTCTGCCTGACCGTTGTCTGTATTGAATTGAATCTTCTGCAAAAAAATTATTCACACTATTTTCTCCTTGAAGGTCTTCACCAATTGTACAAATATTGAGTTAAAATGTTGTTATGCCGACGTAACACCCTTTAGGACAAGAAAATTTTGATTTTTGCAAGGTAAAAAGTAGTCGCTTACTAACTTACGTTTCTTACGTCGTAGGTCCCTATATGCTGCGTAACAAATGTGAAGAAAACTAATAGGTTATTTTTGGTGAAAAAATCATTAACTTACATCAATTCTGAAGCGAGTTACAAGGTTTTGATCTTAAGAAAAAATATTACGGTGCCGCTGGGCCGGGCTTCTTGCTTTTTCTTGCGCGCAGAGGGAAAATTCTCGGGCGGAAAAGGAATTTTTTGTCAATGCATACCATGAAATGTATTTATCTATTCGTTTGATATCCTAAACAGAGAATACTCATACGTCGTAACAGCAGTGTGTTTATCTGAATACATTGATACGCGAAAGTAAGCAAGCGGCTTGGAAATAAGACGCTTTCGCCTTGGGTGTTTAGGTACCATCACGGAAACCAAGAAAAAGAATATCTCATAATCTGTGCGAAACACTACCCCATCCAGTGCACGCCTTTTACAAAAGGGGGCTTGGGTTTTTTCTGAGTTCCTTTCATAGGGTACCATAAAACCTGCACCAAAAGCGACCCTAGCCGAAGGGGCCGTGGGAAGAATTTACGAAGGCGTTCAGTTTGTCATTGCATTTTTTTGGAATGAACAAGTGTTGTGTGGTCTGCTGAATTTGAAAATTGTGAAGTGTGTTTTACACTTATCTTTGCTGTAACACGCCCAATCAATATGTCCGATACAAAGAAGAGGAGAAAAGGTGAGAAGCTCATAAGCCGCGAAAGACGGTTGGTGCTCAAAGTCTTCTTGTACTTAAGCATCTTGTACTTGTATCTCTCAGCATTCGTGAGGCCTGCCGAGAAGCTTCGAAGGCTACTGGGTAATAGGAGTTTACTATTTACAGAGTGAGAAAGGAAAGCTCCCGTGGTCCATCGGTAACTCCTTCAAAAACTGAAGAAATTAGACAGCCTTACAAAAATTCGAGAGCAGTGATTTTCGACGGTTTGGTGAGATCGGGAATTAGAAGGAAGGTACATGAATCCTTCGTGAAAAATATTCCTCCGACTTTAAAATCCATCTTAAACTCGGTAAATATGGATAGTATTCTCCCAGATTACAGAAGGACAACACTATATCGTCTTCTTTTGGACCTCGGCCTCGTGTACGAACGCAAGGGGAAAAGAATCATCCTTATCGAAAGGGATGATATTATTCGTTGGTGGCACTGTTAATTATTTAAGGCAGCTAAAAAAATATCGTCGCGAACACAGGACGAGTGTATTCTCAGGCGAAAGTTGGAATAATGTTGGACAAATAGTGAACATTAGTTTGCGAAACAAACAATTAGAAAATCCGCGTCAAGCTTTCCTTGGTGGACTAAATACTGGGCTTGGCCCCCACTTCCCGAGGAGGACGATTTGCAATTATACACGCAGTAACGGAAAATGGGTTCATAAAAGGAGCATTGCATGGGTTTCTGTACAAAAAGAACTCAATGGATGAGCGTGAAGAAGTGGGTGGCGAGTGTTACGAGAGATGGTTTGAGCACTCACTTCTTGCAAACTTATCCGAAGGATCAATTATAGTGGTAGATATAATGCCTCTTATTACTCAAGGAAATTGGAATCCTTGCCTACTACAAGGTGGAGGAAAGAGAACATGAAGGAAATTAGCTTTGAAGATGTCCGCTTGAAAAGAGATCTTTAATTTACAATAAACCAAGTACGGGAAAATTTTGAAAAATTAAAGATTGATGATGTGTTATACAACATCGCCTTTCATGTAATACTAGCCAGAGCTAAAAAATATTGCATAATATGTTAGGAATATAAATTTTGTCTCATTCAGGAGTGGCGATAATTTTTATTATCCTTCAATTTATTGTTATTTTTTACATTACAGATTATTCATTATTCAGCCTGTGCATTGAATAAGTACGTACACATGAAATAACAAAAGACTTTTCCTTTTATATTGCGTTAAAGGTGTTTTAGTTACGGTAAAAAATTCCTTAATTTACGTCGTCTTTCGTGCGATCCCTAAATCCTTTTTGAACTAAACCATTTTGGCGCTCTATTATGTGTGGTTGCATACGCTGTTAGGATGCCTGCCGGCGGAGCGGAAGCTTGGCAACACTGTTATCCATAAGGCCCGTACTGTCAACTAAATGTGGAACGCTCTATAGATAGTCGAATTCCTTCGCATTTACTTTGCTACGTTAAAATATTTACCACAAATGTTTCAGGTTTACTTTATTCAGCTCTTAACGTCCTTATATATTTACGATTGCAAACTAAACCACCGAAAGTAAGCTAACGCAATGCTCGAACTTCTTGTTCAATAACACATTTTTGCTGCGGGGAATTCTTTGAAAAGCAACATCTCATTACTTTTTTCCAAATATACGATAAATTATTCCACGAGACGTTAGTTAATACGTTTAAAAACCTGATCGGAATGAAGTAGCTGGCAAAGGCTTTAACCAAAATTCTCAGTATATCACTCCGGTAGCTTTAGACATCTAACGAGCATACTTGACGAGCTCCTCTCCGAAGTTGATTATCTGGATTCCATGGACCTGTTTAAAAATAAAGGTCATTAGGGGAGTGGAGGTAATGCATAAATAAGGATGTCAACAGTTGCGTATTAACATGTTTATTATTATCATCAAAACTCGAGTGTAATTGTACACATCACAGAGGACATTCTCAAATTCGGCTGCACACATTTCCCTGATACTTTTACTTTTAAGTAGAAGTTGAGAGATAGAGAGAGAGAGAATTGCACTAAATATCTACATATCTGTGGAATAGTCAGGCTTGTTAACAGATTTCAAGGACAGGTGTTTGCCAATAAAGTAATAACAGGATCACTGTCTGGCATGACAGATTTTCAGTAATCAGAGGCAATGACTGAGGAGTCACTGCTATATCTACCAGAAGAGGCAGATCAAAACATTTGGGAGAAAGTCTCACCTAAGATTCCAACATTATAAACATTCTTGCGTAAGCTAAACCTCCCTAGTTTTAAAATTGGAACTTTTTAAAAATAAACACTAACATTGCGTGCCTAGTTTACCACAACAGAGAGCTAAATTCAAGGTATGGGGTTAAGGATAATGTGTTCGGAACAAGTATGCCGTCATGCTTATGAACCACTGTCCAAACATTTCACAAATCAAGAAACTGAACTTTTCTCCAAGATTCACTAAGCTTGAAATAATATTTTGTCGGTCGTATGTCTCCTTCACCGTAATGCTCTCCTCCACCGCCTCTTCCAATACAGAAAATTCCTTCACCTTTCTTCGTTTGCCTGGGCTCTCCCGTATGCTCATCTAGGAACACAGGTAGATGGGGTAATTTCAATGGTGCGGAAAGTAATCTCGCTGTCCTCTCATCATACTTCCCTAATTCACGAATTATGCCATGAGGAGCAAAATTCTCTTCACACACACCTGTAAAAGTAATGCAATTCACTATTTAGGTCTCAGTACAACAATCAAATTAAATTATTACGGAGGCTTCCGCGGTTACTTGATTGGTGACGGTTTTCCGGGTTTACACCGCGTTGATTCATGTTTTGCGGACGACAGTTTCGGGCGCGTTCCAGCATTTGGACCCGAAGACGGGAGCTGGAACGCGCCCGAAACTGTCGTCCGCAAAACATGAATCAACGCGGTGTAAACCCGGAAAGCCGTCACCAATCAAGTAACCGCGGAAGCCTCCGTAATAATATAATCCACCTCTACGGGGAGGATATTTTCAAGAGTAGTAGAAGATTTGAGAAGCTGAGGAAGAAGAAATTCAAACTTCTTTCTTCTTTGGCTTTCCTCGAGAGATGCAGAGACTCGGATACGCTACCATCTTTTCTCAACATCAAGCATCCTATCCAGTCTAAGAAGGCGAAGAGAATTCTCCGCCGTGCGAGCTTTGCTCTACTAAGAGAACGAGTGCAGTACACACGCAGTGCTCTCCATTTTTGTTCGACGGAACTCTACTACCTACATCTAGAGCTTAGCAGCAAATTGATACCAGAGGATTTGGAGACCTCTGACCTCCTCCGGAGTGAAAAAGATCGTCATCCATCAGATATATATGAAGGCGTGTATGAAGTAACGTGTTCCTGTGGTTTATCATACATCGGGCAAACATCTAGATCCCTCAAATGCAGAATAAATGAACATCTTAAGGCAACCGAAAAGAAAATTTTTCGTCTTTCTGCGGTTGCAGAGCATGCATGGTCGGAACCTGGGCACGTCATACTTTTCAAGGAATCGAAAATCATCGCCAGGGAAAATAAATATTTCCCTAGGCTGATAAGGGAGGCGATTGAAATAGCGAGTCACCCAAACAACTTCAATAGGGAAGACGGCTATCCTTTATCCTCATCTTTCAAACGGCTTTTCCAACAATGGAATTAAAAATCAACATCCGCCTGACTAGCTGTAAATAAATAAGGATCTCAGATCTGCAAATCATTTGGACCCGAAGACGGGAGCTGGAACGCGCCCGAAACTGTCGTCCGCAAAACATGAATCAACGCGGTGTAAACCCGGAAAACCATCACCAATCAAATTAAATATTTTACATATATACGCTCATATAAAAAGTAATCCCTTACTTCCCATTACATGATATTTTGAATGACTATTAATTTATTTTAAAGCATTTTCAATTCTTTAGACTACTCTATTTTCTATTCTACCCCTTATGCCTTTAATTTTTAACCCTGAGAAAACTGAGGCGTGTATAGGGACACCAATGACTACAATATTTATTACGGAGGCTTCCGCGGTGAGTTATTTGGTGATTGGTTTTCGGGTTCATTCTGCATTGACTCATATTTTGCGGACGACAGTTTCGGGCGCGTTCCAGCTCCCGTCTTCGGGTTCAAATGATAACCAATGATAATGTCCAATCATTTGGAACCGAAGACGGGAGCTGGAAAGCGCCCGAAACTGCAGTCCTCAGAATATGAGACCACGCGGAATGAACCCGAAAAACAATCACCGACAACAATATTTGTTTAATTTTGAATAATCGAGAATTATGACTTGCAGGAATTAATAAGAATTGATTCACCAAATAGGAGGCATGAATAAATAAAATTTGACGAATTGCCCAAATTTTTAACTAGAAAGCAATAACTTTTCTCTCGCTGCGATCAATACAATAAGCCTTCCAATAAAAAAAGCTATTAATAAATGCTACTCTAGCCGATTGGATTTTTTATATTTGTTTAAATGATACCACGGCCGTGCTTCTTTTATTTATAATTAATTAAGTAAGTACTTGAATATTTGGCCAGCAAGACTAAATTTACACTCTTTGACTCCACCAAACAATAAAATTAAAATAATTTACACACTTCCAAGTACAGGAAATCTTGGACTGCTGCCAATTAAATTAAAAGAAATTCTAATTTTTTTAAGTAGTAAGTGAATGCCGCTATTCAATTCCTCATCTCTTTAATTATAACCCACAAGATTAATTGTAAATATCTATATTAAATCATGAAAATATTTCATTCGCATCAAACGTTGACGTAAAAACAAAGATCTTTTATGCACTGGAGTAATTTCACTGTGCTACCTTTACTTATTACCATATTAAGAACCTTTCAGTAATAGCTTAAAGCAATATCAATCTGAATTAAATGATATACTTCAATCCACCGAATGGGATTCATGACTAAATTAAACATGCCGAATTACCTATTTAACAATGAATAACTTTTCCACCACTGCAATCATTATCATAAGACTTAATAATTAAAGACAATAACTAAGGCAGGAACGTTTAATAAATGTTTAATCACTCAGGAGACTTTAAAAGTATCCATCGATTCATGCCCTTCAAATTTAAACTCGGCAATTTCATCGAAATAAGAAGTAGGCATCTTTAACAACACCAAAAATTCTTTTGAACACACTTTCATCAATACCTCTATAATTATACGATACGTACCTTATTGTTCTTTGTTGGCTCAATTTCTTCTCTCATAATGGCACGAATAGATTTTTCTCAAACTTCTGGATCGCTCGGCAAATTGAAAACAGACACCTTGGGCCCCGTCTTGTAATTTCCTCGGCAGTCAGAAACACTGCGGTAGTTAGGCTAATTGCACAACTTTTTACACTTTAGTAGAACTTCAGTGACATCCACTGCTACCGTAGAACGAACCACTGCTAAAAACCTCTATATTTTCTTCAAATTATAGTTTTATTTTCACGTCTCACTCATTCAAACGACTTCTGTTTATCTCTTGGACAATGCTACTATCCTTCCATCAACAACTCCCTAACAACATTTGTAACCCCACTCGTCCTGACGTCACCGACCTTCTCTGCTCGCTTGCGTAGGCCTTGTCTCTCGGTGGCTACGGCCTAATTCGCTTAACATCTGGGTAACGCTGTCTGTACGCCCGTAGCAGTTTTTGACGAAACGCGCAGCCTTCCTTTGTATTTTATTCAGTTCGCGGATTAAGTCTTTCTGCACCGGATCCCATACACTCGCTGCATATTCAAGGTGAGGTTGGACGAGAGCGAAATAGCACCTTTATTTCATTTTCTCATCCGAAAATCTTCCCACAATACGCTTGACGAATCCTAATTTCTTCAGGGCTATGCCGCAAATATTCTTTATATGCGTTCCCCACGTGAGGTTCGAGGTTATCGTAACTCCCAGGTATTTCACTTCGTCTGTTGCCTTTATGTTAATACCATCCACCGCACAAACATGGTTAGAATTGGACGAATTCCGCAAGAAATGTAACGCCATGCATTTGCTCAGATTAAGTTCGAGTCCCCACTCTTGGCTCCACAAATGAACGTTGTTTAGGTCAGATGATAGAATTTCATAGTCAGAGTGATCACTTTATCGCGATAGATGACAGCGTCGTCAGCAAATAAACGTATTTTATTGCTAATGCGGGAGCAGAGATCATTAATGTATATAATGAACAACAGGGGGCCGATTGCGCTTCCCTTTGGAACAGCTGATGTAACTTTTACAACATCAGAGCTAACTTCGTCAAGAACTACTTTTTGTTTACGATCTCTGAGAAAGTCGCGTATCCAGTTTACAACTGTTTCGTTTAATCCGCGTGACTGTAATTTGTATAAAAGCTTGTTGTGAGGTACAGTGTCGAAAGCTTTCTTAAAATCTAGAAATAGTGAGTCAACTTAACTTTTCGATTCACCAGATTTTATAACGTCGTGAAGAAAGAGCGCGAGCTGTGTTTCGCATTATCTACCTTTTCGGAATCCGTGCTGACAGTCATGGAGGAAGTTACGTCTGTCCAAGAAAGTCATGATATTGCTAACGATGATATGCTCAAGTATCTTGCCTATAATCGATGTTAATGAAATCGGACGGTAGTTCCCTGGGTAATGTCTGTTTCCCTTTTTGAATATGGGTGAAACGATTGCAATTTTCCAGTCTAGCGGTAACGTCCCTTCGGAGAGTGACTTCTTGAATATGATCTCTAAGTAAGGTGCGATCTGTGGAGCTAACTCCTTGAGGACACGCGCGGGTATTCCCTCCGGACCCGGAGATTTACTATTCTTAATCGATTGTAGTTGTTTAGTTATCCCATCACGTTGTATAGATCAATTCGTCAGTATGTGGGATGCCTAAATTGAATTGAGAATCGTCAGTAGTGTATACACTTTCGAAGTGGGAGTTGAAAGAGTTAGCTTTGCCAATATTTCGTTGACAAGTTTACCATCTTTATCAAATAACGAATCTACGGTTGAATGTTTTCCCTGAAGCCCTCTCGCGTACGACCAAAATGATTTCGGATTTTCTTCGAATAATTCTTTATAAGTAATATATCAATATTCTTTATAATAAATACTTTTTTCTTAAACTTTCGCATTGAAGTGCGCATTGATTTCTTGGTTATTGAGCGTTGTACAGCGTAGCTTTCTTTAGCTTCAAGTTCCTTCAATTTATTACGTGTCGTAATGGACTTTCTATGTAGTTGTATAGTTTTCTCTGTTTCTTAAGTTCCCTTCTGACGTCGTTGTTGTACCAGCGAGGTTCCTTATTATCACATTTCAGCTTTTGCGGAATATGTTCGTTGATCCCTTGGCGCAGAATTTTTAAGAAGTGTTTCCATGTTACGTCTGTGCTTCGGTCCTTTGATGTAACTACGAATTTTTTGTAGGAGTCATTAAGCTTCTCGCCAAATTTTGTGAAGTTGCATTTATCAAATAAGTAAATATTGCGTTTTGGTTTTACGGCTGACACTACATCAATTTTTAACGTTGCAAAGATTACTCTGTGATCGCTCATACCGTCAATAATATCGAGTTGTTTTATCAACTTAGGATGGCTTACTGCTAAAAGGTCTAACTGCTAAGGTCTTGTCAACTACTTGGGCGACAGAGTGATTTGCAAGTATGTTGAGTAATACTTCGCTGATTTCTCTATTCCTTGAATTTGGTTTAACAGTATAAGTATCCCAGTTTATGGATGGAAGATTAAAATCTCCCCCGATTACTATTACACTTTTACTGTCTCTCTGAGTAAATGGAGATATTTGATTTTCAAGAAGGTACATAATATCGACTTCGGAGTTCGGCGGTCTATAAAAAGAGCAAACATGAATACTCCTTTTGTTTCGTTGTTTAATTGTACACCATACGCTTTCTATTTCGTTGTCAATTATTTCGTGGGCGGCGCTGTGTAAATGTGATTTAACTGCTATAAAAACTCCGCCACCTGTTCTATTGCATCGATTGCATCTGTAAATTTTATATTCTGGAGGAAAAACTTTGCTGTCGCTTATATCTTCCGTAAGCCAACTCTCTGTTCCCATGACCACGTCTGCGTTCTGAAAAATTTGCTCTATGTCAGCGCGCTTGTTTTTTACGCAACGGCAATTAACCACAACAAGGTTAATGTCATATTTTGTAGTTTGAGTTTCGGTTGGTTCTTTTCCAAGCTTTTGTATACTCAGCGAGTGAATTTTATTGGCAGTATTAATAATGTTTGACATGTTTTCTTTCTCTGGAGCACGCGTTTTGGGAATAATAACGCTATTTTCCGGCGTAACCGTATCTAAGCTAACTTTCTTGTATCTTTCGCATTGCGGATTTCCTTGAAGGCTACGTTTAATTAAATCATTGATAGTCCCGCTAGATGATCTACCCTCTAGTTTAAAAAATAACTACAGTGCTAAAAAATCCTACGATACTTCTCAATGTTTGATGCGTGAAAAAAGAACTAGTAATCAAGGTGAACTGTCTTATTGGTGATGAAGATTTGTGGCGGAATTGACATCCTTCTGGGAGAGATGTAATTGTTTAGAACATCCGGATTAATGTTTTACTTGTTTTTTTATGTTTCGTACTAATTATGAGATTTCGTGTATGCTGTGCTTCGTTGACGATTCTGAGGATTTAATATCATATTTGATCGTGGAGTGATATTTTAGGTTCATGGACTAATAACTGTTCCGGTAACTATAGTACTGAGAAGTGAGATTAAATCCACCCAACATTTCCAACAGTCCATTCTTTCTGAAGTATCTCTATTAAGTTGATAATTTGGAAGTCCCTCATCAAAACCCTGTTTTCACTTGATAATATTATGATGATGGTCTATTCCGATTTGATACCCCAGGAAGTTTTCAAGGTCTCGCAAACTTACGGATGATGGAGGTTCAAGCATGATTACGTTAAAGAAATTTTTTTCGGAGGTCGGCGTACCTTTAAGCATAAATATTGCGTCCGGTTCGAATATAGACTACGTGACGAATCAATCTGTTTCGTGACGAACCAATCAGTTTCCCTTAGAAGGATTCGTGGACGACTAACACCAGCCCCTCTCTTTCCTTCGCGGTCGTTGCATAATATACGGTAGTTCTGAAATGCTACAAAACTATTGAAAATAGATGGTTTCATTTAGGTGTAAGTGTCACTGATTAATGTGTGTACAACACTATGATTATGACATAGTTTCAATTCATCAAAGTGAGTTATTAGTAATTGTTGAAAGTAGGGATGGACGGATCCAGGATTTTTTTTTCGGATCCGGATCCGGATCGGAATTTTGATTTTCGGAGCCGGATCTTTCGGATCGGATACTTTCGGATCCAAATGCATTTGAAATTCCTGCAATGAAACGAAGTAATTATTCAAGTTTACTCTGGATAAGTACAATCGAAGGAATGCTTTTTAGATTTTCATACACATTTTAATATTTTTATAGGCTTTCAATTTGTTTTTTTTTTTCAACATATTTACATGCTCCGGACCTAAACTGTTACGGTTGGGTTTGGAAATGAAAATAGGAAAAATCTTCGGATAAACCACTGACCAGTGGCGTAAGACAAGAATCGCATGCGACGGTCTATTCGAAGAGAGAATCGGAACTCTTTCCATGCTTATGGGGTATTGTATTCACTGAAGCTATTATTTAAAATTTCGAACTCCGATCCGATGTCTTCCGCGACTTTGGATCCAATGAAGGGCAATATCCGCGGATATTTGGATCCGAGGTATCCGATCCGGCCATCCCTAGTTAAAAGGAGAAATTTTTATCCGGAATCGGCATCTTGGGTTTGCTCACTTGTTGTTTAGGTCCATAACTCTTAAAATAGATCAATCAATAATTAAATCTCTTTGTGAGCATATGGCTTAGGCGTTCCCTTTGACTACACAGTAAGGATAGTGCAATTTCTTACCCATAAAAATTGCTTTGCTTAATCACTTTGCCTTTCTTTTTCAGATCTCTTGCGAAGGTAAAGAGTTTCATACGATGTTATGTTAGTTCTTCGTCAATATATATTGTTTGGTAGGGGATGGACGATGCATTTTAGTGCCGTCCAATGTCTTAAGTTGTGAAATTATTCTCGGTACTCCGCATTCTTAGGAGTTGATTCCTTTTTCGTTGCCTCATAAAGCTTGCACAAATAGCAGCTGGAGTGTGTGGTTTTGATATTCTGTTTATTCGCCGGCAGATGTAGTCAGTACCATCCAACGTCGCATCGACTTCAAGTGAGATGCAAATTATTTGTATACTACATTTTCACTGAAAAATGGGGACACTTCTATTTTTCTCTGCGATATTTAGTAAACCTTGCACAAATTTTACTATCATGAATTCGAAATCACTAAATTTTACATAATATAGTATTTCTTGGAGTTTAGGTCATTTATAAAATAAGTTTCGGCCAACGTTTCGATTTTTTTTAAATCATCTTCAGGGCTATGTAAGAAAAAATGTGTGAACAATATAAAATACAGAGAATGAAACGATACACAATATTTATGTATCAGAAAAGGAATAATGTGGTTTTTTTTACAATATAATTTAAAAAAATATAAATATATATATAAACATATATATATATAAATAGTTAAAGTTAATATCGATAAACACAGAGACACAAAATGAAACACTCACATTGAATAAATAAACTCGAAGCTATCGAAGCACTTCAGGCTTCTTCGTCAGCTGAAGTATGAATGGAGAGGAAGGGAGAGGGTTGGAAGAGGGAGAAGAGCGGTAAGGGGAGAGGTGTATGGGGAGGGGGAGTTAGGAATAGGGGTTAGGATGCGACGTTCAGACCTGGAAAACTATTGGCTTGAAAGTGCCAAATGCAAGCCAATTCGAGGGTGTCGAGGTTGAGGGCGGAGTCGGTGGGAGGGAGGGAGGCAATGATGGATACTTTGTAGCATTGATTGAAAATGGAATCATGTGAAAGACAATGTGTAGGAACTGGTAGAGAGGAGTGGGGGGAAGATGGACAACAGGAGGCGCGATGATTGTTGATTCTGAGATTGAGAGGGGTAGTGCATTGGCCAATATAGAAAGCAGGGCAGAAATTACAGTGAAGAAGGTAAATGATGTTGGTGGAAATACAAGTAGTGGAGGGGAAAATCGGTAGGAATTTAAGCTTGGGAAGAAAAGAGGCAGGGGGTGGAGAGAATATCTTGCAGGTTTTACACCTGGGACGATTGCAAGGTGAGGGCGTGGAGATAGTGACTGACTGCGACTTTCGGTGGGCCGATATGTCACGGCTCGTTTTCGTTTGAACGAGTTCACCGAAGAAACAGAGATTTTGTCATTAATTGGGAGTCTCACCCCAAACTTAAGCGTTCAAATCATAAAATATTGTTTAATAATTGTAAATTAGACAAAGCACAGACGCAATCGAGGAGAAAAACGACGTTTTTATTCATTAAATATCCCAAATGTAATTTTTCTCATTACCCACTTTAGACAGTTGATGTTTGTGAATTTTGTTATCTCAAAGTGCATATCAATTTTTTTAGCTATCGCATGGGTTACTGTGCTTCCAAAGTTTCTATGTATACTAATCTTAAAATTCCGAGGTGGTGCCAATGGCAAGATGGACGCCGTGCGCTAATATCATTCAAGTAAATTCGAACCTGCCTGAAATTGCATTCGAATGATCATTCGAATGCAGGGTATTTCCGTTATACACGGTGAATGATGGTCATTTGCAAAGTAATTCGAATTATCATTCGAATGAAAATTCACCGTGTAAAGCGGCCTTACCACCCTTAACGATAAGAAAATTCGGATTTTTGTAAGGTAAAAAATAGTCGCCTACACTCTTACGTTCCTTACGTCGTGTATGCTGCGTATTAAATTTGAATAAAACTACAAAGTTATTTTTAGTGAAAATATCGTTTACTTATCTCAATTTTGAAGGGACTTACAAGGTTTTGATCTCAATAAAAAAAATATGGCACCGCTGAGAGGAGTTTCTCGCTTTGTCTTGCCACCTCCATGGGCGCGGAGGGAAAATTCTCGGAAGGAAAAGGAGATAGATTTTCGTCAATGCATGCTGGGAAATATGTACTTCTTTGTTACATATACTGAATAGAGAATACTTATGCGTTACAACAGGAATGTTGTTTTTTCAATACTTTTTATTTATGCTATTTTTTATTTGAAAAAGCAAGTAAAATTTGACGGCTTGGAAAGATCAACTTTTCGCCTAGGTCTTTCGGTCTAACCACAGAAGCAAAGACAGGAAATATCTCATAATCCGTGTGGAGGACCTCCCCTTCCAGTGCATGCATTTTATAAAAGGGGGCGGGGTTTTTCCTCTAGTTCCATTCATAGGGTTCCATAAACAACTGCACGAGAAGCGACCTCAGCCGAAGGGGACAGGGGAAGAAATAGCGAAGGCGTTCAGTTTGTCGTTGCATTTTTTTTTAGAATGAATGAGTGTTGTGTGATCGGCTGAGTTTGAGGTTTGTAGAGTTTTTTTATTCCTCTCTCTGCTTTAAATTTTCCTACCACTACGTCCGATGCGAAGAGGATGAGAAAAGGTGAGAAGCTCAGAAGCTACAAGAATGGGTTGATGCTCAACGTAATGGACAAAAAAACAATAGAATGACGAACAATAGGCACCTCTATTTTATCCTGTAAATTGTCTGCATGCCACGTGTCTTCTTCCTTTTTCTTGAGGTGCTGTACATAGTTTTTTCCTGTTATCATAATTAATAGTATCAAAGCTTTTTGCAATTAGTCATTCCACCTAGGCCTTTAAGGAAGTTGAATTATTTTTCCCGACGCACAGTGGGCTAAAATCGGAAAAAGTGGCCAAAATCGCAAAAACGATTTTTTTTTGAGCTAGGAAGTTGAAACTTTGCATGCATATTTTCAATTAAATTGTGCATAACTTGCCTGATTTTTACTTTCCTGTGCCTTTGCGTTAAAAATATACATGAGTTTCAAAGTTGAACAAATTTAGCGGTAAACGACCACCATCGATTTTTTTCTGAAAAATGCCAACATTATCCTCGTACAGTGGTTTCACGAATAGTTTTATCCACAAAACTGTTATACCATCTTAATTGGCACTTCTTTTTCTTCCATTTGGAGGGTTTTTAAATATTTTTTCGTCATTAACCATAGATATATAACAAAATGCGGAGTCTGTTTTCAGCCAATTTTTACATACATATAGAGAACAAGTAGATACTACCGCCGACTTCTGCCAAGTGACTTATACCACGTCGTTTAATGAAGCTTCTACACTTTAAATCTAAAGTAAAATCTTGCACCAACTTGCAACCCCGAATTTTAAATTGTTTTTCCGAGGGTGCGGTTGACTCCGGTTCTTTTCGGCGTAGGCGGAGAGTACGGCGACGCGGCAAGCGTGTGGATTTCAATATGGCCACATTCACTTTTGTATCTGGATAATAGATGTAATAATGTGATAATGTAATAATAGGTATAATGAAGGTGGTGTTTCTTCTCGATCGGAGTGTATATACATTGACCGATATGGTCTTTCCTCCATTCTGTCGTATGAACAATATTCTCTTCCAATATTCTTGTGGAGTTCTCGATACCTTGTTTCTCTCACAACCACACTTACAGCCTTGGCGTCAAGTTGAGAATTCAATAGAATACCGCCACACCGCACAACGGTCCCAAATCGAAAAAAGCTGGCCAAAAGTCATTTTTTCGATTTTTTACGAGAATGTTTTTAACTATGTATTCGGATTCTACAGGATATGGCTTACAAATATTTCGTACCTGATAGGTCTGAGAGATTATTATGTTGACTTGTGTAACACGTCGAACATGGCCATGTTCAGCCTAAAACTCCCGTTGTTGCGCACAGTGGGCTGAAATCGAAAAAAGCTGGACAAAACCTCGAAAATGGTTTTTTTGAGTTTGGAAGTTGAAACTTCGCACAGTTGTTGCCAACACATTAGTGCATTTTTTGACGCAAAATGTTTTTCTTAGGCTAATTTTGATATAAAATACATAGCCTCAAAGTTGAACAAATTTGGCGCAAATTGTCCGCTTTGAATTTTTTTCGATATTCAGCATGTTTAAACTAATGTCACACGTATAGTAGTAATTCAATAGCAACAAAAATTTACAAAATTGTTAAACGGTTTGTTATCGTCGATCACCATCAACTTTCACGACTTAGTTGTTTTATTTGTGACCAATACGATACAAAATGGCGGACCCTGTTTTTCGTCGATTTTTTGTGTTTATGTAGGATTTTAAAAAAAGGATCACCGGGTTACCTCGAGGTATTTACACCACATATACAACAAAGTATATAGATTACGATAATTGGAAGTACAGCTGCGACCACCTGCGACGCCGAAATTAAGATCGATTTTTCGAACGTGAGGCACCGCCCAGAGCTTGCTGCTGGCCACGGGAATTGCCGTACTCGACGGATGTTGGATAGTGAATCATTTTAAGCAAATTTATTGTATAAAAGCTATGATATATTATTACTACATTTATTTTCCTTTTGTTGTAACCTGATTTCTTTACTGTCTTGTAATATTTATCGTCGATGCAGTACAAAATGGCGGACGCTAATTTCAGTAACATTTTTGTCCGTGTGTGGCTGTATAAAAAGGAGGACACCGAGTTGCTCTCAGATATTTACATCGTAATTGCATCAAGCCTTTTAAAGTCTTCATCCACAGAAATAATCTGCGACCGTTCGCAACAAACTAAATAAAATCGATGTTTTTAGCGTTCCGCACAGTCCGCGGCTGCTCCCTGGGCGCATGGAATGTCGTGACGCAGCGTGCATCATAAAGCGATATGAAGTCTTTGCTGTGGATATGTTTTATTCCAACATAATTATTACTATTCCATTTCAGGTTGGTATGTTGTCACTTTAGGTAAATGAATTCATTCCTCTAACCATTTTTCTTACTAGTGAATATTTACCAAATTCCCGAATGCAAACTAGCTGACTTGAAACTCTGACAATTCCGCTCGTGCATTTTACCACTTGGATGGGTGAAACGGCTCTATTAGCCTGCTTCTAACCTCAAAGGCAAAATAAATTTTACAACCAGCGGACCAGCCCGCAGCCTGTTGGTATTTGCCCGTCCACCCCATGCGGTAGTCGCGAAAAGTGTCTTTTTATGACCCCACGTTGCACGTGTGCGGTCCCTTTTACCTTTTTCGGAAATTCCGTTTCCAGAAAGAAATGCATATATGAATTTAGTTTTGAATATAGAGTGAAAGAGGTTAGTTTTGCTGTGGTGATTTTGGATGCACTCGGGTACACACGCTTTGGATATTGAGAACTCCGGGGAATCTCATCGGTTTTCTGCTTTAACTGCATTGGCGGTGTCAATCACTCATTCACCAGGCGTCTATCATCCAAATGGTAAGAGACTTTCATTTGTAGTTCTTTATATTTGCCTCGTGGCTGAAGCAGTTTCCCTTTTTTTATTTACCATTAACGCCTCTAGAATGGACCCTTTCTTTAATTTTCATGTATGTTACTTGTTATTGGTAACTCGTTCGCCTGTAATAGAACCAGTGTTGAATTGAAGAACAAATTTGGAGCAATTATAGAAATGTCTGGTCTCGAGGTAACTCGTCTATTGCTTCATAAAAAAGTTGTCAAATCCGGAATGTAAATCCTTTGCGGAGAGATATGAATTTTTAATGTAATATCTGACGAAAAAACTTCACGCGCAAGGTAATATTGAAGCTACGAAGGGCCTTAGTGACCCTCTTAAACGATATTTTTTGATCCGCTACCAAAGGAAATGGGAAGCCTGCAGTAGAGACAATGAAAGATTTTTGGGGAGAAATATTAAGTGGCTGAAAGCACCTATATATGTATCAGAAAACGTTCTAGAATTGAACAGAGCTTCTAATTCTTCGGGTAAGTATATGCGATTAATAAGTGACCTGAGTTGTTGCATTATCTCAATGTATTTAAGGGCGATTTTTCACTCATTTTGATCCAATTATAATCAGGTGAACGCCCGGAAAAAAATTGACGAAGTTAGCGAAAGAACTAAGAGGAGGAAGACTGAAAGTCTTAGGTCTTCTCACTCGGCGGCAACTTTATCATTCGCAGCATCGATGATATTAAGAGAGGAAGGAGATGAGGCGGCCTCCAAATTAGTGAAGTAAATTACAACGACCACTCCAACCAGAGCAAGGAGAGTCCTAGCTAAATGGAAGACACCCATCTCAGGTTCCTCCATGATGTCAGAAGACGAGGCTCTTTCTGTAATCATATCGATTCAACTAACAAAAAACCAGTACAAGGGTCTTCGGAAAATAGCTGAAAGCCATGGTCATAAATTATACCCGAACTATGAAAGAGTGAGGTTTGCTAAATATGCTGCGTAGAGATTATAGAGATAATAGAAATATCGTGCGAAGTCAATCTACAAAGTCTCCTCTTGCACACTGCCTCACGGATTCTAGCTTGCGTGGCAACTGTTCCTGATGCCAGAAGTGAATTGAAGTGCACTTTGATTTGTAAATATGGTTTCGACGGCAGTTCTGGGCATTCACAGTTTAAGCAAGTTCGGCAACAAGAGCCTAGGTCGGAGGAATATTTGTTTTTGCGTTCTGTGGTATGTGGGTATATTTTAGTTTGAGGGGGAACCATGACTGTGTACTGCGTTGTCAGCACGTTATTCCGAAATAAGGTCTTGGCGCTAAGAGAAATAAATGCTCCCTAATCCCCTTGCCGTCCCACTGCAGCCAAGAATTGTTCACAGGATCATTTCAACAGCCCGTGGACAGGATGGAATACGGAGGGAAAAATTCGTCTAAACCCACCAATGGTGCGTGCATCGTGCAAGTGCATATTTTTTTCTCATATAATAACGGAATGAGGATGACGGCCCCCCTCACCATGACCATTGCAAGGATGTGATGAATATTTCCCTCTCAGCTTTATTTAATGATTTTCTTAGTGAACAAGTGCTGTGCTCCGAACTGTGTAAACACTGCCAACTGGAGAAACTTGTCCTGTCCAGATAATAGAGTTATTGATTTGTCAATGTTTGGCATTCAAATTTCAGGAAATGCCGGAAACTCAGAGTCAAGTCTATACAACCTTTATATGTTTTATTCATTGTCAACTCATAATATCCGTTTTTTTATTGGTTAAAATGCACAGCGATTTGAAATGACATACATCGTGTCTGCCGTAAATGCACCTGAAAATTTTGAATAATGGGTGCCGAAAATTTTTCGTACCTTGGGGTGTACAATAACAATACATAGAGAAAATAATATTCATAAGCGAATATTAAGGAATGCGTAGTGGAATATTTGGAAACAAGATTTCGACTGAATGAAATCAAGCATGCCAAAAATATTTTGATGCGTTTTATGCGAAGAATATTTTTCCCGAAATACCTCAAAAAGTGGAGTCGCTCGAGGACAGATGAGCATTTCAAAGAGACGTACAAAAGCTGGTTACAGAAGGAATGAAATTTCCTCCAGAAGTTATCAATATCTCCCTCTCACATCTAGTGAGTGAAAATGATTACCGTGCATAGAGTCGAATATATGCTGTGTGTAAAAATAGTCTTTCATTGATTACAATCGTCATATTTTAAAAGTTTTCATTCAGGATTTCATTTCAGACAAGACGAAATAGCATGTAAATATAATATTTTATAATCAATAAGTAAGAAATACTGAACCAGCTTCCATAATTTTGAAAAATTTCCGAACAGATGCTTTTATATGCATGAAATATAATTATTAATGTGATTTGCAATTTTCATGACAGGTATCGATGAAAGACTTCTCCATCGACTTTCAGTGATACTAAAATCCCTATCCTATGGCTATGAGATAAATAATGAAGCCTTCAGCCAATATTGACTGGAAATAGTGAATTGCATATCGAGCTTTATAGTTGTTATTACATGCTGCCCATGGTACATAAATTGCAGATACATGGAACAGCAATTGCCAAAGAATCCTTTCTTACAATTGAAGTTCTAACGGAGGAAGCATCGGAGGACAGGAATTTAAACATGAGGAAATTCCGAGAGCAGCGTACAAGAAAATTCTCAAGAATGTTAAATGATGAAGAAATCTTTCGAAGACCTCTTTTTAATATATATGAATCATACATTTTAATTAAATCAGGGGTTACAAAAAAACGAGGTCAGGTGAGATGAAAAGTTGCTAATTTTAAGTGATTCGCAGATTGACATCGGACCACGATTCTTTTAAAATTCGTTTTTTGTGATACGTAATAAGAGCGATTTTATTGAAATTCAAACATTTTTCTCAGCAAAGTCATTTTATTTAATCTAATGTGACTAATCAAATACATGGTAGCCGAAATGAATAAGTGTGAGTATTTTTTTCCGATTTTGGTATCTCACCGACTATGCTGATGGTCGCGGGTTCGAATGTCGTCAATTTCATGTAAGTATTAAATCTATCATGACTTTTAACAACAATTTATTTTATATTTTACCTTCAAATTATACTCATTTAAGCTCTCCATGAACATCAAGTTATTGCCAATCGCATTGACATCATTATCGAGATTTTCTAAAAATTGTTCAAATAATAACAGCACAAAAAATACTATAAAGAAGAACTATCGTAAAAATAATGCCAAAATCAGATTCGGGCGATCAAAATCAGTAAGACACTTCCACTTTTGTCGCTAATTCAGGTAAAATTACGACGTAATTAATTTTGGCCAGCTTTTTTCGATATTGGATCACTGTGCGCCGCTCGTTCAATTCTCCTCGAAACAAGCCTCTACAAGTGCTTTTTGCTGTTGATATCCGCCGATTATCGAAAAAAATACATTGATTATACATTTCGGTGCGGAAAAGGGGCAAAATTAACTATCAGTATTATGCAAGCGAAATGTAGGTGCTCCGATGCGTGCGAAATGGCAACACTATAGGCAATCCGGTGCCATTGAATCTCCTCCTTGGGCAAATTTCTGGCTGCCTGCCTGGGTCGAACTCCCCCGATCCAAACTGACTTATTGTTAGCCCGAACCAAATTTCTTAAATCTGCTGCTCGGCTTGAAGGGGGTGGCATAGTTCTACATCGACTTCTTGTAGACTTGCGTTTTCTTCTTTTTGGTGTGGCTACAATGGACCTCAACATCCTCCTCTATCCCTGAGCTTACAATCGGAGGGGTTGGTCTTCTTAGCTCCTCACCCCTCTTCTCCAAGCCCCTGAGTGAACATGGAGAATATATTACACATACATCATATGTAATATATTAATCTTACAGCAATTGAGGGGGTTCTGCGATTGTATTCATCCGCCTGAGACGTCTTCTCCTCCACAATCGCCTGTCACCAAGGAGGATGGGGAAGGAAAAGGATTGCGCGCTCACTAGTCATTGCCTGGGCTGCATGCCATGATTCTATACTGATGCATCAGTGAATATTGTACCTGTATTTCAGCGTTGATGAGTGTGTCCATGACACTAGAAAAGCATCAGAATATAGTCGGAATGACTTAACAAGAGTGCAAGGGACCAGTGTACACCTATCCAGAGTAAGTGAAGGAGTAATCAAAGGAATGGGTTACTAGTGAGCGCGTGCATTACGTACCAAATTCAGAAGAATAAAGAATGAAAAAGAAGAAACTTTGTGCTTTCACATGAAATATTTATTCACACATGTACACGACCATGGTTTCAACGTAAGACGGCATCATCAGGTGATCCCAACAGAGGTCCATCACATCAATTTTAAGAAGAATAAATTAAAATACAAGCTACCAATACCCTAAAACATGAATTCAAACTAATGCTAGAAACTTTATAACCATTCGACTTTGCGTAACGCCATATACGGCCCATAGAAGAACAATATTTCTAACTTAATAATAAAATACTTGCTAATTCTGGAACATTAGAAAAATGTATTTTTTGGTAGGATTTTAAAAACTGTGTTGTATTTTTTAATCCTCCTGGGTTTTTCTCTCGGTTATCCATTTATTATTATTTTTTTAGTTATTTATTATTATTTAGTGTAAGGAATAGGTTTGGGAATTAATTTCTCCTTATCGATGTGCGGGGAATGGATTGCCATTGTTGCAACTAACGGATCTGCAACTAGTTCTGTGTACGGTATTGAATATAGGTAGCTTCCTTTTATCAAAATTGTAATTTATAAGGTTGATAACTAAGGGAATGCCGCTAGCACTCAAGAGTTGGGCAACGTGAATTAACGCCCAGAAAATGGTACTTATTAGAGAAAAAATAACGTTCAAGGAATACCTCGGAATGTTTCGTATTTTTACTTCCTTAATGAGGCGCCCTTCCTTTAGGGTGTTGCTTATTTTTTTTTTCTCGGGTTTTTGATTTCTACCCCTTAAAATATGCAATGGGGTGCAGAATGGATATCCTAAAAATTTCAGCTCAATTGTTTAACATTTAGAGGTCGCTCAAAGAGTGTAAATGCAATAACATTAAAGTTTCCCAATTTTTTGAAGTAACATCATTTACAAGGGTAACGCACGATTTTGCAGTCCTTTAGTACCAAAATTCGCTCCATTTTAACGTCCGCTCAACAGTTTTCCAGGAATACATTACTTTTCCGCGAGCCACAGCAGCGCGTCACATCCCCGAGGGCGTGTGACGCGCTGCTGTGGTTTATCCCACCCACGATTTTGCAGTCCTTTAGTACCAAAATTCGCTCCATTTTAACGGCCGCTCAACAGTTTTCCAGGAATACATTACTTTTCCGCGAGCCACAGCAGCGCGTCACGCCATGACCACCTAGATACTCACATCACGGTCAACTGATTAGTCCTGCGCCCCTCACTGCCTTACGCCCCTCGCGCCTTAACAAGCGAAAGTCGGATTAAGACAGGATGAGTCGAATACTATTCTGACGTTTTTCATACTGATTGTATGCTGTAGTTTATCCTTAAAATAACTACATCACTGTTCTTCGAACCTAATTAATGATAAAAAAAGAAATATTCATGTTAAGAATCCAAAAAATATGATACACTGAGAACCTAGGATATGAAAGTAGTTAATTAACTCTATTTACGATTGTCGAATCAATTGAAAATGCTTTAATATGTTCGCTAATCTCCACTCTTCAACGCAGGCGTGAACAATCTCAGCAGTTCCAGTTCCGATGAGTTATGGAATCTTTAATGTTGTTTTTATTTCATCAATCGGCCATGAGATTAATAGAACCATTTACTGACGTAATATGCGAAATAATATGTACCTACTTGATTCAACGAATGAGTAAATGTTTCCTTTAGCAGACAGTAACCCCTGTTACCACAAAATAGCAGCAACATGAACCGTTGCCGCTCCTCTCGCGCTAATGCCCAAAGGCATCAAAGATCAGCGCAATTTGGGGTGTAAATAGAATTTTCCTACCCATCTATCTTCTCGTCTATCTACTTGTCATATCTTCTCTTCCTCTTCACTCGACGCGCCGACTTCTCTGACTCCTCACTCTATTAAATGCTAGATAAGGATCTCATTATTTGGCAAGCCAAAGGCGCGTTATAGCTGTCCTGGTAAACCAAGTCCACCCCAATCAGCCAGTTTACAATGCATTTCATAATGTGCATTTGTCTATGATGTGGGATATTAGTTTTTCGAGCTATCAGAAACTTGAAACTAATAATTGTAAGGAAGTTTTTCAGAAAGAAAAATATTTTGAAAACTCTCGTAGTGCTAACTCAGTATCATTTCAAGCGGGTATCCTGGTCGCCTCTGTATTTCCAAGAGCACTTTATCCACATCATTTTGAATAACTTCCAGAGCACTTACCGCGGCAATATCAAACAACCGATCCAATTTTTCATTCAATTCCATGTCATTATTTAGCTGTTGCATAGGTCGCCGTCAAAAATAAATCTTGAATTATTACAGCTCACTGCACAGTGCCTCTATTTTATGTATTCCACGTATTTCTGGAATAATTTGAATTCTCGACATAATACTCCGGAATAGAACCATGAACCTCATCGTTAGTCTCGTATTTGCACACACTCCCTGTTTCAGGGTTAAGCGGTGGTGATAGAACACCTGCAGCACTTCGCGAATCAAAGGAAGCTTATTTTTCGCGAAACAAGCGGCTATAGCTGCTGGGACACCGATTAGGAATACTTCAATATATTTGCGCGCGATAAACGACATTGTTTTTATCAATCTCGACTCCGAAAATTTACTCTACGCCATTCAAAATCCAACAGCAATGAGGTCAAAGGGGGCGTGAAACACGCAAACTCGGGTATGAAAACATACACATAGTTGTCTCTAAACATCATTTTCCATGGTTCCATCTATTCTGCTTAATCTCAACGAAAGTCTCATGAATTTATAGTAATGTTAAACAATACAGGTAACTCCTCCCTTCTTCCACCGACTCTCGTTATGGAAGGCCCGAGGGGGGCGTAAGGCAGTGAGGGGCGCAGGACTAATCAGATGACCGTGATGCGGCCTGGGAGCAACCAGCACGCCCTCGGGGGTGTGACGCGCTGCTGTGGCTCGCGGAAAAGTAATGTATTCCTGGAAAACTGTTGAGCAGACGTAAAAATGGAGCGAATTTTGGTTCTAAAGGGCTGCAAAATCGTGCGTTACCCTTGTAAATGATGTTACTTCAAAAAATTGGGAAAATTTAATGTTATTGCATTTATGCTCTTTGAGCGACCTCTAAATGTTAAACAATTAGGCTAAAATTTTTAGGATATCCATTCTGAACCCCATAGCATATTTTAAGAGGTAGAAATCAAAAATCCGAGAAAAAATAAAAAATAAGCAACACCCTTAGGGGGGTGCCTCGTCCCCCTCTCAACCTACTCCCTCCCCTCCAAAAGTCTTCCCACGGTTCACCTGGGCCTTCTCATCCGACGCTGCTTGGACAACAGGCCGAGCAGAACTAGAACTTTCCCCGTGGTGGGGTCTCGGTCCATCACAATTAATATTCGCGTATGGTGTTTTTTTTATTTACGCCATTGTATTCACGTGGTACTTTAGTGTCATCGCGATTTACAGAGAAGCGTGACATCCCTTACTCACCAAGTCTAATCTTTTTTATCGTGTTGGCGTGTATATTTGGTTACATCTTCCAAGTTCTTCGCTTACGTGGACTGTGGGTAGCCATTTGGAAAATTTTGTTGTCTCATGTGTCTGATTTTTGATATCCTTCCAGTAGTGCTGACGTGATATCATAGTTTCTATCTTTGTTTGTGTCATCTGCAACCAGATTATTTCAACATGATGGTTATGCAATAATAATGGATATTGTATCATAAATTCGTGAGTTAATATAATTTTTATCTAATTGTCCTCTGAGCATGTAGAACTGTGTTATAGTCTTGAGTTTGAGAATGCAAATATAAGTTTGGCCAATGGGAAGTGTCCCGTGAATTAATGTTGTTAATGTGAGCGAGTTACACTTTGCAGTTTTGCTTCCTCCATTGATTTATCAGTCACTGTAACTGTCAAAGTTTCTAATCAAGGTCGTTTTACTGATTGCGCCATTTTGCGCTGTTGCAAGGATTATTATTTTATTTTATTCTCAAACCACCGGATACAGCTCTTAGTAGCCATTTTACACCGGGGTGTTCAACAAATGTAACAAGTAAACGTACACAAACGACCATGCCCTGGACCGGGGAAACCTACCCAGGCGGGACTCGAACCCGCGACCTCTAGTTTGGCAGGCGAGAACGTTACCCCGCCGCCACCGAGGCCGGTTATTATGTAGTGAATTGGTATTTGCCATTAGGCACTGTCATATTTTGGGTAAGCGAAAACCGAGTATCTTACCGTTGCATGATACATCTGATAAATCATATAATTATCAATTTGTGCTTAGTTAAAAGTAATGTTCCGTGTTACCTCACTACGCTCCTGCTTCCTTATCTCGGAAATAAGATTTTATTGATTAGAATTTACCTTTGTAATTGATGGATGCATTGGTTTTTGTGTGCCTAATGTTTTTACGCCGGTGAACTTTATGGGCGATATAAAAATAGTTAATCGGTGTCAGGGAATTCCATGGAGTTCTATGTTCATGCATGTATTTTTAAGTTTTCTGGCGCACAAATTGGATGTACGTACGTATTGATACAGGTAATGGGGTAAACTGTTAATGATACGACACCTGTGCTTGAAGTACGGGCGGTTTTATCACCGGCGGCAGGTGGCGACAGCAAGTGGCACTACAATATCATCTACAATAATTATATCTTTTTTGTTAGTTCTCACTCCAGGTTGACGCATTTTTAAAATGTAGTTCAACAGTGGGGTTTTTCATATCTTCATCCACTTTGGTGGTGGCTCGTACGGTACTTACCTCTTAGATGTTGGTATAGATTTTCTAGTGGTGAGGAAATGGCTTAAACTTAAATGCTTATTTGTTTACTTATAACTCATTTTCCCATCCATCGACCGAATTATGTCATGATATTGCTCTCTCGGCCCTGTGTCAACAATTCCATTCTTAACGCCTTAACTGTAGTTCATCCCTTTCTGATCTTTGACGACGAGTGATGACTTTTCTTTTAGGATTGATTTGTTACGCTCATTCGCATTCACCGATTGAATGGAAAGCCTCTTTGGGTTGGATTCTATTTGTAGTCTGCGTCTCGCAGAGTAACAGGCGCGAGGTTCGTTCGTGAAAACGAGGTGACTACGGATGCTGCGAAAAGGCGAAGGATTCTACTTAAATTTTGCTCATCAATCTTGTGCAACTAGTCAATATTTTTTGTCTAATGCACACACAGGCATGCTGAGAGTGTAAAAAAAGAGCAGTCGTGACTCAAAATGGTTACTCTACTCATTTTAAGTTTTTTTATTTTCTTTGCAGCCAAGTTGACGGAAGGACGCATTTCACGCAAACGGGGCAGGATTCACAGATATGGAGTTCCTCAGTAACGGTGAGTGTCAATCATTTTTTTATTACACTTGATGTGTGCATTTGTGTTCGAAAGGGATTTCAATGCGCGGGTAATCAGGGTCTCCTAAAAATAACGCTGCGGAATTGCTATCCATCTTAGGTTACGCATTTATGGTTGTTATAATTGGGTACCGCTTTTTTTCCTATTGTAACCAAATTTTAGGTTTATTTTGTATTAAAAAAAAACTATACGCGTTGAAAAGCGCTTTAACGACAGTTGAAATATGAACGATTGCATGATGCAAGGTTGACCATTTTGTATTTTTTGTTCATGTATTCGCGCAAGTTGGGTGGTTAAGTGGTGCAATTTTTGCGCCAATCGTTAAGAGGGTTACTCGTGCATGACCCGTGTAAACAGGCCATCAACATTTAGTATCGTGTAATATAATCATCAACGTTTAAAAATGTCTCCGTGATTTGGATGTTTTTGTGACCGATTACATTAGAAATATTTATTAAGCCATATAGGAAGTGGGTTTCAAAAAATAAGGAGAAATACACTTTCAAATTTCTCGCGATTTTTAAAGATTCCGTTGATCAAATAAAAAAATTATTTTGGCGTGCGTGGTCCTGAAGTACTATAAAAGTTTCTGTTGTATTCAAATTTTACTTAGTCTGCGGCAGTCGCTAAGGTTGGACGTGTTTTTATGAGCTCGGTGATTTTCGGCTCACGCTTCATTGCTTGTCCCTGAATTTTTGGCCAAATAAAATACTGCGAAGCCAGGCCGTTCGACGACTCGTCTTTCATATGAGTAATTTAAGTCAAGTATAACTCTTCTAAAGAAAATTTAGTCTAAGTACATATTCTTCGTAATTTTTAAGGTAGTCTTTCTACCCGTTATAACAGTATTACAGGCACATGCACCTCGTTGCCAAGGTTTTTTCAATAGTTGAAATCGAATGAAAAATGATAGGTTAATATGTTGAATCGCAGTAACAACTGAAGCTGAGCGCTTAAAAAAATTGAACTAAAGTGTCGCTAATATTTTTTCGTTTTCCACACGGCGATAAAAAATTCCGCAAAACATCTCGAGTGTATGGAGCTTGAGCAAAAAAAGACACCACACACGGAATTAAAGGCTGCTTACTGGAAGCGAGAAGGTAAAATTAAGGGGGTTAAAAACAACCTCAAAAAATAGTGTTCGTAAAAAATCCATTGTATTAAGTCCGAATTATGTCATGATGTTAAAGTTGTTTCAGGTTTACCACCGGGTGGGTTTCTCCTGCCGACGACTCGGCCATCGAAACGTCGCACAGTGGGCTAGAATCGAAAAAAGCTGGCCAAAACCTCTAAAACGATTTTTTTGAGCAAGGAAGGAAAATCTTCGCATACTTATTCACCAATAAATTGTGCATAACTTTCCAGAACATTTCTTTCCTATGTTTTCACGATAACAATATATGTGAGGTCAAAGTTGAACAAATTTAGCGAAAAACGACCGCCCTCGATTTTTTCCAGAAATTGCCAACTTTATCCTCGTGCAGTGGTGTCATGAATAGATTAATCGACAAAACTGTTTTACCATCTTAATTGACACTTTAATCACTCCATGGAAATCTACCTTAATCGGTATAATACTTTAATAATAGTAAGAATAATATTAATATTGAATACCCCTATCTGGATCCGCCACTTTGTAGATGCAGTTTTTTCATTGAATTTGGTGTACTATCTCTAAAAAGTTGACTACTCCATAAGTATTTCAAGTCCCATCAGTCGATGTGTGAAATTGGACATCAATAAAAAAATATTCTGCACACTTTTCGCCGTCTAATGAAAAATTGACATCGGAGCGCGGTGAAACAACATTTTGGGAGGGGCCCCTAAAGCGGAGACGTCCTCTTTTTTCCCGCCATAACTAAAAAGGAATAATCTCACATGCTTTTACTTCATCTTCTTTCCACAACTCTAGGCGAGGGGATTCTCGGTGCATTTTCGACCCCCCTCCCCTCTTTTCAACCGCGCGAAGGAGTCGAGTTGGCGTGTCTCACCCGAACTCTTCCGACGCTACCCGACTTGTCCCGATTGAGAGAAGTGGTGAGGAGCTGAGATTTCTCCTCCCCTCCCCCTCTCCGCTAACTCTGACTGCTGAAGACTCGCTGCAGATTCTTTTTTCGTGTGGCTATCGCGGGGCTTCCTCCCTCCTCCTCCAGTATTTACTCCCCAGCGTCAGAGTTCGAAATCGGATGAGTTTTTCTTCCCTCCCTCCACACCCTTGCCTCAGTGACGTCCAACTGAGGTGTGTCGCTCGTGAACGATTCCTCATAATGAACGGAGTAATCATGAGTCTTTGGTTGAATGGACCGTCATAAATGAACGAATCATTCATAATGTACGAAACCGGTCGCATTGAACGAAGTCGTTCGCATTGAACGAAGTCGTTCGCATTAAACGATTAATCCAATTCTTGTTGCCATTTGTTGCGTCGCTGAGGAATCGAGAGATTCGAATCCGCTTAAAGTAACTCGTACTAAATATACGATATGTAATCATCGGATTCAGATAGTCGTAAAGCAGAAGTTAATCCTTCTGTCTCATTTTAAAATAGGCGTTTGGTGTTGGTAATGTAGTTTGGATGTTTTGAATTGCCCTAAAAAATCAAGTGTTATTTTCAACCGTATAACACTTATTTCGATGCATATTCGACATTCGAAGAAATGAAATACTAGGGCAGTTTATTTCAATCTCCGGAGGGGTCATAAGCAGAAGACGAAGTGATTGATTAAAAATCTATATAAAAACTATTTTATTGATAAATATTGAGCATACTTGTGGTGTCCTTTCGACATGATGCCCTCGGCAATTGAGCACTTGGTCGTGTCTGTGGACAAGCCTAACTATATCTTCTTCATAGGATATTGCCGGTAAGTTTGAAAAAGCTTCCCTCCTAGCCACATCTTCATTTCAGCGCAAAGATGGAAGTCACACGATCGAAAATGTTCCATTGAAATCGCTCAAGGAGCGGTGGGCTGCATCAGCGCTGAGATGACTGGCGTTCTCATGGATCCGAACACTTCCAGAAGTTAGCATGACTCCTCTTTTGTTTTGAATGGGAATGGGCATAATGCGGAGGATGCACAGTAGGCCGGCCCTTATTTTTCAGAATTGCGAAAAGTTATGTTTTCCTGGTCTCAAAATGATCCAAATGGTGTTCATATTCACGTGTTAAAATTTGGTTACTTTAAAATAACGGCAACCCGTGCCCCAAGGGCCCTAAGTACTAAGGACCCTCAATTGAGTTTTTTGGGGCTGAAAAAGTACTATTTTTATGTAAAACGTAAAAGTAAAGTTCTACAGGGCCGATTTTCTGTTTGTTTTAACCTATCTCTAAGCGTTGGTTGCAAAGAAATGATGGCAACACTGGTTGCAAAGAAATGATTACCCGCTGCCATAAACTCTGGAGTCTGCTCGTATGACATCGTGTAGATGTAGATGAAGAGCATTCCACAAAGCTACAGCGTTGTGAGCAAGTACCTTAATTAATTTCAATATTTTGGACCTCCCTGCGAAATCGATTCTGGAGTGCCTGCTGTAATATTAGTCCCGAATGAAGTTTCTGAAAAGTGTCGAAGCAGCTTCGGGGGCTTGTTTACCCCCTAGAAATGTTTACCAGAGTAACGACAGTCCAACATACTTTCCTTTAGGAGACAACCAACTCAGGGACGCATGTCCTGTTAATTCTTTTACTTATTTAAAGTTGTTGACTATGATTAAGGTCTCAGAACCAAATTCTTCGCAAAACCATCAAAATTATATTAACAACTTCCCCTTGTGCCCTAAAATTAAACATGTAACCAAAAAATGTGCCAGATATCAGGAAAGAAAGGTATACGGAAATCAAGTCATAATTACCACGGCCATTGCGTTATAGTACATGCAATACATGCAAACTAAGTAAATGGAATTTATTTGCTTGTTTCAATTTATGAATAAGCCTGGTAAGTGGAATTTATAGCTATCCGATGCGTGGAAATTGAGAAGGAATTAACAATGGATACAACCCACCAAGCAAATGTTCACTAAATCTAATAAATTTAATTGTCAACTGTTTCGGAGTTCGAAAGAGGAAGGGACGCTACTTTCATTTTATTGTTCCGTATCCTATAATATGAGCTATTCGCGGAGGAAAATGGACGACCGAAGGAACTCTTTATCACATTTATACATATTATACACATTATACATATTATACACATTATACATATTATATGGAAAAATTTATGCACAATGATAGAATGATTTTAGAACATAGTTCCCATTAAGTTCATGTTTTAATGTAATCCAATGAAAATGTTCAATGTCATTTTAATATAGCGTCCACTCTTCTAAATAATCTTTGCAGTTCCTATAGAAATTTTTAACGTGGTTAATGATATCTGCATGATTTATTGCACCCACTTCGAGCTCACTTATGCTCTTACCTTTAACACATTTGCTCACGGCTTATAATCGGCCTCTCGCTTCCCTCTCACATCGGTTGATATTGTTAAACACTGTAGAGAGTGATTATTTTTAGTCAGGGATTGGGTCGCTAGTTACGCGTTTAAGATCCAAAACTACAATGATGTCACCAACTTATTAAAAGTGGGTGGCAACTCAGCCTCGCGCATTCGTCTCACGTGGTTCTTTTGTCATTAACTCTCTCACTCCACTTCTCCGCCACTTTTCGGCCTCATGGTTGCGTCTTGTGGGGCTCGTTTTTATACACACACTAACTAAAGACCTGTTTACACGGTACATTAACACGTACGGGTTAATGTCTAAATGTATGAACGCGAGAATGAATGCCAAAATGCACCGTGTAACCACCCAGCTTGTGTGAATGCATGCACAGAAAATAGAACCTGTTCTAATTTGGTTCATGCATTCGTACATGTTCCGTTCCTGTCCACAAAAATCATTCACGCAAACGTACATCAACTCGTACGTGTAAACAGGCCTTAACGAGTGATTCTTTCCGTCAATGATTGGTCCTCTCTGAACGACTTAATGAACCAGATCTTTCATGTCGTTGCAAGCTCATGAAAAGTTGGCATTTATTTATTTTCAAGTTGCATGCGAAAATAGTTGAATGTAGTAGATAACTTGTTACTTTTGTTTCCGTACCTTCGACCGATTCAATTACGTTAATTAATTTAATGCGATTTCGGGGATAGTTGAACGGCCTGGGAAAAGCTACGCGCCTGCCTTGGGGCGTGTTCTCTATTTTCCCTACAAACGTGTAACTCCGTGACGTCTTTTTCTTGTGGCCACCCTGGGTACCTTCCCTCCATCCCCGCCTTTTCCATCACCTCCGCCTCTTCAAGTGTTGGAAGGGCGGGTACTCTTCTCTCTCCTCCCCCCTCTCCGTTCCCCTCCGCTGCCTGCCCATAATTCTGCGCGCTAACTTCTTCCTTCTCCTTGCACCGCCACGAAGGGATTGAGGGGATTTCTCCGCCGTCTCCAGGGTAGGAAGGGTCGCCATAGTTCATCTTCGTCGCGTGGGCAAGGTGTTCAACTACGATCCTTTCCGTGTCATGTACTGTGTTTTTTCGTCGTGTTGTGAAGTGCTAAACAGTTTATTTTCTTCAAGTTTTCTCTTCTTCTTGTTGTGCTTCTCAGCCAGTGTCGTGTGAAGTGAGCCCTGCTGCTTCTCTTAGGTATTGTGGCCTTCTCTAGTGTTTAAAATAGTGTGTGTTTTATTAATCGCCCGTGAAAATCTCTGCTCTCCATAACATTTACTACTTCGTTGTGCAAAGTGATCCCATCTCAGTCGTTCTCGTTGTTAGAAGAGTTTATTTCCCGCGGTCGAAATCATAATTCTTTTGCTGAATTTAAATTTCTCTTTATGGTGCTAGTATTTCGTATCGTTTACTGTTCTTCAGTTTTTGAATTTGTTCAGTTTTGTGTGTCACGTTTTAAGTACGTAGCTGCATTTCATACATTATCATCTATTTCTCTGTTATTATAATTGATTGCGTGTGATATTCGTCTCGTGTCTACATTTCAGTTGTTGTTGCATGAGTTTTCGATTGGCTATGAATGAGCAAGGTTATTCCTTTTCTTAGTATTTATCCGTTCACTTGCGACCGTGGTTATTCTTCAGAATGCGACGTAGATTTTCTGCACAGTTTCCATTGTAGCTGTTGGGGTTGATGGAATGTCCTTGTGAAATCTCAGAGTCCGACATCCTTGGCTTGTGTCGCTGGGACGAGAAGTTTCTTTCTTGCATCCCATGTTTAAAAAAAATAATCGGTGTTTTATTTTATATGACTCAAATTAATATCCTTTGGCGAGTTAATAGCTTGTGGGCACCGTGTTTACTTTTTGAAGCTTTCTCTAATCCATATCAGTATCTTTTATTGTTCACAATTCGCACTAGTTAGGTTATAAATAATCAACTCTATGAAAAGTGTTTCGCGTTCTTATCATGATGATCGGTGGGTGGCTTTATTGGTCCGGTCTGAGTCAGCCTCCAGTATGATTAATTAATTTTTCTGGGTTCGGAATCGTGAAATTCTCCTGTTGTAATTCAATTACTTTGTTTGCAATTATGTGCGCTCTTGTGTGCCCTGAATTATGTTGAGATCTTTAGGTGAATTAATTCATTGTGAAGCCATATTATTGTTCGCGAAGCGTTGCTTTCTAATGTCCCTTTGTGATTTAGCTCTGATTTATTCATGCGATTTAAATTAACTGCGTGGATCGGTGGATTTTTTCTCACGTCACGAAACTTTTGTTGACTTATCTGACACGGTGAACAAGGAATCGGCCTTGTTAAGAAAATGAACTTAATGCTAATTTATCGAAATTTGCTCAATTGTGTTTTTATCTGGTACACTTGTTCTCTGGCATGAGGCAGTGGTCACGATAAGGTTGTATTCTTAAGCTTTTTTATGTTTTTAAATTTATGCCATTGTCAGACAGTGACGCATGGACCAAGTTTTGAGTCTCGCATCACGTATTAATAATTCTAATGTAGCCGTGGTTCGGGATTCAGTCTTGCAAAATGTGTATTTTCCCACGCACGTAATTATACTTATTGTGTCTCAGTGATTGATCGAAGTCTTTTTTTTTTCTCTTTTTAACTACGATGTGTTTTTTCTTTTCAATTAGACCATCAATTTTGGATTCACCTCCGTTCATTATTTGGTATTAATGAGGGATTTGATCGTGCAAATTGACAATTTCATCGGGTACCTATTCTCTCTTTTTATTTTCACCGAAAGTCAACCGGATACCTTTCAATGTATCGCTGATTACTCCAAACTTGGCGATAAGTTTTGAATCATATAATTGAATGCGGTGGAAAGATATCGGCTTTCTAGCGTGGGAAATGAGTAGCAAGATATTATTTAATATGTGATTCTGTCGCGCAATGCGTCGTCTTAATCTATGATAGAAATTCTCCTCATGAATTGGCTCATTGAGACCCTATTGAATCAATTCGAGAAACGACCCCATTTGGTGAAAAATAAATTTAACGAGGAGTCAGTGTAACTCTGCTTCCGTTATTTTTTAGTGATATTTTAGCTTCGAATTTTCATTCTTTTTGGTGGGTGTTTGTAGGATAATTTTCTAGGCAATAATTTTATCACTGCTGTTATCATCTTATAAATACAGGTGCTTTTATGACTGCATCTAAGGCAAAGTCGACAGAAAGGGTCGGGGAGGACGCTAGGGTATGGTAATTATCAAATGATTTTCAATCCCAGTTAATAGAAGAATTATGTTCCAAGTATTTTCGGTTAAGCGGCGTGGTATTTTCTGTATTCTTTCTTGATTTTTCTATGTACGATACATATGATTCAATAGCCTATTCTTTTGTGCCCTGGTAAATATCTTAGTATATTTCATTATAAGTACCTATTTCCTCTGCAGGCTGTCCAGCTGCATACACCAACACATGGCATCTGCAGGAGGCAATCGACGGTAGGGTGATTTCGAATTTTAAATTATTAATTTTACTGTAGTAATTTATCCGTATTGTCTTATGCTTTCCGTTTCTATACGCTCAATGGTAAACTAAATAAAAAACTGAGTATTGGAGAAGGTTAATCGACTATTGAACGTTAGAATATAATTGGAATGGTTAAATCCGTGTTAACGTGGTGGTTTTTTAGGTTTGTCTGACAATGAGTACGAGGATACGTTATGTGTTCATGTTGTATATTTTTAATTTGACCTCTGTGATATCAAATGCTCAAGGAAAAAAAAAGTTTTTGGATTTTGATAAGGTTTATGCGTATGTGTTTTCATTTTGTTATTTTCTATTTATGGTAATGATACTTGTGTTGGGTTTTCAAAGTGGACCATAAATTTTAATGAGCAGCCACGTTGACCGCTTTCTTTATGTCTACATATGGAATTAAGCGCTTTTGAATTCGTCGCATTAAATCGATGGCGTCCAATTACGATGCATGAAATGCCGGTTTATATTTATGTGCTATTCGTTACTTCAGTATGCATTTACTGCTTGCTAATAAAGGCAACGGTGGTTACCGCAGAGATGATGAGGGTTAAAGGATGTATGTTCTACGTGATCGATATAATTATATGAGAATTAATGTAAGGGTAACTTGGACCTCAAGTAGCGTGGAAAGTGAAGATTTCGCGTTTATTTCATCGTTTCGCTGTTCTTTCCAATTTTGATGCATCGGTGGACATGACTGCCGCAAATACTAATTGTTATTGTGATCTTTCCATATTGCCAATTTCGAAGTAAAAATTTGATGATCAGAGAAACTAGACTTCTTGAGAATATCCTATTTCTGATTTGGGAAGTTGTGTTGCACCTCATTTAAGCACTAGGAAGTCACGGTTAATGGAAATGCATGTGGTTTACTAACGGGGTAGTGATTCATGAGAGGAGAGTCATCTCAAAGGCTAATTTACGAATGAAACAAACTTATTACTGTCTTTTCACCATTCGATTCCGTATATAATATTCTTTCGTTATTACGCATGTGGTAAATGGAATCGTTTATTATTGAGGCCTTTTTCAGTGTGAATGAAGAAATATTCAATTTATTTTTTCCGAACTCTGCACCCGTATTAGCTAGGTAACTTAAGTCACCTTTTCATGGTGTGCTCTTATTCTTTGAGGTTGATATTGGATATAGTTCTGGACGGGGAAAGAGATTATCGAGCGGAACAGCAAAAACATACCAATGAGGTATTTTTCGTTCTGATTGGTGGTAAATTTCATCTCGAAGCTAGTGAATAGATGCTATGACGTTCGAGAGCTGTTCAAACGTTTTTATACAGTATTTTGATGGGCGAAATATTTTTTATTCGGAATCAATCCTCAAATAGGCATTTATACGCCAATATTTGCATTTATTTGGCACTTACCTTCTTTAACCCATCGTTATGGGAAATATTTCCGTCTGAAGGTTCATCTAGGTATAACATGTGAAAAAGTGTTTGAAAATTATCCCAATATTCGGCTTCCAAATACCTAAATTTGAAGTGATACCACACGCAGCTACACATTTAGAGTGGCACGCTCTTTGCATTTACTCGATATTATTGGATCATTCTCACCTATCGTATAACAATAAAAGTTCCTAGGAAATTTTCAATATTCGCCAAACATCTTGTATGTTATATCCATCATTACCTAATGGTATTACTCTCAAAATTCAGCCTGAAATTTCGCACCGTGCTAAGACTTCTTTAAAGCTATGGCGGCAGTGGGTAGCATTATCTGCGATTGGAAAAAAAATCGGATATGAGACCCTCATATAAGTTACCAATTTTCCCGCGTAGGACATATTTTAAGCTGAAAAATAATCATTTTCTGCCCAGCGTAGTTAAGGCGCATATCGCAATTGAAATACTGATTATGGCTTCTCATGCGTTAGTCATCGTTATAAAATGACGCTTAAATTAGGATTTGCGACAAGGTTGATGCCGAATAAAATATACGCAGAAAGATTATTTATGTCAATCCTATTCTTATAAGGTAAGGTGTAATAATTTTTCGTACAAAATTAAACTGCGAAATTTTGCACGTTTCCCTAGAATTGCAATACGTTGGAATTATTGGAGCCTCATCTGTGTTGTCTCCTAGCATACGATATGCATACCATGCATACGACCTTGTCGACTGCTTTGCGACACCCAAGGTAGCACGTCCCTTGTCTACCCAAACATGCCCAAGGATCCTTTCAAAAGGCTCAATGGAGGGAAGGGTGTTCCTCAGGGTTATTGCTGGCGATTAGCAGACCTGTTGGCCCTCCCATACTCCACGGGGAACATTGGGGAAGGCGACTGCCGGATTTAAAGCCCTTTTGAAGATTCCGAAGACCTGTCTGGTTCGAGTGTTGAAGGGGCTCAGTGGAGTGCAGCATGGCCTTGTAAATATTTTAACTGCTTCCCCAAACCCTTGGGAGTGCATTGCGAATGTTATGCCGCACGCGAACGGCAGTGGAGTGGGATAGGATCCTTAGAAAGGGAAAACCCGTTATGGAAGGGAAAACCTCCTCGTCAATGTGTATGGCAACTCAAGCTGGCTGCATGTGCTGAACTTGAGGCCGTGTAAACTCGACATCAATTTTATCATGGGAAATGGATAACATTAGAGAGTAAATTATTTTAATAATCTTGATAAATACTCCTCTTTCGTCGTGTTTTATATTTAAAGGTAATAATATTTCCTATGGAAATGAACACCTCGTACACGAAGGCCACAAGGCGTGAGCAAAGCATATTCGAGTTCCCAGATGTTTGCATTCCATTCTGATAGGTTGACACCAGTGGCGTAGCCACGGGGTGAGGCTAATTATCGGGTTCGCGGGTTGGTTCCTTGGAAGGGGTTGCATTCCTGGGCTGAGGTTCATTCAGCCCTGAAGATGAGTGCCGAGACGGTACTTGAAACGTTGGCCGGTATAATAACATTAACCCGGTGGGAATCCCGAGAAAAGTTTACCCACATTATTCGCCGGGAAAGCATTAGATCATATTTCGAGATATCATACTTGTTAAATTTTCCGTTTTTTCAGAGTTCTGGAGTCGATTGTGGAATGGTTCCGTTTGCAGAAGGGTAATTTATAATAGACGCAAAGAAACTTAAGTTCTTGTTTATGGCCTTCAGTGGCGCCATAAGCAAGGACTCGCCTCGTAGTTAATAAAAGCATCAGAGCTGGTCGCGCCGAAGCATTATAAACTGGGCTCGCAGAAAAAAGTGCTCACTTATACTTTATTTACCGTGATTATAGGCTCGCCAGTGAGGTTTATTTATTCCGAAAGACCTTGATTTGGAGATTTGGATTGGATTTGGAGATAGAATGAAGAGGCTTCCGTTTTTTATGAATTGACTAGGGAAGTAAAAATAAGGAGGGAATATTGGGTAATTTTCCGTGTAAAAATATGTTTTTCTATGATTTTAACGTCATTTTTACTGTCGTCGCTTGGCCCTTTAGGACCATGGACGAAGCAAGAAAACAATTTGGGCTTGCAAGAGGTTTCTACCTAATGGTGAGCCCGATTGTAAAGCTTACGTGTGGCTTGGCGGTGGATGTGATATGTTTCAAGCTTTCCTCTTGATAAGTGGTGAATGTCTACCAAGGGGAAAATATTATGCATGCCTTAGTCGATATGTCCACTTCAACTCTGGTACAACCGCGTCTTGTAACTTTCTTAAGTTGTGTTTATATTATGTACTGATTATTTATCTTTTGGCATCGTTAACCGTCGCTTTCATTTCAAACCCTCCTATATCTATAAAAATTCTACCTGGTAGCGGAAAGCATTTTCACCCGCTGAGGTGCTTATAAATCCCTAATAGGAATCTCCTGCCTTCTTTCCGGATAAAGCTCTCGTTCTCAGTACCCATAATACTGATCTTTAAAAACTCAATTTTGATATTACGGTACCATTTCACCGTAGTCTGCTCACGCCCATCTGTGTATAAAAATCTACATCTACCCTGCAGGTCTCCTCTAGGGTGTTTGGCAGGGGGTGATCAATCATCAGCATGTAGCTTGCAATTGGACTCCCACATGCACACCACACGGTCCAAAATCGCCAAGCATAATAAAAAATTATCCTACCACATGCTGTTAGGAATAATTATAAAATTCAGAAACATGCATTAAGTTATGTATAAGTTATTAGGCTACACTTCAAGTCATCTAATATCTTTGTGATTTCTAACGCTGCCGTCATAATCTCTTATTGATGGTGGAAAATAATTCATCCTGAATCTCTCTGTTCGACGGTCTCTCTTATTTTATTTATATGATCAACATATCATCATGATAACATATCCTACAGTGTTTTATATATTTCTGGAGTAAAGTAAGTTAATTTTAAAGGCACTCACCAAAAGTACGTTTTCACACATGAGATTTAATGATAATAATAATGATTATTATTCCATATTACATAATTTGAACTTTGAAGAAGTTTTTGTAGTAATGTGTACTTAGAGATTTTAGAGGTTTGTACACAATGATATGTTTGTAGGTGGCTGGCGTACCCCTAAGCATAAGTGCTCTGGCCTGTTCGAATGGAAAGATTTCTTGACGATCCTATCAGTTCTACCTGTAAGGATTCGTGGAATTAAATCCCCACTATTACTCTCTCTCCGTCGCCGTTGCTCACTAGTAGATGTTAGTTACTGAATGGCTGATAGAAATGCCAGAAAATAATTTGAAATATATGCTTTCATCCTGGTTTCAGTAAAACCAATCTAAAATACAGCGCTATGACAATAATTTAATTTGAATTCATCGGAATGAGCATTAACGATTTTGCCTTATGAAGAGAGATTTTCATATTTGCATCCGAAGTCGAAAGTTCGGATTTTTCACCTTTTGGATATGTCCATCACTAATAAAAAATAATACAGATATTTTTGTGAGTTAATGGCTGAGACGGTAGTTCCTCCTGACTGCCGAACAAGGATATTGCAATTTCTTATCCATAGTAAATTTTTCGCTCTGCCGTTCTTTTTAAGATCTCTTTGCTCCGAGTTTCGCATGTTGTTGGGTTAGTAATCCCTATGTAAAGGTTTTAGAGGGGAAGGACGATGCATTTAATGGCCGTCCAATGTGAAATTTCTCTTGGTAGTCGCATTCTTGGGAGGTGATATCTTTTTCCTTACTTCCTAAAGCTTACACCAATGGCTGGTGGAGTGATTGGAGACTTAATTCGTGAACTTGTAAAATACAAAGGAAGGCTGTGCGATTCCTGAAAAACTGCTATGGGCCTACAGAACTCAGTGGGCTGAAAACGAGAAAAGCGGGTCAAAAATCAAAATATAGACTTTTTATTTCGCACCGGGATTAGTATATCATCAAGTTAGAATGTCATGGGCATGTGAAACTGATGTTAATATTTAAAAAAATTGTTTAATTTATGTAGCTGGTCGAAAATCAATAAAAATCTACGATATCTTGAGTTTGCGACTTTTACGAAAACGTTCAATGTATGTTTCCCAAGCAATGAAGTACAGTTAATAATTTGGAATTTTGTAGGACATTCGTTGATATTACTATTCCTGTAATTAATTTAAAGTGAACTTTTGTTGAAGTCATTTGTTTTTTTTTACTTCATGATTTGTTGAAAAAATCACCGTTTTTCGTTAATTTTTACCTAAAGCCAGGGGCGCCGACTTACAAAAAATATTGGGGGGGCCCAAACCGGGGAACTTGCCCCAGGAAATTTTATTAGTAGTGAGTTTTAAGTTTTTTAAGCATGTTAGAAGAGACATATGATCAACATTAGAACTCTGATAACCGACATCTGGACAGTCCGGGGAAAATCGACAAGCCTGACACATTTTTTTTCTCTTATCCATAACGAATTTTTGAGGGGGCTCGATCCCCCTCAGGCCCCATGGAATCGGCGCCACTGCCCAAAGCTAGGATGAAAGATACCGCCGCTCCAGAGATATTTACTCCACGATAACCTATATTATTAGACGGAAAAGAAAAATCTTGCTCCTACTTGCAACCCTCCGATTTTTTCATGGTAAAGCAAAATGATGTCGGGCGAATGTCGCGCCCCGTAACGCGCAATACACGGCGTAGGCATTCGGGAGTCACTTGCATAGCAGTGCGTTAGAGAGAATCAATTATCCCTAAATCTTGAGTGCATTACATTCAATTACTTCTTACTTGCGGTGTATGTATGGTACGTACCCTCTTCTAATGGTTTTACCCCTGATTCTTTGTGCGCAAGCTGCGTGCGTACGGCAATGAACGTAAACGGTACGCGCGCTCCCCAAATCCTTTGTCCTTGGCGGCTACCTCTTTATGCACCCGGATTTGTTATTTTAATTTGAACACGTGCAAATGTTTCCATTCTACATATAGTGTCTCCCCAAATAATGCCGTCTATGCGATTGACGGGCCTTTTCCATTCGCTTCTGCTTACAACAGATTCTTATATTTCTTGCTCTGTGGGGATTACCCGTAAAGCAAAAAAAGATACTAGAGGAAAAAAAGGACGTTAAAATTTTAAGTACGGTAGCATCGTAGATTTTTTACTGCGGCAAGTATACGTGGAATGTCAGACAGGAAAACAGAATCTAGATGTCAAGTAAGATAAAAAAACACGTGGAATGCCTGTCGACGTGAACATCTACTTATGATTTCTATGCAGCTTCTTGGTTTGCATTCCCAGGTTGTCCAGCTGCCGTGAAAATCTGGAATTGATCGTGAATTTTTAGTCCCTGAAATTACGCACGAATTATTCCTGGAATTTTTGCTCCAACCTGCACTTCAACAGAATCGATATGTACTCTTCCGCTGTTGACACAAGTAAGATTCGAAAACACGGAATAATGGAATTTCAGTTGACGTCAGCATCTACTTAGGAGATCGGAATAGCTTCTTGGATTTTTGCATTGAATAACTTTAAGTTTTACAAACCATGTGTGCTAACTAACCGTATTCCTTATCCTCGTAAATACGTGATATAGTATAATTTAAAAGTATTGGATTAATTTGGGTATTTCGAACGTCATATCCGTCGCAGTAATCACGTAAGATAAACCTGAAAGTTTGTAAACTTACCCTGTGTAACGTTTTTCGGCCGTCATGTATAAAATATCAAAGCGTATCGTTTGTTTTCCGAGGGGCCCATAGGCCGTATAAACTAAATAGAAATGGTTTTTATGACCCTTGGTTACTCTGAAAATTATGCCATATTTTACGGCCATATACATTAATCAATATCTTTTATCTATAATTAGAGTTGTCTTTCGATAGGGAATATTTTCTAGTATTTTTATCTAAGAGCCATTGATTTCACAATATTTGAACAGCCGTCACGTGAATCATGTTCACCGCAACCATTCAGTTAACAATACAATAAATAAATGTGCACATCTGTTTGCGTTGCGTGTCCAGTGCGTTATTTTTGATAGCAGAAAGTTAAATACTGAATTGAAAACATTGGTTAATTGATATTTGTGACTGAAACTTTAAATATATTTTTTTGCAGATTTTTAAATGTTTTATTTTTAGTTTTTTGATTTTTTTCATTTTCTTATGATTCTTTTTTATGTGTACCTATGTATTAATTTTTTTTAATGGTTGGACTTATTCCAACAAACAAACAATTTGTCCATTTATTCATCTTAAACGTGAAAACATTATTACTATAATAATGAAAGACATATAATGCACTAGGTATTAGAAGAGTTACTATAAGAAGCAGTCTAAATTGGAATAGGGTGGTTTCCTATTTTTTTATTGCCAAAATCGGAAGATTATTGCTCCTGGAGTACGTATTTCACCCTTTAGATCATTAAATGACGATATCTATTTTTGCGCGATTAAATGCGAAGTGAACATTTTCAAGTGCCCTAGAACGCGACGGCTTAGTATGAATGCTGGGAAAAGCCCGTGTGACGTCTGGCTGCTGCTATGTGAGGCCACCTGGGCGCGAGGCTATGAACGCCGATACGATGCAGGCTGCTTGCTGCCGAGCATTACGGTAGCGTGGATTATCATGCTAGCGGGTAGCGCTTGGATTAAATAAGGAATATTAATACCCTATCAAACGAAAGAAACTTTCCGATCATATGCAATTTTAATAGTTGATTATTAAAGGATATTTCCCTGATATCTGTGCTTCATGCATGCATTGGTAATCTCAGACGATTTAAAGCTCTAAGCTATCTAATCGTGTAGCATCTGGGTCCGTGTGACGTTACATTACGTATGTGCGCCAATCTGACCTTTTTCAAATGAGGTTAAATTGACCATCTAAATTGAATGAAATAAATGCTATCAATCCGTACGAGTTGAGTACATATTTTTATATCGAAGGCTATTAATGAGCCAGAAACTATATTATGCGGGTTTTGTAAGGACTATGCCTTCTGTTAGGCAATGTTTTTTTCTTAGGAGGCCATGACGTGAAAGGTGCATTGTATATAACTTTAATCGTCGTGATAAGGGTGCTCATTGATTATTACAGCATTCAATGCCTTCTTTGATGAAGCAAACTACCCTATCGAAGGATCATAATTCTTAGTTTCTGTTAATGCGATGTTATTTGCCTCGAGCCTGAATTTAGAACTATTTACTTGCTGGGAAATGAATTTATATACTCTCGGTATACTATAAAGTGATGCTGATGAACTTCAGGTCAGGAAGATTCAGGAGGAGGTGGGATTTATTTTGGAATACTTCGAATTTAATGCGAATGGTTATTATTAATGCCTATTATGGGCAAAAATGCCGCAGCCGTAGCGGATAGGGTGTCTGACTATCGTGGTACATAATTTGACTCTGGATCTGTGGGAGATTGGAGTAGTACGTGAGCATAATGCGAAAATATCTTTCTTTAACATAAGAGCTTTGGCGTTGCAGTATTTAAGATGGTGTTGGTTGATTTATTATTTAAGTAAGTGCTGACAAATTAGTGTGAGGTTGCTCTTGGTATTCGTTTTTCGTTGGCGTGATATGACATTTGTAGTGCGTGAAAAGTGTATGTGTGTACTGTTAGAAGCATTGATCTGTATCGTCCATGTTTATACCCTCGCGTGAATTAGTTTTAAATGTTTATTAAGTTTATTTACGTGAGTGTCTCCCCGCCTTGACGTCGCACTGCTGTCTGCATATATCTGTGGTGTTGTATTGCCAGTGGATGGCGTGTCATTAACGAGTAATGTGAAAAGCAGCATAGTTGAGGTAGATCCTTGCGGAACGCCTGCTTCCATCGGCCGCAAAGGTAACGAGGCCTAGAATTGGATTCGGCGTATCGGAAATGCCTTAGATGCAGATACGTAATGATAAAATTGATATCGTTAGGAGAGCATTTAATTTGGTGAAGTTTATAAAAAAAGGCCAAATAAAGGCGGAGTTTAAAGAAAGGGACGAGAAAATTCTTTACCTGATAAAAAAAAATGATATAATAAGGCGCCAAATGGATTTCCAATGTTATTTTGCTACAAGATTTTCCCATTTTTCTTGTGCCGAAGTTTTCTGATTTCATGTTTTACAATGTTTGAGTGACGTTTAAATTAAATTTTATCAGTTTGAACTCGCGCTTGTCTCTCACGACGGGCGGTTTGGCTGCGTTTGATGAGTTTGATTGAATATTATGGGAATTTGACAGGATTTTTGAAAACAGTGAATCAAGGAGTGTGATGCCGTTTCTTTTGCAGAATGAGGTTAGGCTGGTGATTAATTCTGCTTGTTGATCAATTGCTGCGGGAGAAGGAATTATAAATTGTGTAATTGAGGAAAGGGATTCGTCTAAAATATTAACTAATTAAACCCAGTCGGTGACGGTGAATTTTGACGGCAATACGGGCTAACTGTATAAGGGAATTGAAAACTTAAGCTATAGGTGATCAGAAGTAAAGGAATATGACTTTAGTGGGATACCAATAAAGAATTTGCCTGCAACTACCATCTTAACTACGCGGCCTTCGTCTGGGGAGGCTCTTGGTTTTACGAGTTGTGATTATGATGGAAAATTTTAAATTATATTTAGTGGTCATGTTCATTAATGAATGTCTATTATTTTTAAATCGAAATGTTAGTCGATCGGATATTCGCTCTTGATTTATTGTCAATGACTCAATGAAAGTTTGCCTGCAACTACTCTTTCCTACTCCTCTCGTGGTCTGGAGAGCGTTCTTGGGTTTCTCACCCATAGTTACTCTGGAAATTTTTTAAGTGGTTAATATTGGTCATATTCATTTGAACCTCATTTATTTTTATTAATGGAGATTTATCTCGATTGGTGATTTGAACTTATTTTGCGTCGGTGATCCGATGAAAATTTGACACCAGTTTTTCTCGACGTATTGTTATTATTATTTAATTTTTCTATATATTTCTAATATTGGAAGATGTAATGATATATATTTCTCCGTTCCCTAATGACGGAAGATTTTCGCGGCGTTGATTAGGTGATCTCTGCATTCTATTCGGGTTTTCACGGCGGCCGTTGTGTTTTGGCGACAGCAGTTTCGCTGACATTGCAGTCAGCGTCTTCTGGTCGAAGGAAGACGCTGACTGCAATATCTTGAATATTAGATTGAATAAGATAATAGACTATACAGAAAGTTAGAAAAGAGAGATTATAGCGGAGGTTATATGGCATTGTTCAAAAGTTATAGGTTTCTTTTATTTACTCGTTGCATTCAATCCTCAGAACTTAGAATGTTAGACGATGTATTATATTGTACGTGGAGGATAGTAGGTACCCGGTTTTCACTGGTCCTTTCTTTGCAGTCCTTCATTTATTCCTGGAGCGCTAGTGTTGTTTGTCTTCCGTGCAATCATTTTCGCTTGGATTCACCCGCTGCGATTCTGATATCGACAGTCGCATCGATCTCCTTATACATAAGAGCCATCTGTCGCCCCTCGGTGTAACTTCTTCGTCGCGTTCCTTGTTCAACGAATAAACAGAATTGAAATGAACTCCTCCTGCATTTTGTTGAGATACTATAGCGCTAGTTTATGTACATTATATTTTACACTGAACCCCGAAATAAAGACCTATTTTCTATTTCGTTGTGACACTGTCTCAGTAGTTTACGTTTATTAATTTTATGCATGGTATATCAACGTTGGTCTTTTTTGGAAAGATATGCTTGTTAAAAATTCCGTTGATATTTTATTTTGTATACAGCATTTAAAAAACTTACTTAAAATTTTGTATTCGGACTAGTATACTATGCACCCCGATCGCAATAAATAGACTTGAAGTCCTGGTAGGCCGTCTGATGCATGTCCAATAGGGCGGATCGCAAAAATCGATTTTTTTTCAAATCCATCTGGCCCAATGAAAAGAAAGTTGTGGGACCGATCAAAAATAAGGCCTGAAAAATTTGAGACCTGTACGTGAACCCCTGACCCTCGCTCAAATGCAATTTAGGGGGAGAGGGTCGAAATTCAAAAAATATAATATTCTTTGTTCATTCCCTATAGATTTTGCCGATATACCGACCTTCTAGGTCAAAAATTTCGTGCATTTTGACGTATCTGCCACCGTTTAGCCACAAAATGCCTAATTTGAGTCCGCGTCCGGGAAGAAAATATTCCAACGCCCACGCAGCGTCGCGGATACCAGAGCCGCAGGCCGATCCCTTCCCCTCCACGCTCGCTTCTCCCCCTCCCACGCCTCTAACACAGCAAAATTCATCCCGCGCATGCTGCTAGGAGGTCGTTTATGTTTGATAATATAAATCGGAAGATGGTAGAAGGTAAAAAGCGATGCGTAGTGAGACGACTTGTCCCTTATTTGGCGCCTCGTCGGCGTTAAACAAATCGATGTTACCAACTTTTAGAGAAGTGATGAAATAATTTTAGACCTGCGCACGCAGGAAAGGAGCCTACGGTCTATGAAGACGCCTCTCGAGTCGATATGAAGGTTTGGGAACTTAGGTTATGCACTTCTATTCCGGTATTGTGCGACAGCTGTGACTAAATGGATGATTAAGGTTGAAGGCCGCCGGCGTACTCTCCCCGCTCCCCTCTCGAACGCCCCAGATGCAGCAAAATTCACACCAAGTGCGTCTTTCTCCGTTAGTCTTACTAATATTTGATGTATCAGCATCGTCCAGTGAGGAACAATCACGAATGAATTACTCAATTATCGGCTTTCCAGTCTGTATTTCTTATGTTAGTGTCATTCCTCGTGTTTTGCTGCTGTCAACAAAGTTTTGGTAAATTCTTTCGCGAATCTCTCGTCCGTGTGTATAATAAAAGGAATATTGAAATTTAAATTTGAACTTTCATCAATAGATTTTTAAATTCCACACCGCTAAGCTCAGATATAGCCGAAGGAACCGGAGTCTCTCTCTAATATATCATCAGCCTTTATGTCGATATTAAAATCCAGCAATTAAAAAAATCTCGGATTGGTCGCCAAACGCATCCTTGCAGAAACGCAAATTGGGTCCCTAGATTACCCTCCCAACGTTTATGTCGCAAATCCAAGTCAACATAATGCAATTAGCAAATAGACCACTGTAAGGGATGAAATACGATTTGATGCTTTCCCGGCGAATGATGTGGGTACACTCTTTTCGGGGTTCAACACTATTTATCCCTTGGTATTAGCCCAGAGTCGGAGCTTGAAATGTTGGCCATTATGGAAAAATTAACCCGGTGGGAATCCCGAGAAGAGTTTACCAACACTGCAAGGGATGTTGGAATTATGCGTATAGCAAATGGATGATGCCTCCTTTTTGGGCGGTATTCGCTTGGTACCTTCATAATGAAATCCTTCTTAATTTTGTGTATCTACTTTTCACTTGGAAAGAAATCGATAATCGCAGACTTTATGACTTTTGCTAATCCTCCGACGGGGAGGCAAACCTCTAAAAGTGGGACCCTTTTTCTTCAACTAACACCACACATTCCCTTCTAAACTTTTATTGATAAGTCCTCTTGCCTTTTTTCATCAGACAAGAGTATAGTCTTTCATTCCAATAAAGGCCCTTTAATGACACCTCTCTTTTTTTATTCACAGTAATTAACATCTTTTTCTGTCTACGTAAGTAATTCTGGTACACTAGCTTTGATATATCTTACGAAGTTATGACTTTTGCGTCAGCTAAAGTTGCGGGAACGATCATTGCTGTTGCTTGCTTCTTGCATATACCTCTATCACAGTTGGCAGACGCATTTTCCCCGAAGAAATTCCAATTTGAGGTTATAGTCCATAATGTTTATTTCATGAGGAAAGTAGAGATACAAATCGGCTAAATTCTCGCCAGTCTAATTTTCTTCGGATGAATTGATGAAGAAAATTTTTGATACTATTTTCCGGTACAAGAATTGACGATGATGACTCAACGCTCTCCCACGATTCCCTTTTTTCCTCATTTGTCGAGTTTCTTTAGGGTTCAATCCAGCAGCCATCATCTTTCTTTTCGTCAGATTGTCTCTCAAAATACTTCTCATTGGGGGAACCTTATGCTCCTCCATGCACTTACACGCAAAATTATCGCATAATTTAAAATGTTACTTTAAAATTGTTTGAGCCTTGTACTTCATTAAAACCCTACTTTTGGGCTATTACGATTTTCCGTAAGTTTTAGTACTTCCTGTGGTACCGCTAAATCCATTAAGTCACATCCATAATGGAAGAGAAGCGCGTCACCATAGTTCGCACACCTTCATAGCCACTCGAGAGGCGTCTTCATAGACCGTAGGCTCCTTTCCTGCGTGCGCAGGTCTAAAATTATTTCATCACTTCTCTAAAAGTTGGTAACATCGATTTGTTTAACGCCGACGAGGCGCCAAATAAGGGCCAAGTCGTCTCACTACGCATCGCTTTTTACCTTCTACCATCTTCCGATTTATATTATCAAAGATAAACGACCTCCTAGCAGCATGCGCGGGATGAATTTTGCTGTGTTAGAGGCGTGGGAGGGGGAGAAGCGAGCGTGGAGGGGAAGGGATCGGCCTGCGGCTCTGGTATCCGCGACGCTGCGTGGGCGTTGGAATATTTTCTTCCCGGACGCGGACTCAAATTAGGCATTTTGTGGCTAAACGGTGGCAGATACGTCAAAATGCACGAAATTTTTGACCTAGAAGGTCGGTATATTGGCAAAATCTATAGGGAATGACCAAAGAATATTATATTTTTTGAATTTTGACCCTCCCCCCCTAAATTGCATTTGAGCGAGGGTCAGGGGTTCACGTACAGGTCTCAAAATTTTCAGGCCTTATTTTTGATCGGTCCCACAACTTTTTTTCATTGGGCCAGATGGATTTGAAAAAAAATCGATTTTTGCGATCCGCCCTCATGTCCAATTGCGAATTTGCAAGTTTAAGCGATACATGATGTGTGAGGGGTTCGTTTTGCCTCTAAAACGTGACCATTCATGCGTTCATGTTCCTTGGAGAGAGAGCTCTTGAAAGAAATTCTGACAGATTCAATTTGAGGTTTGGAGTTATTATTATAGTATTCTACCGATTAAGGTAGGTTTTCATGGAGTATCTCCTTTTCCTTCCAGCACTGCCTTCTTTAATTCACTGTAAGGCCTACTGTCCTTCAATCTATCTAAAAATCCAATTCTTTTCCTTCCCCTTCTTCGTTTACCTAACATTCTACCCTCTAACACCATTTTCAACATCCCCTCCCCGCTAAGCACTAACTCCATCCATACCTTCTGTCTCCTGCGTATCTCATCTAAAAGCTGCCTTTCCTCGCCAACCATATCCAGCACTTCGTCGTTCCTTTTCCTCTCCGTCCATTTCACCCTCTCCATTCTTCTCCATACCCACATCTCGAATGCCTCCAATCTTCTCTCGTCTTCTTTCCTCAGTGTCCACGTTTCCGCACCGTAGAGAGCTACGCTCCAAATCAAACTCTTCACTAACCTTTTCTTCAAACTCTTACACAACGATCCTCTCAGAAGCTCCTTCCTGTTCATGAACGCCTCCTTCGCTAATGCTATTCTCTTCCTGATATCCTTACTACTGTATCCGTTTTCCTCTAAGGTACTGCCTAAATAGTTGAATTGTTCAACCTGCTCAAGTTTTTCACCACCCACCTTTATCTTGAGTCTAACATTCCTCGCTCGTGATGCTTTACAAAACCGCATAACCTTAGTTTTCTTGTGATTAATCCTCATCCCATACTCCTCGCAACGTTCGTATAACGCATCCACTAGAGCCTGAAGACCCCTTGCTGACTGGCTGATCAACGCCTGGTCATCCGCGAATCTCACTGAGTTGAACATCATTCCTCCCACTTTTATCCCAGCTTCTTACTCATCCCACGCTTCCCTTACCATCTCCTCAGCGTAGACGTTAAAGAGCAGCGGCGATAGAGGACAGCCTTGCCTCACACCTCGGCCAATGCTTGCCCACCCAGATTTTCCGTCCGCTACCCTCACTTGCGCCGTCTGGGCCATATAAAGATTATGAATCAGTCGTCTATCCCTCCAATCTACATCTATTCTCTTCAGAATAACCATCAACTTTACCCAGTTCACCCTATCAAACGCTTTCTCAAAATCCACGAAACACGCATATACGTCCTGGTCATATCCTAGGTTCCTCTCGACGAGGGACCTCATTATTGCTATTGCATCACGAGTTGACTTCCCTTTTCTGAAACCAAATTGATCTTCTCCCAAATACTCGTTTGCCCTCGACTCCATTCGTCTGTTCAATATTCTCAGCACCACTTTCGCCGCATGCGATATTAAGCTGATAGTCCTATAATCTCCGCATTCCACAGCTTTCTTCTTTTTCGGAAGCGGAATTAAAACCGTCTTTACGAAATCTTCCGGCCAACATCCCTCCTCATAGATCCTGCGCACTAGTTCGAAAAACCTTTTCTTACTATCCTTCCCTAGATTCTTCAGAAGCTCACACGGGATATTGTCCACGCCTACTGCTTTCCTAGCCTTCATATCACGAAGTGCTCTCTCTATTTCCGAATCTAATATCTCCGGCCCAAGGTTATCATCCTCCACTGCACTTTCCTCCTCTAGAGTCAATCTCTCTGGTCTGTTCATTCCGTCATACAGGTCCGCCACGTATTCCTTCCATCTACTCTGTACCTCCTCTCGTTCGGTTAGCATCCTCCCATCTTTAACCTTAATTTTAGACATCGCTTGTCCTCTTTTCCCTCTCAGTTTTATTTAATGATTTTTTTAGTGAACAAGTGCTGTGCTCCGAACTGTGTTAACACTGCCAACTGGAGAAACTTCTGTCCAGATAATAGAGTTATTGATTTTTCCATGTTTGGCATTCAAATTTCAGGAAATGCCGGAAACTCGGAGGCAAGTCTATATAAGCTTTTATATTGTCAACTCATAATTTCCGTTTTTTCATTGGTTAAAATGCACAGCGATTTGAAATGACATACATCGTGTCTGCCGTAAATGCACCTGAAATTTTTGAATTATGGGCGCCGAAAATTTTTCGTACCTTGCGGTGTACAATAACAATACAGAGAGAAAAGATTATTCATAAGCGAATATTAAGGAATATATCGTGGAATATTTGGAAACAAGATTTCAACTGAATGAAATCAAGCATGCCAAAAATATTCTGATGCGTTTTATGCGAAGAATATTTTTCCCGAAATACTTGAAAAAGTGGAGTCAATGCTCGAGGACTGATGAGCATTTCAAAGAGACGTACAAAAGCTGGTTACAGAAGGAATTGAAATTTCCTCCAGAAGTATATCAATATCTCCCTCTCACATCTAGTGAGTGAAAATGATTACCGTGCATTCACAGTCGAATATATGCTGTGTAAAAATAGTCTTTCATTAATCTCAATCGTCATATTTTAAAAGTGGAGTTTTCATTCAGGATTTCATTTCAGACAAGACGAAATAGCATGTAAATATAATGTTTAAAAATCAATAAGTAAAAAATATTGGACCAGCTTCCTTAATTTTGAAAAATTTCCGAACAGATGCTTTATATGCATGAAATTTAATTATTAATGTGATTTGCAATTTTCATGACAGGTATCTAAGACTTCTCCGTCGACTTTCAGCGATACTAAAATCCCTATCATACGGCAATGAGATAACTAATGAAGCCTTCAGCCAGTATTGCATGGAAATAGCTGAGTTGTATATCGAGCTTTATCGTTGTTATTACATGCTGCCCTTGGTACATAAAGTGCTGATACATGGAACAGCATTGCCAAAGAATCCTTTCTTACAATTGAAGTTCTAACGGAGGAAGCGTCGGAGGCCAGGAAATTAAACATGAGGAAATTCCGAGAGCAGCGTACAAGAAAATTCTCAAGAATATTAAGTGATGAAGAAATCTTTCGAAGACTCTTTTTAATATATGAATCATACATTTTAATTAAATCAGGGGTTACAAAAAACGAGGTCAGGTGAGATGAAAAGTTGCTAAATTTATGAGATTCGCAGATTGACATCGGACCACGATTCTTTTAAAATTGTTTATTTTTTGTGATATATAAGAGCGATTTTATTGAAATTCAAACATTTTTCTCAGCAAAGTCATTTCATTTAATCTAATGTGACTTATCAAATACATGGTAGCCAGAAATGAATAAGTGTGAGTATTTTTTCCAATTTTGGTAATTCACCGACTATGATGATGGTCGCGGGTTCGAATCTCGTCAATTTCAAGTCGTAAGTTCTATCATGACTTTTAACAACAATTAATATTTATATTTTACCTTCAAATTATAGTCTTTTAAGCTCTCCGTGAACACCAAGTTATTGCCAATCGCAATGACTTCTATATCGAGATTTTCTAAAAATTGTTAAAATAATAACAGCTCAAAAAATACTATAAAGAAGAGCTATCGTAAAAATAATGCCAAAATCAGATTCGGGCGATCAAAATCAGTAAGACACATCCACTTTTGTCGCTAATTTAGGTAAAATTACGACGTAATTAATTTTGGCCAGCTTTTTTCGATGTTGGATCACTTAGCGCCGCTCGTTCAAGTCTCCTCGAAACAAGCCGCTACAAGTACTTTTTGATATTATGATATCCGCCGATTATCGAAAAAAATACATTGATCATACATTTCGTAGCGGAAAAGGGGCAATATTAACTATCAGCATTATGCAAGCGAAATGTAGGTGCTCCCATGCGTGCGAAATGGCAACACTATAGGCAATCCGGTGCCATTGAATCTCCTCCTTGGGCAAATTTCTGGCTTCCTGCCTGGGTCGAACTCCCCCGATCCGAAGCGACTTATTGTTAGCCCGAACCAAATTTCTTAAATATGCTGCTCGGCTTGAAGGTGGTGGCATAGTTCCACATCGACTCCTTGTAGACTTGCGTTTTCTTCTTTTTGTGTGGCTACAATGGACCTCAACATCCTCCTCTATCCCTGAGCTTACAATCGGAGGGGTTGGTCTTCTTAGCTCCTCACCCCTCTCATCCAAGTCCCTGAGTGAACATGGAGAATATATTACACATACATCATATGTAATATATTAATCTTACAGCATTTGAGGGGGTTCTGCGATTGTATTCATCCGCCTGAGACGTCTTCCCCTCCACAATCGCCTGTCACCAAGGAAGATGGGGAAGGAAAAGGATTGCGCGCTCACTCAGTCATTGCCTGGGCTGTATGCCCGGAATTTATGCTGCTGCTTCGGTGCATATTGTACCTCTATTTCAGCATTGATGAGTGTGTCCATTAGGCCGGCTCTTATTTTTCAGAATTGCGAAAAGTTATGTTTTCCTGGTCTCAAAATGATCCAAATGATGTTCATATTCACGTGTTAAAATTTGGTTACTTTAAAATAACGGCAACCCGTGCCCCAAGGGCCCTAAGTACCAAGGACCCTCAATTGAGTTTTTTGGGGCTGAAAAAGCACCATTTCTATGTAAAACGTAAAAGTAAAGTCCATTTAGGACCGATTTTCTGTTTGTTTTAACCTATCTCTAAGCGTGTAGGAGATATCGTCCGTCGTAATGCAATCCCCCCCTAGGGCGCCACCCCGCACCGCGGCGCCGATGAGGTATGTCCCGCACCACTTACTAGAGACTTCCCCTCAACCCCCTCCCCTCCCTCGGCAAAGACTTTGCTCCTGATGTCAAGATCTAGCCTCTGAAGAAATGTTCTTACCTTAGAAAGAATTTAATTGCCATAACAATACTTCCAATCCAAGAGATCGATTTATTTTCACTCTGTCCATGAAATTCGGTACATTAACAAAAATAAAATAGATTTTCATTCTATTTATAATTTTTCACTGACATCCTATACTTGGCAATGAAAGTGCCTTTCCGCACGTAAGGGTTGTATTGCGATGAAAAGTCACACTTAGTAATAAATTTTGAAAGCTCTCTTCCTTCAACGTGACTGCCTAAAAATCTTGAATTAGTTTCACTCCTCTCGCTGCACAATCATTTCCCACTTGATGACCCCGAATAATTTGCAAATCGTTCTTGTATGTTCATCCCATTCTCGCATGTTCACATCAAAGAATGCAATGCATATTTATAATACATTAAATAGCTCTCTCGAAGTAGTAGTGAAAAAATTTGGTATAGATACCTTAGTCATGTCTTCACGTTTATAGAATGCCTCTTCGGTAGATCATATTTTCCTACACAGGTCCACATACGGCGTATCACGTTTTTTTTCACACCAAGAAATGGATCCGTCAAAGAATGACAGGCCTATCAACTCCTCACTCATGTACCACAAGTGGTTTGAAAACCTTTTTTGTGCTGCTTTCGCTATGTCTAGGTTAACACTTTCGCAATTAACAAGTCTTTGTAGGAACTGCGGGTCACTGACGGGAGCTAATGCAACAAAAGGAGAGGAGAACCACATCTTTTCATTTCTTCTTGAATACATTGAAATCTATTCAACCAGTAACTGCATTTCGTTCTCCTCTTTATTTGCGTAAGAACTTTATTTCTTCAGCCCAAGCATATTTATCCGAGAGATTAACTGCACTTTCCTCCTCGCGCGTCAAAAATTCGATGGTACCGCTCCTTGCAATGTCAAGCAAATCATCAAGTTTTGTTACGAAAGATTCTCTTCTCTTCATATCCACTGTAGTTCGCGCTCTCTTTATGCCGTTGCACGTTCATCCATTCATTGCGTCATTTTTCTAACTTTTCAATCGCCTTATTTTCCGTAACAACAGGAATTCTAGTTTTATACTATGGATGAGACGCATTTCTCACGGTTTTTCTCGCACTAAGTCTTGCAAAGTTCGAACCCATTAGGTGATAGAGAAAACACATAGTACTTATCTTACTGCCGGTAAATTTGAGCCGAGTATTTCTTCACTTTCTTTTCCAACCAGTTCAATGCCTGGATTTAGTCTTGATTACATGCCCTTCCTTGTTGGCCTATTCTTAAAATGAACGTCACCTTCATGATAAAGAATTTATTTCACCACTTTTCTCCTTACATCCTAAAAAACTTAGCACTTCCTATCCTTTGCACACTATACACAAGAACTATGGCTATCTATCCACAGTGATCTACATCCGTGAACTGACTGCCTCGTTTCTTCTTCCTTGAATATTTCTATCTACTGTTGGAGCCCTGGAAGCCCTGCTCATTCCCTTCATTCCTTTATTATTCATAGACACATTTCTATCACAAGCTCATAATATTTTGTACATAAAATGTACTTTGGAATAAAGCCTGCTGGAATGGTTCGCAGCCGTTTGGCGGCAAAAAATCAAGGTTTAAGGGGTCGGTACCCAGTACATAGGACGGCGTTGAAGGGTAAAATTGACATTATATGCTTAACAACATTAATCATGACACAAGAGGAACAGCCTATTCAGTACTGTACCACTAGCATGTAAATCTTGTCATCAGGAGCAAAGTCTTTGCCGAGGGAGGGGAGGGGGTTGAGGGGAAGTCTCTAGTAAGTGGTGCGGGACATACCTCATCGGTGCCGCGGTGCGGGGTGGCGCCCTAGGGGGGTATTGCATTACGACGGACGATATCTCCTAAACGCTTAGAGATAGGTTAAAACAAACAGAAAATCGGTCCTAAGAGGACTTTACTTTTACGTTTTACATAGACATGGTGCTTTTTCAGCCCCAAAAAACTCAATTGAGGGTCCTTGGTACTTAGGGCCCTTGGGGCACGGGTTGCCGTTATTTTAAAGTAACCAAATTTTAACACGTGAATATGAACATCATTTGGATCATTTTGAGACCAGGAAAACATAACTTTTCGTAATTCTGAGAAATAAGGGCCGGCCTAGTGTCCATGACACTAGAAAGGCATTAGAAAATAATGGGAATAACTTAACAAGCGTGCTGGAGACCAGTATACACATTTCCAGGATTAGCGAAGGAGAAATCAAAGGAAAGGCTTGCTAGTGAGCGCGTTAATTATGCTAAATTAAGAAGAATAAAGAATGAAAATGAAGAAACTTCGTGCTTTCAAGTGAAATATTTATTCACACATGTACACGACTATGGTTTCAACGTAAGACGCCATCATCAGGTGATCTCAACAGAGGTCCATCACATCAATTTTAAGGAGAATAAAATTAAAATGCATGATAACAATACCCTAAAATATGAATTCAAACTAATGCTAGAAACTTAATAAGCATTCGGCTTTGCGTAACGCCACATACGTTCCATAGAAGAACAATATTTCTTTCTTAATAATAAAATACTTGCTAATTCTGGAACATTAGAAAAATGTATTATTTGGTAGGATTTTAAAAACTGTGTTGTATTTTTTAATCCTCCTGGGTTGTTCTCTTGGGTATCCATTTATTATTATTGTTTTAGGTGTAAGGAATAGGATTGGGAATTAATTTCTCCTTATCTGTGTGCGGGGAATGGATTGCCATTGTTACAACTAACGGATCTGCAACTAGTTCCGTATACGGTAATGAATATAGGTAGCTTCCTTTTATCAAAATTGTAAGTTATAAGGTTGATAACTAAGGCAATGCCGCTAGCACTCAAGAGTTGGGCAACGTGATTTAGCGGCCAGAAAAAGGTACTTATTAGAGAAAAAATAACGTTCAAGGAATACCTCGAAATGTTGCGTGTTTTAACTCCCTTAATGGTGGGGGGTGCCTCGTCCCCCTCTCAACCTACTCCCTCCCCTCCAAAAGTCCTCCCAAACTGTGTTATAGTCTTGAGTTTGAATACAAATGTAAGTTTGACCAATGGAAAGTGTCCCGTGAATTAATGTTGTCAATGTGAGCGAGTTACACTTTGCAGTTTTGCTTCCTTCAATGATTTATCAGTCACCGTAACTGTCAAAGTTTCTAATCAAGGTCGTTTTACTGATTGCGCCATTTTGCGCTGTTGCAAGGATTATTATGTAGTGAATTGGTATTTGCCATTAGGCACTGTCATGTTTTGGGTAAGCGAAAACCGAGTATCTTACCGTTGCATGATATATCTGATAAATCATATAATTATCAATTTGTGCTTAGTTAAAAGTAATGTTCCGTGTTACCTCGCTACGCTCCTGCTTCCTTATCTCGGAAATAAGATTTTATTGATTAGAATTTACCTTTGTAATTGATGGATGCATTGGTTTTTGTGTGCCTAATGTTTTTACGCCGGTGCACTTTAACTTTTTGGGCGATATAAAAATAGTTAATCGGTGTCAGGGAATTCCATGGAATTCTATGTTCATGCATGTATTTTTAAGTTTTCTGGCGCACAAATTTTGATGCACGTACGTATTGATACAGGTAATGGGGTGAACTGGGAATGATACGACACCTGTGCTTGAAGTACGGGCGGTTTTATCACCGGCGGCAGGTGGCAGCAAGTGGCACGTACAAACGGGGGACACAGAACTTTCGCGATTAATGATTCAATGTAGAATTCAAGATGGTTTGAAGGAATACTATTATAACGAAGTCTTAAAGCTTTTTGCCGCCTGCTATTCTCCGACTCTAACATCCGTGGAGCATGGATTTTTAAAACGCTCCTCAGGTTATTAGAACCCTGCATATTATCACATTCTACATACACACGCTTAACTGGAGGCAATATCTAGAACGCATGGTATTTGCTGCATAACACTATTTAATGTAGACATATATAATACTAAAGAGGAGTATGTACTTTATAGGTCAAACCGACCATAGTCATTGCGGTTCTCAGGTAATGTCAATAGAGTGATAAGTACCCCGATTTTTTTATTTACGTACTTCCTAAGCGCTCATGAACTTCGCGGGGAGCGTAATGAGTCGAATTATCTTGGTTTTATCTCTAGCTGTTTAAGTTGTGGTGGTAATGGAACATTTCTATCGTCAGCACATCGTACGTATGCACCCGTAGCAGCTATACGTAATATTTAAGGCGTTGATCAAGATAATTTTATTTGTTTGTCGAGCTCTATGTTGCAAAGTTAAATCCCTTAGAGGAACGTATTTTCATAGTACCTGGGTAATTTCTTATCATATATTTGAGGTATGTTCCTTATTTGCCCGTATGAAGTACTTTGACTATATTCGATAGTATTTACTGACATTCTGGTATCATCTACAATAATTATATCTTTTGTGTTAGTTCTCACTCCAGGTTGACGCATTTTTAAAATGTAGTTCAACAGTGGGGTTTTTCATATCTTCATCCACTTTGGTGGTGGCTCGTACGGTACTTACCTCTTAGATGTTGGTATAGATTTTCTAGTGATGAGGAAATGGCTTAAACTTAAATGCTTATTTGTTTACTTATAACTCATTTTCCCATCCATCGACCGAATTATGTCATGATATTGCTCTCTCGGCCCTGTGTCAACAATTCCATTCTTAACGCCTTAACTGTAGTTCATCCCTTTCTGATCTTTGACGACGAGTGATGACTTTTCTTTTAGGATTGATTTGTTACGCTCATTCGCATTCACCGATTGAATGGAAAGCCTCTTTGGGTTGGATTCTATTTGTAGTCTGCGTCTCGCAGAGTAAGAGGCGCGAGGTTCGTTCGTGAAAACGAGGTGACCACGGATGCTGCGAGAAGGCGAAGGATTCTACTTAAATTTTGCTCGTCAATCTTGTGCAACTAGTCAATATTTTTTGTCTAATGCACACACAGGCATGCTGAGAGTGTAAAAAAAGAGCAGTCGTGACTGAAAATGGTTACTTTACTCATTTTAAGTTTTTTTATTTTCTTTGCAGCCAAGTTGACGGAAGGACGCATTTCACGCAAGCGGGGCAGGATTTACAGATGTGGAGTTCCTCAGCAAGGGCGAGTGTCAATCATTTTTTTATCACACTTGATGTGTGCATTTGTGTTCGAAAGGGATTTCAATGCGCGGGTAATCAGGGTCTCCTAAAAATATCGCTGCGGAATTACTATGCATCTTAGGTTACGCATTTATGGTTGTTATAACTGGGTACCGCTTTTTTTTCCTATGGTCACCAAATTTTAGGTTTATTTTGTATTAAAAAAATACTATACGTGTAGAAAAGCGCTTTGACGACAGTTGAAATATGAACGATTGCATGATGCAAGTTTGACCATTTTGTATTTTTTGTTCATGTATTCGCGCAAGTTGGGTGGTTAAGTGGTGCAATTTTTGCGTTCATTCATTAAGAGAGTTACTCGTGCATGACCCGTGTAAATAGGCCATCAACCTTTAGTATCGTGTAGTATCATCAACGTTTAAAAATGTCTCCGTGATTTGGATGTTTTTGTGACCGATTACATTAGAAATATTTATTAAGCCATATAGGAAGTGGGTTTCAAAAAATAAGGAGAAATACACTTTCAAATTTCTCGCGAGTTTTAAAGATTCCGTTGATCAAATAAAAAAATTATTTTGGCGTGCGTGGTCCTAAAGTAATATAAAAGTTTCTGTTGTATTCAAATTTTACTTAGTCTGCGGCAGTCGCTAAGGTTTGACGTGTTTTTATGAGCTCGGTGATTTTCGGCTCACGCTTCATTGCTTGTCCCTGAATTTTTGGCCGAATAAAATACTGCGAAGCCTGGCCGTTCGACGACTCGTCTTTCATATGAGTAATTTAAGTCAAGTATAAATCTTCTAAAGTAAATTTATTCTAAGTTCATATTCTTCGTAATTTTTAAGGTAGTCTTTCTACCCGTTATAACAGTATTACAGGCACATGCACCTCGTTGCCAAGGTTTTTTTTAATAGTTGAAATCGAATTAAAGATGATAGGTTAATATGTTGTGTCGCAGTACCTACTGTGAAGCTGAGCGCTTAAAAAATCGAACAAAAGTGTCGCTAATATTTTTTCGTTTTCCACACGGCGATAAACAATTCCGCAAAACATCTCGAGTGTATGGAGCTTGAGCAAAAAAAGACACTACACACGGTATCAAAGGCTGCTTATTGGAATCGAGAAGGTAAAATTAGGGGGGTTAAAAAAAACCTCAAAAAATAGTGTTCGTAAAAAATCCATTGTATTAAGTCCAAATTATTTCATGATGTTGAAGTTGTTTCGGGTTTCCCACCGGGTGGGTTTCTCCTGCCGACGACTCGGCCATCGAAACGTCGCGCAGTGGGCTAGAATCGAAAAAAGCTGGCCAAAACCCCTAAAACGATTTTTTTGAGCAAGGAAGGTAAAACTTCGCATACATATTCACAAATAAATTATGCATAACTTTCCAGAACATTTCTTTCCTATGTTTTCACGTTAACAATATATGTGAGGTCAAAGTTGAACAAATTTAGCGAAAAACGACCGCCCTCGATTTTTTTCCGGAAATTGCCAAATTATCCTCGTGCAGTTGTGTCATGAATGGTTTTATCGACAAAACTGTTTTACCATCTTAATTGACACTTAATCACTCCATGGAAATCTACCTTAATCGGTATATTACTTTAATAATAGTAAGAATAATATTAATATTGAATACCCCTATCTGGATCCGCCACTTTGTAGATGCAGTTTCTTCATTGAATTTGGTGTACTATCTCTTAAAAGTTGACTACTCCATAAGTGTTTCAAGTCCCATCGGTCGATGTGTGAAATAGGGTGGTTTCCTATTATTTTTTTATTGCCTTAATCGAAAGATTATTACTCCTGGAGTACGTATTTCACGCTTTTAGATATTTAAATGACAATATCTATTTTTCGCGATTAAATGAAAAGTGAAAATTTTCAAGCGCGCGAAAACGCGACGCTCAAGTATGAATGCCGGGAAATATCTCCGTACGTCGTATTTCTGGTCCCCCCTCCCGCCCGGTGAGGTGACCTTGAGGCGAGGCTTAGCGCTGTTACGTCGCAGGCTGCCAGCGGGTAGCTGAGTACCCTGAAAGGTAGCGCTTGGCTTAAAAAAGGTTTATTAATACCTTATCAAACGAAGAAAACTTTCCGACCTTAGCCAGTTTTAGTAGGTGATTATTAAGACATGTTTCCCTGAGCTCTGTGCCTCATTCATGCATTGGTAACTTCAGACGATGTATAACTCCTATCCTCTCGTGTAGAAACTAGGTCCCTGTGACGTCACGTGGAGTGGAATCGCATGGGCGCCAATCTGGCCTTTTTCAAATGAGGATAAAATTTGTCCCTTGCCATTCGTCTAAACCGGTATTTCAAATACCAAATAATTTGTGTATTATGAATACACTAATGGTGGGTAACGAATCGCAATCAATGCCTTTCGTTTTCTTTGATGAAGGAAACTACCCTATTGGACTTAATAAAAAAATATTCTGCACACTTTTCGCCGTCTAATGAAAAATTGACATCGGACCGCGGTGAAACAACATTTTGGGAGGGGCCCCTAAAGCGGAGAAGATCCCGCCATAACTAAAAAGGAATAATCTCACTTGCTTTTACTTCATCTTCTTTCCACATCCCTAGGCGAGGGGATTCTCGGTGCATTTTCGACCCCCCTCCCCTCTTTTCAACCGCGCGAAGGAGTCGAGTTGGGGTGTCTCACCCGAACTCTTCCGACGCTACCCGACTTGTCCCGATTGAGGCTAGTGGGGAGGAGCTGAGATTTCTCCTCCCCTCCCCCACTCCGCTAACTCTGACAGCTGAAGACTCGCTGCAGATACTTTTTTCGTGTGGCTATCGCGGGGCTTCCTCCCTCCTCCTCCAGTATTTACTCCCCAGCGTCAGAGTTCAAAATCGGATGAGTTTCTCTTCCCTCCACACCCTTGCCTCAGTGACGTCCAACAGAGGTGTGTCGCTCGTGAACGATTCCTCATAATGAGCGGAGTAATCATGAGTATTTGGTTGAATGGACCGTCATAAATGAACGAATCATTCATAATGTACGAAACCGGTCGCTTTGGACGAAGTCGTTCGCATTAAACGATGAATCCAATTCTTGTTGCCATTTGTTACGTCGCTGAGGAATCGAGAGATTCGAATCCGCTTAAAATAACTCGTACTAAATATAGGATATGTAATCTTCGGATTCAGATTGTCGTAAAGCAGAAGTTAATCCTTCTGTCTCATTTTAAAATAGGCGTTTGGTGTTGGTAACGTAGCTTGGATGTTTTCAATTGCCCTAAAAAATCGAGTGTTATTTTCAACCGTATAACACTTATTTCGATGCGTATTCGACATTCGAAGAAATGAAATACTAGGGCAGTTTATTTCAATCTCCGGAGGGGTCATAAGCAGAAGACGAAGTGATTGATTAAAAATCTATATAAAAACTATTTCATCGATAAATATTGAGCATACTTGTGGTGTCCTTTCGACATGATGCCCTCGGCAATTGAGCACTTGGTCGTGTCTGTGGACAAGCCTAACTATATCTTCTTCATAGGATATTGCCGGTAAGTTTGAAAACGCTTCCCTCCTAGCCACATCTTCATTTCAGCGCAAAGATGGAAGTCACATGGAATTAGGCTGGCATTTCACGGCGGACGATCGAAAATGTTCCATTGAAATCGCTCAAGGAGCGGTGGGTTGCATTAGCGCTGAGATGACTGGCGTTCTCATGGATCCGAACACTTCCAGAAGTTAGCATGACTCCTCTTTTGTATTGAATGGGAATGGGCATAATGCGGAGGATGCACCGTTGCCCTATCCGCACAGCAGTGGCGCAGCGAAGGGGGTTTGGGGGATAAACCCCCCCCCCCCCCCAGAGCTCAGAGAAATTTTTAAGTTTAATCCATTTTACTTGATAGGATTGATATTACTAATTAATAGTGTAAGGATTAATGAAATACCCCTCAGGATGCCTTAAAACTCACCAATTTGAACCATTTATCTTAAAATTCCGCAATTTACTAATATCGCACCTACCGCTTATCCTGGTGGGTATTCCATACCCCCACACACACCGGTATTAGTTGCACCTTAACCCCCCCCCCCCCAAGCATTCATTCCTAGGTGCGCCCCTGGCGCACATTACCCGCCTGTTATATGTATGATGTTTTTTTGCTGAGCGATTGGAGGTTGAAAAAACCACCACTGTAAATTAATTTCCTTCCCAGTTCATCTAAAAATCGATTGTATCCACTATGCGTCATGGATTTAGTTCATTTCAAACAATCGTGCATTCTCATGACTCAATTCATTATGAACGCTTTGACGAATGGAATAATATCCGTGTATCAAATCACGTTAACCGAATGTAGATGACCGATGCATGTTGAAGAGGTGTTTACCCGCTACCATACACACAGGAGTCAGCTCGCTTGGCATCGTGTAGATGTAGATGGGCAACGTGTAGTAGCTACAGCGACCGTCTTTCAAAGCTGGTTGAATGTTGGCAAAGCAGTTTGGTTGCCGAAAAGAATCAATTTTTATTTTCAATTGATTAACTCTTATTGTTAGTCGAAAAAAATATATTGATTTCCTCCCGAGTTCATCTCAAAAGTCACTTGGATCCACTACGCATATGTATAGATTTAGGTCAGTTTAAACAATCGTCAATTTCTACGATTTCATTCAGCGGCTTAACTAGGAATTTCCTTTGGGGGGGATGAGGGAGCTTTGGGTGGGACGAGGAGGGTTAGTGGGGGGCTACCCCCCAGGAAACGTTATCCCCTATCATGAAAAGTTTAGAAAAATAACGTGCCTGAAAATGCATTTTACATCATTTTGTTACTTAAAATTTAACTTTTAGCAGATGCAGTTATAATATATCAAATACAGACAAGATTTTCATATATATATATATATATATATATATATTTGATTTCTCAGAGGCTTTGGGGGGAGTGATACATCCCCTCATCCTCCCCCCATAGTTACGCCATTTATTATATTCATTACGACCGATTTGAAGAATCGAATCACCGGAATCCTTGAATCAAATCACCGGAACCAAATCTTATAAAATGAATTGAAACTCCGAGCATTCACTGCAAAACCGAGGAAATTAGCACTTGTGTCGGATGAACTCCGCGGTGTGCTCGAATGGAAAATTGAAATTACAGGGTTACTAAAATAGGGTCGTAATATAAAGAGTTACCTAATAATATACGCAGTAATACGAAATTTTTGGTGTGCACGTTGTTTTTCTTGCGTACCTTATGTTTTTTTTGGACGAATTCAGTGCTACAGCTAAATAGTGTCATATGTTGCAAAATGACTGGCGCATGCTTGGTGTGATCTTTGCTATCTGCCTCGTAATTACGCGTGTTTTTGAGGTGAAGCGCCCGGATGTAGCTGGCAAATGCATGTTGCAAAGAAATGCCAGGTGGCAAAAACAGCGGGACGACTCCTCCGAAGGCAGAGAAACATACTGTTACTTCAATGACGACATACTTCCACGTAAAGCCTCAGATATAGATCATTATTGATTATTACAGTGCAGTTTTAAACCGGACACAGCGATTTTAAAGCAAAGTTAAAAGCTTTTAACTTATGTGACACTGAAAGGTGCACATTCTGCAATAGTGACAAGTAACATGCATGGCATCTGCTGAAAGAATGTAACTCGCTTGAGCACCTAAGAACCGAAATTGGAGGTGAATTGCAAAAGCACAACTTAAAATTTAACAGAATTGAGTTAATGAATAAAAGATAATTAAAACTACCAAAACTCTCATGAATAAAATAAATCATCTTAAGCAATAAGAACAACACGAACCAAGTAAATAAATTAAAAGCCTAGGAAAGCCGATTCCCAATGATCCTGACGCATTACGCGGGAGGTGAGGTGGGTACCAGCTCGGCGCAAGCCGGGGCAAACTAATTCAAAATCGAACGCAAACGCAAAAAACAATAAATCGAGAAGTAATATTTAAGGCAAAGAAAAGCAGCCCCCGGGAAATAAGTGCTAACTTGGCACCAGGGGGTTGGAGGAGGGAGCATGCGGGGGCTTTGCCCCCAACACTGGTTGCAAAGGAATGATTACCCGCTGCCATAAACTCTGGAGTCGGCTCGTATGACATCGTGTAGATGTAGATGAAGAACATTTCACAAAGCTACAGCGTTGTGAGCAAGTACCTTAATTAATTTATATATTTTGGACCTCCCTGCGAAATCGATTCTGGAGTGCCTGCTGTAATATTAGTCCCGAATGAAGTTTCTGAAAAGTGTCGAAGCAGCTTCGGGGGCTTGTTTACCCCCTAGAAATGTTCACCCGAGTAACGACAGTCCAACATACTTTCCTTTAGGAGACAACCAACTCAGGGACGCATGTCCTGTTACTTTCTTTTAATTATTTAAAGTTGTTGACTATGATCAAGGTCTCAGAACCAAATTTTTCGCAAAACCATCAAAATTATATTAACAACTTCCCCTAGTGCCCTAAAATTAAAAATGTAAGCAAAAAATGTGCCAGATATCAGGAAAGAAAGGTATACCGAAATCAAGTCATAATTACCACGGCCATTGCGTTAAAGTATATGCAATACATGCAAACTAAGGAAATGGAATTTATTTGCTTGTTTCAATTTATGAATAAGCTTTGTAAGTGGAATTTATAGCTATCTTATGCGTGGAAATTGAGAAGGAATTAACAATGGATACAACCCACCAAGCAAATGTTCACTAAATTATTTAATTGTCAACTGTTTCGGAGTTCGAAAGAGGAAGGGACGCTACTTTCATTTTATTGTTCCGTATCCTATAATAGGAGCTATTCGCGGAGGAAAATCGACGACCGAAGTAACTCTTTATCACATTTATACATAATATACACATTATACATATTATATGGAAAAATTTATGCACAATGATCGAATGATTATAGAACATAGTTCCCTTTAAGTTCATGTTTTAATGTAATCCAATGAAAATGTTCAATGTCATTTTAATATAGCGTCCACTCTTCTAAATAATCTTTGCTGTTCCTAAAGAAATTTTTAACGTGGTTAATGATATCAGCATGATTTATTGCACCCACTTCGAGCTCACTTATGCTCTTTCCTTTAACACATTTGCTCACGGCTTATAATCGGCCTCTCGCTTCCCTCTCACATCGGTTGATATTGTTAAACACTGTAGAGAGTGATTATTTTTAGTTAGGGAACGGGTCTCTAGTAACGCGTTTATGAGCCAAAACTACAATGACGTCACCAACTTATTAAAAGTGGGTGGCAACTCATTCTCGCGCATTCGTCTCACGTGGTTCTTTTGTCATTAACTCTCTCACTCCACTTCTCCGCCACTTTTCGGCCTCATGGTTGCGTCTTGTGGGGCTCGTTTGTATACACACACTAACTCAAGGCCTGTTTACACGGTACATTAACACGTTCGGGTTAATGTCTAAATCTATGAACGCGAGAATGAGCGCCAAAATGCACCGTGTAACCACCCAACTTGTGCGAATGCATGAACAGAAAATAGAACCTGTTCTAATTTGGTTCATGCTTTCGTACATTTTCCGTTCCTGTCCACAAAAATCATTCACGCAAACGTACATCAACTCGTACGTGTTACTGTATCGTGTAAACAGGCCTTAACGAGTGATTCTTTCCGTCAATGATTGGTCCTCTCTGAACGACTTAATGAACCAGATCTTTCATGTCGTTGCTAGCTCATGAAAAGTTGGCATTTATTTATTTTCAAGTTGCATGCGAAAATAGTTGAATGTAGTAGATAATTTGTTTTTACTTGTTACTTTTTTTTCCGTTCCCTCGACCGATTCAATTACGTTAATTAATTTAATGCGATTTCGGGGATAGGTGAACGGCCTGGGAAAAGCTACGCGCCTGCCTTGCGGCGTGTTCTCTATTTTCCCTACAAACGTGTAACTCCGTGACGTCTTTTTCTTGTGGCCACCCTGGGTACCTCCCCTTCATCCCCGCCTTTTCCATCACCTCCGCCTCTTCAAGTGTTGGAAGGGATGGTACACTTCTCTCTCCTCCCCCCTCTCCATTCCCCTCCGTTGCCTGCCCATAATTCTTCGCGCTTCCTTCTCCTCCCACCGCCCGCCACGAGGAGATTGAGGAGATTTCTCCGCCGTCTCCAGGGTAGGAAGGGTCGCCATAGTTCATCTTCGTCGCGTGGGCAAGGTGTTCAACCACGATCCTTTCCGTGTCATGTACTGTGTTTTTTCGTCGTGTTGTGAAGTGCCAAACAGTTTATTTTCTTCAAGTTTTTTCTTCTTCTTGTTGTGCTTCTCAGCCAGTGTCGTGTGAAGTGAGTCCTGCTGCTTCTCTTAGGTATTGTGGCCTTCTCTAGTGTTTAAAATAGTGTGTGTTTTATTAATCGCCCGTGAAAATCTCTGCTCTCCATAACATTTAGTACTTCGGTGTGCAAAGTGATCCCATCTCAGTCGTTCTCGTGTTAGAAGAGTTTATTTCCCGCGGTCGAAATCATAATTCTCTTGCTGAATTTATATTTCTCTTTATGGTGCTAGTATTTCGTAACGTTTTACTGTTCTTCGGTGTTTGAATATGTTCAGTTTTGTGTGTCACGTTCTAAGCACGTCACTGCGGTTCATACATTATCATCTATTTCTCTGTTACTTTAATTGATTGCGTGTGTTATTTGTCTCGTTTCAATATTTCAGTTGTTGCATGAGTTTTCGATTGGCTATGAATGAGTAAGGTTATTCCTTTTCTTAAGATTTATCCGTTCACTTGCCACCGTGGTTTTTCTTCGGAATGCGACGTAGTTTTTCTGCACAGTTTCCATTGTAGCTGTTGGGGTTGATGGAATGTCCTTGTGAAATCTCCGAGTCCGACATCCTTGGCTTGTGTCGCTGGGACGAGAAGTTTCTTTCTTGCATCCCGTGTTAAAAAAAATAATCGGTGTTTTATTTTATATGACTCAAATTAATATCCTTTGGCGAGTTAATAGCTTGTGGGCAGCGTGTTTACTTTTTGAAGCTTTCTCTAATCCATATCAGTATCTTTTATTGTTCACAAATCGCACTAGTTAGGTTATAAATAATCAACTCAATGAATAGTGTTTCGCGTTCCTATCATGATGACCGGTGGGTGGCTTTATTGGTCCGGTCTGAGTCAGCCTCCAGTATGATTAAATAATTTTTCTGGGTTCGGGATCGTGAAATTTTCCTGTTGTAATTCAATTACTTTGTTTGCAATTATGTGCGCTCTTGTGTGCCCTGAATCATGTTGAGATCTTTAGGTGAATTAATTCATTGTGAAGCCATATTATTGTTCGCGAAGCGTTGCTTTCTAATGTCCCTTTGTGATTTAGCTCTGATTTATTCATGCGATTTAAATTAACTGTGTGGATCGGTGGATTTTTCTCTCACGTCACGAAACTTTTATTGACTTATCTGACACACTGAACAGGGTATCGGTCATGTTAAGAAAATGAACTTAATGCTAATTTATCGAAATTTGCTCAATTGTGTTTTTATCTGGTACACTTGTTCTCTGGCATGAGGCAGTGGTCACGATAAGGTTGTATTCTTAAGCTTTTTTATGTTTTTAAATTTATGCCATTGTCAGACAGTGACGCATGGACCAAGTTTTGAGTCTCGCATCACGTAATAATTCTAATGTAGCCGTGGTTCGGGATTAAATCTTGCAAAATGTGTATTTTCCCACGCACGTAATTATACTTATTGTGTCTCAGTGATTGATCGAAGTCTTTTTTTTTTTCTCTTTTTAACTACGATGTGTTTTTCTTTTCAATTAGACCATCAATTTTGGATTCACCTCCGTTCATTATTTGGTATTAATGAGGGATTTGATCGTGCAAATTGACAATTTCATCGAGTACCTATTCTCTCTTTTTATAATCGCCGAAGGTCAACCGGATACCTTTCAATGTATCGCTGATTACTCCAAACTTGGCGATAAGTTTTGAATCATATAATTGAATGCGGTGAAAAGATATTGGCTTTCTAGCGTGGGAAATGAGTAGCAAGAATTTATTTAATATTTGATTCTGTCGCGCAATGCGTCGTCATAATCTCGGATAGAAATTCTCCTCATGACTTGGCTCATTGAGACCCTATTGAATCAATTCGTGAAACGACCCCATTTGGTGAAAAATAAATTTAACGAGGAGTCAATGTATCTCTGCTTCCGTTATTTTTTAGTGATATTTTAGCTTGGAATTTTCGTTCTTTTTGGTGGGTGTTTGTAGGATAATTTCCTAGGCGATAATTTAATCACTGCTGTTATCATCTTATAAATACAGGTGCTTTTATGACTGCAGCTAAGGCAAAGTCGACAGAAAGGGTCGGGGAGGACGCTAGGGTATGGTAATTATCAAATGATTTTCAATCCCAGTTAATAGAAGAATTGTTCCAAGTATTTTCGGTTAAGCGGCGTGGTATTTTCTGTATTCTTTCTTGATTTTTCTATGTACGATACATATGATTCAATAGCCTATTCTTGTGTGCCCTGGTAAATATCTTAGTATATTTAAATATAAGTACCCATTTCCTCTGCAGGCTGTCCAGGCAGGCTGTCCACCATGGCATCTGCAGGAGGCAATCGACGGTAGGGTGAGTACGAATTTTAAATTATTAATTTTACTGTAGTAATTTATCCGTATTGTCTTATGCTTTCCGTTGCTATACGCTCAATGATAAACTAAATAAAAAACTGAATATTGGAAAAGGTTAATCGACTATTAAACGTTAGAATATAATTGGAATGGTTAAATCCGTGTTCACGTGGTGGTTTTTTAGGTTTGTCTGACAATGAGTACGAGGATACGTTATGTGCTCATGTTGTATATTTTTAATTTGACCTCTGTGGAATCAAATGCTCAAGGAAAAAAAAGTTTCTGGATTTTGATAAGGTTTATGCGTATGTATTTTCATTTTGTCTTTTTCCATTTATGGTAATGATACTTGTGTTGTGGTTTCAATGTGAACCATAAATTTTAATGAGCAGCCACCAAGACTGCTTTCTTTATGATTACATATGGAATTAAGCGCTTTTGAATTCGACGCATTAAATTGGTGGCGTCCAATTACGATGCATGAAATGCCGGTTTATATTTATGTGCAATTCGTAACTTCAGTATGCATTTACTGCTTGCTAATAAAGGCAACGGTGGTTACCGCAGAGATGATGAGGGTTAAAGGATGTATGTTCTACGTGATCGATATAATTATATGAGAATTAATGTAAGGGTAACTTGGGCCCTAAGTAGCGTGGAAAGTGAAGATTTCGAGTTTATTTCATCGTTTCGCTGTTGAAATGTTAGGTTCTTTCCAATTTTGATGCATCGGTGGACATGACTGCCGCAAATACTAATTGTTATTGTGATCTTTCCAAATTGCCAATTTCGCAGTAAAAATTTGATGATCAGAGAAACTAGATTTCTTGAGAATATCCTATTTCTGATTTGGGAAGTTGCGTTGCACCTCATTTAAGCCCCTGGGAGTCGCGGTTAATGGAAATGGATGTGGTTTACTAACGGGGTAGTGATTCATGTGCGGAGAGTCATCTCAAAGGCTAATTTACGAATGAAACAAATTTATTACTGTCTTTTCACCATTCGATTCCGTATATAATATTCTTTCGTTATTACGCATGTGGTAAATGTAATCGTTTATTATTGAGGCCTTTTTCAGTGTGAATGAAGAAATATTCAATTTATTTTTTCCGAACTCTGCACCCGTATTAGCGAGGTAACTTAAGTCACCTTTTCATGGTGTGCTCTTATTCTTTGAGGTTGATATTGGATATAGTTCTGGACGGGGAAAGAGATTATCGAGCGGAACAGCAAAAACATACCAATGAGGTATTTTTCGTTCTGATTGGTTGTAAATTTCATCTCGAAGCTAGTGAATAGATGCTATGACGTTCGAGAGCTGTTCAAACGTTTTTATACAGTATTTTGATGGGCGAAATATATATTCGGATTCAATCCTCAAATAGGCATTTATACGCCAATATTTGCATTTATTTGGCACTTACCTTCTTTAACCCATCGTTATGGGAATTATTTCCCTCTCTAGTACGAGTTCATCTAGGTATAACATGTGAAAAAGTGATTGAAAATTATCCCAATATTCGGCTTCCAAATAGCTAAATTTGAAGTGATACCACACGCAGCTACACATTTAGAGTGGCACGCTCTTTGCATTTACTCGATATTATTGGATCATTCTCACCTATCGTATAACAATAAAAGTTCCTAGGAAGATTTCAATATTCGCCAAACATCTTGTATGTTATATCCATCATTACCTAATGGTATTACTCTCAAAATTCAGCCTGAAATTTCGCACCGTGCTAAGACTTCTTTAAAGCTATGGCGGCAGTGGGTAGCATTATCTGCGATTGAAAAAAAAATCGGATATGAGACCCTCATATAAGTTACCAATTTTCCCGCGTAGGACATATTTTAAGCTGAAAAATAATCATTTTCTGCCCAGCGTAGTTAAGGCGCATATCGCAATTGAAATACTGATTATGGCTTCTCTTGCGTTAGGCATTGTTATAAAATGACGCTTAAATTAGGATTTGCGACAAGGTTGATGCCGAATAAAATATACGCAGAAAGATTATTTATGTCAATCCTATTCTTATAAGGTAAGGTGTAATAATTTTTCGTACAAAATTAAACTCTCAGCGAAATTTTGCACGTCTCCCTAGAATTGCAATACGTTGGAATTATTGGAGCCTCATCTGTGTTGTCTCCAAGCATACGATATGCATACGACCTTGTCGACTGCTTTGCGACACCCACGGTAGCACGTCCCTTGTCTACCCAAACATGCCCAAGGATCCTTTCAAAAGGCTCAATGGAGGGAAGTGTGTTCCTCAGGGTTATTGTTGGCGATTAGCAGACCTGTTGGCCCTCCCATACTCCACGGGGAACATTGGGGAAGGCGACTGCCGGATTTAAAGCCCTTTTGAAGATTCCGAAGACCTGTCTGGCTCGAGTGTTGAAGGGGCTCAGTGAAGTGCAGCATGGCCTTGTAAATATTTTAACTGCTTCCCCAAACCCTTGGGAGTGCATTGCGAATGTTATGCAGCACGCGAACGGCAGTGGAGTGGGATAGGATCCTTAGAAAGGGAAAACCCGTTATGGAAGGGAAAACCTCGTCGTAAATGTGTATGGCAACACAAGCTGGCTGCATGTGCTGAACTTGAGGCCGTGAAAATTCGACATCAATATTATCATGGGAAATGGATAACATTAAAGAGTAAATTATTTTAATAATCTTGATAAATACTCCTCTTTCGTCGTGTTTTATATTTAAAAGTAATAATATTTCCTATGGAAATGAACACCTCGTACACGAAGGCCACAAGGCATGGGGAAAGCATATTCGAGTTCCCAGATGTTTGCATTCCTTCCCGATAGGTTAACACCAGTGGCGTAGCCACGGGGTGAGTGTAATTATCGGGTTCGCGGGTTGGTTCCTTGGAAGGGGTTGCATTCCTGGGCTGAGGTTCGTTCAGCCCTGAAGATGAGTGCAGAGACGGTACTTGAAACGTTGGCCGATATAATAACATTAACCCGGTGGGAATCCCGAGAAAAGTTTACCCACATTATTCGCCGGGAAAGCATTAAATCATATTTCGAGATATCATACTTGTTAAATTTTCCGTTTTTTCACGGTTCTGGAGTCGATTGTGGAATGGTTCCGTTTGCAGAAGGGTTATTTATAATAGACGCAAAGAAACTTAAGTTCTTGTTTATGGCCTCGCAAGGACTCGCCTCGTAGTTAATAAAAGCATCAGAGCTGGTCGCGCCGAAGCATGATAAACTGGGCTCGCAGAAAAAAGTGCTCGCTTATACTTTATTTACCGTGATTATAGGCTCGCCAATAAGGTTTATTTATTCCGAAAGACCTTGATTTGGAGATTTGGATTGGATTTGGAGATAGAATGAAGAGGCTTCCGTTTTTTATGAATTGACTAGGGAAGTAAAAATTAGGAGGGAATATTGGGTAATTTTCCGTGTAAAAATATGTTTTTCTATGATTTTAACGTCATTTTTACTGTCGTCGCTTGGCCCTTTGGGACCATGGACGAAGCAAGAAAACAATTTGGGCTTGCAAGAGGTCTCTACCTAATGGTGAGCCCGATTGTAAAGCTTACGTGTGGCTTGGCGGTGGATGTGATATGTTTCAAGCTTTCCTCTTGATAAGTGGTGAAAGTCACATACCAAGGGGAAAATATTATGCATGCCTTAGTCGATATGTCCACTTCAACTCTGGTACAACCGCGTCTTGTAACTTTCTTAAGTTGTGTTTATATTATGTACTGATTATTTATCTTTTGGCACCGTTAACCGTCGCTTTCATTTGAAACCCTCCTATATCTATAAAAATTCTACCTGGTAGCGGAAAGCATTTTCACCCGCTGAGGTGCTTATAAATCCCTAATAGGAATCTCCTGCCTTCTTTCCGGATAAAGCTCTCGTTCTCAGTACCCATAATACTGATCTTTAAAAACTCAATTTTGATATTACGGTACCACTTCACCGTAGTCTGCTCACGCCCATCTGTGTATAAAAATCTACATCTACCCTGCAGGTCACCTCAAGGGTGTTTGGCAGGGGGTGTTCAATCATCAGCATGTAGCTTGCAATTGGACTCCCACATGCTCACCACATGGTCCAAAATCGCCAAGCATAATAAAAAATTATCCTACCACATGCTGTTAGGAATAATTATAAAATTCAGAAACATGCATTAAGTTATGTATAAGTTATTAGGCTACACTTCAAGTCATCTAATATATTTGTGATTTCTAACGCTGCCGTCATAATCTCTTATTGATGGTGGAAAATAATTCATCCTGAATCTGTCTGTTCGACGGTCTCTCTTATTTTATTTATATGATCAACATATCATCATGATAACATATCCTACAGTGTTTTATATATTTCTGGAGTAAAGTAAGTTAATTTTAAAGGCTCTCACCAAAAGTACGTTTTCACACATGAGATTTAATGATAATAATAATGATTTTTATTCCATATTACATAATTTGAACTTGAAGAAGTTTTTGTAGTAATGTGTACTTAGAGATTTTAGAGGTTTATACACAATGATATGTTTGTAGGTGGCTGGCGTACCCCTAAGCATAAGTGCTCTGGCCTGTTCGAATGGAAAGATTTCTTGACGATCCTATCAGTTCTACCTGTAAGGATTCGTGGAATTAAATCCCCACCATTACTCTCTCTCCGTCGCCCTTGCTCCCTAGTAGATGTTAGTTACTGAATGGCTGATAGAAATGCCAGAAAATAATTTGAAATAGATGCTTTTATCCTGGTTTCAGTAACACCAATCTAAAATACAGCGCTATGACAATAATTTAATTTGAATTCATCGGAATAAGCATTAACGATTTTACCTTATGAAGAGAGATTTTCATATTTGCATCCGAAGTCGAAAGTTCGGATTTTTCACCTTTTGGATATGTCCATCACTAATAAAAAATAATACAGATATTTTTGTGAGTTAATGGCTGAGACGGTAGTTCCCCCTGACTGCCGAACAAGGATATTGCAATTTCTTATCCATAGTAAATTTTTCGCTCTGCCGTTCTTCTTAAGATCTCTTTGCTCCGAGTTTCGCATGTTGTTGGGTTAGTAATCCCTATGTAAAGGTTTTAGAGGGGAAGGACGATACATTTAACTGCCGTCCAATGTGAAATTTCTCTTGGTAGTCGCATTCTCTGGAGGTGATATCTTTTTCCTTACTTCCTAAAGCTTACACCAATGGCTGGTGGAGTGATTGGAGACTTAATTCGTGAACTTGTAAAATACAAAGGAAGGCTGTGCGATTCCTGAAAAACTGCTATGGGCCTGCAGAACTCAGTGGGCTGAAATCGAGAAAAGCGGGTCAAAAATCAAAATATAGACTTTTTATTTCGCACCGGGATTAGTATATCATCAAGTTAGAATGTCATGGGCATGTGAAACTGATGTTAATATTTAAAAAAATTGTTTAATTTATGTAGCTGGTCGAAAATCAATAAAAATCTACGATATCTTGAGTTTTCGACTTTTACGAAAACGTTCAATGTATGTTTCCCAAGCAATGAAGTACCGTTAATAATTTGGAATTTTGTAGGACATTCGTTGATATTACTATTCCTATAATTAATTTAAAGTGAACTTTTGTTGAAGTCATATGTTTTTTTGAACTTCATGATTTGTTGAAAAAATCACCGTTTTTCGTTAATTTTTACCTAAAGCCAGGGGCGCCGACTTACAAAAATATTGGGGGGGCCCAAACCGGGGATCTTGCCCCGGGAAATTTTGTAAGTAGTGAGTTTTAAGTTTTTTAAGCATTTTAGAAGAGACTTATGATCAACATTAGAACCCTGATAACCGACATCTGGACAGTCCGGGGAAAATCGACAAGCCTGACACATTTTTTTTCTCTTATCCATAACGAATTTTTGAGGGGGCTCGGTCCCCCTCAGGCCCCATGGAGTCGGCGCCACTGCCCAAAGCTAGGATGAAAGATACCGCCGCTCCAGAGATATTTACTCCACGATAGCCTATATTATTAGACGGAAAAGATAAATCTTGCTCCTACTTGCAACCCTCCGATTTTTTCATGGTAAAGCGAAATGATGTCGGGCGGATGTCGCGCCCCGTAACGCGCAATACACGGCGTAGGCATTCGGGAGTCACTTGCATAGCAGTGCGTTAGAGAGAATCAATTATCCCTAAATATTGAGTGCATTACATTCAATTACTTCTTACTTGCGGTGTATGTATGGTACGTACCCTCTTCTAATGGTTTTACCCCTGATTCTTTGTGCGCAAGCTGCGTGCGTACGGCAATGAACGTAAACGGTACGCGCGCTCCCCAAATCCTTTGTCCTTGGCGGCTACCTCTTTATGCACCCGGATTTGTTATTTTAATTTGAACACGTGCAAATGTTTCCATTCTACGTATAGTGTCTCCCAAATAATGCCGTCTATGCGATTGACGGGCCTTTTCCATTCGCTTCTGCTTACATCAGATTCTTATATTTCTTGCTCTGTGGGGATTACCCGTAAAGTAAAAAAAGATACTAGAGGGAAAAAAAGGACGTTAAAAATTTTTCTAATTAATAGCGAAATATTTTAGAACGTTAGAAGATTTCATTCTCTGACTCAGAATAAGATATAAATTGGCACGTGTTTGTTTTGAGCATGAAAAACATTTGTAAATGCTATTCTTCGTTATTATAACTTATTAATGACCAATCATTGTAGTTTATAAGACTCTATAGCAATTTTAAATCATCACTTACTATATTAAAAGCTATTATATATCCAAATCGCTGTTAACAATAGAGGAAATTGTATCTTTCCCTTGATACTCCCGCATAAAATTTTCGAGTTTCCACCTATTTTAAATTTTTAATGCCCTCATGAAAATAGTATGGTAAAGTAGTAGACTGCATGGCACAAATTAAGTGTCATTGTATCCTAAAAATACACAATTCGCAAAAAGTTTCAATAATTTAGCAATATCTAAGCCTACAGCGATATGTGGCATACTTGTCTCGATTTATGCCCACTGTGCAGCGTTGGAATTCGGCTGGGAGCCGCTTGAGACTCGGAGGCTGCGCGCAAGGCTTATTGTGAGATTTCTTGAACAATTGAGAAAAGAGATATTTAGGAGCAACACGGAGAGAACAGCCCCACTGTATTTCCAGGTCCGACGAAAGTGATAAATTAAGACAGATATCTGCAGTTCTCTCATCGTCGTTATTTTTTCATTATTCTCGGCGACTTTTGCAGGTATGTATATCAATGCAAATCAGCAGGACTTTCCCTAATTTAATTAACTGTTAGCTATGACTACTGGCCAACGTTCCCCAGTTATTCGTTCTTGCGGATTTAAAAAAAAGCAAATTCTGGTCACATTTGAACTTCTGTCATTGATTTTAAATTAATTTATTCTATCATTACCATTGTACGCTCGCTAGTAATACTCCCCAAATAAAAGTAATTCTCACCAAAATATAATATCAATTGAAAGTATCACAATTTAGTGCTCGGATAGCAATGTGAAAGACTTCAGTGCCGCAGTTAGTCTGTGAAGTAAAATCATTTCATTGGGATCCATTTGCGTCAGTTGAAAATTTCGTCGGTTGGAAGGGATCCAAGGAAAGTAGTTTTTTATCACTTCCCAGCGTTTCGTATTTCACTAACCGTTTCTCTTTCCAATAAGGGGCCGGGGGGCGGGCTTCTCTGATTTCCTTCCCCCCAACACCTGCACCAGCTTGGAGCGTGGGAATGGCTCCAGACTCAGGTTCCCACGCAAGTGGTCGGTCGGGCGAAGCAGGGAGGGCCATGCACTTCACTAATTGGTATATCCAATCATCGTGGGAAAATAACTATCCTGTTCTTAGCTTATTGGCATTCCGGGGTGGTACGCAGGGTGTTTTGCGACCGAGAGGAATTTCTCGTATCATCTAGAACTCATAGGAGAACGCAAGTAATTAGCATAATTTATTTCCCTTTAATTTCAATTGTTAAAAAAATTGAATATTAGAGAATTGAGGTATTAACAACGTGGAAAGAAATGAATGCTATCGATCCGTACGACTTGAGAACATTTTTTATATCGAATGCTTTTAACGAGCCAGAAACTATATTATGCGGGTTTTGTAAGGACTGTGCCTTCGGTTAGGCAGTGTTTTTTTCTTAGGAAGCAATGACGTGAAAGGAGCATTGTATATAACTTTTATCGTCGTGATAAGGGTGCTCATTTCTTATTTCAGCATTCATGCGAGGAAGCGGTGAAAAAGCCATTTTTCTTAAATGTATTGAAAATATACTCGACCAGGAAGAGTTGGTCAGTGCTTGAATGTTACAGTTTGTAAAATACGCCAAGAACCCGTTGATTTGCGTTCGTAGACGTCTGAAAAATTTGTCGCCATGCACAATGAAAAATTGCAACGAGGAGAGAGGTGCTTCCTATGACAATTCACCCTTCTGGAAATTTGAAAGTAAATAGAAATATCACCAAAATATTAGTAAAATGTTTCAGCAACAGATGGTAGGCCTGTGAAGTAATGGTGGAAGACAAATCGCAGAGGGGAGGGAATTGGGTTTTTCAGCAGATGCTTTGCTCGGCAGTGACCACCCACGTGGGAACCGGTGTTTGGACCCGTTCCCACGATCCGGGCTGCCGGAGTAGGGGAGGTTATCAGTGAAGCCTCAGACGCCCCACCAACACGAGGGATGTTCCAAGTAATATGATTTGCTGATAAAGAAAACTAGTTTTTGTCCCCCCTTTCCAACTGACTAAATTTTCAATGGTGAGGTATCCTAACCAACTCAAAGGAAATGAGTTGCGTCAGGCCATCATTCATAGTGATATATGAAGGAAATTAAAACAAAAGATGATATGTATAGTTTTAATATCTCCATATTTATTTAGCACTTTAATGAAACATATTTAAAAATATCGATTTTTGAACGGTTCTATTATTGGTCAAATGTATGTGGTCAATTTCGTTCGCAATTTCAAGATTCCGTGGAAAACATTTCTTTTTTGTATCATTATGTTCTAAAAAAGTAATGGTTCTCATTTTTTTAAAGTTACGATATCATTATGTATCAATACACTCTTTTAGGAGTTCGTTGTGCGGCGAGCTCTCTTCGTTTTACGACTCGTGGTTACTCTGGAAATTGTTTATAATGGCCATTATCGTTAATCCTTAATCTTCAAATCGAGATATCTTCCGAGTTGAAATTCCATCCTCTTTTCAATGAAAATGGAAATTGAACTGCGATTTTTATATGGTTTTTTTATTTATGAAAACAGTACAGTCATCATTATTTTCGTTTTAAAGATTTTTTTAACCTCTTCAATGTATCAACGTTCCTGCTTAATTTTAGGTGTCATTTTCTGTAAATAATTATTGAAGTTTAATTTATTTTTGTTTGTTCGCCGCGCGGTACATATGTAATCGCCAAAGTCAATTATCATAATGATTTTGTAAGTTAAAATATGGGGTAAAATATGGGGTATAAAAAAGGGGTGGTAGTGTGTTTTTTTTCAGAATTTATATCATGTTCAAAGGGCGAGGGGGTGTCCAATGACAGGGAAACCTGGAGAATCGAGAATTATGTGTGAATTATCCGTGAAATATATCACTGAAACGGAATTTAGAGATCTGTTAAATCAAATGCATTTCACATTACATTTTTCCAGTTCAACGCCCATTTTATTGCCTAAAATAAGTTTGCCGTAATTTTAAGTACGGTAGCATCGTAGATTTTTTACTGCGTCAACGATACGTGGAATGTCAGACAGGAAAACGGAATCTAGATGTCAAGTAAGATTCAAAAACACGTGGAATGCCTGTCGACGTGAACATCTACTTATGATTTCAATGCAGCTTCTTGGCTTGCATTCCCAGGTTGTCCAGCTGCCGGGAAAATCTGGAATTGATCGTGAATTTTTAGTCCCTGAAATTACGCACGAATTATTCCTGGAATTTTTGCTCCAACCTGCACTTCAACAGAATCGATATGCACTCTTCCGCTGTTGACACAAGTAAGATACGAAAACACGGAATAATAGAATTTCAGCTGACGTCAGCATCTACTTAGGAGATCGAAGTAGCCTCTTGGATTTTTGCATTGAATAACTTTAAGTTTTACAAACCATGTGTGCTAACTAACCGTATTCCTTATCCTCGTAAATATTTGATATAGTATAATTTAAAAGTATTGGATTATTTTGGGTATTTCGAACGTCATATCCGTCGCAGTAATCACGTAAGATAAACCGGAAAGTTTGTAAACTTACCTTGTGTAACGTTTTTCGGCCGTCATATACAAAATATCAAAGCGTATCGTTTGTTTTCCCAGGGGCCCATAGACCGTATAAACTATATAGAAATAGTTTATATGGTCTTTGGTGTTCGGCGGAGGACTCTGGTTTTTATGACCCTTGGTTACTCTGAAAATTATGCCATTTTTTACGGCCATATACATTAATCAATATCTTTTATTTATAATTAGAGATGTCTTTCGATAGGGAATATTGTCTAGTATTTTTGTCTAAGAGCCATTGATTTCACAATATTTGAACAGCCGTCACGTGAATCATGTTCACCGCAACCATTCAGTTAACAATACAATAAATAAATGTGCACATCTGTTTGCGTTGCGTGTTCAGTGTGTTATTTTTGATAGCAGAAAGTTAAATACTGAATTGAAAACATAGGTTAAATGATATTTTTGTCTGAAACTTTAAGGTCACTTTTTTTACAGATTTTTTATTTTTATTTTCATGTTGTTTTTCACTTCAGCTTATGATTCTTTTTCGTATGAATATATTAATTTTATTTTTTAATTGCTGGACTTATTGCAACAAATAAACAATTGATCCATTTATTCAATTAAAACGTGAAAACATTATTACTATAACCATGAAAGGCATACAGTATACTATTAGAAGAGCTACTTGAAGAAGCAGTCTAAAAATAGTTTGAATAGGGTGTTTTCCTATTTTTTATAGCTTAAATCGAAAGATTATTACTCCTGCAGCTCGGTTCTGTAAATGTCATACCTGTGCTTCGCGTGGTTCGAACCACAGTGGAGTTCTCACGCCTCTCACCGTGAAAGACGTTCAAGCGATCCTGCAAGCCTGTGTCGTAAGATGTTTGACGGATTGCGAACGATCACTTCAGTTCCTTATGTTGGTAGCTGTGCGGACGCGAGGAACGAATCAGAATCTCCGATACAAACTTACTTCAGCGGCCAACTGCAACTTCAGTTACCATAGAGAAACATATACAATGCCGTGGAATATTCACTCCCAAAGTAAATAATACTTCTTTACTCAATTTTGAGTGAGGTCTTTTCTTTTAAAAGTACCTATTGATGATAAGTTACGGTTGTTTAATTAGTTTATAGCTATAAACTGTACATTACCTCTTTTATATGTTGTCAAGTGCTGCGTATCAAAGTTAGTTATCACGTAGCGGGCTCGTAATTGCACAATTAGCCCTAATTTCCTCATAATATGGAGCTAATGCTTACGCGGAATGAGAACAAGTGTTATTCTATTATTTAATAATGGTTCATTCTCGTACGCGTTTGAGCTGTTCTCATCATTTCAGTACATAATTTTAAATGCGCTGTGGTGCGTATACATGTATGTCTGATTATGCAAGCACATGCCACTATTCACGATTTATACTGATGAAAATGTTTCTGGCGCGAATACGAGTAGATTATCAACAGTTTCTGCTAGAGGACGAGATGCTTACATGTCTTAGTATTTCTATGTCAACAGAAAAACGAATCATGTTGGTCGTGTTGCTGAACGGCAGCAATAATGCATGGAAGAGATGGAATAGATGATCAATGTTTATCTTAACGTACTAAAGTATGCCCCGGCAAGCCATCTAAACGTCTATACGAATTAATCGTGGTGTAGTGATCCATCGCCAATCTCACGTCTCGAAGGGATTGTTGATATCGCGTATCTGCCGCCGAAGTATGTGCATCTATTGCCTCCGTCGACATTGGTGCTCATGCAACAGTAGCGGAGGTATGTAAAGAGCCTCCATTCTCGTTAATAAAAACAAATTGAAGGCTTGAACTTACGAAACAAATATTAAATAAATCTGTTAACATTCAATACCGCACAATACTTTTACCGTTGGTTCTACTCCAAATTATTAAGAACATTAAGTTGTGAGTATTTTACTTGTACATTCTAGAAGATGCACAAATATAAGATAATCGTCAAACCCTCAGCGCAAGGTTTAACTTCCCACCAACTTGAATCGCAATGAAGGCCAATCAATTTAAATAGGACGCGAATGTAAATTTAACTTTACGCATTTCTTTTATTTGTTTTTAATACATATTACTTATGGGAAGTGACAATATGAAATAGCCACCATCGTAATTAATTAATAATGTGCTATTAATTATCAATTACAGCGTAAATTCATAATGAAAAATTAGAGCGCATTGCCGCGACGAAGCTACCACGGGCCCTCTTGGGCGTGAATACTTTCACGGACGCGGCTGTGAGAGTGACGTCACTACAAAGTTTCAGAATCGCTCCAGCGTCAAAGCCGTGAATACATTGACGAAATCCGCTTGTGACGGCCATATCACATTTACAGAATCGAGCTGCTGGTGTACGTATTTCACGCTTTTAGATCATTAAATAACGATATCAATTTTTTTCGATTAAATGCTAAGTGAATATTCTCTAGCGCGCGAAAACGCGACGGCTAAGTATGAATGCTGGGAAAAGCCCGTTCGACGTCTGGCTGTTGCTGTGTGAGGCCACCTGGGCGCGAGGCTATGAACGCCGCTACGATGCAGGCTGCTTGCTGCCGAGCATTGCGGTAGCGTAGAGTATCCTGCTAGCAGGTAACGTTTGGCTTAAATATGGATTATTAATACCCTTTCACACGAAGGAAACTTTTCTATCACATGCAGTTTTAGTAGGTGATTATTAAGGGATGTTTCCCTGAGATCTGTGCTTCGTGCGAAATTTGGTATTGTATTGGTAATCTCAGACGATTTAAAGCTCCTATTTACTCGTGTAGTATCTAGGTCCCTGTGACGTTGCGTGGTGTGGCATCGCATGGGCGCCAATCTGGCCTTTTTCAAATAAGGTTAAAATTGACCATTGACATTCGTCTAAACTGGGATTTCTGACACCAAACAATTTGTATATTATCAAATACACCAATGGTGGGTGACAAATCGCATTCAATGCCTTTTGTTATCTTTGATGAAGGAAACTATCATATTGGAGGATCTTAATTCTAAGCTTCTGTTAATGCGATGTTATTTGCCCCGAAACTGGACTTAAAACTATTTACTTGCTGGGAAATGAATTTATATACCCTGGGTGTACTATAAAGTGATGCCGATGAACTTCTGGTCAGGAAGATTCAGGAGGAGGGATTTATTTTGGAATACTTCGAGTTTATTGCGAATGGTTATTATTAATGTATATTATGGGCGAAAATGCCGCAGCATTAGCGGATAGTGTGTCTGACTATCGTGGTTTATAATTTGACTGGATCTGTGGGAGAGTGGAGAAGTACGGGAGCATAATGCTAAAATTTCTTGTCTTACGATTGATTAGAGCTTCGGCGTTGCAGTATTTCAGGTGGTGTTGGAAGGTTAATTTATTAAGTAGGTGACGAGAAATAGTGTGAGGGTGCTCTTGGTATTCATTTTTCCTTGATATGATATGACATTTGTGGTGCGTGAAAAGTGTATGTGTGTACTGTTAGAAGCATTGATCTGTATTGTCCATGTTTGTACCCTCGCGTGAATCAGTTTTAAATGTTTATTAAGTTTATTTATGTAAGTGTCACCCCGCCTTGACGTCGCTGCAATCGCAGTGCTGTGTGTGTACATCTGTGGTGTTGTATTTCCAGTGGATGTCCTGTCATTAACGAGTAATGTGAAAAGCAACATACTTGGGGTAGATCCTTGCGGAACGCCTGCTTCCATCGGCCGCAAAGATTCGGCGAATCGGAAATGCCTTTGATGCTGATATGTAATGATAAAATTGATATCGTTAGGAGAGCATTTAATTTGGTGAAGTTTATAAAAAAAGGCCAAATAAAGGCGGAGTTTAAAGAAAGGGATGAGAAAATTGTTTGCCTGATTAAAAAAATGATATAATAAATCGCCAAATGGCTTTCCAACGATATTTTGTTACAAGATTTTCCAAGTTGCATGTGCCTAAGTTTCCTGATTTCATTTTTTACAATGTTTGAGTGACGTTTAAGTTAAATTTTATCAGTTTGAACTCGCGCTCGCCTATCACGACGGGCCGTTTGGCTGCGTTTGATGAGTTTGATTGAATATTACGGGAATATGACAGGATTTTTGGAAACGGTGAATCAAGGATTGTGATGCCGTTTCTCCTTCAGAATGAGGTTAGGCTGGTGATTAATACTGTTTGTTGGTCAATTGCTGCGGGAGAAGGAATTGTAACTTGTGTAATTGAGGAAAGGGAATCGTCTAAAATATTAACTAATTTAACCAAGTCGGTGACGGTGAATTTTGACGGCAATACGGGCTAACTGTATAAGGGAATTGAAAGCTTAAGCTGTAGGTGATCAGAAGTAAATGAATATGAATTTAGTGGGATACCAATAAAAAAATTTCCTGCAACTACCATCTTCTCTACGCGGCCCTAGTCCAGAGAGGCTCTTGGTTTTACGACTCGTGATTATGATGGAAAAGTTTAAGTTATATTTAGTGGTCCTGTTCATTAATGAATGTCTATTATTTTTAAATCGAAATGTTAGTCGATCGGATATTCGCTCTTGATTTATTGTCAATGACTCAATGAAAGTTTACCTGCATCTACTCTTTCCTACTCCTCTCGTGGTCTGGAGAGCGTTCTTGGGTTTCTGACCCATAGTTACTCTGGAAATTTTTTAAATGGTTTATATTGGCCATATTCATTTGAATCTCATTTATCTTTATTAATGGAGATTCATCCCGATTGGCGATTTGCTCTTATTTTACGTCGGTCACCCGATGAAAATTTGACACCAATTTTTCTCAACGTATTGTGATTATTATTTGATTTTTCTTTATATTTCTAATATATAAAGATATAATGATATATATTTCTCCGTTCCCTAATGACGGTTCGAAGATTTCCGCGGCGTTGATTAGATGATCTCTGCATTCTATTCGGGTCTTCACCGCGTCCGTTGTGATTTGGCGACAACAGTTTCGCTGACTTTGCAGTCAGCGTCTTCAGGTCGAAGGAGAATGTCAGCGAAAGTGTTGTCGCCAAAACACAACGGACGCGGTGAAAACCCGAATAGAATGCAGAGATCATTCCCTAATGACATTTACAACAAAAAGTGGACGCATTGACTTAATCATTATTTTTAGCGAGGCGGGATGACCTTTTTTGCTTTCTTAATCTGCGTTAGGTATCTTAATGATGGTATTAGGTATCGACTTTATAACATATCCAGTAATGCAATTGGCGTAGAAATTGACTTATGGTCAACATTTGATGAGGTATACCGTCGGCTACTTCAGAAGCAAAAAAGCTATTAAGCAAGCACTGCGAAAATTTCTCCATTTTCCGTGATATCCCCATTCTCTTAAGTGTTACTACATAGAGTTTATCACCGGAATCACAATTCTGATAATTTAGTGACTCTGGATCCCTCGAATGCTGTGTGGTATGTTGCACTGGTAGACATGCGATATTTCCGCTTTAGCTGTTCTTTTTTCCCTGCAGCGCTCGTTTCTGCTCTTCAAGCCATTAGATATTCGTCTGCATACTCGTACTAGTGATTAGCGATATATCGTTTACTACGATGGAATTACCGTTACTGAAAAGTAGCAGTCACTGTCGGTGATTTAATACTCACCATAGCAGTTACTCATGAATCACTGTGATGGTGTCACTGGCTCCAGTGAACATAGTACAGGCTGCTACCTAGTGATGAGCAATATGTCGCTGTGATTGAAGGGAAGTAGCCGATCACTGCCGGTGACTAAATTACTGAATACGCGAAATCATTGCGACTGTGAATGAGGTTAAGATAGCTCCGGCTACTACCAACAGTATTATAAAGGATGTCTTATTCATCTTTTATGAATAGAGACATACTTTACGAAATAACAATGATGAATTATTCATACTTTACCAAAACATACAGCTAGCGGTTTCAATCACGATGGTTAGAATATAAAAACTATGTTAAAAAAAATGCCGACGGGATTTTAACGACTGCTGCGTATCTATTCCTTCACCACATCAAATTTACGTTATTATCGTAATACAAACTCAGAATCAGCACTATTCCCAAAAAACATTTTGCCTAATTTTCCAATTTCAATAAGTTCATTAGTTCGTTTTGAAGAGAGCTCATTCTTGGAATTGGACAAAGTATCAGAAATAGCAGCACCACAAATCACCGCTGACTATAAAGAGTGATATTTCTCGGTGATCGCAATCACAATTAGAAATCACCGATGCTGATAAGTGGAGAGTACAGGTCTCGAGGTGATTGCAGTTCTTGCCACCGGCGCAGCGTCACGGGGATTCCAATCTCATTCGCGGACGTAAGAGCCATCTGTCGCCACTCAGATGCAACTACTTCGTCTCTGTTCCTTGTTCGTGGTCCGCTCTCTGCTTAGGCCAGTTGGGAAACGGCTGGGCAAAATACAGGACCAGGAGTGTTTGAAATACTAAATGCTGCTGATAATTAATCACAGTTCTAATGATAACGAAGATAATAAAAATAGATAATCTCTGATGCATAACGTCACAGAAGTATCATCAGAGCTGCTTGAAAAAGTATTTTACAAAAATATTTTTATTTTTGCGTGGGCAAATACTAAAAATGTTTTAAAAATTCTAAAAATCGTTTCATCAGGTCGGGCCACTCAGGTTTTGTATTTAAAATACCGAATACATTCTACGTAATTATTTCAAATACGTATGCTAAAATACTTACATTTAAAATACTGGACAGCCCCGTCGCGTCGGTACAAACATGAAACTTAACATTCTTTGCTGTTTGTTACGATCTTTTAGCGTTTCCGTGCATAGATAAATTCTTTGGGGAAATGTATCTTGAATATTTGATTGAATAAGATTATAAAGACTATAAAGAAAGTTTGAAAAGAGGGATTATAGCGGCTTTTATATGGCATGTTTCAAAAGTTATAGGTTTCATTTATTTACTCGTTGCATTCAATCCTCAGAACTTAAGAATGTTAGACGATGTATTATATTGTACGTGGAGGATAGTAGGTACCCGGTTTTCACTGGTCCTTTCTTTGCAGTCCTTCATTTATTACTGGAGCGCTTGTGTTGTATGTCTTCCGTGCAATCATTTTCGTTTGGATTCACCCGCTCCGATTCTGATAGCGACAGTCGCATCGATCCCCTTATACATAAGAGCCATCTGTCGCCCCTCCGTGTAACTTCTTCGTCGCTTTCCTCGTTCAACGAATAAACCGAATTGAAATGAACTCTAGCATTTTGTTATGATGCTATAGCACTAGTTTATGTACATTATATTTTACACTGAACCCTGAAATAAATACCTATTTTCCATTTCGTTGTGACACTGTATCAGTAGTTTACGTACATTAATTTTATGCATGGTATATCAACGTTGGTCTTTTTTGGAAAGATATGCTTGCTAAATATTCCAATGATATTTTATTTTGTATACAGCATTTAAAAAACTTACTTAAAATTATGTATTCGGACTTGTATACTATGCACCCCGATCGCAATAAATAGAGTTGAAGTCCTGGTAGGCCGTCTGATGCATGTCCAATTGCGAATTTGCGAAGTTTAAGCAATACATGAAGTGTGAGGGGTTCGTTTTACCTCTAAAACGTGACCATTCATGCGTTCATTTTCCTTGGAGAGAGAGCTCTTGAAAGAAATTCTGACGGATTCAATTTGAGGTTTGAAGTATTTATTTTCAGTTCATTCAAAATTATTCTCTAAGTTCATAAGTCCGATGTAGTCTACAAGACTTATTCACTCTTATATCAACAATCACAATGTAGATGTAAGGCGTTTTGAATGCCCTTCTCACGAATCAGCAATTTAAGCATACTTACCTGGCGTAGGGGCTTACCGTGATCCTTAAGGCGGTTCCCCCAGGACGAGGCTTGCCCATTGCACTCCGGGCAGGCTGACCCCTGCGATTGCCCCAAATGTGGGTAACTCGGGCGCGTAATTTTTGATAGTAGGGACTGCGTTCGCGCTGTCCCTCCCTAATCTTTCCACTGGTTTAGAGAAATGCGACCACGTCGCATATGTCTTGCGACGACGTCGCAATGCAACGTCGAGTGTGTATGCTGTAGAGGTGGACTTAGTCGGTCATTCTCGTGATCCCAATCACGGTGACCATTCATTTGAGCGACTCTGTCATGAACGGGAGGTCATGGGGGCCGATTGTGTAACTTGGCTACCTTTCGTTCGTTGGAGATCCGTTCACTCTCGATTGAGTTCCCAGTATTCGAACGTTAGCTGTAAGTGCGATTGTGTGTGGACGATCGTCAACAAGCAATCGAAAGTTACGACGTTGTCATATTTACTTGGAATTGGGAATAAGTTTCGCGATTGTTTTCCTTGAGCGCATGCGCAGTAAGGCCGAGAGTGGCTGTGTTTGTTTTGAATAGCGAAACTAAGTTAACAATATTGGTTTCAGATACAATCGGCCAATTAAGTTTATATTATTGAAAGAATTTAACTTTGCGTATAAATCAATCTTTCTCAATTCAGTATTAAATACCTTCCTTTCCGTTGGAGCGTAGCTGATATTTGGGATTAGTAGTTTTTACTCAGATATCGCTGACTATTTAGAAATGCCGCGGTAAGTCTCCATTTCGTTACTTTTGCAATTCGCTAAATAATAACTTATTTGTAATTGACTTAATTCATTTAGAGGAAATATATGAGCGGATATTCGATATTGATAGGCTCTCGTCTTCGCCTTTGTGTGTCTGTAAGGAGCAATGCCGCAGAATATTGAATATTTGCAAGAAATAAAAACTGACGAGTGTGAATTAGTACGACGTCTTAATAATAGTCGTAAGGTAAACAGTTAAAAAAGCACGTAACTCATGAAATAAATAAGTACGTTAATATTCTCAATCAAAAACATTCTCATCATCACAAACCTTTCACCTATTACTTGAAAGAAAAAGCAAATATGCAGAGTCATCTTTGATATCTCCTCTCGTCTCAAACACCCGAATATCACTTCAAAAAATTTACCCTTTTTGAGGAAACCATATCGCATCAGAGACATTAATTGAAGTACATAAACCACATAAATTCAACTTAATTTAAGACGTCATTGAGAAGTTAAAAAAAACTATTTGAATACATAAATTAAATCATTTACTTGTCAATAACTGCCCGATGATCCGAATTAAATTAAACATAGTAGAGAATATAATTTTGGCAATGTATTATAGCACAACTATAATTTACCTAATATACTATAGTGGAACCACGTTTAAATCAAGCATACAAAAAGGATAATTTCATTTGAATTGCACACACATCACATAGCGAAGCAATTGTAAACGTCCTCATCTTTGTATCGTATAGTAAACTAACACGTACAAATTGTATTTATCGATGTAATTTCACTACTTATTCACGTTATTAAAAACATAACACAATGATGTATAAATTAAATAGAATGTTTAATTCACTTAATTCCACATGAGTTAATTTCATTTCAAATGCACACACATAACACAGCGAAGCAAATGTAAACTTGCTCATCTTTATACCATAGTGAACTAATACGCACAAATCGCAATTATTTACGTCAATTCACTACAAATTCACGTAATCAACAACATAACACTGCGATTTATGAATATAATTGATTGCATAATTCACTTAATCCCAAAAAAAAGGACAAACAACGTGGCCATGAAAGGTAATAAACATTTAAATTCCATCCCAAACCTCACCTGCGAACGATTCGATAGCCTTATCGTCAAGTAATGTGTTGACGAAGAGATGCTTTCGATCGAGAGCCGGAATACTTTCGAACGTTAAGTTACACAATCGCTCCTTCAATTGTTTTCGAGATGTTGATCTAAAATCCACGGGAACCGGATCGTTACGTTCGAACGTAAAGTTACACAATCGGCCCCATGATTGTGGAAAGTGGACGGCAATCACTACCCTGTTGTCAATCATGACCCGCTGATCGCTCTCTACTTATGGGCAATACCTATGTAGCTTGTTAAACGAGACATGAGTTGTTATTATTATCATTAATCTATAAAGTTTTTTCATTGTTAAAACCAGAAACTAGTTAATTTTTAACTTAATTACTTCCAAAACATTTACAAATACAGAATGTGCCTTAAATGTTGTTTATTACACTCATTTTATTGTTTTTCAAGATACAGAATCAACGATAATATCCAATCATTCGTGGGGCATAGGGTTAGTGATCAATATTTTACTCTGGAAAGTCAATATAAATAATGGAACTGATTGAAAGGCATGAGAGAAAACTGGGCTCTCTCAAGATTTTCGGCATATCACCTGAGATATGAAGGCCATAGGTACCATGAAATGTCGATTATAGAAAACTTTACAATTATTACGAACATTGCCCCTATTGGTGATTGCAATACCATGCCATTCATCACCACGGGTGAAAGAACGGTCAATTCAGGTCGCGAGTGACGATCACCAACCGCGACATCTTCGAAGAATGATAGGGATTGGACTGTGTTTGAGAATGACCTATGCAATGAGCAATCACGAATGACCCAATGGCTGGCGATTGACGGAGAACGACCACGATCACGAATGACCTGCGTCTAGAACAATCATGAATGACCGACGATCGCGACTGATGGAGAACGTCCACGGTCACGAACGCGACGTGAGGAAATGACCCTCTCGGTCATCTGAATGATCCCGTTCACCGATCAATCTCGGAGATGACCCTGGGGGCCGATTGTGTAACTTGGCTACCTTTCGATCGTTAGAGATCCGTTCACTCTCGATTGAGTTCCCGGTATTCGAACGTTAGCTGTAAGTGCGATTGTGTATGGACGATCGTCAACAAGCAATCGAAAGTTACGACGTTGTCATATTTACTTGGAATTGGGAATAAGTTTCGCGATTGTTTTCCTTGAGCGCATGCGCAGTAAGGCCGAGAGTGGCTGTGTTTGTTTTGAAAAGCGAAACTAAGTAAACAATATTGGTTTCAGAGACAATCGGCCAATTAAGTTTATATTATTGAAAGAATTTAACTTTGCGTATAAATCAATCTTTCTCAATTCAGTATTAAATACCTTCCTTTCCGTTGGAGCGTAACTGATATTTGGGATAAGTAGTTTTTACTCAGATATCGCTGACTATTTAGAAATGCCGCGGTAAGTCTCCATTTCGTTACTTTTGCAATTCGCTAAATAATAACTTGTATCATTTGTAATTGACTTAATTCATTTAGAAGAAATATATGAGCGGATATTCGATATTGATAGGCTCTCGTCTTCGCCTTTGTGTGTCTGTAAGGAGCAATGCCGCAGAATATTGAATATTTGCAAGAAATAAAAACTGACGAGTGTGAATTAGTACGACGTCTTAATAATAGTCGTAAGGTAAACAGTTAAAAAAGCACGTAACTCATGAAATAAATAAGTACGTTAATATTCTCAATCAAAAACATTCTCATCATCACAAACCTTTCACCTATTACTTGAAAGAAAAAGCAAATATGCAGAGTCATCTTCGATATCTCCTCTCGTCTCAAACACCCGAATATCACTTCAAAAACTTTACCCTTTTTGAGGAAACCATATCGCATCAGAGACATTAATTGAAGTACATAAACCATATAAATTCAACTTAATTTAACACGTCATTGAGAAGTTAAAATAAACTATTTGAATACATAAATTAAATCATTTACTTGTCAATAACTGCCCGATGATCCGAATTAAATTAAACATTGTAGAGAATATAATTTTGGCAATGTATTATAGCACAACTATAATTTACCTAATATACTATAGTGGAACCACGTTTAAAGCAAGCATAAAAAAAGGATAATTTCAATTGAATTGCACACACATTACATAGCGAAGCAATTGTAAACGTCCTCATCTTTGTATCGTATAGTAAACTAACACGTACAAAATGTATTTATCGATGTAATTTCACTACTTATTCACGTTATTAAAAACATAGCACAATGATGTATAAATTAAATAGAATGTTTAATTCACTTAATTCCACATGAGTTAATTTCATTTCAAATGCACACACATTACACAAGGAAGCAAATGTAAACTTGCTCATCTTTATACCAAAGTGAACTAATACGCACAAATTGCAATTATTTATGTCAATTCACTACAAATTCACGTAATCAACAACATAACACTGAGATTTATGAATATAATTGATTGCATAATTCACTTAATCCCAAAAAAAGGACATACAACGTGGCCATGAAAGGTAATAAACATTTAAATTCCATCCCAAACCTCACCTGCGAACGATTCGATAGCCTTATCGTCAAGTGATGTGTTGACGAAGAGATGCTTTCGATCGAGAGCCGAAACACTTTCGAACGTAACGTTACACAATCGCTCCTTCAATTGTTTTCGAGTTGTTGATCTAAACTCCACGGGAACCGGATCTTTACGTTCGAACGTAAAGTTACACAATCGGCCCCCTGGTCACATGATTCGATCGTTCATGACCGACCCATCACTAGACTATGCTGGTATTCAACTTATTCTTAACAGATGTGATGCAGGATTAACGTCCGATGCAGTCCGCCCATACTCTCCTTTGGTTTTATGATGATATAGTGATACATGCATCTTTCTATTATGAGCCACAGATTCTTCCCTAGCAGTTTATGGTGTCGCTGGATCTCTATTCATTCGTCGACATAGCGGAGGATTAAGGGTATTACCCCTTCATAGTTTTCTGTTGTAAATAATCATGCGAGTGAAAGTCTTTAGAAAAAGGAATAAAAGCAAATTAAATTGTGTAATTATTATGTTGACCTGTGTAACCCGCCGCCCATGGGCATGTTCAGCCTAAAACGGCCGTTGCGACGCGTAGAAATAGTCGATTGTAGGGAAACTCAACTTAGCAAATGACTATTACTAATAAACAGTATTACTGCACTCTTCCACGAGTTCTTTATTCGGAGAGTGCTCTTTTTTTGACGGTTCGTGATTTACCTGGAGATTTTTTTGTGGTTTTGTGACTTCCATGTGAATTAATAAACATCTTTTATCTTAAATCCGAGATTTATATATGCTTGGAATTCACTCCTGTTGTTTGACGGACTCATTGAAAATTTGGCTAAGAATTTTCAAAGGCGTAATTATTAAAAAAAATTCAGAAACATTCTCGTTTTAAAGGTTTTATCCTCAACCTCGTAAATGCCAAAAAATTTAATTTGCCAAAATCTGTTAAAAACGCTAATATTAAATTTAAGGTACGTTAAGCTTGCGCTCATGCGATACATGTGTAATATGCCAGCCTAAAGTCAATTATCGAAGCTATGCAGTTAGAAAATGGATGGTGTGTACTTTTATCAGCTTTTTAACCGTTGTTTTAACAGGTCATGGGTCAAACAACTTTTTTCGGCATGTTGAGGCGGTAAAAAAAATGATTTCTTGATCGCCCTTTTAAGACTCGTGGTTACTCAGGAAATTGTTTATGTGTTTTGTTTTGGTCATGTTCATTAATGAACATACATTGTATATAAAGCGCGATGTCTTTAGATTGGGAATTGACTGAACTTTATTTGTCAATGATACAACGAAAATCTTCCGGGATATACTCTCTTCCACGGGGCCTTTGTCCGGAGAGGCTCTTGGTTTTACGACTCGTGGTTATTAATATACATTTTCATAAATGGGCATCATCGAAACGTCTTTCGATTGAGGAATTCACAATTATATTTTTTTCATTGACCCAGCGAAAATTTGGCTTCAACTTCTTTCTTCCACGGGCTCGTTGTCCGAAGTCAGCTGTTGTTTGCATGACTCTGGAAATAGTTGATGTCGTTTTTTACGGTAATGTTCGTTAATTAACAATTCTGTCGCCTTTTTCGTTATAACCAGATGTTTTCCGATAGGGAATTCGCTCTTATTTATTTGTCGATGACCCAACGAAAATTTTTTACAACGAAAAGATTCTTACCATTGCTGTTGCACGATTGATTGAACAAGTTGTGGTCCTCTGCTGGAGTGTCAGCATAAGCTGCAAACAAATACATATTTAAAACGTGCAGTGATCAGTTTCAATATGTTTGCTATTTAAAGGTTTCGGTTTAAAGCTACATAATGAAATGAAGTCAATAAACTACAGTAATAAATACATTATAATGAAATATCAATTTTAACAAATTTTCTCATCAGACTTCTCTACGCGTAGAGTCGATATCATCGATTTTTTTATTGGCACTAGGTTTTCTAATAAGGGTTGGATAGGTAAATGAACTAGCTTGGAAATTTTTTGTTGGTTTCAATGTGGCTCTAATTGGATATAAGTCACGTTTTCTGGCGCGGTTTTTTTTCATTCTTGTGGTCGGGAATGCAATTCGGAACTATTTCTGCCACTCTGGGTAGTTCGCGGTGTAATCTGACATTTTTCGTGATTGGCCATGCTTTCTTAATTTTGCAATTTCCCTCGCTGCGCCTATTTTCGGCCTTCCGTATGAATGATTTTCGCTTTCATTCTCGCGCTCTTGAGTGATACCAATGATCTGGTCGCGCCAAGGCCATATATGTTATGTGAAAGGTTCTGACAACCCTACCCGGCGGCCATTTTGATTCCCGAGGCCGACGATCTTTGCTTGTATGTGAACGCTTACTACTCGCCAAAGTTACTGTTTATTTTCTTTTAGCGACAGAATGAAGGACTTTATTGTTTCGATAGTACTCCTAATCATAGGCGGATCTAGGGGGGGCAACGGGGGTACCAACCCCCCCCCCCCCCCCCCAAACCCTTAAAAAATTCTCAAGACTTTTAATAAGGTCCCTTTATCATTGCGTTCATTTGTATTACGAGGTATCCTTAAGCCCCCAGAGCAAAATCCTGGATACGGCCTTGCTTGTGCCCCCCCCCCCAGAAAGAAATTCTGTGACCGCCCCTGCTTCTAATTACTAATGTATCGTCTCTCAGCAGCGAATGTACTCCTGAAGAAAGTAACAACGGTGTAGGGTACTTCAAAATGTTTGGAAAATCTCTGCATTCGTATTTAGAAAATGAGGCAATTCATCTCCTATTTGTGGCATCAACGCGTAGAAAACTGAGCGAAAATTAATGAGCGGTGATGGTCCAACGAATGCTAGCACGTTGATTAAAGTTGAAAAGGAAGCAAATGTTCAACTATTTTTAAAGACTGGCAATAATTGCTTAAAAAAATGAAAATTTGAGTTGAAACAATCCAGTGTACTAAGTAGACATATAGTGCTACATATACTATATAAATAATAATATATGAAATGAGTTATGAAATATAATGTACACGAATAAAAATAGTGTTCCTCAACCTTAATTAAGCCTGGAAAAAGTATTACTAATAATCTCTGCTAATGGTAATAAATATTTAGTAAAACCAACAGCATTGAATACGCACGTTATTTCTTTCTATCAATTTAAGGGCAGTTCTGCAGATTGTGATAAGGCACTTCAACTACGAGGCAGTCACGTCACAGGCTAGAATACAGTTCGATTACCTTTTTTATGATTACTGGAACAGTCGATCATGGTGCGAATCAGCAGGGGTCTGACAAACCTAAAAACAAGGCGCGAGGAAATTCAGCTTTGATTAAAAAATGGGAGTGAAAATTGGAAAAAAAACTTTTTATTTCACAACTTTTCTCATGAAAACACTTCGGCTACCATGGCCTTGTGGTCGAGCAGTTTTTTTATACTCTTCAGTCAGGGCTTTGGCATGTACGTCAATCCTAAAGCAAAAGAATTTGCGCAAAAATAGAGACCGAATATCATGACATTTCACCAACTCTGGTGTCGCAACATTCATTTTTTTACACAAAAATTCTACAACATTACACCTTATTGTGCCCAGAATAGCCTTATAATTTTCAAAAGCCCCTTCTGCCTCTTTGCTGAGCTCCCAACACCACTTGCTGGGTCTTATGAGAGCACCTCCTTCTTCTCCTTTTTGGTCAACAAGGAGGTATTGCTGGAACCCGCATCACTCCCATCCCCACATAACATATTGATGCAGGTGTCACACTGTACCAACCCGCAAACCTGTTTCACCACGAAACCACTTAAATAGTATAGGGAGCCCTGATCTACTGCATCCAAAGGAGTAATTGGTCGATGTCCCTCCTCTCGCTCCCTCAAAATTAGTCGATGTCTCCTCCTCTTGGACCTCCTCTACCCTTGGTCCAGAAACATTGAGGAAGTCTGCCAATTGAGCTCCCTCATCGGGATCACTATTCCCTTTGAAGGGGACAAGCATAAATTGACCAATGCTTATAATTTTGATGGCATTTTTGAATTGAACTGGGGATGGAATTGGGTTTTAACCCGCACACAGGAGAACAAATTCTCTAGTGAGTCCTGGCAAAACCTTGACGTTAAAACATAATGAAATGAACAATCATTTAATAGATAATGTTGTATTTGCAGCATAGTCTCTGTAGTCAATTTAATTCCAGTCTGGACAGGTTTCCACTTGCCATCCCCAACACTCATCCTTTCGGTTACTCCCACAAAGTATTTCAAAAATTGAATACTTTTCTCATATACATCCAGTCTAAGTTTACTGAGAGCCATTACAGTGTTCCTTGAGCACATTAACTCAAACCACCTATCGACTTGCTCAAAAAACCAAGCGGTGGTGAGAAATTCATTATTCCAACCTAAGTGCACCACACAGTACCTAATTCCAGCAGCAACATCATGGCTCATCAGTTCTCTTGCAGTGCGCACCCTCATTTTTTGGTATTGCCTCACTTCCACATGTCCCTCGATCAACTTGGGAACTATTTTCAGTTCCCTGCTCGCCTGCAATTCTATAAGTTTCCTCACAGGATCTAATGAAACTCTACTACTAGGTAAACCATTATCCCTTACATCATTTTCATTAATACAAATAAATTTGCCATCAAGAAGGTGGTTGCGCAAATTCTTAATTATATGACAAACATCTGCCATGAAATATACCTTAGAGCCAGTGTTACTTGGATGAGGAAAAGTATTTGAAGTTACTGAATACTTCCCACAAGTAACTCCGAACTCCCTCCACACAGCCCGATTACAACTTCCCATGTCACAAGTAACACAAGTTACCAACAAGCCAATATCGAAGGTTTTTTCAGTTAAATTAATAATAATACCCTTTACATCAACGCTATTGAATGAATTGCCTGTATAGTGGTAAGCCACTGTTTGTTTCCATCGTGTAGAAACCCCAGCCAACATAAAAACCAAGGCATGCGTCGCCACTGCCTCAGAAGGAGGCAGTGTCGTGTAACCAAACAAGGTTTTAGAGCTCCTGTCAAGCTCCACTCTTTCCTCAATGGCCATTTAATCCATTAACAGAACGCACATTCGCTCCTTCTCATTCATGAAGTCCACCTTAATTCGGAGGAATTCAAAAATCTCCTCTTGGACTCCAGGATAAAACTTAAAACCCTCGAGCCTTCTGCTCAGAGTTCTATCACTGGGCAAGGCACTGGGTAATTTAGCTTTAAAATGCAATTATAGCCTTTCATACCGCACGCAAATCTCAGCTGTAGTGCACTTTTTACAGTGATGTTTGACCATTTGTGCCCCTTCCTTGATTTCTTACCCAGCGCTAGTATTTGGTCGGGGTTGAGGAAGTCATTTAGGGCTTTAGTGGTCCTCTTCAATAGGGTGGTTTCCTATTATTTTTTTATTGCCTAAATCGAAAGATTATTACTCCTGGAGTACGTATTTCACGCTTTTAGATTTTTAAATGACAATATCTATTTTTCGCGATTAAATGAAAAGTGAAAATTTACAAGCGCGCGAAAACGCGACGCGTGAGTAGGAATCATAGAGTTTACATTACTATTACGTGTAGAGTATTTATGGTAGGAATGATGGGAAATCTCTCCGTACGTCGTATTTCTGGTTCCCCCTCCGCCCGGTGAGGTGACCTTGAGGCGAGGCTTAGCGCTGATACGTCGCAGGCTGCCAGCGGGTAGCCTAGTGCCCTGCCGCCTGGTAGCGCTTGGCTTAAATAAGGAATTAATACCTTATCAAACGAGGAAAACTTTCCGACCTTGGCCAGTTTTAATAAGTGATTTTTAAGACATGTTTCCCTGAGATCTGTGACTCATGCATGCATTGGTAACCTCAGACGATGTATAACTCCTTTATTCTCCTATAGAAACTAGGTCCCTGTGACGTCACGTGGAGTGGCATCGCATGGGCGCCAATCTGGCCCTTTTCAAATGAGGATAAAAATGGACCATTGCCATTCGTCTAAACCGGCATTTATAAAACGAAATAATTTGTATATTATGAATACACTAATGGTGGGTAACGAATCGCAATTATTACCTTTTGTTTTCTTTGATGAAGGAAACTACCCTATTGCTGCTCCAAAGTCCTCACCTTCCTTTGCAATGATAAGACTTTCGATTCCAGCCGTTTAATTTTCTCATCCTTGTCCTCCTCTGTCCCTTCTGCCTGATCCAAAACTGGAGCTTCAGCTGGAGCAGTAGCTTCAATGGAAGCTGTAGCTAATACTGGTTCATCCATACTGGGGTCCAGGAATGATTCATTATCTGAAATATCCATGGATGATTCATGAATTGCAATGGTTCATTCTATGTGCAATCCACCAAGTTTTAATCTTTTTAAGAGTTAAATATTAGAATCCTTAACTTAATAGCTTAGGAAATAAAGAAATTTATCCCTGAATGCCTATATTTTTCACTTGGATTTTTAAAACACAGGTTTCGAATGACTGATCACTAAGGAAAATACAATGGAATCTAAACTAAAAAAATTTTAGTGATGTCTAATGCGTGGACATATATCATCACATTCCTTTATAACCAAATCTCATAAATATTTTCATCGGAGGTTTCACTAACATAGTTATTCAAGTCCACAGTCATCAACTACACAATCAACCTTTCATCCGTTCCTTATTTACAATTATAACTGAAATAAATTAGTCATCTAGGCCCTGAATTATGCCATCGCTCGTTACAGAGAGAGATTTTATACGTGGATATCTTAAATACGTTTTTACCAATACTATATATACCAGATAAAATAGCAATCATATTCACCAATCAATAGGGAACAAACATCTCTTTTTGCTGGTGGCTTTCGAGGAGCTTTCGCGGGTCGGTGAGCGAAAATCTCTGGGATGGCAAATGTTTTAAGGAGTTTACGACCATCAGCTCTCTTGTTTTCAAAATGATCAGAACTAAAGTGAGCCTATTAAAAAAGAAAAGAAATCGTAAATTTTAATCTTCTAATCTGATTACAAATCAAAATAACACATGATGCATAAATAACATCAGCACATTATCTTTTCATTCAACGTTTTCCTTGTGAAAAACGTTCTCGGGCATTCGTTCATGAGCAGTTTGCAATCAGCGTGAAACATCAATATAATTCCGAATTCGCTTAGCATAAAGCTGTGATCATTTACGTACTATCACTTACAATAGAATACTGTCTCATTGAAAGAAAAGTTTAGTGAACACTTACCTCGCATACCATGCTGTACGGCGTGGGCTTTCAATCATCGCGGCGAATCTTAGCAATCCAAATTTTCTTCCGCTCGGGATCTGCAGGAAACCGAAATAACCTAAATCCCTATTCCGATCGATTATTGCATCCAACAGCACTACAGCAAGGCATGATCTCGCAGTCAACGAAATAGTATGCTTACTATTTCGTTGCCTTGCAATGTGCGGATTTCGATTACTATTTAGATCAAATATGAAAATTAATTTGATCTGAACGTTTGTAATCCTTGTAAGATTTCAGAACGGAGTAAAGCGGCCAGATAAAACGTTTCCAGAAGACACGAAATACTCGAGAACACCAGTATCAACCTGTCGCAAAGGAATAAACAAATAGATTGAGGAATCAATATGGCGTCGGTGAACACCGTTGTCAGGAGAGGGCCCAACAATGGTTGTCAGAACCTTTAACATATATGGCCTTGGGTCGCGCCAGAGTCCTCTATATTGCCATATAATAACTACGGGTCGCGCTGGACATGAGAGCCATCTCTTGCCATTCGGTGTAACTACGTCGTCTCATAAATTCTGGAATCTGCTTCCGCTCTGATGTACCGGTCGACACAAACGTCTGTTAATCCGTTATTTGGACTTTTTACTATATTTTAGCTGTAGCATTTACACGTATTTGGAAGGGTGTATCCCTTTGGGGGTTAGCTTAAGTTTGGCTAAGGCGTTCGAGATAAAGCAATGCGACCATATTTCAAACAGGCATTGTGCCTCAAATATCCTCCACAAGTGGGATGCTGCCCTGGAATTATGCGAAAATAAATTGAAAACTCCTTCTTTACCAACCCTTTCTGTCTCTTTCCATCTAATGAAGCTTTATAAATATCCTCTACGAAAAAACTATTCTTATTCCCTAAGAAAATATGGCCAAAAACGGCCACGAAACGTTGGCCTACAAACCGATTAAGTAACGCAGGGCACATCAAAAAAAAAAAAAAAACATAACCAGCAACTGCAATGACCCGCAAGAGCTTCAACTAGGAAAAATTGAACTGAAGTTGCTTGCCATGTGTAAGCTTATCAGTTAAATATTGTTATAACTCTTCCCCGTAATCTTCAAAACGTAAGTGTATATAATTAAAGATCACAAACCCAGTAGGCTAACACAAGTGAGTACCACGATAGCCTCAAGCGGCGGGATGTTGAGTAATTTAGAGGCGAAAATCTTAGTTATCTCGGCATCTACACAATACCCTGCACATAAGTGAATCCAGAAGTGAATTATCACCATCATGCACCAGAGAATTAAAATTTACTTCAACGACCATGCTCTACGCAAAATATAAGCGTCATCTACATCTACCTAATACACTTCAAGCCACCTTTAGGATGTTTGGAGGGCGAACGCTTAATTTGACGCATATGCTATGGGATTAATCCTACTAATGTAGGTAATTTGCCTATGTAGAACGTGCAAGCCAAACATTCTGTTAGAAAATCTAGTTGCTAAGCTACATTAACCTAACTATATGTAAGTCCTAACGCTGACGTTTTCGTCTATGTTCGCTCGTGGATTAAAACGACATTATAAATCTATCTGTTCTACAGGCTATTTTCCTTTTTTTATTTTTATGACCGTTGTATGTTGGTTGTCGTAAAATATGACTAGCGTCGTCGAAAAAATGAAGTACTCTTGAATTTATATTTCTGTATGTTGGTGATTTAAAATTTACTTACTGCATGCTGGTAATTAATCACCCCCTGCCAAACATCCTAGAGGTGGCTCGCAGGGTATTATATAGCTGTACATAGTAGTTTGTCATATTTATAATCTATGGTCTGACAGTGACTCCCATCCGAGTTGTTCTGATTGTAAGAGGTCAATAGCACTAACGAGACTATAATAACGACTTTTCACGTACCAGGCTGCTCTTCTCTGTACACTTTATAACTCTGTTTTTCAGCCTAATGAGGATCATTTCCTATCTCAGGCCTCAGCTTATTTCATGAGGATCCCAAGCACTGGCGGCATGTTCCAAATCGGATTTAACGGGAGAGAAGTAATAAAATTACACGGATAAAGTCTCTTATTGATCGTGGAAAAAAGATATTCTTAACGTACCTTTTCTACTATATATTTATATATTATTTAATTTTTAATGTGATCTACCGGATTTGTTGGCTTTCGTTGGATATGTCAAATTTCGTCGGAAAATAAATTGATCTTGAAGTTACATAATAGGTTTACTCTAGTTTTCAATCTACGGTCTGACGGATATTCCCATCCGAGTTTATCTAAGAGCTCAATGGAGCACGTGTACTGTTGTGGGTGTATTGTGTTGCCTGTGTGAAATAGAAACTTAAAACTAATATTTACAACAGGAATATTGGCTATTTGGTTGCCATTACATCGGTAGCAAATCAATGTCAATACATTTTAAACATGTTTTTTTGTTAATTATCATTATATATTATTTAATTTTTTGTATTAATTTTTCACAAATATTTTATTATTTTTTTGCCAATTCTTTTTTATCATTCTAAGTATTTATATGTTTTATCTTTGCTGCATAGCATTAGCAAAGAGATTTTCATGTTTTTTTATAAATCAGTTATACAAACAAATATATACCTTAGAAGTTTGAATTTATGAATATGAAAGCTACGATTAGGAGGTCACGACAAGAGTAACTTGATGAGGCAGTGTATGTGTCGTTGGAATATGAGGATCATAATTCCAGGTGTCTGTAAGTAATGTATTTTTGGTGCTCTTCAGCCTGGACTTAGAATTATTGATTAAATGGGAAATAAAATCATTTATTATGGGGAGTTTATGCAAAGTTAGGATGTCTGAGATTCCTACAAGACGACTAGTATGAAGAAGATGCCGAATTGATTTGTTCTGGAAGATATATAAGGCTCTTGTATAGCCGTATTCGAGATCTGTGGGAAAGTGGAGAAGTAGGGGTGGAGAGACCGGAGATGGCTTGACGCACAGCTATTGCTTTACTGGTGCAATATTTCAGATGAGGGATAACGGCTAATTTACTGTTGAAAATCACTCCTGGTAATTTGACCGTGGCTGCTCTTGGTATCGCTTGTTTTTTGAAATGTGGTTATGTGCGTGAATTGTGTGTTGTGAGGTATGAAAAGTGAACGTGTATGCTTTTTGTTGCGTTTATTTGAATTTTCCATGAGAGAGTTCATTTCTGTAAGAGTTTTAAGTGTGCATTTAATTTGTTAATGTTGGTGTCTCCCTTCAGTGATGTAGCCGCGATAGCAGTTTCGTCAGCGTACACGTGTAAAGTGGTTTTAGATGTAGATGGCATGTCGGTTACAAAGAGTGTGAATAATAACGGACCTAGCAATGAGCCCTGCAGAACGCCTGCCTCCATGGGCCTAAGAGATGATAACATTGGTCCTTCGGCGACGCGGAAGTGTATTACTTAGATAGGAAATTAAAAAGTTAATGTCTGAACGGGGGAATATTAGCAGGTGTAGTATGTAAATTATTCCCCTGTGCCAAACGTGGCCAAACACGGTCAAAAGCCCATGCCACATCAAGGAATACCGCATCCGTAGAGAAATAGCGATTAAAGGAATGGCTAATTTTTTCTACAAGGTGGAGTAGTATGGCGGACATTTTACGTCTGAAACCAAGCTGATCAGGCCGGATTATTTTATGATCAGAAGAAGAAGATCCAAGGCGTAATAGAATAATAGATTCAAATACTTTAGAAAGATTAGAATAGTGAAATGAGACGAGAAATGGGACCAGTAATTTTGGGATCTTTGCCCAGTTTGGGTATTAAAATGATTTTAGGTTGTTTCAATGTACTGGGAAAAGAAAGAAAAGAATAAGCGTTGATGAATAGATCAGAAAGAAGAGTGTTGAATTTGTTTATACGGCTAGCATATTTTTTTTTAAAATTAGAAATGTTATCGAGACCAGGAGCTTTTCTTCCGGGAAGCGCGGAAAGATTAGTGCGAACAGAAGAAGGAGTTGAAATCTGAAAGGAGTTGGGAATATCTGTTAATTTATTGTAGAAAAGTTTAATTTCTTTATCAATGGGTGAAAAGGAAGAATATAAAGACATAACTTTTTGGAGGTGATCAGCTTGTACTTCTACTTGGTGCGAAGGATCGAAAATAAGTCTGGAATATGAAGCAATAGGAGGATGAAATGTTTTTAAAGTGATTTTATTGTCCGCCATATTGGGCTGGTATATATATCTGGAGAAATTTCGGGTGAATTTTCGATAGTCAAGGTACTTATCAAGTCTAATCAAATCTATCTAGTCTAATAAACTAGCCAAGGTTCCCATTGGGCTTGGCTATGCTTGCTAATTTCTTTTTTAACTAGATTAGATAATTTATTGTAAGCCGATTTATCATTTTGAAGTCTATAAATTTGCCATGTTCTACGGGCGGCGATTTAATAAAATTTAGCAAAAATGCGGAGATCTGTTGGACTTACGAATACGAGATAGGAATGATTTAGTTGCTCGTTCCTTGGCTGAGTTAAGAGCTGATGTGATTAAATCTGTTTGCTTATCGAGGGCATCAGGGGACGGATTATTAATAAATGGAATGTCGGCAATTGAATTTTCCAAGATTGCGGAAAATTTGTCCCAGTCGGTAACAACAACATTGGTCGTTAAGAGGAGAGATGGCAGAGAGGGGAATGGAGAATGTAAGAGGAAGATGATCGGAAGTGAAGGAAAAAATGCGGAAGGTTGTAAGAAAGGCCGAAATCCATTACGTCACACGAACGTGGGGCGTAATGGGTTGGTTGCAAAGGAGATAAAATAGAGAAATTTCTGTTGCGAATGAAAGAGTATAATATTTTACCGTCGGCATTGATTTCGTTGGTGTTCCAACTCGGGTGCTTGCAGTTCCAATCACCGAAGAACAGGCCGTGAGGATAGCTGGTACACGCAGGCGTTCTAGAGACTCAATGCTAAGTCGTTTGGAGAGCATATGATATACAGAGATGTTAATGGGACCGGCTTTTGTGTTGATACCAGGAGCTTCGAAGGTGTCCGAAAGTGGTGAATTTAGATGTTTTTTTCTAAGCGTGGAGTATTATATAGTCCACTCAGAGATATTTTACTCATTCTTCAGTCTCTAATATGATACCGTGAAAGCAATAGCTCTGCTGTGGGGAATCAATGTTTTCAGGGAAAACTTCTGACTCCGTCGGGCCTAGCACACGTTCGCTATGAATGAATTGCCAATAAAAATCCCTATGTAACAGAAAATCTGATCTTCAGGTAGCGAGATACGAATGCTGAGTAACTTGGCATACTGCCTACTAACCAACAACAACCCGTCAATCTCAGTAATATTTTGTAACGAAAATCGAAAACTTGTCATGTTGCAGGATACCCTTAAATATTGAATAATGAAAATAAGGTATATTAAATCTATGATAACGCGATTGGTGGAAAAGATAAATTTTCACGGTTAAATTATTGAAAATAAATACACTCTTCATCCCGAATGATTAAAGAGAGATAACTTAAAGTGGAAATACGAATGATGTAACAAACCAAATAAACAATACGCCAAACCAATATGAAGTGCGATATGATGATCAATAAGGCTATTGACGTAAGAAAACTCAATTGCGACGCCATGTGATGGTACACGTAGAGGTAATTTAACCAATATTGTAAGTGTAGCTCTCAAAATACAGCCGCGAAGGAAAATCATTTTTGGATCAAGTCTGAATTAATCCCTGGTAAAAAATAAATTAAAATTGTGCGTAATTGTATCCTGAAACTTTATGACAGTAGATAATATGTTCTCAAGGACAGACTCAATACCGCAATACGCAGTTAATTCCTATTCACGGAAAATTAAAGAATAAGGGATCGCACTTGTTTTTAAGTGTAAAATAGAAGCAAAATAACATCCAAACACATTTAAGTGTTATGATTTTTTTCTCCTTGAAAGCCAGCGATGAATGCTTACTTTCCTTGCCATGGACGCGGTTCTAGGGCTACTGTAAATATTGTTGGCAGGCGATCTAATTAATCCTTTTGTTTGCACTAATCATAAGAGGGCAGTTATTTTTCAACCTCCGTTGGGTCATGAACAGAAGACGAAGGGAATGATTAATAATTAGTTCATTGCTAAATGTTCATCTGTATCCACATAATACCCCTCAAGCCGCTGAAAAGGTGTGTGGCAGGGGGTGTTAGGACACCAGCCGTTTACAGATAAAAATGAAGTGCTCTAACAGAGTCGGGACAAGCGCTTTAAAGTCATTTATGGTTCGGGGGAAAAACGAATTCTCATAACTATTCGTTTGGTAAATTATCTCTCTTAATTTATCGCTTCTATCGGACCTGGAAATAAAGTGTGGCTCAATTATTAGTATATTCTCTGTGTCGCTCTTAAAGATATCCATTCTCAATTGTTCAAATGTTGATCACACCTGTGGTATCCTTTAGACATAATCGCCACGTCAATTGAGGTATTGTTCAAGGAGCAGTCAGGGCCAGGGGCGCGGCTAGGAATTAAGGCTAGGGAGGGGGGGGTTTAGGAGCAACTAATATAAAGTAATGTATAATAATAGCAAATTTGTACTCTAGGGAATATAAGAGATAACGGATTTATCACAGAAAGACAGAATGAAACAAGATTGAAAATAAAGGGATATCTCCATTTTGATAAGTAGCAAAACTAATATTTATTAATGAACACAGACAACTTCGCAAACCTTACAAATACAAGAGAACAAAAAAATGCAAGGGTGTAGGTGCCAAATGAGAAACAGCTATAGTATATAACCATATTAATTTAAAAAAATAAAGACTTTTGCTTTCGGGATGTTGGGGAATAGCAATGCTGCATTCCATCGTATAGAAATAATGTAATTACTCAAGTGCGTAATATTATTATATTTCAACTCAAGCAGGCCAACGGGCAAACTTGCATTATTTTAATTCTCTCCAACGCGGAAACTAAGGTAATCGACCTTATTAGAAACTCACCTGGGAAACCGGTATTAGTAAATAATGACAATGCAGAATATAATCTGCCTTTCACATATTTTCTCAGAATTTAGTGCGATGAATATTAGTGAAAAAATTATCTTTAAGGTATCTCGATTTTATTATTTACCATTGGTGAATTACTTCGGTGGTTTTTGTGTTTTTAATACATATTACGCATTAGTTTCACGTCATTTGACGCGCCGCAGGCGCGAATTCCGCTGTACCGATGAACCATATCACCTTAACCAGCCAGTTCACAAAAGATTAAATATTTTGCGCCTTTGAATGTGTTGTTGTTGTAGTGTGGGGTTTGTGTGAACGGAAACTTACATCTAAACAATTATATTTGACATGAACAAATAAATTCCTTTTTGAAGATTTTGTTTTTTTATATATTTTTAAATTTTATTATTTTTTTTTAGTTCTTGCTTCTCATGATTTGTTCATTTTTTATTGCATTTTTGTATTATTTTCTTGTTATTTTTTTATTTTGCAAGTAGCAGTTATTAGTTTTCTTCTTCCTTATGATTAACAAATATTTTTACATAGATATTATAAAATTGTTTTTTTTTACAAACGAAAATTTTGAAAAAAAAATCCCCGACAAAAATCAACTAAGATTGCAAGAAGGAAAAGACAAAGGAAAGACTTAAAGTCGAGTTATTTGTTAAGGCAGTTTGTATGTTGTTGGAATTGATGAGTCATAATTCCAAATATGTGTTAGCAGTGGGTGTTAGGTTGCCCCGAGCCTGGACTTGAAATTGCGAACTAGCTTATTTTTGAAGTGAAGCCTACCTTTGGAAGTTTATGTGCGGCGAGGACGTCTGACATTCGGGTGAGGTAGGGTAGGTCAGAGAGGAGATGAGAGTCCTCGGGTAGGTTCAGGAATTGGCGGAAGGTTTTATTTTGGAATGTTTCCAATTTGTCCCTGATAAATTTTGAATTTGCGAAGATTTCGCAACCGTAGAGTAGTGCGGGACGGATGATTGTGGAATAGAGTTTGGATCTGCAGCTGTGGGATAATGCAGAAGTACGGGAGGGCAATGAAATTAATTCTTGCCTGATTATCATTGCTTTTCTTGTGCAATACTTAAGATGTTCGTTGAAGTTTAATTTATCATCTAACAAGACGCCGAGAAATTTATGAGTTTTTGCTCGTGGTACCCGGATTTTGTTTATGGTTGGTTGAGTTTGTGTTGCGAATTTTGGTTCTGCGTGAGAAGCGTATGCGTGATCACTTTTATATCAATGAGTTGGTAACGTTCTGAAAAGGAAGTGTAGTGATCTTTGAGCGGCCGGCTAGCTCCCGCGTAATGGCTTCAGCTTGAAGCGTGTGGTCATGTTACAGAGGTAACGCGGTACTGTTATTTATAGTGAATACCATTTTCCAGGCAAAACAAATTCTAAAATATAAGAAATGGTTTTAAGGCACTTATATTTGTGCCCATATTGGTTTTACTAAATGTCCTTTATAGTATCAGTGTGCTTCAATATATTGTCCCAAGTTTTGTCTCTCACATGGAGGTTTGTCGTTACTTTCAAAGCCACCCCTATATTTTCAGATTGTAGGTAACTTTGCGCAGTGGCGATATCGTAACCAATGAAGTTCTACTGAGGTGCGATTATTGCTAGTTGAAAACTTATACCAATACCCCGCCGATTCGACGTGAAATATCGTCGGATCTGGCAATTTTTGGACGCTTCTACGGAAGCTAATAACAACTTTAATCAGCATGGAAATCCGAAGTAACAAATGATGACGTATTTCTCGTTCATCTGGCGTGTTTTCCTAAATCCGGGGAGATCCTATTTCTCTGCTCTTTCCTGTCTGAAAATATCATCACATCCTCCGCTCCTTCGTATTCTTTGAGCGAATATTAAATTGAGGTTCGCTTTAAATCCCGCTAAGCTTTTGGCGCCCTTTATCGGCTCATTTGGTGTACTTTAAGTGAGTGCTACATACATCGTGGTCTTTTAAACATGATGCTAATTGAATTTCACTTCGCCATGGTCGTAAATGCTCAAGAAGGGAAGAATTCTATAATCATGAAATTACTTTTTCATTGAACTCATACATGCAGATATCCTCCGAGCAAGGAAGGCTTACGGCTTCTTTGAAATTATATTCATCCATTATTGCTGCAGTTTATCCTTAATTCTTTCTTTTCTTCGGCTTTCCGCTCGTCATATAGACTCATCTCAACAGGCAGTTCTTAGCATTCCATATTACGCGGTCCTTACGACGACATCAAGTAGTTCGTACATTCTCCGTCGCTGGCGCTGCCAGCGCTGCCGTCTAAAAATCAATACTGGCGTGGCCCCGAGGTCGTTGCACGTCTGCTGGTATGCCTCTTTATTTTTGTATCTCTCATCAGACAGAAATTCGTTGCTGGAAATGACTCTGAGCAGTGGCGACACTACCGGCCATTTCGAGAAATATATGAGCAACGCATGATTTTCTCGATTGGGTTGAAAGTTGAGAGGCTGCTGTCATTGTGGATGGTCAGGGTATATTAAGGTTACATATTTATCAATTGAGTCCTCTTGAGTTAATTAAGTATAGATTTATTTATTTTTACATTTCGTCTATTGAGTGTGCAGAGACAAGTGAAATGATAGTGTAAGTCTACTTCGGTTGATAAAAATGTCAGGCGACATTTAATTAAACCTTTGTGAAGCGTAGATATTAACCAATCTAGCATCGTCGATATAAGTGCGTAAATGGTACACAAGTTCTTGTTGAAATTGAAGTTCCAGTGTACACTCCATTTGTTAACGTTGTTTAGATGCGTAGATGAAACTTTGAAGTCAGCGTGATCACTAATTTCACGAGAAAGAACAGGGAAATGGCCGCAATTTCTCCTAAGCATTCTGTTTTTAATTAATGTTGAGGGCTTGGTCTTGGTCACTATTCTGGGGGCGCGTGCCTTATTTCTTTCTGCGGAGCTTCGTTGGTTTGCAATGCCTCTCAATGATAATGCGTGATACATGGTCCCTCGAGCGCCGAAGGCGCGTATCACTCCGCCGGAGTTGCATTGAATGCCACCACTGAAGTACTAAAAAATAATTAAAATAAGATGGCAATGTGATTCATTTTGTACGTAAGGTGTGACTCGTGCGATCAAGAAACTTAATATTACATGCCTAAGAAATTTTCAATGCCAACTAAAGCTAAAATCAAAAAGTATTTATTATATTTTTTATTTTATTTTTTATAGTAAACTATTTATTATATTTTTTAAGTTTTATTACCCATTGCAATTGTTTGTATTTTGATTTACAGTCCTTTCATTTTTTTAAATCTTTCATTTTTTGACAGGATTATAAAGATATTTAAATTTTTTCCAATTATGATATCTTCTCATTATTAAATGTTCTTATGTATTAATTTTCAGAAACAGAATAATGAAAGATATAGGAGAGATTAATAGATAAGTGATGTGTTTTGCCAGCGGATGTGTAACGGGTACATTTTCGTCATAATTCCAAATATTGATTAGTAACTGTGATAATGCGTCTAGTGCAGGTCTAGTTATTTTATTTTAGCAAAGATTTGGCTTTATCTCTTTTGATAAATGAGGTGGGAAATAAAACTCGCTAGTAATATTGTTAATATTTTTAAGATTTCTCAAGAGACTGAAGGTAGATAAACCTCGTGAATCATAAAGGGAGACATTCTCTTCTGCACTTCAGTTGAAGAGAAGTAAAAAACAAGAATAGTCAGCCATGCTGAAGCTCATTTTTTAAGTAGGGCCTAGGATTCATAAGGATCCTGATAAGGTTGTAGCAGTGGCGGATCCAGGTCAAGTGGTGGTTTAAATTCCAGCAGTAGTGGGGGTCGGAAAAATTACCATTCTATCTAGTATAAATTGGATACCCACGGGGGGGGGGAGGGGGGGGGGGGGCTATAGCTCATAGATCTGCCACTGGGTTGCAGAAATATTCTGCCATCATCTGCGATATAAAATCTTATGAAACATCTCACTTTGCTATTCGCTTGTCGTTCCTAAATCCTATAAGAAATGGTCCAAGTGAGTCTGTAAATAGTATAGCTAAACAGTCAGTATTTCTTCCAAGGTTTATTAAATTTTTGGGCATCACTTGTCAGCATTGTCATTTCCAAGGAAATTGCGTATAGTGTCAGAAAGTGGCCTCCAAGGAAATTGCTCAATCTTATTCCTGAATTTCATGTCATTGTTCTCTAAAACTTCCTGCTTAAAGTTTCTCTGAACTGTTTTTTCAGATTTTTTTCTTCCCACGTATGCCAAGCTTGGCATTACACGAGGGTGGTGTGAAAAGTTCTCGGAATGGAATATAAAAAATGTTCTTACATCACTGAAACTTATTTTATTTTTCAATATAGCCTCCTTGTAGATTACTAAATTTGGTCTAACGATATTCTATTGCTTTGATTCCATCTAGAAAATGAGATTTCTCTAGGCCTGCAAAATAGTTGTCAACTCCGGCTATCAGTTCTTCATTTGAAGTAAATCATTTTATCCACCATGTCCACCATCAAGAAATTTCAATTTGGGGAAGAGATGGAAGTCTGACGGAGGCAGTCAGGTGAATAAGCGGAAGTGGCAACAATTAATACCATAGTTCGTGTTATTTTGCCATGGCGACAACACATGAATGCAGGCGCGCATTGTATTGATTGAAGATGACTTTCTTCCTTGCTAAACCTGGCCTTTTTTCGCGTATATTTTGTTGCAATTAGTCCAAGAGGTTAGCATAGTATTCTCTAGTAACTGTTTGCCTAGTGAGGAGACAATCTATATACAGAATCCCCTTCACATCCCAGAACACTGATGCCATGACCTTTCCAGTCGAAAGCATTGTCTTTGATTTCTTTGCTCTCTTTCCCTGGATAATCGTCATGTTTCCACAGCTTTGGCTGTGTTTTTGTCTCTGGGGAATAGCAATGGACCCAAGTTTCATTTTTGGTCACAAACCGGTCCAAAGAAACTTGTTCGTTTTCCCTAAAACGGGTTAAACATTGTTTCGATATGTCCATTCTCATGCGTTTTTACTCCAGCGTCAAGAGTCGCGGCACTCATCTAGAAGATAAATTTTCCATTTCTAATTTTTCAGTTAAAATATAATATACCCTTTTATATGACATCTAGCAAGCGAGAGCAATTTCACCCTCTTTCGATCGGTGATCCTCCATTACCATTTTGTGCACTTCTATAGTGATTTCTGGAGCAGTGACACTTCTTGGCCGACTTTTGCACGGACCATCATATAAGCTCACCCGACCAAATTTGAATTCATTTGTCCTCTTAGTAACAGTTGACCATGAAGGGGCAGGGTCCCCTAGTGTATTCTGGAACTCGGCATGAATTTCCTTTGCTTTCATACCTATTTTTACAAAGTACTTAATCACTGCACGAATCTAGATTTTTTCCATCTTCGCAAATCACTATGCAGGAACAACAAAAAAGCTACCTCACCGCCACAGTTATTTTCCACGAGCATTGATGTGGTATGTATTTACAGCGAACAGTCCTATGGATATCACGTGAAAAGTTCGTTGCACTAGCTCTGACAACTCTTGGTGATTCCGAGAACTTTTCAAACCACCCTCGTATGTCAAGCCCATTGAGGAATTACTTTATGGCCTAGTTTTATGTGCAATGGAGAAAAGTTGATGTTATTTCGTATAACTAAAGAATTGCTTGGTACATTTTTCTCTCCAACAATCACGGTTTCTCTCAGGCCACTCCTTCATCACCCAGTGGTTTTCTCTGTCCCTGCCATCCAATAAGTCATGAGAAACGAGGATATTTTGTGACCATGATATACAAGAAATAAGTTAACAATTTTTAAATCACGGAAATCACTCATTGCTGCTCCTGATACTTATCCAGTAGGTACCAGAGAAGCTGTGACGTTACTTCTTTCAAATTATCTGAAACCGTATTTCCTGTTGAAGTAATCGTGTTTCATTGTGAGTTCAAGCATTTCATAGCTCACGGAGGATTTTTAAAGGACGCCAATCATTGGGAATAGATACAGGAGGATCCATTTTATTCATAAATCCACGGAAATATTGACAGGATATGATATTGTATTTTTCTCTCTTATGTTCCCTTATAGTATCTGCTCCCCGCCCATAGCCTAGTTCAGGGTGAACTCTACCCTCACTCGTCAGAACCAGCCTTCAGGTGGAATCGCAGAAGGAGTAATCTGTGTTTCGTTCTCAGGTATTCAATATTGTACAATTGTCAGAACGGAATCCAAAAATAGCAATAGTATTCTTCTGTCGCGACAGACTTTTTGCAAATGAGGTTGTTAAAATATGCCCAAAAAGTGAAAAACAAAACTGTAGAGATTGTGACGAGTGAAAACGGTCTGTGAGCTGAAAGTTAGCTAAGTATGGAGGATGACTTGACTTACTTATGGGGACACTTCATCCAATACTTATCCATACATCATCCAAAGTTTCTATTTTACGTTGGTCTTAAATATTAAATTTTATAATTCTTGAAGCAAGTTTAAATTTCGTTTATTATTTTTTAGGGGATTCATCGCGTAATTCCTCCATTTCTTATGCCCACAAATACGAATTGAGTAAAATACACTGGACGGCAAAAAATAATTTTTTCGCGAGCCCTGATACCATTCCAGCTGATTCTCATATAAAATGGCCTCCTGAATCCGAGTATGACATCCGTTTTCCTCCATCACCCACCATTTTTGAGGGAAAGCCCCCCTCTAATTTTCATCACTTTGCAATGATTTGGAGGAATGAAAAGGATTATAATAGCTTTTATATTTCTTATTAGGGTTTTTAGAGGTGGAAAGTTCTAAAACATGATCGTTCACGGTAAGTATGTAGATTTGGGGGATTAGTTTCCGTTAAATGATAAATTTCGAGTAAAGTTTACCCTCTCGGATAAAGTAAAAAATGTACTACGACAGGTCATATCTGCAGCGGTTACCTTACACTGTGACGCCCTTCTCCCGAGCACCCGGATTATCTCTCAGAGCCCGAGAAAGGGATCGAAAAAGGGTCGCCCTACCGTTCAGTATACCTGACCATTTCTTTGCCCCACAAAACTACCACTAACCGAAAATACATTAAAAATGATCAACCTTTCCTTTTTAGCAATTTTTTCACCGAATTTCTTCATATTTCAGCTCCCATTTCATCTTCTTCTACTTAAAATATCCCAGAATGATGGAAAACTATTTCAACAGCTTTTATCTGCAATAACACTAGTATTTAAGAACACTGAATAGAAAAAAGTGAAAATGTGAGCCAACAGTTAAGAAGGTGCGCTATCACGCTGGCGCCCTCAATACTATACTCGCATCGACAAAGAGTAAAGTAACAAATGTGAAGAACGATGAATAACATAAGTACCTTAATTTGGCATTTGATTTAACTTTATACTCTGCGGTAGAAGTTTCTCATGCAAAAACCAGCAGTAGACCTAATATGCCAACATGCCCGCATTCAACTTCCCTGAAAATCTCCTCTCAAATTTGGTGATGTCTTCATGGCACCGTTCCCAGTGTTATTCTGAAACTGCTCCTAAATATTCTATGAGAAGGTCCAGGTGTGAATGAAGGAAATGTATTTTTAGTGATATGTTACGCCCCATGACCGCATACGCTAACAGCAATTCCTCGACATAAGCGACATATTCATCACTCTTTTGTCACCCAAAAAGTTCTAACACATGTTTCAGAATCCAAGCCAAGCTAGATTTTCTTTATGATTCAGGTGTTTTGTAAATGTTGAATCTTGGAAAATTTTCCTAATCTGGGGGCCCACGAATATTACTTCCTAGGTTTTAGCCTCAATTAGACGAGGAAATTAGGTTAAAATTTGAAATTCAGGTCCTGTCTTATCGATTGCTTTCACAAAGTGATTCATCTGCCCTATTTTGATGTGCAATGGTGGCATATTAATATTTTCTGTCGGAACCAGGGAAACATGAGCGACATTTTCATAACCATGTGTGAAGGTTTCTCGCTGGGACCAGTTTCGTACGATGTCATGTGTTCTCGGGCACGGCTGTCGTATTCACAAAGGAAGCAGCAGTATTTCGTGAAGCCTAATTGCAGTCCCGTGAGTAGAGCGGCAACTTTCAGATCAGCGCTAACTTGCCATTTATAATCACGATAATTAATATTTTCAAGGATTCGGCTGATATATCCGTACGTCTTCTTTATATTAGCGGAGTATGCAGACAGGACAGAAGGTAACTCATTCCCATTGGCCAACAGGACTACTTAAAAGCTTGTCTTTAACGAATCCATAAACAGTCTCCATTTTTCTGGGTCACATGGCATCATCAGTTCTATCAACAATGCATTTAATTACAGTAAAAAACCAAGCCTTCATCTTCCGTAAAAAGAAATTTCAGTGTAGTCTGTTTTGTCCTATAGAGAATGATTTTTATGCCCTTTTCAAAGAGATTGGCATCCATTTACGCGTGACTTTAGCCATATATTACTGTAGTTTGACCAAATATTTGGTTAAACTACTGTAACAAGTGGTGCAGGAAACATTGGAGCCCAATCTTAATCCTAGCCGCCAACTTGGCAGCCAAAGTAAATTCACCGCAAACAAAGCAGAAGCATGAGGATGATATTTACACACGCGTTGCATAATTACGCACTAAATCACGGATATAATCACTTAGTAAAACGTAACAAGGAAGAGTAAAACAAATTACCTTGTTTTACACAATTTAAACTACATGGAAAATAGGGATTCCTGTCTAGAACTCCGAAAGTGTTGACTTTGCGATCGCTAGAGATATACCGAGGGAAGATGACAACTTCAATACTTATACATAATTGATTTGAGAGGCTGATACTTTGTGGAACTCGTTGACAAAGGAGAAAGAATAATTTTTAACTCCAATGAGAATATAATATCTCAATATTATAATTTTCGTGGAATTAGAAAGCATTACTTTCCCTTTTTTTTAGCTACGAAAGCAAGAGAATTGCCGTCCAAGCCTGAGCGAGCGACGCATTGCGAGGGCCAGCGTAGTAAAGTGAATCTTCCGAGCTTTTGATTCATATTTTTATTATTGTCGCTATGCTATGCAGTAAAATATTTTTATTTTTACTGCTTTTTCTTGTTGTTACATATTTTTATCATTCGGGGTAGGATGATGTGAAATGAAAGCTGGAAATTTAAAAAAAATACGTGAAAATTTGAGAAAAATTGGAAAAATAGCAGATCATTCTAAATTCTCTTTTATACAATTAACGGAGACAAATTCCCCCAAATCTACCTTCTTGCCATAAATATTAATTATATTTTAATATTGCACCCCTAGGAACCACTAGAAAAAAATTAAATGCTAAAATAATCCTTTTAAATGTTCCAAATGACGTAAAAGTGATCAAAATCGGAGGAGGGGGCTCCCCCGAAAATGGGGGGTGATGGGGAAAAACGGAGATCATATCCGGATTTAGGAGGTCATTTTACATCAGAGTCAGCAGGAATGGTGTCAGGACAGATTTTCATGACGTCCAGTGATATCGAAAAGCTTTATTCTATGTTTCGATGTGAAATTGGACTCCTCATACTTGCTTCACGCTATCCCTCACCTTGATCTCTATCACGAGCGTGATGTGCATACGGTCGTAAGTTTAAGAGAAGTGAAGCCCCGTGGTGCTTGAGTCGTTCGATTTTACTGCCAATGCTTCTACCTGCCCGTCCTGGCTTCCAGTGACGTCAGGGGTCTGATGCTTGTGTGGCATACTGGGGGTGGGGTCCCGGTAAAGGACTAACTGATTCTCAACGCGAATTCTTCTGGACTGCCTTTAAGGAATTGATTACTTTATTGGGCTAGATTATTAATGGAAATGGCATCAGTTGAAATCAGGCTCATTTATCATAAAATATAACACTACTGGAAAACTTGAATTGAATTGGTGTCAATCACTTCCATTTGTAGACATAGTTTTTGCCTCTCGCGTTATCTTAAATGGTCGCTTTTTAAGCGGTTCTACAGGTATGTTAGAAGTACTTAACTTTGCGCAGTGGCGATATCGTAACCAATGAAGTTCTACTGAGGTGCGATTATTGCTAGTTGAAAACTTATACCAATACCCCGCCGATTCGACGTGAAATATCGTCGGATCTGGCAATTTTTGGACGCTTCTACGGAAGCTAATATAAATTCAACATATGGAGTAGAATCCGGTAGTGATGGGCAAAGTCGATCACTTTAGTGATTCAATGATTTTGTCTCGAGTCACTTAAATGATTCAATCGTTATGATCGAGGAGACTCAATCAATGAATGTAAATAAATCACTTTGAATAATCGATAAACGCCTCCATTTCTTCGTCTCTTTTTTCAATTTTTTATCATCCAAGCTTGGTGCAATGCATGACAGTTAGAATTAAATTTGAAAAAAAGCGTAGTAATGAATGAATTGAATGAATTAATGAATTGATGAATGAATGAATTAATGAATTGATGAATTAATGAATGAATGAATTTATGGAAGAATGATAACTCCCTTCAAAGTAGCTATACCATTCGGTGCACCTAATTAAAGCAGGGTTCCCACTCAACCGTGAAAACCTTAAAACCGTGAATAAGCCGTGAATTTCGTCTACCGTGAAAAAACCTGGAAATAGCCGTGAAATTCGTCATGAAACCTTAAAAACCTCTCAAACTTGATTTTAGATCTACGATTGACGGATCAAAATGATAATAGGTCAGTCACTCGCAGATACTGTCCCCGTATTTATCTGCACCTGTATATTCGAAGCGCAAATATTGGTCCGTCTGTAATGACGACACAGACCTTAAGGCTGTGATTGGACGACCTTTAACCAAAGTGATCATTAACCCTGGCGAGAAATCAGACACCTCTTCACTTTCCTGTCACCTTCCTTTTTCTCACTCACAACCTTAAGCCGGCCCTAAATTTTGCTAACGATAGGCGACGTCATAGGAGCACTTTCATTGCTGCGTTTTGCATTCCCGGCGTTTATCGCGTTTGCTATATTTTTAGTTAACGTGCGGCCAGTGATTTTTATGAGATCAATATTTCTTCCTAAAATGGTTTATCAAACAGACCGTGAATTTGACCCAATTTAGACCGTGAAAACCTGGAAAAAACCGTGAATTTTATAATTAAGTTAGAGTGGGAACCCTGTTAAAGGCAGTTGCATCCGTGAAATACTTAAAAGTTAGACTCAATAATTATCTATCGTGGGATAAACATATTCGAGAATTAAACGGTCAAGCTAATCATAAAGTGGGTTTTGTTAAAAGAATATTAGGAAAGTGCGACAACAAAGTAAGAGAAATTAGATACTTCACCTCGTTAGACCTAATATAGATTCCAAAATTCAAACCTATTTTATTATGTTCGTATTACAGACCACCTAACTCAGATATAACGTCAATGTTGGATTTTCAAACTCAAATAAACAGCGTAGCATCCAAGTATCCTGAAAGAAACTTGATTGTAGGTGGAGATTTCAACTTACCTTCTATAGATTGGGAGACTTATAGATTAATTCCTAGTGGGAGGGATAAAGTGATTTGCGAGGCCTTATTACACACTTTTACATCCAATTCATTGTTTCAAATAGGATGCGCACCGAACAGAGGAGAAAGTATTCTTGATTTATTAGCGACAAATATGCCTCATCAGGTAATAAACGTTAGCACCGTCGAAGGAATAAGTGACCATAGGGTAGTAACTGCAAAGTTTTCTCTAAATACCGCTGTAAACTTTAAAAAAGAGCGTAAAGTTTTCATTTTTAAAAGAGAGGATTTTGATGGGTTTACAAGTCATCTGAAAAATGCTTTCCCCGCGTGTCAAAAATAATCATTAAAGTTAAACGTAGGGGATACTTGGTAAGATTTTCTTACGCTCGTAATTTCGGGAATACATTGCTACATCCCCAGTAAAACAGTAAAAGAGGGTAGCGAACCGAGATGGTACGACGCGGAGGTGAGAAAATCATTGAGGCGACAAAGAGCGTGTCATGCTAATATGAAAAAGTCAGCACGGATTTATCCGCTAATGAAAGCGAGCTAATAATTAAAAAATATAGGATGACTAAAGCCGCCACGAAGGAAGCGTTCAGGACTGCATTCACGAATTTTAAAATAAAAACACTAGTAGAGCAGTTACGGGATAACCCAAAAGCATTTTGGTCATATGTTAGGGAAGTTCAAGGTAAACGATCTACCATATGTTCGCTGAGGAACGACATGGAGATGTGTTGACAAACAGTTGTCGATGAAGCCAATTTATTAAATTCCTTTTCAAGAGCGTGTTCACCGAGACTCGCCCGTGACCGTTGTCAATCTATGCATACGAAAGATGCCGCCTATTGACATTAGTACGCACAGAATTGAAAATATATTGGAATCGCTCAGTCCAAATAAATAACCTGGTCCAGACAAAATCCCTTCTCACTTGTACAGAGAACTAGCATCAGAAATTGCCCCCTAATTGCAAATAATATTCTGTAAATCCATCAAGCAACATGAAGTACCCAATGACTGCAAAATCGCTAATGTAACGCCAATATTCAAAAGTGGAGACAAGGAATACCCATGTAATTACAGGCCAATATCTTTAACGTCCATCTCATGCAAAGTCCTTGAACACATCGTAGTCAGCTCGGTAATGAAACACCTAGACGCTCAAAACTTATTAATGGGAACTCATCATGGATTCAGGAAAAGCAGGTCGTGCGAAACCCAGTTAGCGCTTTTCGCCCACGATATTTTAGTCTCCGGAGAAGACAACATTCCAGCAGACGAGATTTTTCTTGATTTCAAAAAGGCATTTGATAAAGTACCCCACGGAAAGTTACTAATAAAGCTGAAATCTTATGGCCTAGTAGATGATGGCATTTTCTAGATAGGGGAATTTTTGAGCGACCGCGTCCAAAGAGTAGTATTAGACGGTGCAGTCTCCAATGAGGTTAGAGTGACTTCTGGCGTTCCTCAGGGTAGTGTCATTGGCCCACTCCTATTCCTTCTTTATATAAACGACATTGGCGAAGTAGTGCAGAGTAAGTTACGATTATTTGCAGACGACGCTGTAGTTTACAGAGAAATTCGTTCCAGCAAAGATATAGATGAACTAACGAATGACCTTGCTGCTATCCAAGCTTGGTGCGATGCTTGGCAGTTAGAATTAAATTTGGAAAAATGCGTCGTAATGAATTTCTGGAAGAAGAATAACTCCCTACAGCGTAACTATGTCATTCGGGGCACGCAGTTAAAGGCAGTTGAATCTGTGAAATATCTAGGGGTTAGACTCAATAATGATCTATCGTGGAATAAACATATTCGAGAAATAACCGGTCAAGCTAATCGTAAAATGGGTTTTGTTAAAAGAATATTAGGAAAGTGCGACGACAAAGTGAGAGAAATTAGCTTCTTTTCCCTCGTTAGACCACATTTGGAATACGCTGCCAGTGTTTGGGACCCTCATGAAAAAGGCTTAATAACAGAGTTAGAACGCGTGCAAAGAAGAGCTGCCAGGTATGTGAAAGGTCGTTACGATAGTCTTGTGAGTGTAACTGACCTCTTAGATACACTCGGATGGGAATCTCTGTCTGACTGTAGATTGAAAAATAGACTAAACCTTTTAGATAAATTAAAGAGTAGTGTCTTTTCTAGCGAAGTTAATCATATCTTACGGACGCCGACAAACTACGGAAGTTCACATCATATAAATAAAATAAGAGAGATAGATCGTAGAACAGACGGATTACGAATGTCATTTTTTCCACGATCAATAAGAGATTATAACGGCAGCGATAGAACTCATAAATAGATTGCATGACTTGCAGTGTAGCCTACTAACCTATGTAAAACTTAATGCATGTTTCTTAATATTATTTTTATATCTAACAGCATATTGTAGTATAATTTGTTAGTATACGGAACGGTTTTTGGACGGTGTGGTGTGCATTTGGGAGTCCAATTGCATGCTGCATGCTGGTGATTGATCACCCCCTGCCAAGCACCCTTGTGATGGCTTGCAGGGTATTATGTAGATAGATAGATAGAATAAGCTGCCAGTGTTTGGGACCCTCGTGAGAAAGACTTAATAACAGAGTTTGAACGCGTGCAAAGAAGAGCTGCCAGGAGGGCAAGTCTGTAACTCTGTTCTCTCCCGAAAATGGGAGAAAGGAGATTCGTGAAGCGCCTGCGAGAGAGTTGTCGCCCGCCCCAAGTCTCTAGGGCGCCCCGCCGGAGAAAGGAGACTATTTGTCGCCTGGGAGAGTACTAGTGTCCCGACCCAAGTCTGTAAGCCCCCTCAAGCGCCTTCCGGCGCCCCAGACGGGCGCTTCAGTTATGTCCCCCTCTAGAGCCCGACGTATCTCTTTCTCCCATGGAGAAAGTGCGTATCTCGACAGTGTTTTGTTGTATTTTCTCAATATGGCGCGTTTTCTTTCAAACCATAGAATATTATTGCTCGTATATGAGGTGCATTTAAAAGAAGTGGGGCAATTACCACCAGTGAGAAATTGTTGCGGGATATAAATAAACCGTTTGAGGCGAGGGAGGAAGATTTCCGGCCGCATTAGCGGAGAAGGTTGTCCTATCCGTCCTTCGATGGTCCGATTCTCTACCTGCTGAAAATCCATCAGCAATACTTAGCTGGAGGGCCTCAATAACAGACAAAAACACCGCAATCCTATGAAATAACAATAATCTGTAGCTCTGCATTCTTTTCGTTTAAGTAGCGGGGTTTAGAAAGCTAATGCTAATTCAGAGAGCGCAAGAAAAGCAATTTAAATAATGGAAAATAACTTCTAAGCAGTTACCTATATAAAGAAATAGATAGTTAATGAAACACAAGATATGCCCTTATTGTTAAAAGAAACTTGTCCCATGACAATGTAACAGAGTTTCACTTTTTCATTTGTTTCACGAATACGACTGCTCAGAAAAACCGTCTGCACACATGTGAGATCGCGAATCGGTTCCGCTGTCAACACATACACACGCTATAAATGTACTTCAATAATAAATGAATATCCACAAACTAAATACTAGCACACACCGTAAATATAAAGTGGGACATAGGCAAATAACATAATGAAAAACTGGAAATCACTTCCACTCTTTTATTCATCACGAACAACTTACAATCACTAAGCTCGTTATGATGAAAACAACTATTAATTCACTGATTTAAAGCCAGAAATTAGCATACGAAAGAGGCACAGGTGACTTCTCTCACTATTATTCGTAAATATACTAGAAAAAGAAACTTCACACACAGCTTTGATCTTGATAGCTTGATCGTGAAATGTCAATGTACCTATACCACCTATACGATGAACAACGGAGGTGAACACGACACTGACAATGTTTACATTGCTGTCAGACATTAATCGATACGGTAATAGCACTGTTTACAATTCAATCACGATGGAGCAATGATAATTACAACTCTTAGCCGATAATTTTCAACTTATCCAAACTTTGTACATTGCAACCACTGGCACTGTGATTATCAGCAGAAGATTTACGAGAGTTGTCACATTGACATTAACACAATTTTGGCACAAAAGATGTTTGCACAAATCTGCAAGCAGCGAGCAAAAGCTGTATTCATATTTGAAATATACTCTTAATTTTCAACTTTGGTGAGGTTGTAATTGACACGAGATGAAGAATTTAACAAGGGGACAAGCAAAATTTACCGGCACTTGCATTGAGCCTTGCAACCGCTTGCAAGCGAGGAATCACTGCGCGCGGTCAAAAAAGTAGTCCCGACTTTGGTAAGTCATAATGAGGTTATTATGTATTCAATTTAGAAAATATTTGCATGGCTGAATTTTACATAAAATTAAAAACATTTTAAAATGGCACACGATTAATTTTTCGATAAATCAAGCTCCAATATCAAATTCGCCTTAGAAATTTTTCATACTACCCATCGGAGCGAGTTGTCTCCCATCCGGTCGGGAGAAACAGTTCTCTCTACCGAGTTACCGACTTGGGTCGGGAGACAATTTTGGGCGAGAACTCTTTCTCCCAAACGAGGCGCCCCAAGTTACCGACTTGCCCTCCAGGATTGTGAAAGGTCGTTACGATAGTGTTGTTAGTTCAACTGACCTCTTAGATAAACTCGGATTGGACCGTAGATTGAAAAATAAAATAAATCTTATAGCCAAATTCGAGAACATTGTCTTTTCTAAAGAAGTTAGCCTAATCTTACGGACGCCAACATACTACGGAAGATCAAATCATATAAATAAAATGCTGAATGCTGGTGATTGATCACCCACTGCCAAACACCCTATAGGTGCCTCGCAGGGTATTATGTAGAGATGGATGCATTTGCTAATATCCTATACTTTTTGCTGTAGTCACATTCGTAATTTATCTTAAGGGTGTTCTATCCTAATTCAAAAATCCAAATTCAACCGTCGCCGGATTTTTGTTGCGAAGTCGGCCGCAACGGCCAGTAGTGTTGCCGCGAGACGAGACGAGACGAGACTTTCGCCAGTCTCGTCTCAGTCTCGTTTCCTGACCTCTGGTATCGTCTCGAGTCTCGTCTCGTGAACCCCAGTCTCGTCTCGGTCTCGAGTCTCGGACGAGACTCTCGTCTCGTCTCGTTTCCCCCACACTAAATTTAGCGTCGTTTCCATGCGTAAGCGTGCTGAATCGCTTAATCGATAGTCTTAAAAATAGGAGAGCCATTAATATAAATTGCAAGCACATATTTATCCGGACACCAATTGCATCAAACTGGTGCTAAAATCATTGATTTTATTGATAATCAATTAATAAAATAATAACATGAAACGAAAAATTTCTATAAATGGAATGTAGACATAATCCTAATCGATCACCGAAAAAAATTCAAAAAATTATATTATCTTAAACATTGTTTGAACTTGATTATTATTAATACGTACTTACAATTTTCAGCGCCGTTTACTTTTGCCTGCTCCCTGTATGCCGTGTCTAGTAGTTCAAAAGTCTGTGGGGTTTCTCAAAACACAGGTTCCTGGGCAGTTTTACATCTGTATCTTGTCTCGTATCTCTTTATGTTTATGTCACTCACTGCACACTTTCTTCTTTCAACCCTATATGTTTCAATTTATGGGTTTTGTTGAACAAAATATGCCGTCTGGTCGATCGAGCACATTCCGCATCGATATCCGAGAGCCGTCCTTTGTGCTGTTCTTAATTCTGTCGTGCTATAATTTTGTTCATTAAGATTCAAATATTCACTAATGGGCGAAAGGTTATAGTGAAAGCGCATTTTTTTGGAATTTTCTTTGTAAATTTTAAAGAAACTATGCCACGTAGCGGTTTGTCTCAGTCACTATAATTGTAATTATTTCATCATCGAAAAATAACTCCAATTCCAAGGATCCTTTTTACACGAATAGGCGATATTTCTTTTCAACTAAATCACACGCAAAGGTTAGAGGCGCGTCTTCACGGCCGATCTCTTCCCCATTATTTTCTTGAAAATTCACGGAAAAATTAGATGCTATAAATCTTCGAACCTGGACTCAAGGGAGTATCCAATTGTAACTTACGAAATCGTATCAGAACATTCTGCACTCTTTTATTCCAGAAAGTCAAGCACACTGTGATCGGACCACTCACGAGAGCTAGAAGGCATGGTCAACTAAGAAGGGGTTCAGATACGGAAGGGGCCCAAGGCCGAAAAAAATAAAACCACCAAAGCAAACACAAGCGCGAAAAAAACTCCAACCCTCAGCTTCCAACGTCATAAATAAGATACCAGATGCTGGCAGGTCTTCGAGGTTCCGAGAACTATCGAGTGACAATGCCTGGACGGTCCAAGCCTTCACTATCATTGCCACGATGAAAGAGAAAGGAAAAGATGAGACAGAAGATGAGATGATAATGAACCACAGAGGAAGGCATTCAGCGTCCCCACATTGAACATACAATCGCTAAGAAAGCACATAAATCGGAGCGTAAGTGGTAGACTATCTTCCATGGGCGTCCACCAGTCGCCGCTCCTAGAGGAAGCATCCTGGCATCAGCTGGAAAAAATATTCTAAAAAAAGTCGACCACACAAACAGAGGCAATTAAGAGGCACAGAACGAAATCAGACAGATATGTCTCACATATATACTCACTGAAAGTACATATATGGAAGATTAAGAGATAGGAATACCTAATGAAACTTTCAAACTCATACAGTGTGTCTTTCACGCTTAGGAACGACCACGCAACGGAACGACCACGGGAATTTAAAGTCATGCTTGAGGGGTTAAATAGCAATAATAGTACTCCCTCGTTTGTACCGGCGAAAAAATACCGGTATACTGGTACATTCATAATTTATAAAATTTGTTAATAAGTTGAAAATAAACGTTCGTATTAATCTATTAAAATTATCCGGTGTTTCCGAAAATTAGATTATTATACAGGACAATTACACTGAAAAAGTCATTCACAGGCATTTATACGAAAACCCAACGGAAAACTTCATCAGAGGCTCAATTATCGAACTGTTGAACGGTGATAGCGGTGTAGTTGTCAAAGGCAACGTCATACAAACGATTTCGGGGCATACGTTTTAATTTTTGGTGTTTTCCTAGCGAATGATAAATTTGAAGATCTCTCAGACAAGAAAAAGACACTGTCAGCAGAACGTCTTCTTATTCAAACACCCGACGGTGGCAATCCGACACAAACTTTGGCTACTTATACAACAACCACTCACTTGGTGCCCGAGAAAGCTTTTGTCATTTTAATTTCTGCTGTATTTTTGTGTGTAAAAATATTTTTACACTTGTCTCATGTAAAGACATAGTAGTTTTTACATTTCTAGAATCGGAATTAGCTATGCCTAAAATACTGCGATCGAATAAAATTAGATGTGTAGGTCACATTTCTATTTAGGTTAGAAAAATATATACATTGTACGGTTCAATAACATTGATTTTCTTGCCTTCTGTGGCTAAAAAAATCTTTTATGGCCATAGTGATAAACAGTCAAGCATGTAGCCATGGTCAAAACACGTAATAATTTTGAAAAAGGTTTTTTGGCTGAAATTCTCGTAAAATTACTTTGCAAGTCATATTTAATTCGAATATTTTCATTTATAATTGATACTATATTTATCCCTGTACATCGCGGTGCGGCCAACAGCAGCCTCCTGCCCCCCGCCACAGGCTTTTCCCGGCAAGTGTGGCATAACTGTGTACGACACATTTTTCCACCGCCAATTTTAAAAATTTATTAAAATTGTAAAAAAATTAAGCACGACTTTTTCTCCATAAGTCCTTACAATATGCAATACATTGAAATAATTATTAGCTAACAGCCGCGCTAGCCACATTGTTTTGCAATTACATGCGGATCAAATGTTTCCGGACATGGCCTTAGAGATGGGACTACAATAGGGTAATGAGATAGCAATACACGAAGATACTAATACCACCTCGAAATACCCTCTACCAATTATGAACCGATTCGAATTTTTTCTCCCAGAAAAGATAAAATGCTGAGGCACGACTTTCATTTTCTCCGAGTATCTTCAAATGAGTGAGATGAAAAATTGAGGATACCATGACTCTTCAGCTTACTGAGATTTTAGTGCCAATGACAGCACCACAGACTTCATAGTTAAGAAAAACATGGAGTTGGCAGGATCTCAGAGGATTTCAGCTTGAATAACTATATATGAATTTTAATGAATATAATTATAAACACGTTTATGTCTCTCATGAAATTCACTAATTGTAAAAATTTTAGAATTTTAATATATTTTTCTTACTCAATGCATAACTTGGAGTTAGCACGGCGTGTGAAAACATTTCACCAATGGAGTTGAAGCGATCGAAATAGAGGTAATTTAGGATTCCTCTCAGCTGCAATAAAAATTATATTGTCGTTGCCATCTTAGGAAAAATTTAGAAATGAAGGGCGCAGTAATACGTATTACTGAAGTAATATTAACGTGAATTTTCTGATGAATTGCTAAAAAAAAACGGTAGAAAGAAAAAGGAAACAGCAATTTACGAAAGTCATACACGATTTCTGGCGTTCTCGTAACGATCTATTATGTTGTGCAGTATTGCTTACCGACGCGGAATAAGTCTCGTCATGCGTCCTAATTTTATATTTGTATAATGCAGTCTTTTGTTTACGATACTTCGATGCTTTCACAAGTGCAGAATGAAGAAAGACCTTGGAACCCTGAAGAAATCAAGAGGAAATAAATGCAGGAAATACCCAAAGCAAAAGATACCGAGCGAGGGGCTGACCACCCAACGTAACACATTTTTGTAACGCAATGCTGTGGCTCTCGAAAGTTTAGCCAGAACTTTTTTACATTAAAATAAGGCTCCAATTTTCCAAATTAATTATCCCAGGAAACACGGAAAAGTAGTCAGCCATTAACACTCACTTACTTGGCTCCATAAGTGTCGCTCATGCATTCAGAAATTGGTTTTTCAGCAAATATTCTAGTTTATAATTTGATCATCTATCGAAAAGTTATTATTCAGCTGTATTTAAAATACAATGCTTAAGAATAACGTAAAATGTGTTTCGTCCTAACTGAAGGATATAGTTTTAAGCATAAACCTCTAGGCATAAAACTATACCAAATATCAATTGAGGACGTCCATCTAAATTTCGAGACTTTCGAGAGTCTCTTGGAAGTGGTATCGTCTCGTCTCGTCAAAAGGTGGTCTCGTCTCGAGTCTCGTCTCGAATTCTACCCTACGGTCTCGTCTCGAAAACGAGACGAGACTCGAGACGAGACGAGAAAGTCTCGAGTCTCGCGGCAACACTAACGGCCAGTGGAATGGGAAACCTCCTTGGGCGGAGGGGAGTACCTAGTCGCTGACCGAAGGAAAAAAAAGGAAAAGACGAGGGGTCGAGCTTCGCTCCGACCGAAAAAAACACCCGGCGCTGTATCAAATTTCACTGCGGAGGTGCGATATTGAGAGTGGTCGGGATTCGGAGGTTGATTTTTGCTCTCTGGTGGCATTAGTCCCATCTCAGCCACTCGGTTGACGTTTCTTGGAAGAATCCAAATACGCACGCTCTCGACGAGGCTGGTAAGTACGGCCGGCTTCTATGAAGAAAGGCGATTACTTGCATTGTTCTCTCCTCATTCGACTCCCCCTCGAACGGGAGAGCTGGTCAACGTTCTCATCTCAAAATTGTTAAGTGTTCTTCAAAGCATCGTAAAAGTCAATTACGCAAACCGAAATGCGCGTACTTCGTGAAATTTTTTTAACGTACAACTTTACATTTTTACGTTATTCCTCAGTATGAATGAAATAGTAACCACCCACGTACATTTGAAAACGTGTATTCAATACAGTTACTTTCCGAAACATGTTTATTCAGTAATCATAGCGCTACAGGGAGAACACTAATGAGAAATATGACAAATAATGAATGAACGAAAATTGATTTTCAATCATCTTTAATATTTATTGATGTATATGGTAAGAACATCATAAATTGCATATTGCATCAGACATCACATACAGCTTTAATAAAGCCAATAACCCTGAATATATCGCATCGGGTAATATTGACTTTTTCTTGGATGTTTTTTTAACAAAATGATGCCATTCGAACTAGAGTTTTTCTGGTCTCTAATTTCTTGTAATTCTGACTGAAGTAACGTTTAATATTCAAAGTGTTCCCTAGTTTTGCTGCAACCGACGTTTTGACCCGATGCGACCGAAAGTGCTACAATTTATTCTCGCTACCGATTCATCGTGGAGACGATTAAAATTCATTCGCTCGAATTTGGCTTGATGAAATCGCCGATGACTCATCTTCCTGGAATACACCCATGTTCAAAGTGTGTATAATGAATCATCAGTATTTCGCCTCTTTTTGCGCAGAATTATTAGATATAATTGTGAAAATCACAAATCTCTACTTTAATTCTGTTTCTGGTAATTATGCAAGAGATCGTGATACAAGCAGTTCAGTGAAGATGAATAACTGAATCTTATTAGTCTCCTTTTTCTCTCAGGTGCGTATAAAATTTCCCATGTTGATATTAGGGAGATTTGGAGCAAAGAAGTCTATCAAATTGTTTCCCGTACACTGAACTATCGGATTTTTTTTCTACGGTGCATTAGTTTTTATGACCTCAGCACTAGACTAGAAAGTAAGAAAAGTGACTAGTAAGCTGCAGTTACTGAGTTCATTAATAAAATATCCAACAAATCTGAATTTGCAAATACACCATCAGAGTGCATCACGATCCTTGAGCAACTTATACCATTTCGAGGCCGATGTCCTTGAACGCAGTATCTATCAAAAAGCCAAAGAAATATGTTATTGAAGTCATTGCTGTGGTGGATGCTAGGAAATTTTACCTAAAAATTGAAATTTTTATGGGCAGGTAGCCAGATGCCCTTTCAAAGAATCCAATTCACCTCATGAAATTGTCAAACGCTTAGCAGAGCACATTGACTGCAGAGGAAGAAATATTACCAGTGACAGTTGGTGTACCAGCATGCCTTTAACAGTAGAACTTTATCAAAAAAAGATTGAATACGGTAAGGACGATGAGTAAGAACAAAGCAGACGTTCCTCCTGAATCTCCCCCAAGAAAAAATAGAACCTTACATCATAGGCGAGGGGCAGGAGGGGGGGGCAATTGCACCCCCTCCAGAAGCAAAAATCGCAGAAGTCCTCAAGCAAAATCGGTACTGAATTGAAACGAAAGTATTCAACAAATTTCCTTTAAACCCACGAAAAATGATATGCATTAGTAGGTATAAGATATGTACTTAACTAAAATAAAAATATATTTTCTATGAAATGATATCAGAAACTAATAATGCGCTGTTATAATTTTCTTAAAATATTTTTTTCATTCACCTTTTCCATGCTAAAATGTCACAACTTGGCTTGCGCCCCCTTCTAGACTATGGCTTGCCCCCCCTAGTTATGACCCTGGGTATGCCCTTGTCTTACATCCTTACCTTTTTGCTTTACTCCCGACATTTCCGCGTTGTAATACCTACGTTTCAATAAAATCCATGTAGTATTTATTTTCTGCCATTATCCATGACGCAAGTATTACTGCCTCAAGTGGTAACAAAATGCTTCCTGGCTTTATATGATTTTACAATACTATCAAGGGGGTGTGGATTCAAATGATCAGCTTTGCTTAAATTATCGCTGGACGGTATGAAAATCGGCCCTGACACCATTCCTGCTATTTCGTTTTTAAAATGACCTCCTAAATCCGAATATTAACTCTGTTCTTCTCCATCACCCACCATTTTCGGAAGAGCCTCCAATTTTTACCACTTTTCGGTCATTTGGAGAAATTACAAGGATTAATTTAGCATTTAAATTTTTTCTAGGGGTTTTGAGGGGTGTAAAATTCTGAAAAAAATAATATTAATGGTAAAGATGTAGATTTGAGGGGAATAAGTCTCCGTCAATTGTGTAAAAACGCATTGAAAATGACCAATTTTGCCATTTTTTCGCAAATTTTCACGTATTTAAAAATATTTCCAGCTTCTATTTCACATCATCCTCCCCGAAAGATAATAATACAAAGCAGCAAGAAACAGCAGTATTAATAAAAATATGTTGCAGTTTAGCATAGCAGCAATAATTAAAAATATGTAGCAATAGCTCGGAAGATTCACTTTACTCCTCTGGCCCTCGCAGTGCCTCTCCCGCTCAGGCTTGGACGGAAATTTTCTTGATTTCGCAGCTAAAAAAAGAACAGTAATACTTTCTGATTGATGATGTAATGTTAAGTAATGTAAGGTGAGTAATGATTTCTGAAGAATGTAAAACTGAGATTTTATAATTTCATTGGATTAAAAAAGTATTCTTTCTCCTTAATCATGGAATTCCGCAAAGTATCAGCCTCTAAAATCAATTATGTATATTGAAGTTGTCATCATCTTCCCTCGGTATACCTCTAGCGATCGCAGAGTCAACTCTTTCAGTGTTCTGGACAAGGATCCTTTTTTTCCAAGTAATTTAAATAGTGCAAAACAGTAAAAAATGTTTTACTCCGGCTTTTTCCAGGTGAATGTCAGTATGTGGGCTTGAGTTGTGAATATTACCGTGATTTAATATGTAATTAAATTACACGTGTGTAAAATCATCGTCATCGCTTCTGCTATGTTTGCGGTGAATTGACTATAACATCGCAACAATAATCTCTTTCTTTAATTCTTTAAACTGCTTATAAATTTTTCTCTGGCTGCCAAATTGGCGGTCAGGGCTAGGATTAAGCTCCAAGTGTTTGCTGCACCACTTGTTACAGTAATTTGACCAAATACTTGGAGAAACTAATGTAACATATGGTACGAAGTTGCGCCTATATGGATGCCAATCTCTTACAAAAGGGCATAAAAATCTTTTCCAGTAGGACAAGAGGGCCAACACTGAAATTAATTTCTACGTAAGATGAAGGCTTGGTTTTTTTACTGTAATTAAATGCATTGTTGATAGAAATTATGATGCCATGTGACCCAGAAAAATGGAGACTGTTTATGGATTCGTCAAAGACAAGCTTTGAAGTGGTCCTGTTGGCCAATGGGAATGAGTTACCTTCTATCCTATCTGCATACTCTGCTGATATGAAGGAGACGTACCAATGTATCAGTTGAATCCTTGAGAATACTAATTATCGTGATTATAATTGGTAAGTTTGCGCTAATCTGAAAGTTGTCGCTCTACTCACGGGACTGCAATCAGGCTTCACGAAATACTGCTGCTCCCTTGAATACAACAGCCGCGCCCGAGAAAACATTACATCTTACGGAAATGGCCTCTGCGAGAAAGCTTCACTCATGGTTATGAAAATGTCGCCCATATTTCCCTGGTTCCGACAGAAAATATTCACTTGCCACCATTGCACATCAAACTAGGACAGATGAAATACTTTGTGAAAGCAATCGACAAGACAGGAGCTGAATTTCAATTTTTAACTAAAATTCCTTGTCTTAGTGAGGCTAAAACCAAGGAAGAAATTCTTTTAGGTTTTTAGAAGACTTATTTTAATTCCCACTTTCTTAGCACTCCTTCATTACTTACTCATTCGATCAATTTTATCTTCATCATTCTTCGGTGGCACCACATTTCGAATGCTTCCAATCATAGAGATCTCTGCTCCTATCAACGTCCAAGCCTCACTTCCCTAGAGAATCACACTCCATATGTAGCGTATGATGAATTGCTTCCTTACTTCTATGCTTGTATTCTCATATGTGAGAAGGTTCATCTTTTTGTAGTAAGCCCTCTTCGCCAGCGCTATTCTACTGACTATTTCTTTCTTGCTTCGTCCATCGTTGGTAATTCGGCTTCCCAGGTAAGAAAATCTTTATAATTAAGATAATATTTAACTGTTGAAATTCTTCGGCATAATAATGCGTCTAGAAATTTATGACAAATAAATGTAATTTCATTAAAAATTCTTCAGTTAAGAATGATACTAACATCACCGCAGCGCGGTTGTAGTCTTTGGGAAGAAACTAAAATTTCTCAGGAGCATTACCCGATCAATTTTTCTCTACACCTCATTACACTGTATGACCCTTCCGGGATGGAACCCTGCATTGAAGTTAGGTATTCTACTTGATATTTTTCCCATTTTATTAATTGCGAAGGGAATTTTAGTTCTTATACTCCACTATTATTTAACATGAATGAGAATACATATATACCAAGACTGTTATTTGCCACGAAAAATACATTTCGCTTAGCCGCGATTCAAACCCAGATCCTCCCGATTTCCGGTCAGCTACATTACCAAGTAATTTTTTTCTAGGCGAATCTTAGACACAAGTAAAAGGAGAATTTCATATTCAAGGAAAAAGGTTGCTTCGAGGTATAATTGGTAGCATATTTGACCGGCCATCGGGGATATCCGGGTTCGAATCCCAGGTTAGTCAAATGATTTTTTCATGTCGATTATCATACTTATTTAACTATGCACTAGTGTATTTAACTATGCACTCGTGCGCGTGACTGCGTACAAAGTTGCTTTTTCGACGCAGTACTTTGTATTAATGAGAGCACAAAACCTTTTGCATGTGACGCAGGAGTATCCTCTTTCACAAATAACTGTAACCACTGTACGATAGATAATATTTAGTTGCCGTTCCATGCTTAACAACTTTATTTGGTAGAATGATTAATGATTTTCAAACGCTCTACATATACTTAGTTCAACTTACAAATAAAATCCGAAGATTCAAACGTTATGGAGCGGAATTTTTCCATATTGAAACAAACACTTTCTCAAAATTTTCCACGATTATAAGAAAAGTTATTGTGACCTAGATTTCAATGATATAACAATATCTTCAACGTACAAATGGCGTGTTATTCATTCAATGTATCTTCTTGGGACTAAGTTATGTCTGATTCCGAACTAATGGATTCGACTTTGCCAATATTTGGCCCGCTTTAATTTCGTAGGGGATAAATTATTTCTAATGCCTTTACAAATTTACTTTGAAAAATTACGAGAAATATTCCTCCTTCCGTTAATTATGTATAAGATAAGGAGCATACGATAGAAATTCAGGGAAAAAGGTTCTGCCCAAAATAAAAGGATAATTATGGTAAAGCTTTTGAGTGATCCCTCCTATTGTTAATGAAAATCCCACGGTTGTGAGTAATATTATCCTCTTCGGAGAACACTTGAAATAACACGTACTTAATAGAGAGAAAATTTGATGAAGGGCCAATTTTCTTATTTACAATTATTAATGAAAATACCACGATCATGAACAAGATTACACTCTTCGGAGAAACCTTCCTTTTTAACACAAAATTTGATGGCGGGAACAATATACTTAAGGACAATAGAAAAATACCTTGTCACAATTAATGAATGGTTTACTGCTAGGGATAAAGGACTAAAATTTTCAAAATGTACGATCGCGACTAACTCGGGAAAATGGCACCATTTACTGAAGGCATCCATAATTAATGGGATATGGGTACTGTATATGTGTACAAGCAAGTACTGACGTAGGTACTAAGAGCAAGCGGAAAACCACGTGATTCGCATATCCTTTAACGATACTGTCAAACAGAAATTTTTGGTACTGCTCGCCTACATCTGAACCTTTTAGATTTAGTATTAGCTTCCGTAGAAGCGTCCAAAAATTGCCAGATCCGACGATATTTCACGTCGAATCGGCGGGGTATTGGTATAAGTTTTCAACTAGCAATAATCGCACCTCAGTAGAACTTCATTGGTTACGATATCGCCACTGCGCAAAGTTAAGTACTTCTCACATACCTGTAGAACCGCTTAAAAAGCGACCATTTAAGATAACGCGAGAGGCAAAAACTATGTCTACAAATGGAAGTGATTGACACCAATTCAATTCAAGTTTTCCAGCAGTGTTATATTTTATGATAAATCAGCCTGATTTCAACTGATGCCATTTCCATTAATAATCTAGCCCAATATAGCAATCAATTCCTTAAAGGAAGTCGAGAAGAATACGCGTTCAGAATTAGTTGTCCTTTACCCGGCCCCCACCCCCAGTATGCCACACAACCATCAGACCCCTGACGTCACTGGAAGCCAGGACGGGCAGGTAGAAGCATTGGCAGTAAAATCGAACGACTCAAGCACCACGGGGCGTTAATTCGCTTAAGGTAGAACCTGCGCTTCGAAATACTGCTTTCATTAGTTAGATAAACTCGGCAACAACGAGTTATAATGGCTAAATGTGTCATTTATAAAAATTAAAAGTAATTATAAATCAATCAAAATAGGTGTACAATGCATGCATTTTACTAAAAATGGAATAATCCCGTGATATGAAGACTGGCTGTTATATTGACTCTTAAGTATCGGAAGAATTTTAAAACTTTCTCTGGAAATACAGAAAAGCTTTATAACTACATCATTTGTGATGAATAGAATGAACTTAACTAATGAGACCTTTTGCTCTGTTAATTTCAACCTAATTTGGAAAAATGGTTTATTTATAATTTCTGACCACCAACTCGACAACGCTGCCAATACACCGTAGTTTCACACCGGTTGAGCACCTTTGTTTGTTTACGCTGCCGAGTTACGTTGCATTGTGACAATATTACTCGTTTTATTATCGAATTTACTGAGCCTTAAATTATTAAATATATCTTTGGGCTGAAGTGATGGCTTCATCATGCCGATTTAAAGGAAAATTTACGTCTAAAGGTAAGGGTAAGTGCATGGATAATCTGAGGAAATAAAATGTGGCCGAAAGTGAATCCATCAATTCCATTGAAGTGATTCCAAAGAGTGCACCAGTTGAAGGATGCCGAATCGTCGACGTGCATTTTTTGTGCAAGCAGATGATTTCTACGCATTGTTCTTCAATCTTGTCATTGAATGATATAACTGAAGAAAATCTAATCGGACTCGCATGTAATTGGCATATGACATGAAGAGCTTGCGGCGCTGTGAATACTGTCTTGACATCAAAATCTCAAGCCAAATCGTAAAAGATACGATAATCTACTGATTTTTAATTTGTTAAGAAATTTTTGCAATATTTCCCTACCTAAGGTGTCCATAATTGTTTAAATAATAAAATTTCATGCCTTGATTAAAGAATATTAAAGTCACTGCCCCTGAATGACTAACACAATTGTAGCTTTAGCTTATAAATGTTCATTTCTTTGTTGATATTTTGATTCAATAGTCTCATCCATACTATTTATAAGGAGTTGATTAGTGAAAATAAGACACTAATTTGCATTTATCACCCAAATACAATTCGAATCATTAGTATCAGTATAATTAAATAATCCTTGTTCCTAGTGCCTAAGTTTTCAGTAAATTTGGAAGGCCGGCATTGCAACTTCTAAAGACTCACTTGTAGCTGTCACCGATTGTTCGAAAATGCATCCTAATTTTTATCCTCCTGCAATGTCTTAATGAATGGATGTTTTTTTCTGTTGTGTTTTCAAATTATACTAATTGCACCTTTGGAAAATGTATCAAAGTGGATTGGTTGGACAGTGAAAAATAGTGGTACTTAAGAAAAAACTTAATACTCATGTCCAAATCACGAGTGGAAATCTCTGAAACCTGTCGATAGTGAATATGTAGGTATTGACCCATTTGGGAGAGTCATGACCACTCACCTAAGTAAACTGACTATTGTCTTGCTTCAAAGTGGGATCTAATGAATCGGCTATACGAGTAAACCAGTAATTTACGGAATAACATAAATAATAAGTACATGGAAATATTTTTATCAGAATAATTGATTGAGTTTCTACGAGATTCTATTTTATACTGTCGAAGAATTACATGGTTTTACATTCGATTAATTAGTATGTTCGCGGAGTTATATTTCCAGACATTACATAGTCGGTACCCAACAGCAATATGCTTGTCTCGTGGTACATTCATTTACCTGCTGACCTTTTCCTAGACTTTTAATATCAGTTAAATTGATGATGAAATTCATAGTGGGCGAAATGATGAACTTCTATTTGAATAATTATTTTCTACAAGTTGAAAACGATGTACATTTTTCGAAGTAAACGCAAAACAATTTTAAGTAGTAGTCTGAAGAACAGATAAACTGTCGCAAGTCGCAATGAATTCTATTATTGACGATTTTAAAGCGACAAACCTACAATTTCAAGAGATGTTTTATATTCCGGTCATGAATATTCGCAAGTTTAATAAAATGTGGGCGCTTATTGGAATTCCGTAAACAACCAGCACTGATGAATTATATATTTCGGTGCATAATTAATCGTCTGCAATCTTAACTTGAGGCAATGTTTTTGTTTACTCATCGAGCATAGTTGCCAAATTTGTTTCAATATGGCGGCTGTAAAACTGAAGTGAGGTTCGTCATCGTTTTTCAATCATAAATATCTTCCTTAAATGGTCGATAAGGTAACCTGAAAAAAATACATAGTGTTCTCTGATTATTTGACCGCCATACACTAGTTTTTGAGGTAGCCTTATCGGGGAAAATCTTGAGAAATAAAATGATGAAGCGAAGGACGTCTGCGTTTCGTCATAAGAGCAATGTAATTTTAAGCTGAATATCACGATTTTCAAATCCTGAATCTATTCCCGATGAATGGATGCTATTCCTTTCACAGTCCTGGGTGAGCTATGAAATGTATGGAGCGTGAACTCACCATGAAATACGATTAGTTCAATACGAATTACGGTCCAGAAAATATGAAAGAAGAGACGTCACCGTTTCTCTGGTACTGGATAAGTATCAAGAGCAACAATGGGTGATTACCATTATTTAAAATCGGTCAGACTTCATTCCGTTGTTCAGAGAAGGTAAACTAGGAAATTTTATACAACTATTCTGAGATTCCGTACAATTCATGAATGAGGTCGATCAAAATCCTTGTAGGTCATTTGCTATTTTTCAAGATATTTTCTTAAATACTATTAAGCGATGCCTAAAAATTTTAAACGTTGAATGCAATACTGACTATAAGCTTCACTATTTACGTAGTCACTTGGACCATTTCCCTGAGGATTTAGGAGACACAAGCGAATAGCAAAGTGAGGTATTTCTTCAGATTTCATACTAGCAAATGGTGGCAGATTATTGTCATAATCTGATAAAGAACCTTAGCAGCCCTCTGCCATTCCTCGAAAAATAGAGCCTCAGAATGGCTGGCTATTCTTGCTTTTTTATCTACAACTGAAGAGCAGTAGAGAAATGTGCTCCATACGTAATTTATGAGGAATTTCGACATTCAGATTCTCGAGAAATTGTAAAATTAATTATAACATAACATGCAATAAACAATAAGCGAGTTTTTATGCGTAATATCATTTGCACTTACACTTTCTAAAGGTAAATACCCAAATTTTCGCCAAACATGTCAATAGCTAGAGCTGCACAGGCGCCTTACCGCAGTTACTTATCAATACTTGGAATTAGGACGAATATGTACCGGTCGGTACCGGCTACACATCTGCTACCTAAACTTATCACTTCCCCACGAGTCTTCCCTATATCAATCTTTCTTCAGTTTCCGAAAAAATATACATAGGAGCTTATAAAAATGAAAAGATATCACAAAAAAGGAAAAGTTAAGCATCTTAAAAAATCTTGAATCTAGGCAACAAAAATTAGAAATTAAAAAAAAATAAGGACCATAAATAACAAAAACAAGCAACTGTAATGGGAAATGAAACTTCAAAAATATAACCAAAATTAGCCATTGTTTAACGTTCTTTTGTTTTCATCTTTAGCAGGCGCTGTAAATTGTTTAGCCGTCCATTATTAAGTTTCTTGTTCGCACGTGCCACACATTACGCAAGACGAATTTAAAAAAATACATTTATTCATTCAGTACACTGGTAGTGGAGGCATTCAATGTATATGACTGTGACTGCATGATACGGCGCTCGAGAGATCATATATCACGCATTATCGCCGAGAGGCATTGCAGACCACCTATGTGCCGCAGAAAGAAATGAGGCACGCGCCCCCAGAATAGTGACCGAGACCAACCCCTCAACATTTATCACCATCAACTAAAAACAGAATGATGAGGAGAAATTTCGGCGACTTCGCTGTTATTGTGAAATTAGTGATCACGCTGACTTTCAAGTTCCATCGTCGCATCTAAACAACGTTCACGAATGGAGGGGAGGACCTTGTGCACCACTTACGCACTTAAATTGGCGATGTTAGAACGTTGGTTAAAATCTACCTATCTTAATGATTTGATTATAATTCGCCTCATATGGTATCTTCCGAAACAACCTTTTAGTATCACTTGATCTTTTATCTTTTACCACCAAATAGAGAAAATGTAAAAATAAATAAATTCATATTTACATAAAGTAGCAGACCATCAGTCCTACGAGAACCTTATGGTCACGCCAGCATTGATTTTAAGACGGCACACCTGGCGGCGTAACCGACGGCGAAATTACGAACTACTTGATCTTGTCTCACCGCACCGCGTAATGTGGATTGCAAAGAAACTGCCAGTAGAGACGAGTCCATGAGAAGAGTGGAAATCGGAAGGAAAGGAAGGATAAACTACAGTAATAATGGATAAATATGACTTCAAAGAAGCCAGGACTTTGGAATTGCTGACAATCTTTATGTGCTATATAAATAAGTATCTATTCAAATCGCATCTTGAATGACACGACGCAATTCGAACGATCTTACAAGACAAAAACAAAAAATATTATTTATCTCCCAGTAAGGAGGATATCTGCAGGCATGACGGCATCTGTTAATTGAAAGTGTAATGTCATGATAATAGAATTCTTCGCTTTCTTCTTTTTCTTGGCCTATTACGACCATGGCGAAGTGATATTTAATTAGCATCATATTCAAAAGAGCAGCATGTAGTAATGGCTTAAACCACACCAAATGAGCCGATATAGGTCTTTGCAGGATAGGAGAGAGGTCATGAACGATCAAATCATGTGACCAGGGTCATCTCTGACATTGATCGATGAACGTTCTCCATCGGTCGCGATCTTGGGTCATTCATGATTGTTTCATCGCGAGGATAATTTCCAGACGAAGGTCATTCGTGACCGTGGACGCTCTCTACGTTCTCCATCGATCTCTATAATCGGTCGTTCATGATTGTTTGGTTTACCGCGCGGGACATTTCCAGACGCAGGTCATTCACGATCGTGGTCGTTCTCCGTCAATAGCATGCCCTTTGGTCATTCCTGATTGTTCATTGCAAAGGTCATTCTTAAACACAGTTCAATCGCTATCATTCTTCTAAGATGTCCCAGTTGATGATCTACAGTCGTGGTGATGAATGAAACGGTATTGCAATAACTTTTAGGGGTAATTTTCGCAAAAAATTGTAAAGCTTTCTGCAATCGACACTTCGGGGTACCTATGGCGTATTTCAATTGATATGCCGAAAATCTTGAGAGAGCCCAATTTTCTCTCATGCCTTTCAATCAGTTCCATTATTTCTTATGACTTTCCATAGACGGTGTAACATAATGTAAACAAGCCACCATGTTGTTTGTTTAAATAATTAAAAATTCACAATGGTAGTGAGGAGGCAAGAATGGTAGTCAGGGACGCGGAAAGAAAATACACAAGCGGGAGTCGTGGGTTGACAGAGTTACGTATAAGACGTGTTTCATAAGATCGGCAGAATAAGAAATTAAGAGAGGACGCAAAGAAAAAGGAGGCGCCCACAAGAGTGAGAACCGATAGAGGGAAGGACGCGTGAATAAAAAAAAGGAGAAGAAAGATCAAGAGAGCGGGATCGTGGAGGAAGATAATCAGGCAGAGAGTGGAGTTGTGGAGTACTGTGCCATCCAGCAGTGTTTTAGTGGAGACGCGAGCAGTGAACCCGATAAGTAGACTTGAATGATTATTATAAATACACAAGGGGAAGAGTTAAAAGCCCATTGCAATATAAATAGAAGTTATGCAATCTGTTTGTTATAATGATCGATTGTAAATTCCCAAGTAACATTTTTAGTTGGCCCTCTGTTGGCAGATGGTGGGACACAGCGGTTGGCCCATAGTATGATTTGGCCACCTCGCCAACCGTATCCCAACCAACGATTCCCCAACGATGGGCCAACAGAGCATTACAGTCGGGCCTTCGTATTCCCAACCCAAGGCCAACAAATCTCCAACGATATACCGTTGGCCCTTTTAAATTCTGCCATCCGTTTCCCAACAAAAGCTATATTTTACTGGCATTTCTCATTTTTATAGAAAGAGAGTTAAATTAATTTACCTTCTCACTTGATATGATACCGGTAGATAGAATCTTTACCTTTAGCTCCCTATAAATCAAAATGAAATTAAATACATTAACAATCAATGCTATAGGACAAAGTAAGGCTACAGTGGTTAAAAGTGGAAAACAAAAAATCAATATCAGTTCTGAAGGTCCCCAACTTTTATTTTCACAAATTAGGACAATTTTTATTAGGACAAAATTAGGAAAATTTCAACAGCACCTTTCCATATTATATAATATGGCACACACAAAAACTGTCCATCTTCTTTGTAGGGCAACAAATCACACTTAGATAAAATCTGGGTGGACTGCAATTTGCATCCAGGTACTAATTTTTTTACTACAAATATACCAATGGTACCACTTCTAAGAGGTAATTTAAAGAAATCCTCCTTAATTGCAAACATGTCACACTGCAAGATGTACACCCCTGAGTTATTTTATTCAATTGCCTTCACAATTCCTATTCTCTGGTCTTCGGTAACGAAATTGTTAAGTTTAGTCCATTTTACTTAATTGGATTAATAAATGCAAGATTTTGGGATATTAATAGGAATCACAGAAACACTGATTGAGTATAATAGTTGATGTATTTTCCATAAAATAATAATTGTGCAGTTGTTATTTAGGCATTTAGGATTTAGGTTTACTCATACAAATTCAATCTCATTCTCTTCAGAGAGGACTTAAATCACTCACTTTGTCCATTGAAACACTGTTTTCATTAAAACTTCCACTTATACTAGATATGCCACAATCTGAAAAAATATGCATATCGATCTATCTAAATTAATGATGAAAAGTTTAAAATTCCACGAAACTATCTGTTTAAGGTAACATGATTTTAGGAATGCCAGTTTTGTAAGACTTACCAAATGAGGTCAATGCCTTATTTTTGTTAGAAGCACTCGACTTATTTTATTTAACTGCTATCACAAAGACAAAGCCCTAACAACCGAACAAGTCTTGGTTGTTAGGTTGCTAGGGAAACATGTGAACCGCATCCTGCAACGTATGCAATTGAGGTATACATCGTGCTTATTCACGGCCCATATCGAACTTCCATCGGTTAAGTTAGACTCGAAACAGACAGATCTTATAAGTCTACAATTTTTCATGTGTCCTCCGGGATATATATACTAACAAGTCGTATTAAAGAAGCCTCCGCTTCTTGGAACCATTTATGTCAAATACCATGCTGAAAACACCAGAAAATTAGCAGAACATTACTTAAAAAAGAGCTATACATAATTTCCAAAAATTATCTTATAATATATTCTTAAAAAATTAACTTAAAATAATTATTCTGCCTGCACATAGTCGGTAGCACTGACTGTCAAAGCTAGCGATTATGCCATCCTTATTTTTTAATGAATAGATGCTACCGATCCGATAACCATTTAATACGATAAATCGATTACAATGGAATTTCGCCCATCTCTACATTGAAGATCTTGTCGGAATTTTGTTTGCAGCTCTCATGGCGGAAATTGTGGAAATGGTATGATGTCCCAACGGTGGCCCCATGATAATCTATTTCGTAGGGCCATCGTTGGGGATTTCCGTTGGGCCAACAGCATAAACCGTTTCGTTGGGCCGACGAACAATATCTGCGTTGGGCCAACAGCGGAATTTGGTAGGCATATCTACCCACAATGAGCCAACCGTGACTACGGTTCCCCAACCGAGGCCCAACGGTCAATGTTACTTGGGTTAGGCCCAATTAGTCTTATTTCTTGATATTCTGAATATAAAAGTGTAAAAGTGATATTTTGTGCATGTTATTTTATAATTAAGTGTGTTTTTATGCCCTAAGATAGCACGAAACCAAATAAATAGTAGGTGAGAAGTGTTACATTGATTGGTAGTATTACAACCGATAACGATAATGAACCCTTTGTCCCACGAATGATTGCATATTTGTATGATTCTGGACCTTGAAAAATTATAAAAGGAGTAAGTACAATAAAATAATTTCCGGCACATGAAGTATTTATGATTGTGTTAGAAGGGACTAAGATAAATATTAAGTAGTTCCTAGTTTCTACAAATGAAAAAACTTTACACGATAATAATAATAACTAGGGATGGTCGGATTGGATACCTTGGATCCAAATATCGGCGGATATTGCCCTTCATCGGATACATCGGATCCAAAGTCGCGGAAGACATTGGATCCGAAATTTTCAATAATAGCTTCACTGAATGCAACTCCTCATAAGGGTGGAGAGTTCCGATTAACTCTTTCAATGCGCCGTCGCATGCGATTCTTGTCCTACTCATGAACCGTTTTGTTTGAAAGCTCTCGCAGAGATTACGTACGAGAATTTCATGTCTACCTGATCCTGTGCACTAGTATTTTATATGAAGTCTCGCATATTTATATCGCAATGTGGTCGTTTACTCTGACACGAAATCGTAATTTTAGTTAATAATTCGGTCGATGGATGGGCAAAAAAAAACTAACTACCTCGTTCAGTCATTCTCACAAAAATTAGAATTGAAAAATCGCGGAAGTTGCCGCCCACTTCCGAGAAATGTTGCATTCATCATCAGAGTTTCGGTTCATTACGACCTGTAGTGAGAACCATTCATTGAGAGAATCAATCGCTCAGAAGAGTGTAAGCAGCACGTGAAACAGGTTGTTGGTGAGAGATATGCCGCGAAGTTAGTTTGCATAACTTCACTCGAGCGAAATAAATATCCCACATTCAAGTTTTATCCGTGTGTATTGTTTGTTTTCTCGTCATTCCTGCTACACAAGTAAAATTCTTGCCTTTTACTTGTAAAACTGGTTCGCAGGCAGGATCTCGTGTATCTATGTTTTGCATACAACAAGCATATTTACGTAAATAGGAGATAGTTAACGATTAAATTCGGTTATCTTGACGTTATCGCTGTATTACATCGACCAAACATCAACCCCTGCTTAGTGATACGGTGGTTCAAGTTCAAATTCTTTCTTTTGGGTGACTCACGTAATAATTAATAATAGTAATTTTAATGATAAGAATATTTTTATAAGAAAATAACTTTTCGAAGTTTTCCCCATCGGTTGCAAGTTATCGAGAAACATAAATGTCGGAAATGCAAGACAAATAAACCAGCTTGATACTTTTCATATCGTGTTTTGAAGACATAACGGTTACTTTTGAAAATATTTAGACACGAAATGAAGATATGCACGTTATATTACCTACTCGGTGAAATATCTATTCTTGATTATCGTCTGCGAGAACTTAAAAGGCAATGGTGTAACCTAGAATCTAATTGATAATGTGCAGTATATTCTCTATATTCATCTTATTTTCAATGCTTGGTTACAAAAATTAATATATTATAGTCATAGCCAATACATTATCGAGAGGTACTTACTTAAAAGCAGTTTCTCCTTCTGCAGTGTAAATAACATCTATTGTTGCAGGTTTGTAATGACTAAAATGGTTAAAATAATTTGATAGTCTATTTATTAGCTGCATCACGTTATTAGAGATTTTACGTGGATGAAAATACGTGTCTAAAGATATACAAACTATTACTAATGAAGCACACTTCAAAAGGATTTATATATTCACCATTATTCCTAGTACTTCTTTTCCACCTTCCCACATAAGATATGCTTCCTCTTTGATTTCCTTTCACTTTCCATGCATAAGAACAGAAAACTTGAAAACTCGCGCTAGCCCCGTTTCAAACATGCCGCTCGCAACACAAGAACACAGGGCTTCGGATAATAACGAAAAGAAAACTGTTGGCCTGCTGGGTCAGACGGGCTTCTTAGGTCGAGGAAAGCATAGAGGAAAAAAAACAGATGGAGGGGACCCAAGAGACGATGGAGGGGAGGTAGTGAGAGAGACTGCTGTGGGGTGAGAAGCTCTTTCACCGAGAGTGGGGGGTCATACAGCAGCGCCATGGAAGAAAAGATCGTAGGCGCTTGACGTTGAGAAAACACGCTCGGGAAATTGGGCTATAGCGTGGTTATTACAAAGATCACATTGATGAAACGCATCTTATTTCCAAGAAGAAGGAAGAATGTTCTCATTTCCCAAAAAAAAAATTCAAATCGCGCTTTCTACGTGGTATAATTACATCGAGAACACAGGCGTTTTATTGTGTTTTTCAGCGCCAATAACTAATTAACAAATGCTTTTCAAATATTTGTTTTTCGCTTGCCGAGAACAATAATCTTAGCTTAAACCATATCCAAAACAAGTTCTCTCCAGAGTGTATAATAAGCGAGCAAATGGCGAGCAACCTGAAGTCTGCAGAGCCGTGTTTCGCGGAGGTATAGAACACCCTTAAGTTTTTTGCCGGTTTTTCACTCTAACTTTCATTTGTGAGTTTTCATGCAGTAGTTTTTTTTCGCAAAATATATTACTGCCTTATTTCCTATCGTTTTCCCACTCTTTTTTATACTTTTCCCTACACTTATTTGACGTATTTTTGACGACGGCTAAAATGGATGTAGGAACTGCCCCACACTATATTTCGCCCAAATAATGACGAGCTGTTATTATTATGGATGGACGGATCCAAGATTTTTCGGATACGGATACGGATCGGATCCTTGATTTTCGGAGCCGGATCTTTCGGATCGGATATTTTCGGATCCAAATGCATTTCCGGATTCCTGACGCTGAGATTCCCCCGATGATTGTTCATTCACTTGGGAAGAATCACGCTATATGCCACTCGTATTTTGCCTTTTTTATTTTCCACGGCTGAAATTCTCCTACGTAATCTCTGCGAGAGCTTTCAAACAAAACGGTTCATGAGTAGGACAAGAATCGCATGCGACGGCGCATTGAAAGAGTTAATCGGAACTCTTTCCACCCTTATGAGGAGTTGCATTCAGTGAAGCTATTATTGAAAATTTCGGATACAATGTCTTCCGCGACTTTGGATCCGATGTATCCGATGAAGGGCAATATCCGCCGATATTTGGATCCAAGGTATCCAATCCGACCATCCCTAGTTATTATTATTAACGTGTAAAGTTTTTTCATTTGTAAAAACCAGGAACTACTTAATATTTATCTTAGTCACTTCTAACACAATCATAAATACTTCATGTGCCGGAAATTATTTTATTGTACTTACTCCTTTTATATATTTTCAAGGTCCAGAATCATAAAAATATGCAATCATTCGTGGGACGAAGGGTTCATTATCATTGTCGGTTGTAATACTACCAATCAATGTAACACTACTCACTTACTATTTATTTGATTTCGTGCTATCATAGGGTATAAAAACACACTTAATTCTAAAATAACATGCAAAAAATATCACTTTTACACTTTTATATTCAGAATATCAAGAAATAAGACTAATTGGGCCTAATTTACAATCGATCATTATAACAAACAGATTGCATAACTTCTATTTATATTGCAATGGGCTTTTAACTCTTCCCCTTGTGTATTTATAATAATCATTCAAGTCTACTTATCGGGTTCACTGCTCGCGTCTCCACTAAAACACTGCTGGATGGCACAGTACTCCACAACTCCACTCTCTGCCTGATTATCTTCCTCCACGATCCCGCTCTCTTGATCTTTCTTCTCCTTTTTTTTTTATTCACGCGTCCTTCCTTCTATCGGTTCTCACTCTTGTGAGCGCCTCCTTTTTCTTTGCGTCCTCTCTTAATTTCTTATTCTGCCGATCTTATGAAACACGTCTTATACGTAACTCTGTCAACCCACGACTCCCGCTTGTGTATTTTCTTTCCGCGTCCCTCACTACCATTCTTGCCTCCTCACTACCATTGTTAATTTTAAATTATTTAAACAAACAACATGGTGGCTTGTTTACATTATGTTACACCGTCTATGGAAAGTCATAAGAAATAATGGAACTGATTGAAAGGCATGAGAGAAAATTGGGCTCTCTCAAGATTTTCGGCATATCAATTGAAATACGCCATAGGTACCCCGAAGTGTCGATTGTAGAAAGCTTTACAATTTTTTGCAAACATTACCCCTAAAAGTTATTGCAATACCGTTTCATTCATCACCACGACTGTAGATCATCAACTGGGACATCTTATAAGAATGATAGCGATTGAACTGTGTTTGAGAATGACCTTTGCAATGAACAATCAGGAATGACCAAAGGGCATGCGATTGACGGAGAACGACCACGATCGTGAATGACCTGCGTCTGGAAATGTCCCGCGCGGTAAACCAAACAATCATGAACGACCGATTATAGAGATCGATGGAGAACGTAGAGAGCGTCCACGGTCACGAATGACCTTCGTCTGGAAATTATCCTCGCGATGAAACAATCATGAATGACCCATGATCGCGACCGATGGAGAACGTCCCGTTCATCGATCAATGTCAGAGATGACCCTGGTCACATGGGGGCCGATTGTGTAACTTGGCTACCTTTCGATCGTTAGAGATCCGTTCACTCTCGATTGAGTTCCCGGAATTCGAACGTTAGCTGTAAGTGCGATTGTGTATGGACGATCGTCAGCAAGCAATCGAAAGTTACGACGTTGTCATATTTACTTGGAATTGGGAATAAGTTTCGCGATTGTTTTCCTTGAGCGCATGCGCAGTAAGGCCGAGAGTGGCTGTGTTTGTTTTGAAAAGCGAAACTATGTTAACAATATTGGTTTCAGATACAATCGGCCAATTAAGTTTATATTATTGAAAGAATTTAACTTTGCGTATAAATCAATCTTTCTCAATTCAGTATTGAATACCTTCCTTTCCGTTGGAGCGTAATTGATATTTGGGATAAGTAGTTTTTACTCAGATATCGCTGACTATTTAGAAATGCCGCGGTAAGTCTCCATTTCGTTACTTTTGCAATTCGCTAAATAATAACTTGTATCATTTGTAATTGACTTAATTCCTTTAGAGGAAATATATGAGCGGATATTCGATATTGATAGGCTCTCGTCTTCGCCTTTGTGTGTCTGCAAGGAGCAATGCCGCAGAATATTGAATATTTGCAAGAAATAAAAACTGACGAGTGTGAATTAGTACGACGTCTTAATAATAGTCGTAAGTTAAACAGTTAAAAAAGCACGTAACTCATGAAATAAATTATAAGTACGTTAATATTCTCAATCAAAAACATTCTCATCATCACAAACCTTTCACCTATTACTTGAAAGAAAAAGCAAATATGCAGAGTCATCTTTGATATCTCCTCTCGTCTCAAACACCCGAATATCACTTCAAAAAATTTACCCTTTTTGAGGAAACCATATCGCATCAGAGACATTAATTGAAGTACATAAACCATATAAATTCAACTTAATTTAAGACGTCATTGAGAAGTTAAAATAAACTATTTGAATGCATAAATTAAATCATTTACTAGTCAATAACTGACCGATGATCCGAATTAAATTAAACATTGTAGAGAATATAATTTTGGCAATGTATTATAGCACAACTATAATTTACCTAATATACTATAGTGGAACCACGTTTAAATCAAGCATACAAAAAGGATAATTTCATTTGAATTGCACACACATTACATAGCGAAGCAATTGTAAACGTCCTCATCTTTGTATCGTATAGTAAACTAACACGTACAAATTGTATTTATCGATGTAATTTCACTACTTATTCACGTTATTAAAAACATAACACAATGATGTATAAATTAAATAGAATGTTTAATTCACTTAATTCCACATGAGTTAATTTCATTTCAAATGCACACACATTACACAGCGAAGCAAATGTAAACTTGCTCATCTTTATACCATAGTGAACTAATACGCACAAATTGCAATTATTTATGTCAATTCACTACAAATTCACGTAATCAACAACATAACACTGCGATTTATGAATATAATTGATTGCATAATTCACTTAATCCCAAAAAAGGACGAACAACGTGGCCATGAAAGGTAATAAACGTTTAAATTCCATCCCAAACCTCACCTGCGAACGATTCGATAGCCTTATCGTCAAGTGATGTGTTGACGAAGAGATGCTTTCGATCGAGATCCGAAACACTTTCGAACGTAACGTTACACAATCGCTCCTTCAATTGTTTTCGAGTTGTTGATCTAAATTCCACGGGAACCGGATCGTTACGTTCGAACGAAAAGTTACACAATCGGCCCCATGATTTGATCGTTCATGACCTCTCTCCTATCCTGCAAAGACCTATATCGGCTCATTTGGTATAGTTCAAGTCATTACTACATGCTGCTCTTTTGAATATGATGCTAATTAAATATCACTTCGCCATGGTCGTAATAGGCTAAGAAAAAGAAGAAAGCGAAGAATTCTATTATCATGAAATTACACTTTCAATCAACAGATGCCGTCATGCCTGCAGATATCCTCCTTACTGGGAGATAAATAATATTTTTTGTTTTTGTCTTGTAAGATCGTTCGAATTGCGTCGTGTCATTCAAGATGCGATTTGAATAGATACTTATTTATATAGCACATAAAGATTATCAGCAATTCCAAAGTCCTGGCTTCTTTGAAGTCATATTTTACTTAGTTTATCTTTCTTTATTTACTGTAGTTTATCCTTCCTTTCCTTCCGATTTCCACTCTTCTCATGGACTCGTCTCTACTGGCAGTTTCTTTGCAATCCACATTACGCGGTGCGGTGGGACAAGATCAAGTAGTTCGTAATTTTGCCGTCGGTCACGCCGCCAGGTGTGCCGTCTTAAAATCAATGCTGGCGTGGCCATAAGGTTCTCGTACGACTGATGGTCTGCTACTTTATGTAAATGTGAATTTATTTGTACATTTTCTCTATTTGGTGGTAAAAGGTAAAAGATCAAGTGATACTAAAAGGTTATTTCGGAAGATACCATATGAGGCGAATTATAATCAAATCATTAAGATAGGTCGATTTTAACTAACGTTCTAACATCACCAATTTAAGTGCGCAAGTGGTGCACAAGGTCCTCCCCTCCACTCATGAACGTTGTTTCGATGCGACGATGGAACTTGAAAGTCAGCGTGATCACTAATTTCATAATTACAGCGAGATGGCCGAAATTTCTCCTCAGCATTCTGTTTTTAGTTGATAGTGATTAATGTTGAGGGGTTGGTCTTGGTCACTATTCTGGGGGCGCGTGCCTCATTTCTTTCTGCGGCACATAGGTGGTCTGCAATGCCTCTCGGCGATAACGCGTGATATATGATCTCTCGAGCGCCGTATCATGCAGTCACAGTTATATACATTGAATGCCTCCCCTACCAGTGTACTGAATGAATAAATGTATTTTTTTAAATTCATGCCTTGCGTAATATGTGGCACATGCGAAGAAGAAACTTAATAATGGACGGCTAAGCAATTTACAGCGCCAGCTAAAGATGAAAACAAAAGAACGTTAAACAATGAATAATTTTGGTTATATTTTTGAAGTTTGGTTTCCCATAACAGTTGCTTGTTATTTTATATATGGTCCTTATTTTTTTAAATTTCTAATTTTTTCCCCAAGATTCAAGAATTTTCAAGATGTTAAATTTTTCCTTTTTTATGATATCTTTTCATTTTTCTAGGCTCTTATGTATATTTTTTTCGGAAACAGAAGAAAGAAAGATATAGGGAAGACTCGTGGAGAAGTGATAAGTTGAGGCAGCAGATGTGTAGCCAGTACATAGTCGTCCTAATTCCAAATATTGATAAGTAACTGCGGTAAGGCGCCTGTGCAGCTCTAGCTTTTGACATGTTTGGCGAAAATTTGGGTATTTACCTTTAGAAAGTGTGAGTGCAAATGATATAGCGCAAAGAAACTCGCTTAATGTTATGTAATAATTAATTTTACAATTTCTCGAGAATCTGAATGTCTAAATTCCTCATAAATTATGTATGGAGCTCATTTCTGTGCTGCTCTTCAGTTGTAGATAGAAAAGCAAGAATAGCCAGCCATTCTGAGGCTCTTTTTTTTGGAGGAATGGCAGAGGGCTGATAAGGCTCTTTACAGATTATGACAATAATCTGCCACCATTTGCTAGTATGAAATCTGAAGAAATACCTCACTTTGCTATTCGCTTGTGTCTCCTAAATCCTCAGGGAAATGGTCCAAGTGACTACGTAAATAGTGAAGCTTAATAGTCAGTATTGCATTCAACGTTTAAAATTTTTAGGCATCGCTTAATAGTATTTAAGAAAATATCTTGAAAAATAGCAAATGACCTACAAGGATTTTGATCAACCTCATTCATGAATTGTACGGAATCTCAGAATAGTTGTATAAAATTTCCTAGTTTACCTTCTCTGAACAACGGAATGAAGTCTGACCGCTTTTAAATAATGGTAATCACCCATTGTTGCTCTTGATACTTATCCAGTACCAGAGAAACGGTGACGTCTCTTCTTTCATATTTTCTGGAACGTAATTCGTATTGAACTAATCGTATTTCATGGGGAGTTCACGCTCCATACATTTCATAGCTCACCCAGGACTGTGAAAGGAATAGCATCCATTCATCGGGAATAGATTCAGGAAGCTCCATTATATTCACGAGTCCCCGGAAATATTGACAGGATAAGATATTGTCTTTCTCTCTCTTATGTTCCCTCATAGTCATTGCCACCCGCCTGCGGCCTAGTTCGGGGTGAATACTACCCTCACCTATGAGATCCAACCTTCCGGTGGGGAGTGAACGATACATTATATACATCAATCGAGACCGACACGGTTACTCTTATTTCGTTTTCAATTATACAATGCTGTACTGAATCCAAAAATGGCCATCGTATTCTTCCGTCACATCCGATTTTTTGCAAATAAAATTGTTTAAATATGCGCAAAAAGTGAAAAACGAAATTGTAGAAAATTTGGCGAGTGTAAATGGTCTGTGAGCTGAAAGTTAGAAAAGTATGGAGGATGACTTTAATTACTCATGTGGGAGACTTCATCCAATACTTGCCCATGCTTCATCCAAAATTTCTATTTTACGTCGGTCTTAAATATCAACTTTTATAATTCTTTTCGTAAGTTCCTCCTTCCTTTCCTTATTTTTAAAAATTAATTCTTTTCGTCTGTATATATTTCTGTTCTTAATTTTTATGGTTCATTGTGAAAATCCCCCATTTCACATAAGAATGGTACGAATACGATGACGAATTGAGTAAAATTACGAAAAACGTTACTCTTATGTTTCAACGTGAAATTGCACTCCTCATACTCTGCTTCGCGCTATCCATCACATAGATCTCTCTCTCTATCACCAGCTTGATGTGCAAACGGTCGTAAGTTTAAGGTAGAACCTCTACTATAAGGACCTTCGAAAACATGCCCTGATATTTTCATACATTGGAGAGAAATGATGCCTCAGTCGATCTGTGAAAAAATAATCGGGGGTCACCGGCCATTTAGCGCTAATAACTGGATTTGAAAATCGTGATATTCAGCTTAAAATTACATTGCTCTTATGGCGATACGCAGACGTCCTTCGCTTCATCATTTTATTTCTCAAGATTTTCCCCGATAAGGCTACCTCAAAAGCTAGTGTATGGCGGTCAAATAATCAGAGAACACTATGTATTTTTTTCAGGTTACCTTATCGACCATTTAAGGAAGATATTTATGATTGAAAAACGATGACGAACCTCACTTCCGTTTTACAGCCGCCATATTGAAACAAATTTGGCAACTATGCTCGATGAGTAAACAAAAACATTGCCTCAAGTTAAGATTGCAGACGATTAATTATGCACCGAAATATATAATTCATCAGTGCTGGTTGTTTACGGAATTCCAATAAGCGCCCACATTTTATTAAACTTGCGAATATTCATGACCGGAATATAAAACATCTCTTGAAATTGTAGGTTTGTCGCTTTAAAATCGTCAATAATAGAATTCATTGCGACTTGCGACAGTTTATCTGTTCTTCAGACTACTACTTAAAATTGTTTTACGTTTACTTCGAAAAATGTACATCGTTTTCAACTTGTAGAAAATAATTGTTCAAATAGAAGTTCATCATTTCGCCCACTATGAATTTCATCATCAATTTAACTGATATTAAAAGTCTAGGAAAAGGTCAGCAGGTAAATGAATGTACCACGAGACAAGCATATTGCTGTTGGGTACCGACTATGTAATGTCTGGAAATATAACTCCGCGAACATACTAATTAATCGAATGTAAAACCATGTAATTCTTCGACAGTATAAAATAGAATCTCGTAGAAACTCAATCAATTATTCTGATAAAAATATTTCCATGTAATTATTATTTATGTTATTCCGTAAATTACTGGTTTACTCGTATAGCCGATTCATTAGATCCCACTTTGAAGCAAGACAATAGTCAGTTTACTTAGGTGAGTGGTCATGACTCTCCCAAATGGGTCAATACCTACATATTCACTATCGACAGGTTTCAGAGATTTCCACTCGTGATTTGGACATGAGTATTAAGTTTTTTCTTAAGTACCACTATTTTTCACTGTCCAACCAATCCACTTTGATACATTTTCCAAAAGTGCAATTAGTATAATTTGAAAACACAACAGAAAAAAACATCCATTCATTAAGACATTGCAGGAGGATAAAAATTAGGATGCATTTTCGAACAATCGGTGACAGCTACAAGTGAGTCTTTAGAAGTACAATGCCGGCCTTCCAAATTTACTGAAAACTTAGGCACTAGGAACAAGGATTATTTAATTATACTGATACTAATGATTCGAATTGTATTTGGGTGATAAATGCAAATTAGTGTCTTATTTTCACTAATCAACTCCTTATAAATAGTATGGATGAGACTATTGAATCAAAATATCAACAAAGAAATGAACATTTATAAGCTAAAGCTACAATTGTGTTAGTCATTCAGGGGCAGTGACTTTAATATTCTTTAATCAAGGCATGAAATTTTATTATTTAAACAATTATGGACACCTTAGGTAGGGAAATATTGCAAAAATTTCTTAACAAATTAAAAATCAGTAGATTATCGTATCTTTTACGATTTGGCTTGAGATTTTGATGTCAAGACAGTATTCACAGCGCCGCAAGCTCTACATGTCATATACCAATTACATGCGAGTCCGATTAGATTTTCTTCAGTTATATCATTCAATGACAAGATTGAAGAACAATGCGTACAAATCATCTGCTTGCACAAAAAATGCACGTCGACGATTCGGCATCCTTCAACTGGTGCACTCTTTGGAATCACTTCAATGGAATTGATGGATTCACTTTCGGCCACATTTTGTTTCCTCAGATTATCCAAGCACTTACCCTTACCTTTAGATGTAAATTTTCCTTTAAATCGGCATGATGAAGCCATCACTTCAGCCCAAAGATATATTTAATAATTTAAGGCTCAGTAAATTCGATAATAAAACGAGTAATATTGTCACAATGCAACGTAACTCGGCAGCGTAAACAAACAAAGATGCTCAACCGGTGTGAAACTACGGTGTATTGGCAGCGTTGTCGAGTTGGTGGTCAGAAATTATAAATAAACCATTTTTCCAAATTAGGTTGAAATTAACAGAGCAAAAGGTCTCATTAGTTAAGTTCATTCTATTCATCACAAATGATGTAGTTATAAAGCTTTTCTGTATTTCCAGAGAAAGTTTTAAAATTCTTCCGATACTTAAGAGTCAATATAACAGCCAGTCTTCATATCACGGGATTATTCCATTTTTAATAAAATGCATGCATTGTACACCTATTTTGATTGATTTATAATTACTTTTAATTTTTATAAATGACACATTTAGCCATTATAACTCGTTGTTGCCGAGTTTATCTAACTAATGAAAGCAGTATTTCGAAGCGCAGGTTCTACCTTAAGCGAATTAACGCCCCGTGGTGCTTGAGTCGTTCGATTTTACTGCCAATGCTTCTACCTGCCCGTCCTGGCTTCCAGTGACGTCAGGGGTCTGATGGTTGTGTGGCATACTGGGGGTGGGGGCCGGGTAAAGGACAACTAATTCTGAACGCGTATTCTTCTCGACTTCCTTTAAGGAATTGATTGCTATATTGGGCTAGATTATTAATGGAAATGGCATCAGTTGAAATCAGGCTGATTTATCATAAAATATAACACTGCTGGAAAACTTGAATTGAATTGGTGTCAATCACTTCCATTTGTAGACATAGTTTTTGCCTCTCGCGTTATCTTAAATGGTCGCTTTTTAAGCCGTTCTACAGGTATGTAAGAAGTACTTAACTTTGCGCAGTGGCGATATCGTAACCAATGAAGTTCTACTGAGGTGCGATTATTGCTAGTTGAAAACTTATACCAATACCCCGCCGATTCGACGTGAAATATCGTCGGATCTGGCAATTTTTGGACGCTTCTACGGAAGCTAATATTTCATCCAAAAGGTTCAGATGTAGGCGAGCAGTACCAAAAATTTCTGTTTGACAGTATCGTTAAAGGATATGCGAATCGCGTGGTTTTCCGCTTGCTATTAGTACTTACGTCAGTACTTGCTTGTACACATATACAGTACCCATATCCCGTTAATTATGGATGCCTTCAGTAAATGGTGCCATTTTCCCGAGTTAGTCGCGATCGTACATTTTGAAAATTTTAGTCCTTTATCCCTAGCAGTAAACCATTCATTAATTGTGACAAGGTATTTTTCTATTGTCCTTAAGTATATTGTTCCCGCCATCAAATTTTGTGTTAAAAAGGAAGGTTTCTCCGAAGAGTGTAATCTTGTTCATGATCGTGGTATTTTCATTAATAATTGTAAATAAGAAAATTGGCCCTTCATCAAATTTTCTCTCTATTAAGTACGTGTTATTTCAAGTGTTCTCCGAAGAGGATAATATTACTCACAACCGTGGGATTTTCATTAACAATAGGAGGGATCACTCAAAATTAGAAATTGGATTTCGTTATTTTAAACCAAAAAGATATGAATGAAAAGCACACACGCCAAATTTCAGAGCTCAAATTCGATTTTTAACCGAGATATGTAGCTTTAAAAGTCCGCTGGGAGCTTTGGCCACGCCCACGACGCGAAACGTATTTCTATTGGCTGACGCCGAGTGACGTGTGAACCTCATGAATGCCGCGGGAGTAACGCTTGAAGAAGCCGTAAACACATAGGGTTCGTGGAAATAGTGTCCATAAGTTTATCATCATGGTGAAAAAAACGTTAATTTTGTTCTGGCTGATTATCGAAATGTACTGACATTATCAACCGAGGCTCGATGAACAATTTTTTTGTCTTAAAACGAATCTTTCATTGAAATGAAACTTCTTAAGATGAAATGTTTACAGTTTTGATAGAGACAGTAATCACGGCAATTATAGAGGATGCTTTAATTTGTGGAAATACCATCGTAAAATCCTTCACTCATTTATGTTTTTAGTTTCCGGATGTAAATTATGAAATAAATTAAAAAAATGTGCTATAGTTATAGCTGTTTTCTTGCTCTCTGCTGTGAGAAAGTTCGGGGTACTCTCCGTTTCTTTTAGGATTAGCATTCAAATTTCGTTGGAACAGCATTTTTAAAGCAGAGGCCTCGCTTTGGTCAACTGTGCTCCTGATAATTCTTCAAGTCAGTTTCGTACTATAAAAAATGGTAAGCAGTTGTCATCAAAATGAAAGAGGAACTCAGAGATGGGGATTTTTACGTGAAAATATCCGTTAGTTCCCGTTATCCGTTATATTTACATCTGACAATGAGTTACACGTACAGTCAATTTCAAAAGTTTTAGGACAAAGTTTGTGGCACCACTTATGCCTCTAAAGAAATTTTAGTATCCTATACTACTTTCGTAGTTTTCTGCTGTGCTCCACTAACATTCCGCTTGTAAGTGAATACATATATATGCACTCAAAGGGATAAATTATTTTATACTGCAAATTTATCATTCCGCTTCTATTTACGCAGGATGTAATAATTCTTTCGTACGCATTTACTGCGTATTTGAAACGGTTTTCACCCTTATTTTTTATAATACTCATTTTTTGAGCAATTTTATGTTAACGAGGCGGCCAAGTGGCCATCGATTTGAGCTGTGCTAGTACCCATACAGCACAAACGGTCGCAAGCTGGCATATAGGTCGTGTATTTCACGTGTTTTATCTCGTGTAACAACCGTTATTACCCAAGTAAAAATTGAATAAATCTGGTGTATATATGGTCTTATGTCCGCCACAAACCGGATAATACACGTGTATGCACAAGGAACCCAATAACGGGACCGTTGTAGTTGTTCCTTTCTCCACCAGGGTTAAGGTTTCTTGTTGATGACCGGAAAATGTCAGTGACCACGCAAGCAGTGGCACTTTAATAATACTAAACAGGTAATAAGACATAGTCAACATATTCGTTCAAAAATTTTCATTTATTGTGTCAATAAAATGTTCCTCTGTATAAAATAATTCATCAGGAAATACGTACAGGACAAAACACGAGTGGTGATGATGTGACAAAAAAAAGTGGTGATGTGAAAAATAATGTGAATGACACAATGGATAGGATAATAGCGAATACGAGATAATGGATGGATCTTAAAAGTACTGCCGAATAGTTTAAAAAACCACAAAACCTTTGTAAAACCGCAAATAGTTTCACTGAGCACATGTACACCAGGATAAAGGGAATTAGCGAACTGTTGATGTCGTTTATGCTTCCAGTCGAGTCACACAAGTTATATCGTTACGTGATTGTTTTCCGAGCGTTAAATTCGCGTGGTGCGAGGCATTGACGGAAGTAATTCGAAATGACTGAGAATTTTAAATTAATAAGCAGCATAATTCTAGTTGCAATTAATGGTTGACTCGTTTGTATCTCGACAGGAGCATAATTGTAATCCTAATAAAATATGCACCTATAAAATATATGCCGCAAGATGATTCGTAAAATGATTTAACTAGATTTCGTTGGGAAAATTTTGCTGGTACTAAGGTGGACGACTTTATTGAATCATCTATCTTGAAACTTTAATCATGTTCAGATTACTGCTCATCTTAGCATCTGCATTACCACATTTTGCTAAATATATTTCGTATATAAGGGTCAAGAGAGTTGGACCAAATTTACACAGCAATTACACGTGTAAAAATGGGCGAATTTTCGACTTATTCCTTACACCAAATTTCGACTCAATAAACACGAGTAAATTTCTCCATGTGCTGTATGGGTAAGGTTGAGGGATCGGGACTGTCTTTCATAATTTTGTCAGCTTTTTCTCTCGTTTTCTCTCTTGTTTACAGGTTTTTTGTATTCGTAATTTCGCTATCATTGCTGATACGCTTTCATTGAAGCTAATGCATAATGGTGGATAAAATAATGACATCGGAATTAACGTACAGTTTGAAGTATAGCGAGAGGAGTCACACATTACATTGTATAATTTGACACTCATTCTTTTTCGATTGGTGATAGTTCAAACTATTTGCTATTATTCATTCAGTACGCATTTGCCTTTAGTTTCTCTGTTTTGCTGTAAGTTAAGAAAAGTTAAAAAAGAAAGAAAAGTTATTATTTACCATTTGTGCTTCTATTTATAAACCTTACGGCACCGTGACTCAGATGTCCTTATATCTGCTTATTGTGAGAAATACGATATCGTTGTATTTCCTGGAGTACAAATTTGTGATTATGATGTATTAATTTCTACTATTTGACACATCACCAGGTGAGCGTCGAAGACCCTTTCCGTTACAGTAGATGGCTATTAATGCGCAAGATAGAAACAAAGAGTGAAAACCGAGGCAAATATGTAGTAAATGCACACGAAATAATCATTAAATTCAACATAAACTGAAACATAATGATATTTTTGCAATTAAAAAGTAAAATTTCCCGTTGAGCGCGTATGTATTTAAGCACATACGAACTTTTGCAATGTGTGGCCAAAGACAACAAAAGAAGTACTGGAAACTAAATCCCGTTGAGAATCAGAAGAGACTTACATTAAAATGGCCCTCACAAATTCTTTAACAGCCCATCTCTGAAGGAACATGCTGTCTCCGTGCAGCGTCGTACCACCGCCTTCCTCGGTCTGGGTCGTTTGGCACAAAAAAAATACTTTTCTTGTTTTTTACGAGAGGTAGATTCACATTAGGCACACAACAGTACACGTAAGGTTTCCTTCCACTCATTTAAAATTCTCCGTTTCATCTACCATTTATTTAAACTCGAAATAACGCCTACGATAATGCACTCCTTATGCAAGCAATGCAGATATCATGAGGTTCACACGTCATCAACATGGCGTCGCCCGAGAAATACGTTTTTGGCGCGGAATTCAAGTTGAAACTTCAAACTCATCTAGGGGCGAAATTATTCAGCGCTCAATGGTAAAATTTGGTGAGAGGCTTTCTTACACCCATTGCTTTATAAATCAAGCATAATATTTGGTAGTGTAATCCCTTCTATTATAAAGAAGAAAATGGGTGCCAATTCTACTCATTAGCTTTATACTTTAGCTTATAGTTGGCAGTTAGAGTTAAATTTGGAAAAATGCGTCGTAATGAATTTCTGGAAGAAGAATAACTCCCTACAGCGTAACTATATCATTCGGGGTACCCAGTTAAAGGCAGTTGAATCCGTGAAATATCTAGGGGTTAGACTCAATAATGATCTATCGTGGAATAAACATATTCGAGAAATAACCGGTCAAGCTAATCGTAAAATGGGTTTTGTTAAAATAATATTAGGAAAGTGCGACGACAAAGTGAGAGAAATTAGCTACTTTTCCCTCGTTAGACCACATTTGGAATACGCTGCCAGTGTTTGGGACCCTCATGAAAAAGGCTTAATAACAGAGTTAGAACGCGTGCAAATGCGTTTCTGAAGACAAAAATGAAAATGCTAACTTGAGGTAGAATTTTTCCCGTTGCTAAGATATCATGAGCAAAGAGAGTGAACTGGGAAAAAACCTATTTTGACGTAGTCCGTGGTGTTCTTTAGGCAGCAGATTTTGGCTATATATACGTCCCCTGATCGTGCTAAATATAATATTATCATTATAGTATTCTCTACTATACAATATAAGGACCGTCAATATCAAATAAAAAATGGAGTTCCCATGGGTTCCCCAGTAGCGACCATTTTAGCTAATCTGACGATGAACCATCTCTTAGACAATAAAATCACTAGATTGCCTTTCAAAATTTCTTTCATTTACAAGTTTGTGGATAACTTATATCTAGCACTTCCCAATGACATCAAAGAGGACACCATTTTAAATGATTTTAATAGTTTCCACCCTAAATTGCAATTTACAATAGAATATGAAAAAAATAATACTCTACCATTTCTTGATATGCTAACTATTAGAAATCACGATGGATCCATTCAGGTAGATTGCTGAAAGAAACCACACAAATCAGACAGATTTCTAAATTTCCAATCACATCACCCTCTTAAATATAAAATAAAGTAGCAAATGCACTAAAATTTAGAGCTCTGAATTTGAGCGATAACATATTTCACGAAAAAAAACTTAAAATAATCGAGCATATTCTGAAGAAAAATCATTTTCCAAAAAAACTTATACATTCTATACTTCACAAAAACAACGCTATATTTTCACATGCTCAAAATTCACTAACCAAAAAAGATTCATCAAATACAACATCCTCATACCGTGGCATCATCTATATTGGTAAATTATCTGAGCAAATTACGAAGGTATTCAAAAAATAAAATATAAAATTGCACACAAAAATCATAATACTCTAAACAAGCTCCTATACACAAAATTAAAACCGGAAACCCCTAAAAATCTGAAAAGTAATATAATATATAAAAGTTCATGTCTCGATTGTAACACTTGCTATATAGGTCAAACATCACAATATCTAAAAAAATAGGATTTCACAACACAAATCAACAGTAAAAGGTGGTATAACCTTGTGTGCTCTTGCTAGCCACAGCATAAGCAATGGCCATGTTTTTGATTTTGACTACGCCGAAATTTTAGATAATGAGATTATATTGAAAAAAAGACTTCAAAGAAATGGTTTACATTTCGAAACCAAAAAACAGAGGTAATAAAAAAACAGATATTGATAAGCTCAGTAAAATTTATTTTTATTTAATCAATCAAAATTAATGGGAACTAGGTGTGGCAATGCCTTAGTAACACAACATCAATAAATATGTGCAAAGTTAAGGGGTATGTCAAATTTTTTTTTGTGTATTCTATTGTTCTTATATATTATTGTGTATACTTTAAATTATATTACTGTTTAAAAAACGCGATCGTCACATTTTTATGTAAAAATATTGTATATCGTTTTATGTTGTTCATCTTTGTATTTTATATTGTTCATGTTTTCTATTTCATAGCCCTGAGGATGATTTTAAATAAATCGAAACGTTGGCTATAACTTGGTTTTTATTGACCTAAACTCCATGAAATATCATAAAAAGTTATAGTATTCTACCGATTAAGGTAGGTTTTCATGGAGTATTCAAGAAGTGATCTGGGGACCTCCTTTTCCTTCCAGCACTGCCTTCTTTAATTCACTTTAAGGCCTACTCTCTTTCAATCTATCTAAAAATCCTATTCTTTTCCTTCCCCTCCCTCGTTTCCCTAACATTCTACCCTCTAACACCATTTTCAACATCCCCTCACCGCTAAGATCTAACTCCATCCATACCTTCTGTCTCCTCCGTATCTCATCTAAAAGCTGCCTCTTCTCGCCAACCATATCCAGGACTTCGTCGTTCCTTTTCCTCTCCGTCCATTTCACCCTCTCCATTCTTCTCCATACCCACATCTCGAATGCCTCCAATCTTCTCTCGTCTTCTTTCCTCAGTGTCCACGTTTCCGCACCGTAGAGCGCTACACTCCAGATCAAACTCTTCACTAACCTTTTCTTCAAACTCTTACACAACGATCCTCTCAGAAGCTCCTTCCTGTTCATGAATGTCTCCTTCGCTGATGCGATTCTCTTCCTTATGTCTTTTCTACTGTATCCATTTTCCTCTAACGTACTGCCTAAATAGTTGAATTTAGTCCAGGAAATGAAGCTCATAAAAGTGAAAAACCTTGCAATTTTTTCAAACTGAATCGATTTGCACAAAAATTTGGGATTAGACTAATTATACCCCCTACTTCAAAATCTATATTATGCCGAAGGGCGCTTTTTATTTTTTAGGGGTGAAAACTACCCCTAAAAGCTAAAACTTAAAAAATTATATTTTAAAGCTAAATACGTGTAAAATTTAGTTTAAATTATTTTTATAATTATTTTTTGATGTTTGGAAAATAATTTTAAGGTGTTTCAACCCATAATAATCAACCCTTATTTCGGGTTAATGTAAAAAAGGATTTTCAAACTGAATCGATTTGCATAAAAATTTGTAATTATACTAATCATACCTCCTTTAAAATTTTTTCAAACCGAATCGATTTGCATAAATATTTGGGATTAGACTAATCATACCCCCTTCTTCAAAATCTATACTATGCCGAAGGGCGCTTTTTATTTTTTAGGGGTGAAAACTACCCCTAAAAACTAAAACTTATAAAATTATATTTTAAAGCTCTATACGGGTAAAATTTAGTTTAAATTATGTGTACAATTATTTTTTTGTTTGGAAAATAATTTTAAGGCGTTTCAACTCATAATAATCAACCCTTATTGGGCGTTAGTGTAAAAAAATATTTACCCTAAAAATATAAATTATTTATTACATTGTATCTTCTTATTCACTTTCTTACTCCTTTTATTATCTATTCACTTTTTTCTCTCATGATTTTAATCACAGCACAGAAAACATATAACAATAGGATAAACAGAACAAACTTCGTCATGGTAACATAAACAAATAAATGCACATTTATGTAGACATTACATGAAACACTATCAAACGGAGACTGTATGGCTTCCAGCCTTCCCACCACATGCATGCACGCAGGTCACTGTGAGCAAGAGCACACATACATATGTGTATGTTTATATACATCTTATGGGTATGTGTGTTTATTTTGTAGAAAATTTGAGTGTATCGTTAGCTTCGAACGTAAAGTAGGTACACAAAGTATATGCTGATTATGAGAAATGTTATGCTCTGAATTGTGGATTTCGAATTTTTGGAAAATAAATTTGATTGGTGTTTCAAACATAGCTCCTTTATTTTTTATGATATAAAGTTCATTTAAATTGTATCTTGTAGGGTTGTTACTGACTACGAGGTCATGTGAATTAAATTATTTTCGAGTCATTAATTTTGAAAGAGGAGGGATTTAAGGGTTTAAATAAGGCGGAGCTCCCTTGGAAATAAAGGTTTTAATTATCAATATCTCACCAAATATTTATTGTATATGAAATAAAAACACACCAAAATATTTGTAAATAAAGAAGCTACAATTTATTACTGTAGCATTTTTTCATATCTCCAGTTTTTTTGGAGTTATTTTGAAAAAAAGAGCAATTTTAACGAAATTGTAGAAAATGGCTTTTCACTTTTTCCTCCAATTTTTTCAAAATTTAGAATTGTAAATTATTCAAACTTCTAGGATCAATTAACAATACTTAAATAAAGAGAAATTCTGAAGGGCATTGATCATTTTTGACTAGTCTGGTAATAAAGAGTTGTTTTCACTGATTTTTTCGTAGAAAAAAGTAAGGACTGATCTTATTTTTAATCATAACTCGCTCAAATTTCATGATAAAATTTTGTTTTCCTCATTTTCAGAAAGTTTTTTAAATACGCTTTTAAATAGATTGCATAAGTTTTCCTCTAAAAATACATTTTTCCCGCTATTTGGTATTGAATCTTTCAAATTTAGCGTATGACAAACAATAGATAACCATCAACAAGTTGTAGCTCGGTCCGAATTGGTCATAAAGGAAATATAAAATAAGATTTTTATTTAATTTTTCACAAGCTACATATTTGTAATTAACAATTTCCTAATAAAATTAATATTTCTCAAGTTATTTGCCTATAATCGATAAAAGTCGTTGATTTTTTCGTCAAAAAACTGTTACTTTCAATCGCAAATAACTCGAAAAATATTGATGTTACGCAAAAAATGGAAATAACATTTTATTCTTAGAATTAACTTTTCTATCGATGCCTGTGATCAAAATGTAATTAAAATTTTCCACCCCCGAGATGGGGTGGAAACCACCCCCAAGGTAAAAGCGCCCGACGGCATGATATAGATTTTGATTCTTGGTATATTCCCTACTTATTGTGGAAATTTCAAGAAAATCGATTCAGTTTGAAAAAATTGCAAGCCAAAATGCTTCATTTCCTGGACTAATTGCTCAAAATACCAATTTGCCCAAATATAATATGCAATACTAAAAATCTATATCTTGCTCACATAATATTAATCTACCAATACAGGATATACTATCAACCAACTTTGGATATACCTCAAATGTTCAATCTAAATACTCCTTAGTACCATCATTACGTATATTGCATAGCATATAACAGTATTCATTGATTTTCCATTGACCCATTGGTTTTGAAGTTTGCAGAGGTTTGCGTGTTTATACACTCTGCTTTGAAATTGTGGCTTCTCTTATTGCTTATCCCAGAGTTCCGATCGAAAGGAAATATCTGTGATTTTTTTATTACAAATGTTCTCAGTTTCATTTATATCCTACCGTAAAAATTTTATTTAGTTTAATTATAACCCTGTAGTGAAACCTAAAATACTGTTTAAAATTTATAAAATCTGTCATTAAGACTGACTTAATTCCTACTGCTCGTTAAACTAAATCAACCCAAGTTCAGAATTTATTTTACCGGTAAATGAACACGGTATTGCAATACCATCATGTAAGTTTTGTTCTGATTATTCATATGCGTTGACCATACTTCGGGACAGCCTGATTAAATGTTGTTATTATCATACAAGCTAGTTTTGTTTACGGCCCCAGTAAAGGCAAATATTACTTATAGAACTGTTACAGTTATAAAGCGCCCATTTTTAAACAACCGTCCCAAAAACGGAACCATTTCAAAACCTAGGTTTCACATGAAATATTCCAATCTATTAAACTATCATAAAACAGAGTAAATTGCCAGGTGCTTTATTTCACCATGGCTTCGTAACGTGCAAATAACTCAATTTATTTTGACTTCAAATTTCAACTTTCTTTGTACTAACAAAATGTCACCATAGGCAGGTTTCCTATTATTATTTTATTGCCTGAATCGAAATATACTCCTGGAGTACGTATTTCACGCTTGTAGATATTTTAATGATGATATCTATTTTTCAAGATTAAATGAAAAGTGGAAAATTTCAAGCGCGTGAATACTCGACGGCTAAGTATGAATGCTGGGAAAACCCCGTGTGTCGTCAATCTGGTTCCCGCCTTCGCCGTGTGAGGTGACTTTGGGGCGAGGATATTGTGCGCCGCAGCGGCGGCGGACCTGGCTGCTAGCAGGTATCAGAGTACCCTGCTAGCAGGTAGCCCTTGGCTTGAATAAGGATTATTTATTCCCTATCAAACGAGGGAAACTTTTCGACCTTAGGCACACGGAAAAAAAAGATTTGATTAAAACTATCGAACTGGTGTGATAGGGAGTATTTTTGTTAAATATACTTAAACTTTGATGCAAATTACTAAGCACTTGATTTATTTTACCAAACGCTAGCGTGAGCTCTTGATATATTTCATCAAACATTTTGGTATTGCATAATTTGGTCAATTGTACGGAAGAGTTTCGTAAAAATAACCGAATTAATTCAATACGATTCTGAGTTTGATAACTTTTATCGAAGTTATGATTAATTTTACGAAGGTGATTGCTTGTTTGGTAAAAATTATCAAGCTCTACATTGCTATGCAAATTTGGTTTGATAGAATTTACCAAGTGTTTCGTAATCTATCGAACGGTCTATCGTTCCTCTTATGTTTATACCAATTCACATTTGCAGTTGAAAGATTCTTAAACAGGCCTTACATAAAAGATAAGTTGGTAGAAATGCTTTTGATTTCATTATTTGTGATGGCGATAACGTTTTAATTTTGTTTCCGTTCATTTTTCTGTTTTTTTTCCTGCTTTAAATTGCAATACTACCCGTTAGCTGGTGCATCAAAGACATTGATTGAATCGCTTATTATCATAGATATTAAAGCTGTAAGCAGATGTTTGTGTATTTCGACACATTTAAACTTTAATTATAGGTATTCCTGAGGTATAATCATTCGCGATCATGTTTAATAACGTGATAAAAGCCGTGATACTACACCCAATCCATGCTAAGGATATCACCCAGCACGTTAAAGCCATCTCTATATCGATGTAATAAGCCTGAAAATAAAGTTTTCTTGCGCATCTGCACTAGATATTCATATGGAGTAACTACGTAATGCAATTGTGTGCATCAAGTATTCCTCTTAAGCATACAAAGGTAAACTGTAGCCACACCTTATTCACATTTAAAAACAAAGGTTAAATACTTACAATAATAATATATTACAGCGTTTAAGCTAGCCTTTATTATGTCAACCGATTTAGACTAGTTGTTAGAGTCCGTTGCTACCATGTGGAGGGCCCACGTTCAATGCTTCATGCAGGCTTGTTAATTTTCCACTTTTTTTGTATTTTTTTTGCAGGAACTTACGCCAAACTCCTAATTTTATTATATTCAATCATAATAGTGTTTTCTGGGTTGAAAATCTTTCACATGTGCACGCTACGTCGATTTCATTGCCCTTTCGATTTTGATAGTTTTTATCGAACTGCTGTAGCCATTTCGGTAACAATTACCAAATCAGTTAAATAGAATTTATCAATCTGGTTTGGTAATAATTACTGAATTTTTCAATGTGCCATATGAACCCAAAAGTTTGATAAATTTAATCAGAAATCGATAGTTCTAATCAAACTTTTTTTTCCGTGCAGTTTTATTAGGTGATTATTAAGATACGTTTCCCTAAGCTCTGTGCCTCATGCGTGCATTGGCCATATCAGACGATGTAAAACTCCTATCTACTCGTATAGAAACTAGGTCCCTGTGACGTCACGTGGAGTGGCATCGCACGGGCGCTTATCTGGCCTTTTTCAAATGCGGTTAAAATTGATCTTTTCCATTCGTCTGAACTGGGATTTCTAAAACCAAATAATTTAATACACTAATGGTGGGTAATGAATCTATATTGATGCCTTTCGTTTTCTTTGATGAAGGAAACTACCCTATTCAGCATACCTAGGGGTTAAATGTCTTAGAGGTTAAAGAGCTTAACTGCTAGTTATTTCTTGAAAAAGGAAGTCTTAGTTATTGCTGATCAATTTAATTTTGCTCAATGACTGTTTGAGTCGAAAAGAAGTCGATCTGAGAGTCGAAAAGAAGTGTTTCAATCACTTTTAAACGAGTCAGTCGCAAACGACCCATCAGCAGTGACAGGGTCTACCGCGTGTAGCTGAGGCTGACATTTGATTGGGATAGACGATTTGCGACCCATGTACCTAACCCATTCCGTACATTCCACCTTCATCGATCGATCATCATGTTCGCACTGCATTCATATGATGAGTGAATGTATATATTTCAGTTTTCCTGGCGAATCTTTAGTTTGGTACATTATGTCATTGCATGGATATGTAAGCGACTCCCAGACGTAACCAGATCGTGACTCTTAACTAATAATTCTTTTTAATTTTCAGGGGAGCAGTTATCGTCGAGAGTTTGGCAGTGGTGAGTACCATTCCCAGTTATTTTGGTTCATGGTGCTTTTGTGTTGTCCTCTGAGTAAAGGGTGGTTTTTCACAATACACTAGCGGTGGGTTTTCTAGACGACGTGCTTTCACAATTCACGATCAAGTAATCACAGGAAACCCCTTATCACGCTTAAAAACCCGCGCGTTACTCCCGCTCTTATTGATCTCATTTCCTGACTTACCTGTCTTAAACTGGTTTGTTTACCATTTCTTTTCATCGTCGACGGAAAGTAAGAATTTTGAACAAACCAGTATATTTTTCGTTTTTTGATCCGTAGCCCATACCGTGCTACTCGCGGCTTCGCGGCTAAATGGTAACACTGTCGCGGATAAGTTGATGACGTCACTAATTCCTGCCAAGCGGTTCTCAGCGTATGTCGGCTTCGCCTGGTTCATTGTGATGCAATCACTCACGTGAGCGGTAATTTCACTTTATTAAGGGTTTCCCGTGAACAAGTTATTGAAACATGAACTCAGTCAGTGAAATAAAAACTCATGAGAAGTAGACGGAACTTGGCGAAGATTTTTTATAGTTTTTTTTCGTTTCAACTTCTTAACTTGAATCTTCGAATTATTTCCGGTATATTTCTCCGGAGAAGCAGAAGAGGAAATTTACAAGATTGGAAATTTCGCAGAAACCCTACAATCCACAATGCGGGGCAAAGGTCATCGTCAACCTCTAAAAACTTCCGCTGGACCCTGCCGCCCAGTCGATCCTTCAAAAGGATTCAATTACGTGCTGACGCCGAAGAAAATTCCAGTAGAAGAAATCATCAGTGGAGTAGAGAGCGCCATTGGCCACTTGCCCCCCAGCGAGGCTGAAATAGTTCGACAGGACGCCTGCCGAATCCTCAGAATGAAAAGCAAAAACCAGAAGCATAATACCACCATGGCGGAGAGAAAAGCCCTCAGAAAATTGAAAGAAAATGAGAGCATCGTGATTTTACCAGCTGACAAAGGCAACGCGACGGTCGTCCTAGAGAAAGAAGACTACGACAAAAAGATGGAAGATTTACTCGCGGAAGATCCAACCGCCCGATACAAGAGGATAGTGACAGAAATAATCAAGACGTATATACCAGATCCCGCCGATAGAAGAAGACTCAACCCACTGGATCCAAAAACTCCGTGTATCTACGGCCTGCCAAAAATTCATAAGGAAGGGGTGCCCCTTAGACCCATAGTCAGCGCCATTGACTCACCAACATATAAACTAATGAAATACCTGGTACCGATCTTACAGCCCGCAGTAGAAGACGCTAAACTTTCGTGAAAAACTCACAACATTTTCTTCAGATCATTAGTCGCGTCAAGGTCAAAGAAGAAGACATCCTAGTCAGCTTTGACGTAACCTCGCTCTTCACAAATATTCCTTGTGACGAGGCGGTAAATATCATAAAAGACAGGTTCGGAGAAAACATCGCCAAGATGACTGAGATTTGCCTCAAGAGCACTTTCTTCCGGTGGAGGAATAATTTTTATCAACAGACGTCTGGAGCAGCGATGGGTTCCCCTCTCTCCCCAGCAATTGCAAATATATTCATGGAGCACATAGAAGATACAGCCATTCAGAACGCCCCCTACAAGCCGAAGATTTGGGTTAGATATATCGACGACAATTTTATCATTTGGACGCACGGCAAAGAAAAGCTTCAGGAATTTTTTACTTATTTGAACGGGATCAACAGCAACATAAAGTTTACAATGGAGGTGGAGGAAGGCGGAAAACTTCCATTCTTAGATGTCCTCGTGGAAAAGAAGAAGGACGGAACATTGGGGCATGCAGTGTATCGAAAACCTGCAGCAACAAATCGGTACCTGCACGCCTTTTCTCACCATCATCCAGCGCAAATAAATGGAGTGGTCAACACGTTAATTCACCGCTCCTACAAAATAAGCGACCAGAACAACTTTGCCGAAGAGAGGAAGAAGCTAGAGGCCATTCTACGGGCAAATAGATTCGACGACAGAGTTATCTCTCGAACATTTAATAAAGTTATCAGAAAGAACAACGAGATCAAAATCAACACCGCAGAAGCAGCGAACTCCTCTGTAAATGCCCTCAGTGACCAGAAGAAAGCCTTCCTGCCATACATTAAGGGGACGACTGACAGAATAGGAAATTTCCTACGCAAATTCCAGATAAGGACAATATTCTCGCCTCTCGTACAGATAAAACATCTATTGAAAACCGTCAAGGATAGAGCTCCACTACAAGTCGAAGGGGTATACCGAATTCCTTGCCAGACCTGTGGGAAGAACTACATCGGCGAAACAGGCAGATCGGTTAAAACACGTCTAGAGGAGCACGAGAGAGCAATTCGACTGGGGCAGTCAACGAAGTCCGCGGTAGCCGAACACGCAGCGCTGGGCCACACAATCGACCTTAAGGAAGCAAAAATTGTTGCGAGAGTGAAAGGTTTTAAACAGAGACTCGTAAGAGAAGCAATAGAAATATCTAAAGAGGAGAAAAACAACTTCAACAGAGACACTGGCCTTAAAATCCGCCGTACTTGGCAACCCGTAATCTGCAAAAATAATCGACAACCTACTCCTCCAACCTCTCACTCCCCTCCCCCCACCACCTGACACGTATACCAATATATATCAATTTTAAATCCCACCTCATCAGATTCCCTTGAGAAAGCGACCAGCATCGGTCGGGAAACGTTGGGGCCACCCAAAATCTGACGCGGCGACATAGCCCAAAAGTTTTAATTCAACATCAGCGTAGAATAGCTGGAAAATTATCAAAGTGGGCTTCAGAAAGTCGATAGAGAAGGTCTAACGAGAAAAAAATGTGTTAAGAAAAAGCCATGCATCACTGATGAAGTCCTAGACCTCATTGAAGAACGGAGAAAGTGTGGGACAAGCGCCGGAATGCGTGTGAAAAGCTTCCTACAGTACAATTAAAGGATTGTTATGGTAAAGTTGAAGACTAAGCCGGTAGATACCGTAGTGGTACAGGTTTACATGCCTACGGCAGTCTACGAGGATGAAGAAGTGGAAGACAATGATATCAGGGAAGTAATCAAAGAGTTAAGGGGTGAGGAACACCTTCTTGTTTTAGGCGATTGGAACGCTGTCGTCGAAGAAGGTCAGGATGGAAGAATGACCAGAAAATATGGATTAGGAAATCGCAATGAAAGAGGCGAAAGAGGAGCACAGAACACAAATTATGGAAACTGCCAGTGGACAATGAAGATTTCAACTAGACTATGTTTTAGTGAAGCAGAGGTTTAGGATCCAGATAGGGACTGTGAAGGCTATCCGGGGGAAGATAACGACTGTGATCATAAGTGATAATGAAACGCCATCTGAAATTCAAGAAATATTGGAAATCAATGAAGAAGTCATGGCAATTAGAGAAACTGCAAAGCCGAAAAATCAACTCGCCTTTCAAGCAGTGGAGAGCAAGATAGGATTGGATCGAATATATAAATCAGCGGAGAATAGCTGGAAAATTATCAAATGTGGGTTTCAGAAGGTTGCTAGGGGAGTTCTTGGGAGGAAAAAATTGATAAAGAAAATGCCATGTACCACGGATAAAGTCCTAGACCTAGAAGAATGGAGAAAGCATGAGAATGCAAAAACTGAGGCTTGCTACATGAGGATAAGGAAAGAGAAATGCTAGAAAGCGAGGACATCCGTGGAAGGGTGGACGTGCAAAATAACCTCGTACGAGAGAAAGTGGTAGCGGCGTATGGAATAGTAAGGAGAGATTTCAGGGAACGGAGCACAATATGCGATACCATTGTGCAACTAATGAAATGTTATGATTGAAAATGAATACAAAGCTGGAAATAATACACGGAGGAGTTACACAACGGAAGCAAACTCAGGTCAATAATTAACGAAATGGTAAGTGAAGTATAAATGGATTACATGGCAGCTAACATCTTAAGGTTGGAATAAGGGGCATGCGAAGGAATATGGACCCAAAGAATACATCTACATAATACCCTGCGAGCCACCTCTAGGGTGTTTGGCAGGGGGTGATCAATCACCTGCATGCAGCATGCATTTGGACTCCCACATGCACACCACACCGTCCAAAAAACGTCCCGTATAATAACAAACTATACTACTATATGCTGTTAGAAATAGAATATAGATTAGAAATTCAGAAACATGCATTAAGTTTTACATAGGTTAGTAGGCTACACTACAAGTCATGCAATCTATTTACGAGTTCTATTGCTGCCGTTATAATCTCTTATTGCTCGTGGAAAAAATGACGTTCGGAATCTGTCTGTTCTGCAATCTATCTCTCTTATTTTATTTATATGATCTGATCTTCCGTAGTACGTTGGCGTCCGCAAGATATGGTTAACTTCGTCAGAAAAGACACTGCTCTTGAATTTATCTAAAAGGTTGAGTCTATTTTTCAATCTACGGTACGACGGAGATTCCCAGCAGCAGAGCTTATCAAAATAGCAGGAGAAAAGTTTTTAATGCAACTATACAAAACTAATCTACGATATGAACTCAACAAGAGATTTACCTAGTGACTTCGAGAAGAACATCATTCTCATACCCCAAAAGAAGAGAGCAGGGAAGTGCGAAGACTTTAAGCCTGACGACACGTGCGTCGAAGATTGCGAAAAGAATAATTTACAGGAGAATAGAACGAAGAGCAGAAGAATTCCTGGATGAGGACCAATCCCGATGTAGATAAAGTAAGTGCCCAAGAGAAGCAGTTTTGGCTCTTAGGCTGCTCATAGAGAAGAGAATGGAGAAAAATAAACAGACTTCCATAGCATTTTTCGATTTGAAGAAGGAATTTGATAGCGTGGAATGGAACTCAATGCTTGCTGTTCAGTTGTGAAAGAAATGGGAGTGCTCTACAAAGATCGTAGGTTTGTTCGTAGTTCGTATGAAAACCGACTAGCTGTGTTCAAATATTGACCAAATGTGCAGAAGCAAGAATAGGAAAAGGGGTCAGGCAGAGTGTGCACTTTCCCCCATAATTTTTAATGTGGAGAAGGCTTTGGGTGCCATTTTTCACGGAGAAAAAATGCATATGCTGCGATTTGCTGACGACTTAGCAGTGATAGTCGTGAGAGAGAATGACTTGAAGAAGACTTTGACAAATATTGAAAGGACAATGTCGTGATATTAGCTGAAAATTAAAAAAATAAATATTTAGATATGAATAGGCAGCAAATGTGAAGAGTTCAAAACAAACATTAATCTAGGAAAGCATAAGCTTAAAGAGGTGAGCGTTTTTTCACTGGAAGCCGAATAACCAGCGACGGACGAAGCAAGCAAGAAATAGTCAGTAGAGTAGCGCAGATAAAACATTAAAGGAAGAAACATTTGAAAAGGCCCTCATTTCTCAGGAAACCATAGAAACGATTGGTAAAGAAAGAAAAAAATATTTCCGTCCGTTGGATTGGAGACGAGCTTTTCACTGCATAATCCAACCCGAATATCGCTGTGAATTCAAGTTAATAAAAGAAGCATGGGAACGTGAATCTCCTGGAAAGATGTCGAAAGTGGATGTATACGAAATGAAGTTCTATAGAAGAATGATGGAGACTGTATGTAAGGATTGATCGACCCGTTCATAATGAGGATGTGCTCTGAAGAACGAGAGAGAAAAAATAAGTCTTTTGAAGGCAGTGCGAAGAAGAAAGGGCCAAGTGGATCGGTCATAATATTAGGTATGAAGAAGGCAACCGTCGAAGGAGGTTTAGAGCTGCAGAAGAAGGAACCTAACGAGTTAAATTTATCGCATTCAATGGGAAAATGAATCTTAAATAGCACTCTTTTCTCTAAATCTGTTCGTGACGTTTATTGAAGGAAAATTCCATATTAAACCCAATTTCTTTTGACATTCCTTTACTTCAGTGTATGACGGAAGTGATAATTCGAGATATTTTTTGGAATAGTGGAATTAAAGAAGGGAATTATTCGGTAAATCGGACGTTTCATTAAAAACACGAGACGTTTTTTGTTCATATTGTATACGTAACGCAATGTTTATGATGCAGAAGAACCAAATGTGTTGACCAATCGAATGATGTGGAAGTCCCGAGAAAAAAGGGAGAGAAGAGGTCTGGTGAAAACGGTCCAACCAAGACTCGGCGAAAGGCAAGTGGTCGGATTAACGACAAACGAAGACAAATATGGAGAGATAACTTATTTTTAGTCAACAGTGAGTAATAAATATGGAGGAATTACGAAGAATTATTTATTCTGCCCATTACAATGTGTAAAGAAAAAGCGAGCACGAAAATAAAAATAACGAGCACGATTATCGTCGATAATGCAAGCATAAAATTATGGAAACATCTAGCTTTCATGTAGTGATATTTTTGATAGTGGCGTTGCGGAAGGAATGCCCGACGGAATTTTCCGTAAGTCACATGGTGTGTACGATCGACTTAGAAATTGGAGAGAAAACAGCCAACATGGTGCAAGGACATGTGTACTACAGCCGAAGAGGATATGAAGAAATGAAGAAGTAAGGATACTATCAACAAATGGCAAAGAAGATGGGACGTTTAAAGGAAGGGTAGAGAAACTTTACGTTACTTCGCCAACGTCAAGAACTGACTTAACCGAAATAGACCACGCTGCTTGTCAATTCTTCATCGAACTCGGAAATTTCAACGAAAACCTTAGCAGCAAGGCACTTTCGGAATCCCTACTATATACTTGTGTTAAATTATAAACCGTGTGGTACGTCCTAACGGAATGCGATTATTACACGGAATAGAGGAAAAAATTACGTGAAGAATTAGCGAAGATTAATCTCCTCTTGAATTGACCGTTGACAGTTGTAAGACTCAACTACAATAGGGTGGATTCCTATTATTTTTTATTGCCTAAATCGAAAGATTATTACTCCTGGAGTCCTTATTTCACGCTTTTAGATTTTTAAATGACGATATCTATCTTTCGCGATTAAATGAAAAGTGAAAATTTTCAAGCGCGCGAAAACGCGACGGCTAAGTATGAATGCTGGGAAAACCCCGTGTGACGTCGTTCTGGTTCCCGCTGCCGCCAAGTGAGGTGGCCTTGTGAGGTGCAGGTAGCAGAGTACCCTGCTAGCTGGTAGCGATTGGCTTAAATAAGGATTATTAATACCTTACTAAACGAATAAATCTTTCCGACCTTAGGCAGTTTTAATAGGTGATTATTAAGACATGTTTCCCTGAGATCTGTGCCTCATGCATGCATTGGTAATCTCAGACGATGTAAAACTCCTATCTATTCGTATGTAAACTTGGTCCCTGTGACGTCACGTGGAGTGGAATCGCATGGGCGTCAATCTGGCCTTTTTCAAATGCTGTTAAAATTGACCATTGCCATTCGTCTGAACTGGGATTTCTAAAATCAAATAATTTGTGTATTTTGAAAACACTAATGGTGGGTAACGAATCGCAATCAATGCCTTTCGTTTTCTTTGATGAAGGAAACTACCCTATTAGACAAACAAGAAGAGTCATGAAGATTATTCTTAACCACAAGAGAAACTTAATTAATAAAGAAGAACATACCTTAATGAGGACTCGACAACCCAAAGAAACTTCTAGTAAGGCGAGGGGAACAACAGTCCGATTGTGGGGACTAACAGAGAGTGACGCAAACAGCTGGTCGACTAAAATGAACGAGACTAAGGAAATCGGCCTCCTGAGTATAAGTGTCCGACTTGATCTCAGAGGGTCCGCGGGGGCTTAGCCAGTTGTGAGACTAAAGGCTGGATTTGATAGGTAAAATCAACTACAGTGGAAAACTATCTAATGTCCGTAATGCATGAAAATAGGCCAGTGCTTATGATATTGTATTAAAATTTGAAAACGGGTTAATCTGCATGGTTCATTGACCATCGGCATAGCTCAAAAGGTTCTCAACGTATTTGCGGGAATGCTGGCTCGTAATAATTCTTTATTCTGCGTAAAAAATCTTGTGGGCGAAAAATAATTAATGGGATAGTTTAATCCCCATTTATATTAATAATAAAACGTTATTGTACTTTTCCACACGATTTAATTAATACGATCGGTTTCGTTGCAGAGGCGACATCATCAGGTACAGAAACCGTTATAATAACAGATATTTTGATCTTGTTTATCTGGTTGCTATTTATATTGATTATACGTTTGATCAGCGTTGAAATCGTTGAATTATCTTTTGTACCTCTTTATATATGCGGTTTATTTTCTTCCGGTACTTTTTATTAAGAAATAAAATTATCTGTTCTTCTTCCATTTCGGCAGTGTAAACTGGCAGTGTGCGAGTGTCAAAATTGCATATTTTATTGTATTAGACAATGGAATTCGCATCAGTGTAGCCATTAACTGCAGTCAGTTTTACGTATGAATATCCTTATAAGGACACAGATTTACACCATTAATTATTTTTTGTTGGACCTTGAACCATTGGGACCATGTTCCCAATGCCTGATGGCCCTTCCGGTAAGCTTTTTGTTCAGTGCAGCGATTGGTTGCGTTTTTTTTATTGATATAAACTTGGGGCCCCCACCATAGTACCATGAACCAAAGTTTTTCCTTCATTTATTTTCTTTTCGCTGTGTTTATATAGGATCAGTATAACGTACTTACTTCGTATCGTCACTCTTGCATTACTCTTCTATTTTTATTTAAATCGCTATACGTCGGTAAAAATGTCACCATGCTATTTAATATTTGTTCAAGGGGAATTAATCTATATTTTGAAATCAAATAACGAAGGTCTGCAAAAAAATTTTTTTCAGCTGCATGATATATTTTTGCTGAATTAGATTTTTTATGGTACGCTGATTTCAAAAAGAACTTCAATTATTATCCATCAAGAACAAAAGAACTTCAACTGTCTATCACGTATAGTTTTTTTTGCAAAATAAAAACACAATGAGAAAAATAAGCTATTTTTAAAACAAACAGCATAATATTTATCAAAACCCATCAATCAGTATTTTTCTTATTTAAATTTATACACAAATTTATGTTAACTCTTTCGACCTGTGAAACCTTTTCTTCTTTTCTTTGATGCTTCTCCGAACTCGTTTTAGGTTTCCTTCGTTGGTTTCTCGCGTAAGCGTCCAACAGTAGTCCGCTAACATACTGACATCCCATCTTCCTTGGTAACGTCTCTCGATATCACGTATATCCTGGTGAAGCTCATCTTGCACCCTTCAGCTTTATACGCTGTCAGCATGCGCTGTACAATAGTTTTATAATCGGGATCCCTTATAGTATTGCCCAAAAACTTCTGCACTACATTTTTGAAAGAATCCCATGCTTCTTTTTCGATTTTTTCAATAGATTGAGGAAAGAGGGGATCAGACGAATGTTTTCTTGTGTTGGGGCCAGTGAAAACTCCTTTTAACTTTGATTCAGACAATTTCGGGAACTTGGTTCATATATATCTAAAACAATCCCCATATTTTTGGAATGGTTTTACAAACTGCTTAATCAGCCCCAATTGAATATGAAGAGGTGGTGACCTTTTCTGGCGGAACCAAAGAGTAATTGATAACGTTTTTCTCGCCTGGAGTTAAACCGTGTCGTGGTGGCCAGTCAGTTGTTGTCCAGTGTAGCTCTTTGGTTCTACTATCCCACAAACATAGAAAACAAGGGAATTTGGTATAACCTGACTGTTGGCCTAACAACATTGTTAGTATTTTTAAATCTCAACAAACCATCCATTGATGTTCTTGATATTTGACTTTCTCAAGAATCGTAGTTAAGTCATTGTAGTTTTCTTCCATATGAACTGAGTGTCCGATTGAAGAGATGCAAATACATTTTCATTGTGCTGCAAGACTGCTTTGAGGCTATTTTTGAATGAATCAATGAATAAGCGTCATTCTGATGAATCATATTCTATTTCAAACAGTTTGTGAGCCCACGAACATCATTGCAATAAACCAAATTGCCCTCTTTAGTGAAATACTGAGTAAATTCTCTCTCTCGATATCTGTACCAGGAAAATGAGATACCAGGTGATAAAAGATGTTTCTTTTTTAGCCTTGATTCTAACAATGCGGCTGCATCTTTTGAAAGACCCAAGTCTCTGAATAGGTCATTGAGCTCAATCTGAGAAAAAAGTTGACTGTTGTCAACTGAAAAATCTGAGCTAGATTCGTTCTGGGGCGCAAACGCTTCTGCGCCCTCAGCATCACTCAGGATGTCATCTAAATAAGGAGGTGGGTGCGGAACTGGTATTTCAGAGATATGGGACACTGGACGAATAGCTGAATCAAGGTTAGGGTAAGATATTTTCGTCTTATTTTTCGTATTAAATCCTTTCACGTAAACAGAAATAGCAGTCTGTTGTGTGATTTTTCTGTTCACGCCATATCATAGGAATGCCAGAATGAAATGCAGATTTCTTACCCTTAAACCACGAGCGCAGATCTTCGTCACATCTTATGCACACTTTATGAGGAGCCCAGGCTTTGTCTTGATCACCAAGTATTATTTGAAGTAAGCAAAATAAACCTTCTTCACAAAATCACTCATATTTCTTTGTTGAATTTTTTAATGTATATTCACCACAAGTATAATAACAGAAACTATTTGGAGAAATTACACTACCTCTGAAACATTACACTTAGCCTGTTTGAACATGATTAATCCAACTGCAAAACGCTGAAAAAAATGAAAAGAAAAAATGAGGCGTAAAAAATAAAATACATTATTAACTAAATAATAAATTTACCCAAACTAAAAATATAAAATTTAGTATTGTAAAAATTGACGTGATGAAATTGTTTAAATCTTTTTTTCAGTTTTAGGACATCATATTCTATTAGGAAATGTATATAAAACCTATGCAATTTTTTATTTGCAGACCTGTGTAATTATTGTCACGCTGTAATTATCAATTGGTGAGTTCTTTTTTCGAATGTAATAACATTTGATTTTCAGTTTTTTATTGTGTCCTGAAAGTGTATATGTATAACTCCATCTTATTTGTGTATGTCACGAATTTATATTCAAATGTATTGTTTTTTTTAATACGCACAAAATTTGTATTTATGGAGCTAAATAGATCGCGACGTTTCGGAAAATAGTTTATGTGGCTTCATTTGCATTATTAGTATCTATTAATTACTATTCATTTTTCGTTCTCTATGTCCTAGCAAGATAATGTGAAGTGGATAGTTTGAAGTAGTTAACCAACGAAATGAAAATTCAGTTCCGGTTAAGATTTTACCCATACTTATTTTTATTTTTATATTATTTATTTACGTCGCCCCGAAAAGAGCTCATTTAAGGCCTTTTACATGGGAGGAAATAACTTGAAACCACGACTATCACAAACAACCATTCCCTGGGTAGGGGAAACCTACCCAGGCGGGACTCGAACCCGCGACCTTCGGTTTGGCAGTCGAGGACTTAACCGCCACCGAGGCCGGCAATATACCTTAAAAATTCCCTTAAAGGACGCCTTAATTACAATATTGCTAAGTATTTGAATTCGTTTGAACTTCCGTGACGGCAAGACTAACGGAAAATGCATTAACTCCTTTTTGGAACTTTGACGAAAGTTGAATTCGCTCTATTCGTCGCAGAGCTTCGGAATTTGACTCTTCAACGATTTGCAATGTTAGCACTAAAGAAGCTGTGTTGCATTTTCCCCTCCTTAGCGGAATTGAGTGTCTCGTATTTGTTTTATTGTCTTGGGTTCTACATCTACATACTACCCCGCAAGCGACGTATAAGATGTTTGGCAGGGGGTGTTATGACTCCAGCCATTTACAAATCTACATCTACATAATACCCTGCGAGCCACCTCTAGGGTGTTTGGCAGGGGGTGATCAATCACCAGCATGCAGCATGCATTTGGACTCCCACATGCACACCACACCGTCCAAAAAACGTCCCGTATAATATCAAACTATACTACAATATGCTGTTAGAAATAGAATATAGAATAGCAATTCAGAAACATGCATTAAGTTTTACATAGGTTAGTAGGCTACACTACAAGTCATGCAATCTATTTACGAGTTCTATTGCTGCCGTTATAATCTCTTATTGATCGTGGAAAAAATGACATTCGGATTCTGTCTGTTCTGCAATCTATCTCTCTTATTTTATTTATATGATCTGATCTTCCGTAGTACGTTGGCGTCCGCAAGATATGGTTAACTTCGTCAGAAAAGACACTGCTCTTGAATGTATCTAAAAGGATTAGTCTATTTTTCAATCTACGGTCCGACAGAGATTCCCATCCGAGTTTATCTAAGAGGTCGGTTACACTAACAAGACTATCGTAACGACCTTTCACATACCTGGCAGCTCTTCTTTGCACGCGTTCTAACTCTGTTATTAAGCCTTTTTCATGAGGGTCCCAAACACTGGCAGCGTATTCCAAATGTGGTCTAATGAGGGAAAAGTAGCTAATTTCTCTCACTTTGTCGTCGCACTTTCCTAATATTCTTTTAACAAAACCCATTTTACGATTAGCTTGACCGGTTATTTCTCGTATATGTTTATTCCACGATAGATCATTATTGAATCTAACCCCTAGATATTTCACAGATTCAACTGCCTTTAACTGCGTGCCCCGAATGACATAGTTACGCTGTGGGGAGTTATTCTTCTTCCAGAAATTCATTACGACGCATTGTTCCAAATTTAATTCTAACTGCCAAGCATCGTACCAAGCTTGGATAGCAACAAGGTCATTAGTTAGTTCATCTATATCTTTGCTGGAACGGATTTCTCTGTAAACTACAGCGTCGTCTGCAAATAATCGTAACTTACTCTGCACTACTTCGCCAATGTCGTTTATATAAAGAAGGAATAGGAGTGGGCCAATGACACTACCCTGAGGAACGCCAGAAGTGACTAACCTCATTGGAGACTGCACCGTCTAATACTACTCTTTGGACGCGGTCGCTCAAAAATTCTCTAATCCAGGAAATGACATCTTCGTCTAGACCATAAGATTTCAGTTTTATTTTTAACTTTCCGTGGGGTACTTTATCAAATGCCTTTTTGAAATCAAGAAAAATCGCGTCTACTGGAATGCTGTCTTCCCCGGAGACTAAAATATCGTGGGCGAAAAGCGCTAACTGAGTTTCGCACGATCTGCTTTTCCTGAATCCATGTTGATTTCCCATTAATAAGTTTTGCGCGTCCAGGCGTTTCATAACCGAGCTGACTACGATGTGTTCAAGGACTTAGCAAGAGATGGACGTTAAAGATATCGGCCTGTAATTAGATGGCTGTTCCTTGTCTCCACTTTTAAATATTGGCGTTACATTAGCGATTTTCCAGTCATTAGGTACTTCGTGTTGCTTGATGGATTTACTGAATATAAACTGCAAGTAATGGGCAATTTCTGAGGCTAGTTCTTTATATACGCGAGAAGGGATTTCGTCTGGACCAGGTGATTTATTTGGACTAAGCGATTTCAATATATTTTCTATTCCGAGCGTACTAATGTCAATAGCTGGCATCTTATGTATACAGGGATTGTCATCGGTCTCGGGTGAGTTTTCGGAAGGCTCCGTGAACACGCTCTTAAAGTAGGAATTTAATAAATTGGCTTTATCGTTACTGCTTGTCAACACATCTCCATTGTTGTTTCTCAGCGAACATACGGTAGATCGTTTACCTTGAACTTCCCTAACATATGACCTAAATGCTTTTGGGTTATCCTGTAACTGCTGTACTAGTGTTTTTCTTTTAAAATTCGTGAATGCATTCCTGAACGCTTCCTTCGTGGCGGCTTTAGTCATCCTATATTTTTTAATTATTAGCTCGCGTTCATTAGCGGATAAATCCGTGCTGACTTTTTTCATTTTTGCTTGACACGCTCTGTTGCCTCAATGATTTTCTCACCTCCGCGTCGTACCATCTCGGTTCGCTGCCTTCTCTTACTATTTTACTAGGGATGTAGCTATTTATTCCCGAAGTTACGAGCGAAATAAAAGCTTTCAAGTATCTTCTACATTTAACTTTAACACTGATTCTTGAAACTCGGGGAAAGCATTTTTCAGATGACTCTTAAACCCATCAAAATCAGCTCTTTTAAAAATGAAAACTTTACGCTCTTTTTTTAAATTTACAGCGGTATTTAGAGAAAACTTTGCTGTTACTACCCTATGGTCACTTATTCCTTCGACAGTGCCAACGTTTATTACCTGATGTGGTATATTTGTCGCTAATAAATCAAGAATACTTTCTCCTCTGTTTGGTGCGGTTGCTATTTGAAACAATGAATTATATGTAAAAGTGTGTAGTAAAGCCTCACAGATCACTTTATCCCTCCCACCAGGAATGAAGCTATAAGTCTCCCAATCTATAGAAGGTACGTTGAAATCTCCACCCACAATCAAGTTTCTTTCAGGATACTTGGATGCTACGCTGTTTATTTGATTTTGAAAATCCAACATTGACGTTATATCTGAGTTCGGTGATCTGTAATACGAACATAATAAAATAGTTTTGAATTTTGGACATTTAATTAAACACCACACAGATTCAACGCTGGTCTCAGTTACGATTATCGCTCGGCTGTCGATTGAATTCTTTACAGCTATAAAAACTCCGCCCCCAACTCGATTAATTCTATCATTCCGATAAACAGTGAACGATTTTGGGAAGATCTCATTGTCTGAATCATCATCTGTTAGCCAACTTTCTGATCCAAAAATGACATAACACTTCGTACTATGAATTAAATGGTGGAATTCGTGAATCTTATTTCTTAAACTACGGCAATTAACTACAGCCACGATTAAAACTTCGGAAGTAGTATTATTGCAATTCGGGAAGAATTCTGGGTTAGTGGTACTTTTCTGGGGCCAAGAAATGGTCAGGTCTACCGGACGGAAGGGCGACCCTTTTTTGAACCCTTTCTCGGGCTCTCAGAGATAATCCGGGTCCTCCCGAGACGGGCGTCACAGTATGAGGTAACCGCTGCCGATAGGACCTTTCGTAGTACATTTTTTACTTTACTAATGCCAGTACTTGGAGGTAAACAATTACACCTATCATACTCATTGCCGTTGAGCGATTAAATGCGTCTTTTGATCGAGGTTCTACGATGAGAAATAAGGATTTTACGAAAAGTGATCAAATTGACGCCCATTGCCTCCGCTGACTTGGCAACGCCGAAATTTTGTGAGTGGAGGGGGAACGCGAAAAGCTCCTTTTTCTCCCCCCACCCCAATTTTTAGCTTGTCCACGTGTTTCAGGTGACGAGGTTCCTCAAAGGTGTTTGGCAGGGTGTTAGCTTTCGCTGACCTTCACTACTTCATTTAATCTTCTGTATCTACATAACTCCATGCGAGCCAAGGGTGTCTGGCAGGGGGTGACCAATCACCGAGATCACCACAAGCGCATGGAAAAATAAAAGCATGTAATCGCCATCTACATAATACCCTGAGAGCCACCGCTAGGGTGTTTGGCAGGGGGTGACAAATCACCAACATGCAGCATGCGACAGGACCGCCACATGCACATCGCACGGTCATAGAAATATTAGTGTTTGGCAGGGTGTGAGTTTTCACCGACCTGCACTACTTTACTTATTCTTCTACATCTGCATAACTCCATGCGAGCAGCCTCTCGGGTCTTTGGCAGGGGGTGACCAACCACCAGCATGCAGCACGTAAAAGAATCACCATTAGCGCGCTCCCCAATGGATCAATGGATAAATGAAAGCATATAATCTACATCATTTTTATACGTGCACATTCATTCGTAGTTAAAGTAGATTTATATCATTTACGCTATTATCGCGGCTCTTCTATGGCCAAGGAGACAACAGAATGATGCCAATATCTACCGCTACATATTACTCAGCAGGCCTCCTACAGAGGTGTTTGGCAGGGGATGATCAATCACCAGCATCCAGTAAGCAAGAGGCTACCTTCTGGCTACCTTCGTCGGAAAATAAACTGCCCTTGGATTAAAATATCAGGTTTAATCTAGTAGCCAGTCAACGGTCAGACTAAGATTCCTTTCGAGTTGTTCTAACAGGTTAGTTACACTAAGGACCTGGCAGCTCTTCTCTCTACGCGTTCTAACTTCTATGCTTAAAGCCTATTTCATGAGGATGACAACATAGGTAATTATTGATCACCCCCTGCCAAACAGCCAGGTGGTGGCTCGCAGGGTATCAAATACATGAAGATGTATTCGGAATGGGGTGTGGGGGATAAGTAGCTTATTTCTCTCACTTAGTCGTCACACTCTCCTAGTATCCCTTTAAAAAACCTAAGTTACGATTATCTTGACCTGTCATTTGCCGAATATGTTTACTCCACCATAGATCATTATTGAATCTAACTCCTTAATATTTTGGAGTCTACAGTCTCAAATGTTGTACCTTGAATGAAATATCTTCGTTGCGGCAAGGTTATGTTCAAGAATTCACCACTGCGCAATTTTTCAAATTTAACTTTAACTAGCACGCATCGTAACATGCTTGGACTGCTGTCAGTTTGTTCGTTAATTCACCCCTATCTTCAATGCAGCGGATTTCCGTGACTTTTACTCTACAGATTGATTTAATACTTTGCTATTATATGAAAAACTAAATTAAAATTCATAAAAAGTAAACTGTTGCCATCTATTCTCCCGCGAAAAAATGAAATTGGCGGAAACTTCCCGTTTTTTCCGGACAGACCTTTAATATTTACTCCACTCCTCCAGAATTATGGATGCCATATGGATCATTTCTCTTACTTATGAAAGATATTTTATGCAAACCGTTATTTATGGCATTTTTGAGGTGGGGTTATACTTATTACGTTACGAAAAAAACCAGTACTTGTTCGTTCTACATCATAGAAAGTTTGATCATGCTTTTACAAGTACGTGTTTGGGTAACAAATTCATATGTTTTCCTTGAATAAATCTGACGTTATTTGAAAACTGCCGTCTAACTGCCACCACACGGTCCAAAAAACGTCACCTATACTAACACATTATACTACCATGTGCCGTTAGAAATAATAATAGAATTAACAACCATGCGTTAAGTTTTACATAGGTTAGTAAGCTGCACTACAAGTCATGCAATCTTTTTACAAGTTCTATCGCTGCTGTTATTATCTCTTATTGATCGTGGAAAAAATGACATTCGGAATCTGTCTGTTCTACAATCTATCTCTCTCATTTTATTTATATTATCTGATCTTCCGTAGTATGTTGGCGTCCGTAAGATATGGTTAACTTCGTCAGAAAAGACACTGCTCTTGAATTTATCAAAAAGGTTTAGTCTATTTTTCAATCTACGGTCCGACAGAGATTCCCATCCGAGTTTATCTAAGAGGTCAGTTACACTAACAAGACTATCGTAACGACCTTTCACATACCTGGCAGCTCTTCTTTGCACGCGTTCTAACTCTGTTATTAAGCCTTTTTCATGAGGGTCCCAAACACTGGCAGCGTATTCCAAGTGTGGTCTAACGAGGGAAAAGTAGCTAATTTCTCTCACTTTGTCGTCGCACTTTCCTAATATTCTTTTAACAAAACCCAGTTTACGATCAGCTCGACCGGTTATTTCTCGAATATGTTTATTCCACGATAGATCATTATTGAGTCTAACTCCTAGATATTTCACGGATTCAACAGTCTCTAATTGGGTACCCCGAATTATATAGTTACGATGTAGGGAGTTGTTCTTCTTCCAGAAATTCATTACGACGCATTTTTTCAAATTTAGTTCTAACTGCCAAGCATCGCACCAAGCTTGGATAGCAGCAAGGTCATTCGTTAGTTCATCTATATCTTTGCTGGAACGGATTTCTCTGTAAACTACAGCGTCGTCTGTAAATAATCGTAACTTACTCTGCACTACATCGCCAATGTCGTTTACATAAAGAAGGAATAGGAGTGGGCCTATGACACTACCCTGAGGAACGCCAGAAGTGACTCTAACCTCATTGGAGACTGCACCGTCTAATACTACTCTTTGGAAGCGGCCGCTCAAAAATTCTCTTATCCAGGAAATGGTATCTTCGTCTAGACCGTAAGATTTCAGTTTTATTATTAACTTTCCGTGGGGTACTTTATCAAATGCCTTATTGAAATCAAGAAAAATCGCGTCTACTGGAATGCTGTCTTCCCCGGAGACTAAAATTTCGTGGGCGAAAAGCGCTAACTGAGTTTCGCACGATCTGCTTTTCCTGAATCCATGTTGAGTTGCCATTAATAAGTTTTGCGCGTCTAGGTGTTTCATTACCGAGCTGACTACGATGTGTTGAAGGACCTTGCATGAGATGGACGTTAAAGATATCGGCCTGTAATTAGATGGCTGTTCCTTGTCTCCACTTTAAAATATTGGTGTTACATTAGCGATTTTCCAGTCATTAGGTACTTCGTGTTGCTTGATGGATTTACTGAATATTAACTGCAAGTGAGGGGCAATTTCTGAGTCTAGTTCTCTATATACGCGAGAAGGTATTTCGTCTGGTCCAGGTGATTTATTTGGACTGAGCGATTTCAATATATTTCTATTCCGAGCGCACTAATGTCAATAGCTGGCATCTTATGTATACAGGGATAGTCATCGGTCTCGGGTGAGTTCTCGGAAGGCTCGGTGATCACGCTCTTGAAGGAGGAATTTAATAAATTGGCTTTATCGTTACTGCTTGTCAACACATCTCCATTGTCGTTTCTCGGCGAGCATACGGTAGATCGTTTACCTTGAACTTCCCTAACATATGACCGAAATGCTTTTGGGTTATCCTGTAACTGCTCTGCTAGTGTCTTTCTTTTAAAATTCGTGAATGCATTCCTGAACGCTTCCTTCGTGGTGGCTTTAGTCATCCTATATCTTTTAATTATTAGCTCGCGTTCATTAGCGGATAAATCCGAGTTGACTTTTTTCATTTTCGCATGACACGCTCTCTGTCTCCTGAATGATTTTCTCACTTCAGCGTCGTACCATCTGGTTCGCTGCCTTCTCTTACTATTATACTAGGGATGTAGCTATTTATTCCCGAAGTTACGAGCGAAATAAAAGCTTTCAAGTATCTTCTACATTTAACTTTAACACTGATTCTTGTAACTCGGGGAAAGCATTTTTCAGATGACTCTTAAACCCATCAAAATCAGCTCTTTTAAAAATGAAAACTTTACGCTCTTTTTAAAATTTACAGCGGTATTTAGAGAAAACTTTGCCGTTACTACCCTATGGTCACTTATTCCTTCGACAGTGCCAACGTTTATTTCCTGGTGTGGTATATTTGTCGCTAATAAATCAAGAATACTGTCTCCTCTGTTTGGTGCCGATGCTATTTGAAACAATGAATTAGATGTAAAAGTGTGTAATAAAGCCTCGCAGATCACTTTATCCCTCCCACCAGGAATGTAACTATAAGTCTCCCAATCTATAGAAGGTACGTTGAAATCTCCACCTACAATCAATTTTTTTCAGGATACGTGGATGCTACGCTGTTTATTTGATTTTGAAAATCCAACATTGATGTTATATCTGAGTTAGGTGGTCTGTAATACGAACATAATAAAATAGTTTTGAATTTTGGACATTTAATTAAACACCACACTGATTCAACGCTGGTCTCAGTTATGGTTATCGCTTGGCTGACGATTGAATTCTTTACAGCTATAAAAACTCCGCCCCCAACTCGATTAATTCTATCTTTCCGATAAACAGTGAACGATTTTGGGAAGATCTCATGGTCTGAATCATCATCTGTTAGCCAACTTTCTGTTCCAAAAATGACGTTACACTTCGTACTATGAATTAAATGGTGGAATTCGGGAATCTTATTTCTTAAACCACGGTAATTAACTACAGCCACGATTAAAACTTCGGAACTAGTATTATTGAGATTTGGGAATAATTCTGATTTGCTTTTGTCGAATAGACTATTCACAGGCTCTATACCGCTGATAAATGGAAATGCATGAGTTATTGTCTCACTATTAAAATGACTTGAGCCTTGACTGCCTTTGAAAGTATTACTCGACTGACGCTTCTCGTGCTTTAAAGTAATACCTGTATTATTGTAAATCGGAAATGCTGATTCTGAAACGCTGTTTTTTCTTTCTACTACTCTATTCTCATTTCTGGAAAAATATTTGTCTGTGAAAAGTTTTGAACTTACCCCTTTATTTTTCAACCCAAAACCAAACCCATTTACTGCAAGTAGGGGGCAACTTCTGAGGCTTGTTCTCCATAAACGCGAGAAGGGATTTTGTCTGCACCAGGTGATTTATTTGGACTGAGCAATTTCAATATACATTCTATTCCGTGCGCAAAAATGTTAATAAGCGATATCTTTCGTATGCACAGATTGTAATCTGTCTCGGGTGAGTTCTCAGAGGTCTCTCTGAACACGCTCTTGAAGTAGGAATATAATAATTGGGTTTATTGGAACTGTTTGTCAACACATCTCCATTATCGTTTCTCAGCGAACACACGGTAGATCGTTTTCCTTGAACTTCCCTTACAAAAGACCAAAATTCTTTTGGGTTATCTCGTTACTGCTCGACTAGTGTTTTTCTTTTAAAATTCGTGAACGCATTCCTTCGTGCCGGCTTTAGATAACCAACATTTTTTAGTTTATTATTAAGTCGAGATAATTAGGGGATAAATCCGTGCTGACTCTTTTCATTTTAGTATGGCATACTCTCTGTCGCCTCAATGAATTTCTCCTTTCCGCGTAATACCATCTCGGTTCGCTACCTTCTTTTTTGTTTTACTAGGGATGTAGCTATATATTGCCAAAGTTACGAGCGATACAAAAGCTTTCCAAGTACCCACTACCTTTAACATTACCATTGATTATTGAAACACGGGGAAATCATTTTTCAGATAACTCTTAAACGAATCAAAATAAACCTTTTTAAAAATGAAAATTGTACGTTCCGTTTCAAAATTTCCAATTATATTCAGAGAAAACTTTGCTATTGCTACCTTATGGTCACTTATTCCCTCAACAGTGCTCACGTTTATTACCTGATGAGGTGTATTTGTCGCTAATAAATTAAGAATACTCTCTCCTCTATTTGGTACGGTTGCTATTTGAAATAATGAATCTGATGTATTAACGACTCTCAGATCACTTTACCCCTTTCTTCAGGAATGAAACCATGCGCTTGTGGTGATCTCGGTGATTGGTCACCCCCTGCCAGACACCCTTGGCTCGCATGGAGTTATGTAGATACAGAAGATTAAATGAAGTAGTGAAGGTCAGCGAAAGCTAACACCCTGCCAAACACCTTTGAGGAACCTCGTCACCTGAAACACGTGGACAAGCTAAAAATTGGGGTGGGGGGAGAAAAAGGAGCTTTTCGCGTTCCCCCTCCACTCACAAAATTTCGGCGTTGCCAAGTCAGCGGAGGCAATGGGCGTCAATTTGATCACTTTTCGTAAAATCCTTATTTCTCATCGTAGAACCTCGATCAAAAGACGCATTTAATCGCTCAACGGCAATGAGTATGATAGGTGTAATTGTTTACCTCCAAGTACTGGCATTAGTAAAGTAAAAAATGTACTACGAAAGGTCCTATCGGCAGCGGTTACCTCATACTGTGACGCCCGTCTCGGGAGGACCCGGATTATCTCTGAGAGCCCGAGAAAGGGTTCAAAAAAGGGTCGCCCTTCCGTCCGGTAGACCTGACCATTTCTTGGCCCCAGAAAAGTACCACTAACCGAATTCTGATTTGCTTTTGTCGAATAGACTATTCACAGGCTCTATACCGCTGATAAATGGAAATGCATGTCTTATTGTCTCACTATCAAAATGACTTGAGCCTTGACTGCCTTTGAACGTATTGCTCGACTGACGATTCTCGTGCTTAAATGTAATACCTGAAACGCTGATTTTTCTTTCTACTTCTCTATTCTCATTTCTGGAAGAATCTTTGTCTGTGAAAAGTTTTGAACTTACCCCTTTATTTTTCAACCCACTAATATATCTACACTCTGCCCTACTCTCTACTCTAAAAAAGACCTACAGTGCTCACAGAAAGGAAATGCTGAAACGAAATGACGACTAGCATTAATTAGTCATTTACGGTTCGGGGGAGAAACGAATTCCCTAATCTATACGTTCGTCAAAACATCTATTTTAATTTATGGCTTCTGTCGGACCTGGAAATACATTGTGGCTATGTTCTCCGTGACTTCATTGGATACGTGAACGTGCTTGGCGAATCCTAATTTCTCCAGGGCTATGCCGCAAATGTGTTCCCCTCGAGAGGTTCGAGGTTATCGTAACTCCCAAGTACTCCACTTCTGTTGCGTTGGTGGTAATACCATCTAAAACATAATCATGGTTACAGTTTGACGAACTCTGCAAAAAATGCACCGGCATACATTTGCTCTGATTAAGTTCGAGTCCCCACTCTTGTTTTCACAAATGAACGTTGTTTGAATCCGATGATAGAATCTCATAGAGTGGTCACTAATGTTGCGATACATGACAGCGTCGTATAAACATATTTTACTGCTAATTCGGGAGCAGAGGTCATTAATGTGTATTATGAACAAAAGGGGGCCGATTACTCTTCCTTGTGGAATACCTGATGTACCGGCTACTACATAAGAGCTTATTCCGTCAAGACCCATTATTTGTTTACGATAAGTCAGAAATTGTTTGTCCAGCTTACCACTGTTTCGATCTGCATGACTATAATTATTTAAAATTCTTTGGGTTCATGTGGCACAGAAACAATGCGAACCTCAAGTGAGACTGGTTCTCTTAGTTATAATACAAATTTTTCTCGACTGAAGTATTCTTGTGAATTATTAAATCATTTTGTGTTCCTCAAATTGACCCTGCACGTATTATGAGAATATGAATAGTATTTCTAATACCTTATAGCTATTATTGAATTAGGTTTCAATATTTATTTTAGCTCTCAAATAATTTTGGTTTGGCTTGTCATGTACTGGCTAGTTTTGCTGGTCAAGTAGCTGTCAAGTAAATTATTGCCTAGCGACTTCGATGATCGAATCCAAGAACCAGTTCCTCACATCAGAATTGTTGTCTTTGTTAAATTTGTGTCCTGAAGACTATCTGTTGGAATCTGTTAGAGGAGGCTACGAAAGGGATCCCGCGCATAAAATGTTGGAAAAAATAAAACCGATGGCATTGAAAGATAGAAGAAAGAAAGCCATCGATTAACTTTTCCTTGTTAGTGTTGCGATGAACTATGCAATTATTCGGCGATACTAAGACTTAGAAGTGCTTCTTATTAGAAATATTTCGGTGGTTTGCGATATCATTTGCTTTATTATGGCAGAACACATGAAAGCGTCGTGTGAGTGAACAGCTTCCCTAAGGAAATAATTTTATTATATTGTCGGCCTCGGTGGTGGGGGTGATAAGTCCTCGCCTACCGCACCGAATGTCGCGGGTTCGAGTCCTGCCTGGATAGGTTTCCCCTCCCAGGACATGGTGTGATCGTGTGTTGCTGCTCCAGATGTAAAGACCACATTGTGCTGTTTTCGGGGTATTCGAGATAAATGAATCAATAAACAATCGTTTTCTATTCACCCAGGGTCATTTTATTATGGTTGAGCCCAAGTTAAGTAATGGGTAAATTTTTGTATTTTTTCCTATTCTCACACTTCGTTGATCCACCTCAAAGATGCTCTCCTAATTTCAGGGAAAATTTCGTTATAACTGCATCCTGAAATTTCACAAGGGAGCTTTAGGTTACGGTTTTTTATGGCTCCCTTAAAAACCTCACCTCTGAAACACTCGTGCGCCCTTGGAAATCAACCTAACCCTAATGTAACTTCCCACTGCGACCGAGGAAGACGATAAACTAACATTTCTGCATCACATTTCGATGATTTCGAAGAGAGCAACGACCTAAGTTAGTATGCTCTGTCGACTTCCTGACCTCCAGGATCCTGTCGCGCTAAGAAGTGTGTTTTTCGGATGAATTCTTCCAGTAGGTACTTGAATGCTGGTCACCAGTTCGGTGTATTGCATGTCCCACTACTCTATCCCGTCAACTTCTTTCACTCAGATTACACAGGCCAACACAAAAATTTGGTTTGAAAACTTTTTTTTATTTAAATAGCTGATCTTTATAGATTTTGATGTGCCGAATCCAAAGCTGGCCTTAGTTTCTTTGTATCACCCATAGTTTCCAAGCTCTATGTATCTAATATTTAGTCTAATATCCGTATACGGTATGCAGCGAAATCAATGAAACACTGAGTTACATCATAAAATTTTTTTGTAATTACTGTTCACTACAGCGTGATAAAATTGTTTGTATTTACTACAGCGTGATAATACATGGCTCACGTCTCAACTGGAATTGGTCTACATTTTCTTTCCCTTTTTTCCTTCTTGTGTATCCTAGAAGCATCTTGTGTAGCTTTTTCTGCGATTAATCGCTTGCTGAACTTCTCGGTGAAGTACCAACAGTAATCCCCATTATCTTCGTTCATTAGACCTACTTTTTCAATGTTATTATAGCTATAAAAAGGTGATAAATTCTAAAAATATTGCTTGATTTCATAAATTTAGCTCTTAAATGTGAATAAATGGTGGGTGATACAACTTTAAAACCATCATATTTGGATTCAGCAACTTCAAAGACATAAGAATGAGGTATTTTCAGTAAAAAAGATTTTTCATCGTTGGCCTGTGTTATCTGCCCGTGACTCTTATCACTTCCTCCCTCATATGTTAAAGCATAACTAACCACCTGTGTCTTACCTGATCTGATGTTCACGCAAAGAATGTTCAGGGGTTCTCTCCGTACCAACGAAATTCTCCTTCATGTCATGTCCCTCCTAGCCCCTTACATAATACCTTTCAGCTTCCACGATTCCGTCATACATTTCCTCAATGCTCTATGTTCTACCGAATACCCTCTTTGTTTAACTTCAAATATTCCTTCCGTGGACCTCTTTTCCTCTACCACTACTATCAATTCCTCCCTAAAATTCTATCTGGAAAATTCACCAGTCTGACCTATAATCCTCCGTCATCTGATTACTCATGTTTTTTCTTGTTCGTATTTAGTTTATTGTGTTTTCTTTAAGATGTTACTTATTTATTGAGTTAAGCCAATGTTAAAGCGAATGTGATGTTTTCGGTGGTGAAATAAACACATGAAATAAATAAAGATGGTTACTTCACTCCCTTGTATTCACGTATACGGAAGAATTCACGTACGTAACGTAAGTACTACACGCTGAAAGCTGCGGTAGGGCTATCGGATCAAACTAGAGACGTCGCGACGGCTTTGACCAATCTGTCCGTTTTCGTTCTTAGGAGGTATTCAAAATTTCTATCCTTTTGCTGTTCGCATGTGATGAATTTCGTAGTATACGAACGGTGTGTAAATAATATAAGTAAATGCTTGGTAGATCATCATATCCTTAAGATATTTGAGCAAATGTTGCCTTGTGACATTATATTTCGTTCGTGAAAATTAATATTTCATTCGGCCGAACACGATTGGAAACTTTCGGCCGGATACGACTGGAAATATTCACATATCCTTAAGGTAAATTAGGATTAGGCTGGGATGTTAAAGGAGAGAATCCGCCATGTCCTAGCTCGGGGATCTCTCTTCTTGCAATCGGACTAGTCTGATGTAAAGCAGCTCTTTGCCCGAGGTCGGTAAAAGTTTTTTGAGTTACAAGGGTTTTAGTTTCCTTTGTTGAACCTTTAAATAACACGCCCTCCGCGTAGATTATTAGTAGGTTATTACTGACTCTTGCAATTTCCAAATATTTTTTTATTTTACCTGCCAAATTTTGATATTTTTGGAATTTCTCTCTTTCAACGGGCTCTTAAATCGTGATTCTGTGGCACTGTAACATCAACTATATTTGATTTTAGCGCTACGCAATTGAGTCGCTCTGCTGTATAATAAGAGTGGCATTGCGCTTTGCTTTAAGCTTAACAAATTTATCAAAACGTCGTAGACACAAATTTTATGGTAAATTTAGTTGATTTTTCCGCTGGTATCAAGTATCTGTCGTGGATGATACATGATGTGAGGCCTCAAAGAGCATTTGATATTAAGGTAGGTAACTTATGTACTTGCTCGATGGAACTGGATACATTTTGGCTTTCATCGGTTTGGTTTGAGTATGTTTTGAAACAGGTCGTTTCGGACGGAATATTAGGTTGACCTTTTCTTCAAGTAATAGTCCTCTAGCCCTGTGATCGATTTGCGCCAACCCGCAATTTTGTGTGTTCACCTTTTATCTCTCTCTTACCTTCATTTGCGTTTTTGCCTCACGTCATCGCTTTCGATGGCTATCGTAACCAAAGTTTTTTCTGTGTCTCTTATTGTATTTTCTCATCTTGCTTTTACGCTTTTCACGAAGCTTTCGCTTTCTAATTTTCTAATTACTTCCTCACTAGTTGTACTCGCTTCTTCGGTGATTTAAGCATTCTTCTTTCGCTCAAAGCCATGTAACCATCATCTTACTGTAGTCTAGCTTCCTTATTGCCCATGTTTCCTTCCCGTATAAAGCCCCACTCTACTCTCTAATTGCCTTCTTAGGTCAACAATTCTGGTTGTATAGATTTAACTTACATCAGAGGCCTTCTTTGCCGTTATATTTTTTAAATCTCGAGTGTGTCTTCAATAGCCATTTTTAGGTCCATCATAGTGGTACTCGCTTTGCATGCTGGGGGGGCTCTGCCCCCCGAAACCCCCCCGGAAAAGGCCTGCGGCTTGTTATGGTCACTGTGGGAGGACTTACACTTTTGTTTGCCACTTGTTACTTAAGGATCGTTTGCTTTTAAGTTTGCTAGCTTAGGTATAAGCAATATTTCCACTTTCTCGTAAAACGAGCGCATGGTACGTAGGCTATAAAATGAAAATAAATATTCATAGAGAAATTTTTTTCTGAGGCTAAAAAAAATAAATTTCTTCGAGTCTAACAGAGTTTCTAAATTATTCAATTCGAATACGAAAAACGTTGAGATCATGTTCCACTCTAACATCCAATTCATGCGTAATATCATAACATAACGACTTTACGTATTACAATAAAAAACACGTTTATTAATTGTTTTTCTCATAACTCAACACAATTCTTGATATATGAATAAGTTGTAACAGATGTTTCCCTTCGTAAGCTTTAGAGAGAGAGAGAGAGATGGTACACACAATAGAATTATATGTAGTGCAATCGCGTCAGATGGAGTTCCTTAGCATGAATGGGGGCTAGTATGACGGATTTTATCGAAATATTACTTATGATCGTGAATGATTTCACTTCAGAAATACCTCTATTTAAAGTTTTAATTAATCGGGATACACAAATATCGCTGCCCACAAATATACAGGTTTAATATAAAACGCAATGCGCAATGAATCTGTTGAGTAGCAAATGACAGCCTTTGGTGAACAAGACATTGTGAATGGCAAGATGTTTACAGTTGAACTCAAGGAAACGTGATTTTCGAAGGACAAATAATTGAATAAGAAATACCTTTAAGTGCAATTATCCTCCATATTGATACACCAGCTCACGGATAACATTGCTCATTAAAAAGGACATTAATTAACGGAAAAGAGAACGTAAACAAAAATAAAAAGTTATCGTCATCACAAAAAAAATGAAAATAAAATCATTTTTACCTAAGTACTTATATTTTATGGAGGTCTTGTTTAAAAGTCTTCCTACTACAATCGTGTATCGCCAGCAAGACACGAACTACAGTCAACAGCACGAATCATCTTTTTAAAATGGCATTGTGCACTTGTTAACTTTGAAATGAATAATAACCGCACTTTCGCTAAAAAGAAAACTTAGACTTAAATGGAGTGAGATCAGAATACAAAGAAATTAAAACATGCAATGAGTCGTCCTTTAAGCGTGCGACGCCATTAATTTTACGGAGGGACTATTCTACGAGCACGACGAAAGAATGGCATTTTAATCTACCTCTTTTTCTGTCTATTTCCTTATCTACTTCCCGTGAACCCGTCGGACATGGCTATGAGAGACGGATATTTTTCACAGCGTCTCTCCGAATTATGTGAGTTTTAACCCAAACTTAGCAGCCCTGCGCTTCCCAGCGTATGTAGGTATCTAACTCTCATTGCAAACGCATTGCTGATGATCGCCCATGATCCTCTTGTTCCTCAGTTTTTGTTTTCTTCCCTTGTTCTCTTTCATTTTTTTCAGAAATTTTGTGATCACCTGCACTGCACGAAATATTAAATCCACACGACGTTCTGTATTACTGGTAGTTCATTTATATGGATCGGCAAAAGGCTATTTTTTTTCATGAAATACGATGGAAGGTAAACCATTGTTATACTTTCTCTTCTCGCTGAGAAATGACTTTGTACTAAATAGTTAAGCTAGTAAAATTATACGAAATGTACGAGGTAATTAAGGGATGCTAATAGGAAATGTGACATACCCACGAAGCGGTAGCGTGTGCAAGACAACAGTAGTGGGAATTAAGGCGTGAATTTTCGTTTCAAAATGGTTTCCTTTGCTTTTGTTTTTGAGGAACTAATTTTTGTCTCCTTTGGAATGCATATAAATTAAATATTCGTCATTAGTCATTAATTTTTCCATAATGCATTCCTTAACTATGCACTAAAATTACTTTGGTATTATCGACCTCGAGCGATTTTTTTCGGCTTACTTTCCTCTGTTAAAGTTCTCGGAGTACCTATTATTTTTATGATCAAATGGAAAAAAGTTTCTCCAACCCATTATCGATGATCTTAATTCCTTCCGAGATCATCTGAACGCTCATCCCCTCACCCAAATAATATTTGAACTGATTTTCAAAATGGTCATCGAAACACTTTGAGCCTTCCTAATCAAGTATCCAGGTGTTTGGCGTTATGTGCGGTTCAAGAGATTGAAATAGTTGCATTGGACATCAATACATACGGCTACGTGGTTGAGTTCTACGAGCGCGATAGCAAAACTGTTTCATGAGATGGCCTTCGGAAGTGCTCGGAGTCAAGCGGAAGGTACCTGTCAGTGTCCGTTCGTCTTTTTACTGGTACCATAGGTGGATCTAGGGGGGGGGGGCACGGGGGCACATGCCAGACCCTTAATTAATAAATATGAAAATTTTTTAATACGGTCACATTATCATTGCGTTCGTTTTGTATTACGAGGCATTCCTGTGCCTCCCCCCCGGAACAAAATCCTGGATACGGCCTTGCTTGTGACCCCCCCAGTAAGATATCCTGGATCCACCCCTGACTGGTACTACAGTGTTACCTACATTATGTTACCACCGACGGTTGCGCTGAAAAAAGTCGTTTCTAGGGGTGGTCACAGTGGTGGAGAGGTGTACCTCCCCTCTGTAGGTTCGGGAGAAGGGTCGGGAGGGGAGCGCAGGGATTTTCTACCTGTTCTGCCCTTCCTTGCATATAATACGATTCTGATCACCTTGTGAAATATTCCCGCAGCAGTGGATAGCCTGCGTTTTAGCGATCGCAGCTAAGGGGTTAAGAATATTCTTCTTTTCGCATCCAAGCGTTCGGCTCTTTTCGTTAAGAATTCGTTTTTTCCTTCGTTAAGAATTGGGGAGGGATGGGATAGCAGTTGAATGGTTTACGAATGGGTTTTTAAAGTTTCATTAATCCGTTTGGATGGTGACACCTACTCAGGTAGTCACAGCGGTACTGCGTGGTCACTCATGCCTGGAGGGAACTTTCCCTTGAAAAGCAGTCATTTATTGCATCGGCGTGCAAGAAAGACGTCGAGAATACGTAGGGGCCTTCTAAACGGGATGAAGCCCTCGCAAATCTTCAAATGTGTTTCTATTATGTAAGAAATCCAGAAATTACGCAAATTGAATTTTTTGAAACTTTTCGGTAGCATTTCCTTGTCAAAGATTAGGGAAATTATTTGGCTCTCTGCATGTAGCGTAAGTTTTTAATTTTTTTCTTATCATCCTAGAGTTCACATTCATATGCTTTTTATGTTACTCTAACAACATGGTATAGCTGTATTCGGTTGTTAAAGGTATATCCTCTCCATCCTTATACTAGTTGTTGCAAGACTGCATTGTTTCCTTGACTTTAAAGATAAGTAAAGATAAAGATATTTATTTCACTGATCCAAAATATTACAACATATGCATACACTAACAGTGAAATTAGACACCCCTTAAGATGAGTCTTGATTAGGGGTTGCCATTACATACAAATAAGGCAATGCTCGGCAGCACATTATATAATAACCTTTAAACAAAAGTGGCTCTTCTGTGAGTCCTTCATAGAAACATTTGTCCATGTGCATGTATACAATCTTGAAAACATACAAAATACGATTAGAATACAGTAATAGGAAAATTAACATGAAATGAAATTATAATAAATTTTGTAACAAAATAAGTTTAAGCAATTAAACGATCAGATTATTTAATTGTCTCAAATAAAAATTCAATATTTTTATGACTTAACAACCAGTCTCAGTTTTTTTGCAAATTCAGATTCGCTATTGCAACCTTGTAATTTTTGCCAAAGATTTACATACAATTTTGGTGCTAAATAATTAAAGAAATTTTTATAAGCTTCAATTTTTGGTTTAGGAATACAAGTAATTTCGTGGAATCTTAAAGTTTTTGTGCAGGGACAAGGTTTATTTTTATGTCCACCACGATTGTAAAAAATTCTTAATGTTTTATATACAAACAAATGTCTAACTGGGAGGATTTTTTACCTTACATACAGTGGGAAGGATGATTCATTCCTGGAGGTTCTTAAGATCACCCTTAGGATTTTATTTTGAATAATTTTAATTGGTTTAACATTAGAGTGATATGTGCCTCCCCAACAAGATATTCCATATTGAATTCTTGAATTTACCAGAGCAAAATACACCGTCCTCAAAATGGATACTGGGCATTTATACGTGAGAAGATAAAATTTTCTCAAGGAAATAATCAGCTCAGATTTCAATTTGTTAATGTGCATTTTCCAGTTACAATGGTTATCTAATATTAAACCGAGGTACTTTATATGATTTACATGATCAATTTTTATGCAATTGTTACAAGCTCTACCTTTTGAAGTCAAGCAATGAGAACATCTATAGAAAACGTCATCTGATGGCACCAGTATACTTTTCAAGCCAAACAACATAAACTTTGATTTTACACTCAGAACAAAATTATTACACAAGAACCAATAATTAATTCTATTCAAATCATTTTGCATTTGTGATACAACATCGGAGACATTAAATGACGAATAACATAATGCCGTGTCATCGGCAAAAGAAGTAAGTTTTCCATGAAATGCCCCGTTGCAAAAATTATTGACATAAATTAAAAACAAAATTGGTCCCAAGACGGAACCTTGAGGGACACCACATGTGAAGGACACCTCCTCACTAGTACAATTGTTAATTATTACCCTTTGCGACCTTCCCATCAGGTAACTCTTGAACCAATCGTTTGCAACACCTCTAATTCCAGCCTCCGACAGTCTTGATAGCAATATCTCCTGATTAACAGGGTCAAAGGCTTTTGTTTTATCAATGAATAAACCACCAGTCTTATTATTTCTGTTTAAGCTCTCATATAGATCAGAGCAGAATTCCAAAAGGGCGTCCTCAGTAGATTTGCTTTTCAGAAAACCGAATTGCGCTTTACTGAAATAATTATTTTTTTGTAGAAAACTTAATAACCTAGATTTAACTATTTTTTCCAGAATTTTAGAAAAAACCGGAAGAAGAGAAATAGGACGATACTGCTTAATATCCTTTCGATCACCATTTTTAAAAATTGGTACAATAAGTGCGCATTTTAGTTTATCAGGAAACACGCCCTGCTGCAGGCTTAAATTAACAATATAAGTTAAGATGGGTGCCACGTTTTCGTTAATAGCCTTAACAGTATTGGTTGAAATGTTATCTAACCCCTTAGACTTATTGGAATTTAAACTTTTGATTATATTCTGCACCTCTTCAATAGATGTCGGAGCAAGGAAGATAGAGTGCTGAGAGCAGTTTTTAGGAAACCAACTATTGTAATCAGGAGGAAGAGTATAATTGACTGCATTGATACGGGCCGTATTTTGCTCTATGATCTGATTGAAAAATTTGCTAAACTCATTAGCAATACCTTGCGAATTCGTTATAAGTTCACCTTTTTCCAAGGATTTGATATTTTTAACATTATTTCTCGACGATTTTGCACCTATAATATCATCCACGACTCTCCATTGCTTGGCTATATTGTTACGATTGGCTTCAAAAGTGCGCAAGAAATAATTTTCTTTCCTTTTGCGAATATCAGCATCTAATCTCGTTTTATAGGATTGGTAGTAATGCACCAATTTAACATTTTACTGTTGTTTCTTCATTTTTTTATATAAGAAATTTCTTTTCGAAATACGTGCACAAAGATCATTAGTTATCCACGGTTTGATTTTCCTATGATTCTTTTTTAGTTTAAATTTTACAGTGGAAGTATTAATATGAAAAGTGAGTTGATGAAGAAATATCTCGTAAGCTAATGAAGCATCGTTTTGACGGTATACTGCAGACCAATCTGTGTCTCTCAGTAGACTATTGAGAGTGTTAAAGTCGATTTTAGATGTGATTGTTTCGTTTTTACTCGAAATAAGTTTAAGGTTTATTTCCATGGAACAAATTGTTAAGTGATGGTCAGTAAGTCCCAGATCAAACGCGTCGCAGTGCATAGGGAAGTTATCTCTTGATCGAGCAAAAATATGATCAATACAAGATTCACTAGCAGAAGTTATTCTAGTTGGAGTGTTTATCATTTGTTCCATCTACGACTAGGCATTAAAATTAAATAATCATATGCCAATCCTGCCTGCTGTAAAATGCATAAGTTCATGTCACCGATGATTAATAAATTCTTTTCCGTCGACCTATCTAATAAGATCTTCAGCTCTTCTAAAAATATTGCCACACGCTGGGCAAGCAGTCTGTAAATGGCAACTAAAGTCAATTTCGTTTTTGGATCAATATCAATAGTAAGAGAAGTAACATCAGCACTCGTGAAATGAGTCCATTTATTAGAACAATGAGAAATATTTTCCATGATATAGATTATCACTCCACCAGCTCTGTAGGAATTATTGCAAGAAGCAATAGATATATATCCCGGGAGGTGGAAAGCATTTACTTCACTGTCACCTACCCAAATTTCGGAAAGTATTATCACGTGTGGTTTGACATCCAAATTTTGAAGTTCGATTGTAAAACTATCGAAATTGGCCCGAAGACTTCTTATATTTTGATGCACAACAATGAATTCATTATCATGTTTTACTAAAAAATCATTGAATGCATAGCCAACACTGGAATCAAGCATATTTAACATAAAATGAGGATTTACTACTGAATGTAACATGTGCGCCCTTGAACATCCTGTACTTTATGATTAAATCAAATAAGAACAGACTGCGGGCAAGAAGCGGGCAAACAAAATTATAACCCATCAAAGTATAAATCAAACCTTGACAATAGTAAGACAATGAACATAAAGAACAGAAACGTAAATAAGAATTTTTGTTAAGTAGGAATACCCAGGTATGTATCATCATCATCATCATCATCACTGGTCAACAATCCTAGGATTGGTTTGACGCAGCTCTCCACTCAGTTCTCCTATCAGCTAATCTTTTCACTCCTACGTATTTCTTCTCTTTCACATCTCTCTTTACTTGTTCCATATATTTTGTCCGAGGTCTTCCTTTTCCATTCTTGCCTTCCACCTTCCTTCGACGATTGTCTTCATCAGGCCATCATGTCTCAAGATGTGGCCTATAAGGTTGTTCCGTCTTCTCCAGGTATGTAGCGCACAAATTTTGCCTACTTGATTGTTACATTATCATATTATTTAGATTAGGAGTGATATTGACTTTTCTTGGCATGTATATTAGAAACGTATATTGTTTAAGCCCCCCGTGAGTAAAAGCGTTGGTCTGATGCTGCTAGGTCTCCTCGATGTTGGTAATTTCATTCGGAATGAACCTCTTAATAGGAGTTCATCGTCTGCATGTGTAGTTGCAGGTGCCTTCTCCTGCATTTATCATTTGTAAACCGTTAAATAGTATGTTACGAAGCATACGCCCTACGACAGACCCTCATCCTTTTTTTTGCGGTCGTACAATTATTTATTTGTAAGGTTACTTCTCCATTTCTAAGAATTTGTTTATTTCATGCTGTAAATTTTGTGGTCAATTTAGCAATTGAAAGTGATCCATGATTTCTGGCCACTTCTCCGAAAGCTACACTTAGACAGGTCTGTTATATCTTGACAATGTTCAAAATATATCTACATATTTTCACGAGGACGAAAACGTTCGTTCCTGCCACAATTCCTGGTATTTAGTCCGTATTCTTGGTACTCATACCGTCACTTAAACATTCACCCTGCATCTTTCCCAATTAAGGATAATCTTCTTCTTCTTCAACGGCCGGTGACTAAAGGGCATGTATCCATCAAAAACCCATTTCTCATTTTCGTCAGTGTCTTTCCTTGTGATTAGGTGTACATTAGTATTTCTTCGTTGAAGCATTCTTCGCTCTCGTGGCTTCATTCTTTATTCGTCTCACAACATTATTAGCGGGTCCTTGAACGCTAATTTTACAACCTTCCCGTCATATCCGGCCGTCTGTCGACCGTATTTCGATCCTTTTCAGTGGTTACTCATATGCTGGCATTCATAATGGTTGTGAGTCATACTCCCAAAACACTTAGCTTGATTTTTTGTGTCCTAATATCTTTAATTTCATCTCTCTGTGTCGTATCCTTTTCCTCTTACCACCACCGTGAAATTGGACCGTTGATTTCCTTAAATGCTCCGGATTCTCCAGGTTTAATCTTGCGGATTTCAGAGGCTCTCGAGTACTTCATACTTAATTAACGATGTCTATTTTATATTTCATTTGCCATTTTTGAAGGCATATTTTGTTATATTTTCAATTTTTTAAATGTCTAATTTCAAATCTTCATTCCTGTATAGTCTTAGTTGTTATATTACTGTTGTAATGAGTTCCCATCGTTCATCAATTAGATCCGGAAAGCTTCCTTCCGAGTCCGTGGCACCATGAACGAGACTGGAATCTTATTGGTACAGTTATTAATTATTAGTTGTCAGTCCCAAGTGTTCTTCACCCCCAATACTCCTCTTGGACATTCCTTCGGACTCCTTCGAAGTCATCTCAGGAGTTATTCTGGCCGTCTGACTCCATAATGAACCCTATTTAATCTCTGGCGCTCTCTGTCCTCAAGCACTACGTTATGTGTGCGTTCGAGTGCAGGATTGACTTCGGGAGCTGATTTCCGCATACCATTCGCAACAGAAGCGATGATGAGACCCATTCATTCATTAAGTTCATAGAGTTCTCATCCCAAACTGAACGCACTCGCCTTGTTTCAGAGTGAGAATGTTACTGTTTTGGTTTTTCGGCATTAATATAGAATTGTTTCATAAGTTGGAAGACTGAGCAATTATTGGGTGGCATAAGTTTCAGAAGGAAGGGAGCTTTTTCAATGAGAAATACTTTCGAACGACTTGCCACCGTTATTGCCTTACTTACGCAATGCAATGTGGTTTACACGAACGAAGAAAGTGAGGTATTTTTGGTTGAATGTCATACATTGATTGAAGAGGTCTCATCCCAAAGTGGACGCACTAAGGATTTTCCCTGTTTCAGAGAGAGAATATCATGTTTTTGCTTTCTTTTTTTTACTAAAATATGGAATTGTATTTTAAAAAAAGGTTAAAAACTCAAGAGAGCAATTATTGGGTAGCATAGGTAAAAATAGGAAGAGAGCTTTTTCAATAAGAAATACTATGGAACGATTTGCCACCGTTAATCCCTTAATTAAGCGTGTAATGTAGATTAATTGAGCAAAGAATATCACCTTTTTGTTTTTTTAAACTAAAATATAGAATTTTTCTCAGGCTAAAAAGACTGGGAGATCAATTTTTGGAAGGCATATGTTTCAAAGGGAAGGTAGCTTTTTCAATGAGAAATACTTTCGAACGACTTGGCACCGCTATTGCCTTACTTACGCGTGCTATGTGGATTAAACGAACGAAGAAAATGAGGTATTTTGGATTGAATGTCATGCAAGGCGCTGGCCGTCTGACATCTCCATAATGAACCCTATTTAGTCTCTGGCGCTCTCTCCTCAAGCACTGCGTTTTGTGTGCGTCCGAGTGCAAGATTGACTTCGGGATCTGATTTACACTTTCCCTTCCCAACACGAGCGATGATCGCCCGCGAGCTCTTGAGCTTAAGAGGAGACCCATTCATTCATTGATTTCATATAGAAGCCTCATCCCAAAGTGGACGCACTAGCAAGGAGTCACCTCGTTTCAAAGCGAAAATATCACCTTTTTGTTTTCTTTTTTGACAAAAAAATGGAATTGTATTTTTAAAAAGTTTAAAAAACTCAGAGAGCAATTATTGGGTAGCATATGTATCAAAAGGAAGGGAGCTTTATCAATGAAAAATACTATGGAACGACTTGCCATCGTTATTCTCTTACTTAAGCGTGTAATGTAGATTAAACGAGCAAAGATTATCACTTTTTTGTTTTCTTTTTCACTAAAATGTAGAATTGTTTCTTAAAAAAGGTTAAGAAACTCGGAGAGCAGTTATTGGGTAGCATAGGTTTCAAAAGGAAGAGAGCTCTTTCAATGAGAAATACTTCCGAACGATTTGCCACCGTTATTGCCTTACTTACGCGTGCTATGTGGATTAAACGTACGAAGAAAATGAGGTATTTTGGAATGAATGTCATACAAGGCGCTTGTGACCTTCGCGAAATCACTGGCGTGGGTGCAAATTCACACCCGAAATTGAAATCAATGCGAACGGTGAATTTCACCCGTGATAATGGTATAACTAACTGCATTAAATGAATCTCATTGTCTGATACTTGTATTTGCGTTGTTGACAGGGTGGGAAGATAATAAATGAAGACGATCCTTTTAGTAAGAAAACATCCTTGTGTTACGTATTTCGTACTTGAATTACATGTGCTGAGCAAAATATTGTATCCGATGAAATGTCACTAAATCAAGGAAATTTCTTAGTTTGGAGTAGGTGCTTTAATAGATTTATCAGTCTAAAGATGCGTTTATGGAAGAGCCGTTATTTTAGCGTGAATTCTTCGAGTGGGTTTTGAATGTGTGAATGAGTAATCTTCGTGAAACGTCTATTATTGCATTTTGTTCATAAATGGTTGAAATAACGGAAGAGTCACTTAGAGTAACCTAAAGAGGTAAGGAATATGAACCGCTCATTCACAGTTATGCAATGGAGGTCGCGGTGGCAACCATTCCGAAAATGAGTGTATAATCTTGTCAAGATCTCTTTATATGACATACTTCCAATGCTGCTGAGTAACGGAAAAGAAACGACTGATGGCAATGAGGAAAACAGGGATTGATCTGATCGTATTCTAGTCCTTTTGTGAAGGTTGCAGCGTATTCCGCTTTGAAACAATAAATTAATGAATGGATAGCAATAGCAAAGAAAAGGCTGTTGAACATACAGAATTTCACCTGTTTTTCTCTCTGCCATGCATGTCAGAAGACAGGGACTCATTTAATTCACCATGCAAAAGGTATAATAGTCTGACGTGGGGAAGTAATTCATAAGTATCATGACGTGTTGAAGCATGCTACAAAATCAGCTATGAGAGGGCACTACGATCACAACGTGACAACACGTACTCGCACAACCTTGCGTCTATTTTTCTTAGGCATTAATATCTTTTCGTGCACAAATCCATATAGCGATAATTTTGAATTTGATCCACCATTCAAATTGTCATGCTGACGTCGACGAAATGATGGTAAGAATAAAAGTTGCTGCGGGTAGGCACCGTGGCACAAAAGGTGTTTGAAAACATCTGGGGGGAACTGGAATATCGCCTCGACTTTCTCCGATCTACATAGGATACGTTGAAGCTTGCTGACGTGAGTGGTCAAAAAGAACTAGTAGGTATCACTGTCGTAAGTTACGGCATCAAATTTAAATTATTATGTACAACGGTTGTTCTGTAATAAAATTTCATAATCACGGCAGGATTTAATTCTCAACCTGCCTGTAACTGCCTTAACGTATCATATGACGCGATTTCATTAACCAAAATAATTACACTGCAAAATGCATCAATGGAATTCATAGTTGCATCAATCGTAACTTCAGCCGTTAACATTCGGTTCCTCTGCGTCGACTTCTGTGTGATGGATTGTTTCAAACAATCTTTCATACTCAAAGCATGTCGGACACATCAAGATAGTGCTTAACGTGTGAGGCGAACCCAGGTGAAAGCGAGCTTGTTGTCTCTCAACCTTTGAATAACTTTTATTTATCCTAAAATACACGCGAATCTCAACCTATCGTAAGCCGTCAAGCCTCGGTGAAGGACCTTGTTATATTAAATTAAATGATAATAACATGAAATTCATTTGCAGAATGTGTATAAAAAATGTGTGTCCCATTGAGACTTGCCATGCGCATCGTCAGATGTACCACTCCTCTCCGCGCCCCTTGTGTACAGTCCTCACTGCTTCCAGAACCATTAGCAATATTATTCACACTGGGCCTCAGGCTCGAGAGCTGCATTTGCTAAATTGCTGTAAGTATATTCTCCCAGCGTGCGGAGTAATTTGCGAATGTGGCCACAGCTTCATTTTCTGCTAGGAGGAGATCAGAATTTATGTGGAAGACCATTCTAATCCCTTGATGACCCTCTTCCCGAGGTAAATTGAGATACAAGGACTCAGGCTGTTAATATATCCGTTGAATGCTCTTATGAGACAGGATGCGAGAAATTAGATACATAGAATGGTCGTAGTCAAGATGTGAAAATATATATCTAGCGATATCCTTGGCGTCAGGAATGAAAAGGAACAAATATTGAAGGAAATAGTTAATATGCTGTAGTTTTTTGCGGGTTAAATAATGCCACTAACGTTCCTGAAGTTCCACTTATCCGTCCTTATGTGGGTGGGGTCCTTCCCAAGGGGATTTTGGCGTAAGAATAGTTGAGAGATGGCAAGGGTCTTTTGCAGCTTTGCCCTCCGTGTTGCCAAAACAGAGAGCGATGTATTCGGCTTATTTGGCTTATTCTTCCAAACAGAGGGCTAGAATAGTAAGTTAGATACCGCAGTGGAGGAATTGATGATGAACCAGAGATAGGAAGAGAAAGAAAAATGCAAAAGATAACAAACAAAGTATATAGAATCACGAAAGAGCTCTAACACGTCCCAGTAGCAATATGACAGAAGGATACTTATAAATCATCTGATAGCCTGTTATCCATCTTTAATGAATTTTAAAGTATTTTTGTCTTGAATTATGGTGTAGAGAACTTAGGAGTTTAATGGATAACATGTTGGAAACTAACCATGACAAAAAAATGAGAGAAAAATTCCTTACGAGCAATTCGTATTTAAGATGTCATATGGAGAATAAGGTAAAAATCAGTTTCAGGATACAACACGGGAAAACATAAAATTACTGCAGGAGCATATGTTGCTAAGTTTAGAAAACCATACCAATTTTAATAGAAAAGATCACATGGATATGGATGGAGTAGTAGACGGCAAAAAAGATAAATATATGATTTGTATTACTTGCTATTTTTATGATGGCTCGACCCGGACAGGACAGGATCTCGCCAAGGAGATGCTGCCATGGTAACTTCAAATTCGGTAAAGTGAAATGACATCTGAATTGAAGTTGCCGTCGAAGTTCAGGTAAATTCCGCTAGGCGTGGAAATTGAACCGTCACGTGGTACTACTTCTCAACACGAGTGCTCATGCGCTAGGACTACGCTAGCAGGCTCAGGCCCACACTCGCATTTCAGCTGTGACTGCCTTCGTGAGCGGTCACGACTGTCCCTCCGGTGGAAGGCGAGAAGCAAAAAAATTGCACAAAGTGCATGTCCCTCCGGGGCACTTCGTGCAATTTTTCCGGGGTTCCGGGACGGTTTTTCGGGTATTTTGCGTGATGAGGTCGGATGGTGCGGCGGCGGTGTGCGGCGAGAGTTTTTGAGGCGAGGAACGGTCTCGGAATGGCGAATTTTAGGCGTGAGAATGGGAAAAAATTCGCATGAAAGTGTTGTGTGGAGACTCCGGGAGTTTTGGTGTCGTCGGCGGGTCCGGGAGAGTCGTAGGAGCGTCGCGGACGTAACGGACGCGGTCCGTTTTCCGGGCCTTCGGTGCCATCTGTCGTGTGGGATCGCAGCGTCCTTCGTGGAGCATCCTGCGTTCGCTTCCCAGGGGAATGCTTTGGTCCTGGGAAATTCCCAAAAAATTGCCATTTCCGGGGACTCGAAGAAGTCACTCAAAATCTTCCAGAAAACGTCAAGAAACACGATGAGAGAGCATTATCCTACTCACTCGAGTCATGCATTTTCTTTCGAAATGCTGAAATTCCGGGGAATCTGATGAAAAAATGCTTAAAAAGTCCTCTCCGAGGAATTGATTAAAAACTGCCTAAAAAGTCCTCTCCGGGGACTGGAAAAAATGTCCAAAATCTTCATCAATGGCTAGAATACGGGACGGAAGAATCGGCATCAGTCAATAATTTCGGATGTTTTTGCAAAAAATATCGGCATGAAATGCAACTCTCCGAAAGAAAGCAATTCACGGTTTCATTGGACACCTGTGTTTCGTCATCATTCGCGACCCTCATTTTTTTACACTTGAAGTAAACAGAGTGCCGACGCCATCGTCGGCCTCCGGGTCGAACTATCTGCCAGCGGCACGGCCCCCGCGAAATTCGACTGCGCTTTCAGTGGAAGGCGTTCATTGTTAGCGACGACTCCTTGGTAACGCGGATGAATGCCGCGTGTATTTCACCAGAAGCGTGATGCGTCCGTCTTGTCTCGTCGTATTCGCAAGAAAAACTTGGAATTCTCGAGGAAACCTACGCTTGGCGGTCATTTTCCATGTTCACTCGATCCGGTGAATATTTGGAAGTTATTTTATAAATCTTGCATTCACCTAATTTCCGTGTGAAAAGTGTGGGGAAACTGTTTCGACAGCTTTCCGGAAGGTTTTCTTAAAAGTGAAAAATTTCATCATCATTCCCACGACGTATGTCACTCTTGGCATGCGAGTCCCGTACCCATATACTACACTCCTATGTTAGCCATAAGGCCGAGGAGCCGGAAAAATTGTGCCCGGCTCTGCACTAGGATCAGTGCACTGCATTAGATGAACTTTTCTGCAGTGTTAGTGAGGGCATATTATTCATCCTCTTCAAACGATGTCTCATGTTAAAAAATTATGTTTTCTGTCAGTTTTTATTTTTTGTGCTGTTGCTTGTTATTTTACAGACATGGTTTGAATGTAAAATGGTGATAAAATAAATGAATGAAGTGGTGGCCAGTGTTATTTTCTTCTTTCCTTCGCCCATTCGTTTCTTGCCTCACGAATCTCCGGACTTTGTCGAATTTTCGCGATTCGGGAATTTTTTAAATGAAACAAGGAAGAGAAACATCTGTTCTCATCAGCTTTTCTGATTTTTGGAACCATTTATGTTGGGCCGATCCCGGCGGTACTGCAATACCGGGCCAACCCGCGGCAGGGATGGAGTAAACTCCGGGGACCCCGCCCATGTTCAAAAATCAGATTAATATTCTGGTCCAGCAATGCTGGACGTATCAGATATTAAGCTGATAAGAACAGATACTACACTTTGATCTTAGCCATAAGGCCGAGAAGCGATAATTAATAATTTTTCCGGGGTTCCGGGACGGTTTTTCGGGTATTTTGCGTGAGGAGGTCGGATGCTGCGGCGGTGGTGTGCGGCGAGAGTTTTTGAGGCGAGGAACGGTCTCGGAATGGCGAATTTTAGGCGTGAGAATGGGAAAAAATTCGCATGAAAGTGTTGTGTGGAGACTCCGGGAGTTTTGGTGTCGTCGGCGGGTCCGGGAGAGTCGTAGGAGCGTCGCGGACGTAACGGACGCGGTCCGTTTTCCGGGCCTTCGGTGCCATCTGTCGTGTGGGATCGCAGCGTCCTTCGTGGAGCATCCTGCGTTCGCTTCCCAGGGGAATGCTTTGGTCCTGGGAAATTCCCAAAAAATTGCCATTTCCGGGGACTCGAAGAAGTCACTCAAAATCTTCCAGAAAACGTCAATAAACACGATGAGAGAGCATTATCCTACTCACTCGAGTCATGCATTTTCTTTCGAAATGCTGAAATTCCGGGGAATCTGATGAAAAAATGCTTAAAAAGTCCTCTCCGAGGAATTGATTAAAAACTGCCTAAAAAGTCCTCTCCGGGGACTGGAAAAAATGTCCAAAATCTTCATCAATGGCTAGAATACGGGACGGAAGAATCGGCATCAGTCAATAATTTCGGATGTTTTTGCAAAAAATATCGGCATGAAATGCAACTCTCCGAAAGAAAGCAATTCACGGTTTCATTGGACACCTGTGTTTCGTCATCATTCGCGACCCTCATTTTTTTACACTTGAAGTAAACAGAGTGCCGACGCCATCGTCGGCCTCCGGGTCGAACTATCTGCCAGCGGCACGGCCCCCGCGAAATTCGACTGCGCTTTCAGTGGAAGGCGTTCATTGTTAGCGACGACTCCTTGGTAACGCGGATGAATGCCGCGTGTATTTCACCAGAAGCGTGATGCGTCCGTCTTGTCTCGTCATATTCGCAAGAAAAACTTGGAATTCTCGAGGAAACCTACGCTTGGCGGTCATTTTCCATGTTCACTCGATCCGGTGAATATTTGGAAGTTATTTTATAAATCTTGCATTCACCTAATTTCCGTGTGAAAAGTGTGCGGAAACTGTTTCGACAGCTTTCCGGAAGGTTTTCTTAAAAGTGAAAAATTTCATCATCATTCCCACGACGTATGTCACTCTTGGCATGCGAGTCCCGTACCCATATACTACACTCCTATGTTAGCCATAAGGCCGAGGAGCCGGAAAAATTGTGCCCGGCTCTGCACTAGGATCAGTGCACTGCATTAGATGAACTTTTCTGCAGTGTTAGTGAGGGCATATTATTCATCCTCTTCAAACGATGTCTCATGTTAAAAAATTATGTTTTCTGTCAGTTTTTATTTTTTGTGCTGTTGCTTGTTATTTTACAGACATGGTTTGAATGTAAAATGGTGATAAAATAAATGAATGAAGTGGTGGCCAGTGTTATTTTCTTCTTTCCTTCGCCCATTCGTTTCTTGCCTCACGAATCTCCGGACTTTGTCGAATTTTCGCGATTCGGGAATTTTTTAAATGAAACAAGGAAGAGAAACATCTGTTCTCATCAGCTTTTCTGATTTTTGGAACCATTTATGTTGGGCCGATCCCGGCGGTACTGCAATACCGGGCCAACCCGCGGCAGGGATGGAGTAAACTCCGGGGACCCCGCCCATGTTCAAAAATCAGATTAATATTCTGGTCCAGCAATGCTGGACGTATCAGATATTAAGCTGATAAGAACAGATACTACACTTTGATCTTAGCCATAAGGCCGAGAAGCGATAATTAATAATTTTTCCGGGGTTCCGGGACGGTTTTTCGGGTATTTTGCGTGAGGAGGTCGGATGCTGCGGCGGTGGTGTGCGGCGAGAGTTTTTGAGGCGAGGAACGGTCTCGGAATGGCGAATTTTAGGCGTGAGAATGGGAAAAAATTCGCATGAAAGTGTTGTGTGGAGACTCCGGGAGTTTTGGTGTCGTCGGCGGGTGCGGGAGAGTCGTAGGAGCGTCGCGGACGTAACGGACGCGGGCCGTTTTCCGGGCCTTCGGTGCCATCTGTCGTGTGGGATCGCAGCGTCCTTCGTGGAGCATCCTGCGTTCGCTTCCCAGGGGAATGCTTTGGTCCTGGGAAATTCCCAAAAAATTGCCATTTCCGGGGACTCGAAGAAGTCACTCAAAATCTTCCAGAAAACGTCAATAAACACGATGAGAGAGCATTATCCTACTCACTCGAGTCATGCATTTTCTTTCGAAATGCTGAAATTCCGGGGAATCTGATGAAAAAATGCTTAAAAAGTCCTCTCCGAGGAATTGATTAAAAACTGCCTAAAAAGTCCTCTCCGGGGACTGGAAAAAATGTCCAAAATCTTCATCAATGGCTAGAATACGGGACGGAAGAATCGGCATCAGTCAATAATTTCGGATGTTTTTGCAAAAAATATCGGCATGAAATGCAACTCTCCGAAAGAAAGCAATTCACGGTTTCATTGGACACCTGTGTTTCGTCATCATTCGCGACCCTCATTTTTTTACACTTGAAGTAAACAGAGTGCCGACGCCATCGTCGGCCTCCGGGTCGAACTATCTGCCAGCGGCACGGCCCCCGCGAAATTCGACTGCGCTTTCAGTGGAAGGCGTTCATTGTTAGCGACGACTCCTTGGTAACGCGGATGAATGCCGCGTGTATTTCACCAGAAGCGTGATGCGTCCGTCTTGTCTCGTCATATTCGCAAGAAAAACTTGGAATTCTCGAGGAAACCTACGCTTGGCGGTCATTTTCCATGTTCACTCGATCCGGTGAATATTTGGAAGTTATTTTATAAATCTTGCATTCACCTAATTTCCGTGTGAAAAGTGTGGGGAAACTGTTTCGACAGCTTTCCGGAAGGTTTTCTTAAAAGTGAAAAATTTCATCATCATTCCCACGACGTATGTCACTCTTGGCATGCGAGTCCCGTACCCATATACTACACTCCTATGTTAGCCATAAGGCCGAGGAGCCGGAAAAATTGTGCCCGGCTCTGCACTAGGATCAGTGCACTGCATTAGATGAACTTTTCTGCAGTGTTAGTGAGGGCATATTATTCATCCTCTTCAAACGATGTCTCATGTTAAAAAATTATGTTTTCTGTCAGTTTTTATTTTTTGTGCTGTTGCTTGTTATTTTACAGACATGGTTTGAATGTAAAATGGTGATAAAATAAATGAATGAAGTGGTGGCCAGTGTTATTTTCTTCTTTCCTTCGCCCATTCGTTTCTTGCCTCACGAATCTCCGGACTTTGTCGAATTTTCGCGATTCGGGAATTTTTTAAATGAAACAAGGAAGAGAAACATCTGTTCTCATCAGCTTTTCTGATTTTTGGAACCTTTTATGTTGGGCCGATCCCGGCGGTACTGCAATACCGGGCCAACCCGCGGCAGGGATGGAGTAAACTCCGGGGACCCCGCCCATGTTCAAAAATCAGATTAATATTCTGGTCCAGCAATGCTGGACGTATCAGATATTAAGCTGATAAGAACAGATACTACACTTTGATCTTAGCCATAAGGCCGAGAAGCGATAATTAATAAATTTTTCCGGGGTTCCGGGACGGTTTTTCGGGTATTTTGCGTGATGAGGTCGGATGGTGCGGCGGCGGTGTGCGGCGAGAGTTTTTGAGGCGAGGAACGGTCTCGGAATGGCGAATTTTAGGCGTGAGAATGGGAAAAAATTCGCATGAAAGTGTTGTGTGGAGACTCCGGGAGTTTTGGTGTCGTCGGCGGGTCCGGGAGAGTCGTAGGAGCGTCGCGGACGTAACGGACGCGGTCCGTTTTCCGGGCCTTCGGTGCCATCTGTCGTGTGGGATCGCAGCGTCCTTCGTGGAGCATCCTGCGTTCGCTTCCCAGGGGAATGCTTTGGTCCTGGGAAATTCCCAAAAAATTGCCATTTCCGGGGACTCGAAGAAGTCACTCAAAATCTTCCAGAAAACGTCAATAAACACGATGAGAGAGCATTATCCTACTCACTCGAGTCATGCATTTTCTTTCGAAATGCTGAAATTCCGGGGAATCTGATGAAAAAATGCTTAAAAAGTCCTCTCCGAGGAATTGATTAAAAACTGCCTAAAAAGTCCTCTCCGGGGACTGGAAAAAATGTCCAAAATCTTCATCAATGGCTAGAATACGGGACGGAAGAATCGGCATCAGTCAATAATTTCGGATGTTTTTGCAAAAAATATCGGCATGAAATGCAACTCTCCGAAAGAAAGCAATTCACGGTTTCATTGGACACCTGTGTTTCGTCATCATTCGCGACCCTCATTTTTTTACACTTGAAGTAAACAGAGTGCCGACGCCATCGTCGGCCTCCGGGTCGAACTATCTGCCAGCGGCACGGCCCCCGCGAAATTCGACTGCGCTTTCAGTGGAAGGCGTTCATTGTTAGCGACGACTCCTTGGTAACGCGGATGAATGCCGCGTGTATTTCACCAGAAGCGTGATGCGTCCGTCTTGTCTCGTCATATTCGCAAGAAAAACTTGGAATTCTCGAGGAAACCTACGCTTGGCGGTCATTTTCCATGTTCACTCGATCCGGTGAATATTTGGAAGTTATTTTATAAATCTTGCATTCACCTAATTTCCGTGTGAAAAGTGTGCGGAAACTGTTTCGACAGCTTTCCGGAAGGTTTTCTTAAAAGTGAAAAATTTCATCATCATTCCCACGACGTATGTCACTCTTGGCATGCGAGTCCCGTACCCATATACTACACTCCTATGTTAGCCATAAGGCCGAGGAGCCGGAAAAATTGTGCCCGGCTCTGCACTAGGATCAGTGCACTGCATTAGATGAACTTTTCTGCAGTGTTAGTGAGGGCATATTATTCATCCTCTTCAAACGATGTCTCATGTTAAAAAATTATGTTTTCTGTCAGTTTTTATTTTTTGTGCTGTTGCTTGTTATTTTACAGACATGGTTTGAATGTAAAATGGTGATAAAATAAATGAATGAAGTGGTGGCCAGTGTTATTTTCTTCTTTCCTTCGCCCATTCGTTTCTTGCCTCACGAATCTCCGGACTTTGTCGAATTTTCGCGATTCGGGAATTTTTTAAATGAAACAAGGAAGAGAAACATCTGTTCTCATCAGCTTTTCTGATTTTTGGAACCTTTTATGTTGGGCCGATCCCGGCGGTACTGCAATACCGGGCCAACCCGCGGCAGGGATGGAGTAAACTCCGGGGACCCCGCCCATGTTCAAAAATCAGATTAATATTCTGGTCCAGCAATGCTGGACGTATCAGATATTAAGCTGATAAGAACAGATACTACACTTTGATCTTAGCCATAAGGCCGAGAAGCGATAATTAATAAATTTTTCCGGGGTTCCGGGACGGTTTTTCGGGTATTTTGCGTGATGAGGTCGGATGGTGCGGCGGCGGTGTGCGGCGAGAGTTTTTGAGGCGAGGAACGGTCTCGGAATGGCGAATTTTAGGCGTGAGAATGGGAAAAAATTCGCATGAAAGTGTTGTGTGGAGACTCCGGGAGTTTTGGTGTCGTCGGCGGGTCCGGGAGAGTCGTAGGAGCGTCGCGGACGTAACGGACGCGGTCCGTTTTCCGGGCCTTCGGTGCCATCTGTCGTGTGGGATCGCAGCGTCCTTCGTGGAGCATCCTGCGTTCGCTTCCCAGGGGAATGCTTTGGTCCTGGGAAATTCCCAAAAAATTGCCATTTCCGGGGACTCGAAGAAGTCACTCAAAATCTTCCAGAAAACGTCAATAAACACGATGAGAGAGCATTATCCTACTCACTCGAGTCATGCATTTTCTTTCGAAATGCTGAAATTCCGGGGAATCTGATGAAAAAATGCTTAAAAAGTCCTCTCCGAGGAATTGATTAAAAACTGCCTAAAAAGTCCTCTCCGGGGACTGGAAAAAATGTCCAAAATCTTCATCAATGGCTAGAATACGGGACGGAAGAATCGGCATCAGTCAATAATTTCGGATGTTTTTGCAAAAAATATCGGCATGAAATGCAACTCTCCGAAAGAAAGCAATTCACGGTTTCATTGGACACCTGTGTTTCGTCATCATTCGCGACCCTCATTTTTTTACACTTGAAGTAAACAGAGTGCCGACGCCATCGTCGGCCTCCGGGTCGAACTATCTGCCAGCGGCACGGCCCCCGCGAAATTCGACTGCGCTTTCAGTGGAAGGCGTTCATTGTTAGCGACGACTCCTTGGTAACGCGGATGAATGCCGCGTGTATTTCACCAGAAGCGTGATGCGTCCGTCTTGTCTCGTCATATTCGCAAGAAAAACTTGGAATTCTCGAGGAAACCTACGCTTGGCGGTCATTTTCCATGTTCACTCGATCCGGTGAATATTTGGAAGTTATTTTATAAATCTTGCATTCACCTAATTTCCGTGTGAAAAGTGTGCGGAAACTGTTTCGACAGCTTTCCGGAAGGTTTTCTTAAAAGTGAAAAATTTCATCATCATTCCCACGACGTATGTCACTCTTGGCATGCGAGTCCCGTACCCATATACTACACTCCTATGTTAGCCATAAGGCCGAGGAGCCGGAAAAATTGTGCCCGGCTCTGCACTAGGATCAGTGCACTGCATTAGATGAACTTTTCTGCAGTGTTAGTGAGGGCATATTATTCATCCTCTTCAAACGATGTCTCATGTTAAAAAATTATGTTTTCTGTCAGTTTTTATTTTTTGTGCTGTTGCTTGTTATTTTACAGACATGGTTTGAATGTAAAATGGTGATAAAATAAATGAATGAAGTGGTGGCCAGTGTTATTTTCTTCTTTCCTTCGCCCATTCGTTTCTTGCCTCACGAATCTCCGGACTTTGTCGAATTTTCGCGATTCGGGAATTTTTTAAATGAAACAAGGAAGAGAAACATCTGTTCTCATCAGCTTTTCTGATTTTTGGAACCTTTTATGTTGGGCCGATCCCGGCGGTACTGCAATACCGGGCCAACCCGCGGCAGGGATGGAGTAAACTCCGGGGACCCCGCCCATGTTCAAAAATCAGATTAATATTCTGGTCCAGCAATGCTGGACGTATCAGATATTAAGCTGATAAGAACAGATACTACACTTTGATCTTAGCCATAAGGCCGAGAAGCGATAATTAATAAATTTTTCCGGGGTTCCGGGACGGTTTTTCGGGTATTTTGCGTGATGAGGTCGGATGGTGCGGCGGCGGTGTGCGGCGAGAGTTTTTGAGGCGAGGAACGGTCTCGGAATGGCGAATTTTAGGCGTGAGAATGGGAAAAAATTCGCATGAAAGTGTTGTGTGGAGACTCCGGGAGTTTTGGTGTCGTCGGCGGGTCCGGGAGAGTCGTAGGAGCGTCGCGGACGTAACGGACGCGGTCCGTTTTCCGGGCCTTCGGTGCCATCTGTCGTGTGGGATCGCAGCGTCCTTCGTGGAGCATCCTGCGTTCGCTTCCCAGGGGAATGCTTTGGTCCTGGGAAATTCCCAAAAAATTGCCATTTCCGGGGACTCGAAGAAGTCACTCAAAATCTTCCAGAAAACGTCAATAAACACGATGAGAGAGCATTATCCTACTCACTCGAGTCATGCATTTTCTTTCGAAATGCTGAAATTCCGGGGAATCTGATGAAAAAATGCTTAAAAAGTCCTCTCCGAGGAATTGATTAAAAACTGCCTAAAAAGTCCTCTCCGGGGACTGGAAAAAATGTCCAAAATCTTCATCAATGGCTAGAATACGGGACGGAAGAATCGGCATCAGTCAATAATTTCGGATGTTTTTGCAAAAAATATCGGCATGAAATGCAACTCTCCGAAAGAAAGCAATTCACGGTTTCATTGGACACCTGTGTTTCGTCATCATTCGCGACCCTCATTTTTTTACACTTGAAGTAAAAACAGAGTGCCGACGCCATCGTCGGCCTCCGGGTCGAACTATCTGCCAGCGGCACGGCCCCCGCGAAATTCGACTGCGCTTTCAGTGGAAGGCGTTCATTGTTAGCGACGACTCCTTGGTAACGCGGATGAATGCCGCGTGTATTTCACCAGAAGCGTGATGCGTCCGTCTTGTCTCGTCATATTCGCAAGAAAAACTTGGAATTCTCGAGGAAACCTACGCTTGGCGGTCATTTTCCATGTTCACTCGATCCGGTGAATATTTGGAAGTTATTTTATAAATCTTGCATTCACCTAATTTCCGTGTGAAAAGTGTGCGGAAACTGTTTCGACAGCTTTCCGGAAGGTTTTCTTAAAAGTGAAAAATTTCATCATCATTCCCACGACGTATGTCACTCTTGGCATGCGAGTCCCGTACCCATATACTACACTCCTATGTTAGCCATAAGGCCGAGGAGCCGGAAAAATTGTGCCCGGCTCTGCACTAGGATCAGTGCACTGCATTAGATGAACTTTTCTGCAGTGTTAGTGAGGGCATATTATTCATCCTCTTCAAACGATGTCTCATGTTAAAAAATTATGTTTTCTGTCAGTTTTTATTTTTTGTGCTGTTGCTTGTTATTTTACAGACATGGTTTGAATGTAAAATGGTGATAAAATAAATGAATGAAGTGGTGGCCAGTGTTATTTTCTTCTTTCCTTCGCCCATTCGTTTCTTGCCTCACGAATCTCCGGACTTTGTCGAATTTTCGCGATTCGGGAATTTTTTAAATGAAACAAGGAAGAGAAACATCTGTTCTCATCAGCTTTTCTGATTTTTGGAACCTTTTATGTTGGGCCGATCCCGGCGGTACTGCAATACCGGGCCAACCCGCGGCAGGGATGGAGTAAACTCCGGGGACCCCGCCCATGTTCAAAAATCAGATTAATATTCTGGTCCAGCAATGCTGGACGTATCAGATATTAAGCTGATAAGAACAGATACTACACTTTGATCTTAGCCATAAGGCCGAGAAGCGATAATTAATAAATTTTTCCGGGGTTCCGGGACGGTTTTTCGGGTATTTTGCGTGATGAGGTCGGATGGTGCGGCGGCGGTGTGCGGCGAGAGTTTTTGAGGCGAGGAACGGTCTCGGAATGGCGAATTTTAGGCGTGAGAATGGGAAAAAATTCGCATGAAAGTGTTGTGTGGAGACTCCGGGAGTTTTGGTGTCGTCGGCGGGTCCGGGAGAGTCGTAGGAGCGTCGCGGACGTAACGGACGCGGTCCGTTTTCCGGGCCTTCGGTGCCATCTGTCGTGTGGGATCGCAGCGTCCTTCGTGGAGCATCCTGCGTTCGCTTCCCAGGGGAATGCTTTGGTCCTGGGAAATTCCCAAAAAATTGCCATTTCCGGGGACTCGAAGAAGTCACTCAAAATCTTCCAGAAAACGTCAATAAACACGATGAGAGAGCATTATCCTACTCACTCGAGTCATGCATTTTCTTTCGAAATGCTGAAATTCCGGGGAATCTGATGAAAAAATGCTTAAAAAGTCCTCTCCGAGGAATTGATTAAAAACTGCCTAAAAAGTCCTCTCCGGGGACTGGAAAAAATGTCCAAAATCTTCATCAATGGCTAGAATACGGGACGGAAGAATCGGCATCAGTCAATAATTTCGGATGTTTTTGCAAAAAATATCGGCATGAAATGCAACTCTCCGAAAGAAAGCAATTCACGGTTTCATTGGACACCTGTGTTTCGTCATCATTCGCGACCCTCATTTTTTTACACTTGAAGTAAACAGAGTGCCGACGCCATCGTCGGCCTCCGGGTCGAACTATCTGCCAGCGGCACGGCCCCCGCGAAATTCGACTGCGCTTTCAGTGGAAGGCGTTCATTGTTAGCGACGACTCCTTGGTAACGCGGATGAATGCCGCGTGTATTTCACCAGAAGCGTGATGCGTCCGTCTTGTCTCGTCATATTCGCAAGAAAAACTTGGAATTCTCGAGGAAACCTACGCTTGGCGGTCATTTTCCATGTTCACTCGATCCGGTGAATATTTGGAAGTTATTTTATAAATCTTGCATTCACCTAATTTCCGTGTGAAAAGTGTGCGGAAACTGTTTCGACAGCTTTCCGGAAGGTTTTCTTAAAAGTGAAAAATTTCATCATCATTCCCACGACGTATGTCACTCTTGGCATGCGAGTCCCGTACCCATATACTACACTCCTATGTTAGCCATAAGGCCGAGGAGCCGGAAAAATTGTGCCCGGCTCTGCACTAGGATCAGTGCACTGCATTAGATGAACTTTTCTGCAGTGTTAGTGAGGGCATATTATTCATCCTCTTCAAACGATGTCTCATGTTAAAAAATTATGTTTTCTGTCAGTTTTTATTTTTTGTGCTGTTGCTTGTTATTTTACAGACATGGTTTGAATGTAAAATGGTGATAAAATAAATGAATGAAGTGGTGGCCAGTGTTATTTTCTTCTTTCCTTCGCCCATTCGTTTCTTGCCTCACGAATCTCCGGACTTTGTCGAATTTTCGCGATTCGGGAATTTTTTAAATGAAACAAGGAAGAGAAACATCTGTTCTCATCAGCTTTTCTGATTTTTGGAACCTTTTATGTTGGGCCGATCCCGGCGGTACTGCAATACCGGGCCAACCCGCGGCAGGGATGGAGTAAACTCCGGGGACCCCGCCCATGTTCAAAAATCAGATTAATATTCTGGTCCAGCAATGCTGGACGTATCAGATATTAAGCTGATAAGAACAGATACTACACTTTGATCTTAGCCATAAGGCCGAGAAGCGATAATTAATAAATTTTTCCGGGGTTCCGGGACGGTTTTTCGGGTATTTTGCGTGATGAGGTCGGATGGTGCGGCGGCGGTGTGCGGCGAGAGTTTTTGAGGCGAGGAACGGTCTCGGAATGGCGAATTTTAGGCGTGAGAATGGGAAAAAATTCGCATGAAAGTGTTGTGTGGAGACTCCGGGAGTTTTGGTGTCGTCGGCGGGTCCGGGAGAGTCGTAGGAGCGTCGCGGACGTAACGGACGCGGTCCGTTTTCCGGGCCTTCGGTGCCATCTGTCGTGTGGGATCGCAGCGTCCTTCGTGGAGCATCCTGCGTTCGCTTCCCAGGGGAATGCTTTGGTCCTGGGAAATTCCCAAAAAATTGCCATTTCCGGGGACTCGAAGAAGTCACTCAAAATCTTCCAGAAAACGTCAATAAACACGATGAGAGAGCATTATCCTACTCACTCGAGTCATGCATTTTCTTTCGAAATGCTGAAATTCCGGGGAATCTGATGAAAAAATGCTTAAAAAGTCCTCTCCGAGGAATTGATTAAAAACTGCCTAAAAAGTCCTCTCCGGGGACTGGAAAAAATGTCCAAAATCTTCATCAATGGCTAGAATACGGGACGGAAGAATCGGCATCAGTCAATAATTTCGGATGTTTTTGCAAAAAATATCGGCATGAAATGCAACTCTCCGAAAGAAAGCAATTCACGGTTTCATTGGACACCTGTGTTTCGTCATCATTCGCGACCCTCATTTTTTTACACTTGAAGTAAACAGAGTGCCGACGCCATCGTCGGCCTCCGGGTCGAACTATCTGCCAGCGGCACGGCCCCCGCGAAATTCGACTGCGCTTTCAGTGGAAGGCGTTCATTGTTAGCGACGACTCCTTGGTAACGCGGATGAATGCCGCGTGTATTTCACCAGAAGCGTGATGCGTCCGTCTTGTCTCGTCATATTCGCAAGAAAAACTTGGAATTCTCGAGGAAACCTACGCTTGGCGGTCATTTTCCATGTTCACCATCGATCCGGTGAATATTTGGAAGTTATTTTATAAATCTTGCATTCACCTAATTTCCGTGTGAAAAGTGTGGGGAAACTGTTTCGACAGCTTTCCGGAAGGTTTTCTTAAAAGTGAAAAATTTCATCATCATTCCCACGACGTATGTCACTCTTGGCATGCGAGTCCCGTACCCATATACTACACTCCTATGTTAGCCATAAGGCCGAGGAGCCGGAAAAATTGTGCCCGGCTCTGCACTAGGATCAGTGCACTGCATTAGATGAACTTTTCTGCAGTGTTAGTGAGGGCATATTATTCATCCTCTTCAAACGATGTCTCATGTTAAAAAATTATGTTTTCTGTCAGTTTTTATTTTTTGTGCTGTTGCTTGTTATTTTACAGACATGGTTTGAATGTAAAATGGTGATAAAATAAATGAATGAAGTGGTGGCCAGTGTTATTTTCTTCTTTCCTTCGCCCATTCGTTTCTTGCCTCACGAATCTCCGGACTTTGTCGAATTTTCGCGATTCGGGAATTTTTTAAATGAAACAAGGAAGAGAAACATCTGTTCTCATCAGCTTTTCTGATTTTTGGAACCTTTTATGTTGGGCCGATCCCGGCGGTACTGCAATACCGGGCCAACCCGCGGCAGGGATGGAGTAAACTCCGGGGACCCCGCCCATGTTCAAAAATCAGATTAATATTCTGGTCCAGCAATGCTGGACGTATCAGATATTAAGCTGATAAGAACAGATACTACACTTTGATCTTAGCCATAAGGCCGAGAAGCGATAATTAATAAATTTTTCCGGGGTTCCGGGACGGTTTTTCGGGTATTTTGCGTGATGAGGTCGGATGGTGCGGCGGCGGTGTGCGGCGAGAGTTTTTGAGGCGAGGAACGGTCTCGGAATGGCGAATTTTAGGCGTGAGAATGGGAAAAAATTCGCATGAAAGTGTTGTGTGGAGACTCCGGGAGTTTTGGTGTCGTCGGCGGGTCCGGGAGAGTCGTAGGAGCGTCGCGGACGTAACGGACGCGGTCCGTTTTCCGGGCCTTCGGTGCCATCTGTCGTGTGGGATCGCAGCGTCCTTCGTGGAGCATCCTGCGTTCGCTTCCCAGGGGAATGCTTTGGTCCTGGGAAATTCCCAAAAAATTGCCATTTCCGGGGACTCGAAGAAGTCACTCAAAATCTTCCAGAAAACGTCAATAAACACGATGAGAGAGCATTATCCTACTCACTCGAGTCATGCATTTTCTTTCGAAATGCTGAAATTCCGGGGAATCTGATGAAAAAATGCTTAAAAAGTCCTCTCCGAGGAATTGATTAAAAACTGCCTAAAAAGTCCTCTCCGGGGACTGGAAAAAATGTCCAAAATCTTCATCAATGGCTAGAATACGGGACGGAAGAATCGGCATCAGTCAATAATTTCGGATGTTTTTGCAAAAAATATCGGCATGAAATGCAACTCTCCGAAAGAAAGCAATTCACGGTTTCATTGGACACCTGTGTTTCGTCATCATTCGCGACCCTCATTTTTTTACACTTGAAGTAAACAGAGTGCCGACGCCATCGTCGGCCTCCGGGTCGAACTATCTGCCAGCGGCACGGCCCCCCGCGAAATTCGACTGCGCTTTCAGTGGAAGGCGTTCATTGTTAGCGACGACTCCTTGGTAACGCGGATGAATGCCGCGTGTATTTCACCAGAAGCGTGATGCGTCCGTCTTGTCTCGTCATATTCGCAAGAAAAACTTGGAATTCTCGAGGAAACCTACGCTTGGCGGTCATTTTCCATGTTCACCGCGATCCGGTGAATATTTGGAAGTTATTTTATAAATCTTGCATTCACCTAATTTCCGTGTGAAAAGTGTGCGGAAACTGTTTCGACAGCTTTCCGGAAGGTTTTCTTAAAAGTGAAAAATTTCATCATCATTCCCACGACGTATGTCACTCTTGGCATGCGAGTCCCGTACCCATATACTACACTCCTATGTTAGCCATAAGGCCGAGGAGCCGGAAAAATTGTGCCCGGCTCTGCACTAGGATCAGTGCACTGCATTAGATGAACTTTTCTGCAGTGTTAGTGAGGGCATATTATTCATCCTCTTCAAACGATGTCTCATGTTAAAAAATTATGTTTTCTGTCAGTTTTTATTTTTTGTGCTGTTGCTTGTTATTTTACAGACATGGTTTGAATGTAAAATGGTGATAAAATAAATGAATGAAGTGGTGGCCAGTGTTATTTTCTTCTTTCCTTCGCCCATTCGTTTCTTGCCTCACGAATCTCCGGACTTTGTCGAATTTTCGCGATTCGGGAATTTTTTAAATGAAACAAGGAAGAGAAACATCTGTTCTCATCAGCTTTTCTGATTTTTGGAACCTTTTATGTTGGGCCGATCCCGGCGGTACTGCAATACCGGGCCAACCCGCGGCAGGGATGGAGTAAACTCCGGGGACCCCGCCCATGTTCAAAAATCAGATTAATATTCTGGTCCAGCAATGCTGGACGTATCAGATATTAAGCTGATAAGAACAGATACTACACTTTGATCTTAGCCATAAGGCCGAGAAGCGATAATTAATAAATTTTTCCGGGGTTCCGGGACGGTTTTTCGGGTATTTTGCGTGATGAGGTCGGATGGTGCGGCGGCGGTGTGCGGCGAGAGTTTTTGAGGCGAGGAACGGTCTCGGAATGGCGAATTTTAGGCGTGAGAATGGGAAAAAATTCGCATGAAAGTGTTGTGTGGAGACTCCGGGAGTTTTGGTGTCGTCGGCGGGTCCGGGAGAGTCGTAGGAGCGTCGCGGACGTAACGGACGCGGTCCGTTTTCCGGGCCTTCGGTGCCATCTGTCGTGTGGGATCGCAGCGTCCTTCGTGGAGCATCCTGCGTTCGCTTCCCAGGGGAATGCTTTGGTCCTGGGAAATTCCCAAAAAATTGCCATTTCCGGGGACTCGAAGAAGTCACTCAAAATCTTCCAGAAAACGTCAATAAACACGATGAGAGAGCATTATCCTACTCACTCGAGTCATGCATTTTCTTTCGAAATGCTGAAATTCCGGGGAATCTGATGAAAAAATGCTTAAAAAGTCCTCTCCGAGGAATTGATTAAAAACTGCCTAAAAAGTCCTCTCCGGGGACTGGAAAAAATGTCCAAAATCTTCATCAATGGCTAGAATACGGGACGGAAGAATCGGCATCAGTCAATAATTTCGGATGTTTTTGCAAAAAAATATCGGCATGAAATGCAACTCTCCGAAAGAAAGCAATTCACGGTTTCATTGGACACCTGTGTTTCGTCATCATTCGCGACCCTCATTTTTTTTACACTTGAAGTAAACAGAGTGCCGACGCCATCGTCGGCCTCCGGGTCGAACTATCTGCCAGCGGCACGGCCCCCGCGAAATTCGACTGCGCTTTCAGTGGAAGGCGTTCATTGTTAGCGACGACTCCTTGGTAACGCGGATGAATGCCGCGTGTATTTCACCAGAAGCGTGATGCGTCCGTCTTGTCTCGTCATATTCGCAAGAAAAACTTGGAATTCTCGAGGAAACCTACGCTTGGCGGTCATTTTCCATGTTCACTCGATCCGGTGAATATTTGGAAGTTATTTTATAAATCTTGCATTCACCTAATTTCCGTGTGAAAAGTGTGGGGAAACTGTTTCGACAGCTTTCCGGAAGGTTTTCTTAAAAGTGAAAAATTTCATCATCATTCCCACGACGTATGTCACTCTTGGCATGCGAGTCCCGTACCCATATACTACACTCCTATGTTAGCCATAAGGCCGAGGAGCCGGAAAAATTGTGCCCGGCTCTGCACTAGGATCAGTGCACTGCATTAGATGAACTTTTCTGCAGTGTTAGTGAGGGCATATTATTCATCCTCTTCAAACGATGTCTCATGTTAAAAAATTATGTTTTCTGTCAGTTTTTATTTTTTGTGCTGTTGCTTGTTATTTTACAGACATGGTTTGAATGTAAAATGGTGATAAAATAAATGAATGAAGTGGTGGCCAGTGTTATTTTCTTCTTTCCTTCGCCCATTCGTTTCTTGCCTCACGAATCTCCGGACTTTGTCGAATTTTCGCGATTCGGGAATTTTTTAAATGAAACAAGGAAGAGAAACATCTGTTCTCATCAGCTTTTCTGATTTTTGGAACCATTTATGTTGGGCCGATCCCGGCGGTACTGCAATACCGGGCCAACCCGCGGCAGGGATGGAGTAAACTCCGGGGACCCCGCCCATGTTCAAAAATCAGATTAATATTCTGGTCCAGCAATGCTGGACGTATCAGATATTAAGCTGATAAGAACAGATACTACACTTTGATCTTAGCCATAAGGCCGAGAAGCGATAATTAATAAATTTTTCCGGGGTTCCGGGACGGTTTTTCGGGTATTTTGCGTGATGAGGTCGGATGGTGCGGCGGCGGTGTGCGGCGAGAGTTTTTGAGGCGAGGAACGGTCTCGGAATGGCGAATTTTAGGCGTGAGAATGGGAAAAAATTCGCATGAAAGTGTTGTGTGGAGACTCCGGGAGTTTTGGTGTCGTCGGCGGGTCCGGGAGAGTCGTAGGAGCGTCGCGGACGTAACGGACGCGGTCCGTTTTCCGGGCCTTCGGTGCCATCTGTCGTGTGGGATCGCAGCGTCCTTCGTGGAGCATCCTGCGTTCGCTTCCCAGGGGAATGCTTTGGTCCTGGGAAATTCCCAAAAAATTGCCATTTCCGGGGACTCGAAGAAGTCACTCAAAATCTTCCAGAAAACGTCAATAAACACGATGAGAGAGCATTATCCTACTCACTCGAGTCATGCATTTTCTTTCGAAATGCTGAAATTCCGGGGAATCTGATGAAAAAATGCTTAAAAAGTCCTCTCCGAGGAATTGATTAAAAACTGCCTAAAAAGTCCTCTCCGGGGACTGGAAAAAATGTCCAAAATCTTCATCAATGGCTAGAATACGGGACGGAAGAATCGGCATCAGTCAATAATTTCGGATGTTTTTGCAAAAAATATCGGCATGAAATGCAACTCTCCGAAAGAAAGCAATTCACGGTTTCATTGGACACCTGTGTTTCGTCATCATTCGCGACCCTCATTTTTTTACACTTGAAGTAAACAGAGTGCCGACGCCATCGTCGGCCTCCGGGTCGAACTATCTGCCAGCGGCACGGCCCCCGCGAAATTCGACTGCGCTTTCAGTGGAAGGCGTTCATTGTTAGCGACGACTCCTTGGTAACGCGGATGAATGCCGCGTGTATTTCACCAGAAGCGTGATGCGTCCGTCTTGTCTCGTCATATTCGCAAGAAAAACTTGGAATTCTCGAGGAAACCTACGCTTGGCGGTCATTTTCCATGTTCACTCGATCCGGTGAATATTTGGAAGTTATTTTATAAATCTTGCATTCACCTAATTTCCGTGTGAAAAGTGTGCGGAAACTGTTTCGACAGCTTTCCGGAAGGTTTTCTTAAAAGTGAAAAATTTCATCATCATTCCCACGACGTATGTCACTCTTGGCATGCGAGTCCCGTACCCATATACTACACTCCTATGTTAGCCATAAGGCCGAGGAGCCGGAAAAATTGTGCCCGGCTCTGCACTAGGATCAGTGCACTGCATTAGATGAACTTTTCTGCAGTGTTAGTGAGGGCATATTATTCATCCTCTTCAAACGATGTCTCATGTTAAAAAATTATGTTTTCTGTCAGTTTTTATTTTTTGTGCTGTTGCTTGTTATTTTACAGACATGGTTTGAATGTAAAATGGTGATAAAATAAATGAATGAAGTGGTGGCCAGTGTTATTTTCTTCTTTCCTTCGCCCATTCGTTTCTTGCCTCACGAATCTCCGGACTTTGTCGAATTTTCGCGATTCGGGAATTTTTTAAATGAAACAAGGAAGAGAAACATCTGTTCTCATCAGCTTTTCTGATTTTTGGAACCATTTATGTTGGGCCGATCCCGGCGGTACTGCAATACCGGGCCAACCCGCGGCAGGGATGGAGTAAACTCCGGGGACCCCGCCCATGTTCAAAAATCAGATTAATATTCTGGTCCAGCAATGCTGGACGTATCAGATATTAAGCTGATAAGAACAGATACTACACTTTGATCTTAGCCATAAGGCCGAGAAGCGATAATTAATAAATTTTTCCGGGGTTCCGGGACGGTTTTTCGGGTATTTTGCGTGATGAGGTCGGATGGTGCGGCGGCGGTGTGCGGCGAGAGTTTTTGAGGCGAGGAACGGTCTCGGAATGGCGAATTTTAGGCGTGAGAATGGGAAAAAATTCGCATGAAAGTGTTGTGTGGAGACTCCGGGAGTTTTGGTGTCGTCGGCGGGTCCGGGAGAGTCGTAGGAGCGTCGCGGACGTAACGGACGCGGTCCGTTTTCCGGGCCTTCGGTGCCATCTGTCGTGTGGGATCGCAGCGTCCTTCGTGGAGCATCCTGCGTTCGCTTCCCAGGGGAATGCTTTGGTCCTGGGAAATTCCCAAAAAATTGCCATTTCCGGGGACTCGAAGAAGTCACTCAAAATCTTCCAGAAAACGTCAATAAACACGATGAGAGAGCATTATCCTACTCACTCGAGTCATGCATTTTCTTTCGAAATGCTGAAATTCCGGGGAATCTGATGAAAAAATGCTTAAAAAGTCCTCTCCGAGGAATTGATTAAAAACTGCCTAAAAAGTCCTCTCCGGGGACTGGAAAAAATGTCCAAAATCTTCATCAATGGCTAGAATACGGGACGGAAGAATCGGCATCAGTCAATAATTTCGGATGTTTTTGCAAAAAATATCGGCATGAAATGCAACTCTCCGAAAGAAAGCAATTCACGGTTTCATTGGACACCTGTGTTTCGTCATCATTCGCGACCCTCATTTTTTTACACTTGAAGTAAACAGAGTGCCGACGCCATCGTCGGCCTCCGGGTCGAACTATCTGCCAGCGGCACGGCCCCGCGAAATTCGACTGCGCTTTCAGTGGAAGGCGTTCATTGTTAGCGACGACTCCTTGGTAACGCGGATGAATGCCGCGTGTATTTCACCAGAAGCGTGATGCGTCCGTCTTGTCTCGTCATATTCGCAAGAAAAACTTGGAATTCTCGAGGAAACCTACGCTTGGCGGTCATTTTCCATGTTCACTCGATCCGGTGAATATTTGGAAGTTATTTTATAAATCTTGCATTCACCTAATTTCCGTGTGAAAAGTGTGCGGAAACTGTTTCGACAGCTTTCCGGAAGGTTTTCTTAAAAGTGAAAAATTTCATCATCATTCCCACGACGTATGTCACTCTTGGCATGCGAGTCCCGTACCCATATACTACACTCCTATGTTAGCCATAAGGCCGAGGAGCCGGAAAAATTGTGCCCGGCTCTGCACTAGGATCAGTGCACTGCATTAGATGAACTTTTCTGCAGTGTTAGTGAGGGCATATTATTCATCCTCTTCAAACGATGTCTCATGTTAAAAAATTATGTTTTCTGTCAGTTTTTATTTTTTGTGCTGTTGCTTGTTATTTTACAGACATGGTTTGAATGTAAAATGGTGATAAAATAAATGAATGAAGTGGTGGCCAGTGTTATTTTCTTCTTTCCTTCGCCCATTCGTTTCTTGCCTCACGAATCTCCGGACTTTGTCGAATTTTCGCGATTCGGGAATTTTTTAAATGAAACAAGGAAGAGAAACATCTGTTCTCATCAGCTTTTCTGATTTTTGGAACCTTTTATGTTGGGCCGATCCCGGCGGTACTGCAATACCGGGCCAACCCGCGGCAGGGATGGAGTAAACTCCGGGGACCCCGCCCATGTTCAAAAATCAGATTAATATTCTGGTCCAGCAATGCTGGACGTATCAGATATTAAGCTGATAAGAACAGATACTACACTTTGATCTTAGCCATAAGGCCGAGAAGCGATAATTAATAAATTTTTCCGGGGTCCGGGACGGTTTTTCGGGTATTTTGCGTGATGAGGTCGGATGGTGCGGCGGCGGTGTGCGGCGAGAGTTTTTGAGGCGAGGAACGGTCTCGGAATGGCGAATTTTAGGCGTGAGAATGGGAAAAAATTCGCATGAAAGTGTTGTGTGGAGACTCCGGGAGTTTGGTGTCGTCGGCGGGTCCGGGAGAGTCGTAGGGAGCGTCGCGGACGTAACGGACGCGGTCCGTTTTCCGGGCCTTCGGTGCCATCTGTCGTGTGGGATCGCAGCGTCCTTCGTGGAGCATCCTGCGTTCGCTTCCCAGGGGAATGCTTTGGTCCTGGGAAATTCCCAAAAAATTGCCATTTCCGGGGACTCGAAGAAGTCACTCAAAATCTTCCAGAAAACGTCAATAAACACGATGAGAGAGCATTATCCTACTCACTCGAGTCATGCATTTTCTTTCGAAATGCTGAAATTCCGGGGAATCTGATGAAAAAATGCTTAAAAAGTCCTCTCCGAGGAATTGATTAAAAACTGCCTAAAAAGTCCTCTCCGGGGACTGGAAAAAATGTCCAAAATCTTCATCAATGGCTAGAATACGGGACGGAAGAATCGGCATCAGTCAATAATTTCGGATGTTTTTGCAAAAAATATCGGCATGAAATGCAACTCTCCGAAAGAAAGCAATTCACGGTTTCATTGGACACCTGTGTTTCGTCATCATTCGCGACCCTCATTTTTTTACACTTGAAGTAAACAGAGTGCCGACGCCATCGTCGGCCCTCCGGGTCGAACTATCTGCCAGCGGCACGGCCCCCCGCGAAATTCGACTGCGCTTTCAGTGGAAGGCGTTCATTGTTAGCGACGACTCCTTGGTAACGCGGATGAATGCCGCGTGTATTTCACCAGAAGCGTGATGCGTCCGTCTTGTCTCGTCGTATTCGCAAGAAAAACTTGGAATTCTCGAGGAAACCTACGCTTGGCGGTCATTTTCCATGTTCACTCGATCCGGTGAATATTTGGAAGTTATTTTATAAATCTTGCATTCACCTAATTTCCGTGTGAAAAGTGTGCGGAAACTGTTTCGACAGCTTTCCGGAAGGTTTTCTTAAAAGTGAAAAATTTCATCATCATTCCCACGACGTATGTCACTCTTGGCATGCGAGTCCCGTACCCATATACTACACTCCTATGTTAGCCATAAGGCCGAGGAGCCGGAAAAATTGTGCCCGGCTCTGCACTAGGATCAGTGCACTGCATTAGATGAACTTTTCTGCAGTGTTAGTGAGGGCATATTATTCATCCTCTTCAAACGATGTCTCATGTTAAAAAATTATGTTTTCTGTCAGTTTTTATTTTTTGTGCTGTTGCTTGTTATTTTACAGACATGGTTTGAATGTAAAAATGGTGATAAAATAAATGAATGAAGTGGTGGCCAGTGTTATTTTCTTCTTTCCTTCGCCCATTCGTTTCTTGCCTCACGAATCTCCGGACTTTGTCGAATTTTCGCGATTCGGGAATTTTTTAAATGAAACAAGGAAGAGAAAACATCTGTTCTCATCAGCTTTTCTGATTTTTGGAACCTTTTATGTTGGGCCGATCCCGGCGGTACTGCAATACCGGGCCAACCGCGGCAGGGATGGAGTAAACTAGGGGACCCCGCCCATGTTCAAAAATCAGATTAATATTCTGGTCCAGCAATGCTGGACGTATCAGATATTAAGCTGATAAGAACAGATACTACACTTTGATCTTAGCCATAAGGCCGAGAAGCGATAATTAATAAATTTTTCCGGGGTTCCGGGACGGTTTTTCGGGTATTTTGCGTGATGAGGTCGGATGGTGCGGCGGCGGTGTGCGGCGAGAGTTTTTGAGGCGAGGAACGGTCTCGGAATGGCGAATTTTAGGCGTGAGAATGGGAAAAAATTCGCATGAAAGTGTTGTGTGGAGACTCCGGGAGTTTTGGTGTCGTCGGCGGGTCCGGGAGAGTCGTAGGAGCGTCGCGGACGTAACGGACGCGGTCCGTTTTCCGGGCCTTCGGTGCCATCTGTCGTGTGGGATCGCAGCGTCCTTCGTGGAGCATCCTGCGTTCGCTTCCCAGGGGAATGCTTTGGTCCTGGGAAATTCCCAAAAAATTGCCATTTCCGGGGACTCGAAGAAGTCACTCAAAATCTTCCAGAAAACGTCAATAAACACGAT